>NC_046284.1:45560701-46804867 GCF_004115265.2 Rhinolophus ferrumequinum
AATTAGACAACAGCGATAACAAAGGAAATGGGAAGACAATGGAATGTTAACTTCAATTGGCTTAAAGATAACTACTAACCTAGAAATCTTCAGTAAGCAAAAATATCACCTAAAAATACAGACTTTTCAAAAAAAAAGCCAGAAACTAAAATGTCCATTAGGAGATATGAACTAGAACTAAAGGTGCTCTAAATGATGTCCTCCAGATAAAAGGAAGGAGTGAAGGGCAAAGAAAGTGGTAAACACGTGAGTAAATTGAAATAAACTTTGACCATCTAACACAATAACAATCCTTTGAAGGGTTTTAACAGTATAGAATTAAGACACAGCAACAATAGTATAGAAATTTGGAGGTGGTCAAACAGAGTTTAATTCTTCTAAGAAATAATGGAAGATAAGTTTGGACAAGATTACTGGGACCATATTATTACGAAGATTAAATGCCCAAGTAATGAATTAGGACTTCAATTAATAGAAAATAGATTTAGGCATTTAATGACACAATGAGAATGGTATAATCAGAAAATGAGCTTGGACTTTTGTTTAAGTGGCTTAAAGAAAGAAATACAAGAGACAGAGGGACACACAATAAACTAGGTGTGAAATAGTAAGTACAAAATATGGTGGTGGCAGTGAGAACTAAAACGCATGGATTATATGAGAGTAATTGGGAAGAAAACAGACAGAACTTGGTGACTGATTGGGTGTAGAAGGCTGACAGAGAAAGAAGTCAATGATGATCCTGAGATTTCACAACTATGTAACTACTAGGAAACAAGCCTGCTAACAGAAACAATTATTCAGAAGACAAGTCACTTTGCAGGAAGAGTAGCAAAGGTCGTGAACTTATTTCAAAATGGATTGAGTTTAGGTGAAACTACCAAGAGGAAATATCCAGCAGAGATTTGAAGATGAAAAGAGCTTATCAGAGTATTAGGGCCTGGAGAAGGTTTGGGGAGTCATGCACAATTTGATGGCATTTGAAACAGTGTGAGACAGTGTATATTCAGAGAAAAGCAGAGAATGAAAACCTGAAATGAAGCACACACATTTAGAAAAAGGATTATGAAGGAGATCAGCAAAGAAGAAAGAAAAAGAGAAAGTGATAATGAGAGAGGTAGGACAACAGCAGTGCAGTATACAGTGTCATGGAAACCAAGAGAACTAAATTTCAAAAAGGAGAGGATTATCTACATTAAGAGTTACAGGCAACTAGAGGTCGAGGATAATGGAGTCTAAGAGGTTCCTGAAATATCATGTGTTCTCTTCATACTTTCTTATCTGCCTCATCCTAATTGAAGGAAAAGACAGTGTAAAAAAAAAAAAAAAAAGAAAGTGAATTAAAGATCATTTGCAGGTCATTTTCATTTGCAATCTCAATCCAATCTTCTCCAAGCTTTTTGTGGTGAGGCACTATTATGCTTCTCAACCAACTAACAGGGACGGCTTCTGCTGAAATCAGAAGATGCAGAAACCCCTGAGAGTTCCACAGAATCTACCAGGAGAGGCAAAAGGAGAGAAGCATGACACTAGCATGTGAGGTATTGAGCTGAGTGTATGTGAGTATTGTAACCCAGTGTTAATCAAGTTGGATTTTGTGATAAACCGTAGAGACTATCTGACCAATACACAATTTTTAGAAGAGATGCCTATGTGATTTTTTTCTCTGTTGTAATTAAAATCTTACATTTGTACAACCCACTAAAAATATCAATATTGTGTGCAATAAAGTATGTCTCAATTTGTACACAATTTTCATTAGTCTTCCATGGTTTCATTTAATTTATTTTCACTCACCCAGGTAAGGCAAATTTTTTTTTTATTATGATTAAATACTTCCATGCTGTATTACACCCAGACATCCATTTTCAACATTAATTTTACTCTAAATTTATTTATAAAATAAACATATTGACTGCTAATATGTTACATTATTTTTTATTAGTTTCAAGTACACAAGACAAAGTAACACTTAGACATTTATCATTTATATCCCTCACATCGTGTGAACCCCCCTCCCCCATCCACTATTCCTCTCACATCGCACAGAGCCATTACATTTCCACTGTCTCTATTCTTAATGCTGTACTCCGCTTCTTGTAAATATATACATATATATATATACATATATATATGTATGTGTGTATATATATATATATATATATATATATATATATATAAAATTACACTTGGTATTCATTATTCTTCAGCTTCAGGTATACAATGCAGTGATCAGGCATCTACATCATCCCTGAGGTAGTCTCCCATATGGGACAAGGGTCCATCGGACACCCTACAAAATCTTTACAACATTATTTATTACATTCCCCAAATTAATTTTCAAAACCCCGTGGCCATCTTGCGGTTACCAACTGTTTTCTAATCCCCTCACATTTCCCATTATCCCCACCCCGCTTCCCATCTAGCAACCCTCAGTTTTTCCTCTATGTCTCCAAAATTGTTTCTGATTAGTTCATTCACTGATTCTTTTCATTAGATTCCACATATAAGTGAGATCATATGGTATTTCTCTTTCTCTGTCTGACTTACTTCACTTAACGTAATGTTCTCAAGGTCCATCCATGTTGTTGCAAATGGTAAGATTTCTGTCTTCTTTATGGCTGTGTAATACTCCGTTGTATAAATGTACCACAGTTTCTTAATCCAGTCATCTACCGATGGGCATTTCGGTTGTTTCCATGTCTTGGCTATTGTGTATAGTGCTGCAATAAACATAGGAGTGCATAAAGATTTTTGAATTGAAGTTTTGGATTTCTCCGGATAGATACCTAGGAGTGGAATTACTGGATCATAAGGTAGTTCCATTTTCAGATTTTTGAGATACCTCCAGATTGTTTTCCACAGTGGCTGCACCAATCTGCAATCCCACCAACAGTGCACAAGCGTTCCCTTTTCTCCACATCTGCGCCAGCACTGATTTATTTGTTGATTTATTGATGATAGCCATTTTGACTGGGGTGAGGTGGTATCTCATTGTGGTTTTTATTTGCATTTCTCTGATGGTTAGTGAGGTTGAGCATTTCTTCATATGTCTGTTTGCCATCTGTATGTCCTTTTTAGAAAAATATGTCTACATGTCCTCTGCCCATTTTTTAATTGGGTCGTTTATTTTTTTGGAGTTGAGTTGAGTGAGTTTTTTATAAATTTGTGATATTAACACCTTATCAGATATATCATTGGCAAATATCTTTTCCCATTCAGTAGGAACCCTTTTTGTTTTATTGATGGTTTCCTTTGCTGTGAAAAAACTTTTTAGTTTGATGTAATCCCACATGTTTATTTGTTCTCTTACTTCCCTCGCGTGAGGGGATATATCAGTAAAAATCTTACTCCGGGTAATGTCTGTGAAGTTTCTTCCTATATTTTCTTCTAGGAATTTTATGGTTTCAGATCTTACATTTAAGTCTTTAAGCCATTTTGAATTTATTTTTGTATATGGTGTAAGGAGGTGGTCCAGCTTCATTTTTTTGCATGTGTCTGTCCAGGTTTCCCAGCACCATTTATTGAATCGACTGTCTTTACCCCATCGTACATTCTTGCTTCCATTGTAGTAGATTAAATGGCCATATAGGCATGGATTTATTTCTGGACTCTCTATTCTGTTCCATTGATCTATGTGTCTGTTTTTATGCCAGTACCATGCTGTTTTGATTACTATAGCCTTATAGTATAATTTGAAGTCAGGTATTGTTATACCTCCCACTTTGTTCTTATTTCTCAAGATTGCTGAGGCTATCCGGGGTCTTTTATGGTCCCATATAAATTTTAGGATTATATGTTCTATTTCTGTGAAAAACGTCGTTGGTAGTTTGATAGGAATTGTGTTGAATATGTATATTGCCTTAGGCAGTATGGACATTTTAACTATATTAATTCTTCCTATCCATGAACATGATATGTGTTTCCATCTATTTATATCTTCCTTCATTCCTTTCTTCAGTGTCTTATAATTTTCTGAGTACAGATCTTTTACTTCTTTGGTTAAATTTATTCCCAGGTATTTTATAGTCTCTGGGGCAACTGTAAATGGGACTGTTTTTTTTTTAATTTCTCCTTCTGATGTTTTATTATTGGTATATACAAATGCAACTGATTTCTGAATATTAATTTTGTATCCTGCTACTTTACTAAATTCATCTATCAACTCTAATAGCTTCTTGGTGGAGTGTTTAGGGTTCTCTATATATAGTATCATATCATCTGCATATAATGATAATTTTACTTCCTCCTTACCAATTTGGATGCCTTTTATTTCTTTTTCTTGTCTGATTGCTGTGGCTAGAACTTCCAGCACTATGTTGAATAGAAACAGAGATAGTAGGCAACCTTGCCTCTTCCTGATCTTAGGGGGAATGGTTTTAATTTTTCCCCATTGAGTATGATGTTAGCTGTGGGTTTGTCATATATGGCCTTTATTATGTTGAGATATGATCCCTCTATTCCCACTTTCTTAAGGGTTTTTATCATAAATGGCTGTTGGATTTTATCAAATGCTTTTTCTGCATCTATTGATATGATCATGTGATCTTTATTTTTCATTTTGTTAATGTGCTGTATCACATTAATTGATTTGCGGATGTTGAACCACCCTTGCATAACAGGGATGAATCCCACTTGATCATGGTGTATGATCTTTTTAATGTATTGCTGCATTCTGTTCGATAATATTTTGTTGAGGATTTTTGCATCTATGTTCATTAGAGATATCGGCCTGTAGTTTCCTTTTTTTGTGGTGTCTTTGTCTGATTTTGGGATCAGGGTCATAGTGGCTTCGTAAAAAGTCTTTGGGAGTCTTCCCTCCTTCTGGAGTTTTTGGAAGAGCTTGAGGAGAATAGGTGATAATTCTTTTTTGAACGTTTTGTAAAATTCACCTGTAAAGCCATCTGCTCCAGGGCTTTTGTTTGTTGGGAGACTGTTGATTACTGATTCAATTTCCGTGGTGGTAATCAGTCTATTCAGGTTTTCTATTTCTTCTTGAGTTAGCCTTGGAAGGTTGTACGCCTCTAGAAAATTGTCCATTTCTTCCAGATTGTCGAATTTGTTGGCATATAGTTGCTCATGGTAACTTCTTAAAACTTTTTGTATTTCTGCGGTGTCCCTTGTCACTTCTCCTCTTTCATTTCTGATTTTATTAATTTGGGTCTTCTCTCTCTTTTTTTAAATGAGTCTGGCTAAAGGTTTGTCGATTTTGTTTATCTTCTCTAAGAACCAACTCTTGGATTCATTGATCTTTTGTATTATTTTTCTGGTTTCTATTTCATTTATTTCTGCTCTGATCTTTATTATCTCCTTCCTTGTGCTCCCTTTGGGCTTATTTTGTTGTTCTTTTTTCAGATCCCTTAAATGTGAAGACAAACTGTTGATTAGTGATGTTTCTTGTTTCTTTAGGAAGGCCTGCAAAGCTATGAATTTCCCTCTTAGGACTGCTTTCGTGACATCCCATAGATTTTGGGTCGTCGTGTTTTCATTTTCGTTTGTCTCGAGATATCTTTTGATTTCTTCCTTGATATCCTGCTTGACCCATTCATTATTTAGTAATAAGTTATTCAGCCTCCATGAATTGGTGTGTCTTCCAGTTTTTTTCCTGTAGTTCATTTCTAATTTCATAGCAGAGTGGTCAGAGATGACAATCGGTATGATTTCAATTTTCTTAAATTTATCAAGACTTGTTTTGTGGCCTAACATATGGTCTATCTTGGAAAATGTCCCATGTGCACTTGAGAAGACCGTGTATTCTGCAGCATTGGGGTGAAATGCTCTGAAAATATCGATTAAATCCAAGTTGTCCAATGTATCATTTAAGGTCATTGTTTCCATATTGATTTTTTTGTCTGGAAGGCCTGTCCCTATTGTCAGAGGTGTGTTGTTACTGTTGATCTCTGTCTTTATGTCAGTCAATATCTGTTTTATATATTTACGTGCTCCTATGTTGGGTGCATAGATGTTTAGTAGGGTTATGTCCTCTTGTCAAATCGATCCCTTTATTATTATATAGTGCCCATGTTTGTCTTTTAATATGTCTTCATTTTAAAGTCTATTTTGTCAGATATAATTATTGCAACTCTAGCTTTTTTCTCATTTCCATTTGCATGAAATATCTTACTCCAACCCTTCACTTTCAGCCTGTGTGTCTTTTGATCTGAGGTGAGTCTCCTGTATGCAGCATATACAAAGGTCTTGCTTTCTTATCCAATCAGCGACCCTATGTCTCTTGATTGAAGCATTTAATCCGTTTACATTTAAAGTGATTATTGATAGGCACACAGTTATTGCCATTTTTAAATTTGTAGTTAGATTGTTCTCATTCTTTTATTTACAGAAGTCCTTTTAATATTTCTTGCAATTCTGGTTTGGTGGCAATAAATTCAGTTAGCTTATCCTTTTCTGGGAAGCTCTTTATCTCTCCATCAACTTTAAATGATAACCTTGCTGGATAAAGCAATCTAGGTTGTAGGCCTTTGTTTTCCATCACTTTGAGTATCTCCTGCCACTCCTTCCTGGCCTTCAATGTTTCTGTAGAAAAGTCATTTGATAGTCTTATGTGGGTTCCCTTGTATGTAACCCTCTGTCTTTCTCTTGTTGCTTTTAGGATTCTCTCTTTGTGTTTAAGCTGTGCCATTTTAACTATAATGTGTCTTGTTGTGGACCTGTTTGGATTTATCCTGGTTGGAACTCTCTGCACTTCCTGGGTTTGTATGTTGGTTTCCTTCATCAGGTTAGGGAAGTTTTCGGACATTATTACTTCAAATATGTTCTCAATCCCTTGCTTCCTTTCTTCACCTTCTGGTATTCCTATGATTTGCATGTTGTTGCGCATGATCTTATCCCAGGGGTCTCTTAAACCATCTTCATTGTTTTTCATTCTTTTTTCTTTCTGTTGTTCTGTTTGGGTGATCTCTGCTAACTTGTCTTCAAAGTCGCTGATTCGATCCTCTGCTTCATCTAACCTGCTGTTAATTCCTTCAAGTGAGTTCTTTATTGAGGTAATTGTGTTCTTTAGTTCTATCAGGTTGTTCCTTATGATTTCTACATCCTTCTTTATGTCGTATCTAAGTTCCTGAAACATTTTTATCATCAGTACTCTGAACTCTGTCTCTGAAAGGTTGGTTACCTCTGTTTCATTTGGTTCCTTTTCTGGAGGTTCTTTTGTTCTTTTATTTGGGACATGTTTCTTTGTTTCCCGATGCTGGCTGACTCTCTGTGTTTGCTTCGATATATTAGGTAGATCCCCTAGAGTTCTTTGTTCTTGCTTGGTTATCTTATGTAGTATGTGTCCTTTATATTTGACTTGCACTGCTTCGTTCTTCTCCTCTGGTTGTGCTCCAAAGGTGACTCTTGCATTGTGTGTATTGTCCTGTTAAAGAAGATCTTTAATTGCTTTCCGCTTGTGAGTAGGTGGGGTTAACTCCTAGGCTGACTAGCTGTGAGAATTGGCTCTGCCCACCACAGGGAATTCTGCTGCATGAGGGTTGACCACTTAAATGTGGTGTGGGCTCTATGGGCTCTTGTGCCTGTAGAGAATTCCCTCTGGGTGTGTCACTTGTAGGTCAAACCCAGTAGTACTCTTGTTTGGTCTGGAGTTAGCCTCTGTGTGTGTTGAATCTTGTGCCTCCGAAGCTGGGCCCTGGTAGGGCAATTGCAGAACAAAGCAAATCACCAAGCACAACAACAACATCAATAACAAAGAAAAAGTCAAATACCTTCACATGTAAAAACAACCTACAACCCCCACTCAACACAGGCAAAGATATCAAAGATATAAAGACAAAACAAAACAAAACAAAACAAAAGAAAAAGCAGTGCCAGTCTTGGCTTAAGCCCTCCAGGTTGTCCTCTGCTGTACCAAAGAGCCTCCTGCTTATTGCACAGGCAGAACCGGTCACCTGGTGCCCAGAGTGACGTTGGAACTGCAGACTTAGATGTGTGGGGCTGAGTGGTCTGGATGGTAGTTTCTACAAAATCAGTGCAGTTTCTGCCCTTGCCTGCACATATGCGCACTGAGAGTAGCACCACCAGCCCTGTGTCCAGTTCTCCTGAGTCTTAGGGCACTTCTTCTGTGTGTTTGTGTGTGTGTGTGTATGTGTGTGTCTATGGCGGGAGGGAGATTTCTGGGCTGCTGAAAGCCCAGAACATTGTCTGCCTCTTACTGCTGATCCCTGGGAGTGCCTCTGCAGTTGTAATTGCCCTGAGCTAGGCAGGACAGAAAGGGTGGGGGCTGGGGATGGAGGGGTCTTCTGTCTCCTAGCCCAGCTGTGTCACACTCTTCCTGCAGGCCAGAAAAGCTGTGGCTGTGGGTGGAGGAATGTCTTCTCTCCTAGCCCAGCAAAAATCACACTCTTCCCAGCCTCTTCCCTGGGTCAGAGCTGCACGCCAGTCTTCCCAGAGCCTGAGCACTAAGGCTCCTCTGTAATCTGACACTACTCCTCATTTCAGGTGCCAGTTTAAGTCTCTGGAAGGGCAGGGGTAGGATTGGAAGAGTGGGGCTAGGGGCCCAGGTATGGAGTTTGTGTCCTTTGTCCGGCCTAAGGCCCCACTAGAGGTCTCACTGAGGTTATTTCCTCAAATGCTGGATATGCTGTCCCCTTGGCGGGAGAGATCAGCTGTGGGACACAGATAAAGTGCCCACCTCCTGGCTTTTGCGTTCTCTGTTCTGTCCTGGGATCCCCTGCATCTCTACAGCTGCAGATGCCGGCTGCGTTTCTAGTGCTGTGGATGCGGGCATGTTTCCACAGCTGAAGGTGCAGGCCACATCCCCACAGCTGCAGATGTGGGCTGCGTCTGCACTCTGCTCCCTTCCCTCTTCCCCTGTTCCCCCAATTTGCCCGCCTGCAAGTAATCCTTGCACGAGTCTGTTAGCTGTTCTGCGTGATGAGCAAAGAGTCCTTTGATGGGTTATAGATGTCCCGTTTGTGATAAGATCCGGATGAGTACTCAAAATGTGCTCTCCGCTACCGCCATTCCAATGATGTCACCCTCCTGTTATATTTTTTATACTACACTTCAAATCAATGTACTCTACATACTTTAAACATCTGTACACAACTTGGCTGAAGTACAAATATGACTGTGATAAGAACCCATCTCTCCCAACCATTTGCCCTGCTGGAGAGAGATGGCCAATTATAACTATCTCTCACTTACCTCAATCACATGCCACCATTCCTGATATAAAAAACAAACAAACAAACAAAAAAACAAACAAAAAACTTCCTTCCATCTGCCATTACTCTGGTCCCAAGTTCTTTCAGCTGCTTGGCAACTGCTATAGATTCTTATTTATGGCATCATTAGCATCACTCTTTACTCTCATTCTGTATGGCGCTTGCAGCTACAGGAGCTAGAAAGGTATGACAATTAAAAGTTTCTCCTCACACTCAGATTCAAATATTAGGAAATCTTTCTTTTACCAAAATATTCCATTGAAATTGTTAAATCCTGAGGGTCCTTCATGGTAGATTTTAAGCATAGAGGAAGAAAAATTATACTTGCTCAGTGGTTTATCTCAGCCCCAAATATCAAATCACTGAATCTTCATGTAAAGTGAGCAAAAGGATAATCAATGGTTGATATTAGGATGAAGTCAACTTTATACCTCTTTCTGAGTAGAAGCCACACAATGGAACCTTACTTGTGCATTTAATTTAACTGTTTCATTTCTCAGGTATTTCAACTCATTTATTAAATTATTAATGATAAGAATAATGGTAGTAGCTAAATTTATGATATCAGGCATGCTAACATTTTACAAATGTCAAATAAGTACAACAAAAGATATGATGAAAGACATAAGACGATAAAGGATGATTCCTATTTTTCAACACAAAATATAGCATCTGGAGATTGATGTCATCAAAATGGCAGCATGAGGTGAGCCTCTGTAAAGTTCCATGAGATTTACAACTAATCAAACAATAACTCCACAAAGGACTCCCTGCACAGCAGACAGGCAAGACGAAGAGACCCACTACTGAATTCACCTAAAGGTGGGCAAATCGCGCAAACGGGGGAGGAGGGAAGGGAGAAGTGCGGAGACTGAGCTGCACGAGCACAAGACACAGAGTTAGCTCAGTGCTTCAAGCTAGCTGCATCCTGGAACTACCGCAGCTGCAGGAGAGGGAAGAACTCGGACTGCTAGGGCTCCGCTTATGGCCCACAGGGCTGAGGGGGCAGCATATAACACAGCTGAACCAAACAATCATGGCAGAGACTTTGGAGAAAACACTGAGGGAAGAAGGCTGAAAACGGTGGTTTAAGCCCTCACTGCCAAGCAGAGAATGGAAGCCTTAGGCACTGAGACTAGCCGCCTCCTCCCTACCCTCCCAGACCCCACCCCGCCCCCACCTGCCCAGAATAGTAGAAGTGTCAGATCAAAAGAACAGAATATTTGCTGTTCTGAGAGCTATGGACCACATACAGAGATTTGCAGCCCAACTGATTCCAGAAAAGGGGAGGGAGCTGTGGAAGCACGACTGGCTGTGGACATGGTCACCGACATTGCTCTGGGCCACCTCTCACAACTCACCACGCCCTGACCCCACCTATCTAGGCGGATCCCTGCAGGAGTAAACAAAACTGCTGAAACATACGGGCTCTGAATCTGGAGCAGGAACAGCTTTGGAACTTCAAAAGCTCTTGGCATACCCATATGGACACTGCACCCTGACACCCAGGTGAACTATTAACAGAGGAGAGGCCCCTCTCCAAGGGAATAACCCCATTGTGTGAGAAGCTGGAATAGTGCAGAGAAAACATAGCACTAACATGTGAAAAAGAAAAAAAGGCTGCAGTAACAGAGAAAATAAAACATTCTACCAGCAAGTACTGGAAAACAAAAGAAAGACCTCTTCCTATGAACCTGTTGCAGAAGCTACTCCTGTAGATGTCTAGGAAGAGAAATAATAAATCAGTAATTGCCATGAATAACCAAGGCAACAAGACAGCTCAGAAAGAAAGTGAAAAGTCTCCAGAAAAGGAACTTAAAGATATGGAAATATGTGACTTAAATGACAGAGAATTCAAGATTGCTGTACTGAAAATCTCAATGAGATTCAAGAAAACACAGAAAGGCAGTTTAATGAATGGAGAAATTCAATCAAAGAACAATATGAGCATTTTATGAAAGAGATTGAAATTATAAAAAGGAACGAAATAGAATTTCTGGAGATTAAGAACTCAGTAGAAGAAATGAAGAATGAAATAGCCAGCTTTGGTAGTAGAGTTGACCAGATGGAGGAAAGAATCAGTGACATGGAAGATAGAAACCTGGAAATTACACGGATGGAGGAAGAAAGAGACTTGAGACTTAAAAGAAATGAAAGAACTATACAAGAACTTTCTGACTCCATCAGAAAGAGCAATATAAGAATAATGGGCATACCAGAAGGAGAAGAAAGAGAGAACAGAACAGAGAATATATTCAAACAAATTGTTGATGAGAACTTCCCAAACTAGTGGACAGAACTGGATCTTCGAATCCAAGAAGCAAATAGAACACCTAATTACCTCAATCCCAACAGGCCTTCTCCAAGGCACATTTTATTGAAGCTGTCTAAAATCAACGACAAAGAAAGAATCCTCAAGGCAGCCAGGGAAAAGAAAACGGTAACTTACAAAGTAAAGCCTATTAGATTACCACCATTTTTTTTCAGCAGAAACTCTACAAGCCAGGAGGGAGTGGAACCAAATATTCAAACTATTGAAAGAGAGAAATTATGAGCCAAGAATAATGTATCCAGCAAAGATATCCTTTAGATATGAAGGAGGAAAAAAGACCTTTCCAAACGTACAGAAGCTGAGGGAATTTTCTAATACACGACATGCACTACAGGAAATACTAACGGAGGCTATTCGACCCCCATCAACAGACACATTTTGTGACAACCAAAACATAAAAAGGGGGAGAGTAAAGGTCTGTACCGGAATATGGGAATGGAGAAAGGAAGCGTGCTGAAGAAAATGGAATACTCTAAATATCAAACTTTCTTCTACATAAAATTAAGGGTAACCACTCAAAAAAAAAAAAAATCCAGAAGTGAAATATATACTGTAATAAAAGAAGAAACAGAGGGAAACATCATAGAATACCACCACACAGAAATAATAGACAACAACAAAAAGGCAAAGAAACAATGGAGACACAGCCTTACCAGAAAACTAAAGATAGAATGATCCTCACATATCAATAATCATCCTAAATGTAAATGGACTGAACTCACGAATAAAAAGTCACAGAGTAGCACATTGGATCAAAAAACTAAAACAAACCATATGCTGTCTCCAAGAGACACATCTCAGCTACAAGGAAAAGCATAGACTCAAAGTGAAAGGGTGGAAATAGACATTCCAAGCAAATGGTATCCAGAGAAAATCAGGTGTAGTCATCATAATATCAGATGAAACAGACTTCAGGGTGAAAATGATAACAAGAGAGAAAGACAGACATTTCATAATGGTGAAGGAGACTATACAACAAGAAGACATCACAGTCATCAATATTTATGCCCCCAATAAGGGAGCACCAAAATATACCAAGCAACTACTAACAGAACTAAACGGAGAAATTGACCAAAACAATATTATAGTAGGGGACTTAATTTCATCATTGACAGCTATGGATAGATCATCCAAATAGTAAATAAATACCGAAATAGCAGCCCTAAATGACACATTAGATCAAATGGACATGATGTACATGTACAGAGCACTTCATCCTAAACATCAGACTATACATTCTTGCCTAGTGTACATGGAACATTCTCAAAGATAGACCAAACTTTGGAACATAAAATCAGCCTCAGCAAGTTTAAGAAGATTGAAATCATACCAAGCATATTCTCTGATCACAAGGCTTTGAAATTGAATATCAACTGCAAAAAGAAAGCAGGAAAAAACACAAATACATGGAGATTAAACAACATACTTTGAAAGAAGGACTGGGTCAAAGAAGAAATTAGAAGAGAGATCAAAAGATACATAGAAACAAATGACAATGAAAATACATCCTACCAAAATTTTTGGGATGCAGCGAAAGCAGTTTTAAGAGGGAAATTTATATCATGACAGGCCTATCTCAAGAAACAAGAAAAATCCCAAATAAATAACCTCATGTTACACCTTAAAGAACTAGAAAAAGAAGAACAAGTGAAACTCAAGGTCAGCAGAAGAAAGGAAATAACAAAAATCAGAGCAGAACTAAATGAAATACAGAACAAAAAGACAATAGAAAAAATTAATGTGACAAAGAGCTGGTTCTTTGAAAAGATTAACAAAATTAACAAACTGTTGGCTAGACTCACTAAGATAAAAAGAGAGAAGACACTAATTCACAAAATCAGAAATGAAAAAGGGGACGTTATCACGGAAACGACAGAAATACAAAGGATCATCCAAGAATACTATGAAGGACTATATGCCACAAAATTCAATGACCTAGAAGAAATGGACAAGTTCTTAGAAACATATAGCCTTCCTAGGCTGAACAATGAAGAATTGGAAAATCTATACAGACTGATCACCAGTAATGAAATTGAATCAGTCATCAAAAACCTTCCCAAAAGCCAAAGTCCGGGACCAGATGATTTCACTAGTGAATTCTACCAAACCTTCAAAGAGGATCTAATACCAATTCTGCTGAAACTCTTCCAAAAAATTGAAGAAGAGACAGTACTCCCTAACTCATTTTATGAGGCCAACATTACCCTGATACCAAAACCTGGTAAGGGAAAAAAAAAAAAAATGAAAGAAGACTACAGACCAATATCTCTGGTGAATACAGATGCAAAAATTCTAGCAAATCGAATACAACAATGTATTAAAAAGATCATTCATCACGACCAAGTGGGGTTCATCCCCGGGGCACAGGGATGGTTCAACATCCCCAAATACATCAATGTGATACATCACATAAACAAAACATAGGACAAAAATCATATGATTATATCAATTGATGCAGGAAAAGCATTTGACAAGATACAACATCCATTTATGATTAAAACACTTAATAAAATAGGTATAGAAGGAAAATACCTTAACATAATAAAGGCCATATATGACAAGCCCTCAGCTAATCTCATAATTAATGGTGAAAAACTGAAGCCCTTTGATATACGTTCAGGAACACGACAGGCCTGTCCCCTATCACTTCTGCTTTTCAACATAGTGTTGGAAGTCCTTGCCATAGAAATCAGGCAAGAGAAAGAAAGAAAAGTCATCCACATCGGGAATGAAGAAGTTAAATTATCACTCTTTGCAGATGACATGATGCTGTATATTGAAAACCCTAAAGATTCCATCAAAAAGCTATTAGAAACAATCAACGAATACATTAAAGTCACTGGCTACAAAATCAACGTACAAAAGTCCATTGCATTCCTATATACTAACAATGAAATCTCAAAAAAAGAAATACAAAAAACAATTCCTTTTGCAATTGCAGCAAAAAGAATAAAATACCTAGGAATAAACTTAACCAAGGATGTGAAGAACCTATATGCTGAAAACTATAAGACATTTTTAAAAGAAATTGAAGAAGACACAAAGAAATGGAAAGACATTCTGTGCTCATGGATTGAAAAAATCAACATAGTTAAAATGGCTATATTACCCAAAGAAATATACAGATTTAATGCAATCCGCATCAAAATCCCAATGGCATTTTTTAAAGAAATAGAACAAAAAAATCATCAGATTTGTTTGGAACCACAAAAGACCTCGAATTAGCCAAAGCAATTTTAAGAAAAGAGAACAATACTGGAGGTATCACACTCCCTGACTTTAGCTTGTACTACAGGGCTACAATAATCAAAACAGCATGGTATTGGCAGAAAAACAGACACATAGACCAATGCAATAGAATTGAGAACCCAGAAATAAAACCATATAAATATGTTCAGATATTTTTTGACAAAGAAGTTGAAAACATACCATGGAGGAAAGACAGCCTCTTCAATAAATGGTGCAGCGAGAATTGGAAAGCCACGTGCAAAAGAATGAAACTGGACTGCTATCCATGTACCAAAATTAATTCAAAATGGATCAAAGACTTAAGCATAAAACCTGAAAAAATAAACTGCATAGAAGAAAACATAGGTACTAAACTTATGGACCTTGGGTTCAAAGTGCATTTTATGAATTTGACTCCAAATGCAATGGAGGTAAAAGCTAAAATAAACGAACGGGACTATATGAAGCTTAAAAGCTTCTACACAGCAAGAGAAACCATTGACAAAGTAAAGAGGCAACCAAGTGAATGCGAGAAGATTTTTGCAAACACTGCCTCCGATAAGGGGCTAATATCCAAAATATACAAGGAACTCATGAAGCTCAACAACAAAAAAACAAACACCCTAATTGAAAAATGGGCAGAGGACCTGTAGAGCCATTTCTCCAAAGAGGACATATAAATGGCAAATAGACATATGAAAAAATGCTCAGCATCACTAATCATCAGAAAAATGCAAATAAAAACCACAATGAGATATCACCTCACCCCAGTCACAATGGCTATCATCAACAAGACAAATAGTAACAAGTGTTGGACAGGCTGTGGAGAAAAAGGAACCCTCATACACTGTTGGTAGGAATGCAGACTAGTGCAGCCGTTATGGAAGGCAGTGTGGAGGTTCCTCTAAAATTACAAATAGAATTACCATATGACCCAGCAATCACTCTCCTGGGTGTCTACCCAAAAAATCTGAAAACATCCATAAAGACACGTGTGCTCCAATGTTCATTGCAGCTTTGTTTATGGTGACCCAGTCATGGAAACAACCAAAATGTCCTTCGATAGATGAATGGATACAGAAGTTGTGGTATATATACATAATGGAATACTATTCGGCGGTAAGAAAAGATGATATAGGAACATTTGTGACAACAAGGTTGGATCTTGAGATTATAATGCTAAGTGAAATAAGTCAGACAGAAAAAGCAGAGAACCATGTGATTTCACTGATATGTGGTATATAAACCAAAAACAACAAAAGAATAAGACAAACAAATGAGAAACAAAAACTCGTAGACACAGACAATAGTCTAGTGGTTACCAGAGAGTAAGGGGTTTGGGGGGTGGGAGATGAGGGTAAGGGGGATCAAATATATGGTGACGGAAGGAGAACTGACTCTGAGTGGTGAACACACAATGGGATTTATAGATGATGTAATACAGAATTGTACACCTGAAATCTATGTAATTTTACTAACAATTATCACACCAATAAATTTAAAAACGAAATTTAGCGTCTACAATATAAATTGTAAATAGAATATAAAATTCAAGAAATCAAGATGGCACAGACAAGTTAAAAGAGAAAAACCAATGAGGAAAATATTTTAAACATGCATGGCAGACAAAGGGTTAATATCCTTAATATAAAAATAATTATTTTAAATAAATAAGAAAAATATCACCTTAATAGAGAAATGGAGGACACGAACGATTTGTAAAACAAGATAAAGAAGTGCCAAATAAAATATTTAAAATATACATTTTCAAGAGATCCAAGATGGTGGAATAAATAAATGTTGTGCTTGCCTGATTCTGTGAAATCATCAAAATTATAACTTAATTATACAACTGTCAACTTGGAGAACCTTCTGGAGCCTAGCTGAGCAGAAGTTTTGTAACTAATGATATAAAGAAGAAGCCACATGAAGACTGGTAGGAGGGGCAGAGGTGCAAAACAGGCTGGTCCCAAACCTCTTCGTGGTGGTTGAAAATCTGGAGGGATATCTCTGTCATAGAGATTTCCCCTGGAGGAGCTAGTTACCCCAGCTCCACACCAGGGTCCTCAGCCCAGAGTACTGCTGCTGGGAAGAGGAGTCCCCACAACATCTGGCTGTGAAAAACAGTGGGAATTCCAACCCTCCAGGTGGGTTGGAAGGCTATGGGAAACCCAGATGTACTCTTACACACTGACTTACTTGCTCGCAGGCACTCTTCCTGGGCTCTGGCAGATGGATGGTGACTGAGGGGTGTGTCAGAGGCATAGGGGAGCAGACTGAGGTGTGTGGCCTTGGGGTGAGGGCTGAAGGACAGTTGCCATTTGCCTTGTGTGGGGTCCTTCTCCCATGCAGCCCTGCATGTGGGTGCCACCTTTACTGTGTTGAGTCTTGCCCCCATACCCATGACCAAATCTGAATCCGAATTGGTGTGGTGAGCTCTGCTGGCTCCACCCTGGTGACTGAGACTCCAGCATACCCAACTCCATGCCCCACAAGACTTTATCTGGAGCTGAACCTTATGGGAGCTGGCAGCTGGCAACAAGTCTCAGAGTGTCCTGGCTTTTTGCAGAGCTACTCCAGGCCCAGTACTGGTGGCAGCCATCCTCGTTCATAGCATGGCCTCTCACACATGCCTGCAGGTTCATCACAGGCAGCAACTAACTATGCGACACTTTGTAGCTCCTACCAGTTAGTCTCTGGCTGGTCACAGGCAGTAGCTGATGTGGGCTAACACTGGAGCCCTTCCCAAGAGGCCCCAGAACCAACATAGTTGGTGGTTGGCTTCAGACCACAGCAGAGCACCACCCACATGAGGCACACCCAAAACATGGTCTCAACATGCACGAGAGCCCACTGGGGTGAAGCTTGCTCTGTGGGGTAAGCTCCCTGCACAGCAGCCCACAAGCTGTGGATGTGGCCAAACCCCACAGCAAGTTAGCCTGAGAGTCAATCCCACCCACTGACATGACAATAGCAATCAAGGCTCAAATATAAGATGAGGGCACACACAACCCACACAAGGGAAACTCCTGAAGCACCCAGCACAGGTGACTAGAGAGACTGTGCCACTGGGCCCCACAGGGCACCTACTACATAAGGCCACCTGGCAGACTGAGATACATAGCAGATCTACCTAATACATAGAAACAAACACGGGGGCGGGGGCAGCCAAAAATGAGGAAACAAGGAAACACATCCCAAATGAAAGAACAGGAGAAAACTCCAGAAAAAGAATAAAACAAAATGGAGACAACCAACCTACCACAGACAGAGTTCAAAACACTGGTTATAAGGATGCTTGAGGAACTTAGTGACAACTTGAACAATGAGAAAGCAAGCATAACAAAGGACATGGAATCCATAAAAAAAATAAAAATATACCAGTCAAAAGTGAAGAATGCAATAACTGAAATGAAGAATGCACTAGAAGGAATCACCAGCAGACTAGAAGAAGCAGAGGATCAAATCAGTAATTTGAAAGACAAGGTAGCATAAAACACTCACTCAGAACTGCAAAAGAAAAAAAGAATCCAAAAAATTGAGGATAGTTTAAGAGACCTCTGGGACAACATCAAGCATAACATCATTTATATTATACGGGTACAAGAAGGTGAAGAGAGAAAGAAAGGGATTGAGAGCCTACTTGAAGAAATAACGAATGAAAATTTTCCTAACCTTGAGAGGAATAGATATACAAACCTAGGAAGTGCAGAGAGTCCCAAACAAGATGAACCCAGAGAGGCCCACATCAAGACACATCATAATTAAAATGCCAAAGCTTAAAGACAAAGACAGAACCTTAAAAGCAGCAGGAAAAAAAAGCAGTAAGTTACCTACAAGGGTTCTCCCATAAGAATGTCAGTTGAACACTGTCAGACTCTCAACATATACTTTGCAGGCCAGAAGGGATTGGCACAAAATATTCAAAGTGCTGAATATCAAGGACCTACAACCAGTACTACTCTACCCAAAAAGGCTGTCATTTAAAATTGAAGGAGAGATAAAGAGCTTCTGAGACAAGAAAGAGCTAAAGAAATTCATTACCATCATGCCAGTGTTACAAGAAATGTTAAAAAGGACTTCTTAAAGATGGGAGAAAAGGATAAAAAATATGAATAAAATGACAATAACTACTTATCTATCAACAATTACTTTCAATGTAAATGGATTAAATGCTCCATACAAAAAAACACAGGGTGGCTGAACAGATTAGAAAACATAACCCTTATATATGCTGCCAGAAGAGACTCACTTTGGATTGAAGGATACACAGACTGAAAGTAAAGGGATGGACACAGTTATTTCATGAAAAATGGAAACAAACAATACTTGTACCAGACAAAATAGACTTGAAAACTAAGGCTATAACAAGAGTCAAAGAAGGACCCAGTATTCCCACTTTTGAGTATTTATCTGAAGAAACCCAAAATGCTACCTCAAGGGGATGTGTGCATCCATATGCTCATTGCGGTGCTATTCACAATAACCAAGATATGGAGTCAGCCTGGGTGTCCATAGATGGATGAATGGATAAAGAGGAGGTGGTACATATATACAGTGGAATATTGCTAGGCCAGAAAAGGGAATCCATTCTTGCCATCTGTGGTGACATGGATGGACATGGAGGGTATTGTGCTGAGTGGAGTATGTCAGACAGAGAAAGACAGATGCAATGTGATTTCACTTGTATGTATGTGGAATCTAACGAACAAAACAAACAAATAAGCAAACAAAACAGAAACAAACTCATAGATACAGAAAACATTTTGATGGTTGCCAGATGGAGGGGAGTTGAAGGGATGTGTGAAAAAGGGGAAGGGATTAAGAAGTACAGATTGATTGTTACACAGTAGTCATGTGGTTATAGGGTATAGCATAAGGAATATAGTCAATAATATTGTAATGACTATGTATGGTGTCAGATGGGTACTAGATTCGGGGTGATAGATGAGAGGGGGTATAGGGGACAGGGTGAAAAAAGGTGAAGGGATTAAGAAGTACAAATTGGTAGTTACAAAGTAATCATGGGGATGTAAAGTAAAGCATAGGGAATATAGTCAATAATATGGTAATAACTATGTATACCACCAGGTAAGTACTAGACTAGACAGGGGGATCACTTCTTAAATAATACAAATGTCTAACCACTATGCTGTACACCTGAAATGAATATAAAGTAATATTGAATGTCAACTGTAATTGAAAAATTAATAAAGTTTTGGGGGAAAGGTGAAGGAGAATGAAAGGTTCAAATCTCTAGGCATAAAACAAATAAGTCGTGGGGATGTAACATACAGCATAGGGAGCATAGTTAATAATATTGTATAGTGTGGTATGGTGTCAGATGGTTGCTGGACTTATCATGGTGATCACTTCTTTAGGTATATAAATGTTGAACAACAATGGTGTACACCTGAAACTGATGTAATGTTCTATGTTAGCTATATTTTTAAATGAAAATCTTTAAAAAATAAATTAAATAAAATACACAGATTCAATATTATTCAAAGAAATGTATTTTAAAAGCTATGAGATAACCACTTCTTACACATCAGGTTTTCCAAGGAAAAATAAACATACTCAGTGATGACTGAGTGTGGAAAAATAGGCACTCTCATGTATTTCTCAGGGGTGAATGTTGCTATAACCCTTTGGATGACTAATTGACAATATGTACCAAAAACCCTAAAACAAAACAAAATAAATGTTCTTTGACATAGAAATAAATTAAAGTAATTTATCATAAGAAAATAATATAAACATTAGCAAGTATACATGCACAAGGAGGTTCTTTCCAGTTTTGTGTGTAATACTAAAATATAAGCATGTTAAAATAAGAGATCTCTTGAATACAATATAGTACACACATACAATAAAATATTATATAGCCATTAAAAACATTATGTCAATGCATATTTATTGCAATAGATAGATATTCCTGATGAATGAGATGAAAAATATAATTTAAAATAGTATGTGTACAATATGTCTGTAAAATATCTGTTCATCTCTATTCATGTGCATAGAAAACAGACCAGAAGGTATACACCTAAATGTGAACAGTGGTTATTATTGATTTTTTTCATTTTTAAAATTAAATCAACTTGATTGAAGCATAATTTTCTTCAGATAAAATGCACAGATTTTAAGTAAACAGTTCAAGAAGGTATTTTAAATTCCTTTTTAAAACAACTTTATTGGAGTATGATGAATATGCAGTAAACCACAGGTTTTAAATAGTACAATTTGATAAGTTTGGACATATTCATACACCCATAAAACTACTACCACAGTCAAGATAATGAACACATCCATTATCCACCAAACTTTCTACATGATCTTTGTAATCAGCACATCCTAACTTTTCTGCCATTCCACCTCCATCCCAGCAACTACTGCCTTGCTTTAGGTCACTATGGATTAGATTTTCTAGATTATATAAATGAAATGCACTTTATATATATACACACATAAATGTAATGCACTTTCTTTCACTAAGAATAATTATTTGAAATTCACTTACACTGTTCAGTTATAAGTAGTTCAGTAGAACCACCATTCAACAGTTCATTCTTTTTTTTTTTTCTACTAGTATTTCCTTGTATAGACAAACAACAATTTAGTTATCCATCCATTTCTCTGTTGATGGACATTAAGGCTTTTTCCAGTTTTTGCCTAGTACAATTGATGCTGCTATAAATATTTATGTATAAGTATTTGTAGGGACATATCATTTCCTTTCTCTTAGGTGAATGTCTAGGAGAGGAATAGCTCAGCCCATGTGATAGGATAAATATTTACAGTTCTAAGAAACTATAAAACTGCTTTTCAAGTGTTTGTGCCATTTTACAATCCCACGAGCAATGTATGCGAGTTCCAGTTGCTCTAAACTTTGCCAACATCTGATATACAGAAGCTCCTCAGCTTACGATGGGGTTAGGTCTCAATAAACCCATTGTAAGTTGAAAATATTGTTAATTAAAAATGCATTAAAACTGCACAGAAGAAAACATAGGTACTAAGTTTATGGACCTTGGGTTCAAAGAGCATTTTATGAATTTGACTCCAAAGGCAAGGGAAGTAAAAGCTAAAATAAATGAATAGGACTATATCAAACTTAAAACCTTCTGCACAGCAAAAGAAACCATCGACAAAATAAAGAGGCAACCAACTGAATGGCAGAAGATTTTTGCAAACAGTGCCTCCAATAAGTGGCTAATATCCAAAATATATAAGGAACTCATGCAACTCAAAAAAAAAAAAAAAAAAAAAAAAACACAAACAACCCAATTGAAAAATGGGCAGAGGACCTGAAGAGACATTTCTCCAAAGAGGACATACAAATGGACAACAGACATGAAAAAATGCTAAACATCACTCATCATCAGAGAAATGCAAATAAAAACCACAGTGAGAAGTCACCTCACCCCAGTTAGAATGGCTATCATCAACAAGACAAATAGTAACAAGTATTGGACAGGCTGTGGAGAAAAAGGAACAAGCATACACTGTTGTTGGGAATGAAGACTGGTGCAGCCGCTATGGAAGGCAGTGTGGAGGTTCCTCAAAAACTCATGAATAGAATTACCATATGACCCAGCAATCCCTCTCCTGGGTATCTACCCAAAAAATCTGAAAACTTTTATACATAAAGACAAGTGTGCTCCAATGTTCACTGTAGCTTTGTTTACGGTGGCCAAAACATGGAAACAACCAAAATGTCCTTCGATAGATGAATGGATAAAGAAGTTGTGGTATATATACACAATGGAATACTATTCGGCAGTAAGAAGAGATGAAATAGGACCATTTGTGACAACATGGATGGATCTTGAGAGTATAATGCTAAGCGAAATAAGTCAGACAGAAAAAGCAGAGAACCATATGATTTCACTGATATGTGGTATATAAACCAAAGACAACAAAAGAACAAGACAAACAAATGAGAAACGAAAACTCATAGACACAGACAATAGTTTAGTGGTTACCAGAGGGTAAGGGGTTTGGGGGGTGGGAGATGAGGGTAAGGGGCATCAAATATATGGTGATGGAAGGAGAACTGACTCTGGGTGGTGAACACACAATGGGATTTATAGATGATGTAATACAGAATTGTACACCTGAAATCTGTGTAAGTTTACTAACAATTATCACCCTAATAAATTAAAAAAAAAGAATCAATCACAGGAGATGTAGATAAATCACTTAATTAGTGCCTACTGTATACTAAGTACTTTATGTTCATTTTCTCTAATTTTCGCCAACTCCTGTTAAGGTACATATTACCAATACCTTCTTAATGATGGAAAACCTGTGGCTCAAAATTATTCTGTAGTAGCAGGGCAGGGTTTTAACCCAAATCCATATGAGTTTTGATCTAAAATCTGTGTTCTTTTCATCAAAGCCTATTGTAAAGGAATCAAGAATGAGGAGGACTAAAAATGTATTTTTGGATTTGATGAGAAAGAGGATATTAGGAAGTAACGATCTTGAGTTCAGTTTTTATATAGAAATGAAAATGGAAGTCAAATTGCACATGGGTTGAGACAGAAAACACAACACGACTCAAGAAATTTGATACAGAAGAGATATGAAGCTATTGCTTGAGTATGTAGTAGGATAAAAGAAGAAGGTATTTTATGGTAAGAGAGGCCTGTGTATACTTGTCTCCAGAGGAGGAGCCAGCTGAAAGGGAGGGTTTGAAAATGCATGCAAGAAAGGGGATAAAGAGGGGGAAGAGATGGGAATACAAAGCACATGTAGAGAGGTTTGCTGTGGCAAGAAGAGAGAAACAATTTTTCTTAAAGACAGAACATAATGAGAGAGAGAGAGGAAGAAGTTAAATACTTTTGACAGAAATTATGGGAGTTCTCACTGAATCTCCCTACATTCTTGGTGAGAGAGCCTGTCATGGGGTATTTAAGAAGAGTTGGGAAGGAGCCGAAAAAAACATTCCATAAGAGACTACAATGTTCCAAGCTCCGTACACATATTTTATCTTTAAATCCTCACAGCCCTATTTACTAAGTATTTCATATAGGAGGTAAACACCATGAGGGTAAAGAACAGGGCGTATAAGACAAGAACTGTATGGATAGCTCTTCCCCCTACCCTCCACTGTTTCTTTTCTGATCACATTTCCTGGTAACAGCTCACTCTGTTACAGTCACTGTGCCTCTTCCCTGCACCTTAAAATATATCAGTCATGCTCCCACCACACGGTCTTTCCATTAGCTGTTCTCTGTGTTACAAAGCTCTTCCCCCAGAAATCAGCATTATTCACTCTCTCAGTTCCTTCTTGTTTTGGCTCAAATGTCACTTTCTGTGTGATGGCAATTCAGACTACCCTGTTTAAAATTGTAATTTGTGACACCCACCCTTACACTGGAACACATACACTCCCCTTCTCTATTATTTTGATCTATTTTATCACCTTCTAACATAGCATATCGGTTACTTGCTTTTTATGTTCATTGCTATTTTTCTGTCTCCCCACGTTAGAATATGAGCTCGTTGGACAGGGAGTTTTGTTTACTGATATTTTCCATCTGCTTGAAACAAGCAGTGTCTAACACATGATTACCCATCAGTGAATATTTGTTCATTAGGACTAAGGAAGCCAAAGACACTGTGTTGCCAGGGTGTTTCCAGAGGCACCAGGGAGACAGAGTGAGTATCACCTGAGGAATCTTGTATCCTAAAATCTCTGGATTCACCAAGGTAACTACTCTTTTCCTTACTGTCACCCTTATAAATCTTTTTCTGCAGGCTTTCCCCACTCGCTCATCCTCAGCACCTAGTAGCATTCTGGGCACATATCCATATGTTATTTTGAATTAATTGTGGGTGAATGTTCCTGTAAAGAAAAACTGCCAAGGCTATGGATGGAGGAGCAAAGACAGATTAAGAAAAGAATAACAGGCTGAGGCTTGAAGAGATTTTGCTTTGAAATCAGAGAAGAAAAGTAAAAGGAGGAGGAGAAGAGTGAAGGGAAGGGAAAGAGGAAACTGAAAGGAAAAATTAGTGGGAGAGAACTAAAAGGATCTGTATTAGCAGAGGAGTAAGGCATAAGAAGGCTCTCACAATCTTGTTTTGAAAATAACTAATGTACCGAGCATATATTATTTATTTTTTTCACACACATACAAGTTACACACACCAATACACTCATAGAGTTAAACTACAATTTTCACAAACTCTTTACCATTCACACAATTGTTTATACAAATTGTCTCACATAAGTTCATATCCATAAAAAGAATCAAATCTCAGACACACACCTACACAATGATACCAACACACTTATTGACTTTAACGTACATCCAGGTACCTACCATGCGTTTATACACACAAACACACAACCAGACTCCCTTATATATTCTACTGTGCACACAATCCCCTCAAATCTTTCTCCTTCCCTGTTAAGTGCTCACAGACAACCATGTATCTATATACAGATATACAAATACACACATCTACATGTCTCAGCTCCAAAATAACTCATCTACACTTCCCTCTTCTGTCTACCATCTGCAATGGAAATGAGCTCACAATCTTTATAGAGCATAACTATTAAGTAGAAAGGGACCAGAAAAATGCATTTGTTGTACATTATTTTTGTCAGTAATTTTGGTAACCAGATCAGCAAAGCACTGTTATAATGGACCAGCCGCAGTGACATGGAAATCAGGATTATAAAGAATCCTTGTAATAAGATTTTACCTATATCTATGAAAAAAGGTCTACTAGCAGATTTTGTGTATAAATAAGAGAGCTACCAGCTTATTTAAGAGTGAGAGCCTTAACAGCTGCATGATAATGCTAGTTATACATGATTCTTATCTCTTTGTTAAAACACTTATATGAGTATCTTAGATTCTGTTCAAGTTAGCAGTATTACTGGATGTCCTTGAAAGTAATACAATTACATTTTTTTCAAAATGTTCTATTAGATTTTTCATTAATTCATAGTGACCTTAACTCCACCCTTTCGCCCATCCCCAAACTCCATAATTAGGATGAATTAGGGAAGTTTCAGTGTATGTAAAGACTTAGGTTTTTATCTTTCTCTGCCTTGTGCTAGAAGGAAGTAAGGGAGAGAGCAGAATGTCAACACTGAGGCCCCGGAGGGGAGAAATCTGGGAAGTCTGAGCAGATAGATCAGAAAGAAGCAAAACAGGAGAGGGATTAAGAGGGAAGGAAGAAGAGTGGGAGAGAGGGCTACAAAAAAGGGGAATGCAGAGAATATGACAAAAGTAGGGAGAACAGCAGGGAGAAAGTAGCTGAGAAGGAAAAGGGCTAGGGATCTGAAATTGAGGGAAGCAGGGAACCAAAAGAGGGGAGTGTGGGGGTGGGGGACAAGAAACCCAGTATGAGAGGTAATGAGCAGGGGCTGCAGGAGGGGAGACCAGGGAAGGAAGCAGTGAAGGTCATTCAGTCAGTCTATGTACTTAATAGTACGGGCCTCTAGGAGTTTTACACACACACGTTTTACTCAGATTTGTTTGGGTTCGGTTAAAATATGGGTAGACCAAAGATAGACTGTGCCTCCCTCACCATTTTGTCTAAGATCAACTGTGCACATAACTACCGCACACAAACACTGTCCCACCTCTTCTTGAGAGGGTCTGCAATCAATGCTACTTTGAGCAGACTTAAAACCATCCCAGCATAGTTGCCTAAGACATATAAACTCGACTTTTCCCAACATTATTATTTGGGCTCAACCTCACTGATTGATTTGTTTTCTCTTCATTTCTCTCCCACAAACTCCCTGTAACCTCCTCTCCAAATTCTTTCCAAGCACTCAGTCCTCTGAAGCAGCCAGATGACATTCCATCCCCACTCTGGCCTCACAGCAGAAGTGGTTGCTGTGCAGGCAGCTTGTGGATGTGTTAGGGCTCAGCTGTGGAGCTGATCTCAAAAGTGGCATATACTGGGAGGTCACTGTAGAGGTAGCCAAGCAAGGCAGTGGGTTGGAAGCACTCTCTCTGCTCCTGGGCTGAGGTGGGGCAGCTACTCTCCTCACTAATATTTTCAGTGTTTCCTGAGGCTGCCAAAGGGCTGTCTCTTCAAAATCACAGTGCTCTTTGCTGAAGACCTTGGGACAAGCTGTCAAGAGCTGGGGTGGACAGCCCTTCATCTACTCACTCACTCTATATCTTACTCAAAAGTGCTTTTCCTGAATATGAAACAGTGAGCCAGGATATAATCCAGAGCTCTCAATAGTCATCCACCTCTAGGTAAAATCCTTTTTCACTCTTGACACTATGACCCTCTTCCCCCGAAAGGTGGGGAGTAGGAGACATCTTTTTGTCCTCTCTTTGATCAGCAGTATTATTGTCCTCTAGCCTGACTGTGTAGGGATCCTCTTCACCATTTATCCCCAAAAGTTCTGGTAATCCTCATATGATGGCTTACTAACAACAGTTGGTCATAAAGGAAGTAGGGATGGGAGTATAAGATGAGTAATGCCCTCTCTAGATGCCAACCCAGACTATCACTATATTCACCTTTGGGATTCCTAAAATCCTCCAGACAGACATAGAGAAAAATAAGGAAGTGAATAGTATTCTAAATAAGGCAACCCACTAACCCAAAGACTCAGTTCCCAGGATGGAGTAGGCTTCCACCTGCCAAGCACTTCAGACTGTTTGGGTGGCATCTTTCCATGCCTGGCACACCCAAGATGTAGAGATAAGCCAAGGTACATGCAATGGAGGTTTCCAACTGCCTCACCCCAATACCTCTATTTTCAGGACACTTCTTCTCAGGGAGATTCCTCACCTAGGTCTTTAGTTTGAGTCCTGGTAAAGCTGTTCTGAGAAGGACTCTTTCAGAACTTGGATGTCCCTATCCCAAATGCTAGGCAGATAGACAAGTGAGCCAAAGAATTCAGTACTGCATCTTCAGCTGCAAGTTAAGCAAAAGGGGTGGGAAAGAAAGAATTCTTAGAGATTGATGAGGAGACGAAAACTGCGAAACCCTAGATTAGAAGCATCTCTGGTGACAGAGACAAATGTGCACATACCTGTGGGGTGAAAGAAAAGCCATAAACGTGTCTTCTTTTTTTAAGGTTATTTATTTCTGGGAGCATTCCCCTGGAGACTTTCTTGGTACTGAGAGTTTTCACCAGGTGCAGAATGCTGTGCACTCCAGGCCCTGTCAGCACTAGCACGTGAGCAGCAGATGAACAAGGTGGAGTCACCTGGAAATAAGAGATGCCTCTAGCTCATAAACTCCCCTAGGAAAAAGCTGGTTTTGGGAGTGCCACAACTGGCAAGCAAGATACGTAAACCTGAGAAAGTTGAAGTCACTCTTGTTTGAAAAACCTCTCAGAAAAATCCACTCCTTACTGCACCGTCTCACTTAATCCTCACAATGATCTGACAGGGCAGGTGCTATTATTAACACCATTTTACTGGTGAAGAAATGGAAACTCTATAAGGGTAAGAACCGTGCTTATTTATGTCACCATTATAGACTCAATGCTTCGCACAATGCCTGACACATGGTCAGAGTTAAGTTAAAAATTCATTGATCTGAGGAGACGTCATCAAAATGGCGGCATGAGGTGAGCCTCTGTAAATCTCCCCTGGAATTTACAATTAATCGAACAACTATAACTCCACAAAAGACTCCCTGCAAGCAGACAGGCAAGACTAAGAGTCCCACTACGGAATTCACCTAAAGGTGGGCGAATCATGCGAGCAGAGGAGGAAGGAAGGGAGAACTGCTGAGACAGACCCGAGCGGGCGAAGGACACAGACCTACCTCAGTGCTCCAAGCTCGCTGCATCCCGGAACTACCGCAGCTGCGGGAGAGGGAAGAACTCGGACTGCGAGGGCTGTGCTTATGGCCCACAGGGCTGAGGGGACAGCATATAACACGGCTGAAGCCAATGATCATGGCAGAGACCTCGGAGAAAAGACTGAGAGAAGAAGGCTGAAAATGGTGGTTTAAGCCCTCACCACCAAGCAGAGAACAGAAGCCTTAAACACTGAGACTAACCGCACCCTCCCTACCCTCCCAGAGCTCGCCCTGCCCCCACTAACACGGTGCTAGAAGTGGAACAGTAGTAGTGCCAGATCAAAAGAACAGAATATTTGCTGTTCTGAGAACTGTGGACCACAGACACAGATTCGCAGCCCAACTAGTTCCAGCAAAGTTGAGGCAGCTGTAGAAGAAGGACTGGCTGTGTTGGTCGTCGCAGCCATTGCTCTGGACCACCTCACACAACTCACACTGTCCCTGGCCCCACCTATGTGAGCGCATCCCTGCAGCAGTAAACAGAACTGCTGAAATATATGGGCTCTGAATCTGGAGGAGGAAGAGCTTTGGAACTTGAAAAGCTCTCGGCATACCCACACGGGCACTGCGCCGTATGATCCAGGCGAAATATTAAGAGAGGAGAAGGCAATCTCCAAGGGAATCCCCCCATTGTGTAAGAAGCTGGAATAGTGCAGAGAAAACATAGCACTACTGTGTGAGAGAGGAAAAAAAGGCTGCAGTTGGAGAGAAAATAAAACATTCTGCCAACAAGTACAGGAAAATAAAAAAAAAAAAAGCCCTCTTCCTAACAACCTGTTGCAGAAGCCACTCCTGTAGATGTCTAGGAAGAGAAATAATAAATCAGTAGTTGCCATGAATAACCAAGGCAACAAGACAGCTCAGAAAGAAAGTGAAAAGTCTCCAGAAAAGGAACTTAAAGATATGGAAATATGTGACTTAAATGACAGAGAATTCAAGATTGCAATTCTGAAAATCTCAACGAGATGCAAGAAAACAGAAAGGCAGTTTAATGAACTGAGAAACTCAATCAAAGAACAACATGAGCATTTTACGAAAGAGATTGAAATTTTAAAAAGGAACAAAATAGAATTTCTGGAGATTAAGAACTCAGTAGAAGAAATGAAGAATGAAATAGCCAGCTTAGGTAGTAGAGTTGATCAGATGGAGGAAAGAATCAGTGACATCAAAGATAGAAACCTGGAAATGACACAGATGGAAGAAGAAAGAGACTTACCACTTAAAAGAAATGAGAGAATGCTACAAGAACTTTCTGACTCCATCAGAAAGGTCAAAATAAGAATAATGAGCATACCAGAAGGAGAAGAAACAGAGAAGGGAACAGAGAATATATTCAAACAAATTGTTGATAAGAACTTCCCAAACTTGTGGACAGAACTGGATCCTCCAATCCAAGAAGCAAATAGAACACCTAATTACCTCAATTGCAACAGGCCTTCTCCAAGGCACATTGTATTGAAGCTGTCTAAAATCAACGACAAAGAAAGAATCCTCAAAGCAGCCAGGGAAAAGAAGACAGTGACCTACAAAGGAAAGCTCATTAGATTATCATCATATTTTTCAGCAGAAACTCTACAAGCCAGGAGGGAGTGGAACCAAATATTCAAACTATTGAAAGAGAGATTATGAGCCAAGAATATCCAGCAAATATATACTTTAGATATGAAGGAGGAATAAAGACCTTTCCAACATACAGAGGCTGAGGGAATTTTCTAATACACGACCTGCACTACAAGAAATACTAAAGGAGGCTATTCGACCACCATCAACAGGGACAATTTGTGGCAACCAAAACATAAAAGGGGGAGAGTAAAGGCATGAACCGATATATGGGAATGGAGAAATTAACCGTGCTGAAGAAAATGGAATACTCTAAATATCAAACTTTCTTTTACGTAAACTTACGGGCAACGACTCAAAAAAAAAAAATCCAGAACTGAAACATATAGTGTAATAAAAGAAGAAATAGAGGGAAACATCATAGAATACCACCACAAAGAAATAATAAACAACAACAAAAAGGCAAAGAAGCAATGGAGACACAGCTTTACCAGAAAACTAAAGATAGAATGATCCTCACATATCAATAATTACCCTAAATGTAAATGGACTGAACTCACCAATAAAAAGGCACAGAATAGCAGATTGGATCAGGAAACTAAACCCAACCATATGCTGTCTCCAAGAGACACATCTCAGCTACAAGGACAAGCATAGACTCAAAGTGAAATGGTGGAAATTGACACTCCAAGCAAATGGTATTCAGAGAAAATCAGGTGTACCTATAATGATATCAGATGAAACACACTACAGAATGAAAAAAATAACAAGAGACAAAGATGGACATTTCATAATGGAAAAGGGGACTATACAACAAGAAGACATAACAGTCATCAATATTTATGCCCCCAATCAGGGAGCACCGAAATATACCAAGCGACTACTAACAGAACTAAAGGGAGAAATTCACCAAAACACAATTATACTAGGGGGCTTAAATACGTCATTGACAGCTATGGATAGATCATCCAAACAGAAAATAAATAATGAAATAGCAAACCTAAATGACACATTAGATAAAATGGACATAATTGACATATGTAGAGCACTTCATCCAAAAACATCAGACTATACATTTTTTTCTAGTGTACATGGAACATTCTCAAGGATAGACCATATATTGGAGCTTAAAACTAATCTCAGCAAATTTAAGAAAATTGAAATCATACTAAGCATATTCTCAGATCACGAGGCTTTGAAACTGGATATCAACTGCAAAAAGAAAGCAAGAAAAAACACAAATACATGGAGATTAAACAACATACGTTTAAGGAATGACCGGGTCAAAGAAGAAATTAGAGGAGAGATCAAAAGATACATAGAAACAAATGACAATGAAAATACATACTACCAAAATTTTTGGGATGCAGCGAAAGCAGTTTTAAGAGGGAAATTTATATCATTACAGGCCTATCTCAAGAAACAAGAAAAATCCCAAATAAATAACCTCATGTTACACCTTAAAGAACTAGAAAAAGAAGAACAAGTGAAACTCAAGGTCAGCAGAAGAAAGGAAATAACAAAAATCAGAGCAGAACTAAATGAAATACAGAACAAAAAGACAATAGAAAAAATTAATGTGACAAAGAGCTGGTTCTTTGAAAAGATTAACAAAATTGACAAACCCTTGGCTAGACTCACTAAGATAAAAAGAGAGAAGACACTAATTAACAAAATCAGAAATGAAAAAGGGGAAGTTATCACGGACACCACAGAAATACAAAGGATCATCCAAGAATACCATGAAGGACTATATGCCACCTAATTCAATAACCAAGAAGAAATAGACAAGCTCTTAGAAACATATAGCCTTCCAAGGCTGAACCATGAAGAACTGGAAAATCTAAACAGACTGATCACCAGTAATGAAATTGAATCAGTCATCCAAAACCTTTCCAAAAGCAAAAGTCGTGGACCAGATGACTTCACTAGTGAATTCTACCAAACCTTCAAAGAGGATCTAAAACCAATCCTGCTCAAACTCTTCCAAAAAATTGAAGAAGAGACAGTACTTCCCAACTCATTTTATGAGGCCAACATTACCCTGATACCAAAACCTGGTAAAGATAACAGAAAAAGAGAACTACAGACCAATACCTCTGATGAATACAGATGCAAAACTCCTAAATAAAATTCTAGCAAATCGAATACAACAATGCATTAATACGATCATTCATCACGACCAAGTGGGGTTCATCCCCGGGGCACAAGGATGGTTCAACATCCCCAAATCCATCAATGTGATACATCACATAAACAAAATAAAGGACAAAAATCATATGACTATATCAATTGATGCAGAAAAAGCATTTGACAAGATACAACATCCATTTATGTTTAAAACACTTAATAAAATAGGTATAGAAGGAAAATACCTTAACATAATAAAGGCCATATATGACGAGCCCTCAGCTAATCTCATAATTAATGGTGAAAAACTGAAGCCATTTGCTCAACGTTCAAGAACATGACAGGGCTGTCCCCTATCACCTCTGCTTTTCAACATATAGTTGGAAGTCCTTGCCAGAGCAATCAGGCAAGAGAAAGAAATGCAAGGTATCCAAATTGGGAATGAAGAAGGTAAATTGTTACTCTTTGCAGATGACATGATGCTATATATAGAAAACCCTAAAGACTCCACCAAAAAGCTATTAGGAACAATCAACGAATACAATAAAGTTGCTGGCTACAAAATCAACGTACAAAAGTCCATTGCATTCCTATATACTAACAATGAAATCTCAGAAAATGAAATTAAAAAAAAAAAAAAACAATTCCTTTTGCAATTGCAGCAAAAGGAATAAAATACCTAGGAATAAACTTAACCAAGGATGTGAAAGACCTATATGCTGAAAACTATAAGACAGTTTTAAAAGAAATTGAAGCAGACACAAAGAAATTGAAAGACATTCCGTGCTCATGGATTGGAAGAATCAACATCGTTAAAATGGCCATATTACCCAAAGCAATATACAGATTTAATGCAATCCCCACCAAAATCCCAATGGTATTTTTTAAAGAAATAGAACAAAAAAATCATCCGATTAGTTTGGAACCACAAAAGACGCCAAGTATCCAAAGCAATCTTAAGAAAAAAGAACAATACTGGAGGTATCAGACTCCCTGACTTTAGCTGGTACTACAGGGCTACAATAATCCAAACAGCATGGTATTGGCAGAAAAACAGACACATAGACCAATGGAATAGAATTGAGAACCCAGAAATAAAAACCACAAAAATATGGACAGATAATTTTTGACAAGGAAGCTAAAAACATACAATGGAGGAAAGACAGCCTCTTCAATAAATGGTGCTGGGAGAATTGGAAAGCCACGTGCAAAAGAATGAAACTGGAGTGCTGTCTGTCACCCTGTACCAAAATTAATTCAAAATGGATCAAAGACTTAAGCATAAGACCTGACACAATAAACTACATAGAAGAAAACATAGGTACTAAATTTATGGACTTTGGGTTCAAAGAACATTTTAGGAATTTGACTTCAAAGGTAAGGGAAGTAAAAGGTATAATAAACGAATGGGACTATATGAAAGTTAAAAGCTTCTGCACAGCAAAAGAAACCATCGACAAAATAAAGAGGCAACCAACTGAATGAGAGAAGATTTTTGCAAACAGTGCCTCCGATAAGGGGCTAATATCCAAAATATACAAGGAACTCATGCAACTCAACAACAAAAAAACAAACAACCCAATTGAAAAATGGGCAGAGGACCTGAAGAGACATTTCTCCAAAGAGGACATACAAATGGCAAGTAGACATATTGAAAAATGCTCAACATCATTAATCATCAGAGAAATGCAAATAAAAACCGCAATGAGATATCACCTCACCCCAGTCAGAATGGCTATCATCAACAAGACAAATAGTAACAAGTGTTGGAGAGGCTGTGGAGAAAAAGGAACCCTCATACACTGTTGGTGGGAATGCAGACTGGTGCAGCCGTTATGGAAGGCAGTGTGTAAGTTCCTCAAAAAATTACGAATAGAATTACCATATGACCCAGCAATCCCTTTCCTGGGTATCTACCCAAAAAATCTGAAAACATTTATACATAAAGACAAGTGTGCTCCAATGTTCATTGCAGCTTTTTTTACGGTGGCCAAGACATGGAAACAACCAAAATGTCCTTCGATTGATGAATGGAGAAAGATGTTGTGGTATATATACACAATGGAATACTATTCGGCAGTAAGAAGAGATGAAATAGGACCATTTGTGACAACATGGATGGATCTTGAGAGTATAATGCTAAGCGAAATAAGTCAGACAGAAAAATCAGAGAACCATATGATTTCACTGATATGTGGTATATAAACCAAAAACAACAAAAGAAGAAGACAAACAAATGAGAAACAAAAACTCATAGACACAGACAATAGTTTAGTGGTTACAAGAGGGTAAGGGGGGAGTGGGTAGGAGATGAGGGTAAGGGGGATCAAATATATGGTGATGGAAGGAGAACTGACTCTGGGTGGTGAACACACAATGGGATTTATAGATGATGTAATACAGAATTTTTCACCTGAAATCTATGTAATTTTACTAACAATTGTCACCCCAATAATTTTAAAAAATTTCATTGATTTGAGGTCCAATGCCCAAGTCACACAGCCAGGAAGTGTTGGAGCTGGGATTCAACTTTCAATTGCAAAGCCTGTTGTCCTTTTGTTATTCCCACATTCCTAGTTCCTTCCTCTGACCTTCACAAGGCATTAATTTAAGTCCCTTCAGCCTGTGAACCTTCTCAAACACAGGTCTATATTTTAAGAATGACTGGTGGGACTGACCAGAGAATTTCAGCATGATCCTCCTTATAACACCACAATTAATAAATTTTCATACAGGTGTACACAGTATTGACATAAATGCACTCTAAATCCTTTCACAGTAAGTCTGCCTGTCACCCATCCACTCCAATTTCCAGCCAGAAAGAAGTTCTATTGCATCAAGTCTCAGTGATTCTGATGAATTCACATTTAATGTCCTGAGCTCTAATACAAATTTCACGTTACTATACATAACTCTTTCTGGGCATTAGCATACAAACATTAGCAGACACACATATTGTGACTAGCCGTCTCTCCAACTGCTTTCTCATGTTAATCACTAGGAAACTCCTGAGCTTTGATTTTCCCCCCTTTCTGCCATACCTACTCTTCTCCATTGTAACTGACTTAAAAGTTTATCTGGGTATTTTTCTCTGTTATTTGATACAAGCTGCATAATCAGGTAGTGGCCTTGCAGATCCTGTTTACTCTTCTTCCAAAGGCTCAACTTTTGAAAGGAAAATATAAACGTAAACAACAACAAAACACCCTGGACTCCCAAGTTCCCATATCCTTTCATTTACTGCCCCAAATTTCACAATCTTTAAAGATATCCCCTTGATTTCCTGATGATATCATAAGAACCAGCAGGAATGGGTAGTAACTGACAGCTTTGGTAAGTCTTCACAGGGTCTATGGCACATCCTGGATAAGTGCTCCTGGAAAATGGCACACTTTCAGGTTGGCCATATTTGAGTTATTTCCTCAATACCTTCAACATGGAATTCTAGTGACCAAGACTTGGCTCTCCTTAAGTCAGTAGCACATTCCCCTTCTCTCATACTGCTCAGGAATCCTTCATGTAATTTATGTTTTTCAAGATGGTCTGGTTCACTCCACTGTGATCAGAATTACATATCTATTATTATCTGTTTTTACATTTATGTCTATATCTATTTATTTACAGTGGTACGCTAATTCTACTTCTTCTCTTCCTTTTCTGTGAACATTTCTCCCACTGCTCTCAAGACTCTGTCTTTGACATCTTTAGCCCTGGAACTTTAGCCCATGGGACCTTTGTTCCATGGATCTTGGGATGGTGCTGTTGCTTTAAGAAAAAAAAAAAATCAAGCCTCATTCTCTAGGTAAAAGGTCTTACAGCTACTGGACATGTTATATACTTCACTGGTCAGGGTTTTTTATTTCTCCGTATTTTCCTCAGCTGTGACACACTCTACGCAAATTCAGCTATGAGCAGGGTACTGTTTTAGGGGCAATAGATACAAATCCATAGTTGATAAAATAGAGAAGCTGGCAGTCTAGCTTTGGCTTTGAATTCTTTGTTATTCGAATCTAAAACTTCTTTGTTTTATTTTAATAATATTCCCTCAGTTGTTGTGGATGCTTTTCATCTTCCTTGATAATATGGGGTCCAGAGTGATGTTTTGTACAACTTTCACCTACTCTGCAAGGATGGCAGCTAGATGGCTTTTGGTAGCTGCACAGTCAGTGCTTAACTCTAGCAAGAAGTACACTTGCTGAACGTTATCAGGGAAGCCCCCAAGATCAACTGGTTCAAAAACTATAATATGCCACATTGTCTACTGCCCTAGTAATATGAGCTTCTGCTCAGTACTTTGTAGGAAAAAATATTTTTTGAAATAAATGTATAAATTACATATATAAATACACACACAACATGCAATGTTACACAAAAGTTTTATAAACACATAATGTGTTGCCTTGTTGAGGTAGTTAACTTACCATCACCAGGGATGTTGAAGTTGAGATTGTATGACTACCTGTAAGGAGTATTGTAGTGGAGATTCCTACATTGAGTTGGAAGTTAGTCTAGATAATCTCTAAGGTTTTGTTGACTCTAAGGTTTTATGTTCAAAAATTAACCCTCAGAGGGTATAACCCATGCTATATGACCCAGAGCTGAAGTCCCAGGCCCTGGGTCCCTCTGCATATGTTGTGAATTTCTGGCATTTGTGGTATCCCTGTTACTCACTCTGAACTCTAGGATAGCTTTAAGATAATTTCAAGACTGTGTGATTGAATACACTATTCCTAAGTAGGCAGCATCTTCATATTCCCCACTATATTTAGTGTAGTCATGCACATGCTGGGAACAGAATGAATGCTTGCTGTATTTGAAATTTCAGATCCAAAGCTGTCATAGAATACCTGCTTTCTGCCACCCCTGAAATTCATGGCAGCGTGGTGATGACACTTTGGCCAGGTTGTATCCACCACTGTGGACAATTTGCACACATGTAGCCCTCTATCATGGCATTCTTTATGGTGACATGAACCCAGAGTCAGCCAGATGAGGAAGTCATGAAGGAAATCACACCATATGATTCCACCCAGCCTCTTTTCATATTAAGCCTGCTTGCAGTAAAATAAGATTCCAGTGTACATTGGAGGTAGCACTCAAATGAGGAAAATAAACTTGAAAGGAAATATGTTGGAAGTGAAGAGGAATAGCCCAATTATTTTAAATTGAAGATAACTAGAGATTTTTTGAGATTGCTTATATAAAAGTCTCAAATAATTTTAGTGTTCACAAAGGGAATCACTTCGTCTTCCTCACTACCTATCCACTTGGGCATGGAGACCTGGACGATTTTGAGTTCACAGTGCCCTGTGGAAACCCCTGCCTCAATTTCATTATTGATTATTTTATTTAGTTGCTAGGATGCTGAGTTCTTCCTAGGTAAGATCCAAGGTTATACCTTTTACCAGTAAACATAGTGTTAACTGCAGTTCTTTCAGATGGTATATGGCTTGGTGGGCAGGTAAGTAGAAAGAGAATGGAACAAATCAATGGACAGGTATATAGGAGACTAGTTAGCACTGGAAAGAATGGTTCAGTAGGTAGATGATGGAGACTGATGTTGGCATCTTAGAAAGGTCACCCTTTCCCAGCCTGAATACTGAATCTATTGTGAAATAAGACACAATGAGCCTTTACTACTGATAAGTGATGAGCTGGAAGATGTAGTTTATAATATTGGTCAAGAAGGTTTCCTGATATTGAACTTCAGAATTAACAGAGATAGCCACCCAGACACAGTCAGTGGGGTATGGGTTCAGATCTCTCCCCAAGGGGTGTTTGGAGAGTCCTTCCCTTATAAGAGCAAAAGACAAACAAAAAAAGGAGTGGGGAGGCTATTCAAATCCAATTTTTGCTCCCAAACTGATTAACCATGTTACTCCATCTCTCATGTGGAGGAGTATTAAAGGGTGAAGAAAGTCTAAGTGCATTATAGTGACGGCCATCCCTCCACATGACAGGAAACAGCAGGAGTGGAGAAGAAGCATTTCACCCTCTTTTCACTCCAAAGCAGGACTGTAGGGAGAAAATAAGTGTTAAGAAATGTAACCATAAAGTATTAGCCATATTTATTTGCTCTGTGAGAAACACTTTTAGCAAGATCCACAGTATGCTAATACTGTAACCTACAACTATCTGGATTCAATTAGCTCAGTAATTCAGAGTCACATACTACATTGATGAGAAAAGAATGTCCTACTCACATTTAAATATTCTTTATGATATAGAAACCACTTTACCCAGGGTAATTTTAGCACATCTGTGATAACTCCTTTTGCCCACCTTGATAAGTGATACAAGACCCAGAGTGGAAATAAGATATCAATATGCATAGAAAGTGACTTCCAGTGGTAATGGATTCCAAATATCTAAGAATCTTGTATAATTAATAGCTGAATTCCTCTGAAACTGATCTTTCACTGACACAAACATGGATAGGGCAAGTTGTTCCTTGGGTTTTATAACAACAGTCATCTATCCTAGAGGTTGATAGGAAATTAATATTTTTCATTATTCTAGAAGGCAAACCCCAAAAGATAAAACTTAATAACCTTGTCTATCAATCATTATTTATGGATGGACAAACTCAGTATTTCAGTTAGAATTATGGAAAAGAAAGTTAGAAAGAATTGCAAGCAACTCATCAAAGATTTAATAATATTGACTGAATTATGAGCCAATTTTCATCAGAATTTTTAAGATGAGTTCTGGCTGGAAGCCATTACTTTTAACATGGTTATTTTCAAATTTTAAATTAAAAACATATTTCCTTAATCACCGCACACAATTGCCATTTGCGTTATTCCTCTGCAGGTTTAGAAGCTGCATGCAATGTAAACATAATTTGGCTAGAGACAAAATTGATATTAATATCAGGCAGAAACTAGTTTATAGCAAAACACACATATTACATGCCATGTCCTGATTTTGATCCTCTCCACAATGACTAGACCTCTTTCCTCTTAGATTAAGTCAAACTTCCAAATGGAACAAATGGGAAAAAATGACTAGAAGCTTTCTTTTGATTGCTACAGAAGCTACAATAAAGGCAAACCATTGATGAGAGAATTAACAACATCGCTATTAGTTGAAGGAGTTAAACACTTTCTCCATCCTTCTGACAGCATAAAAATAAATAACATAGTAAAATATATTCATTTTAATGGTGGTAACTAGCAGCTGATTTTAACATTTTTAAAGATTGATTACCTTCTAAAGTTTTTAGAATAGTCACATCAAAACTGAATGTAAAGGGCATTTACATGAAAGCAAATGTTGCTGTCTTTCCATGCAGTTAGATATGCAGTTTTCTGGGTGCTGTGATTTGTTGGGTCCCATAAATGTATTTCCTCCATTGATGACTGAAATTTCACTCTTTCTTTGGTTTAAAGAACTCCCTCTTTGGCTTTTTACTTCCTATTAGTCTGCAAAGCCAACCAATATTTATTGAACACTGACTGTTCCAGACAGTGTACAGGTTTCTGGGGTTACAAAGATGAATAAGAGCCATTCTCCACCCTCCGGTAGTAAAAATACTCCTCAGAGGAGTATCATTAAATCCCAAACACCTAAGTGAGAACTAGTTTTATCGATCCTTCCCTACAAGAGATACTGAGGGATAAAAAGGTAGTTGGAGGGTACTTGTACTCTGGATTTGAAAAGACAGGGAAAGAAAGAATTTTCGAAGGAATGCACTTCTACCAGCATTAATGCATGTCTTTCCTCAGAATAATTAATTCCTTTCAATTCCATCAGGAATAAATTCTAAAACATGAAATAAAATAGCAATTACGTAAAATCTCTAATTCTTCCAATAATATAAAATCCTGTTTCTTTAAACTACTGGATAGAAGCAGGTTCTATGGCCACACTTCAATTTTCAGTAAAACTGGGGTTGGGAACAGTGAAGAAAGCACCTGCATTTTTTGCTTTTAGAAGCAAAAAGCCTAGGTTTTAATCCTAACTCTGCCTATTACGACTAATGTGATTTGAACCTTTTAAATGGCTCTGAACCTCTGTTTCCTCATCTATAGAATGAGGATAATAATAAATAATGTATGCAAAGCATTAAGCACAATACCTGGGTCATAGTAGATATTACATAAATATTGTGTCATTTTCCCTACACTAATTGCATAGAACTGCTGTTCTCGTAGTATGGTTTGGGGACTCTTAAGGGTCTTTAATAACTTTTCCAGGGGTCAGTGAGGTCAAATTTATTTCCATAATAACACTAAAATATTATTTGGTTTTTTCACTCTCATCCACTTATAAGTTTACATTGGAGTAGGGTATTACAACAGATCGAATGAGAAGCAGATATGAGAATCTAGCTATCTTTTAGTAAAAAGATTTGCAAAAATGTAAAATCACATTTCACTTTGAACCATTCTTTTTTTTATTTTTTAAAATGTAGGGCTTTTTTTTTTTTTACAAATATACGTTATTATGTCAACATATAATGGGTTTATTATTGTTCATTTTAAATTAATTAAGAACTATTTTAACTTTTCTCAGTTTTAATTTCTAATACAGTAAATATTGATGGGTGTAATTTGCATAAACAAAAGCTCTTTGGGCTCTGTCTCAGAACGACCAGGGACAGACCAGTGAGATCCATAGCATGACCCCACTTCTAATTTTAGATCTTGCTTTTCCTATATTTATCTCTATACTTTCCATAATTAATATATTTCAACTGACTTTACCCCCTTCTCATTTTAGCCTCAATCAGTCTAATAGAAGTGAACATGCCAGGAACCAACCCAAATGAGGGCAAGTAAAAGCAAAGTGCCTGGAAATTTTACCAAATGGTTAACAATACTTGTTAGCTGTAATGGTTAATTTACTATATTACAGAGTGGTGTATTAAAGGGAGATTTATTGAGATACAGTGTGATTCACCCTTTTGATATATTATTCTATGAATTTTAACAATTATATAGTAAGTCCTAACTTAACGTCATTGATAGGTTCTTGGAAACTACGACTTTAAGTGAAACAACATATAAGTAAACCAACTTTACCACAAGCTAATTGATATAAATAAGAGTTGAGTTTCCACAGTGTATTTCTAGTCACAATAACATCACTAAATTTCTAAATAAAGACCCAAAACACTTCTAATATTAAACATTGAAATAAACGTGAGACACACATTTAATAAAGATCAATAAAAATAAATAAGAGAATTAGTTTTCAACCCGCTTATGTTCCAGTTCAGGGTCACGGGTGGCTGAAGCCTATCCTGGCAGCTTAGGTTGCAAGGTGGGAACCCACCCTAGACAGGATGCCCTTCCATTGCAGGGCCCACTCACACCCGCACTCACACACTCACTCAGACTGGAGCATGTATACACACCAATTCACCTCATATGCATGTCTTTGGGATGTGGGAGGAAACCACAGGACCCAGTGACAACCCACACAGATGTGAGGAGAACGTGCAATCTCCACAGTGACCCCACCAGCAGTCGATTTTTTTTTCTCATCAACATTATAACTAAATGACATTGAACAAAACAACTTTATTCGAGGACCTGCTATATACAACTGGGTAACCACAACCACAATCAAAAAGTTCCCTTTGTAGTCAACTCTTCCCCCTTCCCCAGCCACTGGCAATCACTAGTATGATTTATGTTCTTACAGTTTTACCTTTTCCAGCATGTCACATAAATAGAATCATACAGTATATGGCCCTTTAACTCTGTTTTTTTCTTCTTTTTTTTTTTTACTTATCAATAAGGCTCGTACCCATGTTGTTGCATGTATCAATGATAGTTTGTTCGTATTATTGTTGAATTGTATTACATTGTGTGGATGGATTAATCAAAGTTTGTCTCTCCGTTCACTAGTTGATAGATATTTGACTTGTTTTCAGTTTTGGTGATTATGAATAGAGCTGCTATAAACAGACACATATTTCCTTTTCCTTTGGGTAAATACCTACTAAGAAATATGTAAACTGTTTTCTAAAGTGGCTGGAACAAACTTTTTCATCAAGCATGTCAGTGATAAAAATTTTAAGAATTTCAGTAATCAGAAAGTATATCTACTATTGCAGAGCTATTCTTGTAAACAGTAAAGGACAGACTTTGAGGAATATAAATGCATTCTACTTCTCAACTGAAAATTAATTCTGAAAAATGGAGCTAAATTTCCCATACATTGTTCTGCTTTTCAGGTTTTGTTCATGATAGATATGTTGTTTACATTTGATTCTTCATTAGAAAATATAAGTTTATGCATGTTGAGTAGTGCTGTCGTAAGAAAAATCATAGAACATTTGATGTCTCTTTTTTGTCTAGCAGGCACCATAAAATAGAAAACAAAACGTGGGGGGAAACATTCCCTTTCACCTCCAAAAGGGGGAGTAACACAGAATCATTTTTATTTAAAATCATGAACCTAACAATGTGGCCTTATCCATGATTTTCAGTAAAACATTAATGAGCCAGTTAGAATCAATGTTTAGATAGTGGAATTGTGGGTTTTTTTGCTCTTACAACTACGTGAAGCCAAAAGAGATTATTCCCAGGATAGGAGACCCCGAGGAATGATATATATATATATATATATATATATATATATATATATATATATATATATATATATATATATATATATATTTAAGATTCAGGTAGTTTTTTGTTTGTTTTGTTTTTATTAGTAACTAGAACTTGTGCCTTCTTATACGCTATTAGAGGAAAGATACTCAAAAACTCAAAAGCTGGGCCAGCCCCGTGGCTCAGGCGGTTAGAGCTCCATGCTCCTAACTCTGAAGGCTGCCGATTAGATTCCCAGATGGGCCAGTGGGCTCTCAACCACAAGGTTGCCAGTTCAATTCCTCGAGTCCCACAAGGGATGGTGGGCTCCGCCCCCTGCAACTAAAATTGAAAACGGCACCTTGAGCTGAGCTGCCACTGAGCTCCCAGATGGCTCAGTTGGTTGGAGCGCATCCTCTCAACCACAAGGTTGCTGGTTCGACTCCCACAAGGGATGGTGGGCTGTTCCCCCTGCAACTAGCAACAGCAACTTGTCCTGGAGCTGAGCTGCGCCCTCCACAACTAAGACTGAAAGGACAACAACTTGAGGCTGAACGGCACCCTCCACAACTAAGATTGAAAGGACAACTTGACTTGGAAAAAAGTCCTGGAAGTACACACTGTTCCCCAATAAAGTCCTGTACCCCTTCCCCAATAAAAAATCTTTAAAAAAAAGAAAAAGAAAAAACTTTACCCTGATAAAGTATGGATAATTATCCATTTGTTATTAAAAAAAAACAAAACTCATAAGTTGTCTTGAATTGCAGGTACCTCTGTCACAGACTTCTAGACTTCTAGTTTCTAAATTAAAATATTAGATTTCAAGAGGTACTACAGGATATACAGCAGTAAATCATGTGGCCGTTTGGTTAATGATGGCTATAAATGTGGCTTCAGAATCACATAATGATGATTTGTATCCGTAAGAGAAATTGACTTTAAATAACGATAATAAGGTTCTAATCACTTGATTTTAAGACAACTGTCGGTGTTCTAGTAAGTGCATTTAGGTATATTAAATAAAACCTGAGCTCTGGTAATATCTGTATAGAGGAAATTCCTGCTTTAAAACATTTGATTGTAAATCTATTCTGTTTAGTTGCTTTGGCAGATATAAAACTATCTCTTTAAAATTCAAAAAGCTCTGGCATTAATCATTCTTAAGATACTGCTAAGCTTTGAAAGCTTTGAGCCAAGATTCAGACGGGTATCCTTACTCATTTTGTATGGCATATCAATTAAGGTGCTAGAGGGAGGTTTTGGTGACCACTAGGGTTAAAGGCAAAATTGCAGAATATGCCAAGTTGGTTTTACCCCTTCTCACTTTCTTTTCTGATCCCCATTTTACTTCCAGTTAGCCTCTCTTCACCACTATCCAGGGCCATTGTATTACTCCATGGACTCGAAGTTCAAAGCAACACAGGATGCCCTCCTCAAAAGTGATTTATACTAAAAATAATCTCCCTTCTCACTCTTTCCTCTCCTCAAGATCTCATTCTCTCAGCTGACTAGACAAAAGGAAATAGTTCTGGTCACTGAATAAAATAATTCATATTAATCAGGGTATGAATAGACTCAAACTTTCTGTGCTAGCAGTTTTCCATTGTCCCCCCAGATCCATTTCCATCCTGCTCTGTGACCTGTCAAACTGGGCCTTATAGGCTCCATCCACAGGTTATCTTGTACTCTGGTTTCTCAAAAGGTTTGGCCAGTGGGAGATACTGGCAGATGATTGAAGGGCAGCATACGCATAGTGAGATCAGGATATTTATTTTCCAAGTTCCTTCTCGGATGCATCATCATGGATTGTCTAAGTCAACTGAGCATAGGCCATACCTTCTGTTAGGCAGCCCTCTCATATAGCTTTTTTTTTAACTTAGTTATTTAAGTGTATTTTTCCAGGACCCCTCAGCTCCAAGTCAAGTAGTTGTTTCAATCTAGTTGTGGAGGGCGCAGCTCACAGTGGCCCATGTGGGGATCGAACCGACAACCTTGTCATTAAGAGCACCACACTCTAACCAACTGGCTAACTGGCCAACCCTCATGTAGCTTTCTATGGATTCTGGCAACTGTGTAGTCTTCTTGCCCCTTTGGGCCTATAGGCTTCCCACTGTTTCTGGTTCTAGGATCTTGTCCCATCCTTTGTTAGATTTTCCTAACACTGCCCACGTTTGCTAATAGTACTTGAATAAACTTTATTCAATTACACCATTTAAGCATGCTCCATCTCTTTCCTACTAGGACACTGACTGGGTCCCCAGGTTATTTACCCTATTTTCTTCCTGTCCTGCTCTTCTTCCCACAAACAGGAATTAAACACTCTAATTCTGAAAAGTTATGAAACCTATAAATGTAGAAAGAAGTCTCTGCTTCTGGGCATATTGATATGCACACTCTTAGAGATTCAAGGATCATCTCTGAATGTTTGTAGAAATAATTTTAAAAGAGGCTGATGAGATAGTTCACATATTTTGAGCACTGGCTATGCCCTAGGCAATTTCCATGAATTACACCAATTAATCCTCATAATAACCCAATGTTTATTATCCCCATTTTAGTTTTCCAATGTTTAATTATGATGTATCTTGGCATGGATTTCTTTGGGTTTACCCTGGTTGGTTTATCCTGGTTTATTCAGTTTCTTGAACCTGTAGGTTTGTGTCTCTTGTCAAATTTGGGAAACTTCTAGCCATTATTTTTTCAAAAACTTTCAGCCCGACTCTCTTTCTCCTCTCCTTTTGGGACTCAAATGATACAAATGTTAGATATTTTCTTATTGACTCAGAAATCTCTGAGGCTCTGCTCCTTTTTTCCTCCTATTTTCTCTCTGTTGTTCAGATTAACTAATTTCTATCAATCTGTCTTCCAGTTCACAGATTCTATTCTCTGTCATCTCCACTCTACTTATGAGGTCAACCAGTGAGATTTTTTTTTTTCCCTGAGGGAGAGGAGAGTCTCAGTCTTAGATCAAAGAAGTAGATCTGGCCACTTTTTGTGGTGCCATCCAACTGCCTCTGGGCAGTAGAAGAAAGTCTCTGGCCTGCAGGGAAACAAAGGCTTCCCAAGCCAGGCCACTTGTACTGGTGGGGCCCCTCTTGCCAGTGCCTGCCATCCCAGTATTTCTCAGAGGGGAAATAGAATCTCAGTCCCAGTCTCAGGAAGGAGAGAACTTCACGTGACTGTTTATTGTCAGCAGGGCTGCCAATTAATCAATCCTCATTGTCTTGGTTTCTCAGCTTACCTGGTCTTGTCACTGGGACTTCTGTTTAATGGGAGGAAGAATGAGCCTACCTGGGCTGTCTTCTATTTCTAGGGTAGGGGTCAGGAAATCCTAGGCCTGGATCATCTTCTTATGTTGGGTAGTTGTATGCATTGCCACTATGTTATCCCTCTAGTCCTCAGATCCCAAACCAGTTCATCTTCCTCTTACCACTAGTTAGAATTATCTTCTTGTATTATTTCCTGGATGTAAAGTTGTACTTAGTGTGGAGGAACAGGGAGAGACAAGACTATGCTATCTTGACCATACTATAAATCCTCATTCCTATTTTATATATGAGAGGACTGCATCACAGAAATATTAGGTATTTGTCAAAGGTCATGCAGCTAGTGAATGGCAGAGGTGGGGACTCCATTCCAGGCAGATTCTTTCCAAAGTCCATTTTCTCACCTTCAGGATTTGGGGAAACTCATCAAATAACCAAGGTATAGAGACTATATCTTTTTATATTGTATGTGGAGGGAATGAGCCCTGCATGTAACTGCTTATCCTACAGCATGATTTAGGGGGAGGTTTTAGTTCCTTCTAAGAGTGTGGTTCATAGAAGAGAACAATTTGAAGACAAGGAGTTGAGAAGTGTTGACTTTGATTTAATTAAACCAGTTCTTCCTTTCCAAAGTTCTCTTTGAAAAAGAGTAAAGACTGAACCATTTCATAATTAAGACCCCAGTAGCTGAATAATTGATTCTGAATGAAGAAGTATGAGCTGTATTTGCCACCTGAGAATTTGGAAAAAGAAAATTGTATTAGTTTTTCTCACTTCTGAACCAGGAGGACATTTTGCTTGAGGGCTTCTGGGTGTTGGGCAACACCACTTATTATTTAAAGGAATATTTGTTGGTATTCACTAAAAGCCATCAGAAAGGATTTTCAGATAACTCTACATAACAGTCTGGCTACCTACTATTCCCATGCCCTTTCACAATTCCTTACAAAATTACATACCAAGGAAGTAAGTTGTTTTATTTTAGCCCTATTCACAAAGTACAATTCTTTTTACTTATACAAAACTTTTACTTATACAAAATTTTATGTAAGTGTAAATTGCAAACAACTTTATAAACCATATGATCAAGCTCCCATTCACTGACTTTTATCCGTATGCTTATGGTATATTTTCCCATTGTTAACTGGTTTTAAGGTTATTAGCTCTTCCATCTCCTGCTCATAGTGCTAGTATTTACTGGAGAAGGGATGAAAAAAAAATAGGTCATTGAACTCAGTACAGGTTTCAAACCTCAAAGGATCAGGTGATTTCAAAACTAGGCACACAACTTCACAAATAAACAGGTTCCATGAATTTCAGATTATGAGTCATTATCCCATAATTTAAACCTGATAATATTTGTGCATTGGAAACTACAAAAATAAGTGTCCTTATGATCCTTTCACCTTGCTGCTGCCACTATATGAAATCGCCTACCCTAATCAAATATAAAATCTATGTTTGACTTATAATTTCTTCTCTTTTTCTTCTTTGATGTTGCTAAAATGTAGGGCCACAAAATTTAAATTTGGCCCTGTAATGACTATGTATAGCATTTTCCAAATGCCTCCACATATCCATTATCTTTATTTTCTGCCTCTCTCCACCCTAGTCAAGAACAATAAAAAACCTTCATCGGGCAACAAAACAAAACTTCTATAACCCCCCATGTATATATCAACTCATGCAAATAGCTCCCATCTAAGATATTCGGTTCTACAAACACTGGTTTTGTAGCACATATTGTTTCTACAAACTGCAAACCCATTTATGTACAAATAGAGTACGAAGCTGCATTTATAATAATGAGAAAATTGGAACTAACCTAAATTGTCCAACCATACAGGAAAGTTTAAATAAATTATACTGTAGTTATACAGTTGAATAATACACAGCCTTTGAAAAGAAAATGGTATTAAAAGGATCCAGGGAGAAATGACTAATTAATATCAGAGACAAAGCAGGATAGGTACAAGAGGAACCTGGTATATATTCTTATGCAGAAAGTAAAGAAGTGCTTTAAAGAAATACCGTGTTTACCTGAAAATAAGACCTAGCCAGAACATCAGCTCTAATGCGTCTTTTGGAGCAAAAATTAACATAACACCCGTCTTATTTTACTATAATATAAGACCAGGTCTATAATATAATAATATAATATAATACAATACAATATAATACCGGGTCTTACATTAATTTTTGCTCGAAAAGATGCATTAGAGCTGATGGTCCAGGTAGGTCTTATTTTTGGGGAGACACGGTAATGGGAAGTTGTCAAAAATACATAGGAGTCAACCCGAGGGGTTACAGCTGGCCAAATCTGCAACAAAATGAAGACTGGGGTAAAAAAGGAAAGTGATTAATTATAAAACAAGAATTTACGAAAAATAAGAATTTATGAATCCATACTGAAATCAAGTAGATAAATAAATAAATTGGGGAAGAAGCTGTTCTCTTGCTTGCCTAGAACACTGAGTGCCAATTTAAATGTGAAAAGAGTGATGGAGTTGGAAAATCACCATTTTTGCACTCATTATGATAAAGATTGGCCCAGGCAGGAATTATCAAAGGATGCTAAATTTAAGGAAAATCTTTGATGAGGAGAAGGATATTTTCATGTTCTGAAAGCATCTCCCTATATATTACTTATTATTTTCAAGGGAAAAATGATAATTGCACAGTGAATAAATCAGATAACACCTTGACTGGATGATCACAATTAACATCACCAAGGAGGAACAGATGGGCATTTTATGTCTACAAATATGGTACCCTGAGAGAGACACAGCATCACTTAAGTACTACTCTGGCCAGAAATGTATAAACTCAATCTAGTTATGAGAACACATCAGAAAAAATTAGAAGTTTCCAGTAAAAAAGAAAGGAGGGGTCTGTATTCTTCAAAATTGTCAATGTCATCAAAGACAAAAATAGCTAACTGCAATACCTGACCCTAGAGTAGAATCTCAAATGGAAGAAAAATAAATGCTATGAAGGATATTTTTGAATCAATTAACACAAATATAATATGGATGGGAGATTAGGAAAATTATTGTTTCAATGTTATATTTACTGAAGTTGGCAAGTGTACTGTTATGTAAGAAAATATACCTGTTCTTAAGAAATACACACTGAATTATTTTAGGAGTAAAGTGCTGTAATGCAAATTATGCTAAAATAGTGCAGGAAAAAACAAACAGAAATAAAAAAATAAAGAAAGTGTGCATAAATGGTAGAGTAAGCAGGATACATAATTAACATTAAGTGAATCTCTGCTTGGTTAAAGAAAGAGTTAAAACTGTATTACCATGGAAAGATGTTCACCATATATTTTAAGGGAAAAAACGCAGGTTGTAATATATAATTAGTATCCCATTTTGTAAGAAAAAAACATGTATATGCAAGTTCATGGATGCATTAAAAAATATACGGAAGTATAAACACAAAACAATTAACAAAGTTTCTCTTTGAGAGGTGGGCATAGTGGAGACTTTCATTTTTTTACCGAATATATTTCTGCCTTGCTTGTACTTCTATAATAAACATGAATTATTTTCATGAATATTAAAAATAGTTTCCACTTAAAAGAATTCACCTGGACAGAACTCTTTTGAATTCCAAGGGAAAGAGCAAATCATTCACAATGAAGTTTGACTAGAAATATCAGAAGTTAAAATCAGTTTAAAAAACACACACACAATATAGAAAAGTATAACATAAATATTCGGGTAATCAGTGATAAAAATGTAAATATCAAGTTACAGCTGGACCTTTTAGCAACATAAATCCAGACCAAATCTAAAGTGAGTCATTTTTCTACTCAGAGCAAAACTAAATATTTTGTGTATTAAGGACCTCTGTGAAGAAAACCACAAAAACTTCACTGAGAAACAGAAAAGACATAAAAGAGGACTTAAATGAATGGAGAGACTATCATGTTTCTCAGTGGAAAGATTTAACAGTGTAAAGATCTGACCATTCTCTTCCTCTTGAAACACATTCTTCTCTTGGCATTTATGGTAAAACTTTCCCTTGTATTTGTTTTTACCTTACTGCCTGCTCTTTTTCGGTCTCCTTTTCTGGGTTCTCCTTCTCCCAGGAACCTCTGAAGGATTTATTCCTTAACTACCTTCTCTTCTGTACTTACATTCACCCTAAGTGAACTCGTCTTCTCCTGTGATTTCAAATACTATCTATATGTTGGTGACTTCATCCCTGACTTCTCCCTCTCCTGACTGCCAGAGTCGTATATCCAACTACCTACTTGACATTGTCAGACTGATCAATCTTAGGCATATCAAACTTCAAAAGTAAAAAATAGAACTCTTGATTTCGAACTTCAGCTTGGGACATGTATCCTTCAAATCTTCACAGGCTTCTTGTCATCATTAACGTCTCAGTTCAAGTGCCAACTTCCCATGCCATGGGAATAACATGTTATCTCTAAAACACTCCTATCCATTTGTTGAAACAGACACTCATATCATATTACCTTGTTTAAATGTCTTCGTGGCATTCATTACTATCTGAACTTATTATATCTGTGTATCTATTTACTCGTTTGTTACCTATCTCCCCACCAACAACACTGACTAAAACGTAAGCTCCTCAAGAGTAATGACCTAGTTTGACTTATTCATTGACTTGTTCACTTTTCCAAGCATGTATAATAGAGCCTGGCACATAGTAGGTGGTCAATGAATATTTGTAGAGTTAATGAATAAAAGAAAATAATATGTAAATTTTAAATCATTTCAACCAAATCCCAGTAGTATTTGGGGAAAGGGATCCTTGACAGATATTATTTAGTCATTTTGAAAAACTAAACATGGTAGAATAGTGAAGAAATTTCTGAGGAAAAACAAAGAGTAAGGAGGGGAAATTGCCATGAAGGCATTTTTTAATGCTAAAAAAAAATCAAATAATCGATAATTAAAATAGTGTACTGCTGAGGAATCGGAGTGGTAGACCCATAGAACAGAATAGGAAGTTCAGACCAGAGTAAAGTGTATATATGAACAGGATGGAGTATACAGATGTTGTATTATAAAGTTGTACACCTGAAATTTGCATGATATTATTACTGATAGTATCCCAATAAATTTAGTTAACAAAATAAAAATTTAGTAATTACAAAAAATAATCATTTAATATATGAAAAAGGCAGAATCTTGCATAAATCACTTCCAGTAGTGAAAGATAGATTGTTCAATAAATAATGTGGCAATAACTAGGTAAGTCTCCCTTTCTCCTGTGTACTACAGCCTCCCTGGAATGTTACCTAGTTTCTCATGTATCTTGCCAGAGATAATCTCTGTACTTTCAAAGATTTTATAGTTATAGATCTATTTCTCTTTACAGAAGTGGTAGCATACCACAATGCTTTGCATCTTGCTTTTTTTTTTACTTTTTTTATTAGTTTCATGAACCTTGCTTTTCTCATTTAAAAAATATCTTATCTTTCCATATGACTACATGTTGAGCTACCACATGCTTTTTAATAACTGCATAGTGTTCTATTATATAGATGTATCATAATTTAACCAGCTCTCTGTGTGATTGTCCAATATTTTGCAAGTAAAACAAGGCTGCAATAATTATTTCACTTAAATATGACTATATTTTTAGGAAAAGTACTTGAATGGAATTTCTAAGTCAAATGGTTTTCCCTTCTTATTTTTGATAGATTTACAAAATGCACTCCATGGAGGGTATGCCAATGTGTTTTTTTCAGTTTTATTGAGATATTATTTACATATAACATTACATAAGTTTAAGGTGTACAACATAATTTTATATATAAATGATTATCACAATAAGTTTAGTTAACATCCATCACCTCACATAGTTACAACTTTTTTTCTTGTGATGAGAATTTTTAAGATCTATCTAAAGTTACTATCTTGGTAACTTTCAAATACACAATACAATGTTGTTAACTATACTTACCCTGTTGTACATCACATCCCCAGGACTTACGACTGGAAGTTTCTACCTTTTGACCACCTTCACCCATTTCCCCCATGCTCCACCGTTCTCTGTTTCTATGAGTTCATTTTTTTTTTAGATTTCACATATAAGTGAGATCAAGCAGTATTTGTCTTTCTAAGTCTGACTTAGTCCACTGAAGGTATACCAATTTAAACTCACACCAACAATGCATGAGACTGCTTGATTTCTTTGATTGCTCCAAGTAGAGTACCATGAGCTTCCTGATATTTACCAATCTGATAGGTGAGAAATGTTATCTCAAAGTAGTTTAATTTGTATTTCTTTTATACTACGTGTCTTTGTATATTTTTATATGTTCACAAGACATTATTTTTATTTACTTTTATGCAAATTGTGTAGACATATTTTTGCATATTTTTCTTAGCATATTATTGGTCTTTTCACTTATTGATTTGTAGGAATTATTTATATAGTAAAAAACGTTAGCTCACCACTTGGAAAAAAATTCCTACCCAATGCGATAAGCCTAAATGAATTCTATATGGATTTAAACTGTGACTGTATAAGAAAGAATAGGATACTGGTGAATATGTACATAATCTTGCAGTGAGGAGAGACTTTCCAATATGAACTGAAAGGCAGAATTCATAAAGAAAAGAGTAAAACATGGAGTACATAAAAATTTCAAAAGTTATGTAGGGAAAATCTACCAAAAACAAACATAAAAAGCGAACAACAGCTATATAAGTGCATACGTTAGAAAGAGAGAGAAAGAAACAAACACAGTGAAAGTGGTAAAGAATATAGACAAGTGATCATTATACGAGGTGTGATCAACAAATACAGTGAATGTTTAAATTAAAAAAAAATACTGCAGTAGAAGACACATTGCCATTAATCCCTGTCAAAATACTCCCCCTCGCTTCGAACACAATGATCCCATCGTGCTTGCCACTTTCTGAAGCAGTTCTGGAAGTCCTCTTTCATTTAGTTGCCCTGTTGTGGTCTCAATGTCCCGAATTGATTCTAAACGTTTACCTTTCATGGTTATTTTGACTTTGGGGAAGAGCCAGAAATCACACAGTGCCAGATCCGGTGAATAAGGTGGATGAGGACACACCGTAATGTTTTTATTTGACAGAAATTGCCGTACCAGAAGCGATGTGTGACACAGAGAACTGTCATGATGGAGGACGATGCACACTTCAAAACACACTTTCTCTCAACCATAGCTCACACCTGACTGCAGCGAACAAGCTGAAACTTGTCACACATTGTTACTAAGGTTCGACATACCTCTTCCCATATTGAAGATCCCTTCCTTTCCGTTGGATGGCACTCAGCAGCAGCATTCACCATATTTTTTATTACACGTCCTACAACTCTTGCAACTTTTCTGTAGCTTTAAACGTTTTCTAAGTAAAATGTTGAGAAAAGTAACATTGAAAAGGAAATAATAGAGACAGCCAAATTACCAAAGTTTAGAATTAAAAAATTAAATAATACCTACAGCAGGATTGAGGTTCTAAAACATGTATTATAAAGTTATAAGAAACTAGAAAATCTTGATGAAATAAAAATGACAGGTAAAATTAAAAAAACAACAACAGCAGTATTTCAAATAAATATAAACAATATTCTTAATATAGAATGTGTTCTTGTGAATTAATAAGGAAAAGATGCATACACCACAGGTGAATATAATGGACAAAGAACAAAACCAGGCAATTTGCAAAATAAGAAATACAAGTGACCAATAAACAGTAAAAGAAAGTTCAAACAAATTCAACTTTCCTGGTAATCAATAAAATGCAAATTAAGTAATGGCATACCATTTTCTGTCCATTAGGCTTACATACCTTAGAAAAATTGAAAACACTCAATGTTGAGCAGATGGAGAAATATGGACACTATTTTAAATGGTGGATAGTGGACGGATAAATTGTCATAGCTTTTCTGGTGGGCAAATTGAAAACATATAAAAAGTCCTCAAGAGTTCATACTGTTTTACTTTGCTATCCTTTTTCTAGGAATTTATCTAAAGACGTAATTAGACAAATGTTAAAAGAATTGTGTATAAAGATGTCATACATGCCATTATATTTCATTCAAAAAATTAGACAAAACTTAAATTATCAATAAGAAATTGGTTAAATACTTTAATTCAGTGAATATTATGAAGCCATTGAAACAATTATATACATGCATGTTTATTGATATAAAAAGTTTTACAGTAAATAATTTTTTAAAGTTTTACAGTGAAAAAAGTTATGCATATTATAATCATATTTGTATGAAAAAATTCAGGGAAGATATATACCAAAATGTCAACAGTAGTTGCCTCTGGATGGTGAAATTTTACTTGCTGTTTTTTTGCCTTTTGCTCATCTACATTTCTCAATGTTTAGAAAATGATAATATATAACTTGTGTAATGAAATATATACTGTATTGACATACAAAATGTTTTTTTGTTTTGTTTTTTTTTTTGCAGGCCATACTGAGGCATCTTTATTTCTCTGGGTCACACAGGCCTTAGGCCTTGGAGCCTCTCCCACTTGGGGGCTGCACCTGCCCAGGGAGGGGCTGAGACCAGAATGAGCACGAAGCCTGGCGCTTGGCAGAGGTTGGGATGTGCTTGGTAGAGGGACAAGGTCCTCAGACCTCTATCCCCACCCTCCGCCCAGCTCTGGGGCAGACAGCCAGCAGGCTGGGCCCACTCCCCGCTTTATACCACCCTAGCTTTAGACATAAAAACCCAGACAGAAGTGGGTGGCAGACACAGCCAGGGTCCACCTTGCCTCTCAGAGGGCGACGCTTCCTGCAGGCACCTGGGAAGGTGGTGGCTAGATGTCAGGAATCCAAGGTCCTCGGCTTTCTGCTACCTGTAGTGACAGTGGGGCAGGGCTGTCTTTCCAGGCAGGATGGGCAGTGGGTGACTGGCAGGGACCCACTGGTCACAGGGCTGCCTTCCCTGCCTGGCAGCCCCTTTGCTGCAGCTTCCGGATGAGTTCCAAGAGGTTCATCTGTAGCGTCAGTTCCTGCGGATTGGTGGTCACGTAGAAGCCAGCAACCCCTGCCTTCTCCAGCGTGCTCTGCTGGTCTGCCACCTTCCGGTCCAGCTCCAGGACGATCTTTTGGTCCATTGCTCGCTGCTCCTCGCGGATCCGGTGCTCCACTGCCTCCTGCTCATGCTGCTGAGCTGCCTGGAGCACGAGCAAATTGTGGGGTCGGCAGGCCTGCTGTGCTTCCTGGTGCTTCTGTCGCAGCGCTTGCCTGAGCACTCGGTGCTCGTTGTGCAGCCGCAGGCGCTGGTTGTACAGGCTCTTCTCGGTGAGGTGCTGGATCTCCAGCAGCCCCTGCACGATCTCGAACACGGTGCCATTGAGGAGTGCCAGGGCCAGGTCACTGAGCGTGGTGTACGACAGGCGCTGTTGGAAAGAGCTGGGCAGCTCCTTGACCAGGCTCTGCAGTGCGGACAGCAGCTGATAGTGCCGCCCCTGCTGCCGCGTCCCGTCTACCGCCTCCTCGAAAGCGCCAGCATAGCGCTCCATGACGGCCGCGCCCCGCCGCTCGCCGGCCCAAGCCTACAAAATGTTTTTACAAATCATTATGGAAGGACAAAAACACCAGAGGAAAATGGACAAAAGACATAAACAGGCATTTTATCAAGTAAATAGTGCAGTAGTCAACAACACAATAAAAGTACTAAACATCCCTAATAATTAAATTAATGCAAACAAAAAAATACCCTTTTCACCCACCAGATTAGCAAAACTAATCAAGTGCATATACGAAATAGCATTCCTCTACCAAAGGTAACTTTATCCATTATACAAGCACTTTGAATGGCTATTTGTCAGTAAGGATCAAACACTTTTAAAATGTTCATATCCTTTGATCCAAAAGTTCAACTTCTAGAAAATAATTAGACAAGGGTGAAAATATGTATGTTTAAGAATATCTAGCAAAGTATAGTTTATAATAGTAAGATATTGGAAATAATCTCAATGTCAGTTGGTTAAATTACGTGAATCCATACTATAATGGAATGCTATGTATTCTTATTTTTATGTTACTGACAGAGAGAGTCACAATATATTTTTAAGTAACAAAAACGTAGATTGTTTATATGCTACAACATGGATAAACCTTGAAAACATTAAGTGACATAAGCCAGATGCAAAATGGAAAATATTGTATGATTCCACTTATATAAGGTACCTAGAATAGGTGGGTTCATAGAAACCAAAAGTAGAATAGACGGTACCCAGAGTTGGTGAGAGAAGTGAATGGGAAGTTATTGTTTAATAGATATGGAGTTTCTGTTGAGGGTAATAAAAGGTACTAGAAATGCATAGTGGTCATGGTTGCACAGCGTTGTGAATGCACCTAATGCCACTGAATTATACACTTACAAATGGCTAATATGGTAAATTTAATGTTATGTATGTTTTATTACAATTTTAAAAAGCAGACCACAAATAACTATGTATAACATGATCCATTTTATACCTACCATATGGGTATACATTCACTGAAAAGCATCCAGTTGATTAAGCACCACAACGTAAACAGTACTTTATGTCACGTGGTGGTTTTATGGGTGACGTTTTTGTCTATATTTTTTTTTCATGAATGTGCAATACTTGTGCAAAAATATTTTTAAAAACCAGACATATTTGATGGTTGAAAGTACAGTAATAGAAAGCAGAAATCTTTAAATTTGGGAGAAATAAAAACCAAATATAATTCATAGTTAACTTACATTTCCAAATAACAAAGATTACTCTGTACTTGCTTTTGGAAGTAGGTTCTCCACTCTATGTTTACAGGTTCTTTATTAACCTATATAAATCTTTCAAAGTTGTCCTAAGGTTTTATGTCTTTTACTCTCAAATTTTCAGGACAGGAAGTTTTCACTGTAGATTTTATTGTTACTTGAGCTTACCTCCATTTAGTTGAAGATTTCTGTGTTTTACTTTAAAACAGATATCTTCAAAATCTTATAATTATTTAACAGATAAATATTTATGACCCACTTAGTTTCTAAATTAGATGTTACATTGACTTGAAAATGATATTTCTATCAATTCACTGCAAATTATAATAGAGATGAAAGTAAATAATGTATCATTCATTTATTCAATCTAGTAGTCAATAATATTTATTGAATACCCTAATATAGCAGTGGACAAAACAGATTTAATCTCTGCTTTCATGAAAAAGTGAGACTTCAGTTGAGACTGGAAAAATGTGCAAGAGTAATGATAGTTAGGTGAAGAATAGAAAGAATACTACACCAGAAAGAGTGACCATCTTCTGGAAATTTCCAGAAGCAAGAAAAAGCTTAAAATGCTTCAAGAGCTACCAGTGAGTGAGGGAGAATATAGTTAGAGTGTAGGGAGGAGATGAGGAGGAAAATGAAGATGGAGCGATTGCAGCCAGAACATTCAGAGCCTTGCAGGCATAATAACACTCTTAAGCTCAATAAGAAGCCATTGCAGAGGATGATATAATCAATTGTACCTTTTAAAAAGGTCATTTTCCAAAAAAAAAAAAATTTGCTATAATTATAGCCATTAAGTTTTGTGAGAGTACTTGAAAGTTTCTAAGGCCTATCCACACACATTATCTGTGCATATCTTGTTGGGTAGATATCATTTTTTCTATTTTACTTAGGAGGAAACCTAAGTTCACAAAATGATAAGTGAACTCACTAATATCATGTAGTTAAGGCACATAATCAGGACTCTAGTTGAGTTCTTCTGACTCCAAGTCTTACTTTCTATTACCCTACTTTGGGCAGCAATCATATCACTGGTATTCAGGTATCCACATCATCTTTTCATAAGCTTTGGAAACTTTAATGTTAAAAAGACAGGACAAGACAACTCTTTGGGATCCACAAAAGTCCCATGGATTTGGAGAAAAATTTGACCGTTCTACTTAGGGGAAGTCAGGCTAATAGTGGATTATTTGTGCAAGATGAAATGCACTCAATATGGCTAATGCTGTTTTCCAGAAGTTTGATTATGGGACACGAAAAATATAATAAAACAAAATAGAAAAAGGTTAAGGTAGATGCACACCAAATAGGGTACAATAGTTAATACAAGTAAACACTGCAAAATGGAAAGCACTTACCAGTAAGTTCAGATGAAACCAATAATCAGAGAATTCTTTCCATAGAAATGGTTTTAATAGTAGCTATAGCTAAACAAAAAAAAAATACATCTTCAAAAACATACACAAAACTATGGAGCATGGCTTGGGTACATACAGATAAGTACTACTTATCAGCAAGGCTATATCTATCTATAAGTGTACAATGAATGAACTGAAACCTAGACAATCCATTTATTTTGATTATCCTCATGATTGATGTAGAAACACAAATGATTGAGTGAACCTGAGCAATCAGCATCAAAATGAACAAAGTGACTGTACCTAACTAAACAAGTCAGTAAATCAAGTGAACAAGTGTTTGTATACACTGGCTGTATGCCCAGAATTGTTCTAGATGCTGTGGGAGCTATAGTTAGAAGACATAGTCTGTGCCCTAAATGAACTTATAATTTTATTGGGGGTCACAAGGTCTACGTATATAAACTATCAAAACATCATAAAACCAAGTATACAGTACACAATATGGGACATGTTGTATGGCTTCAGAGATTGATATGAGCCAGAGTGAGCAAAGTTAAGTTGGACAGCAAAGAAAAGATCTGAAATGTTGCAAAGGAAGAGAAGAAAACTGTGGCACACATTTGCTGAGTGCCTCCAAAAAAATCTGTATCTCCCTTTTCCTGGCAATAGCACTGACTTCTTGTTTGGGAAACCATTCCATTCACAACTCTGAGTCAAGTGCTTTAGGAAGAGTTGACTGTAGCTCCAAGTATGCAACATAACTGCCTTAAATCAATGAGGATATTCCATTCTCCTGGCAGTAGTGACTGCCTTAGGGATGGGCATGTACCCGAAGCCTAAACGAATTACTGCATCTTATTCCTCTTGGCCCAATAATTAATTTAAAGTAGATACTGAATAGATCCTATCTGAGTAAACTTCTGTGCATTTTCTGGCAATGCTGGGACACAGATTTTCTCTTCTACTGGATAGAATATTTTGAAGATTCACAGCTTCTAGCCATTTAAAACCAAATAACATGTGTGTGGTGAGGGGACCCTGGAGTTGCCTATGATCTACTATGCGGACCTTGAGGGTTGGTATGGACACCATTGAAAGCAGAGTGGAAGAAATTTAGAGTAAACCTGGATCCTTCGTAACATCATTAAGCTGTTATATCAATTCCTGCCTGAAACCAGAATTAGTTCTGAATTTCTTTCAGTTATGTGAGCTAGTATAGTCCCTTTACTTGAATGCCATAAGATTTTGTCCAATTATTCACATGACTAGAACAAATAATTCATGTTGATGAATGGTGGACAATCATATTGGATAATGAAGAGAACTCATATTCTAGAGAGACTTGAGTGACAGGGATAGGATTTGGGAGTTAATTTGATAGACAATTAGGAATCACGACTTGTGCCTAAAAAAGATAATGATATGAATAAAGTGGTGGCCTAGGAATTTTGATCAGATTAAGGTGAAAAGAATGGATTGCAGGTAAAAGAACAAGAAGAAAGCAAGGAAATCCTTTAGGAGGAATTGCAGTCCTGGCCTATGGTGGTGATAATAGAAATATAGAGGAAAGGATAGAGGAGAGGCAATAAAGTATATTGATTTATAACAGGAGTTCTGAAGGTAGACTGCATCTATTCAACTATTCACATCATGTTCATTAGTTTTTGAAACTTTAAACTTAGAAAGATTACAAATCTTTTGGTAAATTGCTTAGTCTTTTCTGACCTTCAATTTTCTTATCCGCAAAATGGGGATGAAAATAACACATGCATTTTGAGATTATTCTATGATTAAATGTGGAAATACATGTAAAATACTTTGAAGAGTGTGTAGCACATAGTAATATTCAATAACAGTTAGCTATTATTCAAACACTTTTACAAGGCAGAATCTATAGTACCTGGTGACTAATTGAAGGAAATACTAAAAGGAAAGAGGACTAGATTAGGACATTTGTGTTCTAGTTCCAGTTCTGCCACACTAGCTGTCCTGAACTTAAGCAATTTTTTTAACCTTTTGGAGATTCTGATTAGTCATCTGTAAAAATATGTATTCAGATTAGATTATCTCTAGGGCTGTATCCAGGTCCAATATTTAATGAGTCTATGAAACTATATATCATATTGTATACTATATATTTACATTATATATAGTATCAACATATTGTATTAAACTATATATTTATGCATACCTAGTTATTTTGTAAAAATGTGTGTACCATTTGTGACAACATGGTTGGCTCTTGAGAGTATAATGCTAAGCGAAATAAGTCAGAAAAAGTAGAGAACCATATGATTTCACTGATATGTGGTATATGAACAAAAAAAAAACACACAAAAGAACAAGACAAACAAATGAGAAACAAAAACTCATAGACACAGACAATAGTTTAGTGGTTACCAGAGGGTAAGGGGGGGCGGTGGCAGATGAGAGTAAGGGGGATCAAATATATGGTGATGGAAGGAGAACTGACTCTGGGTGGTGAACACACAATGGGATTTATAGATGATGTAATAGAGAATTGTACACCTGAAATCTATGTAATTTCATTAACAATTGTCACCCCAATAAATTTTAAAAAATGTATGTAACACACTGAATGCATTAATTAATCCTTTCAACAATTCTGTGAGGTGAACCATTTTACTGATAAGGAAACTGATGTTCAGAGGGCTTAAATGACTTCTTGAAGGATGTATAGTTGAAGCTAGTCAGAGCTTTGAACTCTGAACACCACACTGTTTAATATGGCCTTCTACCTTCAATTTAAAATTCCAGGATTATCATAGGACCTCTAGTACCCCTGAAAAGTATGGTAGGTAAACACTGAGTTTAAAGAACTCTTGGCTCTCATAGGTCAGGCTCATTTTTCTGTAGGTAAATATAGGAGAATAGCAGATACAAACAGCATCAAACGGCTTCTAGATTATTGTGGAAAGTTCCCATTTCCATGAACGCAGTTATTATGGTGTTCAGGAGAAGAACCTTAAAGAAGGTGAGCTTAAATAGGAAAAGATCTTTGATGATGCCACCGTGTCCTATATATGGAAAGTATGTCTCCAAGATAGGTTAGTAAGAAATGCCATTAGTAGATTAGATTGTAGAGTGCATAGACAGCCATGCCTATGATAATAATGAAGGTTATGTAACAGCATGAGGCCATGTTAGCCATCTGGCTAACATGTTCCAAGCCAACCTCAAGTTATGGCAGCAGGAAAAGCCAATAGTCATTGCACATTTAAATATGAAGGTTAAGAAAATACAGTCTTGGAGGCCAAAGTTAGAGCCTTACACAAGAAACTCAAGGCCAAAATCTCTATTTTGATGCCTTCTAAAAAGCATCAGTTCCATGCAGAGAGAGAAAAAAGACTGGATACTCCAAATTCTCCAGAACCCAGAGAACTCTTTTCATTGTTTTAAGCTACACAGGAAGGCTGAGTTCTCCTTAAACAAAATCTTACCAAGAATCTTGTACTAAAAAGGAAAGGCTGTGAGGCAAACTAGAAGAAAAGCATAATATTCAGACTAGGGTTTCCAGGCAGGAATTCCAGCCCGTTCTCAGGAATTTTTTCCACTTTCCCGTTCCCAAATCCCGAGATACAAGCTGTTTTCTGTTCTCCACAATGAATCGTTTCCACAAACTGATGGCCTATACTAACCAATCACCTGGGTTCAAGGAGCGGATTTTCCCGATTTCCTGACCAACTTTTCTCGGGATTCGGGAACGGGAAAGTGAAAAAAATTCCTGAGAACAGGCAGAAATTCCTGCCTGGAAAGCCAAATTCAGACCAATGTAGATCCCATTAGAATAAAAGAAACTAAACAAAGACACGAAAAATGGGTCAGGGCTATGACAGTAGTATAAAGAAAATTGACGGCAACCTAAGATGCCAACTTCTTAAATGCTCAATTGACATATATAGGAAATGGTTAAAATTAAGAACATTCTATACATATATTTTTACACTTTTTAAAGAAACTTTAAAAGGAAAATAGCTGAATTGGAATTTAGAGCAGCATGTATTTACATATAACTAGCCTTTCAGCAACTTGGTAGAAAGAGGTATACAAACCATTTACAATGTCAAGTTACACACAGACTACAGAAAGGACCAGCCTAGGATGTTAGTTAAGTATGAGGGCCAACATACATAGTATAAGATTAGAATATTTGTACAAGGAAAGGTTAGCACAAACTTTGTGACTACAAAGTTATTTTTTTTATAATGTATGATGTGTCAACAAATTTAGTAGCCTGTGTATACTTTATATAAGACTTGACAAAAATAACACAATTTTGCCCCCAAAATAGAAATTAGGTAATGTTATAATTTTGGAAGTTTTCAGTTATTCACAGATAAATTCATCAATCATTTCATTGAAATGAAGTATAGAATTGAGGGTTGCACAAAATATGTGACCACTTCCTATAATGAGGTTTATACGACTCTAAATAAAAGAATATGATTTTGAAAGGACAGAAACATCCAAAGGAACTACTGCATAATAGTAATTAAGTTTTGCACACTAGCTTAAAGAAGAAAGCCAGAATTATCAATCACTTGGTTATTGAATTTTAGGAAAGAGAGTGATAACAAAATGTAGGTATTGCTATATTTTAAAACATACCCTTACAAATTAAAAGCCCACAAGAATGCTTTTAAAATTCACTTTAAAACACCAAATATCAATGAAAACTACAAGCCTTTGTTGTAAGAGATCAAAGAAGACAAAAACAAATGGAAGTAAATCCCAAGTTCGTGGGATGGAAGAGCTACTACTGTTTAAAATGTCCATGCCACCCAAAGTAATATATAGGTTCAATGCAATCCCTATAAAAATTCCAGTGGCATCTTTCACAGAAATAGAAAAAAAAAATCCTAAAATTTGCATGGACCCACAAAAGGGCCAGAATAGCTAAAGCCATCATGAGAAAGAAGAACAAACCACATCACACTTCCTGATTTCAAACTATATTACAAACTATATTACAAAGGTAAAGTAATTTAAAAAGTGTGGTACTGGCATAAAAATAGACACATAGACCAATGGAATAGAAGAGAGAGGCCAGAATTAAACCCCTGCATACACAGTCAACTAATATTTGGTAAGGGAGCCAAGAACATCCAATAGGAAAAGGATAGTCTCTTCAACAAATGGTGTTGGGAAAACTCTATAACTATGTGCAAGAAAATGAAATTGGCCCTCTATGTTACACCATTCACGAAAATTAACTGCAAATGGATCAAAGATTTAAACATAAGACCTGATACCACAAAACTTCTATGTTTATAAGGGAAAAGCTCCTTGAAATTGGTCTCGGCAATGATTTTTTTGGATGACACCAAAAGCACAAACAAAAGCTTCTGCACAACAAAAGAAACAACAAAATGAAAATGTAACCCATGAAGTGAGTAAATATTTGCAAATGATGTGTTAGATAAGGAGCTATCAAAAATTTATAAAGAATTCATACAAGTCAATAACAACAATGTGATTTTTAAATGGGCAGAGGAACTAAATAGACATTTTTCCAAAGAAGACACCCACATGGCTAACAGCTCCATGAAAAGGTGCTCAACATCATTAATCACCAAAGAAACACAAATCAAAACCACAATGAGATATTACCCTATGCTTATAAGAATGTCTTCTTCATTAAGAAGATAATTGATAACAAGCGTTGGTGAGGAAGTGGAAAAAAGGGAACCCTTGTGCTCTATCAGTGGGATTGTAAACTGGTTGAGCCATTATGGAAAATGATACAGAGGTTTCTGAAAGAATTAAAAATGGAATTACCTCACGTATCCAGAAATCCCACTTCTGGGTATATATTTAAAGGAAATGAAAACAGGTTATTAAAGAGATACTTGCACTCTCGTCTTTATTGCAGCATAATTCACAATTACGAAGATATGGGAATAAGCTAAGTGTGCATCACTGGGAAGATAGATAAAGAAGATGTGTGTGGTATACAAATACACAATGGAATATTGTTCAACCATGAGGGAAAAAAATCCTGCTTTTCCAACAACATGGATGGAGCTTCAGGACATTTTGCTAAATGTGACCAGTCAGACCGAGAAAGACAAATACTCTATGATCTCACTTATATATGGACTCTACATAAAAAGAGCTTAAAAAAAAAAATCAAACAGACAAAAAGAGAGTGGAATGATGGTAACCAGGGGCTGGGATTGAGGGAATGGGAGAGACAATGTTTAAGAGTATATACTTGTAACTACTGTGTTTCCCCAAAAATAAGACCTAGCTGGAAATCAGTTCTAATGTATCCTTTGGGGCAAAAATTAATATAAGATTAATAAATTATGTAATATTATAATACCCGGTCTTACGTTATAGTAAAATAAGATGGGGTCTTATATTAATTTTTGCTCCAAAAGACACATTAGAACTGATGGCCCGGCTAGGTCATATTTTCAGGGAAACACGGTAGTAGATAAACAGGTCCTGGAGATCTACTACACAGTACAGTGATTATGGACAACAAAACTGTACTATAAACATTAAAGTTGCTAAGAGACTAGATCTTAATTGTTCCCATCACTAGAATAAGTGATAATTATGTGACGCAATAAAGATGTTAGCTAATAATACAATGGCAATCATATTGCAATATAAATGCATCAAATCAATATGTTGTACACTTTAAACTTACAAAATGTTATATGTCAATTTTATTTCAATAAAATAAAAGACCAAAAAAATGCACAGTGGATCAAAAACAATTTTGCAATAAGAAACTCTAAGATATCTATGGCTATATGACAAAGTAAAAGAGGCTTGGGGAGGTGGTAGGAGTAAGGGAGAGTATATTTTCAAAAATGAAAAATAAAAAACTGCCTACATGAAGAGAGCAGGAAATCCCTAAATTTGTGCCTGATGAAATTAAAAAAAAATAAAAATAAAAAAAAAGAACAACACCACAATAATAGTTTCAAGGATCATCCTACAAGACATTCTTAAATTAATATAAAATTTTTTTGAAGACATCAAAAGCAGGAAATGAGCTAGAGAATCAGTGGGGCCACTTTATGATCATGCAAAAGTTATACTCTGGCATGAAAGAATGGTTGCCACACAGTGAGGGCTTTTTCTTTTCTTTACTGAGAAAGCCACAAAGGAGAATCCTGAATCTAAATGAAATTTGAAATATTGAAGTCAAAGACATTAGATCATAAACAGGCAAGCAAACTTCTAGACATGATGGTAAATGATATAGGAGGTCTAACAATTAAGTCCGAGAACTCATCCTAGAAAAAGAGCTACATACCTCATTGATGAATATCACTACAGTCACCTTCCAAGTACTGCCCTTGGGAAGCTATGCAATGATGCCAGCAACTAGTCCACCCTTCAAAGCAATTTTGAAACTCTTTTTGTGGAATGGCCATCAGAGTTGTCATTATATTACCCTAGATGCCCTGAATGTCATCAAAATGTCTTCCTTTGAATATTTCCTTTATCTTCGGTTAAAGAAAGAAGTCATTGGCGGCCAGATCAGGTGAGTAGGGAGGGTGTTCCAATACAGTTATTTGTTTACTGGCTAAAAACTCCCTCACAGACCGTGCTGTATGAGCTGGTGCATTGTCGTGATGCAAGAGCCATGAATTGGTGGCGAAAAGTTCAGGTTGTCTAACTTTTTCACACAGCCTTTTCAGCACTTCCAAATAGTAAACTTGGTTAACTGTTTGTCCAATTGATACAAATTCATAATGAATAATCCCTCTGATATCAAAAACGGTCAGCAATATAGTTGCAACAAGTTCGTGAACTTCATTGTCAGATCTCGTACGTATCAGGTGCCATTTACTCAAATTTTTGAAGAAACTCAAGGGTGAAATGGTAGAAGAGCAGCTTCAAATCATAATATGTTGCCAAAACAGAACTGGAAGATTTTCAAGATGACCTACTTCCACAAAAACAAAACAAAACAAAACAAAACAAAAAACAAGAACATATTCTTCTTTGGGGGATTTACTTCTATAATTAGCCACCTGACAGAATAAATATCACAAGGTAGAGTCCTGAAATAAACATAACATGTTAGAGAGAGAGAAAAAAAACTGGCATCTATGTTTCAGATGCTTGGAGGTCATACATGTTTACCTTCTCTTCTCAGATTCCTCCATTCCTGCCCTAAACCCAGAGATGCCTCTATCAGAGTATATCCATCTTGTGATCGCTTAAACAGCACATATACTAGAATATATCCGTCTAATAGAACTGACATTCTCTGATAAACTTTGAAAGACAAAATATTCTGAAGAATTAATATAATGCCTATCAAGATGAAAAACCCTGCCAGCTTTTTGGCCTTTGCTATTTTTTTTTTCTGGCAAAATTTCCCAAAAAAGGAAAGACTCCCTCCTCATACAGAAGGGTTTTGAATTGGGCAGAAATCATGGCCTCCTAACAAGAGTGATCTGCCAAAACAAAGAGTGCCAACACAGATTCTGAAATCTCTCACGGATTTGGAAATCCACATTTTTCTGGTATTTTATTCAGCTAGTAGTATTACTTCATCAGATAAGTAAAACAGCAAAATATCAGTAAAATTACTTGTCATAACGTTAAGAAGTAAATTCAATACTACTTCCAAAGGAGGTAAGAAAATGCTGTTCCCATTGAAATTCACATTTCTTTTTTCCCCCTCTAATACATAGTTGACCATTAGAGGTATTATCCATAAAACTACTTTTCATAATTCTGATTCCCATTTTTCACTACCAAAAATACAGCATTTAGTAAATGGTGTCCTTCTTATGAATACATAAATGTCCCGAGTACATTTTACCCAGTTTCCCTCAATAGTAACATTATGCAAAACTATAGTACAATATCATAACCAGGATATTGACATCGATATAATCCACTGATCTTGTTCAGGTTTCACCAGTTTAATGTGTATATTTCCATCCCCAGAAAGATCACGTTGTACTTTTATAACAACACCCACTTGTCTTGTGCATTGTTAATCTCTGGAAACCACCAATAATCCATTCTCCATTTTAGTAATTTTGTCATATTTAGCATGTTATATAAATGGAATCATACAGTATGTAGCATTTGGGAATTGGCCTTTTTAATCCAATATAATTTCCTGAATATTCATCCAGGTTGTTGTATGTATCAATAGTTTATTTTTATTGCTGAGTACTATTCTAAGGTATGGATGCAGCACAGTTCATTTAACCATCCACCTGTTGAAGAACATCTGAGTTGTTTCTAATTTGGGGATATTAAGAATAAAGCTGCTATCAACATGTGTATGTTGATAGCATGACACTTGATTTCAGATATCTAGCCTGCAGAACTGTGAGAGAACAAATTTTTATTGTTTTAAGCCACCCAGTGTGTGATAAATTTATGGCAGCCTTAGGAAACTAATACAATGATGTTAGCTATACAGTTTTTGCAGATGAACTTTATCAAGCTGAGGAAGTTTTTCTGTTCCTAACTTGCAGAAATTTTTGAAATCATGACTAAGTGTTGAATTTGTCAAATTGCTTTTCTGCAGCAAATTATATGATCATGTGTTTTCTTCTTTAGTCTGTTAATTATGTTTATTGATTTTTGGATGTTGGGCCAGTCTTGCATATATGGAATAAATCTCACTGGGTCACGGTGTATAATTATTTTACAAATTGTTAAATTCTATTTCCTAATATTTTGTTGAAGATCTTTATGTCTAGGATCATGAGAAATATTAGTCTGTATATTTTTCTGTACTTTCTTTGTCTAATTTTGATATCAAGGTAATACTGGCCTCAAAATAAGTTGAAAGGTGTTTTTTAAAATGTATTGCATACAATTGTTGTTAATTCTTTAAACGCATAGTAATATTTTTTGCCTTTAGTTTTCATAAGTTTAATTATGATGCATCTTAGCATAAATTCCTTTGGGTTTTTCCTATTTGAGGTTTGCTCAACTCTTAAATCTGTAGTTATATGCCTTTTGACAAATTTTGGAAGTTTTCAGCCATCATTTCTTTAATACTTTTTCAGCCTCACAGTCTTTCTTTTCTTCTTCTGGGATTCATGTATCCTCTGGGATCCTTAAATGGTAAATTTTTCATTATTGTTCCACAGATCCCTGTGGCTCTGTTTATTTTTTTTCTCAGTCTATTTTCTTTCCATTGTTAAGACAGAATAAATTCTATATGTCTGTCTCCTAGTTCAGTTTCTATCTTCTCTTACTATTAAGACCATTCAGTGGGGTTTTATTTCAGTTATTGTGTTTTTAGTTTCATCACTTTTATCTGATTATTTTATATAGCTATTTGTTGTTTGCTGAGATTTTCATTTTTTAAAATTTGTTTTGAGGTAACTTGTAACTACTTGTTGAAGCAATTTTATGGTGGCATTTTTAAAAAATTTGTCAGGTAGTTCCAACTTCTGATTCACCTTAGTGCTGTCATCAATTGATTTTTTTCATTCAAGTTGTGATTTTCCCGGCTCTTAGTATGATTTTCTATTGTAATGTGTATATTTTGGATGTTAGGAGATTCTTGATCCTATCTAAATCTAATTTAGCAAGCAGTCACCTTGTTTAGATTTAGCATGTATTACTAGATTCTGGCCTAATTTTACGACCTTTAGTCCCAATGACAATATAGTTTTTTATGCTCTTATGATGCTATTCTGGTCTGTTTCCTTCTTCCGGGTCTGATTTAGATCTTGCTATGTCCCTCTTGGTGCCACCAAGTGTTGTTAGCTATGGAGTAGGGATACCAGACCCACAGGAAAGAGAGAATTTAACCTGACCTGTCCTGTCACCACTGGACAACTGCTGGTAGACTTCCCACTATATCTTTGCTTCTCCCTCCAAGGAAGGAAAATGCCTACCTGGGCCACCTTCTACCACTAGTTGGAGGGATCAAGAGCCACTGAACCTGGGTGGATCTCTGCCATTGGGAGGAAGGTTGGGAGATGCCATCTCTGGTCATATTCTGCTGGGTGGCGGGTCAGGAGACACCAGGCATGCTGGTGCCTCTAGTGTGGGCAGAGGGACCCACTTGCTACCTCTTGGTGTTGGGTATGGAGAAAGTTGTCCTGCCCAGGTTCTGCTGTTACCACTGTAGGGAGATTGGGCCCACTTCTGCCACTAGGTTTGGGAAATACATCACTCCCTGGATCAATCTAATTTGCCACTGCTTTCAGTGGATCAGGCCCACTGCTGCCAGCAGGTAGGTATGCATCTTCCCACTAAGTCCCTGCTGGGCATCCTCTTTTCCAGTCCTTTGGTCCAAAACAGCAAACTTTTTTTGGGGGGAGTTGTTTTGCTAACACCAAAAATCCTTGGTGTTACTAGGTTGCAGAACTCTCCAGCACCCAGTCCAAGACACACAGAAGATAAAAAGAAAACCCATGGAGCTCACTGTTGTGTCCTTCTCCAAGTTCTGAGCTCTCTAGCCAGTCTACCTTTTCCTTTCCACACTCTGGACCCCTCTGTGATAGTATTTAGTTGCATTTAGAGCCGATATGTGGGGGAAATTGAGTCTTTGACATCTTGCCTCAGCCAATAACATCCTTTTATGTTAGTTTTTAATGATTACTTTGAAACCTATTTCACATTTTTTACACCTTTCTTGGCTATAGAAATAGCCAGTGATTTTATATTTTAGCACATATTACCATATACCAGAGGCTGGCAAATTATAGCCTGCCATAGGCCTAGCTAGGAAACCCATACATTACAAAATCATATTTTAGTAGTTGTGACAGACTGTATATGTACCACAAAGCCTAAAATATTTATTATATGACCCTTAAAAGAAAAAGGTTGTCAGTCCCTACCCTATAATATTTTAAATTCTGTTATTTAACTACTTAATTTGGAAATAAGGATACTACCAAAGAAAATAGTACTGTTATCACAATGTTAAAAAATAACTTTTTAGAGAAGGTAAGGAAGATATCAATTCAAGTGACAGGGTGAAGTTTTTAGCAAGCAAGGATGATACTGCACAACCAGAACCCAATTCTGGTAATATCAATATTCATTCACTAATTCATACATACATTCATTTAATAAGCAAGCATTGAATACTGTAATAGGCAATAGGAGACACTGGTACACAGAGTACACTTAAGAAGCATTTATTGAGGCAATGAATTATGAATACCGACAAAGTCCCAGTTCTCAAGAAATGTACTATTTAGGACCAGATCATTGAGGTAGATAAACATATGAAAAATAATTTCATTACAAATGGAAATGTGCTTAACTCTTTTGCTGCGACATTCAGATATATTTTCCTGTGGCTTGCACTATCAACAGCAAAGATGTTTTGTATGCCATATTGTGTAACATTTGTAATAAATTTTTTATGTTATCAATGTCATTAGAGTCTAATTTATCTATACTTAAACCACTTAGTATGCTTTAAATATTTTTTTGCTAAGGTTCAATATAATGGTAATTTATTACCAAATAACAAAGGTTTAAAATAAAAATAATGTCTTTTATGTACAAAGCAGTTCAAAATGTTATTAAATGCATAAAATAGTCAAAATATCACTTTTTAATTTTTGTGGATTTTTGAGACATTTCGGGAAAAGAAATCCTTGAAATCAGATAATGCAGTGAAAGATAAGTAGTGTTATGAAAACCCTCTAGGAAAATATGGCAGGAATGACAGCTCTCTAAGAAAATATTTCTTCCTTTCTTGGGCACACAAGTAGACCACAATCTAGCCTCTAATGTAGTTAAGTGTAGCTAAGTTAATACATTGTTTCTAATGAAATGTGAACAGAAGTAACATACCCTATTTTCAGATCTAGATTCTAAATCCTCCCATGCATGTTCCTCCACGCTCTTTCCCCCTCCTGGTTGCCTAGGATGTTGTCATTCAGGACAACATGGAAGCCATGTGTTGAGGATTGGAGTGCTTCCTTGCTTAGGTCTTGAAAGACAACATAGAAGATAGTTATCTCACAAACCTGAAAAACTTCTCACAACTGTCAAACAAGAAAGATATTTATATAGAGCTAATGTGATAAAATTTGGGGATCTATTTGTTACTGCAGCCTGGTAAACCATAACTAATAAAGAAGTAATAACTGTGCCTAGGGAAGTAAGACAGGGATTGAGAGCAGAGGTAATGTCTGAGCCAGACCTTGAAAAATGAATGAGTTGTCCTTCTGTCAGTGAATGGATGGGAATTCCTAGCAGAAGGAATGACTTGTACAATTTCATACAGGCACAAAGTGCTAGGGGAATGGCAAGATGTGTTTACTGAGGCATGGGAGACTGAGAAAGACACAGAGAAAGTGATAGGAAAGGAGGCTGGAGAGCAGATTAGGACCAACTTCGAAGCAGAGGGTTTATGTATGGATGGAGTTTAACTATCATTTCAGTACTGAGGAGAAAACAAAGTTTTTTAAGCTGGGAAGTAAAACAATCAAGTAGTTGAGAAATTAAATTCGGAAACACCAATGGTAACAGATTAGACTTTGGTTGCACCAAAGATAAAACTCTTTGTAACTACTCTGTCTTCAAGTTCCAATGTCATAATTGAAATCAGAAATTTTATATAATATGGCTGAATCCAGGATGATGTCATAGAAATGGTGATGTGAGGTGAGCCTCTTGAAATCCACCCTGGAATTTACAACAAATTGAACAACTACAATTCCATACAGGACTCCCTGCGCAGCAGACAGGCAAGACTAAGAGGCATGCAACTGAAATAATATATAAGTGAGCAAATTGGGCAAGCAGGGAAGGAGGGAAGCGGGAAGTACGGAGACACCGGCACAGGAGCAGACTGGAGTTCCATGCTCCCTGCATTCCAGAGCTACCGCAGACGCGGGAAAGGGAAGAACTCTGGTTGCTAGTGCTCCACTTATAGCCCACACTCCCACCTGAGAGATCAGCATATAACAGGGCTGGACCCAACTCTCACGGCAGAGACTGAGGAAGAAGGGTGAAAACAGAGGTTTAAGCCCTCACTGCCAAACAGCAGACAGAAGTCTTAGGCATGGACCCTAGCCGACCCCTCTTCACCCTCCCAGAGCTTGCTCCACCCCCACCTGCCCAGTGCTAGAAGTGGACCAGTAGCAGATCAAAAGAACAGAATATTTGCAGTTCTGAGAACTGTGGACCACAGACACAGATTTGCAGCCCAACTAATTCCAGCAAAGGGGAGGGAGCTGTGGAAGCAGGACCAGCTGTGGTGGTGGTCCCCGCCATTGCTCTGGGCCACCTCTCACAACCCACCCCACCCCTGTCCCCACCTATCTGGGTGGATCCCTGCAGGAGTAAACAGAACCGCAGAAAGACACAGGACCTGAATCTGGTGCAGAAAGAGCTTCGGAACTTCAAAAGATCTCCACATCCCCCAACGGAGGTGGTGCACTGAGACCCAGGCATCCAGCTCACAAAGGAGAAGCCCACTTTCCAGGGAATCCTCCCATTGTGTGAGAAGCCAGGACAGTGCAGAGAAAATATAACACTACAGCATGAGAGAGAATTAAAGGCTGCAGTTGAAAAGAAAATAAAGCATTCTACCTACACCTACTGGAAAGCAAAGGAAAGACCTTTTCTTACCAACCTGTTGCAGAACCCACACCTGTAGATGCCTAGGAAGAGAAATAATAGTTCACTAATAGCCATGAATAACCAAGGTAACAAGGCAGCTCAGAAAGAAAATGAAAATTATCCAGAAAATGAACTTGAAGACATGGAAATATGTGACTGAAATGACAGAGAATTCAAGATTGCAGTTCTGAAAAAACTCAATGAGATGCAAGAAAACACAGACAGGCAGTTTAATGAACTCAGAAACACAATCAAAGGACAAAATGAACATTTCACCAAAAAGATTGAAATTTTAAAAAAGAACCAAATAGAATTTCTGGAGATCAAGAACTCAATAGAAGAAATGAAGAATGAAATAGCCAGCTTAGGTAATAGAGTTGACCAGATTGAGGAAAGAATCAGTGACATCAAAGACAGAAATCTTGAAATGACACAGATGGAAGAAGAGAGAGACTTGAGAGTTAAAAGAAATGAAAAAACTCTACAAGAACTTTCTGACTCCATCAGAAAGAGCAATATAAGAATAATGGGCATACCAGAAGGAGAAGAAAGGGAAAAAGAAACAGAGAGTATATTCGAACAAATAGTCAACAAGAACTTCCCAAACATGTGGAAAGAACTGGATTCTTGAATCCAAGAAGCAAATAGAACACCTAATTACCTCAATCCCAACAGGCCTTCTCCATGGCACATTGTATTGAAGCTGTCTAAAATCAACCACAAAGAAAGAATCCTCAAGGCAGACAGGGAAAAGAAGATGGTAACCTACAAAGGAGAGCCCATTAAATTATCATCAGATTTTTCAGCAGAAACTCTACAAGCCAGGAGGGAATGGACTCAAATATTCAAATTATTGAAAGCAAGAAATTATAAGCCAAGCATAATATACCCAGCACAGATATCCTTTAGATAAGAAGGAGGAATAAAGACCTTTCCAGACATACAGAAGCTGAGGGGATTTTCTAACACATGACCTGCACTACAAGAAATACTAAAGGAAGCTATTCAACCAGCATAAATAGGGATAATTTGTCACAACAAAAACATAAAAGGGGGAGAGTAAAGGTCTGAACCGGCATAAGTGAACGGAGAAAGTAAACTTGCTGAAGAAACTGGAATACTCTAAATATGAAACATTTTTTTACATAAACTTAATGGTAACCATCCCCAAAAAAATGCAGAACTGAAATATATAACATTATGAAATCAGAAATTTGTTAAAATTATACCCACTACTGAAAAAACCATATGCACATTCAAAAAGATCTCAAAAATAAATATTTAGCATAGAGGCAGAAGAATTAGGACCCCAGTTAAAAGTCTACACATAAAAGAAGATCATGTTAATCTGAATATGCCTTTTTTTCAAATTCTTAGTATTTTCCAAATTTCGTAATTTTGAGTATCGTGCTTTTGACTCTCAGGGGTATTAAAAGCCTCAGCACTGTAGGTGTAAAGAGGCTGACAGAAAGGAATATAAAGTTTATTTCATCTCTTACATTGTATAAATTGTGATATTATACAATAATTGTCTCTGTTTAAGAACTGGAAATCTAGATTGATAGTTGGATCTTTCACTACATTATTTTTTTTGAAATTTACTTCTTTTATGTCTAAAATAGCATTTAAAAGAGTGTAGTAGGTTTCATTTCTGTTTAGTATCATAGCTAGCCACAAATATATATATATATATATATATATACATATATATATATGTATAGTGGTGTTTTTTTCGTTTGTAGCATAAATTGGCAGCAATTTTAGATTTTAATAGTACATAAATGTTTTTCTATAGTGTAGGGACATAAATGCTTTTCTTATGATTTAGGGAACTCATTATAAATACAAAAGCAGGAAAATGTCATAAATTAAGAAATTGTGAAGATTAACTGAAGATAACTTTTTCCAGTTCAAACTATGGCCTTGTTTGACAAGCTTATGATAAATTAATTTTTTGATACAGAAATTCAGGACTTTTCAAATTATTATATCACTAAAGAATATTATACCATCAAGATAAGTGTGCAAAATACAAGCCATTCCTTATTTTCACAGTATCACTTCCCCCAAAAAAGAAGACAGTTCTCCCCTAATCATAAAGACTGAGATTCCTAAAGAAGTAACAGAAATCATTCACTCATCACATTGCACCTTAACATTTTGAAAGACTGAGCCATATAATCCGTAGAAATTGTCAAAATTCTTTACTATGGCTTTCATTAAAATTTATCACAACCATGAAGAAAAATAACACTAAAGGTTTTCATAACATACCTTCAAGTACATTGGTAGAAGATGACTTTAAAGGTTTTCCCTTAAAAATGAAGCAATGAATAATGCCAAAAGATTTCAAAGTTATCTCTCATAATCTGTTCTTCAAATAGGAAAGAAAGTCCATAATAATTATCATCAGATTTATCTCCTTTTAGTTATTGACATGTCATCTCTAGTCCTTCTGGAGAAACTATATTATCAACAATGACTTCCCCGAAATAAAAACATGTCTTCAGACCAAAACATAGTAGAATATATTTTTCTTTTACACAAAATGTAGAAAAACGTAAAGACATTATCTTTTGTATCTTCTCCAACAGTTTCCATTTGCAGCAACAGAACAGACCCCATACCCAGAATTATCGTACATCTGAAAAAAAAAAAACAAAAATAATGTGTCAAATATTTTTTTAAAAATATTTTAGTGCCTTTTAGCATCTGACAAAAAAATGAGAAATAGTTGGCTAGGCATTAAAAAGATGGCCTGCCAGAAAGTTAAGTGGAACAATGAAGCTTTCAACTTGAACTTTCAGAAAGAGAAATTAAGGAAACAATCCTGTTTACAATTGCACCAAAAAAGAATACCTAGGACTAAATTTAATGAAGGAGGCAAAAGACCTGTATTTGGAAAATTGTACAACATTGAAGAAAGAAGTAGAAGAAAATACTAATAAATAGAAGCATACACTGTGCTCATGGATAGGAGGAATTAACATTGTTAAAGTGTCCATACTACCCAAAGCAATCTATGTTTCAGTGTGATTCCTATCAAAATACCAAGGCCATTTTTCACAGCACTAGAACAAATAATCCTAAAATTTATATGGAACCACAAAAGACCCCAAATAGTCAAAGCAATCTGGGGAAAGAAGAACAAAGTTGGAAGTATCATGCAACCTGATATCAAAATATACTATAAAGCTATAGTAATCAAAACTGCATGGTACTGGCATAAAGCAGACGCATAGATCAATGGAACATAGTAGAGAGCCCAGAAATAAACCCACGCCTATGTGGTCAATTAATCTATGACAAAGAGGCAAGAATATACAATGGGGTAAAGACAATCTCTTCAATAAATGGTATTGGTAAAACTGGATAGATCCATGCAAAAAAAAAAAATGAAACTGGACCACCTTACACAATATACAAGAATAAACTCAAAATGGGTGTGGCCAAGATGGCAGGGCCGGTGAAGGACCGTGAAGCGTTCCAGAGGCTCAGCTTCCTGTACCAGGCCGCCCACTGCGTCCTTGCACAGGACCCCGAGAACCAGGCGCTGGCGAGGTTCTACTGCCACACAGAGAGGACCATCGCGAAGTGGCTGGTCTTGAGGCGAGACCCCTCGGTGAAGAGGACCCTCTGTCGGGGCTGTTCTTCCCTCCTCATCCCAGGCCTGACCTGCACGCAGCGCCAGAGACGCTGCAGGGGACAGCACTGGACAGTACAGACCTGCCTAACATGCCAGCGCAGCCAACGGTTCCTCAACAATCCTGGGCATGTGCTCTGGGGAGACCGGCCTGAGGCCCAGCTGGGGAGCCAGGCAGGTAAATGTTAAGCTTTGTGAGAGTCTGGATGGTGTGACTGAGTTTTCCAGAGCCCCACGACCCCAGACACCTGAAGCCCTGCAGAGAGGAAAGATCAGATGCTGCACCAGTCAACCCGCCCAGCTGCTGCCAACCCGTCCAGCTGCAGCCAACCCGTTCAGCTGCAGCCAACCTGTCCAGCTGCAGCCACCACATCCAGCTGCAGCCATAGGCTTTGCAAAAGACTGGCCTTCCCTCCTCAAATAATTATGAAACTGGACAAAATGTCTGCAGCAGTTGTTACCAGACTTTGGACAACAGGCAGCCAAGGACTACAATCCTTGAGAGAAGGAATATCTGAGGTAGGTCCCACAGTGCCCCAGCCTTCTGCCTTAGGACAATTTCCTGTCCATGGCACAGGGTGGGAGAAGAGTGTGTATGGCGGTTCTGCTGAGCCAAAGAGGCAGAGACCATAATTCGGGCCTGCTGAAGTGGCCGGAACTTTCAAGGTACAGAGAGAACACTGCAGGGATGGGGTGACAGAAGCCTGTGGGAGATACCCCTGGATCCTAGGCCAAGCCCTGGGCTGCTACAGGACTGAGCAACACGTTACCAGGGGTCACATTGGTGGGACACACTGGAGCTCCAGCCCGGCAGAACACAGACCTTGCTGAAAACCCCGGGTATGCAAACGAGACACCAGAGAGTCCCCACCTTTGAGTGAGGATTCTGCCCTAGAGTAAGAGCTGAAAATCAAGGTTCAACGTGGTCAAGCTCAGCTCAGCTGCCAGGGAAGTAACTACCAGCCAGAAGAAAACTTTCTTTAAAGGAAGACAACACAAACCAGTGTTAAGTACTGTTTTTGATCTCCTAGTTGTAATTATCCTGTAGTAAAATGTATTGTTTTCCTCTCCCAGCATCTACTACCCCACCTATTGGTAACATGATCCTTATTTTTCCTCTCCCTCACTAGCAATCCGTGTGTTTTCCTTCGACTTACCTAAACCTGACTCTAGAAGTGGGCAAGTGACCCAGGCTGGTGCAGCCAGAGCCTCAGACTCCCCTGCCCGACCCGATCCGTATGGCACAGGTGGTGCCCAGGCTCCAGGGAAAGCAGCAAGGCTTGTGACGGGGACTTGCCACAGAGATAACGTACAACAGTAGGTAGCTCCCGAACAAGCTCTCGAACAACCAAAGAATCAGGGGTGGGGCTACACCACCAGGAGCAATGACGAGTCACAGTGGGACTGTCCCAGAGAGCACCCCCACTGCCACCAGTGTGGGCCCAAACACAGCAGGCCGCTCCGCTGATGCTGGGCAGTGCCCACGAGAGGCGGGGCACCCCGCTGAGTCCTGCCAAAGGGAAGCTTCCAGCGGACGTTGGCTTCCTCACTGCACTGCCTCCCGAGTCTAGGCCCAGCAGGCCTGCCTGGGCGGACTCAGGATGTGTGTCTGTCCTCCAGTGTCGGGAAGGTTTGGCTTCTGATGCAGGAAGGGGAGGGAGACTCATAATATGGGAAAAGCCCCCAAATAAGAAGGTTGATGGTGTAGAAACTAGGCAGCTACAAAGCATGTCATGTATCCTGTACCAGCAGTTCTTGAAGTATACTACTAACTGCAAGAGTCCGCCAAATCTCGTTTTCATCCTTACACTGAGATTTTAGGTGTTTGCTTTTTCCCTGTGTTGACGTGCACTGATGGTGCAGAAGCCATGGTAGGTAAACTGCAGTGCCTTAGATGAACCAAGGCAGTGGCACCAATCTGTATTTTTCACTGTCACATGCAGAGTGGGGTGGGGGAGCCAGTTCCTCTTAAGAATGTATCTGTAAAGCAGTAAAAGTTCTGAACTGGAAACAAAAAAACAAAAACAAAAAAAAAAAAACTCAAAATGATTTCAATATTTAAATGTAAGATGGAAAACCATAAAACTCCTAGAAGAAAACAGAGGCAGTAAGCTCTCGGACGTTGCTCTTAATAATATTTTTTTGATATATCTCCTTGGGCAAGGGAAACAAAAGGAAAAAATAAACAAATGGAACTTCATCAAACTGAAAAGTTTTTGCATAGCAAAGGAAATGATCAACAAAATGAAAAGACAACCTACCGACCAGAAGAAGATATTTTCCAATTATACATCCAATAAGGGGTTAATATCCAAAATTTTGAAAGAACTCATGCAACTTAAAAACACAAAAATCAAACAATCCAGTTAATAAATGGGCAGAGGACCTGAATAGACATATCTCCAAAGAAGACATATAGATGGTCAATAGACACATAAAAAGATGCTCAATGTCACTAATCATCAGAGAAATGTAAATTAAAAGCACAATGAGATATCACCTCAAACCTGTCAGGATGGCTATCATCAACAAACTCAACAAACAACAAGTACTGGTGAGGTTGTGGAGAAAGGAGAAGCCTCATGAATTGTTGGTGGGATTGCAAATTGGTGCAACCGCTGTGGAAAACAGTTTGAAGGTTCCTCAAAAAATTGAAAATAGGGTGTCTGGTTAGGTCAGTTGGTTAGAGCGTGGTGCTGGTAGCACCAACGTTGCCGGTTTCATCCCTGGATGGGCCACTGTGAGCTGCGCCCTCCTTAAAAAAACAAAAAGAAAAGAAAATAGAATGATCTTTAACTCTGCAATTCCACTCCTGGGTATTTATCCAAAGAAATCCAAAACACTAATTCAAAAAGATATATGCACCCCTATGTTCATTGCAGCATTATTTACAATAGCCAAGGTATGAAAACAACCAAAGTACTCATCAATAGGTGATTAGATAAAGAAGAAGTGGTACATATACGAGTATACACAATAGAATATTACTCGGCCATAAAAATCAAATGAAATCTTATCATTTGCGACAACATGGATCCACCTGGAAAGTATTATGCTAAGTGAAATAAGTCAGACTGAGAAAGACAATTACCATATGATCACACTTATATGTGGAATCTAAAGAGCAAAATGAGCAAACAAACAAAACAGAAACAGACTCATAGATTGACGGAACAAACTCATGGTTTCCAGGGGTGGGGAGGTGGGGAGCTGAGTGAAAAAGGTGAAGGGATTAGTAAATACAAATTAATAGTTACAAAATAGACATGGTAGACATGGGGATGTCACGTGGGGCGGCCTGCGGGGTCTCTGCTCCCGCTCCCCACATAAGAATGCAGGATGTGGCTAGGCCAAAAAGGAACACCCATGGAGCCATAGGTAGGGGAGTCATACCACTATAGTCTCACTGGAGGTTGGATTCACACGACGTGCGACCTGCTGTCCACTTTTCTGCCAACCGACCGACGACTCTGACTTCCCTTGACTCTCCTCGACTCCCCAACGTAGCCGCGGCAGTTATATTAGTGGCCAATGGCTCAATGGTTACAGCTGATGGCCAACTAGCCACAGCTGACGGCCATCTACTACCCGAGCCAGCACCTTTCCACATGAGGCCGAGAGCCTGGAAAATGCTCTCTGGGGCTCTGTCCCCACACTCCACCCCTACAGGGTCTTGCCTCACAGTCTACATGACAAGCGGCTTCCACGCGAGTCCCTGTGCCATATTAGCCTACCGGCACCTACGGACAAAAAGAAACAGTAGTCTTAGGAACCAACAATGGCAAATCCCTTCCATCTGGGAGGATACATTCTAGCTTTTTGTCCTGGGAAAGGAAGGTCGCTGCCACTGGCACCTCTTCCGGTTTGTGGTACCAGACCTTTATGGCAGTGCTTGGGGTTCCTTGCATAGTTTCAATATGTAACAGAACAGGGGACGCCATAATAGGCCTAGTGAGAGCACATAGATAGGTCCCCTGCAAAATCATCCCGGTATCGGGACCTCCATATACTACAGTCACTTGCGGTGGCCACTCAGCTACCACCCCTGGCATCACTTGCAAATCATGAGTCAAACCGGCCCCCATGCGGCTATCAGGCCCATCCATCGACAGTGGGGGCTTTTGACCTGCCAGGGCCAAGTCCATTGCTGTCGTTCCCCTGCTTTCAAGCATGTGGGTGCTGGCAGCAAAATGTTTCCATTGCTGCCGTAGCCTGGCTTTAACAGAGTCTCACTGGTGGTAACTTGTAATTGAATAGGAGTGGCCGTTCGATGTAGCAGAGCTTCTATTGGTGCGGGCCCTCTCTTCCGTGGTCTCTCATTCAGGACTCTCAGGACATCCCATAGACGTGAGGCCCAGTCATGCATTGTGGGAGGGTGTTTTGACACCCGGAGACCTTGCTTCAAAAGGCCATTATAGCGTTCAATCATGCCAGCTGCTTGTGGGTTATACGGAGCATGAAACAACCATTGCACGTCCATCCTGGCAGCCCAGCACTGCATTTCTTGCCCCGTAAAATGGGTACCCCTGTCACTTTCAATGATTTGGGGGCGACCATAGAGGATACACAACCATGTAAGAGCGACCACTGTATGCTGCTGATCCGTGGCCAGACACGGCCAAGCAAACATCAACCCTGTAGCAGTGTCCACTGCTGTGAACGCATACATCACATTGTGGGCCTTAGGCAGGGGTCCAATGTAATCCACTTGCCAGCGAGTGAGGGGCACCTTCCCTCGCGTTATCTGCTGTGTCTCCCAGAGGAGCCTCCACCTTTGGGGGCTGTCCTGGGCACAGACGGCACAGTCATAGCAGGCATCTGCTATCTCCTGCCATTTCAAAGGATGACCCCAGCGTCTGCTCACCTGCCACATGGTTCGGCTTCCGGCGTGCTGCAATTTCCTATGCAGCCAATGGGCCACATCAGTGGCAGGAGCCCGTTCTAACCATCAGACCCGTGCTAGGGCATCTTCTTCATCATTACCTGGGGACACTAAGGGGGAGTGATCTGTGACATGCATTAGGGTTACCTCCTTTCTCTGCCCTAGGTCCCAGAGGTCCTGCCACATGGCTTGACCCCACAGTGGACGGTGTCCTACCAACCAGTTTCGGTGTTTCCGTGTAGGGAGCCACAACGTTAGGCCCCGGAACACCGCCCAGTTGTCAGTACAAATAACTAGGGGCCCTGGCTCGTGACTGATTACCATCCAACATCCCGTAATTCAGCCCACTGGCTACTCTGGCCCATCCCAGTATCAAACCAAATGTGCCTGTTTTGGGCTGCACACCAATAGCCGTCCAAAAGTTCACTGCCGCCCATCCCAAGTAAAAGCTGCAGCCCCTCGGCTAGAATCATCAGTAAACCAGGCATCCTCAGGTACTGGTGACTGTCCTTCTCTGTAGGGCGAGGGCTCCAAGTCCTCCCCTCTAGGCAGAGCGCTTGGCTCAGCCTGGGTTACAAGCTCCACAGGCCCCAGGACCTGTTGTAGCTCTGTACTCAAAGGGCTTGAACTAAGGGTGCTACATTGCTCCAAGTAGGCACCCCACTTGGCCAGGGTGGTGGTCTGTGCCACCCCCGTTTTGGGTCCCTGGATCGTCGTATGGACTCACCCCTGGACAGGATAGGTTGTTCGAACCAACACCTGTGCCGTTCCTGTGATGGCTTCTGTGGCCACTAGGGCTGCATACACAGTGGCCAGCTGTTTCTCTATTAGAGAGTAGCAGACCTCTGCTCCTTTCATTAATTGGGACCAAAATCCCACTGGCAACCAGAGACACTCCTGCTGTGGCCAGAGGTCCCATCCGTACCCCTCTTGGGTTACGTGAACATCAAGTTCAAATGGGCGGCCGGGGTCCACTACTTACAGAGCCTGTGCCTGCTGCACTGCCCGTTGTGTGGCAATGAAGGCTTGCTCTAGAGCCTCTGTCCAATCCCAGGAGGCCCGCTTTTTTTTATCATATTGTACAAGGGCCTTGCCATTTGTGCCAAATGGGGTACAAACGCCCGACAATATCCTAGCAGTCCCAAATACGTCTGCAGTTGGGAGACCTTGGTTGGCAGGAAAGGCTTGTATCTTATCAATAATTGCCTCAGGTATAACCTTTGTCTTACCCGACCACACAACACCCAAAAACTTGACAGATAAGCCAGGGCCTTAGAACATTTCCTCATTCACCACCCAGCCACGTGACTTCAGGTGGCGGAGAAGAGAGGGAGTTTCTTGCTCTAAATCAGAAAGAGAATCTGATGTTAATAGAATATTATCGACATAATGAAACAAGGCCACAGAGGATGGGTGATCCCACTGTGCCAAATCCTGGGCCACGAGCTCATGGCAGATAGTGGGACTGTGCAAGTATCCTTGTGGAAGGACTTGAAAAGTCCATTGCTGCCCATCCCAAGTAAAAGCAAACTGCTCTTGACACTCGGGTGCAATGTCAATGGAGAAAAAAAGCATTGGCCAAGTTTACTACATAGTGATATGTTCCCAGGTGGACAGTCAGATGATCCATCAAATCGTGTATTGAAGGCACTGCAGCGTGCAAAGGTGGTGTCACCTTATTTAACTCCCTATAGTCCACAGCCATTCACCAGGTCCCACGTGGCTTCTTGACAGGCCAAACTGGGGAGTTAAAGGGACTGTGCGTCGGCCTCACAATATGTGCCTTCTCCAATTCCAATATTGTACAACCAATCTCCTCCTGCCCTCCTGGCAGGCGGTACTGTCACACTGTAACCACACACCAGGGTTGTGGCAACACTTGAGGAGGGTGGTGAGCATGCCCACATGTCACCGCTTTCACCACCCGGATCCGGAAATGGAACTCTCCTACCGACGTCTGTAAACTGAGGCCATGTAGCACGTCCACCCCTAGAATATACTCCGGAACAGGGGGTACATAAACGTTGTAGGTACGAGGGGGAAGCCTTCCTATACCCAGTGGTAAGGAAACAGCTTTCACAGTCACAGTCTTTCCCCGTAGCCATCAATGCAGATTGCTGGTCCGGGGAACAGTTCTGGGTTCCCATAAACAAGATTGCAGTCTGTGCCAGTGTCAACTAGAGCCAAAACCCTCTGCACATTAGAAGGGAACCAATGTATGGACAGTTCCATGTGGAGCCTCTGGTCCCTGCTTGTCCCCTCTGACCGGGTACCTTGGCCCCACCCCTAATCAAGCTGGAAGGAGTCAGCCTCAAGCGACTGCATGAAGTCCTGGAGGGACACAGGTTGCACTTTCCCAGACTTCTCCTTTAGGCTTCTCCAGAATTTCTGTTCTGGACGCAACTGTTTCCAAAGTTCCAGCAGGAGTGCATTGGGCTGTCAGTCTATTTTCTTCTGATTGACTCCTGCTGCCACATCTGTGCGCGTGTTAGTCTCTGAGGCCCGCGACCTAACCCCTTTACCTTTGGTTTGGGCTTCCAGGTCTCAACAGCGCGGACCTCCTGTCTTAACTTCCTTCACCTCTGGCTTTCAACATCCCCTAGGGTGGCCATGGCAGTTGTAACTTCATGGATCCGTCGCCCCACATAGGGTGTAAGAATGGCAACGAAGGGTCCAAAAGCATTCGCAGGTGCAGTGTCGAAAACCAGATCTCTCATCTAGCTGTAAAAATCTCGTCATCCGGCCCCTGCATATTAGGGTTGAAAATAGCATGTCTCATACCCATTTCACGGATGATTTGAGTAAGTTCCGTATATGATTGCCATTTACTCACAGTGTCTGGCAGTTCGCCATCCTGTCCCCATACTGTGCGTACCGCAGCAGTGAGCCACTCCATTAGAGAATGGTTGCCCTGGTCGTGGGCCAACCTATGGCAGTTCTGTAACCTTTGTCGCAGGGACGTTTGCACTGTCAGGAAGGCTAGCTTTTCCATCTCTCCTGGGGAGCAGAGAATGTTGTCTGTTCCCTCATCCCATAAATGTAGTAGCCAAGCCGAGACTGGCTCTCCAGGGTGCTGTCTGTACCGACTCCCCAGCTCCTGCAACTCAGTGGGAGTGTATGGGGTGTAGGTTGTGAACTCAGTCACAGCTGGGTTGCCGGCAGCAATGCCCCTGGGGCCCAAAGGTTGCTCACATTTTACCCTTTGCTTCAAGATTGGCCGGGCTTGGGGGTTGAGAGCTACATTGTCTCCACTCGCTTCCTCCAACTCTGCCTCTGAGTCTCCACTGTGGGACCCCTCTTCTAACAGGCGGACCCGAGCTTCCAGCGCTTCCAACCGGGACACCTGGTCCGGCACCTGGGCCATTTCATTAAGCACATTTTCCGTGCTGAGACTCAAGGCCGTGAGGAACATCCAGCCCACGCGGCCGGCTGTAGCCTTCTCCTTCTCTGGCAACCACTCAGCCAGAGCCTGCAGGGTCCTCTCCACGCTGGCCGGAGAGCCATCCATGTCCTCCCACCCCTCCTTGGGTGTCCAACTCCTGAGAACAGTGGCCACCAGACACCACACACTGTGTGGGGGTCACACATCCTCCTGCCCAGAGTCAGACTCCATTCTTACCTGGTCGGAATCCTGCTCCCCATGCCAGGTGTCTGAGTAGGTGGTGGCCTCAGTGTATAATGTCCACAATCCTTGGAGCCTACAGCAGAAGCAGATCAACAAAAGGAGGACAACGCCTTCTATGACCAAGAGGGAGGTGTGCCATCTGGAGTCTCGAGTCTCCCAGGGAGACTGTGCCTCCCGCTCCCGGCGTCGCTCCTCGCGGGCCTCCTGAAGCTGAACTTTTGTACGCATAAACTGCTCCACCTTCCTTCCGTGAGTTTCGGCCGGCACCATACCCTGCTTGCTGTGCCATTTGTCACGTGGGGCGGCCTGCGGGGTCTCTGCTCCAACTCCCCACATAAGAACGCAGGATGTCGCTAGGCCAAAAAGGAACACCCACGGAGCCATAGGTAGGGGAGTCATACCACTATAGTCTCACTGGAGGCTGGATTCACACGACGTGCGACGTGCTGTCCACTTTTCTGCCAACCGATCGACAACTCTCTGACTTCTCTCGACAATCCTCAACTCCCCAGTGTAGCCACGGCAGTTATATTAGTGGCCAGTGGCTCAATGGTTATAGCTGACGGTCAACTAGCCACAGCTGACGGCTATCTACTACCCGAGCCAGCACCCCTCCACGTGAGGCTGAAAGCCTGGAAACTGCTCTCTGGGGCTCTGTCCCCACAGGATGTTAATACAGCATAGAGAATATGGTCAATAATAGTGCAACAACAATATATAATGCCAGACTAATCGGGGGGAATCACTGCATAAATTATATAACTGTCTAACCACATTGCTGTGCATCTGAAACTAATATAAAATAATACTGAATGTCAACTGTTACTGAAAAAATATTTTTAAATAAATAAATAATATTGAATGTTGACTGTTATTTTAAATAAATAAATACGTAAATTAAATTACTGATATGCTTCAACAAAAAAGATGGAGGCAATACACTTCTCTGAGTATTCTTTTCTCTAAGTTATGACTGTGGGAACCATGTTAATGTTCCACATACTCAAAAAAATAAAGAGTAAAGAGAAACAAATGAACATAACTGTTGGAAACGGGAGTTACAACCATGGAAAGGGGGAAGGCTAGAATAAACCCTGTGGTATTAGACTAGAATTAGAGTTATCAGTGTGAACTCTTGGTGTTTAAACTTACATATAATAATATATATATAATATATAATTGTAACATTATAGTTAATATAACAAATTTACTATATATGTGTGTGTGTGTATATATATATATATATATATATATATATATATATATATATATATATATATATATATCAGCCTATATAGATATAGAGGGCCTAGAAACAATGACTCTCCAGTAGCAACTAGTGCACATAATACCCAGGACTCCTTGTAGAAATAAATGGCTCATTCCACAGCTGGAACTGGAATGAGTCGATAGTATACTGTAGAGTCAGAAAGTAAGGAAGTGCTCAAAGAATGATGAGCACATGCCAAAGGAATATAGGTGTCTGTATGAAAGAGTTTCACTGGCCAAATCTAGGACTATTTGAGTATCATAATAAATAATAATGGTAATGAATGTAATAAAAGTTATCAAATAAAATAAGAAGAATAAATGAATCCATACTACTATAAGTGAATAAATACATACTTACATAAAGCACAAAATATTTCACTCTTACATTAAAATGTCAAGTAACAAATGTAGAAGGAATGATGGGATTAGAAAATTAAATTTTGACAGCTAAACCATCATAATAATAACAACTGACATGGGCAACAATTTCCAACAGACACTAAAACAAGTGGGTGAAAGTTTAAGGTGTAATGAGATATTTACATCATTACAAAATATCTCTCCCTAAGATATTCATTACTTTAACATTGAAAAAATTGGAATTTTATATTGAAGAAACCCGGTAGATTCTACCTTAACCAAGTACCAAATTTAATGTTAACAGAAAGGGACAAATCAACATCATCGACTTCTCATAATGTTCTGTGAAGGCCACAATGTTATTTCTGTGATACCCCTATCAAAATGTGAAGCCTGAATCTAGTCATGAAAAAAATCAATTTTTAAACACAATTTGAGGGCATTCTACAAAAATATCTAGTCTAAACTCTTCAAAAGTGTCAAGGTCATTAAAGACTAAGAAAGAATGAGGAACTGTTCTCTATTAAAGTAAACTAAAGATACATCACAAATAATGCAATGTGTGATCCTGGATTGAAACCTGGACCAGAAAACAAAAATATTTTTTTTTATAAATGACATTAGCATCATTAGCAAAATTTGAATGAGGTTTGTAGATTAGATAATAGTAATGAGCCAATGTTAATTTACACAGTTAAATATTTAGAGATAAATAGACATCATATTTCCAGTGTACTCCAAAATAGTTCCAAGAATGTATATGTAACTTAAGGTAGTATAAGAACAGTTAAATAGGGGTGGCTGGTTAGCTCAGTTGGTTAGAGTGTGGTGCTGATAGCACCAACATTGCCGGTTCAATCCCCGAATGGGCCACTGTGAGCTGTGCCCTACCTAAAATATATAAACAAACAAACAAACAAACAAATAAGAACAGTAAAATAAACCCATATAAGATAGAAAGAAGAAAATTATAATGAATAAAATATGTTAATGAACTAGACAAAAACAAACAATAGAGAGAATGAATAAACACCAAAGATCATTCTTGGAAAGACTAATGAAACTAACAAAACTATCATCAGCATTGAGCAAGGAAAAATAATACAAAAGACAGAAATAAAAAATATTAAGAATTAGAGAACACCACGAAGGCTCACTAGGTAAACGCTGGGCTTACCTTCTCTCATGAGCACATCAAAATTAAAACTTAACTACAAAACAACCATCATTGAGAATCACCTGAAATCTTGCTTAACCAAAGCCCTACAACTAAGGATGTGCAGAAGAAGCCATCTCAAGAATGGTTAGAGGGACAGAGGCTCAGAACAGGTTGGTCCCACACCCATGTGTGACCATTGAAGATCAAGAAGATCAGGAGGGATATTTCGGTTGTGGAAATTCCCCCCACCCCCAGAGGAGTGAGAGGTCCCAGGCCCACCCAGCCCAAGTTTCCAGTGCCAGGGAGAGAAATCCCCATAATTTCTGGTTCTGAAACCAGTGAAGACGGTGACTGAATGAGATGGTAGGCAGCTGCACTCCTAGGCACTCCTCTTAAAGGGATAGAGTGCAGAGACTCACTCACCAATGGAATCACTTGCTCTGAGCTCTAGAGCTGGGGCAGCAGCTGGAAAGATGTCTGGGACAAATGGTGGGGAATTGAGTTATCTGGCTTGGGATGGGGGCTGGAGAGGCAGCTTTCTCCTGGACGGGGGAGCTGGTGGAGGCCATTGTTTCTTTGTTGAGCCTTTCCCCATCCCATCATGCAGACACAGTTGGCTGCCATATATGAGTCTCTGCTGTTTGTTCCCCACACCTGGTGATTCAAGACCCGGCCCCGCTCAACTTTTGGGCACACCCAAGCTGCTTCCAGTGGCTTTTTCGTACAGACAGCCTGCCTTGACTCAAGCGGCAGACATTTTTAGGGTCTCTCAAACATTCGCAGAACCCAGACAAGCAGCATCTGGCTTGAGCATGTCCTGTACCTTTGGCTGAGCAGCCCTAAGCTCGGCACTAGTGGCAGCCAGCCTTGGTTTGTAGCTTGAACTCTCAAGGCACTTCCAACCATGGCACAGGCAACAGCTATCTGAGAATTTCTTTGTTCCTCCTGCTGGGTGGCCCTGGGTGGCTGTGGTTGAACTTAACCTACAGTGGGTCCCCTCCAAGGTGATACTGGGGCTGGCGCCCCCACTGGCCAGCTTCAAGATGAGCTGGACCATCACTCAGCCACCTCCAAGAATGACACACACAGTGGGTGGATTGGGCAGGCACCAGAGTCCTGCTGAGGCACATCCTGCTCTATAGTGTCAGCCCCTGTACAACAACTCTTCCATTGTAATCAAGGCCAGTCCTCACAACCAGTGAGCTCAAGGGTCAGTCCCTCCCACTGATATGCAATTATTAACTTAGGCTCAACTACAAGGGGAAGAAACACACAACACACACAAGGGACACACCTGAAGTACATGGCTCAGGTGAACAGAAAGACTGCACCACTGAACCCTAAAACACACTTACTACATAAGGCCACTGTGGGGACAGAGCCCCAGAAAGCAGTTTCCAGGCTCTCGGCCTCATGTGGAAAGGTGCTGGCTCAGGTAGTAGATGGCCATCAGCTGTGGCTGGTTGGCCGTCAGCTGTAACCATTGAGCCATTGGCCACTAATATAACTGCCGCGGCTACAGAGGAGAGAGGAGGAGAGAGGAGGAGACTGAAGGAGAGTGGAGGAGAGTGGAGGAGAGTCGGTCGGTTGGCAGCAAAGCGGACAGCAGGTCGCACGTCGTGTAAACCCAGCGAGACCATAGTGGTATGACTTCCCTACCTATGGCTCCGTGGGTGTTCCTTTTTGGCCTAGCCATATCCTGCGTTCTTGTGTGGGGAGCGGGACCAGAGACCCTGCCTGACACCCCGCACGACAGCCACTCTACTAAGACTAGAAAACATGGCAGTCCTACAACATACATAGAAACAAACACAGGGAGCAGCCAAAATGGGGAGACAAAGAAACATGTCTCAAATGAAAGAACAGAACAAAGCTCCAGAAAAAAAATTAAACAAAATGGAAACAAGCAATTCATCAGACACAGAGTTCCAAACACAGGTTATAAGTATGCTCACTGATCTCAGGGAAAACTTTAACAACAAGAGAAAAATGGAGATAGAAACTATGAAAAAGAACCATTCAGAAATAAAAAAGCACAATAATGGAAACGACGAATATGTTACAGGGAATCAACAGTAGATTAGACGAAGCAGAGGATCCACCCAGCGATGTAGAGCATAAAGTAACAGAAAACACCAAACCAGAACAGCAAAAAGAAAAAAAAGAATACAAAAAAATGAGGAGAGTTTAAGGGGTCTCTGGGACAACATCAAGCATACCAACATTCGCATTATAGGGGTACCAGAAGGAGAAGAGAGAGAGCAAGGAATTGAAAACATATTTGAAGACATAATGACAGAAAACTTCCCTAACCTGGTGAAGGAAATAGATATACAAGCCCAGGATGTGCAGAGAGTCCCAAACAAGATGAACCCAAAGAGGCCAACAACCAAGACACATCATAATTAAAATGCCAAAGGTTAAAGACAAAGAGAGAATCTTAAAAGCAGCAAGAGAAAAACAGTTAGATACCTACAAGGGAACCCCTATAACACTGTCAGCTGATTTCTCAACAGAAACTTTGGAGGCCAGAAGGGATTGGCAGGAAATATTCAAAGTGATGAAAAGCAAGGACCTACAACCAAGATTACTCTACCCAGCAAAGCTATCATTTAGAATTGAAGGACAGATGAAGTGCTTACCAGACAAAAAAGTCTAAAGGAGTTTACCCCCACCAAACCAGTATTACAAGGAATCTTAGAGGGACTACTTTAAGATGGAAGGGGGTTAGGGATGGGTGAAAAGGCAAAGGGATTAAGAAGTACACATTGGTTGTTACACAGTAGTCGTGGGGATGTAGGATATAGCATAAGGAATGTAGTTGTAATATTGTAATAACTATGAATTGTGCCAGATAGGTATTAGATTTATCACAGTGATGCATGGGAATGGGGTTGGGGGCAGGATAAAAAAGGAGAACATATTAAGAAACACAAATTGGTAGTTACAAAATAGTCATGGGGATGTAAAGTATAGGGAATATAGTCAATAACATGGTAATAACTTTGTATAGTGCCAGGAGGTACTAGTTAAGGGGATCACTTCCTAAATTGTGTAAATGTATAACCACTATGCTGTATACGTGAAACTAATAAAAAATATTGAATGTCAAATCTAATTGAAAATTTTCAAAAGTGGGAAAAGATCAATAGTATTGTGATAGCGTGATACAGTGTCAGATGTTTGCTGAACTAACCATGGTGATCACTTCTATAGCATAGGGAATATAATCAATAATGTGGTATTAACACTGTATACACCTAGGTGTGCACTGTTGAATAACTATGAGGTACGCCTCATAGTTATAATATAATATTGTATATTAGCTGTATTTTAATTTTAAAAACCTTACAAAATAATTAAATGAGGTAACTAATTATAAATACTGCAGAAAACAAAACAAATATAAGATATATAACAAACAAAATTATGCCAACAATTTTATCAACCTATATAAACCAAATAAGTGTATTATATATAAATATAAATATATACGTATACGTATACATATATGTATACACACACACACACACACACACACACACATATATATTTGCTGGGGGTGCCAAAAAATGTATACACATTTTAAGAGATGTTAACACTTTGGTCAGCGTTTGTCAAGCAGTAGTTCACTGTAATCAGAAATGTCTGGAGATTATGTCATAGAAGTGGCATCGTGAGGTGAGCCTCTTGAAATCTCTCCTGGAATTTACAACAAATTTAACAACTATAATTACACAAAGGACTCCCTGTGCAGCAGACAGGCAAGACTAAGAGACACGCAACTGAAATCATCTAAAGGTAGGTAAATGGGGCGAGCAAGGGAGGAGGGAAGCAGGAAGTGCAGAGATGAGGGCCACGAAGGCATGGGACGCAGACCTGAGCTTCAAGCTCCCTGCATTCCGGAGCTACAGCAGCCACGGGAGAGGGAATAACTCGGACTGCTAGTGCTCCGCTTATGGCCCACAGTCCCGCCTCAGGGATCAGCATATAACACAGCTGAACCCAACGCTCACGGCAGAGACCAAAGAGCAAAGACTGAGGGAAGAAGGCTGCAAACGATGGTTTAAGCCCTCACTGCTGAGCATAGGACAGAAGGCTTAGGCCCGGAGCCTAGCAGCCCCTGCCCCACCCTCCCAGAGCTCGCCCCACACTTCCCATTCCAGTGATACAAGCAGAACAGCAGCTGTATCAGATAAAAAGAACAGAATATTTGCAGTTCTGAGAACTGCGGCCCACAGCCAAGGACTCGCAGACCTACTACTTCTGGCAAAGGGGAGGCAGCCTTAGGTATGGGACTGGCTGTGCTGGTGGTTGCCACAATTGCTCTGGGACACTTTTCACAACCTACCCTGCCACTGTCCCCACCTATCTGGGCAGATCCCTGCGAGGGTAAACAGAGCCGCTGAAACACAAGGGTGTGAAATTGGTGCAGCAAGAGCTTTGAAACATCAGAAGATCTCCACTTCTCCCCATGGAGGCAGTGCCCTGTGACCAAGACGACTTGTTCACAGAGGAGAAGCCAACCTTACAGAGAATCCACCCCATTTGGTGAGAAGGTGAACCAGTGCAGAGAAAATATAACACTACAGTGTGAGAGAGAATAAAAGGCTGCAGTCAGAGAGAAAATAAAACACTTTGCCAACACCTACTGGAAAACAAAAGCAAGACCTCTACCTGTCAAGAACTCACCACTGTAGATGCCTAGAAAGATAAATAATAATTCACTAATTGCCATGAATAACCAAGGTAAAAAGGAAGCTCGAAAGAAAATGAAAACTCTCCAGAAAATGAACTTAAAGACATGGAAATATGTGACTTACATGACAGAGAATTCAAGATTGCAGTTCTTAAAAAAACTCAACTCAATGCAAGAAAACACAGACAGGTAGTTAATGAAGTCAGAAGCACAATTGAAGAACAAAATGAACATTTTACCAAAGAGATTAAAATTTAAAAAAGTACCAAATAGAATTTCTGGAGATTAAGAACTCAATAAAAGAAATGAAGAATGAAATAGCCAGCTTAGGTAATAGAGTTGACCAGATGAAGGAAACAATCAGTGACATCAAAGATAGAAATCTGGAAATTACACAGATGGAAGAAGAGAGAGACTTGAGATTTAAAAGAAATGAAAAACTCTACAAGAACTTTCTGACTCCATCAGAAAGAGCAATATAAGAATAATGGGCATACCAGAAGGAGAAGAAAGAGAGAAGGAAACAGAGAGTATATTCAAACAAATTGTTGATGAGAACTTCCCAAACTTGTGGACAGAACTGGATCCTCGAATCCAAGAAGCAAATAGAACACCTAATTACCTCAATCCCAACAGGCCTTCTCCAAGGCACATTGTATTGAAGCTGTCTAAAATCAACGACAAAGAAAGAATCCTCAAGGCAGCCAAGGAAAAGAAGACGGTAACCTACAAAGGAAAGCCCATTAGGTTATCATCATATTTTTTGGCAGAAACTCTACAAGCCAGGAGGGAGTGGACAAAAATCTTCAAAGTATTGAGACAAATTATGAGCCAAGAATAATATATCCTGCCAAGATATCCTTTAGATATGAAGGAGGAATAAAGACCTTTCCAGACATACAAAAGCTGAGGGAATTTTCTGACATACGACCTGCACTACAAGAAATACTGAAGGAGTCTATTCAACCTGAAACAAAAAAGCAAAAGAATACAAAACCATGAGTAGTATTACAAACAGAGAGACAAAAGCAGGAAATGGCAACCCCTGCACCAGGTAGGACACTATACACTTAAACATAACATACAGTGTAAAGATGGAAAAAAAAGAAAAAAAAAACACTTAAAAAAAGAAGAAAAAGACAACTTGCTACTGCTGTGCAGAAGTCAACTCACAGCATGAATGGGGATAATTTGTGACAACAAAAACATAAAAGGGGGGAGAGTAAAGGTCTGAACTGGCACAATGGAATGGAGAAAGTAAAGATACTGAAGAAAATGGAATATTCTAAATATGAATTCTTTAACTTAACAGTAACCTTAACATAACAGTAACCTTAAACTTAACATAAACTTAACAGTAACCACTCAAAAAGAAAAATCCACAACTGAAATATATAACATAAAAACAGAAGAAATAGAGGGAAAAATCATAGAATACGACCACACTGAATTAACAGATAGCAACAAAAAGGCAAAGAAACAATGGAGACACCATCCTACCAGAAAACCAGAGATAGAATGATAGGAAATTCTCATATATCAATAGTCATCCTAAATGTAAATGGACTGAACTCACCAATGAAAAGGCACAGAGTAGCAGATTGGATCAAAAAACTAAACCCAACCATATGCTGCAGCCTAGAGACACCTCAGAACGGCAAGAACAAATAAAGACTCGGAGTGAAAAGCTGGAAACTGACACTCCAAGCAAACGGTATTCTGACAAAAACAGGTGGAGCCATTCTGATATCAGATGAAAGAGACTTCAGGAAAAAAAAGGTGGGGCCGGCAGGGTGGCTCAGGCTGTTGGAGCTCTGTGCTCCTAACGCCTAAGGCTGCCAGCTCAATTCCCACATGGGCCAGTGGGCTCTCGACCACAAGGTTGCTGGTTCAACTCCCCCAAGGGATGGTGGGCTGCGCCCCCTGCAACTAACAACGGCAACTGGACCTGGAGTTGAACTGCGCCCTCCACAACTACAATTGAAAGGACAACAACTAGACTTGGAAAAAATTGTGGAAGTACACACTGTTCCCCAATAAAGTCCTGTTCCCCTTCCCCAATAAAACCTTTAAAAGAAAAGGTAACAAGAGAAAAAACTGGACAGTTTGTAATGATAAAAGGGACTATACCACAAGAAGACATATCAGTCATCAATATTTATGCCCCCAATCAGGGAGCTCCAAACTATACAAAGCAACTAATAACAGAACTAAAGGGAGAACTTGACCAAAACACAACTATAGTAGGGCCCCTAAATACATGATAGACAGCTATGGATAGATCATCCAAACAGAAAATAAATAAAGAAATAGCATGTTCTTCATTTTAAAGTCTATTTTGTCAGATATAAGTATTGCAACTCCAGCTTTTTTCTCGTTTCCATTTGCATGAAATTTCTTACTCCAACCCTTCACTTTCAGCCTGTGTGTGTCTTTTGTTCTGAGGTGAGTCTCTTGTATACAGCATATACAAGGGTCTTGCTGTCTTACCCAGTCAGCCACCCTATGTCTCTTGATTGGAGCATTTAATCCATTTACATTTAAAGTGATTATTGATAGGTACATAGATATTGCCATTTTTAATTTGTAGTTAGGTTGTTTTGATCTTTCTTCTATTTACAGAAGTCCTTTTAGTATTTCTTGCAATGCTGGCTTGGTGGTAATAAATTCCTTTAGCTTATTTTTTTCTGGAAAGCTCTTTATCTCTCCATCAACTTTAAATGATAGCCTTGCTGGATAAAGCAATCTAGGTTGTAGGCCTTTGTTTTCCATCATTTTGAGTATCTCCTGCCACTCCCTCCTGGCCTTCAATGTTTCTGTAGAAAAATCATTTGATAGTCTTATGGGAGTTCCCTTGTATGTAACCCTCCGTCTTTCTCTTGCTGCTTTTAGGATTCTCTCTTTGTCTTTAAGCTTTGCCATTTTAACTATAATGTATCTTGGTGTGGACCTGTTTGGGTTAATCCTGGTTGGAACTCTCTGCACTTCCTGGACTTGTATGTTGGTTTCCTTCATCAGGTTGGGGAAGTTTTCAGACATTATTACTTCAAATATGTTCTCAATCCCTTGCTTACTCTCTTCACCTTCTGGTATTCCTATGATGCGCAATTAAAAAATGGGCAGAGGACTTGAAGAGACATTTTTCTAAAAAGGACATACAGATGGCAAACAGACATATGAAGAAATGCTCAACCTCACTAACCATCAGAGAAATGCAAATAAAAACCACAATGAGATACCACCTCACGCCAGTCAAAATGGCTATCATCGATAAATCAACAAACAACAAGTGCTGGCGCGGATGTGGAGAAAAGGGAACGCTTGTGCACTGTTGGTGGGATTGCAGATTGGTGCAACCACTATGGAAAACAGTATGGAGGTATCTCAAAAATCTGAAAATGGAACTACCTTATGATCCAGTAATTCCACTCCTAGGTGTCTATCCGGAGAAATCCAAAACTTCAATTCAAAAATCTTTATGCACTCCTATGTTTATTGCAGCACTATACACAATAGCTAAGACATGGAAACAACCAAAATGCCCATCGGTAGATGATTGGATTAAGAAACTGTGGTACATTTATACAATGGAGTATTATGCAGCCATAAAGAAGAAAGAAATCTTACCATTTGCAACAACATGGATGGATCTAGAGAACATTATGTTAAGTGAAATAAGTCAGACAGAGAAAGATAATTACCATATGATCTCACTTATTTGCGGATTCTAAAGAAAAGAATAAGTGAATGAACTAATCAGAAACAGTTTTGGAGACAATGAGGAAAAACTGAGGGTTGCTAGATGGGCGGGAGGGGTGTGGGGTGGGGGGGAGGGTGAGGGGATTGGAGGGCAGTCGGTGACCACAGGATGGCCACGGGTTTGAAAATTAATCTGGGGAACGTAATTTGGTGGTTACTAGAAGGTAAAGGGGTTGGGGGTGGGGGATGAGGGTGAGGGGGATCAAATGTATGGTGATGGAAGGGGAGCTGACTCTGGGTGGTGAACACACAGTGTGATTTATGGATGATGTGATACAGAATTGCACACCTGAAATCTATGTAATTTTATTAACAATTGTCACCCCAATAAATTAAAAATAAATTTAAAAAAAAAAATCAAGAACAACAAACAAAAAAAAGAAATAGCAGCCTTAAATGACACATTATGAAATGGACATAATTCACATTTATAGAGCACTTCATCCTAGAAACATCAGACTATGCTTCCTTTTCTAGTGTACGTGGAACATTCTCAAGGATAGACCATATATTGGAACATAAAACCTGCCTCAGCAATTTATGAAGATTGAAATCATATGAAGCATATTCTCTGATAACAAGGCTTTGAAATAGGCTATGAACTGAAAAAAAAAAAAAAAGGCAGAAAAACCACAAATATGTGGAGATTAAACAACATAGTTTTCAAGAACGACTGGGTCAAGGAAGAAATAAGAGGAGAGATCAAGATACATAGAAACAAATGACGATGAAAATACATTCTACCAAAATTTTGGGGATGCAGCAAAAGCAGTTTTAAGAGGGAAATTTATATCATTACAAGCCTATCTCAAGAAACAAGAAAAATCCCAAATAAATAACCTCATGTTACGCCTTAAAGAACTAGAAAAAGAAGAACAAATGAAACCCAAGGTCAGCAGAAGAAAGGAAATAACAAAAATCAGAGCAGAACTAAATGAAATAGAGAACAAAAAGACAACAGAAAAAATTAATGTGACAAAGAGCTGGTTCTTTGAAAAGATTAACAAAATTGACAAACCTTTGGCTAGACTCACTAAGATAGAAAGAGAAAAGACACAAATAAACAAAATCAAAAATGAAAGAAGTTTCCACGGATGCCACAGAAATACAAAGGATCATCCAAGAATACTACAAAGGATTATGTGCCACCAAAATCAATAACCTAGAAGAAATGGACAAGTTCTTAGAAACATACAGCCTTCCTAGGCGGAATCATGAAGAATTGGAAAATCTAAATAGATGGATCACCAGTAAGGAAATTGAATCAGTCATCCAAAACCTTCCCAAAAGCAGAAATCTGGGACCAGATGGCTTCACTAGTGAATTCTACCAAACCTTCAAAGAGGACCCAATACCTGTCCTACTCAAAGTTTTCCAAACAGTTGAAGAAGAGACAAGACTCCCTAACTCATTTTATGAAGCCAACATTACCCTCATATCAAAACCTGGTAAGGGTAAAAAAAAAAAAAAAAAGAGAGAGAGAGAAGAAAATTACAGACCAATATCTCTGATGAACACAGAGGCAAAAATCCTAAACAAAATTCTAGCAAATCGAATGCAACAATGCATTAAAAAGATTATTCATCACGACCAAGTGAGGTTCATCCCAGGTGCACAAGGATGATTCAACATCCGCAAATCCATCAACGGTATACACCATATAAAGAAAATAAAGGACAAAAATCAGATGGTTATATCAATAGAGTCAGAAAAAGCATTTAACAATATACAACATCCATTTATAATTAAAACACTTAATAAAATAGTATAGAAGGTGAGGCTGACCAGCAGCCACAAATCAACGAAAGGCCCGAAAGGGGGAGTGGGAATGAACAAAGACACTTACACAAATGTTGATGATGCGATCGATCGGTCTCCAGTGATGCTGAAGCACCGGCTTTATTCACCTTCACTACTTATATACCCTAAGAGTACGTGCACAACTACTAGTCAGCAAACAGTGGAATGCATTACATCATTGAACGTAAATTTTTAACTTTAACATTGACACTACAAATCACTAAAAACTCCCCAAACCAATTATCCCATAACAGAGCCTATCAATTATCCTGATAGCCATCAGTGATCTGTGTCCGAGAAACTGGCCATTCCCACCACATTCCTCAGCAACTTGTAAACATCCACCAGTTGCAGGCAAAGATAACAACTGAGCCAGTTTGCAAGGCTTCAGAATAACAAGAAATTATGGCTCCCCACATCTCCCCCTTTTTTATTTTATTGAAGCAAAATCCATATTACAGGAGATATAAGGTGACGGTGCCTGTCTTAGGCACCCCGGGACCGTCTCATCAATTAACCCGTCTTTGGAACTTGTATTTTTTAATACAAGCCCTGTCTTAGGTGTTGAAGGACCTCCCAGGATTTACCCGTCATTGGCTAACCCGTCCCAATACATACAAGGGGGAGAGAGAGACTTAAGGCCTTGTCTTAAGTTCAAGCTGATGGATGTCAGCTCGCAAGTCTAACATCCTGCTGATGAAACATTTAATGAGGATGGGGAGTAGGCACAGAATCACACAGACACAGATGCCTAGTGTAAGAAACACCAGGACAGAATGGACCAAATTCGGTATAGAGGGCAAAGAAGGCATAACATTTTTTAAAGCATTAACAAAATCAGAAGCAGCCTGAGCAGCATCAAATCTTAAAGGATCGGCTTCCCTCATACTTTGAATTTCATTATGAAGCCGAAACATATCTAAAAACACATTAGCATCATGCCAAATTTCTTTTAGTATACCAAGGTCCAGAGATATTAACAGGAAGCATAACAAAAGATGGTTGTTTAAGTATCATAACATTAGTTCCTAACGGCACCCAAGAAATATAATTTGTTAAAGAACAATTATTACAGGAAGCATTAAATTGATTTTCTACAAAGTGTACATTAATATTTTCAATCAAAAGTGTATATGGGGAAGGAACACAAGCAGATACATTAACAGATTTTTTAGACCAGTCTCTAGTCCCATCTTGTAAATCAGTCACCTGACTGCAGGGAGTGCCTGATTTACAAAACTTTCCAAATGTTGTTTTATGTGTCCATTAGAAGGCAATCCTAGGGCGTGAGTGTCATTGACATAGACTGGAATCTCAGGACCATCCCATACAACAGGGTGGAGGATTGGTGGATCAGGTACATAGGCCCAATACGTATGGTCTTCTTCTGTATTGCTGAGGGTCATCAATGTCATCAGCAGGTAGAGGGTCCACATGTCGTACCAATCGTTCTGGCAGCCACCGAGGACTATCTGCATCCTGTGGAAAAACACAAACATGCCCTCGGCCCCATATGAGGACTAGATCTGGGCCTTGCCAAGAGCCTGTAAGTGGGTCTTTCCATTTGACCAAAGCCTGAGTGGCAGTAAAAGGATGCCAAAAGCGCTCCGCAGCACTCTTACCATGGGCATCCAAGGTCAAAAAATTTTGAATAAAGAGAGAATGAGACAGGTAATTATGAGGCGTCAGGGGATATAACTCCCCCTTTTTTTTTTTTATTTTTTGTAAATTGACTTTTAATGTGCCATGAGTGCGTTTAACAATCCCTTGTTCCTGTGGATTGTAAGGAATGCCAGTAACATGATTGATAGAGAATTGCTGGCAAAATAAAAAGAATTTTTTGCTGAATGGCTTTCTCAACCTTAGAGAGAGCCTTTCGTGCAGGCTCAGTAAGAGACCTGGGGGAGGTCGGATCAGAATCTCCTTTTAAAATTTCAAACAGTGGTTTAAGATCTCCAGTAGTTAATCCCAAAGAAGGGCGCAGCCAATTAATATCTCCCAACAACTTTTGAAAATCATTAAGAGATTTAAGATGATCTTTTTTAAGCTCTATTTTTTGTGGAGTGAAATACTGAGCAAACAACTGAAATCCCAAGTAAGAATAAGGCTCACTTTTCTGTACTTTTTCGGGTACAATAATAAGACCTGAGGCCAGAAGGTTCTCTTTCATATTCACAAAGCAAGCTAACAACACCCTTTCCTTCTTACAGGCCAACAAAATGTCATCCATATAATGAATGATGTAAACAGAAGGAAACTGTTTTCTGGTGTTATCAATTGCTTTACTAACAAACTTCTGACACAAGTTGGGGCTATTTGTTATGTCTTGGGGAAAGACTCGCCACTGATATCTTTTTATAGGCTAGTTTTATTTACTTTTTAAAATCTTGTAACAATCTCTATTTCTCCATTTTTTCTTAATTACAAAAATGGGCGAATTTTAAGGTGAAGTAGATTTAATTATATGGCCTTTATCAAACTGTTTCTGTACTATAAGATTAACAGGGAGGCCGGGAATCAAACCCAGGCCTCCTGCATGGCAGGTGAGATTTTACCACTGAACAACCAATGCTTTACTAGACAAAACATCTAAAATTGCCATTGTAAAAGAGGCAATGGGACCATACTGTGTGTAAGCTTCTTCTAATTTTTTTTGTTTGTTTGTTTGTTTGTTTTTATTGAAAAGGCCTCCATTCTCTAAACACATTTTTTGTCTGGTCAAGCCTTTCAAAAACAGGATATACTCCAAATTGTTTTAAAGACTCTTTCTGCTTATGAGTCTCTTTGCAAGCCAATTGAAGAGGGGAGCGCACAACAGAATCTGATCCTGGTTTAACTTAACTTGGCGGGGGGGTCTTTACCCCGAGGATCCCACTGATTTCTTAAAGAAATCTGGGGAGCCAGAGGACAATTTTCTTTACTCACAGCAACTTTAAGCTCTACTAATTGTCTCTGAATCATCTTTATCTGTTCTGTAAGTGTAACTATAGGATTTGCAAGCCGTCTGCTTTTATGAGCTGCAGCCACCACTAAATCTTCCTGATCTTGAGGGTCTAAATCTTCCCAGTGTTTATCTGGAGGTTTTTGGCTAACAGGCTCTTTATTATGTTTAGCAAGTCCCTCTGCATATCTGACTCCTTTCCCCTCCTCTTTCTCCTCCGGAGAGGCGGCAGATGGAAAAGTTTTCTCAGCATAATCAGCCCCCTCCCTTTCTCCCAGCTCTTCCAGTGAAGCGGCAAACGGAAGGGTTTCTTCATTCCCTGCCTGTTTTACTCTTTCTAACTTACAGCCTTCCCTTTTAAGATCTAAGCAATCTCTGATTAGAGTCCACAATCCAAATGTTTCTACAGGGACCCGCCGAGGTCCTTGGACACTATAATAGCCTTGTAATTGTTTTCCAACCTTTTCCCAAGTCTCCAAGCTGACGGTACCTTCATCTGGAAACCATGGGCAAACTTTCTTTACAAATTCTAAAAATTTATCTAATTGCTCTTTGCTCACCCTGCTGCCACGGGCGGCAAGAACTTTTTTGAGGCCTCTAACATACAGGTCCTTGCTGCTGGCATGACCCATTTTTTCTAACGGTCCTAGCTGATAGCGAGACCTACTTCTTTCCAAACGGTCCTTGCTGATAGCGTGACCTATTTCTCTTTTCCCTGACTCGGCCCTTCTTTCACACAAATAATTCAATCAGATGCCCGTCTGGCCGTGCCCCTTATGGGACCAAATCTGTTGTGGCTAAGGCGTGACGGTACAATTCCCCGACCAGGCAGAACCGAAGTTCTGATCGCCGTTATGCCATATGACAGAACCGGAACCTCAGATTAGGGCCCAAACAAGCTCCGTAACACGAGGTCGTGGAGCTATCACTCACTCACACACTCATTCGACCGAGGGGATAGTGCCCTACTCACCGTACCATCAGCGCTCTTTAACCGAGCTGGGCCCAAGCTGTACGGTGTTCCTCACTGAATCCCCCGTTTTCGAGCCCCACGTTGGGCGCCAAATGAGGCTGACCAGCAGCCACAAATCAACGAAAGGCCCGAAAGGGGGAGTGGGAATGAACAAAGACACTTACACAAATGTTGATGATGCGATCGATCGGTCTCCAGTGATGCTGAAGCACCGGCTTTATTCACCTTCACTACTTATATACCCTAAGAGTACGTGCACAACTACTAGTCAGCAAACAGTGGAATGCATTACATCATTGAACGTAAATTTTTAACTTTAACATTGACACTACAAATCACTAAAAACTCCCCAAACCAATTATCCCATAACAGAGCCTATCAATTATCCTGATAGCCATCAGTGATCTGTGTCCGAGAAACTGGCCATTCCCACCACATTCCTCAGCAACTTGTAAACATCCACCAGTTGCAGGCAAAGATAACAACTGAGCCAGTTTGCAAGGCTTCAGAATAACAAGAAATTATGGCTCCCCACAAGAAGGAAAATACCTGAACATAATAAAGGCCATATATGACAACCCTCAGTTAATGTCAGAATTAACGGTAAAACTCTGCAGCCCTTTGCTCTACGTTCAGGAACACTACAGGGCTGTCCCCTATCAACTCTGCTTTTCAACACAGTATTGGAAGTCCTAGCCAGAGCAATCAGGCAAGGAAAAGAAATAAAAGGCATCCAAATTGGGAATGAAGAAGTTCAATTGTCACTTTTTGCCAATGACATAATGCTATATATAGAAAACCATAAAGACTCTACCAAAAAGCTATTAGAAACAAATGAATACAGTAAAGTTGCCAGCTACAAAATCAACATACAAATGTCTTATAGGAGTTGCATTCCTATATACTAACAATCAAATCTGAGAAAAAGAAATAAAAAAAATAAAAACAATTCCTTTTGCAACTGCAATAAAAAGAATAAAATACCTAGGAATAAACTTAACCAATGATGTTAAAGACTTATATACTGAAAACTCTAAGACATTTTAAGAAAAAATTGAAGAAGACAAAAAGAAATGAAAAGACATTCCATGTTCATAGATTGGAAGAATCAACATAGTTAAAATGGCCATATTACCCAAAGCAATATAAAGATTTAATGCAATCCCCTTTAAAATTCCAATGGCATTTTTTAAAGAAATAGAGCAAAAATCATCAGATTTGTATGGGACCACAAAAGACCCTGAATAGCCAAAGCAATCCTAAGTAAAAAGAACAATGCTGAAGGTGTCATACAACTTGATTGAGCTTGTACTACAGGGCAACAATAATGAAAACAGTATGGTATTGGCAGAAAAACAGACACATAGACCAATGCAATAGAATTGTGAACCCAGAAATAAAACTACATAAATATGGAGAGAGAATTTTCGACAAAGAATCCAAAAACACACAATGGAGAAAAGACAGCCTCTTCAATAAATGGTGCTGAGAGAATTGGAAAGCCATGTGGAAAAGAATGAAACTAGACTGTTATCTGTCACTGCGTACCAAAATTAACTCAAAATGGATCAAAGACCTAAACATAAGACCTGAAACAATAAACTGCACAGAAGAAAACATAGGTACTAAGCTGATGGACCTTGGATTCAAAGAATTTTTTATGAATTTGACCCCAAAGGCAAGGGAAGTAAAAGCTAAAATAAATGAATGGGGAGTATATCAAACAAAAAAGTTTCTACACAGCAAAACAAACCATTGACTAAATAAAGAAGCAATCAGCAGAATGGGAGAAGATTTTTGCAAACAATGCCTCATAAGGAGCTAATATCCAAAATATATAAGGAACTCATACAACTCAACAACAACAAAAAAACAAACAATCCAATTTGAAAAATGGGCAGAGGTCCTGAAGAGACATTTCTCCAAAGAGGACATACAAATGGCAAATAGACATGAAAAAAATGCTCAACATCACTAATCATCAGAGAAATGCAAATAAAAACCGCAATGAGATATCACCTCACCCCAGTTAGAATGGCTATCATCAACAACACAAATAGCAACAAGTGTTGGATAGGCTGTGGAGAAAAAGGAAACCTCATACACTGTTGGTGGGAATGTAGATTGGTTCAGCTACTACGGAAGGCAGTGTGGAGGTTCCTGGAAAAATTAAGCATAGAATTGCCATATGACCCAGCAATCCCTCTCCTGGTATATATCCAAAAATCTGAAAACATTTATCCGTAAAGATATGTGTGCTACAATGTTCAATGCAGCTTTATTTACTGTGGCCAAGACGTGGAAACAACCAAAGTGTCCTTCGATAGGTGAATGGATAAAGAATCTGTGGTATATATACACAATGGAATACTATTCTGCCATAAGAGAAAAATGAAGTAATACCATTTGGGACAATATGAATGCATCTTGAGATGATTATGTTGAGCGAAATAAGTCAGACAGAAAAAGTTGAGAACCATATGATTTCACTGATGTGTGGTATATAAAACCGAATACATCAAAAGAACAAAATAAACAAAAGAAACAAAAACTCATAGACACAGACAATAGTTCAGCGGTTTACGAGAAGATAAGCGGGGAGGAGGGTGGTAGATGAGGGTAAAGGGGATCCAATATATGGTGATGGAAAGAGAACTGACTCTGGGTGCTGAACACACAATGTGATATATAGATGATATGTTACAGAATTGTATGCCTGAAATCTGTGTAACTTTACTAACAATTGTCACCCTAATAACCTTTAATTAGAAAGAAAGAAAGGGAGGGAGGGACGGAGGGAGGGAGGGAGGAAGGGAGGGAGGGAGGGAGGGAGGGAGGGAGAGAGAGAGAGAGAGAGAAAGAGAGAAAGAGAGAAAGAAAAAAAGAAAGAAAGAAAGAAATGTCTGGACGCTGATGGTAACCTCTCGTAATTGCAGAAGTCAAACTTGACATGTGTTCATCTTTTGATATCGGTATATGTTAATACAGTTTTTTCCTTTCTTAAATGTTTATACATTTTTTGGCTATATATATATATATATCCAAAATTGAGCTAGGAAGAAATAGAACACTTGAATAGCTTTCTAACTCTTAGATAAGTGAATCATTATTTTAAAAATATGTCTGCAAAGAAATTTCCACTTCCACAATTTTTACCATTAAGCAATATCTCACATTCAAAGAACAAGGAATTCCAATCTCACATAAACTATCCCAAGCCAATCTCTTTCATGACCTAAGGAACAAAAATCATTTAAAAAATAGCAAATCTAATCTAGAAATGTATAAAAATAGCGTATCGTGAGAAAACTGTATTTACTCAAGGAATACGAAATTTGTTTATTTTAATATCAAATAATGTGATTCACCACATTAAAGATTTAAAAAGAAAAACCAAGTGATGATCTCAACAGATGTAGAAGCCTTGATAAAATTCAAAATCCGTTCACAAGAAAAATTCTTAGAAAACTAAATGTAGAAGAAAATTTCTTAACCTGATAAATGGTATCTGAAAAAATTCTTTAGAAAATAATATACTAATTCATAAAAATTGAAGACATTCCCTTTAAGATCATGAACAAGAAAAAGCTGGGCATTAATACCACTTCTATTCATTATTGTCCTGAAAAACTCAGCCAGAAAAATAGAGAACAATTTTAGATAAAATAAAATGCATAAGAATTGGAAGAGAGAAAGCTGTCATTCACAGATAATACAGTATACCAAAGATATGCAAAAACAATTATAGATCAATCATTAGAATAAATAAGATATTTTAGCAAGGTAGCTGGACACAGAATCAACCTACAAAAATCAATTGTATTCATATAAATGGAAACAAACAATTGGGAAATGTTTTTTCAAGTCTGCTTCTAATTTATATAACAAACATTTCAAATAGCTGGGAACAAAATTTAGTAAAAGATGTACAGCAGCTCTACAATGAAAACTACAAAACATTGCTGAGAATAGACATAAATGAATTGAGAGGTATAACTGGAATTCTCAACATTGTTAAGATACCAATTTTCTTTAAATTGAACTGCAGATTCATCTTAATTCAAATCAAACTCCCAGATAGAAATTTTGTAGAAATTGATAAACAAGTTTTAAATATTTATAGAAAAATTCCTAGGATATAGTACAACCAAGACAATCTTGAAGAACAGTTAGAGGATTTATACTACTAGTTTTCAAGACTTACAATAAAGCTGCAGTAATTAAGACAATGTAGTATTGGCAGAAAGATAGACAAATGGATCAGTGAAAGAGAACAGAATCCAGAAATAGACTACCTTGATACTATTTCACACTCTAGAGATAATTAATTTGAAATGGATCATTTTCTAAATGTAAAATGCAGCAAAAAAGCTATAGAAGAACCCATAAAGGACAAACTTCATGACATTTGGACAGGTAAATGTTTCTTACATAGGGCACAAAATTCAATAATACTTAAAAATTTTCAAGCTAGACTTTATTAACATAAAAAACTTCTGTCTCATTCATCAAAATACCATCATTAAAATCATCAAAAATAAAAACCTTTGGGTATTAAAGGACACCATGAAGAAAGTGAAAAGGTAATTCACAGAATTGGAGAAAATAGTCACATATCATGTATCTAACAAGTGACTTATATCTAGAATGTATAAACCATTCTTACAACTCAGTTGTAAAAGAAAACCCAACTAAACATGGGCAAAGGACTTGAATACACATTTCTATAAAGAAGACATATAACTGGCCAATAAGCACATGGAAGGATGCTTACCATCATTAGCAATCAGATATATATATATATATATATATATATATATATATATATATATATATACACAATGAAATGCCGCTTCACACCCACTAGGATGGCTATAGTAAAAAAACAAACAAACAAACAAAAAAAACAGACAATAACAAGTGTCAGTGAGGATAAAGAGAAATTGGAACCCACATATATATAGTGTTAGTGGGGAAGTAAAAACGGTGCAGCCACTTTAGAAAACGGTCTGGCAGTTCTCCAAACAGTTAAAGATAGTTATTATATGGTGAAGCAATTTCACTCCTAGGCATATTCCCAAGAGAAATTAAAACATATGTCCATGCAAAATCATGTACACGAATGTTCATAACAGCATCACTCATAATAGTTAAAGAGTGGAAATTTCCATCAACAGATGAATGAATAGGAAAATGTAGTACTCGTATATCCACACAAGGGGATATTATGCAGCCATAATAAGGAATGAAGTACTGATTCATGCTACAACATAGACAGACTTGAAAACGTTATTTTAAATGACAGAAGCCACTCACAAAAGACCACATACTGTATGATTCCATTTATATGAAATTTCCAGAATAGGCAAATGTACAGAGACGGAAAGTAGATTAGTGTTTGCCGGACATTGGGGGTATTGCAGGACAGTGGAGAGTGACTATTAATGATTTAAGGGATTTCTTTACAGGGTGATAAAAATGTTCTAAAACTTGTTGTGTTGATGATTGAACAACTCTAAAAGACATTGAATTGTACACTTTAAATGAGTAAATTTTGTGGTCTGGGAATTATGTCTCAGTAAGGTTGTTTAAAAATACATCACTATTAAAATGAAAAAGGAAGCTAGATGATTGCAACAAATATTTGCAATGCATATATCTGACAAATAACTCATATCAAGTATACGTAAATAAAACCTACAGATTAATAAGAAACAGAAAACACAATAAAAACATGGCAAGTGAAGAGACACTTTACAAAAGAGGATATATAAATTACCAATTAGCATATGAAAAGGTGCTGCTCATCATCATCACTCCTCAGTGAAATACAAATTAATACCACAATAGGATACCACCCACAAGACTGGCTCTAATTAAAATACTGATAACACTAAGAGTGAGAAAAGATGTGGAAGAACTGGAACTCTCACACTCCTTCTGAAAATGTTATACTGTATAGCCACTTTGGAAAACTGTTGTGCTTACCAAACCTAATCACGTGTCTCCTCTATGACCTATGACCTAGTAATGTTCCTCCTGGGCATATATCCCAACATAACGAATATGTCCACAAAAAGACACATACAAGATTGCTCATACAGCTTTTTTATAATAGCAAAACCCTGAAAGCAACCCAAGTACTCATCTCCAAAAAATTGTGGTATATTCATACAATGCAATACTACTGAATAATAATAATAATGCACACTAACGGTATCACAACAAGATGAATGACTCTCAAGTACATAACTTTAAGCAAAATAAGTCAGACTCCAAAAGATCACATACTATATGACTGTATTGAAATGAACTTCAAAAACAGTCAAAACTAACTATTAATGATAGAATTCAGAACAGTAGTTTTCTCTAAGGTTATAGACAGGGAAGGCTTACATAAGAATCTTATAGGGTACTGAAAATCTTTATTTTTATAAGGGTGATGGCTATATGGGTGTATGCGTATTTTTTAAAAAAAGCAACATGTACAATAAAGATTAGTGTACTTTATGCACTTTACTGTATGTATGCTATCGCTTAATATAAAACAATAACATCATCAATAACAAAACATAATTTAGGCAAAAGAAACCAGACATAAAAAAAATAAATACTTATGATTTCATGTATAAAAATTTCAAAAACAGGCAGAACTAAACAATGTATTTTTTAAGGATATGTACATAAGTATTAAAAACTTTAAAGATAACACAAAATTCAAATGTTTATCTCTTGGGGAATGGGAAGGAAATATGATGACAGAGGGTCTAGAATAGGGTTTTTGGGGTATAGTTCTATGCTATTTCTTAGACTGACAGGTACATATTGGACGTTGATTTTTTTACTTTTTTATCAACTGTACAAAAACTCTTTTGCATGTATGCTAATTTTGAAAATTAATAAAAAAAATTTAAAAAAAACTACCACCCTGCAAAGGAACAAATACATAAAGTATATCACATAAAGTTGGTTCTCTGAGAATTTCACTTATAGTCTAAAGATGGATAATTTTGTAAATTATCCATTCCTTACCACCAAAAGAGAGAGGGCTTTATAACTATTACGTAATAAGAATATTATATTCAGTCATGCTAGGGAACTAGTGTCAGAAAATGTATCTGCACACTAAGAATACTTTCCAAAAGGAACTACTCAGAATGTTAAAGTTATGAAACATTTATCCAGGTACAGCAAAATATTCCCATAATTGAATTATGAGAGTAATCAAATAAATTATGTGCAGCACTGGCAAAAGAGTATGAACTGCTAATGCATCAGAACTAGCCCAGTGTACTTTCCACATATTTTTTTTTCTTTGCAGTATTCATTGAAGTGTTGTTTATAATAGCAAAAAATACAAGTAACCTTATGTCTACCAGTTAGGTATTAGCTAAACAAGTTATACTACATCCATACAATGATGTATACTGCAAACTAGTAAAATGAATATGTAGATATTCTATACCTGTACTACCCAATACAATAGCCACTAGCTATATGTGGCTATCTAAATTTAAATTAATTAAGATTAAATAAAATTTAAAATCCAGCTTTGCGCAGTGGCAGTATCGTAGCCAATGAGGTTTATCCGAGGCGCGATTATTGCTAAAATCCAGTTCCTCAGTAGAACTAGCCACATGTGGTTCAGGACTACTGTATTGGATAATGTGAAACAGAACATTTCTACATTCAGAAAAGTTCTACTGAACGGTGCTGTACAGATGTCTTCAGCAGGTTGTTAAGCAAGAAGTGTAAGTTATGCAGTTAGAAGATGAATAAGTTTTGAGGATCTAATGTACAGCATGGTGAGTATAGTTAGCAATACTGTATTATACACTTCAAAGTTGCTAAGAGACTGTGTTCTCACCACAGGAAAAAATAACAATTATGTGACCTGATGGAGGTGTTAGTAAACACTATGGTGGTAATCATATTACAATATATAAATGTATCAAATCAACACGTTGTACACCTTAAACTTACACAATGTTATATGTTGAGTAGATCTCAATTTTTTAAAAAAATTAAAGTTTATTGGTGTGACAATGGTTAGTAAAATTACACAGGTTTCAGGTGTACAATTCTGTAATACATCATCGATATATCACATTGTGTGTTCACCACCCAGAGTCAGTTCTCCTTCCATCACCATATATTTGATCCCTTTTATCCTCATCTACCATCCCCCTCCCCCCTTATCCTCTACTAACCACTAAACTATTGTCTGTGTCTATGAGTTTGTTTTTCAATTCTAAAGTATCCATTTTGTTATTTTTCAAATTTCTTACATCTTTTAAAAATAGTTTTTAGTCTTCTGTTAAAATTCTCAATCTTATGTTATAGTAGTCTCTTGAACATGATAAACATAAGTTATTTTAAAATATGTTTATGTTACTTCATATTTTTGGATCCTTTGTGAATATGTTGTTATTCGCTATTTTTTTCTCCTGGTATAATTTATTGTATATTAAACATTTTAATTAAAATTTATTTATAGAAATAATTTGGAATTTAGGATAATGTTATAGTCCTCCAGAGAAAATTTACATTAGCTTTTGCCAAGCACCTGTGGGAAATAACAAATGGAATCACTATACTATAATTTCAGGGACTGATATGATTTGAAGCTGGGCTTCTATCCCTGCAAAAGTTAATCTTGTTCAAGGTTACCCTTACTTCTATGTTGGAGCCTTCATGGCCCCAACCCAAAACATCTGGGATTACCCATGCCCGTGCCTATTAACAGGTCTTGAACTCTTTTTCCCCTCTAGATTTTATTTGTTTGCCATTCATGTCTTGTAGAATTGGCAACATCCAAGGGGAACAGCAACCCCAAAGGGTTGCTTATATTTCTGGATTTCCATTTTCTCCTTTGATCCAATTCCAGTTTTTCTTCACTACCTTGTTTATACTCTGATCCACTGAAGCTTTTAAGATATATTGTCTTTTGTGTGTGTATGTGTGCTTGTCCTAGGTGGGAGAGTTAGTCCACCTTACCAAATCTGCAATTACCAGAAACAGAAGTCCCTAATCAACATTTTCATTCCACAGTCTTTAACATGAGCAGACAACCAATAATAAGCTATATAACTTTCTATTATGATAGACTGAAACCTAAACAAATATCAATAGAAGAGGTCAACTGGAGTAAACAGACTATGCAGTGTATTAAACATGCTATAGATACAACTTCATGTAAAGGACATGTTACCTTCCTCTCCATACTGCACCCCCAAAAACAGCCAATATAAAATAGTAGGATAAAGACAAGGTACAATGCAGTAAAAACTTCCATTCAAGCACGGTGAGAATGAGAAAATATGGTCATCACTTCTCTGCAGCAATCATCAAATCCTGCTAAGCACGATTATGATTTCTTCCCTACCTTAGCAGAAAAGTATATTCCTGTGGAGGTCCCAAGTTCTGCTCTATAGTAACAATTCTCCTACCGTATCTATTTCCTACCGTATCAATTTTCTTTGGCGATTTTTCCTTGTCTTTTCTCTTCCATGAGTATATAGAAAGTGGGTGTTAGGTGGATAATATGCCCTTCTTTAGGGGCTGGAGAGCTTTTACAGCCCACTTCCTGTGGGTAAAAATTTGTGACTGCAGGAGGGAGGCTAGAGGGTTAAATACTCACAGGTTATTTTTAGGTCCATTTCTTCCATACTTTTTCTTTGAGATACTAGTTTACATTCAGTAAAATTCAGTCCTTCCGTTGAACACATATATAATTTTTAAAACAACACATATAACTATATAAGCACCACCACATTCTATCTACCCTTATGGTGCCCCTTTGCAGTCAACTCCTATTCCCAACTCCAGCCCCTGGCAACTACTGATGTGTTCTCTGTTTCTATTGTTTTGCCTTTTCCAGGATCCTTATACGTGGAATTATATAATATGAAGACTTTGAGTCTGGCTTCTTTCATTTAATGTATCCATACTGTTACTTGTGTCGATAGTTCATTCTCTTTTGTTGCTGAGATGTATTACATCCTATAGATGAAACGAACTTTTCTGTTTCTTTACTCACCAATTGAAGGACATTTGGGTTGTTTCCAGTTTGGGGAGATCATGAAAAGTAAACCACTATGAACATTCACATACAAGTTTTAGTTGAAACATAAGTTTTCGTTCTTGTGCCCAAATACCTAGGAGTGGAATTGCTGGGTTGTATAGTAGGTGTATGTTTAAATTTATGAGAAACTGACAAGCCATTTAAATTTACGAGAAACTGACAAGCCGTTTACAAAGTGACTTTTGCCATTTTGCATTTCACCAGCAATGAATGTATGAGAGTTCCAGTTACTCCTCATCTTCACCAGCACATTGTATGCCAGTATTTTTTTTTTTTAATTTTAGGCTATCTGATAACTGTCTAGTGGTATCTCATTGTGGTTTAAAATTGCATTTTACTAATAACTACTATGCTCAGCATTTTTTCGTGTGCTCATTTTCCAGTTGTGTATCTTCTTTGGTGAAGTGTCTATTCAAATTTTTTATGTCTTTTATATATGAGTTGTTTGTTTCCTTCTTAATGAGTTTTGAGAATTCTTTTCATATTCTTGATACAGGTGTTTGTTCAGGTATAAGCTCTGTAAATATTTTCTCCCAATCTTTGTCTGAAATTAAATTTTGATGAAGTCAGACTTATCAATGTGTTTAGTGTCATATTTAAAACATTTTTGCCTAACTCAAGGTTAACAGAGATTTTTTTCTTCTGGAAATCTTACAATTTTTCATTTTACATTTAGATCTATGGTCCACTTTGAATTAATTTTTGTATAAAATACAAGGTATGGGTCAAGGGTCAAGTTTCTTTTCTCTTTTTCTTTTTTTCTTTTTTTTTGCGTATGGATGTCCAATTTTTCCAGCACCATTTGTTGAAAAGATTACTCTTTCTCCTTTACACTTTTGCTTCTGGATTTATTGTTGTTGTTGTTGTTGTTCCATTAATCCATATGTCCGTCCTTTCAGAAATACCACATTGCCTTGATTTCTGTAACTTCACAGTAAATTCTGAATTCACAGTGTGTGAGTACTACTACTTTATTCTTTTTTCAAAATTTTTTGGCTATTCTAATTCTTTGCTTTCCGTACAAATTCTGTAATTGGCTTGTTGATATCTACAAAAGATCTTACTAGGATTTTGATTGGGATTGCATTGAATCTAAGGATCAGTTTAGGGAGTATTGACATACTGAGACTATTCCGTCTTCCAATTCATGATCATAGCATATTTGTCCATTTATTTAGGTATTTATTTCATCAGTCTTTTGTAGTTTTTAACATACAGATCCTGTATGAATTTTGTGAGACTTATAACTAGTATTTCATGGTGTGTGTGTGTGTGTGTGTGTGTGTGTGTGTGTGTGTTGTGTGCCATCACCTGCCTTTGAAGCCTTGATTTGTGATCTCTTTAGCAATTCAAAACCATCAAAAATATATAGGCTTCTACAGAAATAAACATCCACATATACAGTCAACCAATATTTGACAAGAGAACCAGGAATACACAATGGGCAAAGGATAGTCTCTCTCTTCAATAAATGATGTTGGGAAAACTGGATAACCCCACGCAGAAAAATGAAATTGGACCCCTATCTTATACCACTCACAAAAGTTAACTAGAAATGGATTAAAGATTAAACACAAGACCTGAAACCATAAAACTCCTATAAGAACATATAAGAAAAACTCCATGACATTGGTCTTGGATATGACACCAAAAGCATAGGTAACAAAAACAAAAATCAGTAAGTGGGACTACATCAAAATAGAAAGCTTCTGCACAGCAAAAGAAACAATCAACAAAATAAAAAGACAACCTATAGAATTGGAGAAAATATTTGTAAATCACATATCTGATAAGGGGTTAATATCCAAAATATATAAGGCACTGAAACAGCTCAATAACAAAAACTAAACATGATTTTAAAAATAGGCAGAAGACATGAATAGAGATTTTTCTACAACACAGAGACTTTTCTAAAGAAGACACACAAATGACTGACTCTGGGTGGTGAACACACAATGTAATTTATAGATGATGTGATACAGAATTGCACACCTGAAATCTATGTAATTTTACTAACAATTGTCACCCCAATAAATTAAAAAAATAAAAAATAATAAAAAATAATAAAAAAAGAAGACACACAAATGGACAACAGGAAAATGAAAAAATGCTCAACATCACTAATCACCAGGGAAATGCAAAACAAACCTACAATGAATGAGCCATCACCTCACACCTGTTGGACAGGCTATCAAAAAGATGAGATAACAAGTGTTGCTGAGGATGTGGAGAAAAGGAAACCCTTGTGCACTGTTGGTGGGATTGTAAATTGGTGCAGCCACTATGGAAAACAGTATGGAGGTTTCTCATAAAATTAAGAATAGAACTACTTTATGATCCAGCACTCCCTTTCCTGGCTATTTATCCAAAGGAAATGAAAACAGGATATCAAAGACATAGCTGCACTTCCACGTTCACTGCAGCATTAGTCAAGATATGGAAACAACCTAAGTGTCCGTCAATGTATGAATGGATAAACATGTGTTATACAGTTGACTCTTGAACAGCACAGGATTGATATGCATGAGTCAACTTATATGAGGATTTTTTAAAAGATTTTTTCAATAAATACTGTAAATTTATTTTCTCTTTTTTATGATTTTCTTAATAACACTTTCTTTTCTTTAGCTTACTTTACTGTAAGAATACAGTGTATAATACATATAACATACAAAATATATGTTAATCAACTATGTAATTGGTATGGCTTCCGGTCAAAAGTAGGTAATTTTGTAAAGTTTTGGGGGAGTCAGAAGTTACATGCAGACTTCCAACTGTAGCAATGTCTGTGCCCCTAACCCCTGCATTGTTCAAGAGTCAACTGTAGATATACAATGGAGTATCATTAACCCATGAGAAAGAAGGCAATTCTGCCATTTGTGACAACATACATGGAACTTGAGAGCATTATACTAACTGAAATAAATCAGACAGAATAAAACAAATACTGTATGTTATCACTTATATGTGGAATCTAAAAAAGCCGAAGTCATAGAAACAGAGTAGAATGGTGGTGACTAGGGGCTGGGGAGTGGGGGAACTGGGGAGATGTTGGTCAAAGGGTACAAACTTCTATTTAGAAAATGAATAAGTTCTGAGGATCTAACGCACAGCATGGTGAATATAGTTAACAATATTGTATTATATACTTCAAAGTTGTTGACAGGAGATTTTAGCTGTTCTCACCACAAAACAGAAATGGAATTATGTGACATCATGGAGGTGTTAGCTAAGGCTATGGTGGTAATCATATTATATTAGTGTATCAAATCAACACCTTGTATACCTTAAAATTTATACAATGTTATATAAATCAATTATATCTCAATAAAACTGGAAAACAAACAAACAATAACAAAGAAAATTACAGGCTTCTACTCTCATTACTTCTAGTCCATCCCATGAGAGAGTAAGCACATACTAATATATTTTCCTGGCTAAGTTTTTAATCTTGTTTATGTTTTTGTTTTTTAATTGGCCTGACACTTTCTATCTCGACTCAGTGAAGGACATCTGGCGGTCATTTTAAAATAGTTTTAAGTGGGAAGGATATTTCCTTACTTCGATTATTGCCATTGTCAGGAAGAGAACTCTTACTTGGAGCTTCCTAAAAAATACTTGGGGTCAAAATTTTATCTCCTACTAATACTGTAATATTGATTACGATTTCTTGATTTTGGAATATTAAAAGTGGTTGTTCTTTTTCTTTTCAACTCAAAGTTCTGCAAATTATAGGGATTTTAGTAAAATAAAATTATAAACCACTAGCATAGCATGCTTCCCTTTGGTTATCTCTGAACAGCCTTTTGTCCTCTGTAAGACAACCCAGTAGCTAAAAGCAGCACAAATTCAAAGACATACCAGCATTCCAAATTTTAACAACCATTTCTGTAACACTTCAGGCTCAATCAGCAGCATGTAATGTTACTTCCAAGATATCCTACGTGACTGTTTTACCTTTAACCAAAGTCCAGCAGCTTTCTGGCCTGAAAAATCTCCCCTTGTCACCTGCTACCTAACCATTTCCACATTTTCAAGATATTAGGAGGCAATGAATTTTCTGTCACATGCAGAGAGAATAATTATAACTATAATCATACCCAGTGATATTACAGAAGATAATACAAGTATGAAACAATAACAAAATGCTATTTTAAATGGAACTTTTTTGAGAATGAGAAAAAAGGACTCGGGAAAAATATATGAAATCAGAAATGAAAAACTCAATAAGAACAAAGAGTAAAAAATATGGTTAATAGGACTTCAAAGAAAATGCAAGGACTTCCTGTATCCAAATGAATTGAAAACATATTTATAAAACAAGTGGAGAAGATATGGGTGGATTAGTGATAACCAAGAGAATTCAACAACAAAAAGTGATTATTAATTCCAAGAAAAATCCAAAGTTGTAGAGGAAATGGAAAGTATCATAGTATAGCAAATGGCTCACCTGTTAATTGCATTTACATAGTCAAAGCACTGTAAACACAATTTACTTATAATGGGAAAACAAAGGGATGGGAAGAATGCATGTGTATGGTGTGGGTGTGAGTATATATTTGAAAAAGAGCAAAATCTTCATGTGCCATAGTGAAATATCAACAGATGTCTAAAACTGAAAAATCAATACATGGCAGTATAAATATTTAGTTCAGAAATAATGAGATGAACATCAAAATAGACGATATAGAGGTTAAATATGGCTGTCTCTGGAAAGGAGGAAATGGGTGAAGAGGACTGCTGTTTTCATAACAAGCTTTATAACAAGCTATCAGGGGTGACAAAAAATGTATACAAGTGGACACTTTGGTCAACATTGCTCAAGCAATAATTCGCCATAATCAGAAGTGTCTGGACACTGATGGTAACCGCTTGGAGCACCTCTTGTAATTGCAGAGGTCAAATGTGACTTGTATTCATCTTTTGCTATCAGTGTATAATGAGTATTACAATTTTAATAGTCTTTTCATTTCTTAAAATGTGTATACATTTTTGGTACCCTCTTTATTTAATTTTTAAGTCATGTGCCCAAATGCAATGATAACAAGAACATAAATGTAACCCTGCCAGAACTCTACAACTTAAGTATAGTTCCAGATTAAACAGAAGCATTAGAATTAGGCATCCCATCATTTTCAAGACTATCAATTATAGACTACTATGGAAAGCCTAATAGCCTTTTGGAGTTTTTCATTAGTGTCTTCTATGAGTCCCACTTAACTTTAAATCGCAAGACAGAATCTTGGCAAAGTAAATGAGAAGGATGGATGAAAGCAGACATAAAGATCTTCAGAGAGTAAATAAACAAGGAGAACAAAAGAAGCATTTCAAGGACATTCTGAATTTAAAAAAGAAAAAACACAAACAACAACAACAACAAAAAACAATGTGGCATTCTATGTTCAGCTGAGAAATAACAGCCCCAGAAGGCACATCAGTTTGGTTTGTGTAGCTATTAAAGACTGAATGTTTCCAACCAAAGGTTCCAGGATAAGAAACCCATAATCTGAAAAAAGGTATTATTATAAAACTATGAACCATGTTCATATGTGTACTGTTTTTGTGCAACAGAGTCCTATAGTTCTAGCTAAACATGAAGATAGCTACAAATCATTTATTAATTCATATCATGTATGACATTATTAATCATAAAGTTGCTTAGTATTGTATTTGAAACTAAATAGGACAAAACTCCCTCAGTGCTTTCAGGTACTCCATGCATCTAACCTCCTCTGACATTACCTCCAAAGTTGCACAATGTTAAAAAATTCAATAAAATGATGTGGTCAGTAACTAGTGTGTGAAGGTGTTTAATAAATATTTGATAAAGATGAAAACCAGATCTGGGAACTTAGGGTGGAATTGACTGAAAAATTAAAGTGACAGAGTTTTTTTAAAATACAAATCTTAAGATTGGGATGATAACAAGAATAATAACAGGGGAATGTATAAGAATGATATGGCCATGCAGACAATGACAAGGATTACAGATTGTGTTGATATGTACTTATTTGTGCGAAATAATGCTCAGTTAAAAATAACATCAAAATCCACAGCTAACATCATACTCAATGGGGAAAAGCTAAAACCATTCCCCCTAAGATCAGGAACAAGGCAAGGTTGCCCACTATCTCCGCTTCTATTCAACATAGTGCTGGAAGTTCTTGCCACAGCAATCAGACAAGAAAAAGAAATAAAAGGCATCCAAATTGGTAAGGAGGAAGTAAAGTTATCATTGTATGCAGATGATATGATACTATATATAGAGAACCCTAAAGACTCCACCAAGAAGCTATTAGAGCTGATAGATGAATTTAGTAAAGTAGCAGGATACAAAATTAATATTCAGAAATCAGTTGCATTTGTATATACCAATAATAAAACATCAGAAGGAGAAATTAAAAAAACAATCCCATTTACAATCGCTCCAAAGACTATAAAATACCTGGGAATAAATTTAACCAAAGAAGTAAAAGATCTATACTCAGAAAATCATAAGACACTGAAGAAAGGAATGAAGGAAGATATAAATAGATGGAAACACATATCATGTTCATGGATAGGAAGAATTAATATAGTTAAAATGTCCATACTGCCTAAGGCAATATACATATTCAACACAATTCCTATCAAACTGCCAACGTCGTTTTTCACAGAAATAGAACATATAATCCTAAAATTTATATGGGACCATAAAAGACCCCGAATAGCCAAGGCAATCTTGAGAAATAAGAACAAAGTGGGAGGTATAACAATACCTGACTTCAAATTATACTACAAGGCTACAGTAATCAAAACAGCATGGTACTGGCATAAAAACAGACACATAGATCAATGGAACAGAATAGAGAGTCCAGAAATAAATCCACGCCTATATGGCCATTTAATCTACGACAATGGAAGCAAGAATGTACGATGGAGTAATGACAGTCTATTCAATAAATGGTGCTGGGAAACCTGGACAGACACATGCAAAAAAAATGAAGTTGGACCACCTCCTTACACCATATACAAAAATAAATTCAAAATGGCTTAAAGACTTAAATGTAAGATCTGAAACCATAAAATTCCTAGAAGAAAATATAGGAAGAAACTTCTCAGACATTACCCAGAGTAAGATTTTTACTGATATATACCCTCGCTCGAGGGAACTAAGAGAAAAAATAAACATGTGGGATTACATCAAACTAAAAAGTTTTTTCACAGCAAAGGAAACCATCAATAAAACAAGAAGGGATCCTACTGAATGGGAAAAGATATTTGCCAATGATATATCTGATAAGGGATTAATATCACAAATCTATGAAAAACTCACTCAACTCAACTCCAAAAAAACAAATGATCCAATTAAAAAATGGGCAGAGGACTTGAAGAGACATTTTTCTAAAAAGGACATACAGATGGCAAACAGACATATGAAGAAATGCTCAACCTCACTAACCATCAGAGAAATGCAAATAAAAACCACAATGAGATACCACCTCACCCCAGTCAAAATGGCTATCATCAATAAATCAACAAACAACAAGTGCTGGCGCGGATGTGGAGAAAAGGGAACACTTGTGCACTGTTGGTGGGATTGCAGGTTGGTGCAGCCACTATGGAAAACAGTATGGAGGTATCTCAAAAATCTGAAAATGGAATTACCCTATGATCCAGTAATTCCACTCCTAGGTATCTATCCGGAGAAATCCAAAACTTCAATTCAAAAATCTTTATGCACTCCTATGTTTACTGCAGCACTATACACAATAGCTAAGGCATGGAAACAACCAAAATGCCCATCGGTAGATGACTGGATTAAGAAACTGTGGTACATTTATACAATGGAGTATTATGCAGCCATAAAGAAGAAAGAAATCTTACCATTTGCAACAACATGGATGGATCTAGAGAACATTATGTTAAGTGAAATAAGTCAGACAGAGAAAGATAAGTACCATATGATCTCACTTATTTGCGGATTCTAAAGAAAAGAATAAGTGAATGAACTAATCAGAAACAGTTTTGGAGACAATGAGGAAAAACTGAGGGTTGCTAGATGGGCGGGAGGGGTGTGGGGTGGGGGGGAGGGTGAGGGGATTGGAGGGCAGTCGGTGACCACAGGATGGCCACGGGTTTGAAAATTAATCTGGGGAACCTAATTTGGTGGTTACCAGAAGGTAAAGGGGTTGGGGGTGGGGGATGAGGGTGAGGGGGATCAAATGTATGGTGATGGAAGGGGAGCTGACTCTGGGTGGTGAACACACAGTGTGATTTATGGATGATGTGATACAGAATTGCACACCTGAAATCTATGTAATTTTACTAACAATTGTCACCCCAATAAATTAAAAAATAAATAAATAAAAAAATAACATCAAACTGTTCAAACATTCTGCTTCACTTATTACAGTTATACAAAATCATGAGTCTCCATTAAATGATGGAAAAAGAAATGAAGTTCTATAGAGTTTAATGTTCCTCTACCTGGAATTCTTCCTTTGATCTTTTCATGGCTAGCTCCTTCTTGGCATTTGCATTTCATCCTTTGAGAGAGACCTTCTCTAATCACCCAATTCCATTTGTAAAAGAGTACTTTTCCCTAACATATTTTCTTATGTGTTTAGTCGACTATTCCATACCAGAATGTAAACTCCTCGAGAGTAAAGACGTTCTGATTCACTGCCATATCTACAATACCTAAACACTATCTGAACATATCTAATTCATGATAAATATTTTTAATAAATGAATTTTTAAAAGGATGACAACAAATTCATGTGTAATAATTTAAGGAGTTGGTCAATTGCTAAGATTTTTGCTCTGAGGGCACAGTAAAGCTTTTTTTCAGTGGATGGTTCAAAATAAGGAACAATCTGAATATACAGAAACTGGAATTATATGTCTGTCCTCTTTCTCCCTGTCTCAGGAACATTAGAAATCACTTGTTCCTAGCTTTTTTTCCAAAAGAGTAAGCAAAGATAAATAGGATTAAATGATCACACAACAAACAAGTTTCAGAAATAAGACTAAACCGCATCTCTCCTGAGTTCCAGTATGATATTCTTTCCACACCTTTCCTATTACAAAAAAATCAGTATTTTGGTCATCATCAAATACTGGTTCTATTATGGCATGACAAATCTTAAAAGGAAGGTTTACTAGTTAGTGAGGAAACCTAATGAATTAAAGAAAGAAGTTTTACTTATGAGTATGTGGTCTGCTATATGTGAGCACTTAAAATTGTAAAACAAAGATAAATCACACATGTACAATCTTCATGAAATACTAACATTTAGCCAAAACTGAATAATGACATCTAGAAGATAGAGGTGAATTGCAATACAGTTGCTAAAAGTATTTTATAACATTGTAAAATGTCACAGATAATTAAATTTTAACACATTGGACTTTCAATTAACAGAAAGATTGTGCAGTTTTGCCTCAAGTAACAGAAATTTAAAGAAATGTTTCTCAACTATCGGGTCATGCTTTTATTTTAGGCGTAAGCCTATAGTTCTAGTAAGATTAGTGAGTTTTTTGTTTGTTTGTTTGTTTGTTTGTTTGTTTAATTTAAGGTCAGAATACCAAGAGTCACCTTAACCTGGGTGTCTGGAACTTCTAAAATTGATATGTAGAATTAGTAAGAGTTGAAAAGATTGCCAGATCACACCATGCATTCATATTTATATTTCAATCATTTTACTTATACAAACACCCTAAAACTCACAATTAATGATTATAACTGCCTCCAGATCATATACATTACAAGACAAAAGACTGTGATCCTTATATCCTCCAGCACATTCTTTTGGGTATAAAATGGATGAGATAAAGGAGTCACAAGCTATCAATATGTGACATGTAAGCATTTGCAAATCAAGCCAAAGTATTAGGTGACTAACACAGAGTTAGGCCATGCAGGGAGCATGAAAGACAATAGATATCCCTGTACTCAAAAAATTTGCTATCTCGTTGATGAGAAAAACTTTACATTACAAGCCACAATTATGTTTTACACACATATACAAAGAGGGTAAAATCATAGAAAATAAATAAATTTTAAGAGAAAAGTAAGTCTTCCCAGATAAATACCAGCTTGAATTATTAGGTACTGTGAATAGAGTTTCTCAACTTACACGTCTCACTTTTTGGAGTGCTCTCAGCTTTGGTTCTATAACACTTCAAAGATTCCAGAGGAGTGCTGAACCATGTGACAAAAGACTTCAGGTGGACATTGAAGCAATCTTTAAAGAAATCTTATTCAGCAGGCAAAACGTTTTGTTCGGTTTGGTTTTTGTTTTTTAATTCTGAAAGCACCAATTTAATTTTCCAAGGGACAGCGCTTTTCAGATGCAAATGTAACTATTTCTTAAACACTCTATTCAAATGTTAACATTATTCCTTTCTGAATGCTAATTAACAAAAGGAAGGAATGGTTCATCCTTGGTTCCTGATTTTGAATCAGTGTGAAATATTGATGTTTCCCACTTTGGTTTTGGGATTTCTGTTTTGTTTTGTTTTTTGTTTTATGTTTCCCACTTTCGACTAGATTTTTCTTTAAGGTATATTTTCTTTGATTGTAAAATATATCATATACACAGAAGAGTGTGTAAAATGCAATGTGCAGTTAAAATAATAACTACGTACTGAATGCCATGTAATTTTTAATGCATTGTCACAAAAGGAAGGGAGCAATTTACTATGAGACAGTCTGAATTTTCTGGTTTCTTGGTCAAAAATGAAAGTTTTCCCTCCTTATTTCTCTATTGACTGCCTAATCCCAAATTTGGGGAAAGTCTTGAAGTAAATGAGCACAAATATCTTACTTCCGAACTCCTGAACTCAAATTAAATTTTTTGGGACAAGGGAACATACAATTAATAAAGAATGAAATATTTTAAACCTATGCTGTTGATGTTTTTATTATTAGGACTTAGTGTCCTGTATTGTTGCTATTTTTAAAAAAGCTCATGTGAAAATTTTGACAAGGGAGGAATAAGATTAACAAGCCCAAATAAAATGTAGTCTTTAACCTGACTCTCAAGCGCAGAGGCCCTAGATACTGAAGAGTACCCTACATGACTGGTGTTTCATCATTTCCAAAAAATAATACATTGTCTTCTGGGCTCATCACCTTATGCAGTATTTTGCATTTTGGTAAAATCCTTCATTCAACAAGGAGTTACTCGTTCAATGCAGTACTAGCCACCATGAAGAAATGAACAAAAGTAGAAAAACATAATCCGGCCTTCAGATGGGGCTTAGAAAACAATGAGGAAGATAAAGCACCCACTAATGAGGCAGCTGAAAAGTATTTACAATCCATAAACAATTGCCTGTTAGTAAAGTACAGATTGAACACAGAAACTCATGAAATGAAAAGTGGTTATATTTCAAAAGCAGTTTGTAAGGCAGTTGTTTTGAACCTACAACACATTTTACCAACAGAAATGTTATAAATAAATGTTAATTGAATTTATAGGTTTGCCAAAAGAAACTCATTTGATTCACAATACATGGAAATACTGTCTGTGAATTTGCTCTGAAAATACAGTAGAAAGCAAAAGTGATGTAATACTAACAATTAAACAAAAATTAAAAAATGAAAATGATTATGAAATAGGTTTGTAAATGTATCTGGACATATTTTGAATGTTAATGCTTGAGAAAGAGCATGTTTAATTAAAGCAGGCAGATAAAGATTTCTGTGGAGATTCTGAAAGGGTCCATGAAGTTATCTCTAATTTAACTTTGAAACACACATTTTTCATTTTCATTCACTCATTCAACAAGTATTTATTGAGGATCTCTACTATGTGTCAGGCACTGCTCTAGGCACTGGGCATTGTGAGAATACATGGAGAACACTTGGGAACACATGGAACTTACATTCTAGTGGGGGGAGGGAACAATGGTGTGAACAAGTGATAAGTGCTGTTCTTTGATTACTCTGTTTAAGACCAGCATTAATTTTATATGTAACCCCCTTCATGACCAGGGTTCAAATGTTTCTTTGTTCCCAAATGGAACTTTAAAAAGGAGGGGAAAATATAGGGTACAGACATTTCCTGAGGTTTCTCACAACAACTGCAAGATGGGAAAGGAATACAGAGTATGTATGTTTGGGGGAAAGATTAGCTCAGCTATGATGAATGAGAGAATAAAATGGGCATGATTCCTTTGAGGAGATATGACATCAGACAAAAGTCATCAAGCCTTGCCATCACTCATGGAGAGCTTGGGCAATGTTAAATGTAATCTGGAAGGGGAAGTAGTCTGTATTGGGCATTTAAACTTGTACATTTCTTTTCACATCCTTCCCTTCTTCCCTTCCACCCTTTCTTCCCTCTTGTTCCCTCCCCTCCCTTCCTTCTCTTCCTTCAAGCAAACATGTGTTGGTGATTTCCAGGCACTATACTAAGCATGAGGGGTACAAAGATGAATATGACACAGTCCTGGTCTTCAAGGCGTTTATAGTCTAGAACAGTGTCCCTAACTCAGGGATTAGTTATATCCAGAGGGAGTACTTGCCTACCAATCAGAATGTATACCAGGCGACATGCTGGAATAGGGTCCTGGAAAGGCACTGCTGTGCCAGTAGTTATCCTTATCGTGGCTGGACAGTGGAGAGGGGCTAGAGTAGTTAGGACAGTTAAGTGGGTAAGAGAATTGGGGGTGGGGGGTGGAGGGTAGGGTGGAGTGGAAGGTTCAGGACACTATTTATCAAGTGGTAGAAAAGTATTAGTCATTTTAATGACTGTCATTTAACAATGATATGACTGTATCAATGAATAACAACGAAATCCTTATCTCTACTTACATGAAATGATTAGGAAAATTAGGCACTGGTTGCAGTGAGATTATGTGAGGGAAGCTTTCCTGAGTGAGTCTTGAGGAAGATGATTGGCATTAATTGGTGACTGGAAAGGGGAGGACATCTAGACATTAGAAATAGCGTAAGTAACAGTGGAAACAGATAAATAATATACAGAATGCCCTAAAGAGAACAACCTAACTGGAAGTGTGGGCAGTGAGAATGTATTGTAATAGAATGAGGGGTGAATTTGGAAAAAAAATGGGTTGTGTGCCGCGAGGGAGTGAGAAAGAGGCTTGGTTGTGGTGTCAGTTGAGAAGAGGGAACCTTATATGCTAGGGTTAGAAGTTTAATTCTGACAGAGCAGAAAAACGGGGTGGGGGGAGATACTTTATGTAACCTTGAGCAGGGAATTGTATGATGAAAGTGACATATAAGGGAAAACATTCTACTGACTGACTATATGGAGACCCAAGAAGGGTAAGACCAATTTAAGAGACTACTTCAGCAATTCTGGTAGAATTGATTAGGACATGGACCAGGACAGGGAATGTGGAAATGAAGAGTTCAATCTGAGAGCTATCGAGGGACCATGTGAAGTGGAGAAAAAGGAATCGATGATAAGCATAATACACATTACATCTTAAATATGATAGCTGTTTTTGTAAACATCCAAAGGAAAATGCAAGTCTCTAATACTAATTCCTTTAAAATAACAAATTTAGTCATGCAATGATCCTATTAACTTACAAAACAAAGATTCTAATTTTTGAAGGCAAAGCAGTGTGAACCAATAATCTTTTTGACACTAAGAACAAAGTTGCTTTATGCCAACAAGGAACAGCTTTAAGTTGAATTTTTTATTGCTCATTTATATTAACTTAGAAATCTTACATGGTGCAAAATCATTGAAATTTGCGTGACATCTGCTAGATTTAATTGTTCTGATGTTTTGTTTACTTACTAAAAGTCATTTCCAAATGAAAGTTTTATCTTTTGAAGGTGGGAACAAATGCTTGATTTTTAACTGAGTCAATTTTCAGTTGACTCCTAGGATAACAGGGAAGCTTTAGGAGCCTAATTAAACCATGCATTTGCTCTAATTACTTTAGCTGCAGGCTGCATAGAAACAAAAGCAGCAAGCAGATCTGTTCTGTGTGCAGCAGTCAGGCATCTGATGGTTGTTTTCTCCTGCAGAGGTTTTGAGTAGCATAGAAGTAAAGAAGCTGAGATGCAAAGCCATCATCTGCAAGTGGTAGCTGCAGCCACAAATCACAGGGCAGCCCTTATTCCCGCATAGTGTAGAAAGCATCGTACATCGTCCATGATTTTACTTATGTCCAAACACGGAGAAAGCAATCAGCACCACTAGCATCATTGTTGAATATAAAGGGTCACACCACATTTTCATCAACATAATTGGATGTTAGCTTACAAAAAGTATAGAGTTAATACTTAAAGGACAATTTATATATTGGGCAAAAATAATAGTGCTTTTATACTAATTACTTTTTCCTCTTAGGCTTTATTCTCTTGAAAAATGTCCATATTTAATGCAACAGCTTAATTTTTAAGTTAAGGTAAGTAAATCCATACTTCTATTATCTATTTTGATTTTAATACAAGTGGATTTTAGAATATTGATGATCCATGTATATGAGGAAAAAAGCAGATCAGTTTTTATTACCACTTACTATTCAATTCAATTCAACAACTGCTTTTTCAACAGGACTCACAAGAAACCCCATTGAAGGCATATTTCTTCATTAGATAAAAACTGTTTTAAAGGTACCGTGGCTGTATTTATCCATTTACCTTAGTTTCTCGGTGTAAAATACCACTTGAATTGCTTGTTTTCTCCCCTTAGCTAAAGTGGCAAACAAGTTAAGAAATACTGCAGGTTTTATTACTTTTTATCTGTTGTTTTAAAAATCTGTGTTTGAGATTCTTGGTTCAGAGTCCAAACTTTACAGAAGTTAAAAATTGGATATGGAAAAGAACTTTAGCTTTCTGGGGTAACTTGTCCTAAATACATAAACAAAAAATTAAGAGACAGGAGCATTAAAGCAACTATGTGGTGAGTTCAGGCCAAATACAAAAATCTCTACTTTTTTCCTAAACCATGTACATGTCTGAACCACCCCTCCACTTTATTTTGCCTACAGAAACCTGACCTAAACTAAACAACTATTCTATATCATTAAGTTGTCCAGGAAGATGAAAGTTTAAATATATGTCAGACAAGCTGCAGCATCTGGTGCAATTCGGTAATGATGATGGTCTCTTCTAGAGAGCTTCAACACTTAGAACTGAAATGTGGTTAACCTATGTAAAGAAAATAATATTCTTCTAGTCACACATTCTCCCTATTTACAATACTAATATTTGGCCAATCCTCTCCCATCGTAGGAAACATACAAAATAAAATCCCGGTATGAAACATCTCACTATATCCCTAATTCCCTTGTCTTGCAGCCATATATGCAGCCAATGATGAACACAGTTAATCTTTCACTATAATTGGTTTAAAATTATTTTCACACTTCTTTTTTTCAAACACATTGATTAGCCCTAGAGGTTTCACCCTACGTAGGGAATAATGTCTTACAAAGTATTGCTTAACAGTGCTACATAAAATTTAACAAGTTTAGATGCACTCTTACAGTTTGTTGATATGAGAACAAACTTAGTTCTCTCTTTAAAACAGCATATAAGCTTAGATATATGAGATAGTTTAAAAGAAGTTTGGAAGTGATCATAGTGATGTTTGTGTATATCAATAGCTCCCTTCTAAACAGCCCTACAAGCTTCATTGTGCCAGATTTACACACCTTTCAAAATAGAAGAGAATCAAACTTAAGTATGTTGTTTTTTATCAATAGACTGGGGAAAAAACTTGCAACAAATATGACAAAGTTGTGATATCTTTATTATGTAAACAAGTTACACACAGTAAGAAAAAACACAAAGAATCCAAAAGATAAAGCAAAGAACATAAAAAGACACTTTAGAGAAGATAATCTATTGTTTTTTATCTCACTAATAAGCAAAATGCAAATTAAAACAACAGTAGAATACCATTTGACCCATCTTACCAATGATTTTTTTTAAATGATTTTTATTTTTTAAATAAGAATGTCCAATTCTGGCAATCAGTGTGGTGACAGGGCAAGCTAATATATTTTTTTGAAAATAATGTATCAAATATTCATACCTTTTAACCCAGTAATTCTATGCCTGTTTCTGTCCCAAAGGAATAATTCTAAGCATTAAAAAAAGCTATAGGTACAAGATGTTCATTGCAGCATTATTTATAATATTGAAAAAAATTGAAAACCACCTAAATACTTCAAAGCAGAACAATGATTAAGTGCATTAATACACAGCTACCTGGAGTACTTTACTGAATTTTAAATGATGTTTAGCCTTATCCATAGTAATATGGGGAAATGTTACTAGGTAATGTTAAGTGAAAAGAACAAGATAAATTATATACGTTGTAAGCCTACCACTCCATAGGAAAAAAATTCTATAAAGACATGAGGATTTTTAAACCTATTATTTTCAGTATTTTCCAAATTTTATTTAACTTGCAGTTTAATGTTTTTCAATACATTTTAAAATGTCATGTTTTTCCTCAAAGCACTTGCAAATGCATTGCCTTGTTTTCAAAACATTTCTCCGGAAAGCAAACCCTGTGCTTGGAAAGACTTGTGAAATATCATAATACCTATTACAAAAACTCAAATTATTTTATTCATTAACATTTTGGTTATAAGTGTAAGGAATCTTCTACATATGTGACTAGGCAGCTGAAACATGTAGGTAGCAGTTCCAGTCAGGGCTCTCTCAGCATCCACACTCACTCTGCCCTTACTCCCTTCAGAAACCACAGCTGCTTCTAGCACCTGTGAATATACTGCCCTTATAAATCCCTGGCAGCAGAGGGAATGTTATGATTGTTTCTAAGATTTCAGAAACAACTAAAACCAATTTCCTTTTTCCCAAAATGGGAGCATCAGAAAGGAGCCATTCATCCAAATATGTTTATTCTGTTTCCAAAAGAGAACAAATTCTTAAGACAGCAGAGATGGGGTTTATTTTTATAATGCATACATTGCCTATTTACCATTAGATTTTATAAATAATATACTTTGCAGCATCTACCCTAGGGCAAAGGTGAACCAACATTCCATTCTTTTAGAAATACCACGTTTCTCCCTTCCCCCCACTTCAATTTGCTGTTTGCAATTGTGGTCACAACTTTCACATTTTAATGTAATACCGACCCATTTCCTAAAATCCCAGTGAAAGAGAGAGAGAGACAGAGACAGAGAGAGACAGACAGAGAGATTGAAAGAGAAACACTTCAGAAGGTTGCACTTACACTCCAGCAGTTTTTCCAGAAACGAGGGAAGCAGTAGTTCTTATTTTTGTGGTACCAAGTTGTAGACTGAAATTCGGCAAAAATCTTTTCTTGATGCGAGGGATGTGAAATATGTTCTAGGATTTGTATTCGGCATCATCCTTTATTCTAGGTACGAGCATTTCTTTTTCTAAAGTTTTTTGGTCTTGCTCAAGGAAAGGGAAACTTAATATTAATTTGAAATTCTCTTAAAGGCGCCTTTCAGAGCATCTCCCATGGGAAAATATCACGACAGCTCAACACTGGTGTTTTTCAGTAAGAATTTAGTCCGATTTGTTTTTAAATATGGCTGTATACTTACTTTGCAGGCCCCCAAATTTGTGCTTCCAGCTATCATTAATCAAATAGCCAGAAACACCATCTTTAGCCAAGCTGCTTTTCGTGGGTTGGAAATGCGCTCTGATTAAAAATTATGTTCATTTTGAGGGCATCGCTGTTTTTTGAGGGCAAAGCCTCAGCACCGTTTTTGTCAGGGCTGGAGCGGGCTCAGGAGTGCCTGCAGCGAGGTGTGCGGCAGGTTTGAGGGCCCTGATCGTTAACGTTTCCAGAGGGATGCTCACACTTTCTCCCTAGACGCTCAGCTCACCGTTCGCGGCGGGAGCGAGTGGACCAGACTGTGAAAAGAATAGAGAATATATATTAGGGACACGGAGAGAAAGAGTGCGATCGGCTAGGTCTCCTGGTCACCGTGGCTCAGGGCTTTGCAGGAGTTTATCACTACTATTAACAGCTACTTGGAGAGGGTTGTTTACCGCCTCAGTGAGCGACAACCAGACAGCGGAGCCTACTCAGGGACCCAAGCTACGCCCCTCGCCCCCCAGTTCCTCTCCTGTCCCCCAAACTAATTAATTCAGGCCCGCCTTCCTGCCGGACACTCCCATTGGCTCCCATCTCATCCAGTGAGAACCTTGCAACAGTTTCACCTGGCTCCCGCTTCCCAAATAAACAAACAAACCGTCCGGCTACAGTGCCAGCTCTCCACTCTGGCGCCGCGGGACAGGGTTGTGCTCCTCCCCCTCCCGCCACCTCTCGCCCTCTCCAGCCAATCGAGCCGTGGTTGTGGAGCCCGCATCCGGCTCCGATCGCTGACCACTCTCTCCTCTGCCCCTCCCGGCCTTCTCCCGCCCTGCTGTGCCTTCTTGGATTCCTAGTTATAGGACCAGCGTGGACAGAGAGCCCCGCCTCCTCCCGTGGCCCTCAGGCTGGGATATTCACCCGAAAGGTCTAGGTTGGGTTGGAGTTGGCCCCGCCCCTTGGGCTCGCCGCCCCCTCCCTTGCACACCTCTGCTGGCTGCAGCTCTCGCCCCTCCACTGCGCGGGTAGCAAGAGCCGCAGCTGCGGCCGCGTGAGGCTGCGGTCACGTGTTGTTTTGCCCGCCGCGCGCTCAGAGTGGAGTGGGCGGGGGCGCGGGCCCAGGAGGGAGGGGGCTGGGGCCGGCAGGCAGACGGGGGTTGACGGCCTCTTCCCCCAGCCCTCCCTTCCCGGAGCCCCCCTCCCCCTTGCTCACCTTAAAACCAACGTGCATCACCATGGCGAGTTGCTCCTTCGCTTGCGACCAAGCGACAAGGAGACTGAGAGATACAGCAGCGGCTACAGCGGCAGCTCTAGCTGTGGTGGCGACCACCCCACTTCTTTCCTTGAGAACCCCGACCGCACCCATTGGGACCGGGTCGTCTTGTCCGGGAGCCATGTGGCTCTCCACAGCCACTGGCTCCCGGTCAGACTCCGAGTCTGATGAGGAGGACCTCCCCGTCGGGGACGAAGTCTGCAAACGGGGCTACCTGCGGAAGCAGAAGCATGGGCACAGGCGCTACTTCGTGCTCAAACTCGAGACCGCCGACGCCCCAGCTCGGCTGGAATACTATGAAAATGCCAGGAAGTTCCGGCACAGTGTCCGCGCCGCGGCGGCTGCAGCCGCGGCGGCAGCCTCCGGCGCCGGGGTCCCGGCGCTCATCCCACCGCGGCGCGTGATCACCCTGTACCAGTGCTTCTCAGTGAGCCAGCGGGCCGACGCAAGGTACCGACACCTCATCGCCCTTTTCACCCAGGACGAGTACTTCGCTATGGTGGCCGAGAACGAGTCGGAGCAAGAGAGCTGGTACTTGCTGCTCAGCCGCCTCATCCTCGAGAGCAAACGCCGCCGCTGCGGCACGCCGGGCGCGCCACCTGATGGAGGGCCGGCCGCGCTGGCGTCCGCAGCGGCGGCGGAGCCACCCTTCTACAAAGATGTGTGGCAGGTAATAGTCAAACCCAGGGGGCTGGGGCATAGAAAAGAGCTGAGTGGCGTGTTCCGGCTCTGTCTTACCGACGAGGAGGTTGTGTTTGTAAGACTGAACACCGAAGTGGCCAGCGTGGTCGTCCAGCTCCTGAGCATCCGTCGCTGTGGGCACTCAGAGCAGTATTTCTTCTTGGAAGTCGGTAGGTCCACCGTCATCGGTCCGGGGGAACTGTGGATGCAGGTCGATGACTGTGTGGTAGCCCAAAACATGCACGAGCTCTTTTTGGAGAAGATGAGAGCCTTGTGTGCAGACGAATACAGAGCCCGCTGCCGCAGCTACAGCATCAGCATCGGAGCCCACCTGTTAACCCTGCTGTCCAGTAGGAGGCACCTGGACATGCTGCCTCTCGAGCCCAGCGGCTGGCTCAGAAGGTCCCGCTTTGAGCAGTTTTGCCACCTCCGGGCCATCAGTGACGGGGAAGATGAGATGCTCCTCACCAGACGCTACGTAACACCCAGCGACCCTGTGCCCCACTCTAGGCGAGGAAGACTGCACCTGCCCAGAGCGCGCAGGTCCAGGAGAGCGGTTTCGGTACCAGCCAGCTTTCTTCGCAGCCAAGCACCCAGCCTGGTGCGTGCCCCGCACCCTGCAGAAGCCCCCAGCCACAGAGCTTGCCTGTCTCCTGAAGCATCTGGTTCCGACTCCAGCAACTCTGGGAAAGAAGGTAATCCTCAAGGCCAAGAGGATCAGGAAGGAAACAGAGGAGGTGACTACATGCCCATGAACAATTGGGGCTCAGGACATGGTCAGGGCTCAGGGGGGGGCCACGGTTCAACTGGCCAAGGTTCCAGTAGCCAGAGCTCAGGAGGAAACCAGTGCTCAGGAGATGGCCAGGGCACTGCAGGTGGGCACGGCTCAAGCAGTAGCCAGGGATCCGGTGGTGGTCATGGCTCAGGTAGTGGCCAGGGATCCGGTGGTGGTCATGGCTCAGGTCATGGCCAGGAACCAGGAAATAGCAATGGCTCAGGTGGTGGCAAGAACTCTGGAGGGAGCAAAGGCTCAGGAAGTGGTAAAGGCTCCGATGGCAATGGTGAACGGGCAAAATCTCTGAAGAAAAGATCCTACTTTGGCAAATTCACTCAAAGCAAGCAACAGCAAATGCCACCACTTCCGCCACCTCCACCTCCACCCCCGCCAGGTGGAGCAACTGGTGGAAAAGGGAAGTCTGGGGGACGGTTCCGACTTTATTTTTGTGCTGACAGAAGAGCCGCAAAAGAACGCAAAGAAGTCAAAGATGCAGAGACCTCAGAAGGTGCAGCTGGGGGTCCCCACAGAACCAGGGCTTTTGATGAAAATGAGGACGACCCATATATGCCAATGAAGCCAGGGGTGGCTGCCCCTCTAACAAGCTCCAGTGATTATATGCCAATGGCTCCTCAAAATGTTTCTGCTTCAAAAAAACTCCACTCTCGATCCCCTTTTGAAGATTCAAGAGGGTACATGATGATGTTTCCCAGAGTGAGCCCACCAACAGCCCCAAGTCCTCCAAAAGCACCTGATCCTGATCAAGAGGATGACTCTAAGGACAATGACAGTGACAGTGATTACATGTTCATGGCTCCTGGAGCCGGTGCAGTTCCAAAAAACCCCAGAAATCCTCAGGGCGGCTCTTCCTCCAAAAGTTGGAGCTCTTACTTCTCTCTGCCAAATCCTGTTCGGAGCTCCCCGTTGGGACAGAGTGACCACAGTGAGTATGTACCAATGTTATCTGGAAAACTGGGGAAGGGCCTAGACAAAGAAACCTCATCTATCAGGGGCCCCAAAGATGTAGCTTCAAAGCCTTCAGTTGAGGGGTCGCTCTCAAAGACTGGAGATGGGGGGTTACCTTCAAAGCCTTCAGATGATGGGTCCCCCAAGAACAAGGCTAAGCGACTTAACCAGCTTTCTTTTATTGCAAAGGGAAATAAAATCAAGCCAAAACCACAAAAGCCCACACACGAGCAGAAAGAGGCTGACAGCTCTAGTGACTATGTCAACATTGACTTCACTAAAAGAAATAGCAATATGCTAGCCCCCTTTACTCAAGGACTGCCACACTCATGGGGCATAATTGCTGATCCCAGACAGTCAGCCTTTTCTCGTTATGTGAATGTTGAGTTCAGAGTGCCATTTCGAAATCTAGCAAACGAACTCTCAAATCTTTTAAGAGCTATTCCAGGTGCCAACCTCTTCTCTCTGGACGGTGCTAGGTGGCCACTTTTGCCTCTTCTTTCCAGTGCTACAGGTAGCAATGCTAATGAGGAAGAGTGTGACTACATTGAAGTGATTTTCAACCCAGCAATGACACCAGCCGTGCCTTTTGCTGACAGTGCCATTCGCTATGATGCTGAAACAGGTCGCATCTATGTGGTCGACCCATTTTCTGAGTGCTGTATGGACATTTCTCTCTCCCCCAGCCGCTGCTCTGAACCACCGTCTGTAGCTAGGCTGCTGCAGGAAGAAGAGCTAGAGAGAAGACATCCACAAAGCCGTTCTCCAGATTTCTTTGCCTCCGCTAGAGCCGCTGTCTCAGCTTTCCCAACCGACAGCCTGGACAGAGACCTCTATGCCTCCTTAGCCTCCGCTGCCGCTGCGGTCCTTGTGCCAACCTTTGTCGTGGGCCGGGCTTTAGCCATCGCTTCCGCCCTGGTCGTGGCCCCGGGCATTGGCGCAGCAGTTGTGGGCTTTGAGGCCGCCGTTGGATTTAACCCCGCCTCTGTCCGCTGGTTCCAACCTGTTGCTAATGCTGCTGGTGCCCACGCAGCAAGGGGTGCCCAGGTCGTTGCCCGTGCCTGGAATCCTAGAGCCCCAAACCCATCTTCAGACCTTGCAGGAGGTGAGAACCGGGCCGGTGGGGCTGCAGCTGCAGCTGCAGCTGCAACTCCCCCACCATCACCTAGCCGCCGGGTGCCGAGACCCCTGGAGCGAGAAGATTCTAACAATGACGACGACGACGACACCTACGTGAGAATGGACTTTGCCAGACCTGACAATCAGAAGTTCGACTCTCCCCAAAGAGGTTGGTAATTTTAGCATTTATTTCTCTGAAGTTAATGGTCATTGCTTAATGGATTGATGCGCTAATATATCTACAGTGTTAGGAAAAAGTAAGTTAGTATTTCATTAGTTGGTGCCTATTTAACATGGAAAATAGAATTCAGTTTTAATTATGCATGCAATACCTTGTGATCTTTGCAAGAATTTAAGTTTTAATCCAATAATAGTTTATCTGGAAAGAACCTATTATCACTTAAACATTGGTTCTACTTTTTTAGGAGAAGTTAAAACTTAAGGATATGTAGCATGAGGATGCCTTCATATGTCTGTCCATAACACTTAATGATTTATGCAAACAGGACACATTAAATTGAATCCCATCACCTCATTTTAAATCAACAAGTAAAAGGTGTTTTTCTACAAATGCCTATATTTAATTGCAGGAATTTTAATAAGAGCACAGAATATTAAGCAGTCACAATCATCGGTTAGCATTTGGGGGAGGATGACTTTCTTCTGAAAGTTACTTTTTAAAAAGCAGTCGTGGTTATGTTAGTTTGCTGTGATTTACCAAGAAGGTTAAATCTAAATTTTTAGCATGAATGTCTGGAGGAAGCAAAACATAAATAATCCAAAACAACAGGTGATTAAAAGAAGAGAGTATTTGGCTCTGGAATGTGTTTTTGTGTTGATTTGTTTTGTTTTTACACACAGGATGAGTTGCCAGAAACCTTGAGTGTTCCTTTCCTCTGTCACTAGTAGTGACAGCCAAATAACTTTCACTGTTAATCATTTTGTTTGTGTAACTCCCCCAAAAGAGGGTATGCTGACAACTTGATAATGGGTGTCAGTATTGTTTCAAACGTTTAAAAAACATTGAAAATATCTAGTTGGTGTGTCTTCTGGGAAATCTAGGGAAGCAAGATCATAAGTCTGGAGGAAGACCTGACTCTTGGGGCAGCCTACCCTGGAACAGTGGAAGTTTTTTAAAGGGTTACTTTTCCAAAGGAAGAAATAAGGAAAAGTGGGAGCTGTCAGAGTTGGAAACAAGACTTTGAGTAAATTTACTGCGTACATTGTGCAATGTTGTTGTCTGTGTCTGGCGACATTCTCAAGAAATGATTTCAGAAGATGATGTCTCAATAATCTCAAGTGCCTTCCCTCTTTAGTAGAATGTGCTTCTTTCCCAGTGAAGGGAAGGAATAGACACCAGCAGTTTTCATTCCAGAGTCAGTTAGTGAAGATTTTTGCTTTGCTTGCTTTGTGGAATGCCTTTGTGATTGGATCTCTGCCCACTGTGCTTGATCAGGCAGAACAAGTCCTGGACTGATCACAACAGTCACCTAACAAGCTTCCTATTTAGTGCAGGTGTAGCCTCCCTCCCCTATCTCCCCCTGCTTTAGCAAACTTGCCACACAAAAGCTCACATTTGGAGCACGGACACATTAAAGGGTCATCATCAAAAGGACAAAAGGATGCTTTGCCTTGTCAAAGGATTCCATTCAGATCTCCTTTAAATTGTGAGCTGCGCTGCCCCCCTCCCAACACACACACACACACACACACACACACGCACGCACATACTCAATCACCACTACTACCCAAACCTTGCATTTAAAATACATAATTCTATTTCCAAGAATTTAATTCATAATCAGCTTTTCAGGAACAGATCATTTTATTCTGTAAAGTACACCCGAAAATTGGTCTCCTGGTATTGTTTGAGCCTAAATGCTGAAGACACCATTTATAACATTGATGTAGGTTTGCCATAGCTGCCTGTGTCCCTGTGGTATCTTGGAAAGGACAAGTTTTCAGAGAAGTTTGTCTGTACTTTCCAATACTCTTTGTTTCAGCAAATTAGTGAAATCTTATTCCTTAAATAGACCCTGATTTCCCAAGGATTATCCAGATCCAACTTTCATTATTTTAACATAAGATACAAATTTATAAATAACTTTTATTGACTTTGTAGCTATTTTAATGTTCTCTGAATGTATTGTTTACTGAGGAAATTCTTTAGTGAGTGACTACACAAGGAGGCTGTATCTCACAGGGAAGTGGGTGCTTAGGTTGAAACAAGAGATGTGGAAGAACTTTGGAACTTGAAAGCACTTTACAAAATATTTTTATTTTGTCATTGGATTAACACTGAAGTGAACATTGAACAGTTGAAACTGATGATTTAGTTTCTTTCAAAAATGGTTGGTCTGGAGGATAATTCAGGCACATAATTTGCTGAGCTATATAAAAAGAAGGATATATAGACAGAACTCACTGCAGGAAATTACTTTTGCTACTGTTTTAATGTAAATTGATATGGTAGAATGTTGTCTGTGAAGTGTTAAGAACAGGCTGGATAAATTCTGATGTGTTTTGACTATAAAGCTATGGAATAATTTTCACCCATTTCTGATCTCTCTTCACTTTCCTATCAAACATTTTCATGCTAGAAAACAGAAAATATGCTTTGACAAAGGAACAACGGCACTGTCTTTATTAGCAGTTGTGTATCTCAAAGGGTAATTTTAATTTATGGCAAGTGCTTAGAACAGTGCCTGGCACATAGTAAGTGTTGTACATGAATTATTATACAACTATTATCATTGTTGTTACTGTTACTATTACTCACTTTAGAAACACAGCTAAATTAAAGTTCTCTGTTCTCAAAACCCACTTTTCAGTTAGTCTTTAGTTTCATTTAAAGTGGTTTATATGGTTGTTCAGAGTTGGGATCTTTATAATTGGGATCTGTTTAGAACTTAAGTGAAATAAAGTGAGATTATAAGGCAGTGAGACAGCTTTGTTCATGTAACACAAAAGTAATATGCAATCTCATTTACCCACGGTCACACTGCACAGAAGTGCTTTAAAGCCATTTGTTGAAGACAGTTGGAAAGAAGCACCCAGAAATATAACTCAGACTTGATCTTTTTATAAATGAAATAGTTTAAAAAGTGTGAAGTCTTCACGTTTTATACACATGGGTTATAAGCATTAGCATTCATGTAGTCTCTTATACAGGTTTAGTCGAACTCTTCACCCACATATGCATTTTTGCCTTTTTTATTGCTGTATCTGATATAGAATGCATAATTTTAAATGACTTAAGGTGAAAAATTCACCAATTTTTTCCATTCCAGAGATAGGAGGATAAGGGCAGCTCTAGGAGGGGTGTGAGAATTGGTCAGCCAAATTCGTAATGTTATGATAGCACTTGGTATTCAAAAGCAAGAAAAGAAACTCTGTAGTAATTACCTTTTGAAAATTTAGACACTGTTGTTAACGTGAAGGAAGTGTAAGATTCTTTTCAGTGTACTACTGCCAAATCCTCTTGTTATAAATTACAGGTGCTAAGAGCAAATTGTTTTTGTTGTATTGGACTTATTATAAATTACTAGAATAATATCTCCATATAGCAGATATTCTCAATCACCATTGATGAGTCATTTATTTTAGGAAACATTCACTCCTCAAAACAAATTGGACAGTCAGTTGTTGTATAGGTATTTGACCTGTAACAATCAAAGAGGACTTCATTCAATTAAATTCAACTCATTTGCATTCATTCTAAGAGTGATGCTTCCAGGGTAAAAATTTCTCCTGCTAGCAAAACATCTTCTTTAAACAAGACCTAGAGTGAGCCCAGATTTTTCCTGTTGCAATAGATGAGGGTAACCAACCAGTAGAGGGAGAAATAAGGAATACTGTGTGTGATTTAAAAGGGACTGTTGTTAAATTGTCAACTTGTTGATTGAGGGCATGTTTTACAGTTGCATACTGTCTTACAATTTGCACAGCACATTCACATTCATTATCTTACTGGGGGACAGAAGGAGCTGGAACTGAAGTCGGTGTTAAGAATTTTCCCATAGTCAAAAAGGTAAGTGGCAGAGCTGCAAATCAAACCCATACATCTGATTTCAAGTCCAGTGCTCCACCCAGCACACCAATATTCAATCTGTTCTTTCCTATTGATGAAAGATTATTATATAGGCAAAGATTGGTAAAATGTTCAAGTTTTCTTGAATTTGATAGTAGCACATTTTGTTGTAAGTAATTCCTTTAGAGTGTTATCATTGTGAACCACCTGCCAGGAGCTTCGGTAAATTTCATTACATTGAACTGTTTGCCATGACTCTCAGAATAAAATAATTTGACCTGTTCTGGAACTGAAGATTTTAAATCTGGTCTAGGGAGGAGTTTGCATATCTTTACCTCCCAAACACAAGTAGTGTGTGTATCTATTTGGATCCCGTGGAAACATTTAAAGGAAGAAAAGTGAAATGAGAGTGCATTCAGTAAACTTCCTTTAATGGTCATTTCCTTAACTGAAGTTGGGTATCTTTGGATTTCCTAATAATCCATTGACATTTGCCAGTTATAGCAAGTCTTTTAATTTCATTTTTTCTATGTGTATAAAATCTGACATTCTAGTCTAAACCATCGCAGTGGGCAAAACAGGATAAAGTGAGAAAGGTGGAAGAAAACGCCGTAGACATAGATGCACTTTATTCAAAAAAAATAATAAACTTGCTTTTGGCAGTTAGGCAAATAGATTTTAGAAGTCTTGAAAATCAAATCCTTTCCTTGGGACATAGAAACCCTTGTTTAAAATTAAATTCATTTTGTTTAGCACCTTTTTAATGCTTTAAGACTATTTAAAAGTAACCCAGACATTTTATTGGCAGTATTGGAAAGTAGCTTTTGTAAAATGCTTAATTAAAGCCTGCAGTATATTTTGGCTAAGAGGTGATGCCAAGCTCTTGGACGGTGAGGAGAATTTACTGGAAAACATTGCTTGGTCTTGAGTGAGAAATGAGAGATGAAAAAAGCCACCTTTTATAATAATGAAATGAATATATTACAATACACTCAGTTTTTACCACATTATCAAATTGCTAATTTTAAAGCTATTGATAAAATTGCCAAGATAATTTGCTTGCCATATGAGCTCCAATTATATTCTCTAACAATACTGCACTGGTTATTGGTTATGCAGCCACAGGTCTTACATTTCCATCTTCTTTTGGAAATGTAGGCTGAACACTTGAGACATAGGAATGTTTAAAGATGTTTTAAAAATGTAGACATATATCCTGTTTTAGATGTGCCTTTTTAAAAAGGGTACCTTATCATTTATGGCAAAGATTTAATTGCTTTTAGAATTAATAAAAAATATGTACTTAAATATTTTGTGAAGTGAGAAAGTTATTGCTGCTTTTCCCCCTAGCTTCCTGACACCCCTTTCTTATTGGTTAGGGTTGCATTGGTTATATTACATCTTACCCTCATGTGCCCTTTGCTGAACTTGTGTCCCTAATTTCACAGTAACCTACCCTTTCCTGGTGTCTCTCTGGTAGAAAAATTGAGGGCCACTCTGGGGGTGGAGGACTTATTCTGCCAGAGGTTGCTCGCTCCTAGTTCATAGCCTGCTTGGACTTAGCTTACAGAAACAGCCTTCTCTGCAGGGCAATTTGTTCCGCACATCCAGGGCTGTGCTTCCTGCTCTACTCTCACTGGCTGTCACAGAGACAGCTGGGCCTCTTTAAAGCTATTTTCATGGCTGAACTGACCACAATATGTTTGATGCTAGTCAGACCTTCTGGACTTACTGAATATCCAATTCCCCGTGGTAGTCACTTTAGCTAGTTTTCACAATTTATATAATTTGCCTCTGTATGATTATTAATTTTCTCCTTGTATACTTGAAACTTGGAATAGCGATGAAGTCTCTATCTCTAAATTCATCTTGAAAATTCACATGCACACCCAAGGTGCCCTTGAAAGTCTGACCAATTAATGTGATTTTTAACTCCCGCTTTTTCATAAGTTGTGCCTCCAGCCTTGAAGGCATACTAACGCTGTCCTCACCCTCAAATCCCCACCTCCGACCCTCTGAAGGACTCCTTATTGTGGCTGAAGCTCTTACCATGGTTTCCTTTCCACTGCCACTCTGACCCCAATTATTATTCACTATTCCTATTGCCATGGCTACAAGAGATATCTTACTGGAGTCCCAAATTGAAACTTAAAATACATCTTCCCACAGAAATGGTGTTGTAAGGGACGGTTGGCCATAGTCAAAGTAGTTTATCTTGTTATTTCAGGAACTGAATAGGTTTAATATAGGCATGTGTAGACGAACCTATGAACCTATCCACCATTTATTTATAACATTGTTTCTATGGGATAATTTATTCTGTTTCAACTAAAAAATGAACATCGGAATATGTCTCTTTTGTAAATTGGAGACTGCCTATATTAGAATTCTAGTAACTTGAATTCTTTAAGTCTGCAGTAACTAGGCAGCAGAGTGAAGTGGCCCAAGTGTGTGTTTGGAGGAAGTGGAGAAGCTGACCTGGGATGAAAATCCTGTAGCTGATCCCCAAATAGTTTGTACCCAGATAATCAAGACTGGAATGAACGTGCATAAGTGGTCCCGGCTACCGAAATGCAGATGGGAAAAAATTGAACTGACCTTTGAGGAGTTCGAAGTTTACAAGTGTCGTCCATTTCCCTTACAGATTCTTTTGACTATTCTGTCCCAAAACTGTTTCCACAATAGGGAGAGACATATGTGATCTTCTGATTTATGAAGGAGACAATTGTCTGGTATGAGTGGCAATGAAAAGACTGGCACAATTATTGCTAGTTTTCAGTCTTGAAAGACAGCACTTAAATTTGTATCAAGTCTTAGAGAATCATCCTCCTATACATTTGTTTACAGGGCACAGAAAAGTGTGATGATCTGCTCTTGGGGGGAAACAAACTATATATAAGTCAGAGGCAATGCTACGCTAAATAATATAATTGTATTATTATACAGTTATCTTTGGGGTATATGTTTCAATTTCCCTTCATTTCCTTCAGCTTGGTTGCCTTCAAATGCTTTATTTGGTTACCCCTATTTGTGTGATCACCAATTGTTTGTAAGGATAATTAACATGAGACTAATAAACCGTGAGGAATTTTCAAAAGAACTTGAAAAAATTTTTTTTTGAGTTCTGCGATAATAGAAATGGAAATGATAACTAAGGCAATGAGATTGGGGAGAGTGGAAAGAGAATGAGAGAATAACTGCGTGTATTCTTATAGTTTTGGCTTCTGCTGGGCAGGAGAACCATTGCTGTTTTAGACTTCGAACTGTAATAGAGGCGTGTTTATGATTCATATAAAGAGGTCTGGAATGCCCTAGAGAAACTGACTTCTTGGCTCACTTTACAAATTTCCAGGGATATTGAAGTCATGTGTGCTTTATTAGTATATTACAGATTATTGTTCAGGTTTATATCACTATACAAATTGAAACAGAAAAGATTACTTCATTTGTTTTGAGAAGGAAAGGATAGCTGCAGGTTTTGGGGGCAGGAGTAGGAAGATGTTTTGACCCATCAGAGTCCATTGAGGTTTTTTCTCCCACAGAGGAGAATTACTTGAAGAGTATAACTCATTAAAGGGGATGGACTTAACTTGTCATTAAAAATTTTTTTGATTAATTGGAAAGTAAGAATACCAATAAAGTAATTATTTATAACCTGTCAATGTCAAGTGGAAATAGTACATCAAAAACAGACCACACTATTAAAAGCATCACCATTTACCTTTCAAGTGATGGAATGATATCAAAATGAACAGAATACAGAACTAAAATATGATTGTCAGGCCTTTGATATTCATTTTCCAGGCTATTTCTAAATAGTTTTCCTGTACTACATAGCAAGCTTCTGAGTTACTTCCTTAGTCTGTTCTTTGGAATGTGCTCAGTGAATGTAAACTTATTTTAGTATTGGCCTAAGTAAAACAGGATTATAAAAGTAAATCTGTCCCCATAATGCATTTCAAAAGCAAATTAAATTATTTTTGGATTATCTTGTTTTGGATAGCATTATTTCTTTCTACTAGCATGGTTAAACAAGAATTGACAAGTATATTTGCTAAAGTATACTTGAAATCAAACCATTATTTGCTAGGTTTTAGTATGTTACCAAGCGTTCACTTAACGCTTTTGTAGGTGTTATAGGAAAGCAATTGGCATATGAATCAAATTTTTAGTAGAACGTCTGTCATTTGAGAAAAGTAAAGAAGAGAAACAACCAAAGTATCCTTCAATAGATGATTACATAAAGAAGATGTAGTGTATGTATACAATGGAATATTACTCTGCCATAAGAAAAGATGAAATAATGCCGTTTGCGACAACATGGATGGATCTTGAGATTAATATGCTAAGCAAAATAAGTCAGAAAAAGTCGAGAACCATATAATTTCACTGATATGTGGTATATAAAACTGAAAGCAGCAAAGGAACAAGACAAACAAACAAAGAAACAAAAACTCACAGACACTGACAATAGTTTAGTGGTTACCAGAGGGTAAGGGGGGTGGTAGATGAGGGTAAATGTGATCAAATATAGGGTGATGGAAGGAGAACTGACTCTGGGTCATGAACACACAATGTGATGTATAGATGATGTATTAGAGAAGTGTACACTTGAAACCTATGTAACTTTACTAACCATTATCACCCCAGTAAACTTTAATTTAAAAAAAAAGAAAGAAAAGTAAAAAAGAATAAAAAAAAACCAAAACAATTCTGATAACAACAAATGCTTCAAATATCAGGCTTAGTATAATGTTGGTAGGGTAGTTATATGGAACTTAATTTGTTTGTTTCTGGGAAAAATATCTATGAAATGTGGTGTATTATATAGGTTAGTAAGAAATCCCCTTTAAAGCACATGCAGTGTGGTTATGTGATATATTTTTATGTTAAAACAACGTAGCAAACTAAATTAGGTGATACGCCTTTCAAACCTTAAATTTCTGTTAAAAACATATAGCTGATAGTATATGCAAAATTCTATAATGCTACTCTAGTGTAATTTTGCAGCTGATAATTGAATTGCTAATGTGCACTCTCATGGTTAACCTATGGCTATCACAGACGCCTTTTATCCTGTGTAAATTTGATCGATAGTAGGAATCTACAATTTCCTAAGCCTACTGCTGACAGGAAAGCTTACTAGCTTTACTAACCCAGGGTGTTTATTTTTGTAAACCTTTTAGTGTGGAGGAATGGCCCTATACAACAAATTATGACCAATAGCCACAAATAGGTGGGAGGAAAATGGAGGAGACCTTTGATGCTTCACCCAGCTTCAAGTCTGTTACATGTTTAAAATCTCCGATGAAAAAATGAATAGTCAAACTGTATACTGCTGGTTCAATATAAGATCTTGTAGTCAAAACCTACTCAGGAGGACGCTTTCCGTGGATTCTGTTAGGTTGGCTGTAATGAAATAGAATACGTTGGCCTTAAAGTGACACTACCATCCCATAATCAAGTTGTTGACCATTTATGTATCCCCATCTCTCCTCCAGTCCAGCGCCTTCTTAACTGTATCAGATCCCCTTCCTCTGCCGCACTTCCTATATTATACATCCTCGCAATTAGCAGAAATTCAAGAGAGTAATACCAGAACTTCTTTTTGTTAGACAGAAAGGGATTTCATTCAAATCTCCTTTGCAATTATGACTTTGCTCTTTTAGAAGAAATTCAGCGATTGACTGGAGACTATCACCGAGGCTGTGCCAATAATGTGCCTTTGATATGTGCCAATAATCTGGTGAAGGCATAATTAAGCATGTAGGAGAAGAAACAAATTATCTTTATCTTTATCTTTATTACCAAATAGAACCTCTTATAAGTGAACCAATGCCTGGTTCACTTGCTGGCCCAACTGGTAGGAAGTAGAAGAGTGCATGCACGTACAAAGCTGCTACCCACAAGCTATGTCAGAGTGGCAGCCTTTGGGCCGAAGGAATAACTGCCCTTGTGTCTTCGCTGGGCTTGTGCTGGTGTTTGTCATAGGCAGCTGGCAGAGTTAGGCACATCCATTCCAAGGCAGTCTCCTCCACACGGCTCTCAAAAACTACTAGTTCAATTCTGTTTTTGTTTTTCTTTGGAACGGGGTGGGGGTGAAAGTGCTTCATACTTTACTTCTGCAAGTAACTTTTGTTTTGTCGTCTCTTTTTTCTAGAGTGATTATATTGCCACAAAAACACCTTTTAGAAGAAAGGGGATGCTAGTGAAATTTCATCTTTGTCTACTCCAGATCTACCTAAAAGAAAGAAAATTCAGAGGTTTCTGATTGGAAAGCAACCTGAATTTCGAAAAGCCTTCAAGTGGATGCTGGCAGTTGAATGATAGTAACACAGATTATTCATACCACTGCCTTACGGATCCAGTGATTTTTGAATTAAGAAATGTACACTGTACTTTGTTTTTGTTTTCTGGTTTCCCTCCCCAGTCTGTCTCTTCGAAAGAAAACGAGTACTATAAAAGTGAGCATCTCATAACTCTTTCCCTTTTTACAAAAATGTTATTTACATATGTATAAATGTGGCCAATATCAATTTTACTGATGTGTAATACTTAGATTTAGCTTGAAGTTGAAAATGCTTTAAACAAGAGCAGAGAAAGGAAAGTTATGTTCATGAGAAGGTAGGTATGATCTAGAATCTTTTTCTCTGAATAGCATATATCAAAACATTTCTTGATCAAGGAATTAAATGTCAAGTGAACTGATATCTTGATGGGACATTTCCAGTATTTTAAAGGCACAGCCAAAGGACAGATTATCTCAGGTTTTGCTCATTAGCAAAACTGCAACATTCTGTCCACATTAAATATCAGCTGAATTGATACCTTGGTTGAGCATTTCCAACATATTAAAGGCAGAACTGAGGAACAGATTATCTAGGTGTCCGTGTACAACACTGTGATATTCTGCTTGTAAATCAATTGAGCATTTCCAAAATCTCTATTTATTTTTTTTATTTTGAAACCCACGTTTTCCCCCTAAAAGAAGAAAAGTTCTTCAGAAGTCTCCCCACAAAGCCCCTCTCTGCCTCTCTGGGACTCTCTACCCTTTCACCCTTCATGCTCCCCATCTCTGGCTCTCTCCTTGACACACTCCCCTCTATGCCCAAGGCTCCTATAAGTAGATCAGTTTCCCATATTCAAGTAATTAGTGTGTACGTATCAATGAATGTCCTGACTAAAACTTAAGCCAAATAGAACCTCTTATAAGGCCTTGTTTCCCTTTGGGTAATGAGCCTATGTAAGATGTACCAAATTAAAAAAAAAAAAATCAGAGCAAGCCTCCACCCCCTCCACCCCATTTTTGCTTGCCTCTGATGGAAACTGAATTAAGATTTTAGGAACCTGGACCTTTGAGAATATGACAATAACAGGTGGTGATCACAGAGGACAGGAACAAAGGTCTTGAAGCTTGCCCAGAGTTTTGTTATGTGGTGGCACACAATTCATTACTCGTACCATCACTGGCAAACCTCATCATCCCACAAATGGGTATGAATGACTGTCGAAGTGTATGAGTGCTAGTGTGTGTGTGCACCTATTTGTGTGTATGCACACCCTTGTGTACCTGTGTACAAGTGACTGTAGCTGTACCTGTTGTGTGTAACTGTTAAAAAAATTGCTTCGCATTTAATGTGCAACTTTAAAGTAGTGTAATATTTACCTAAACTTTTTTGCCACTCGGTTTTGATGTCTTTGAACGTGTACTTCTATCTCCAAGCAGGCTTATAGTACATGTTGCTAAGCTAACTTTTCTGAAGAACCGAGTTGATTTCTATTATTTTTCCAACCAAAGGGATGGGAGATTCTTTTTTCCCTTGTGAATGGCGCTGAGGAGAGGTTGTGGTTGCAGTACTAATCACTACAGTTATTGGTCACAACTAAGGCATTGATTTCATCAGTTCTTCAGACTCTTCTCTATTTCCAGTCTAATCAAATAATGCAGTGTGGCTTTTGTTCATTATGATAACAATGCACTCTTTTAGGCAGCCGTTTTTCAAGCCTTCTGTCATCATTTTATTTTCAAGTAAGTTAAATCATAATCATTCAGAATTGTGGAAGAGAAAAGATTATTTGGGGGAAAATGCTATATTGCTTTATTTGCATATTAGGTTCAGGGGCTGCCAGCAGGCAGGGTACTTCACAGATGTAACACTTGCTGAATAAATGAATGGGAAACCTCATATACAACAGTACATACAAATAATAACAGGTACAAATAGTCACAGGTACAGCATAACAAATATGCAGTCTTTTTGACACTACTTCTTAGTTTACAGACACAACTAATTTATTCAGTATTGTGCTGGAAGGATCTTTCTAGAATATGTGAACCAACATATCACCTTCCAGCTACCAGTTTATGCTGCTGTTAAGAAACACCAATGATGGAATGATTTTTTGTGTGTGACCTACATTTAGTTTGAAATCAGACATAGTCACTTGCTCAGTAAGAGCTAAAACTATAGTTCCAACAGTTCATTTCATTTGCTATTTCTGCTTCACAGATCTGCTTTGAGTTGCTCTGGCTTTGTCTTCCTTTGTAAATATTCTTATACTGTCTTTTCTTTGTAAACATCTTGTTTGCAGTTTGGGGAGACAACCTTGCAACTCTGTATAGTGTTTATATATATATCAGACTTGCCTTTCCATAGAGCTACTTGCAATAAATGTGTTCATGAAAGTTATTTTTGTGAAAACTCATTTTATTTCTGAATAGTGTTGTCTCTACTCCATTTTAAATATATTTTTCTGCTCTGTGGTAGAATTGACTGCATTTTTTCAGAATAAAGCAGTTTGGATAATTTAGGGTTTGGGTTAAAGTCACTACACCTAGAAGCATGAGGCTTTTTTAATAGAGTTAACACAACAACTCTTGATTCTCCAAACATTGAGGTGATACTAGTAGAATTTACCTGAGTTTTTGTGTCAATCATGAAAATGTACGAATCCTACACTGAAGTGACTACTCAGTGAGGTTAAGGTAATCATTTATAGTTTTCTTTTGTCTCCTTCCCTTTCCACTTACTCCTGCCCTTTAAATGACTCCTTTTTCATTTACTTATTTTTAATTGCTGTGAAAGCAAATAAGAGTCCATGGAAAATACACCAGTGAACAGGCAGAAAACATTTTTGCATTGATGGAATATAGAAGGATGGATGGATTGGATATCAAGAATATATTAGCAAATTATATTGCCAGCCTTATCAGAAACCAAAGGTTTAAAGAAAGGCTAGAAAAGTAATTGCCTCTCTGATTATTTCCTTTACCAAATCACCCTTGCCACGCATAAGGGCAGTGAAAGTAAATATGCCTTTGAGACCAATGTTTGCCCAATGATCAATGGGTGGGAAAGGAGGGGTTTGTGGAGTCAGATGGGACACAGAGTAGAGAGACAGTTCCTACCTCATGTGCATAATCCACAAGCTACATGGATTGTGCATGTGCAGACAATTGAGTTTATTGTGCCGCTTGACCTTACTTGATGCACCTGAGAAGCTGTGTGTAGAATATCATAACAAGGAGGTGTAATTAGACTGTCTATCATTAGAAACTGTATACAACCACAGAGGTCATCTTAGAATCTGTATAATTAAAATGTGTGCACTGATCCCTCCCCACAAAGTTTAAAATGGACATATTACTTTTAACACCCCCAAAACTTAACTAGTAATAGACTACAGTTGGCCAGAAGCCTTACCAATAACATAAACCATCAATTAGTACACCTGTTGTATGTTATATATATTATATACTGTATTCTTACAATAAAGCAAGTGAAAAGAAAATGTCATTAAAATCATAAAAGAAAATAACATTTATAGTATTTATTGAAAAAAATCCATGTATAAGTGGACCTGCTCAGTTCAAACCCGTGTTGTATGATGGTCAACTGTATGTATACATATCTCATCCTCACTTCAAGGGAGGCAATTTACAGGGTACAGCCCAAATATATTTTACTCATCCCAAACAGCCCCTCAAAGACAGATAGGCACATCTGTGCTTATCAGTTTACATGATCTTTGTATACTCATTTGGTGATTCATATCATTTTTCAGTTTTCTTTTTAATTAAAATTTATTGGGGTGAGAATGGTTAATAAAATTACATGGGTTTCAAGTGTACACTTCTCTAATGCATCATCTATACATCACATTGTGTGTTCACCACCCAGAGTCAGTTCTCCTTCTATCACCATATATTTGATCCCCTTTACCCTCTACTACCACCCCCTCCCCTCTTACCCTCTGGTAACCACTGAGTTATTGTCTGTGTCTATGAGTGTTTGTTTCTTTGTTCATCTTATTCCTTTGTTGTTTTCAGTTTTATATCCCACATATCAGTGGAGTCATATGGTTCTCAACTTTTTCTGTCTGACTTATTTCACTTACATTATAATCTCAAGATCCATCCATGTTGTCGCAAATGGTCTTATTTCATCTTTTCTTATGGCAGAGTAGTATTCCATTGTGTATATATACCACATCTTTATCCAATCATCTATCGAAGGACACTTTGGTTGTTTCTGTGTCTTGGCCACCGTAAATAAAGCTGCAATGAACATTGGAGCACATATATCTTCATGTGCAAAAGGGTAGTTCACATCTTAATGGGACTTGAATTCATGGAACAGGACCCATAGTCAGTGTGGTTGTTTCAACAATCAGCAGAACTCACAAGCTGGAAAGATCTATACTCAAGAGTACATAAACAGAACTTCAGCGTCTCCATTCCCCTAGTCTCATACGTAGTAACCACATGCTCGCTATAGAATGAGAAGGGGTACTGTTTCTTTAAAGAATAAAACCTATACAGAAGACTTGTCCCATAGAACATGCCTAAGTACACACTAGTTAAGCACCTCCAGTGACGGCTTAGAAAAATATTACTAGATGCTAATTGAACCCAAAGGACTTCTTGGAAATGAACTAAAATGCTTTTCTAAAAAAAAAAATAAAATAAAAAATAAAAGTTTTGAAAACAAAACTGCCCAAAAGCAGAACCTGGAAAATGAGTATGAAAATCCGTGTAGGTAAGCCAGCTCAGGGCTCCTAATTTATAAAATACATAAAAGAAAAGTTATACACAGGTAATGCACAGAATGAGGTTGAACTGTATTCTGTTTTAGGAAAAAACAATTCATTTTCCTTCATGGATACTGGTTTTCAGGCAGGAACCTGAAGTCCCAGTTTGCTGCTTAAGTGTACTTCAGAGATAAGAAATGCAACTGAGCTGTACAAAATGAGACAACTTCCCTCCTGTCTCTTGTACATGATAAATGCTAAAGCAATTAGGAACCACTGTTGCATGCTACACTGGAATTTGTCGGTAACATCAGTGCTTTGCTTTATAAACGGGGGGAAATTATTTAGAATAAAGTCCAGAACATTTGGGTTCATAGAACTGAACTAGAAGCAATCCCCTTCTTGAATTTCAATCTTAAAATGGCTATTATAGGGTCTTCTATTTCACTGGCAGTAATTTGAATTAACATTTTAATAAAAGAGCAAGGAAATATTAAACAGAAAGCAGATTAAATGTCTACAGAAAAATGTGAAGCTTACAGTTCATTCTGTACCGTGTTCCCCTGAAAATAAGACCTAGCCAGACTATCAGCTCTAATGTGTCTTTTTGGAGCAAAAATTAATATAAGACCCAGTATTATATTACTATATAATATTATATTAAATTATATCATATCATAGACCTGGTCTTATAGTAAAATATAATTACTATATTAATTATATTTTATAATATAATTACTTGTATTAATTTTTGCTCCAAAAGATGTATTAGAGCTGATTGTCTGGGTAGGTTTTATTTCCGGGGAAACACGGTAAGGCCACATTTGTAACCCCCAAGAATGTTTTCAACATTTTTGTAGTTTCTGCAGCATTTTCAGGGAATTGAATACATGTAGGCCATTTTAAATATATCCATTCTCAGATTTTTGTTATTGTTTCATTTTAACTTTCAGAAGCAGTTTAGGAACCACCTGTCTGACATTTGGTTTTTGTTTTTATTTTTATTCTGTTTTTTTTCCTCTTTAAATTATGTCCATTCCAGGAAGACAGGCAGTATTGGTGATGGTGCTTAGACAGTGCTTAACATAGCTAAATATATCACATTAATTACACAGTAGACACTACCCATGTAAGATATAGAGGCTACAAAGACTACCATTGCTTTTGGTGGGGGCATAGCAATGACACTTGGTCAACATTTTAGTTGTCAAGGGTTCTAGTTTGGTTTCTTAACACCTTAGAAAATTATAGGTGACTCTTGGTTTGTGTATAGTTGATATTCTGGAATTGGGTTTAGAACTACAAATGATGTTAGACATGGTGTAGACCAGACCTTATCACCGTTCTGACTACTTACCTCCTCATCTACTTCTCTTCCTTGGATAAGTTATTTTAATCACATTTCCTAGCTATTAATGTCCTGATAAGAGGTCTGGTAAAAGAATAGGATGGAATGATTGGAAAAATTTCTTCTTAGTCTAGAGATTTATGACCTATGATACTCCGTGGAAAATGAGTTTACCATATAGGATTTGAAAAGAAGATTTTCTCTTCTCCCTCTCTGTTTTGATACTCCTCACCCCCACCCAGAAATGTTTTCTTTATACCAGTGGTGCTCACAATCTTTCCCTTTGTGAATTCAGAGACTAAAACTATTTTTCTACTTTTTCCACTTATGAGAAAGTAAAAATCATGTCTTACTAGAATTATGAAGAACATATTTTATTTGAAACTCTAATTGCTAAATGATAAGTGAGATGAATGACTAGGGTATCCAAATACAAATATTCTTATTACAAGAGACACACCAGATGACTCTACATTGAAAGCCCTGGATGTGCCGCATAGTAAACAAAATCCTCTAGAATGATTTTAATCTATTATTGTAATGAATATATGCCCTGTGCTGGCATCAAGTCATTGTAAGTGATGAGATATAAGACTTCCACTTCTGGCCAAGATAGACCAGAATTTACCTTCCCACCTGAGCAACCAAAACAACAGCAGCAACAACAACAACAACAAACCAAAACCCAAAAAAATGAAACAAAAAAACAACCCTCAATATATGAAACAAAAATTCTCAAAACACTAGACATCAAATAATAAAGGACAGTGATCCCTAACAGATGACAAAGAAACTTCTGAAACCCAAAATTACCCTGTCTTATTTGAGAGCAATTTCAGGCCATGGTACAGGGTTGGGGAATCCAAGCCACCACCTTGAATTAAAAGATGGACCTCTAAGTCCAAGGTGGCTAGAATTCATAGGAAAGAATACTATAGTGGATGGAGCTTCACAGACATAGAACTATAGAGATCTGTAGAGGGACCCCTTGAGTATTCAGCAGAATACTGATCACCCTAGCATGTGAAGAAATTATCTGAGTGAATAGAAAGAACCATCTGAAAGGATTAGAGGTAACAGTACTTGGCACTCACACAGACTCAGAAATGGGACATGTTTCTAACAGCCAGAATGGAAAAACCTCAATATCTGTGGGAAGTTGGATAGAGTACACAGAGGGGTCTTGCCTCAGTATTGGAAAAAATTACTCCTAAGCTGAGAAGTGCCCCAGACTTACCTAACAAATCCTACAAGCAAGATCTGAAAAGAACAAACAACTTCCAAATAATTTCAACTGTGTTCCAGAACAAAACTAAAGAATGTTTATAGGATTACAAAATATCCAACAAGATAAAATCACAATGTCTGGCATCAAAAAAAAAAAAAAAAAAAAAAACAAAAAAAAAAACTTAGGCATGCAAAGAAACAAAAATATGACCCATAATGAAGAGAAAAATCAGTGAAAATCTATACAGAAATTACACACATGATAGAATTAGTAGACAAGGTCATTAGAACAGTTATTATAACTATATTATAACATATATGAAAAAGTTAAGTAGAGAAAGATAAGACACAAATGGAACTGCTAGAGATGAAAACTGTAATTTCAAATATAAAAAATACTGGATAGGATTAATGGCAAATAAGACACTGCAGAAGAAAGGATTGTTCAACTAGAAATCATAGCAATAAAGTCAATTCAATATGAAACAAAAGAAAAAAGAGAAGCAACAAGTGTTAACAGAGTATTAGTGAATTGTGGGATAACTTCAAGTGTCATAGTATGTATAAGTGGAGTTCATGCACAACGGGGACGGGCTGAAAATATTTTAAGAAATAATCAAAAAAAAATTTCCAAATTTCATGAAAACTATAAATTCACAGGTCTGAGAGGCTAAAAAAAATACCAAACACAAGATATATGAAGAAACTACACAAAAACACATCATGCTCACATGATGTTCAGAGGAACAAAGATAAAGATGACAGCAGCTTTCTCATTAGAAATTATGCAATGACATCACAGAAATGGGGGTGAGAGGTGAGCCTCTTGAAATCTCCCCTGGAATTTACAACAAATTGAACAACTATAATTCCACAAAGGACTCCCTGCAGAGCACACAGGCAAGACTAAGAGATATGCATTTGAAATGATCTAAAGGTGGGCAAATAGGGTGAACAAAGAAGGAGGGAAGCGGGAAGTGCAGAAACGCCAGCCACGTTGGTGCAGGAGCAGACCACAGCTCCTAGACTGCTGCATCCCGGAACTACCACAGTCATGGTAAAGGGAAAAACTCCGACTACTAGTGCTCTGCTTATAACCCACAGTCCTGCCTGAGGGATCAGCATATAACACGGCTGAACCCAAAGCTCACGGCAGAGATTGCGGAGCAAAGACTGAGGGAAGAAGGGTGAAAACGGTGGTTTAAGCCTTCATTGCTGAGTAGAGGATGGAAGGTGTAGGTGTGGAGCCTAGTTGACCCTTCCCCACCCTTCCAGAGCCCCTCCACCCCCACCTGCCCAGTGCCAGAAGCGGAACTGTAGCAGTGTCAAATCAAAAGAACAGAATATTTACAGCTCTGAGAACTGTGGCCCGCAGCCAGGGACTTGCAGCCTAACTGGTTCTGCTGAAGGGGAAGAAGCACTGGGTGAAGGACCGGCTGGGGTGATAGTCGCCGTCATTGCTCTGGGCCACCTCTCACAACCCACCATGCCCCTGTCCCCACCTAACTGGGCAGATCCCTACAGGACTAAACAGAGCCACTGAAACACACAGTATATGAAACTGGTGCAGGAAAAGCTTTGGAAATTCAGAAGCTCTCCACATCTGCCACAGAAGCGGTGTGCTCTCACCAAGGTGACCTGCTCACAGAGAAGAAAACCACCTCCCAAAAATCACCCCATTGTATGAGAAGCTGAAATAGCGCAGAGAAAATATAACACTACAGCGTAAGAGAAAATAAAAGGCTGCAGTCAAAGAGAAAATAAAACATTCTACCAACACCTACTGGAAAACAAAAGAAAGACCTCTTTCTATCAACCTGTTGCACAACCCACTCCTGTAGATGCCTAGGCAAAGCAATAATAATCTGTTAATTGACATGAATAACCAAGGAAAAAGACAGCTCAGAAAGAAAATGAAAAGTCACCAGAAAATGAACTTAAATACATGGAAATATGTGACTTAAATGACAGAGAATTCAAGATTGCAGTTCTTAAAAAGCTCAATGAAATGCAAGAAAACACAAAAAAGGCAGTTTAATGAACTTAGAAACACAATCAAAGAACAAAATGGATATTTTACCAAAGACATTGAAATTTTAAAAGGAACCAAATAGAATTTCTGGAGACTAAGAGCTCAATAAAAGAAATGAAGAATGAAATAGCCAGCTTAGGTAGTAGAGTTGACCTGATGGAGGAAAGAATCAGTGACATCGAAGATAGAAATCTGGAAATGACACAGATTAAAGAAGAGAGAGACTTGAGAGTTAAAAGAAATGAAAGAACTCTACAAGAACTTTCTGACTCCATCGGAAAGAACAACATAAGAATAATGGGCACACCAGAAGGAGAAGAAAGGGAGAAGGGAACAGATAGTATATTCAAAGAAAAAGTCAACAAGAACTTCCCAAACTTGTGGAAAGAACTGGATCCTCGAATCCAAGAAGCAAATAGAACACCTGATTTCCTCATGGAAGCTGTCAAAAATTAATGACAAAATAAGAATCCGCAAGGCAGCAGGGAAAAGAAGATGGTAAACTACAAAGGAAAGCCCATTATGTTATCATCAGATTTTTCAGCAGAAACTCTACAAGCCAGGAGGGAGTGGAATCAAATATTCAAACTATTGAAAGAGAGAAGTTATGAGCCAAGAATAATATATCCAGCAAAGATATCCTTTAGATAAGAAGGAGGAATAAAGATGTTTCCGGACATACAGAAGATGAGGGAATTTTCTAACACACGAACTGCACTACAAGAAATACTGAAGGAGGCTATTCGACTAACATAAATAGGGATAATTTGTGACAACAAAAACATAAAAGGGGGGAGATTAAAAGTCTGAACCAGCATAAGGGAACGGTTCATAAAGTGAGCATGCTGAAGAAAATGGAATACTCTAAATATGAAACTTTCTTTTACATAAACTTAATGGTAACCACTCAAAAAAAAAAAAAACAGAACTGAAATATGTAACATAGCAAAAGAAGAAACAGAGGGAAATATCATAAAATACCACCACTTTGAAATAATAGACAACAACAAAACTGAAAAGAAACAATGGTACACAGTCCTACAAGAAAACCAAAGATAGAATGACAGGAAATCCTCATATATCAATAATCACCCTAAATGTGAATGGACTGAACGCACCAATAAAAAGGCACAGAGTAGCAGATTGGATGAAGAAACTAAACCCTACCATACGCTGCCTCCACGAGACACATCTCAGCTACAAGGACAAATATAGACTCAAAGTGAAAGGGTGGAAATAGACACTCCAAGCAAATGGTATCCAGAGAAAATCAGGTGTAGCCATACTGATATGAGATGAAACAGACTTCAGGGTGAAAAAGGTAGTAACAAGAGACAACAATGGACATTTCATAATGGTAAAGGGGACTATACAACAAGAAGACATAACAGTCATCAATATTTATGCCCCCAATCAGGGAGCACTGAAATATACCAAGCAATTACTAACAGAACTAAAGGGAGATATTGACCAAAACACAATTGTCCTAGGGGACTTAAATACATCATTGACAGCTATGGATAGATCATCCAAACAGAAAATAAATAAAGAAATAGCAGCCCTAAATGACACATTAGAAGAAATTGACATAGTTGACATTTATAGACCACTTCATCCTAGAATGTCAGACTATACATTCTTTTCTAATGTCATGGAACATTCTCAAGGATAGACAATATATTGGGACATAAAAGTAACCTCAGCAAATTTAAGAAGATTGAATTCATACCAAGTATATTCTCTGATCACGAGTCTTTGGTATTGCATATCAAGAACAAAAAGAAAGCAGGGAAAAAAACAAATACACGGAGATTAAATAACATAGTTTTAGAGAACAACTGGGTGAAAGGAGAAATAAGAGGAGAGATCAAAAGATACAATAGAAACAAATGAGAATGAAACTACATCCTACCAAAAGTTTGGGGATGCAGGGAAAGCAGTTTTAAGAGGAAAATTTATGTCATTACAGGCTTATCTTAAGAAACAACAAAAATTCCAGAAAAATTACCTCACTCTACACCCTAAAGAATGAGAAAAAGAAAACAAATGAAACCCAAAGTCAGCCGAAGGAAGGAATTAGTAAAAATCAGAGCAGAATTAAATGAAATAGGGAACAAAAAGACAATAGAAAAAATTAATGAGACAAAGAGCTGGTTCTTTGAAAAGATTAATAAAATTGACAAACCCTTGTCTAGACTGACTAAAGACAGAAAACACACAAACAAAATCAGAAACGAAATAGGGGAAGTATCATGGCTGCGACAGAACTATGAAGGACTATATGCCACCAAATTCAAAAACCTAGAAGAAATGCACAAGTTCTTAGAAACATATAGCCTTCCTAGGCTGAATCACGAATAACTGGAAAATCTAAATAGACCAATCACCAGTAAGGAATTTTTTTTTTTAATTTATTGGAGTGACATTGTTAGTAAAATCACGTAGAATTTCAGGTGTACAATTCTGTATTACATCATCTATAAATCCAATTGTGTGTTCACCACCCAGAGTCAGTTCTCCTTCCATCGCCATATATTTGATCCCCCTTACCCTAGCAAAGAAATTTAATCAGTTATCAGAAAGCTTTCCAAAAGCAAAAGTCCAGGACCATATGGCTTCACTAGTGAATTCTACCAAACATTAAAAGGTGATCTAGACAGGACGTCATAGGAATGGCGGCAGCGAGGCGCACTTTCTGAGTTCTCCTCCGGATCTTATTACAAACGGGACCTATAACCCATCAAAGAATTCTTTGCTCATCACACAGAACAGCTAAGAGACTCGTGGATAACTTGAAACTAAGGATTACTTAAAGGTGCGCTAATTGGGCGAGCAGGGGAAGGAAGGAAGGGAGCGGAGTGAAAACTCGAGGCCCACTCGCAGCATCCCAGCCCACGGGGGTGGCGGCGGCGGCGGCAGCGGCGAAAACCGCGGTGGCACCCGCAGTCCAGGCACGCACGGGATCCCAGGGCGGAACGGAGAGCACAGAGACCAGGAGGGCCCAGCTTAAGATGCACAAGATTCAACATATCCAGAGGCCAACTCCAGACCAAACCAGAGTACCACCGGGTTTGAACTACAAGTCACACACCCAGAGGGAATCCTCTGCAGGCACAAGAGCCCATAGAGGCCAAACCACATTTAAGTGGTCAACCCTCACGCAGCAGAACGCCGTGCAGTGGGCAGAGCCAAGTCTCACAACGAGTCAGCCTAGGAGTTAACCCCACCTACTCACAAGCAAAAAGCAATTAAAGATCTTCTTGAACAGGACAATATACACAACACAAGAGTCACCTTTGGAGCACACGCAGAGGAGAAGAACGAAGTAGTGCAAGTCAAATATAAAGGATACATACTACATAAGATAACCCAGCAAGAACTAAGAACTCTAGGGGATCTACCTAATACATCAAAACAAACACAGAGAGTCAGCCAGAATGGGGAAACAAAGATACACGTCCCAAATAAAAGAACAGAAGAAACCTCCACAACTGGAACCAAATGAAGCAGACGTAACCAACCTTTCAGAGACAGAGTTAGAACACTGGTGATAAGAATGTTTAAGGAGCTTAGAGAAGACATAAAGAAGGATGTAGAAATCATAACGAACAACCAGTTAGAACTAAAGAACACAATTACTTAAATTAAGAACTCACTTGAAGGAATTACCAGCAGGTTAGATGAAGCAGAGGATCGAATCAGCAACTTAGAAGACAAGGTAGCAGAGATCACCCAAACGGAACAACAGAAAGAAAAAAGAATAAAAAACAATGAGGATGGCTTAAGAGACCTCTAGAATAACATCAAGCGCAACAACATGCGCCTCATAGGAATACCAGAAGGTGAAGATAGGAAGCAAGGGATTGAGAACATATTTGAAGTAATAATGTCCGAAAACTTCCCCAACCTGATGAAGGAAACCAACATACAAGCCCAGGAAGTGCAGAGAGTTCCAACCAGGATAAACCCAAACAGGTCCACACCAAGACACATTATAGTTAAAATGGCAAAGCTTAAAGACAAAGAGAGAATCCTAAAAGCAGCAAGAGAAAGACAGAGGGTTACATACAATGGAACTCCCATAAGACTATCAAATGATTTTTCTACAGAAACATTGAAGGCCAGGAGGGAGTGGCAGGAGATACTCAAAGTGATGGAAAACAAAGGCCTACAACCTAGATTGCTTTATCCAGCAAGGCTATCATTTAAAGTTGATGGAGAGATAAAGAGTTTTCCAGAAAAGAATAAGCTAAAGGAATTTATTACCAACAAGCCAGCATTGCAAGAAATACTAAAAGGACTTCTGTAAATAGAAGAAAGATCAAAACAACCTAACTACAAATTTAAAAATGGCAACAACTATGTACCTATCAATAATCACTTTAAATGTAAATGGATTAAATGCTCCAATCAAGAGACATAGGATGGCTGAGTGGATAAGAAAGCAAGACCCTTGTATATGCTGTATACAAGAGACTCACCTCAGAACAAAAGACACACACAGGCTGAAAGTGAAGGGTTGGAGTAAGATATTTCATGCAAATGGAAATGAGAAAATGGCTGGAGTTGCAATACTTATATCTCACAAAATAGACTTTAAAATGAAGAACATATTAAAAGATAAAGATGGGCACTATATAATAATAGAGGGATCGATCCGACAAGAGGACATAACCCTAGTAAACATCTATGCACCCAACATACGAGCACATAAATATATAGAAAAAGGTACTGACTGACATAAAGACAGAGATCAACAGTAACACTATCATAGTAGGGGACTTCAACACACCTCTGACAACAAGGGACAGGTCTTCCAGACAGAAAATCAATATGGAAACAACAGCCTTAAATGATACATTGGACCACTTGGATTTCATCGATATTTTCAGAACATTTCACCCCAATGCTGCAAATACACGTTTTTCTCAAGCGCACATGGAACATTTTCCAAGATAGACCATATGTTAGGCCACAAAACAAGTCTTGATAAATTTAAGAAAATTGAAATCATACCAATTGTCTTCTCTGATCACAATGCTATGAAATTAGAAATGAACTACAGGAAAAAAACGGGAAGATATGCCAATTCACGGCGGCTGAATAACTTATTATTAAATAATGAATGGGTCAAGCAGGAGATCAAGGAAGAAATCAAAAGATATCTCGAGACAAACGAAAATGAAAACACGACGACACAAAATCTATGGGATGCCGCGAAAGCAGTCCTAAGAGGGAAATTCATAGCTTTGCAGGCCTACCTAAAGAAACAAGAAACCTCACTAATCAACAGTTTATCTACACACTTAAGGGATCTGGAAAAAGAACAGCAAAATAAGCCCAAAGGGAGCACAAGGAAGGAGATAATAAAGATCAGAGCAGAAGTAAATGAAATAGAAACCAGAAAAACAATACAAAAGATCAATGAATCCAAGAGTTGGTTCTTAGAGAAGATAAACAAAATTGACAAACCTTTAGCCAGACTCATTAAAAAAAAGAGAGAGAGGACCCAAATTAATAAAATCAGAAATGAAAGAAGAGAAGTGACAACGGACACCGCAGAAATACAAAAAGTTTTAAGAAGTTACTATGAGCAACTATATGCCAACAAATTTGACAATCTGGAAGAAATGGACAATTTTCTAGAGGCACACAACCTTCCAAGGCTAACTCAAGAAGAAACAGAAAACCTGAATAGACTGATTACCACCAGGGATATTGAACCAGTAATCAACAATCTCCCAACAAACAAAAGCCCTGGACCAGATGGCTTCACAGGTGAATTTTACAAAACGTTCAAAAAAGAATTATCACCTATTCTCCTCAAGCTCTTCCAAAAACTCCAGAAGGAAGGAAGACTCCCAAAGACTTTTTACGAAGCCATTATCACCCTGATCCCCAAATCAGACAAAGACACCACAAAAAAAGAAAACTACAGGCCGATATCTCTAATGAACATAGATGCAAAAATCCTCAACAAAATATTAGCGAACAGAATGCAGCAATACATTAAAAAGATCATACACCATGATCAAGTGGGATTCATCCCTGGTATGCAAGGGTGGTTCAACATCCGCAAATCAATTAATGTGATAAAGCACTTTAACAAAATGAAAAATAAAAATCACATGATCATATCAATAGATGCAGAAAAAGCATTTGATAAAATCCAACAGCCATTTACAATAAAAACCCTTAAGAAGGTTGGATTAGAGGGATCATATCTCAAAATAATAAAGGCCATATATGACAAACCCACAGCTAACATCATACTCAACGGGGAAAAGCTAAAACCATTCCCCCTAAGATCAGGAACAAGGCAAGGTTGCCTACTATCTCCGCTTCTATTCAACATAGTGCTGGAAGTTCTAGGCACAGCAATCAGACAAGAAAAAGAAGTAAAAGGCATCCAAATTTGTAAGGAGGAAGTAAAATTATCATTATATGCAGATGATATGATACTATATGTAGAGAACCCTAAAGACTCCACCAAGAAGCTATTAGAGCTGATAGATGAATTTAGTAAAGTAGCAGGATGCAAAATTAATATTCAGAAATCAGTTGCATTTGTATATACCAATAATAAAACATCAGAAGGAGAAATTAAAAAAAACAATCCCATTTACAATTGCTCCAAAGACTATAAAATACCTGGGAATAAATTTAGCCAAAGAAGTAAAAGATCTGTACTCAGAAAATTATAAGACACTGAAGAAAGGAATGAAGGAAGATATAAATAGATGGAAACACATGTCTTTTTCATGGATAGGAAGAATTAATATAGTTAAAATGTCCATACTGCCTAAGGCGATATACAGATACAACGCAATTCCTATGAAACTACCAACGACGTTTTTCACAGAAATAGAACATATAATCCTAAAATTTATATGGGACCATAAAAGACCCCGGATAGCCTCAGCAATCTTGAGAAATAAGAACAAAGTGGGAGGTATAACAATACCTAAATTCAATTATACTACAAGGCTACAGTAATCAAAACAGCATGGTACTGGCATAAAAACAGACACATAGATCAATGGAACAGAATAGAGAGCCCAGAAATAAATCCATGCCTATATGGCCATTTAATCTACGACAATGGAAGCAAGAATGTACGATGGGGTAAAGACAGTCTATTCAATAAATGGTGCTGGGAAACCTGGACAGACACATGCAAAAAAATGAAGCTAGACCACCTCCTTACACTATATACAAAAATAAATTCAAAATGGCTTAAAGACTTAAATGTAAGATCTGAAACCATAAAATACCTGGAAGAAAATATAGGAAGAAACTTCACAGACATTACCCGGAGTAAGATTTTTACTGATATATCCCCTCACGCGAGGGAAGTAAGAGAACAAATAAACATGTGGGATTATACCAAACTAAAAAGTTTTTTCACAGCAAAGGAAACCATCAATAAAAGAAAAAGGGATCCTACTGAATGGGAAAAGATATTTGCCAATGATATATCTGATAAGGGATTAATATCACAAATCTATGAAAAACTCACTCAACGCCAAAACAACAAACGACCCAATTAAAAAATGGGCAGAGGACATGAAGAGACATTTTTCTAAAAAGGACATACAGAAGGAAAACAGACATATGAAGAAATGCTCAACCTCACTAACCATCAGTGAAATGCAAATAAAAACCACAATGAGATACCACCTCACCCCAGTCAAAATGGCTATCATCAATAAATCAACAAACAACAAGCGCTGGCGCGGATGTGGAGAAAAGGGAACGCTTGTGCACTGTTGGTGGGATTGCAGATTGGTGCAGCCACTATGCAAAACAGTATGGAGGTATCTCAAAAATCTGAAAATGGAACTACCTTATGATCCAGTAATTCCACTCCTAGGTATCTATCCGGAGAAATCCAAAACTTCAATTCAAAAATCTTTATGCACTCCTATGTTTATTGCAGCACTATACACAATAGCCAAGACATGGAAACAACCGAAATGCCCATCGGTAAATGACTGGATTAAGAAACTGTGGTACATTTATACAATGGAGTACTATGCAGCCATAAAGAAGAAAGAAATCTTACCATTTGCAACAACATGGATGGACCTAGAGAACATTATGTTAAGTGAAATAAGTCAGACAGAGAATGATAAGTACCATATGATCTCACTTATATGTGGAATCTAAAGAAAAGAATAAGTGAATGAACTCATCAGAAACAGTTTTGGAGACAAAGAGGAAAAACTGAGGGTTGCTAGATGGGCGGGGGGGTGGGGGTAAAGGGGAAGGTGAGGGGATTAGAAAACAATCAGTAACCACAAGATGGCCATGGGGTTTGAAAATTAATCTGGGGAACGTAATTTAGTGGTTACCAGAGGGTAAGGGGTTTGGGGGGTGGCAAATGAGGGTAAGGGGGATGAAATATGTGGTGATGGAAGGAGAACTGACTCTGGATGGTGAACACATAATATAATTTGTAGATGATGTGATACAGAATTGCACACCTGAAATCTATGTAATTTTACTAACAATTGTCACCCCAATAAATTTAAAAAATAAATAAATAAATTTAAAAAAATTAAAAAAAGATGATCTAATACCTGTTCTCCTCAAACTCTTCCAGAAACATAAAGAAGAGACAATACTCCCTAACTCATTTTATGAGGCTAATATTACCCTGATACCAAAATCTGGTTAGGATAACACAAAAAAAGAAAATTACAGACTTATATCTCTGATGAATACTGATGCAAAAAATCCTAAACATAATTCTAGCCAATTGAATGCAACAATGTGTTAAAAAGATTATACATGATGACCATGTGGGGTTCATCCCAGGGGCACAAGGGTGGTTCATCATGTGCAAATCCATCAATGTGATACATCACATAAACAAAATAAAGGACAAAAATCATATGATTATATCAATAGTTGCAGAAAACTTTTGACAAGATACAATAGCCATTTATGATTAAAACACTTAATAAAATAGCTATAAAAGGAAAATACCTTAACAGAGTAAAGGCCATATATGACAAACCCTCAGCTAGTATCATAATTAACATTGAAAAACTGAAGCCTTTTGCTCTATGTTCAGGAACACAACAGGGTTGTCCCCTATCACTTCTGCTTTCCAACATATTGCTGGAAGTTCTAGCCAGAGCAATCAGGCAAGAGAAAGAAACAAACAGCATCCAAATTGGGAATGAAGAAGTTAAATTGTCAGTTTTTGCTGATGACATGATGCTATGTATAGAAAATCCTAAAGACTCCACCAAAAAGCTATTAGAAAAAATGAACGAATACAGTGAAGTTGCTGGCTACAAAATCAACATAAAAAGTCCATTGCATTCCAGTATACTAACAATGAAATCTCAGAAAAAGAAATTAAAAAAACAATTCTTTTTGTAATTGCAACAAAAAGAATAAAATACTTAGGAATAAACTTAACCAAGGATGTGAAAGACCCATGTGCTGAAAAGTATAAGACATTTTTCAAAGAAATTGGAGAAGACAGAAAAAAATGGAAAGACATTCCATGTTCATGAATTGGAAGAATCAGCAGAGTTAAAATGACCGTATTACCCAAAGCAATATACAAATTTAATGCAATTTTCCTCAAAATCCCAATGAAAGTTTGAAAAGAAATAGAACAAAAAATCATCAGATTTCTTTGGAACCACAAAAGACCCCGAATAGCCAAAGCAATCTTAAGAAAAAAGAACAATACTGGAGGTAACACACTCCCTGACTTTAGCTTGTACTACAGGGCTACAATAATCCAAACAGCATGGTATGGGCAGAGAAACAGATACACAGACCAATGGAATAGAATTGAGATCCCAGAAATAAACCTACATAAATAGGGAAAGATAATTTTTGACAAAGGAACCAAAAACATACAATTGAGAAAAGACAGCCTCTTCAATAAATGGTGCTGGGAGAATTGGAAAGCCACGTGCAAAAGAATGAAACTGGACTGCTCTCTGTCACCATGTACCAAAATTAATTCAAAATGGATCAAAGACTTAAGCATAAGACCTGACACAATAAACTGCATAGAAGAAAACATAGGTACTAAACTTATGGACCTTGGGTTCAAAGAGCATTTTATGAATTTGACTCCAAAGGTAAGAGAAGTAAAAACTAAAATAAATGAATGGGACTGTATCAAACTTAAAAGCTTCTGCACAGCAAAAGACACCATCGAAAAAATAGAAATGCAACTAACCGAATGGGACAAGATTTTTGTAAACAATGCTTCTGATAAGGGGCTAATATCCAAAATATATAAGGAACTCATACAACTCAGCAACAATAGAAAAAACAAACAGTCCAATTAAAAAATGGGCAGAGGACCTGAAGAGACATTTCTCCAAAGAGGACATACAAATGGCCAATAGACATATGAAAAAGTGCTCAACATCACTAATCATTAGAGAAATGCAAATTAAAACCACAATGAGATATCACCTCACCCCAGTCAGAATGGCTATCATCAACAAGACAAACAGTAACAAGTGTTGGAGAGGCTGTGGAGAAAAAGGAAGCCTCATACACTGTTGGTGGGAATGCAGACTCGTGCAGCCGCTATGGAAGGCAGTGTGGAGGTTCCTCAAAAAATTATGAATAGAATTACCATATGACCCAGCAATCCCTCTCCTGGGTATCTACCCCAAAAAATCTGAAAACATTTATGCATAAATATGTATGTGCTCCAATGTTCATTGCAGCTTTATTTACGGTGGCCAAGACATGGAAACAACTAAAGTGTCCTTCAGATGAACGGATAAAGATGTTGTGGTGTATATACACAATGGAATACTATTCGGCCATAAAGAAAGATGAAATAATACCATTTGGGACAACATAGATGTAATTCGAGATTATAATGCTAAGCAAAATAAGTCAGACAGAAAAAGTACAGAACCATATGATTTCACTGATGTGTGGTGTATAACACTGAAAACAAGAAAAGAACAAACAAGTCAAACAAATGAAGAAACAAAAACTCATAGACAGACAATAGTTTAGTGGTTACCAGAGGGTAAGGGGGGAGGGGGTTGGTAGATGAGTGTAAAGAGGATCAAATATACTGTGACGGAAAGAGAACTGACTCTGGGTGAACACACAATGTGAGATATAGATGATGTATTACAGAATTGTACACCTGAAATCTATGTAACTTTACTAACAATTATCACCCCAATAAACATTAATTGAAAAAAAAGAAATTGTGCAAGTGAGAAGACATTGGAGCAACATCATGAAAGTACTGATAGTATAAAAACAAAAGTCTACTTAGAATTCTATACCCAGTGCAAGGAGCTTTTAAAATTGAAGATGAAATACAAACTTTTTTCTGATGTGTAACAGGTGAAGTAATTCATCAATAGCAGACTGCCCCTCAAGAAAGGAAGTTTCTAATGCATAGAAACTACATGGCTACATTTAGAAACGAGTTTTCCGTTTTCTTATTTTCTTTTTTATTTATTTATTTTATTAGTTTCAGGTGTACAAAACAATGTTATAGACATTTATCATTTATATCTCACACACATTGATAACCCCTCTCCCCCATCTACTACCCCTCTGATATCATAAACAGCCATTACATTTCCATTGTCTCTATTTCTAATGCTGTACAAGTTTTCTTTTTTAAATTATTATTAGTTTCAGATATACAAAACAACATAATGATTAGACATTTACACACCTCACAAAGTGATAACCCCAACAAATCTATTACACACCTGACACTGTACACAGCTGTTATAATACCATTGACTACATTCCCTATGCTGTACTTTATACCCTGTGAATATATATATATATATATATATATATATATATATATATATATTTAATTATACTGGACATTTAATATTATTTTATATTAGTTTCAGGTGTACAGTGCCGCAGTTAGGAATTTATATAATTTAAGAAGTGATCCCCCCAACAAGTCTAGTACCCATCTGACACAATACATTGTTTTTACAATATTATTGACTGTATTCCCCATACTGTATTTCACATCCCTGTGACTATTTTGTGACTACCAATTTGTACTTCCTAATTCCTTCACCATTCTCACTCATCCCCCAAAACCCCTCCCATATGGCAATCATCAGTTTGTTCTCTGTATCTATGAATCTATTTCTGTTTTGTTTGTTCATTTATTCTGTTCTTTAGATTCCACATCTAAGTGAGATCATATGGTATTTGTCTTTCTCAGTCTGACTTATTTCACTTAGCATAATATCCTCTAGGTTCATCCATGTTGTTGCAAATGGTAAGATTTCGTTCTTCTTTGTGGTGGAGTAATACTCCGTTGTGTAAATGTAGCACAATTTCTTTATCCAGGCGTCTATTGGTGGGCACTTCAGTTGTTTCCGTTTCTTGGCTATTGTGAATAGCACTGCAGTAAACATAGGGATGTGTGTGTGTGTGTGTGTGTGTGTGTGTGTGTGTGTGTATTTGAATTACTGTTTTGGATTTCTTTGGATAAATACCCAGGAGTGGAATTGCTGGGTCGTAAGATAGTTTTATTCTTAATTTTCTGAGGAACCTCCATACTGTTTTCTATACTGGCTGCACCAACTTTCAATCCCATCAACAGTGCATGAGAGTTGCCTTTTAACCACATCCTTGCCAACACTTGATGTTTATTGATTTATTGATGATAGCAATCCTGACAGGAGTGAGGTGGTATCTCATTGTGGTTTTTATTTGCATTTCTTTGATGATAAGTGATGTTGAGCATCTTTTCATATGTCTATTGGCCATCCGTATGTCCTTTTTGGAGAAATTTCTAATAAGCTCTTCTGTGCATTTTTAATTTGGATTTTGTGTGTTAGTGTGTGTGTGTGTGTGTGCGTGTGTGTGTGTGTGTGTGTTGAGTTGTATGAGTTCTTTACTAGTTTTGGAGCTCTTATCAGACCTTATCAGATGTATCATTGGCAAATATCTTCTTCCATTCAGTAGGAAGTCTTTTCATTTTGTTGATGGTTACCTTTGCTGTGAAAAAACTTTTTAGTTTGTTAGTACAATTTGTTTATTTTTTTCTTTTGTTTCCCTTGCCCAAGGAGATATATCAGTAAAAATATTACCAAGGTAATGTCTGAGAGTTTACATCCTATATTTTCTTGAAAGAATTTAATGGTTTTGTGCCTTACATATAAGTCTTTAATTCATTTTGAGTTTATTCTTGTATGTAACTTAAGAAGGTACTCCTGTTACATTTTTTTGCATGTATCTGTCCAGCTTTCCCAGCACCATTCATTGAATAGACTGTCTTTACCTCAGTGTAAATTCTTGCTTCCTTTGTCAAAGATTAAATGACCACCTTGGCATGGATTTCTTTCTGGGCTCTCTATTCTGTTCCATTGATCTATCTGTTTTTATGCCCATACCATGCTGTTTTGATTACTATGGCCTGGAAGTATAATTTGATACCAGGTAGTGTGATACCTCCAGCTTTGTTCATATTTCTTAGGATCGCTGTGGCTATTGGGAGTCTTTTATGGTTCCATATAAATTTTAGGATTATTTGTTCTAGTTCTTTGAAAAATGCCATTGGTATTTTGATAGGGATTGCATTGAATCGATAAATTGCTTTGGGTAGTATGGACATTGTAACTATATTAATTCTTCCTATCCATGAGCATGGTATATGTTTTGATTTATTTGTATCTTCTTTAATTTCTCTTCCATACCTTATAGTTTTCTGAGTACTGGTTTTTTACTTACTTGGTTAAATTTATTCCTAAGTATTGTATTTCTTTTGATGCAATTGTAAATGGAATTGCTTTCTTAATTTCTCTTTCTGATCATTTGTTATTGGTGTATAAAAATGCAACTGGCTTCTGAATATTAATTTTTTAATTAAAGTTTATTGGGGTGACAATTGTTAGTAAAGTTACGTACATTTCAGGTGTACAATTCTGTATTACACCATCTATAAATCACATTGTGTCTGAATATTAATTTTATATCCTGCTACTTTACTAAATTCATTTATCAGTTCTAATAATTTTTGGTGGGATCTTTGGGGTTCTCTATATATAGTAGTATCATGTCATTGGCAAATAATGAGAGTTTTACCTATTTTCCCATTTGGATTACTTTTATTTCTTCTCCTTGTGAGAGTGCTGTGACTTTTATTATGTTGAATAAAAGTGGTGAAAGTGGGCATCCTTGTATTGTTCCTGATCTTAAGGAGAAAGCTTTTAGCTTTTCCTCACTGAGTATATTAGCTGTGCCTTTGTCATATGTGCGCTTTCTTATGTTGAGATATGTTCCATCTATTCCCACTCTGCTGAGATTTTTTTTATCATATATTGATGCTGGATTTTGTCAAATGCTTTTTCTGCTATCAATATGACCATATGATTTTTATTTTTTATTTTGTTTATGTGGTGTATCACATTGATTGATTTGTGGATATTGAAACAACCCTGCATACCAGAAATGAATCTGACTTGATCACAGTGTATGATCTTTTTTAAGTTTTGCTGAATTCAGTTTGCTAATATTTCATTGAGAATTTTTGGATCTATGTTCATAGGGTTATCAGTCTATAATTTGCTGTTTTTGTAATGTTTTTGTCTGGTTTTGGAATCAGGGTAATGGTGGCCTCATAGAATGATTTTGGGAGCATTCCCTTCTCTTGAAATTTTTGGAATAGTTTGAGAAGAATAACTGTTAATTCTTTCTTTAATGTTTGGCAAAATTCACCTGTGAAGCCATCTGATCCAGGGCTTTTGTTTGTTGGGAGCTTGTTGATTAGTGTTTCCATTTTGTTGGTAGTAATCAGTCTGTGCAGCTTTTCTGTTTCTTCTTGATTCAGCTTTTGAAGATTGTATGCTTCAAGGAATTTATCCATTTCTACCAAATTGTTCAATTTGTTGGCCTATAGTAGTATTTTATTATTATTATTATTATTATTTGTATTTCTGTGGTGTTTGTTGTCACTTCTACTCTTTTATTTCTGATTTTATTTATTGGGGTCTTCTCTTTTTTTTTCTTGATGAGTGTGCTTAAAGGTTTGCCAGGTTTTTATTTTTTTTTATTTTTCAGAAAATTAGGTCTCTGTTTCATTGATCTTTTGTGTTGCTATTTTAGCCTGTATTTTATTTATTTCCACTCTGATCTTTATTATTTCCTTCCTTGTACTCACCCTTGCCTTTGTTTCCTGTTTTTATCCCAGTTCCCTTAGGTGTAAATTTAGACTGTTTATTTCAGATTTTCCTTGTTTCTTTAGGTAGGCCTTAATTGCTATGAATCTCTCTCTTAGGACTACTTTCACTGTGTCTCATAGATTTTGGTCTTTGTGTTTTCATTTTCATTTGTCTCACAGTATTTTTGATTACTTCCCTGAACTCATTGTTGATCCATTCATTATTTAGTAGCATGTTATTTAGCCTTTATGTGTTTATGTGTTTTTCCATTTTTTTCTTGTAATGGATTTCTAGTTTCATACTATTGTGGTTGGAGAAGACACTTGATATAATTTCAGTCTTCTTAAATGTATTAAGAGTTGTTTTGTGGCCTAACATATGGTCTATCTTGGAAAATGTTCCTTCTGCACTTGAAAAGAATATATATTCTGCTGATTTGGAGTGAAATGTTCTAATTAAATCCATCTGTTCTAGTCTGTCATTCAAGACCACAGTTTCCATATTGATTTTCTGTCTGGAAGATCTGTCCATTAGTGTCAGCAGTGTGTTGAAGTCCCCTACTATGATTGTGTTACTCTTGATCTCTGCCTTTATGTCAGTCAATATTTGTTTTATATATTTAGGTGCTTCTACATTGAATGCATAAATGTTTACTACGGTCATTTCCTCTTGTTGGACTCATTGCTTTTTTGTTATGTATTTTCTTCTTTGTCTATTATTATAGTCTTCATTTTATAGTCCACTTTGTACGATATAAGTATTGCTACTCCAGTATTTTGCCTCAATTCCATTTGCATGAAATATCTTTCCTAATACCTTTATTTTCGGTCTATGTGTGTCTTTTGATCTGACGTGGGTCTCTTGTAGACAGCATATGCGTGGGTCCTGTTTTCTTGTCCATTCAGCTACCCTATGTCTTTTGATTGGAGCATTTAATCAATTTACTTTTAAAGTGATTATTCATAGGTACATAATTATTTCCATTTTATTGTTCATATTTTTATCTTCATTTCTTTGTTTGTTATTTCTTGTCTTCTGCTTTAAAAAGTCCTTTCAACATTTCTTGTAGTACTAGCTTGGTGGTAATGAATTCTTTTAAGGTTTTCATGTCTAAGAAGCTGTTTGTCTCTCCTTCAAATTTCAATGATAGACTTGCTGGGTAGAGTAGTCTTGGTTGTAGGCCCTTGTTTTTCATCACTTTGAATATTTCCTGCCATTCCCTCTGGACTTGCAATGTTTCTGTTGAGAAATCAGCTGTTAGTCTTATGGGAGCTCTGTCATAAATAACTAGTTGTCTTTCTCCTGCTGCTTTTAGGATTCTCTGCTTATATTTGACCTTTGCCATTCTAATAATGTGTGTCTGTGTGGACCTGTTTGCATTCATCTTGTTTTGGACTCTGTATTTCCTGGCCTTGTATGTCTACTTCCTTTGCCACATTAGGGAAATTTTCAGTCATTATTTCTTCATATAGGTTCTTGATCCCTTGCTCCCTCTCTTCTCCTTCTGGTACTCCTATGATGTGAATGTTGATATGCTTGATGTTGTCCTAAATGTCCCTTCAACTGTCTTTTTTTTAATACTTATTTTTGTTGCTGTTGTTCTGGTTGGGTGTTGTCTGCTATCTTGTCTTCTAATTTGTTGATTTCATACTGTGCTTCATCTAATCTGCTGTTGATTCCTTCTCGTGTATTCTTCTTTTCAGTTATTGTATTATTTATTGTGACTGGTTCTTTTTTATGGTTTCTATGTTCTTCTGTATGCTTACTATCTCTTTGTTGAAATTTTCACTAAGTTCCTTAAGCATTCTTTTTTTTATTATTTTTTTTTTATTTTTTTTTTTTTAAGATTTTATTGAGGAAGGGGAACAGGACTTTGTTGGGGAAGAGTGTGTACTTCCGGGACTTTTCCAAGTCAAGTTGTTGTCCTTTCAATCTTAGTTGTGGAGGGTGCCGTTCAGCTCCAGGTCCAGTTGCTGTTGTTAGTTGCAGGGGGTGGAGCCCACCATCCTTTGTGGGAGTCGAGGAGTCGAACTGGCAGCCTTGTGATTGAGAGCCCACGCTCCAACCAACTGAGCCATCTGGCCACCCGGGAGCTGAGCGGCAGCTCATTGACTTCATTCTAGTTGCGGAGGGCGCAGCTCGCTGGCCCATGTGGGAATTGAACCGGCAGCCCTGCTGCCCAGAGCTCGCGCTCTAACCAGCTGAGCCACCCGTCCGCCCCCTTAAGCATTCTTATACCCAGTGTTTTAAACTATTTCTCTGGTAGGTTGTTTGCCTCCATTTCATTTAGTTCTATTTCTGGGTTTTTTTCCTGTTCTTTTATTTGTTTACTCATTCTGGATGCCTCTCTGTGTTTGCTTCTATGTATTAGGTAGATCTCCTATGCATCTCTGTCTTTTCTGGGTGGTCTTATGTGTTAGGTATCCTGTGTATTTCAGTGGCACAGTCTCACTGATCACCTGTGTGTGTGTTCCAAGAGTGTCCCTTTGGTGTTGTGTGTATTCTCCTGTTGTAGTTGAGCTTCGATTGCTATTGGCACATATGTGTGTGGGATTGACACCTAAGCTGACTGACTGAGAATTGGCTATGCCCACAGTGTATGAGGTGCTGGGTGTATGTACATGGGGTGGGGGCGATCCCTCAGAGGGGTATCTGACCCTGTGGGCTCTTGTGTCTGTCGAGACTACACTTTGTGTGTGCCACATGTAAGGATAGCCAGGTAGTACTCTGGTATGGTCTGAGGCCTGCCTCAGGGTATGTTGTTTCTGGGGTCTCTTAGAAAGTGCTCATGTGCAGGCCAATTTCAGCCTTGCCTGTGACAGGCCTGTGGTTACCTGGTAGAAGCTACCATGTCTCCCCCAAAATAAGACCTAACAGGACCATCAGCTTTGGAGCAAAAATATAAGGTATTATATTTATTATATTATATTATTATATTATATTATATTATATTATATTTCTAGTCTTGTATTATATTAAAATAAGACTGGGTCTTATATTAGTTTTTTCTCCAAAAGACACATTAGAGTGGATGGTCTGGCTAGGTCTTATTTTGGGGGAAACATGGTACCAAGCTATATGTGGTTGGTTGCTGCCTGTGCTAGACCTGGAGGCATGTGGGGGTGTCCTTGCTGTGAACCGAGGCTGGTTGCTACCAGTATTGGGCTTGGGACAGGTAGAAAAAGGCCCAGAGGCCCTCAGGCCTGTTGTCACCAACTGGCTGCCCATAAGGCTCAGCCATTGAAAAAATCTCCTTAGGTGTGTGGGCCAGGCTGGTTGACCTAGTGTTGAGAATGCCTTTGGAGATGCAGCACTAGCTGGTTTGGCAGGGTCCCAGGGAGTCATGAGGCATGGCCAGTGGTTTTTGCAGGGTTAATGCAGATTCAGTTCTTGCACTAGTGTCTGGCCAATGACCCTTTGTAAAATGCCCTGAGAATATCACAGCCAGCCACCGCTCACCTCGGGCCCACAATTCCCTGAGAGTCACCCAAGAGAGGCTGTGGCTCAAGTTGTGGCTCATTGTCTACCATCAAAATTTCCCTGGGCAGGTACAGGCCATCTGTTGCTATAAAAGTTTTCTGCAGCTTGTGGGGTAGGGCCAGCCACCCAGGAACCAAGAGTGCCCTCGGCTATGCAGCACTAGGTGGGTGGCACACAGTTTCAGCGAGTTATGTGGTGTGGGCATTGGTTTTTACAAAGCTAATGCAGTTTTGGTTCTTACACTGGTGCTGGACCTGTAATTACTTGGGAAAAACGCTCTGAGAACAGTGGCCAGCCATCATTCATCTTAGGCCCGCAGATCCCTGACAGATTCCCAACAGCGGCAATGTAGGTTGTGGCTCACTGCTCACTCCCAAAAGTTCTGCGAGCTGCTGTGGGCCATCCACTGCTGTAAAAGCTTTCCACAGTTTGTGGGATGGGGCTGGCTCCCAATAGCTGGGAGTGCTCATGGCAATGTAGTACTAGCAGCACAGGATGGAGACTCAGGGCGTCACCAAGGTGGTGATTTTACCAGAGTAATGCAGTCTCAGATTTGGCCTTTGGGAGTGTGTTCAACATAGAGAAGATGGCACCCTCCAGTAGGCTACATATGAGGCAGGCTCCATACAGGGACTATGGGTGCTTCCCCTTCATCCATGCCCCAAAATCACACTACTTAGTCTTTCCTGGCATGTCTCTGGTGCCTCTTGGGTTGTCACCCCTCTACTGGAGACCAAGTGAGTGTTTGTAGGTGAGTAAGTCTGTGGGAATGCCTTTAAGAGGGAGTCTGCTTTCCAGCACCTTCTATCTCACTGGTAAAAGCAGACAGTCCTCGCTGATTTTCACTGCCAGATATTATGGGAACTCTTCTTCCTGGCACAGAATCCCTAGGCTGGGGAGCCCAGTGTGGGGATATGACCCCTCCCTCATCCAGGGGGAACCTCTATCACTGAGATGTCCCTCCTGGTGTTCAACCACTCTCTGTGGGCTTGGGGTCAGCCCATTCCATGTCTTTGCCCCTCCTATGAGTCTCAATGTGGCGTCTTCTTTATATCCTTGGTTCTGTTCAGCTAGTCTTCAGATGATTCTTGGGGTTGATCTATAATTTATTTGTAATTTTAGTGTGATCCCCAAAGGAAGTACACATAGTGTATACCTAATCTGCCATCCTTGACCTTTTTCTCCAAACTATTTTTCATTTAAGGAAATCTCTATAAAGTAATTATCTGGAAATGAATCTTACTGAACAGAGACTTCAGTGGACACACATGACAACGAATACAGATTTTTACAGAGTTAACACAGAAATATCATTAAACAAATGAGCAACAACCACAAATAGCTACAACAACAAACCCTTTGGTGATGGTGCATCTGATATCCAAAGCCATCACATTATTATTTTAAATGTCCAATTAAAAAATTAGATATGCAAAGAAGCACGAAAGTATGCTCCATACACAGGGGAAAAAGTAATGAAAAGAAACCATCCCTAAGGAAGCCTCGACTTTGGACTTACTAGACAAAGACTTTAAATCATTAACTTCAGTCTTTAAAGAACTCAAGGAAACCAGTCTAAAGGAGTAAAAGAAAATATGAGAATTATGCCTCACTAAATAGTGAATGTCAATACAAGGTAGAAAGTACTAAAAAAAGAACCACATAGAAAATTTGGATTTCAGAAATACAAAAACTGAAATGAAAAATTCATTAGAGTGGCTCAACAATACACCTGATCTGGCAGAAGAAAGAATCAGCATACTTGAAGATTGCTCAAATGAGATTAAAGTCAGAAATAGAACAGAAAAATGAAGAAAAGTAAATAGAGTATCTGAAAACTATGGGGCACTATCAAGTGAATCAACATACATAATAACTAAAGTCCCAGAAGGAAAAGGAAGAGACAAAAGGTATGAGAAAATATTTGAAGAAACAATGGCCAAAAACTACTAAAATTTTATAGAATACATTAATTTGCACATCTAAAGACCTCAATGAATTCCAAGTAGAAATAAGTCAAAGAAAATCTCACTTAGGTACATTAGAATCAAAATGTCAAAAGTCAAAGATGAAAAGGGAATATTCAAAGCAGCAAAACAAGCAACTCATTATGTACAAAAGATCCTCCATAATATAACCTGCCAGTTTCTCATCAGAAACTGAGGAGGCTAGAAGGATTGGGATAATATATTCAAAGTGCTAAAAGAGAGAAACACTATTAATCAAGTATTCTATAATATGTTGGCAGAACTAGACTTTAAAAATGAATGAGAAATTAAGACATTGGCAGATCAACAATCACTGAGAGAACTCATCACTAGCAGATGGTCATATCAGAAATACTAAAAGGAGTCCTTCAAGTTGAAATGGAAAGACACTTGATATTAACTTGAATCTACACAAATAAATAAAGAACATTTGTATAGGTAAATGTAAAAGACAGTATAAATGTATTTTTGTTTGTGACTTTTTCCTCCTAATTTAAAGGACAGCTGCAAAAAGCAAGAATTATATATCTGTGTTGATAGGCATACAATGTGTAAAGATGTAATTTGTATGACAATAATAGCACAAAGGAAGAAACAGATAATGGAGCTACGTAGGAGCAAATTTTTTTTGTATAGCATTGAAATTGAGTTGCTATTTATCTGAACTAGATTGTTATAACTTAAGATGTTAATTGTAATTCACAGGGCAAACAATAAGGAAATAACTCCCAAAAATAGAGTAAAAAATGACAAAGGAATGAAAAATCCTATTTAATACACACACAAAAAATGAAGTGATGGAGGAACAGAGGAACAAAAATGAGATAGAATATATAGAAAACAAATTGTAGCATGGTAGTCACAAATCCTACATTATCAGTAATTACATCAAATGTTAATGGATTAAACAATACAACCAAAAGGAAGAGATTGGCAGAACGGATATAAAATCATGGTCCATCTATATGCTGTCCATAAGAGACACACTTTAGATTCAAAGACACAAAAGATTGAAAGTAAAGGGACAGAAAAATATACCATGCAAATGTTTAGTAACAAAAAGAGAGGTGGAGTGGCTATATGAGTATCAAATAAAAAGGGCTTTTTAAGATAAAACTTGTTACTATAGAGAAAGATGGACATTTTATAAGGCTAAAAGGGTGAATATATAAAAACATATAACATAAAGAACTGTATTAAAGTTATGCTGATGGTAACCACTTTGAGCACCTCTTGTAATTGCAGAAGTCAAACATGACTTGTATTCATCTTTTGTTATAGGTATATAATAACAATTTTAACACAGCTTTTTTTTCCTTTCTTAAAATGTGTATACATTTTTTTGGCACCCTCTGTATATTCTATCTATATCTAACATCAGAGTCCCAAAATACGTGAAGAAAAATCAGACAGAATTGATGTGATGAATAGACAATTCAACAATAATAGTTGGAAACTTGAATATCCTATTTTCACTAATGCATAGAACAACTAGGCAGAAGATAAATGGGAAAATTGAAGACTTGAAACAATACAATAAATTAACTAGACCTAATAGATGTTATAGACTGCTCTACCCAACACAGAATACACATTGTTATAAAGAGCATACGGAATATTATCCACGATAAATCATATGTTAGTCCATTAAAAATAGTCTTGATAAAATTTAAAGGATTGAAATCATACAAAGTCTGTTCTCTGACCACATTGGAATGAAATTAGCAGCAGCACAAATGGGAAATTCACAAATGTGGAATTAAATAACACATCCCTAAATAACTAATGGGTAAGAGAAGAAATAATATGGTAAATTGGGAAATACTTCAGAATGAATGAAAACGAAACCACAACATATAAAAACTTATGGGTCATGGCTAAAGCAGTGATTAGAGGTACATTATAGCTATACATGTGCATATTAAAAAAAACCCAGAAAGACCTCAAAATCAGTACCTAACCTACTACTCAAAAAAAAAAAAAAAACAACAACAAAAACCTATACAAAGAACAAACTAAATCCGAAGCAATCAGAAGGAATGGAATAATAAAGATTAGAGTGGATATCAATAAAATGGAAAGTACTAAAAACAACAGAGAAAATCAACAAAATCAAAAACTGGTTCTTAAAAAGGGAACCCTCGTGCACTGTTGGAGGGAGTATAAATTGGTGCAGCAACTATGGGAAACAGTATGGAGGTTCCTCAAAAAACCAAAAATAGAATTACCTTATGACCCAGCATTTCACTCCTGGTACTTATCCAAAGAAATCCAGAACACTGATTCAAAAAAATATATGCACCCCTATGTCTACTGCAGCACTATTCAAAATTGCCAAGATATGGAAATAACGAAAATGTCCATCATAGGTGATTGGATAAAGAAATAGTGGTACAGTTATACAATGGAGTATTACTCTGCCATAAAAAGAATGAAATCTTACCATTTGCAACAAAATGGGTGGACCTATAGGATATTACGCTAAGTGAAATACGTCAGACTGAGAAAGAAAAATATCACATGATCTCACTTATATGTGGAATCTAAAGAACAGAATAAATGAGCAAATAAAACAGAAATAGACTCATAGATACAGAAAACAAACTGACGGTTGCTAGATGGGAGGGGCATTGGGGGATGAGTGAGAAAGGTGAAGGGATTAGGAAGTACAAATTGGTAGTCACAAAATAGTCAGGGGGATGTGAAATACAGTATGGGGAACATGGTCAATAATGTAGTAAAGACAATGTAGGGTCTTAAATGGGTACTGGACTTATCAGTAGATTATATGCCTAACCACTGCTCTGTACAACTGAAACTAATAAAAATAATATGAATGCCAACTATAATTACACACACACACACACACACACACACACACACACACACACACACACAGAGGGTGCCAAAAATGTATACACATTTTAAGAAAGGAAAAAAAAACTATTAAAATTGGAAAACTCAATATATACCAATAACAAAAGATGAATACAAGTAACATTTGACTTCTGCAATTACAAGAGGTGCTCAATGTGGTTACCATCAGTGTCCAGACACTTCTGATTATGGTAAATTACTACTTGAGCAATGTTGACCAAAGTGTCCACTTGTATATGTTTTTTGGCACACCCAGTATATATAGCTAAAAGATGTATACACATTTTGAGAAATGAAAGAAGTGTATTAAAATTATGTTGACGGTAACCACTTTGAGCACCTCTTGTAATTGCAGAAGTCAAACGTGACTTGTACTCATCTTTTGTTACTGGTATATATTATTATAATTTTAATAGTTTTTTCCTTTCTTAAAATGTGTATATATATATTTTTTGGCACCCTCTGTATATAATCGTGGGATGTTAAAATACAGCATAGGGAATATAGTCAATGGTAATGTAATAGCTATGTATGATACATCAGATAGGTGGTAGACTTGGTGGGGTTATCATTTTGAGAAGGGCATAAATTTATGATCATTATGTTGCTTTGTACACCCAAAACTAATAAAAAATAAATTTAAAATGTTGGTTCTTAAAAGAAAAACAAAATTGACAGGGCTTTAGCTCATGGGGACATTACTACTGATATTTCAGAAATAAAATTGATTATAAAAGGATACTATGTATGCAGACAAATTAGACATAATAGATGGAATAGACAGATTTCTGGAACTCAAGCTACCAAAACTAACAAGAAGAAATGAAAAAAAGAAAACTGAATAGATATAACAAATAAAGTGATGGAATAATTAATTTTTTTAAATTCTCACAAATAAAAACCTAGGACCAGACAACTTAACTGGAGAATTCTACGAAATGTTTTAAAAAGAATTAGCATCAATCATTCAAAAAATTTTACACACACACATACACACAATGGAAGAGGAGTCAAAACTTCCCAACTCATTCATCAAGGCCAAACCCTCATAGATACCAAAATCTTGATACCAGAACCAGAGAAAGACATCACAAGAAAAGAAAACTACAGACCAACATTCCCTATGAATATAGACACAAAAATCTTAAAAACAACAAAAAACCCTAGCAAATCCAATTAAAAACCACAGGACAAGTTAGTTTCACTGGTGAACTCTACCAAACATTTAAAGAATTAGCACCACTCCTGCTCAAATACTTTCAAAAAAATTAAAGAGGAGAGAGCACTTTCAAAGTCATACTACAATGCCAGTAATGCTGATATTAAAGCCAAACAAAGAAACTACAAGAAAACTCCAGATCCATATCCCATATGAACATTGATGAAAAGAAACAAAACAAAACAAAATAAAAAACAACAAAAAAACCATCAACAAAACACTAGCAAAACAAATTCAAAAGCATATTAAAAAGATTATACTCTATGAGTAAGTGGGATTTATACCAGAATGCAATGTTTGTTCAACATATTCAAATCAATGTAACACACTCAATTAATAAAATGATAGAATTAAGGGAAAAAACCTGGTGATTATCTCGATTGATGCAGAAAAAGCATTTCACAATATCCAAGAACTCTTCATCATAAAAAGACTCAACAACCAGGAATAGAAAGGAAATTCATCAACCTGATAAAAGGCACCTATGAAAAGCCACAGCTAAAATCACACTTAATGGTGAAAGACTGAATATTTCCCCCTTGGATTACTGTCACGCGGGGTGGCATGAGGAGTCTCTGATCCCGCTCCCCACATTAGAACACAGGATATGGTGAGGCCAAAAAGGAACACCCACGGAGCCATAGATAGGGGAGTCATACCACTATATTCTTTCTGGCGGCTGGGTTGGAGACACAGGAAGCAGGAGCCACGCTATCCACAACCTGCCGTCCACTTCTCTCTGCCAACCAACCTCACTTGCTAGCTGCAATCCACTGCGCTAACTGCAATCTGCTCTTGCTAGCTCAGCCACCATCTTCTTGCTAGCCCTCATTTTTCTGCTAGCGTAGCCATGGCAGTTATATTAGTGGCCAATGGCTCACTGGTTATAGCTGATGGCCAACTAGCCACAGCTGATGGCCATCCAATCACAGTTGATGGCCATTTACTACCTGAGCCAGCACCTTCCCACGTGAGGCTGAGAGCCTGGAAACTGCACTCCTGGCTCTGTCCCCACAATTTGAAACAAGAAAAAGTTCACTCTCATGATTTCTATTTAATATTGTACTAGAGTTTCTAACCTGATCAATTAGGCAAAGAAATGAAATAAAAGCCATAAAGTTTGGAAAGGAAGAAGTAAAACTATTTCTATTTGCAGAGGACATGATCTTATATATAGAAAATCCTGAGAAATCCAGTAAAAGCTATTAGAGCTAATAAATGCATTCAGCATAATTGCAGAACACAACATCAACATACAAAATAATTGCACTTCTATACACTAGAATAAAGAATTCAAAAAGAGAATTAAGGCAACAATACCATTTATGGTAGCATAAAAAAGAATAAAATACTTAGGAATAAATTAAACAAGAAGTACAAGACTACAGCTAAAACTACAAAACATCATTGAAATAAATTAAAGAGCTATATAAGTGGAAAGACATCCTGTGTTCATGGGTTGAAAGACTTACTATTGTTAAAATACAATATTCCCCAAAGTGAGGTACAGATTCAATGCAATCTATCAAAAATCGCAGCTTGGCTTCTTCCCCCTGAAGTACAAGCTAATCCTAAAATTTATATAGAATCACAAGGGAGTCTGAATAGCCGATATCATTCATTCTGGAAAAAAAACACAAAATTGGAAGATTCACACTTGACAATTTCAAAACTTACTAAAAAGTTATAGCAATCAAGACTGTGCAGTACTGGCATAAAGACAGACATTTAGATCAATGGAATGGAATTGTGAGTCCAGAAATAAACCCATACATCTATGGTCAATTGTTTTTTCAAAAGATGCCCAGACAATTCAATGGGGGAAAGAGTAGTCTTTTCAACAAATGGTACGGGAAAAACTGGATAGACAAGTGCAAAAGAATGAAGGTGGACTCTTACCTCACATCATGTATAAAAATTAACTAAAAATGATTCAAATATTTAAATGTAAGAGCTAAAACTATAAAACTCTTAGAAGAATAGAACACAGAGATCAATATTCATGACCTTGGCTCATGGTCATGACACCAACAGCAAACGCAACAAAAGGAGAAAGTAGATAAATGGGATTTCATCAAAATGAAATATTTTGTACTTTAAAGGATACCATCAAGAAAGTAACAAGACTACCTTCAGAATGGGAGAAAATATTTGGAAATCACATATCTGATAAGGGACTAGTATTCGGAATACATAAGGTATTCTTGCAGCTCAACAATACAAATGAAAATAACTCAATTACAAATGGACAAAGTCGAGCAGTTTTACTGTTACACCTAACAATTACTGTCATACAGGGAATCATGTGGGGTCTCTGGTCCCGCTCCCCACATAAGAATGCAGGATATGGCTAGGCCAAACAGGAACACCCACGGAGCCATAGATAGGAGAGTCATACCACTATTGTCTCGCTGGCGGCTGGGTTGGAGACACAGGAAGCAGGAGCCACACTGTCTGCAACCTGCTGTCTGCTTCTCTGCCAACCAACCAACCCCACAAGCTGCAATCTGCTGTGCTAACTGCAATTCGCTCTTGCTAGCTCAGCCAGCATCTTCTTGCTAGCCCCCATTTTCTGCTAGCATAGCCACGGCAGTTATATTAGTGGCCAATGGCTCACTGGTTACAGCTGACGGCCAACTACCTACCATCCAATCACAGTTGATGGACATTTACTACATGAGTGAGCGCCTTTTCACGTGAGGGCGAGAGCCTGGAAACTGCACTCCTGGCTCTGTCCCCACAATTACCTTTCCTCAGATCTCAAGACATTGATTGTTGAAGTTTCCTGTATAAAATATCAAAATCTCAAGGAACAACATTGAAGGATGCAACATTATTTGAAGACTTGCTGTACTGATTTTGGAGTGGTCCTGTTCTGACATTTGTTAACATTCTGAGTCTGCCTTTAAACAGTCACAGTGTTCTTCTATGGATCTGTTTTCTCTCCAGTTGGGGTCTGCTACACATCTGTAACTCGGACGTCATAGAATTGGCGGCAGTGAGGTGGGTGTGGGGACAGAGCCCCAGAGAGCAGTTTCCAGGCTCTCGGCCTCACATGGAAAGGTGCTGGCTCAGGTAGTAAATGGCCATCGACTGTGATCAAATGGCCATCAGCTGTGGCTAGTTGGCCGTCAGCTGTAACCAGTGAGCCATTAGCCATGAATATAACTGTCGTGGCTAGGCTAGCAGGAAAAAGGGGGGCTAGCAAGAAGATGGTGGCTGAGCCTGCAAGCGGCACAGTGAGGGTTGAGAATTGTGTTGCTCCTGGTTCCTGTGTCTCCAACCCAGCCGCCAGTGAGAGTATAGTGATATGACTCCCCTACCTATGGCTCCGTGGGTGTTCCTTTTTAGCCCCACCACATCCTGCGTTCTTATGTGGACGCACATAAGAGAGACCCCACGTGACACCCCGCACGACAGTGGGCTTCTTGAGCTCTCTTCCAGAACTTACCACAAATTGAACATCTACGTATAACCCCTCAAAGGACTCTCTGCTCATCACACAGAACAGCTAAGAGACTCCTAGGAGGATTACTTGAAGGTGGGCAAACCAGGCAAGCAGGGGAAGAGGGAAAGGAGCGGTGTGGAGATGCAGGGGGCCCCAGGACTCAGAGCAGAGATTGCAGCAGCCAGGCTCTGGGCTCTTTCCCTGCACCCCACAGCTGATCTCTCCTGCTGAGAGAGCAGCATATCCAGCGTTTGAGGCAGTAACTTCAGCTGAGATCTCCAGCTGGGGCCTACATCAGACAAAAAAGCATACACCATAGCTGGACCCCCTCTCCCCCACTCTCCCACAGCAATTCTACCGCTGCCCTTCCAGAGTCTCAAGTTGGTCCCTGAACAGAAGAGTAGTGTCAGATTACAGAGGAGCTGTAGCGCTCAGGATCTGGAAAAATCCGGTTTGTGGCTGTGACCTAGAGAAGAAGCCGGGCAGGGAGACAGAAGGCACCTCCCTTCCCAGCTTCACTAGGCTGCTTGCGGCAGGGCAATTACAGCTGCGGAGACACACGCAGGGGTCAGCAACAGGTGGCAGAGGTAGCTCTGGGCTTTCAGCAGCTCAGAAATCTCGCGCCCTCCTCCACACCCTGAAACAGAAGAAGTGTCCTAAGACTCAGGAGACCTCAGCACAGGGAACAAGCCCACCTCCCAGTGGCTGGCTCTCTAAGCGCGTGTATGTGCAGGCGAGAGCAGAAATTGCACTGACTTTGTGAAAACTACCAACCACACCCCATAGCCCCACTCATCTAGAACTGCAGTGCCATGGTCACTCTGAGCGCCAGGTGGCCGGCTCTGCCTCCACAAGTCGCAGAGGAGTCTTTGTACAGCAGAGTACAACCTGGAGATAGGGTGGTGGGCTTAAGCCAAAACGTGCTGCTTTTTTTTTTTTGTATTACTATCATTTTTAGCATATATATATATATATATATATAATATATATACATATATATAATATATAATATATATTACACACATGTATATATGCATTTTCCCCTTTCTCTCTTCTTTTTTCTTTTCCTTGCCCTAATTTTCCTCCCTCTTTCCATTTTTCTGTATTGATTTTTTTTGGTGTTCCTATTTTTTGTTTTGCTTCTTTAGGTTTTTTTGGTGTTTTTGATATTTTTGCCTGTGTTGAGTGGTGGTTATCAGTTGTTTTTACATGTGAGTGTATTTGTTTTTTTCTTTGTTGTTGTTATGGTTGTGCTTGTTGTTTTGTGTTGTTCTGAAATTGCCCTACATCTGGGTCCAGCCCAAGAGGCACAAGATTCAACACACCCAGAGGCCAACTACAGACCAAACCAGAGTATTACCGGGTTTGACCTACAAGTGACACACCCAGAGGGAATTCTCTACAGGCACAAGAGCCCATAGGGGCCAAGCCACATCTGAGTGGTCAACCCTCACACAGCAGCTCATCCACTGTGGCAGAGCCAGTTCTCACAACTAGTCAGCTTAGGAGTCATTCCCACCTACTGACAAGCCAAAAGCAATTAAAGCTCAACTTTAACAGGAAAATACACAAAACGCAAGGGTCACCTCGGGAGTACATGCACAGGAGAATAGAGAAGTGGTGCAAGTCAAATATAAAGGACACATGCTACATACGACCACCCAGCAAAGACTGAGAACCCTAGGGGATCTACCTAATCCATCGAAGGAAACACAAAGAGTCAACAAGAATGGGGAGGAAACAAAGAAACATGTCCGAAATAAAAGAAGAAACTTCCAGAATTGGAACAAAATGATATAGAGGTAACCAACCTATCAGAAACACCTGAAATCTATGTAATTTTACTAACAATTGTCACCCCAATAAATTAAAAAAAAAGAAAAACAAGTTTGAATTAAAGAATACAGCAAAAACAGTCCTAAGAGGGAAATTCATAGCAATCCAGGCCTACCTAAAGAAACAAGAAAAATCACAAATCAACAGTTTATCCTTACACTTACGGAATCTGGAAAAAGAACAGCAAAATATGTCCAAAGGGAGTACAAGGAAGGAGATAAAGATCAGAGCAGAAACAAATGAAATAGAGATCCCAAAAAAAGGAAAAAAAAATAATTCAAAAGATCGATAAATCCAAGAGCTGGTTTTTAGAGAAGATAAACAAAATCGATAAACCTTTAGCCAGACTCATTTAAAAAAAAGAAGAAAAAGAGAGAGAGAACGAGACAGAGAACCCAAATTGATAAAATTAGAAATGAAAGAGGAGAAGTGACAACAGACACTACAGAAATACAAAAAAAAAAGAAAGAAAAAAGAAAAGAAATTACTATGAGGAACTACACACCAACAAATTAGACAATCTGGAAGAAATGGATAATTTTCTATGAGCATTCAACCTTCCAAGGCTAACTCAAGAAGAAATGGAAAACCTGAATAGATTGATTATTACCAGGGAAATTGAATCAGTAATCAATAAGCTCCCAACAAACAAAAGTCCTGAACCAGATGGTTTTACAGATGAATTTTACAAAACATTCAAAAAAGAATTACCTATTCTCCTCAAACTAATCCAAAAAAATCCAGAAAGAGGGAGGATCCCAGTTTTCACGAGGCTATTATCACCCTTATCCCAAAATCAGACAAAGACATTACAAAAAAGGAAAACTACAGGATGATATCCCTAATGAACATACATACAAAAATCTTCAACAAAATATTTGCAAACAGAATTCAGCAATACATTAAAAAGATCATACTCCATAATCAAGTGGAATTCATTCCTGGTATGCAATTCAACATCCACAAATCAATGTGATACACCACATCAACAAAATGAAAAATAAAAACCATATGATCATATTAATAGAGGAATGAAAATCATTTGACAAAATTCAGCAGCGATTTATGATAAAAACCCTTAAGAAAGTGGGAATAGAGTGACCATATCTCAACATAATAAAGGGCATATATGATAAACCCACAGCTAACATCATACTCAATGGAGAAAAGCTAAAACCATTCCCCTTAAGATCAGAAACAAGGCAAGGTTGCCCACTTTCTCCACTTCTGTTCAACATAATTCTGGAAGTTCTCGCCACAGCAATCAGACAAGAAAAAGAAAGAAAAGGCATCCAAATTGGTAAGAAGGAAGTAAAATTGTCATTATATGCAGATGACATGATATTCTATATAGAGAACCCCAAAGACTCCACCAAATAACTATTAGAACTGATACATGAATTTAGTAATGTAGCAGGGTACAAAATTAATATTCAGAAATCAGTTTCATTTGTATATACCAATAATAAACTATCAGAAGGAGAAATTAAGAAAACAGCCCTATTTACAATTGCTTCAAAGACTATACAATACTTAGAAATAAGTTTAACCAAAGAAGTAAAAGACCTGTACTCAGAAAAGTATAAGTATAAGTCACTGAAGAAAGGAATGAAGGAAGATATAAATAGATGGAAACACATATCATGTTCATGGGTAGGAAGAATTAATATCATTAAAATGTCCATGCTGCCTAAGGCAATATACAGATTCGATGTAATTCCTATCAAACTACCAATGACATTTTTCACAGAAATAGAACATATAATCCTAAAATTTATGTGGAACTATAAAAGACCCTGGATAGCCTCAACAATCTTGAGAAATAAGAACAAAATGGGAGGTATCAAGATACCTGACATCAAATTATACTACAAGGCTACAGTAATCAAAACAGCATGGTACTGGCATAAAAACAGACTCATAGATCAATGGAACAGAATAGAGAGCCCAGAAATAAATCCATGACTTTATGCTCATTTAATCTATGACAGTGGAAGCAAGAATGTACGATGGGGTAAAGACAGTCTATTCAATAAATGGTGCTGGGAAACTTGAACAGAAACATGCAAAAAAAAATGAAGCTCGACCACCTCCTTACACCATAAAGAAGAATAAATTGAAAATGGATTAAGAACTTAAATGTAAGATCTGAAACCATAAAATACCTAGAAGAAAATATAGGAAGAAACTTCACAGACATTACCCGGAGTAAGATTTTTACTGATATATCCCCTCGCGTGAAGGAAGTAAGAGAAAAAATAAACATGTGGGATTATATCAAACTAAAAAGTTTTTTCACAGCAAAGGAAACTATCAATAAAACAAAAAGGGATCCTACTGAATGGGAAAAGATATTTGCCAATGATATATCTGATAAGGGATTAATATCACAAATCTATAAAAAATTCACTCAACTCAACTCCAAAAAAACAAACGACCCAATTAAAAAATAGGCAGAGGACTTGAAGAGACATTTTTCTAAAGAGGACATACAGATGGCAAACAGACATATGAAAAAATGCTCAACCTCACTAATCATTAGAGAAACGCAAATAAAAAACACAATGAGGAGTGACGTCATAGGAATGGCGGCAGCAGGGCGCACTTTCTGAGTTCTCCTCCGGATCTTGTTGCAAACGGGAACTATAACCCATCGAGGAAATTTTCGCTCACCACACAATATAGTGGGGAGATTCGTGGATTGCTGGAAGCTAAGAAATTCTTGGGGGTACTCTAACTGGACGGAGCAAGGAGAGGAGGAGGAGGGGCGGTGTGGGAGCGCCGGCCGGCAGCCGCGGGAGAGCCCAGCCCCCAGCGGAGCCTCGGCTGGCGGGGGCGAAAACCGAAAACCACTGAGCCGGGCACGCACGGGGGATCCCAGGCGGAGCGGAGAGCGCAGAGACCGGGGGTAGGCTCTTTCCCTGCGTCCCACGGCTGATTTCTCCAGCCGGGAAGGCGGCGCGCCCTGCGGCGGACGGGGGGCGCAGTCTCCATACCTGGGCCCCCCCCCCTCTTCCAATCTTACCCCGCCCTTCCAGAGACTTAAACCGGCCCCTGAACCGAGGAGTGGTATCTAAGGCTCACGCTTTGGGAAGCCTGACGGGCAGCCCTGACCCAGGCAGACTGGGCAGTGTGCGTGTATTTGGCTGCGCTAGGAGAGAAGAGACGTCTCCACCCCCAGCCACCACCTTTTCTGGCCTGCGGGAAGAGGGCGACGCACGGCTGGGCTGGGAGAGTGAAGACCCCTCCATCTCCAGCCCCCACCCTTCCTGGCTTGCCTAGGGTGGGGTGGGTGCAGCTGCCGAGACACACCCGGAGATCAGCAGTGAGGCAGGCGCAGCTCTGGGCTTTCAGCAGATCAGAAATCTCCCGCCCGCACTCACACACACACACTGAAGAGGTGCCTTAAGACTCAAGAGTTTTGGTCACGTATCTGGTGGTGCCACTCTCAGTGTGCATTTGTGCAGGCAAGGGCAGAAACTGCACTGACATTGTAAAAACTATCACCCAGACCCCTCAGGCCCACGCTTTTAAGTCTGCAGTCCCAAAGTCTCTCTGGGCACCAGGTGACCGGCTCTGCCTGCGCAATAAGCAGGGGGCTCCTTGGTACAGCAGAGAACAACCTGGACATTGCTTGGTGGGCTTAGGCCGAGACTGTCGCTGCTTTTTGTATTGCTTTGTTTTGTCTTGTTTTGCTTTGTCTTTATATCTGATATCTTTGCCTCTGTCGAGTGGGGTTATCAGGTGGTTTTGCATGTGAACGTATTTGATATTTTTCTTTGTTGTTGTTGTTGCTGTTGTGCTTGGTGATTTGCTTTGTTCTGAAACTGCCCTGCCGGGGCCCAGCTTGTGAGGCACGGTCAGCAGATCAGAAATCTCCCGCCCGCACCCATACACACACACTGAAGGAGTGCCCTAGGACTCTGGAGCTCTGGACAAAGGACTGGTGGTGCTCCTCTCGGTGTGTATACGTGCGGACAAGGGCAGAAGCTGCACTGACTTTGTGGAGACTATCATCCAGACCCCTCAGGCCCACGCTTTTAAGTCTGCAGTCCCAAAGTCTCTCTGAGCACCAGGTGACCGGCTCTGCCTGCGCAATAAGCAGGGGGCTCTTTGGTACAGCAGAGGACAACCTGGTCATTGCTTGGTGGGCTCAGGCCGAGACGGTCGCTGCTTTTTGTTTTGCTTTGTTTTGCTTTGCTTGGTTTTGTTTTGCTTTGTCTTGTATCTTTGATATCTTTGCCTGTGTCGAGCGGGGGTTATCGGCTGTTTTTTTTTTTTTCTTCTTCTTTGCTGTTGTCGTTGCTGCTGTGCTTGGTGATTTGCCTTGTTCTGGGACTTCCCTGCCGGGGCCCAGCTTGGGTGGCACGGGACTCGGCATATCCGGGGGCCAACTCCAGACCAAATCGGAGTGCAGCCGGGTTTGACCTGCAGGTCACACACCTAGAGGGGGTTCTCGGCAGGCTCTGGAGCCCATAGAGGCCAAATCACATTGGGGTGGTCAACCCTCACGCAGCAGAGTGCCCTGCGGGGGGCAGAGCCAAATCTCACGGCAGGTCAGCCCAGGAGTTGACCCCACCTGCTCACTAGCGGGAAGCAATTAAAGATCTTCTTGAACGGGACAGTGTACACAACACAAGACTCACCTTTGGAGCACACGCAGAGGAGGACGACGTGGTACGAGTCAAATATAAAGGACACATACTACATAAGATAACCTAGCAAGAACTAAGAACTCTAGGGGATCTACTTAATATATCAAAATAAACACAGTCAGCCAGAATGGGGAAACAAAGATACACGTCCCAAATAAAAGAACAGAAGAAGCTTCCACAACTGGAACCAAATGAAGCAAACGTAACCAACCTCTCAGAGACAGAGTTCAGAACACTGGTGATAAGAATGATTAAGGAGCTTAGAGAAGACATAAAGAAGGATGTAGAAATCATAACAAACGAGCTTAGAGAAAACATAAAGAAGGATGTAGAAATCATAACGAAAAACCAGTTGGAACTAAAGAACACAATTACCGAAATTAAGAACTCACTTGAAGGAATTACCAGCAGGCTAGATGAAGCAGAGGATCGAATCAGCGACTTAGAAGACAAGGTAGCAGAGATCACCCAAACGGAACAACAGAAAGAAAAAAGAATAAAAAACAATGAGGATGGCCTAAGAGACCTCTGGGATAACATCAAGCGCAACAACATGCGCATCATAGGAATACCAGAAGGTGAAGAGAGCAAGCAAGGGATTGAGAACATATTTGAAGTAATAATGTCTGAAAACTTCCCCAACCTGATGAAGGAAACCAACATACAAGTCCAGGAAGTGCAGAGAGTTCCAACCAGGATTAACCCAAACAGGTCCACACCAAGACACATTATAGTTAAAATAGCAAAGCTTAAAGACAAAGAAAGAATCCTAAAAGCAGCAAGAGAAAGACGGAGGGTTACATACAAGGGAACTCCCATAAGACTATCAAATGATTTTTCTACAGAAACATTGAAGGCCAGGAGGGAGTGGCAGGAGATACTTAAAGTGATGGAAAACAAAGGCCTACAACCTAGATTGCTTTATCCAGCAAGGCTATCATTTAAAGTTGATGGAGAGATAAAGAGCTTTCCAGAAAAAAATAAGCTAAAGGAATTTATTACCACCAAGCCAGCATTGCAAGAAATACTAAAAGGACTTCTGTAAATAGAAGAAAGATCAAAACAACCTAACTACAAATTTAAAAATGGCAATATCTATGTACCTATCAATAATCACTTTAAATGTAAATGGATTAAATGCTCCAATCAAAAGACATAGGGTGGCTGACTGGATAAGACAGCAAGACCCTTGTATATGCTGTATACAAGAGACTCACCTCAGAACAAAAGACACACACAGGCTGAAAGTGAAGGGTTGGAGTAAGATATTTCATGCAAATGGAAACGAGAAAAAAGCTGGAGTTGCAATACTTATTTCTGACAAAATAGACTTTAAAATGAAGAACATACTAAAAGATAAAGATGGGCACTATATAATAATAAAGGGATCGATCCGACAAGAGGACATAACCCTAGTAAACATATATGCACCCAACATAGGAGCACCTAAATATATAAAACAGGTACTGACTGACATAAAGGCAGAGATCAACAGTAACACTATTATAGTCGGGGACTTCAACACACCTCTGACCACAAGGGACAGGTCTTCCAGACAGAAAATCAATATGGAAACGACAGCCTTAAATGATACATTGGACCACTTGGATTTCATCGATATTTTCAGAACATTTCACCCCAATGCTGCAAAATACACCTTCTTCTCAAGCGCACATGGAACATTTTCCAAGATAGATCATATGTTAGGCCACAAAACAAGTCTTGATAAATTTAAGAAAATTGAAATCATACCAATTGTCTTCTCTGATCACAATGCTATGAAATTAGAAATGAACTACAGGAAAAAAACGGGAAGACACACCAATTCATGGAGGCTGAATAACTTATTACTAAATAATGAATGGGTCAAGCAGGAGATCAAGGAAGAAATCAAAAGATATTTCGAGATAAATGAAAATGAAAACACGACGATCCAAAATCTATGGGATGCCGCGAAAGCAGTCCTAAGAGGGAAATTCATAGCTTTGCAGGCCTACCTAAAGAAACAAGAAACATCACTAATCAACAGTTTATCTTCACATTTAAGGGATTTGGAAAAAGAACAGCAAAATAAGCCCAAAGGGAACACAAGGAAGGAGATAATAAAGATCAGAGCAGAAATAAATGAAATAGAAACCGGAAAAACAATACAAAAGATCAATGAATCCAAGAGTTGGTTCTTAGAGAAGATAAACAAAATCGACAAACCTTTAGCCAGACTCATTAAAAAAAAGAGAGAGAGGACCCAAATTAATAAAATCAGAAACGAAAGAGGAGAAGTGACAACGGACACTGCAGAAATACAAAGAGTTTTAAGAAGTTACTATGAGCAACTATATGCCAACAAATTTGACAATTTGGAAGAAATGGACAATTTTCTAGAGGCGTACAACCTTCCAAGGCTAACTCAAGAAGAAACAGAAAACCTGAATAGACTGATTACCACCACGGAAATTGAATCAGTAATCAACAGTCTCCCAACAAACAAAAGCCCTGGACCAGATGGCTTTACAGGTGAATTTTACAAAGCGTTCAAAAAAGAATTATCACCAATTCTCCTCAAGCTCTTCCAAAAAATCCAGAAGGAGGGAAGACTTCCAAACACTTTTTACGAAGCCACTATCACCCTGATCCCCAAATCAGACAAAGACACCACAAAAAAAGAAAACTACAGGCCGATATCTTTAATGAACATAGATGCAAAAATCCTCAACAAAATATTAGCAAACAGAATTCAGCAATACATTAAAAAGATCATTCACCACGATCAAGTGGGATTCATCCCTGGTATGCAGGGGTGGTTCAACATCCGCAAATCTATTAATGTGATACACCACATTAACAAAATGAAAAATAAAAATCACATGATCATATCAATAGATGCAGAAAAAGCATTTGATAAAATCCAACAGCCATTTACAATAAAAACCCTTAAGAAAGTGGGAATAGAGGGATCTTATCTCAACATAATAAAGGCCATATATGACAAACCCACAGCTAACATCATACTCAATGGGGAAAAGCTAAAACCATTCCCCCTAAGATCAGGAACAAGGCAAGGATGCCCACTATCTCCGCTTCTATTCAACATAGTTCTGGAAGTTCTTGCCACAGCAATCAGACAAGAAAAAGAAATAAAAGGCATCCAGATTGGTAAGGAGGAAGTAAAGTTATCATTGTATGCAGATGATATGATACTATATATAGAGAACCCTAAAGACTCCACCAAGAAGCTATTAGAGCTGATAGATGAATTTAGTAAAGTGGCAGGATACAAAATTAATATTCAGAAATCAGTTGCATTTGTATATACCAATAATAAAACATCAGAAGGAGAAATTAAAAAAACAATCCCATTTACAATCGCTCCAAAGACTATAAAATACCTGGGAATAAATTTAACCAAAGAAGTAAAAGATCTATACTCAGAAAATTATAAGACACTGATGAAAGGAATGAAGGAAGATATAAATAGATGGAAACATATATCATGTTCATGGATAGGAAGAATTAATATAGTTAAAATGTCCATACTGCCTAAGGCAATATACATATTCAATGCAATTCCTATCAAACTGCCAACGTCGTTTTTCACAGAAATAGAACATATAATCCTAAAATTTATATGGGACCATAAAAGACCCCGAATAGCAAAGGCAATCTTGAGAAATAAGAACAAAGTGGGAGGTATAACAATACCTGACTTCAAATTATACTACAAGGCTACAGTAATCAAAACAGCATGGTACTGGCATAAAAACAGATACATAGATCAATGGAACAGAATAGAGAGTCCAGAAATAAATCCACGCCTATACGGCCATTTAATCTACGACAATGGAAGCAAGAATGTACGATGGAGTAATGACAGTCTATTCAATAAATGGTGCTGGGAAACCTGGACAGACACATGCAAAAAAATGAAGTTGGACCACCTCCTTACACCATATACAAAAATAAATTCAAAATGGCTTAAAGACTTAAATGTAAGGTCTGAAACCATAAAATACCTAGAAGAAAATATAGGAAGAAACTTCTCAGACATTACCCGGAGTAAGATTTTTACTGATATACACCCTCGCGCGAGGGAACTAAGAGAAAAAATAAACATGTGGGATTATATCAAACTAAAAAGTTTTTTCACAGCAAAGGAAACCATCAATAAAACAAGAAGGGATCCTACTGAATGGGAAAAGATATTTGCCAATGATATATCTGATAAGGGATTAATATCACAAATCTATGGAAAACTTACTCAACCCAACTCCAAAAAAACTAACGATCCAATTAAAAAATGGGCAGAGGACTTGAAGAGACATTTTTCTGAAAAGGACATACAGATGGCAAACAGACATATGAAGAAATGCTCAACCTCACTAACCATCAGAGAAATGCAAATAAAAACCACAATGAGATACCACCTCACCCCAGTCAGAATGGCTATCATCAATAAATCAACAAACAACAAGTGCTGGCGCGGATGTGGAGAAAAGGGAACGCTTGTGCACTGTTGGTGGGATTGCAGACTGGTGCAGCCGCTATGGAAAACAGTATGGAGGTATCTCAAAATTCTGAAAATGGAACTACCTTATGATCCAGTAATTCCACTCCTAGGTATCTATCCGGAGAAATCCAGAACTTCAATTCAAAAATCTCTATGCACTCCTATGTTTATTGCAGCACTATACACAATAGCTAAGACATGGAAACAACCAAAATGCCCATCGGTAGATGACTGGATTAAGAAACTGTGGTACATTTATACAATGGAGTATTATGCAGCCATAAAGAAGAAAGAAATCTTACCATTTGCAACAACATGGATGGATCTAGAGAACATTATGTTAAGTGAAATAAGTCAGACAGAGAAAGATAAGTACCATATGATCTCACTTATTTGCGGATTCTAAAGAAAAGAATAAGTGAATGAACTAATCAGAAACAGTTTGGGAGACAATGAGGAAAAACTGAGGGTTGCTAGATGGGCGGGGGTGTGGGGGGTGGGGGGGAGGGTGAGGGGATTGGAGGGCAGTCGGTGACCACAGGATGGCCACGGGGTTTGAAAATTAATCTGGGGAACGTAATTTGGTGGTTACCAGAGCGTAAGGGGGTTGGGGGGTGGGGGATGAGGGTGAGGGGGATCAAATGTATGGTGATGGAAGGGGAGCTGACTCTGGGTGGTGAACACACAGTGTGATTTATGGATGATGTGATACAGAATTGCACAACTGAAATCTATGTAATTCTACTAACAACTGTCACCCCAATAAATTAAAAATAAATTAAAAAAAAAAAACTTTAAATACCAATATCACAGAAAATATTGGAGAAGTTAAGTCTACTATTTAAAAAAGGGTGCCAGCTTGTCTTTCCCATATGAACTATGTTTTAGGGTAACTAAAAGGTTAATAAGGGAAGATTCTTCTTTGTTGGGGAATTTCAGAGCTGCCGCTGAGCTGCCACTGAGCTCCCAGGCGGCCGCGTGGCTCAGTTGTTGGAGCGTGTGCTCTCAACCACAAGGTTGCTGGTTTGACTCCCTCAAGGGATGGTGGGCTGTGCCCGCTGCAACTAAGCAGCAACAACAGCAACTGGACTTGGAGCTGAGCTGAGGCCTCCACAACTAAGATTGAAAGGACAACTTGACTTGAAACTGATGGGTCCTAGGAAAAACACACTGTTCCCCAATAAAGTCCTGGAAATACACACTGTTCTCCAAAAGTCCTGTTACCCTTCCCCAATAAAATCTTTAAAAAATAATAATAAAAAAAAAACACAATGAGATACCACCTCACCCCAGTCAAAATGGCTATCATCAATAAATCAACAAACAAGTGCTGGTGAGGATGTGGAGAAAAGGGAACGCTTGTGCACTGCTGGTGGGATTGCAGATTGGTGCAGCCACTATGGAAATCAGTATGGAGGTATCTCAAAAAACTGGAAATAGAATTACCTTATGACCCAGCAATTCCACTCCTAGGTATCTATCCAGAGAAATCCAAAACACTAATTCGAAAAAGTTTATGCACGTTTATGTTTATTGCAGCACTATTCACAATAGCCAACACATGGAAACAACCGAAATGCCCATCAGTAGACGATTGGATTAAGAAACTGTGGTACATTTATACAATGGAGTATTACGCAGCCATATTGGGCTTGGACAGGTATTACTCGAGTATTACTCGGCCATAAAGAAGAATGAAATCTTACCATTTGCAACGATATGGCTGGACCAAGAGAACATTATGTTAAGTGAAATAAGTCAGACAGAGAAAGACAAATACCATATGATCTCAGTTATATGTGGAATCTGAAGAATAGAATAAATGAACAAACTAATCAGAAACAGTCTCAAACATAGAGGAAAAACTGAGGGATGCAAGATGGGAGGGGGGTTGGGGATAAAGGGGGAAGTGAGGGGATTAGAAAGCACAATCAGTAACCACAAGATTGTCATAGGGATAAGAAAGTCAATTTGGAGAATATAATCAATAATGTTTTAAAGATTTTGTAGGGTATCCGATGGACACTTGTCTTATTAGGGAGACCACTTCAGGGATGCTATAGATGCCTGATCACTGCACTGTACACCTGAAGCTGAAGCTGAATAATAATGAACGTCAACTATAATTTTATATGTGTATATATATATGTGTATAAATATATATACATATATATATATATATATATATAGTCACAAGGAGTGGAGTATAGCATAAGGAATAGAGACAGTTGAAATATAATGGTTGTGTGTGATGTCAGAGGGGTAGTAGAGTAGGGTAGGGGGGTTATGACTTTGTGAGGGGTATAAATGTCTATTACATTGTTTTTTACACCTGAAGCTAATAATAAAAAATGGACAAAGCATCTAAATAGACATTTCTCTAAAGAATTACAAATGATCAATAGGCATACAAAAAGATGTTAACATCTTTTGACTTTTTCCTAATGACTTTTCCTAAAGTCATTAGGAAAATGCAAATCAAAATCACAATAAAATACCACTTCACATCCACTGGGATGGTTGTAATTTAAAAATGGAAAAAGTAATTTTTGGTAATGTGTGGAGAAAAATGGAATCTTTGTACATTGCTGTGGAAAAGTTTGGCAGTTTCTCAAGAAATTAAACGTAGAATTACTATATGACCAGGCAAATCTACTTCTAGGTATATACCTGAAAGAATTGAAAACAGGTATTCAAACAAATACTTTTACATGAATGTTCATAACAGCATGATTCACAATCACCAAAAGATGGAAACAACCCCAATGTCAGTGGATGAATGGATAAACAAAATTTGGTATATCATTACAATTGATTATTAAACTTAAAAAAGACTGAAGTACTCACAAATCTTATAATGTGTATGGACCTTGAAAACATTATGCTAAATGAAAGAAACCAGACAAAAACCGTCACATATTATATGATTCTATTTATATAAAACATTCAGCCTAGGTAAATTCATAGAAACAGAAAGCAGATTAGTGGCTTCCAGAGGCTTCAGGGAGTGGGGAATGACTGCTTAATAGGTATAAGGTTTTCTTTTGGGATGATGAAAATGTTTTGGAGCTAGATAGAGATGGTGGTTGGACACGTTGTGAATATACTAAATGCCACTTGAATTGTTCACTTGAAAATTGTTAGTTTAGAGTTTTGTGAATGTCATCTTAGTGAAAAAGAAATCAAGGAATTAAGTTCTGACTCATGCTACAATGTGGATGAGTCTTGAAAACATTATGTTAAGTGAAAGAAACCAGGAACAAAAGGCCACATATTGTATGATTCCATTTATCTGAAACGTCTAGAGTATGCTAATATTTAGAGGAAAAAAATGGCTGTCTAAGGCTGGAGGTAAGGGAAAATGGCAGAAAGAGGACAGGGAGTCATTGCTCATGGGTATGGGTTTTCTTTTTGGGGTGATAACAATGTTCTGGAATTTGATAGTGATGATGGTTGCGTAGCTTTGTGAATATACTAATAATAGTTACGTACTTTTGACAGGCTGAATTTTATGGTATGCGAGTTATATAAAATAAAAAAGAGAATGTACTGTTTAAACAAAAATAATGACAATGTCTATAACATATTAAAGCTACAGTGTATGAAAATAATAGAACAGAGATCAGGAGGGGAGAATTGAAAGTATACTATTGTAACATTTAAAAAAAATTTATTGGGGAATATTGGGGCACAGTGTGTTTCTCCAGGGCCCATCAGCTCCAAGTTGTTGTCCTTCAATCTAGTTGTGGAGGGCGCAGCTCACTGGCCCATGCGAGAATCGAACCGGCATCCCTGTCGTTCAGAGCTTGTGCTCTAAACAACTGAGCCATCTGGCCGCCCCTATTGTAACATTTTAAAAGCATACATGAAGTGGTATTATATAACTTGAATTGTGATAGCTTAAATACATATCCCTAAACCTTAAGGCAGTCACCAAATTAATCAAACAAAATGTTATAGTGAATATGCCACACATAAGATAAAATGGAATCAGAAAAATACTCAATCTAAACCAGGGCATTAAAAAGTGAACAAACTACAAACAGCACAGATAGAAAACAAATACAAGGTGATGATGTTAAACCTAACCACATTTAATATGGTCTACTAAAAGGCAAATATTGTTAGATTGTATAAGAAAACAAGATCCAACTATATGCTGCCTACAAGAAATGCACTTCAAATATAAAGACAGAAATAGATTAAAAGTAAAATGATGGAAAAAATATACCATATGAATATTAACACAAAGTAACAAAACAACAAAAGAACAAGACAAACAAATGAGAAACAAGAACTCATAGACACAGACAATAGTTTAGTGGTTACCAGAGGGTAAGGGGGGTGGGGGGTGGGAGATGAGGGTAAGGGGGATCAAATATATAGTGATGGAAGGAGAACTGACTCCGGGTGGTGAACACACAGTGGGATTTGTAGGTAATGTAATACAGAATTGTACACCTGAAATCTATGTAATTTTAGTAATAATTGTCACCCCAATAAATTAAAAAAAAAGAAACCTGGATGGATATTTTGCTATATATGTAGATTTCAGAGCAAAGAATATTAACATTTTCTTTACTATGTTACCATTATCATGATAAAGAGATCGTTTTATGGGGAGGACATAAAAGTCATAAATATTTATGCATAAGTCATAAATATTTACCTAATAACAGATATTCAAAATAGATGAAGCAAAAACTGATAGAGCTGCAAGGAGAAAAGCTTTAGCACATTTTCATGTGCCCTTGGCTGCTTCTGCTTGTTCAGAGAGGACAAAAGAAAATACTGGTTTCTCAGTGCAGGAGAAAGATTTATTTATGAAAATGGCTTGAGGCTGTTATTTTTTTCTACTCCATGGGGTGGGGGGAGTTTTCTGCATTGCTGCTGGCCTTAGGGTGGGCACGGGCTCCATATCTGAAAGTACATGGTCAATTTAAGAACGTATTTAAACCCAGTAATCTCAAAGCCTGGCTTCTTACTATACTGATTACTATAAGCAGGGCGCTATTTCCGCTTAGATGCTTTCTAACTTGTCTTTAACCTTTCCTGCCTCTCTAATCTGATAAATAACCACATACTTTTTGGCCCAATTGGCTTGATGCTTGGTCATCTGATTCCGAGCCTAAATTTTTGCTGAAGGGAGCCAAATAAGGAAAGCTACTGCATGTGAAACATGACCAATGGAGGTTATACCAGTAGTTAACAAACTCAAGTTGCTCCTCTGTGTGTTTTTGTATATTAATGTAAATGAAATATAACAAACTCTCCTTTTGGAACTAAATAAATTTTCCCTCCACGCAGTACTTTCTGCATTGTCTACAATAGTTACCTACATGATTTCAGATTGCATAACAACCAAGATACACTGGTCCTTACTTGGACACTAGTAGCACTGGAGGGTTTGCAGGACAGAGCATTCAAATTCCAGGAGTTCATCTGGATTTAAGATCTCTGAAGAAGCTCAGATAAGGTGGGCACCAGGCCAGACTCAAAAGGTTTTCTTTAGCTATAGACAGACAAGAGTATCCTGAGGTACAGTGGATTCACTGTAAGTCCCCTGTGTGCAAAGGCTAATTCTAAAGTGTCTCTGGTACTTCGATGGTGCTGGGAAAAATGCTCATCCTTGACTGGGAACAAAGGTTTCCAAAACATGCAGCTTACTACTTCTCATGAGGCAGAGATACCTGTAGTGTCAAGTATCTCCAACACAGAGGATTCCAAGTTTTTTGATGTAGGCATCTTCATGACTAGAAAGTTATTAGATTTTGAGTGAAACAGAACTTAGTAACTTGTCTTCTGACCTTGAGAAAGTTACATTCTAAGGTTCAGCTTTTGCATCTGTAAAATGGAGATCTTGCTCTGTTTGACTGTATCAGGGTTGTTTACACTCAGATGAAGTGTTGTGTGTAGAATGGCATTTGAATGAGAACTTTATAAATGTAAGATGTTACTCCTGCTGTTACTGAGGCGTCAGAGGTAATCTTCCTTAGAGTTCAAACAAAGTTCAAATTATTGTGTTAGACAAAAATCACAGAGATCTGACATCTGGTTTACCATTGTGGTTGTGCTAGATTGGCAATAGCAAGCACTTTACTGGCCTCAAAGAAATAGACCAGAAAATGATTTGACTTTAAATGAAAGGCTATGCACTTCCTGGTAGACTCCATGTGGCCTCATTTGAAATTAGCAAGTAGTCACAGACTGCCTTTGGTGTGAGAGCCTGTTCCATCTTCCATAATCTCCAGTCTAAGCATTCACTCTGGTTCCCTCGATGAACCAAAGGGAAGCAGATCTGAAGTACTTCTGCAGGTTCACCTTTCACAGAAGCTCTTGAGGCTAGAAAACCACTTGTTTTAGGTGCCTTAAGTTGCCTTAATTTCTTGGTCTAGTAACACTTTGGGTTTTTTACTGACCACAGAAATGTATACCTGACTTGGTAGATTTCTCTGGTGGAAGTAGCACTACTAGGAGTTCTCCTTCTTTAGTTTTCAGACATCAGTTATTGGTGCTTAGAATCTATTCTGCCAATGAGGCAACTGAGATTTGGAGTAGGATGGAACACGCCAAATGACCACCTGAGGTGAGGTCAAAATGCATTCTTTAGAGATCCAGTAGGCCAATATTTAGAAAAAGCTAAATAATTTACTATCATAATGAACTTACTTTGCTTCATTTCACCCTAAGAACATTGGAACACAGCTTCCAATAAAGCTTGGTATACTAGGTCTTGGAGTAAGTGCTATTAAGTCATATTTCTGCTGGCCTATCTCTCAGTTCTAAGTGGAAGATGCTAACATGCATTTCAGTTTTATCAATTCATCCTCATTTTGCCACAAATAGAATAAAGCACCTCTACTAAAATTTGGAAACTAGAAGCAGTTGTGCATTTGTCAGGGTATCAACAGCCAATGGACAACACACTTAAATTAGGATAATCTGAGGAGAGTTTAATTAGAAGCATATAGGTGGTATGGAAGGGAAACACTGAAAGGTAGTGCAGGAATCCAGGGCTAGCAGCACAGCAGCAGCAGACTTATCATCATAAACAAACACCTGAAGAGGTGAGAAGAAAGAGGTTACAGGAATCAGAGGGGGAGTTCATCAAGAAGAGCAGGTCATCTTCAGAGGAGCAAGAACATTCAACTGTGGAGCACAAGTCAACCTGAGGTGAACCCATAGGCCCCATGAACATAAATACGCTAACCTCAGTCTGTCCCTCACTCTGCTATACTGCTGGGGTATCCCATTGGTTGAACCAAACCAGAAGCCAGAGAGCACAGCAATCGTCTAGGGCAGAAAGCAGGGTGAAGAATTCCATGTGAATCTGAAGGAGAATAAAACATATCTGGCATAAATTGGTGGGATGTCAGCAATTTGTTACCCTTTAGGTTCAGGGGCTGGGCATGCTGTCCACTCAGAGAAATACAGAAATAAGCTTACATAAATGTGATGTTAGCCTATCCATGTGTTAGGGAACAGGTTGGTGAACCAGCTTCCTCCAGACAGCTACTGCTGGCAAAAGCCCAATGATCTATCCTGGCCTGGCCTAGAATTAGTAAGATTTGGTAGTCAAAGATCAAATAGCATATATCCTCTTGGAAATACAGGTATCTTTCTGGTGGTGTTGATTTTGGGTTGCTATCATAGTACCCTACAGCTAATGAACATTTGTTACCGTGGAACTTGAGAGACTGGCCTATCCAGATTTATTCCTTCTGTGTTCCAATTTATGAGTATTTCCACCACACAAACCTTCCAAACATCCTGAATATACTCTAGAAACCAGTGCTCTAAAATGAAAATGACACATGACTTTAAAATAGGATTCAATTTATTTTTAGAGCTGCCTAGGGATGAAGGTGTTTATAGTCCTTCCTGAGAACAAAGAGTCTCCGTTAAAGAATCCAATTGAAGTCCTGACCAAACAAAAGTGACTGCTTTTTGCTTCTGTGTTGACAGACATGGGAAGTACTACCAGAGCCAACTCCTAATCAGGCTCTTAAGAGAATCTTTGACAGCATAGCTGTCCCTTATTTTGGATGCAGACATTGGGAAACTAGGCAACCTCTTAAAATACTTGCTATTGATCTTTGTAAGGATGAAAGAATACATGAAGCTTAAAACAAGGAATCTGGAGGCAGGGCGTTAGACAGCTCCACAACCACCATCTATAATGACCTCAGCAAATCATTGCACATGCTGACTTATTTTTATAGGCAATAGTGCCCTCTTGTGATTAACATATGAATAAACTTCTGATGGCTTGGCAGTGAGTTTTCAATTAAACATGCCAATTGAGGCAAAGAACCTCATTGGCACCACAAGAAATGGAAAGCGTTTTTCAAATTTGGCCAAGTAAGAAAAGACACAGTACAACCACAAGAGGTCCAATAAAACCTCTTTTAGAAGCTCGGAAGTGATGAGTGTGACACCAACATGGCATGTGAGTGAGTGTGTGATATATATATATATATATATATATATATATATATATATATATATATATATATATTTGTTTATATAATTATATATATATATTTGTTTATTTATATATTTATATATTTATATAATTATATATTTGTTTATATAATTACATATATAAAATTTATATATATTTATATATATGTAAAATCAATTGGTTGGTACATGTAATAACTATTTGTATCTGATTAAGCAAAACAGCTCATTCATTGCCTGCCTATGTGGGAAAATCATTAATTTTATGACTTTAAAACTCACTGTAGATAACTACTAGAGCAGCTACATCAAGAATAATCTTTGAATATTCAGTGGCAAGGGAGGGTAAACAACCATAAGGTCCTAGAACGGATTGGGTTCACGTACTTTAAACAACACAGCAGAGCGGGGGATAGTTAGGGGTTTTAGGAACCACATAGATTAGTTGCACATGCCACTATTAAAATGTTATGAGGTCCTTTTTGAGGCAAAGTTTTCAACCAAATAAAAATGAAAGGGAAAGCTACACATAGCAAAATCTCTGGAATTAGTGTTTGTGACTGTAACTCAAGGAAGAACCTTTAAGTGTACAGCATGTAGAAAAAACTCTGGGATGTAATATGGCATTTTCATTTACAATTACCCATTAGTGTTTTCATGCATGTGGCTACATGGGAAAATAAAGTTAGAATTTGCAATTGGCTGGCTTTGAAATCAATAGTATTATTAGTTAATTACTATTGTTTAGAACCTAACTTTTACTACTATAGACTCTAAGTTTTAGATTGAGTTCATATCAGGGCCTAAAATTCTCAGGGGTTGTTTTACCTTTTAGCTACATCACAAATTTTATTATAGAGGCTTTCAATGCCTCTTACTTTCAGCAAGTCCTCAACTATTTTAGAGAGCTACATGTGTTCATTATAACTCACTACTCTGCTTTACACATTATTAATGAATTCTTCCTCAAATAGAAGGTACTTCTGCTTCCTTTCTCAGCCATCAACACAATGTTATTAATAAATTTATTATCTCAAAAATACCTTACAGTGGGTTATTTTCTTCATTGAAAAGTTTATATTACTGTATGTTTTGTAGCAGCAATCGGAGTGATTGCAGCAATCGGAGGTTTCCGCAGAAACCTCTTTTGGTTTAGAATTGCTCTAAATGATTCTCTGAGAAGGGACTACTTGTTGATGTACAGATGTGTAGCCCATCTGTCAATGAGCAGATTTTGCCACAGAGGCTGAAGAGATACACAACAAACCATCCTTATAACAGATGATATCTTTAATCAAATTGATATTGGTGAGTTAAAAAACATTGAGAAGATGACAGCTAGGGAAATAAGGTATTCTATGACTATTTATAATAAAATGTTTAGAATAAAAAAGAATAAGAAACAACAATTGGCTTTGTAATTGAAGAGAGAAGCCTAACCAAGTATTTGTCTTCCCAGTTCTTGTATAAGCAGAGACCACAGGAGAATAATTCTTACATAAGAAGCACAGGGAAAAGAATCATCAATTTTTTTTGTATATTTTTTTGTGTCTCAAAATTATTTGGGAGAACTTTGCTTGGTCAGGGATGAACAAAAGATGTAAGAAACACTGAAACTGGAGGCATCTGGTATTAAAAGTGTCTTGGAGAATATAATAGTAGACAAATTACTACATTAGATATAATTTGGCATGTAACATAAACATTTAAAATGATGATTTAAGTGACTAAAAATGACCTATATTGAAAAAGTCAAATAAGAACTTAGGGGATAAAAATCAAAATAAATTTATTCTCAGTAGTAACGATGCAATAATATAAATTCTTTCTCTCTCTTTGATAAACATGGATATAAAATCTTGTTGTCTGTATTCTAGATTTTCCTACATTTTCTGTAAAGAGTGACTCATGTCAGGTCACACCTAAATGACTCAACATTTTGAGCTAAAAGACTGTTTACACAATATACACATTCTTTACTTACACAGCAAAATAAGCTTAACACTTTTATATTAAAAACCTGGGATATAGTAGGATTAGTAGCACCATGAAAAATAATTCTTGCCCCAAACTGCAGTCTTTTATTTTACTCAGTGTGATTCTTCTCTTAATTGAATTTTTAACGTGCCGTTTTAGTTACTGGGTAAAATATATAATCTTCATGTTATAATCCTTGGAGAAAGTCATTCTGGACCCAAAAGTAAATTCATTTACTTATTTCTTTCTTAGAAAAATAATAGCGACCTTGCTCTGGCACATTGCTGAGATACATACGAATCTCCATGGTAACTAGTCAGCATATTCTCTTGGTCATATATAATAGCACCATTGGTGGCAGCAGTGGTAAAGTTGGGGAGAGTGAGACATTGCATCCTGGGAATCTTATATGTATACATATATATATATATATATCACATTTAAAATCACAAGGAATTCTTCAAAATGTTATGTCCTCTTCATGCACACTTGACATCGGCTAATACGTGTCCTCAAGTCTCCTGCCTTCAGTGTTTCTGACTGAGGTTTGCTGGGAAATAAGAAACGAGACAATCAGATTCGTCTTTTCTGGTATTTCAATTCTATTATTGGTTCAAATTCACACCCAAACCTTCTTTTTGTGTTTCTGATGACTGAATGGTTAACTTTTGAGCAACGTGATCTAGTGCAGTGCCTGGTATGACCAAAGTATTTTTGTGACTCTTCTCCACTCCACTTTTACCTTTGTCTATTTATCTCTCCCTTTCTTTGTCTTATACATTTTTCTAATAGTCCTAAAATGAGGGGGATCTGGGCAACTGATGATGAATAAATGATAATATATAATATATAAGAAATGAATAAAGATAATACATAAGAAAAATAGTAAGAGATGACGTCAGAAACATGGCAGCGTGAGGGGTCCCTCTTGATTTCCCTCCTTGAAGTTACAACAAGTTTAAGAGCTATTATTCAAAAAAGGAATCCCTGTGCAACACACAAGCACATGTGAAAGATCTGCACGTTGAAAATCTGAAGGTGGCAAATTGGGGCAAATAAGGGAGGAGGGAAGTGAGAAGCACAGAGATGGGGGCAACACACACAGCCCGCAGCTCACTGCAGTCCTGTGGGAGGAGATGATTCAAATTGCAGGTGCACTCTCTGTGGAACCAAGTATTCCTGCTTGTCTGATCAGCATACAATATGGCTAAACCCAGGCGACTTAGGCAGACACCTCCGGGGAAAGATGAATACAGGAGTGTGACAGCTGTCGTCTGACGGTTCTCAGTGATAGGAAGAAAATAAAGCTACAGAACCTGGCTGCCCCCCTGCAATCTCCCAGAGCTCGCCTTCCCGACACGCTCCCAGTGCTAGCAGTGGGCCCCAGAAGAAAATGGTAGCAGTTTTGGATTAAGGAGCAGAATATCTACAACCCTGAGAACTGAAAAGACAGTTCCTGAGTGGAGGAGCACATTGTGGCTAATTTCAGTGACAAGGGGGAAGATATTGGGGTGAGGCAGCAATGGTCTGGCAGTCACCATTACTTGGAGAACAACAAAGCCACAAACACACGATCTTCCTCTCCCAGCCCATCCTGCCCCCATATTTTGTGGCTGATCACATTGGGGGCACCCAGGGCTGCTGAGGCCCACAGCTCTGCATCTGGCTGCAGAGACAGCACTGGGATTTCAGGGGCTCAGAACCCCATCGAATACCACATCCTCCCACAGGGATGGTTCCCTGAGACCAAGGAGACCTGGTCACAGAGGAGACACCCACCTCCCCAGGAAATCTCCCTCCTCAAGAAACTGGAATAGGGCAAAAGTAAATAAAACACTCCAGCATTACCTACTAGAAAGCAAAAGAAAGAACTCTTCATGTCAACCTGCTGCAGAATTCATTCACAAAGACGCCCAGGAAGAGAAATAATCCATCAATTACAATGAATAACTAAGGTAAAAAGGTAGATCAGAAAGAAAATGAAATCTCCAGAAAATAAACTTAAAGATATGGAAATATGTAACTTAAATGACAGAGAATTCAGGATTGCAGTTCTAAAAAAAACTCAACGAGATGGAAGAAAACACAGATAGGGAATTTAATGACTCAGAAATAAAACAACAAGCAAAATGAATACTAAAGAAATTGAAAATTAAAAACAAAATTCTGAAACTGAAGAAATCAATAAAAGAGATGAAGAATGAAATAGCAAACTTAGGAAATAGAGCTGACCAGGTGGAGGAAAAAAATCAGTGACATCAAAGAGGGAAACCTGGAAATGACAGAGAAGGAAGAAGAGAAAGACATGAGAGTTAAAAGAAATGAAAGAACTCTATGAGAACTATCTGACTCCATCAGAAAGAGCAATATAAGAATAATGGGTATACCAGAAGAAGAAGAAAGAGAGAAGAGCATAGAGAGTCTATTCAAACAAATAGTTGACGAGAACTTCCCAAACCATGGAAAGAACTGGATCCTCAAATCCGAGGAGCAAACAGAACACCTAATTATCTCAAACCTAAAAGGCCTTCTCTAAGGCACATTATATTGAAACTGTCAAAAATTGATGACAAAGAAAAAATTTTCAAGGCAGCCAGGGAAAAGAAAACAGTAACCTACAAAGGAACGGCCATTCAATTATCATCAGATTTTTCAGCAAAAACTCTACAAGTTAGGAGGGGATGGAATCAAATATTCAAACTATTGAAACAGAGAAATTGCCAGCCAAAACAATATATCCAGCAACATTATACTTTAGATATAAAGGAGGAATAAAGACATTTCCAGATATATAGAAGAATAGGGAATTTTGCACCACAAGGCCTATATTACAGGAAATACTGAAGGAGGCTATTTGACCTGAAACAAAAAGACAAAAGGATACAAAACTATGAGTAAGATTACTAAAAGACAGACAGAAGAAGGAAATGGCAACCCCTACACAAAATAGGGCACTATACGTTTAAATATAACATAAAGGGTAAAGAAGAAAAAACATTTTAAAAAAAGAAATAGAAAAGACTATTTACTACTGCAACTCAGAAATGAACTCACATAATAAATAGGGATAATTTGTGACAACAAAAACATAAAGAGGATGAGGCAAACTTCTGAATTTGCAAAAGGGAATGAAGATAAGATGCATACTAAAGAAAAAGGACTATTGTATATATCAAACTTTCTTTTACATAAACAAAATGGTAACCACCCAAAAAAAAAATCCAGAACTGAGACACATAATATAAAAAAGAAGAAACACAGGGAAAAACAATCACAGAATACCATGAAAATAAAATAACAGACAGAAACACAAAGGCAAAGAAACAATGGAGATGCTGAGCTATCAGAAAACAAAAGATAAAATGGCTATAGGAAATCCTGAAATATCAACAATTAATCACCCTAAAAGTAAGTGGACTGAACTCACCAATAAAAGGGCACAGAGTAGCAGATTAGACCAAACAACAAAAACAAAAACAAAAATCAAAACAAAAAAACACCAAACGTGATGTCTTCAAGAGACACATCTCAGCTGCAAGGACAAATATAGACTCAAAGTGAAAGGGTGGAAAATGATACTCCAAACAAATGGAATCCAGAGAATACCAGGTGTAGTACCATACTTATGTCAGAGAATACCAGGTGTAATACCATACTTATGTCAGACAAAGCAGACTTCAGGATAGAAAAGGTAACAAGAGACAAAGACGGATACTCCATAATGATAAAGGGGACAATACAACAAGAAGACATAACACTTATCAATATATATGTTCCCAATCAGGTGACATCAAAATATATAAAGCAACTACTAACAGAACTATAGGGAGAAACTGACAAAAACACAATTATAGTAGGTGACCTAAACGTGCCATTGACAGCATGGGTAGATCATTCAAACAGAAAATCAATAAGAAAACATCAGCCTTAAATGACACACTAGACCAAATAGACAATACTGGCATTTACAGAGCATTTCATCCTACAACACCAGACTATACATTCTTTTCTAGTGTACATGGAACATTCTCAAGTATAGACCATATTTTGGGACATGAAATTAACCTCAGCAAATTGAAGAAGACTGAAATCATACCAAGTATATTCTTTGATCGCAAGGCTTTGAAATTGGAGATCAACTGGGAAAAGAAAGAGGGAAAAACCACAAATACGAGGAGATTAAATAAAATGCTACTAAAGAACGACTGGGTCAAAGAAGAAATAAAAGGAGCGATCAAAAGACACATGGAATCAAATGAGAACGGCAATACAGCATATCATAATTATTGGGATGAGGTGAAAGCAGTATTAAGAGGGAAATTTTTATCATTACAGGCCTATCTCGAGAAACAAGAAAACTCCCAAGTAAGCAACCTAACATTACATCTTAAAGAACTAGAGAAAGAAGAACAAATGAAACCCAAAGTCAGCAAAAGGAAGGAAATAATAAAAATTAGAGCAGAACCAAATGAAATAGAGAACAAAAAGACCATAGAAAAATATTAATGCAACAGAGAATTTGTTCTTTGAAAAGATTAATAAAATTGACAAATCCTTGGCTAGACTCACTAAGGAAAAAAGTGAAAAGACACAAATAAAATCAGAAATGAAAGAGAAGTTACAATGGGCACCATTGAAATACAAAGGATCATGTGAGAATACTATGAAGGACTATATGCCACCAAACTCAATAACCTAGAAGAAACAGACAAGATTTTAGAAATATATAGCCTTCCTAGACTGAATCACGAAGAAGTGGAAAATCTAAATCGATCAATAGTAAGGAAATTGAAACAATCATGGAAAACCTCCCCAAAACCAAAAGTCCAGGACCAGATGGCTGCACTAGTGAATTCTACCAAACATTCAAATATGATTTAATATATGTCCTCCTCAAACTCTTCCAAGAAATTGAAGAAGAGGCAATAGTTTCTAACTTATTTTATGTGGTTAACATCACCCTGATACCAAAACCTGGTAAGGATAACACACAAAAAGAAAACTACAGACCAATATCTTTGATGACTACAGAAACAAAAATTCCTTAACAAAATACTAGCAAATCAAATACAACAATACATTAAAAATATTACATATCACAATCAAGTGAGGTTCATTCCAGGGGCACAAGGATGGTCCAACATATGCAAATCGATCAATGTGATACACCACATAAATAAGACAAAGAATAAAAATCACATGATTATATCAATCAATACAGAAAAAGCATTGACAAGATACAACATTGATTTATGATTAGAACAGTTAATAAAATGGGTATAGAAGGAAAGTACCTCAACATAATAAAGGCCATATATGACAGACCCTTAGCTAATATCACACTTAATGGTGAAAAACTGAAAGCTTTTCCTCTAAGATCAGGAACAAGACAGGGTTGACCCCTATCACCAGTGCCTTTCAACATTATATTGGAAATCCTAATCAGAGCAATCAACAAGAGAAAGAAATAAAAGGCATCCAAATTGGAAATTAAGAAGTTAAATTGTCACTTTTTGCCGACAACATAATTCTTTACATAGAAAACCCCAAAGACTCCATCAAAAAAAGTATTAGAAAAATAAACAAATATAGTAAAGCTGCAGGATACAAAAATCAATGTACAAAATTCCACTGCTTTCCTACATACTAATAATGAAATTTCAGAAAGAGAAATGAAAAAAAAGCAATTCCTTTTGCCATTGCTACAAAAAGAATGAAATACCTGGGAATAAACACAGGATGTGAAGGACCTATACACTGAAAACTACAAGACATTATTAAAAGAAATACAAGAAGACACAAAGAAACGGAAAGATTTTCTGTATTCATAGTGGGAAGAATCCACATAATTAAAATGGCCATATTACCCAAAGCAATATATAAACTTAATGCAATCCCCATCAAAATCCCCAGGGAATTTTTTAAGGAAATAGAACAGAAAACTCATCAGATTTGTATGGAATCAAGTAAGACCCCAAATAGCCAAAGCAATCCTAAGAAAAAAGAACAAGGCTGGATGTATCATACTCCCTGACTTCAGCTTCTACTACAAAGTGAGAATAATTACAACAGCATGGCATTGGCAGAAAAACAGACACACAGGCCAATGGAATAGAACTGAAAACCAAGAAATAAACCCACATATATTTGGGCAGGTAATTTTTGACAAAGGAGCCAAAAACATACAATGGAGAAAAGAAAGCCCCTTCAATAAATGGTGCTGGGAAAATTGGAAAGCCACATGCAAAAGAATGGAACTAGACCGCTATCTGTCACCATGTACCAAAATTAACTCAAAATGGATCAAAGACCTAAATATAAGACCTGAAACAATAAACTGCATAGAAGAAAACATAGGTACTAAACTTATAGATCTTGGTTTCAAAGAGCATTTTATGAATTTGATCTCAAAGCAAGGGAAGTAGAAGCTAAAATAAATGAATGGGACTATATCAAATTAAAAAGATCATGCACAGCAAAGGAAACCATCAACAAAACAAAGAGGCAACCAATTAATTGAATGGGAGAAGATATTCGTGAAAAACATCTCAGATGAAGGGCTAATACCCAAAATATATAAAGAACTCATATAGCTCAACAACAAGAAAAACAAACAATCCAGTTTAAAAAATGGGCAGAGGACCTGAAGAGACATTTCTCCAAAGAGGACATACAAATGGCAAATAGACATAGGAAAAAACGCTTAACATCACTAATCATCAGAGAAATGCAAATCAAAACCAAAATGAGATATCATGTCACACCTGGTAGAATGGCTATTATCAACAAGACATGTAATAACAAGTCTTGGAGAGGTTGTGGAGAAAAAGGAACCCTCATACACTTTTGGGGGGAATGTAAATTGGTACAGCTACTGTGGAAACAGAATGGAGGTTCCTCAAAAAATGAAGAATAGAATTACCATATGACCTAGCAATCCCTCTTCTGGGTATCTACCCAAAAAACCTAAAAACATTTATCCATAAAGATATATGTACCCCTATGTTCATTGCAGCATTATTCATCGTGGCCAAGACATAGTAACAACCAAGGTGTCCTTCAATGCATGGTTGGATAAAGAAGATGTGGTACATACATACAATGGAGTATTACTCTGCCACAAGAAAAGATGAAATGCTGCCATTTGCAACAACATGGATGAGCCTTGAGATTATCATGCCAAGTGAAATAAGTGAGGCAGAAAAAATCCAGAACCATATGACTTCACTCCTATGTGAGACATAAAACTGAAAGCAACAAACGAACAAATGAAGAAACAAAAACTTACAGACACCAGTTTAGAAACAAAAACTTACAGACACCACTTATAGACAACAGTTTAGTGATTATCAGAGGGTAAGGAAGCAGGGGGGATGGTAGAAGAGGGAAAAGGGGGTCAAATATACAGTGTTGGAAGGAAAACTGATTCTGGGTGGTGAACACAGTATGCAAATATATAGGTAATGTATTATAGAATTGTACAATTGAAACATAATTTTACTAACCAAGGTCACCCCAATAAATTTAATGAAAAAGAAAACATCTCTTGAATGAAAAAATAAGTTACATGTAATCTTTAAACTGTGTTCATTTAGAAATATTAAGTAATTATGATTCAAAAGAAGCAAGATATAAAAATACATTTAAACTGAGAAAAAATCCATTAGATCAAAGTATCCTGAGGTAAATGTGTTATATGTGGTTTCACTGATTTAAATGCTTAGATGAGAGGCTTGAAAACATCTTGGGAAAATAGTTCACTGGACGGAGCACAGATTATAGCTTCAATTTCTGGATGGCCTCAATCTAGCTGAACAGCTGCTCACTTGTAATTGTGCAGGTCACATGACCTTTGCTTGCTTTGTCTGTTTTGCTATTGAAGAATTACCACCGAGTCATCTCAAATCACATGTACCTATTAGCTAAGTTTGTTTTTCTGATCTGAGTCAGGTATATGAGGAGAACAAGCAAGAATAGAGGACACAGTTCACTGAACTCCTAACATTTGTTGGTAATACCCATCCACGGATTGCCTCTCTTTTCCCTAGCATTTCTGAAGGAAGCTAAGGACCTAAAGAAAACTAAAGGCATAAGCACCTTACCTGAACATGTCTGACACATCTACAGTTGCCAGCCAAAAGCTGTAGGAGTTGGCATAATAATTGCAGGTACCCCGCCCATGGCATTCAATGAAGGGAGCTGAACGAAACTCTTCCAAACAGGAACCAGGGGAGGCCAGGGCTTGACCTGAGCCCTCTGCCCCTGCACTTGTGTGCTAGAAAAGACAAGGAAAAATGTGCCACAATGCCCATGTGTTATAATACCTTAGTGGATACCCAAAGATATGTGCCAAAATTGGCCAAAAATTCAAATCCAGTGAAGGAACTAAGGTCAGAGGAAAGAGAATAGTGCCCACCCCAAGGGTACTCAACAAAAGCAACAAGATAATAAAAATGCGTTCTAGAAAATGTGTAAGGGGGAACACAGTGCTTGGACAGCAGCTATTTGAGGTCAAGCTTCTTACTATGCAAATGACTGGGATTCTTCACATTGGGAAGAAATGTAGATACGGTGGATAGTCAGCTATGATGACAAAAACAAGGAAGTGTTTCTTACCATCATGAAGGAATAACCAATCCAGAGAGAATCCCATCCCTGAGGACAACGAGGAATCTGGATGGTCTGACTGTGAACTGCAATCACCACAGCTGGAGCTTCGCACACTGCACACCTAGTAAAGGAAAGGGAAAGGGAACACAATCTACAGAGTGAGTATGTGGGAAATAGCAGCCCCTCTTCTTTGGAAGCCTTCCTGGTATAGAAGCCCATTAAGGTGTATTTAATGCTCAGAAAAGGAGGAGAAAATGCACTTTGAGAATTGCTTTTGCATAAACCCTGTCTCCCAATATATACAATAAAGTTATAAATGAAAACTAAGCTTTTTTCAAGAAACTACAGAATCACTGATATAGCATTTCCATTTTCCAATCTGCCCTAAATTCATACTTGATATAGTCATTGCCATAACTGCTCTAAGAGTTTGGCTTAGTGTATTGTACATACTGTTTGCTGTCAAAGTGCCCAACTGGAAGGTAGACATTTAGCAATGCTGAAACTGTGGCAAGAACAATGTCTAGTAAACTGGAACTGGCACTTTCTCAAAACTATCCATTATTTTTGGTCCAAAGGATGTTTATTAACTATTCGGCCTATCTGGAGAAGTACTACATATCCAGAATGCCGGGCAGGTACCCAGGCACTTGGAGATGTGGCTTAAATCTATAAAATCAAGTAAAACAGTAGCAGAGTAAATACAACAGAGTGTACCAAATCTTTAATAAAAAAACATGAGGAAACCCATGTAATTTTACTAACCATTGTTACCACAATAAGTTAAAGAAAATGGGGGAACATTTTAAAAATGCTGAATCAATTTGGCAAAGTTTATCTACAAAATAGGAAATACCTTTAGGGGACCTTTCATTCCCAAGAGTTGGAACAGACAAAAATCACACAAAAAGGATTCGGGCAAATGCATTTAAAAACGCACCCTGAATTTGTTACTAAGAGAGGCTGGACTAGGTTTAACCATTATATTCAATGTCAAATAAACTAGATTTTCCACTAGCTTATCGTTTATGGTTACTGGATTCCTAAATAAATTGGGTCATGATCTGAATGAAAATGGCAATATCTACTACGCCTAGGAGATCAAGTTAAACAGGGTTCTAATTCACAGGGATGTAAAGTACAGCATAAAGAATATTGTCAATAAATAAAAACTAAAAAAAAAAGTAATAACTATGCATGGTGTCAGATGGTACCACACTAAATGGGAATATCATTTCGTAAAATATGTATGCCTAACCACTACGCTGTACACTTGAAACTAATATAAAATAATACTGAATGTCAACTATAATTGAGAAATAAAAATAATAAATTTTAAAGTCAACACTAATCAAAAGGAAAAAAAAAAAAACTATGGTTCTAATGTGGCAAAACTCTAGGATATCTGTTTTAATGGTACAACCTTCTTTAGTTACTCATGCTCCAAACTTTAGCTATCACTTCTTCCTTCCCAACTGCCAAATCCTACCTTATTTTATCAACGTTATACATGTCCCCCACTGAGAGTTCCAATCTACTCCTACCAGGATTACAGCAATACCTTTAATCTAACTGATCTCTCTAACTCAGGACTATCCCCTCTGTAATTCATGTTACACACGAATGGCTCTGTAATCTTCTCTGATGTGAGGCTCAAAAACTTTTCAGGGATCCCCATTATATACCAAATAAATTACAAACTAAAATCTGACACTGAAAGTCTTCTACCATCAGGGTTTAAGCTAACTATCCAATCTCTCCTCCCTATGCAAACCTTTATAAACTACATTCTAAACACATCAATCTAATACCTATTCCCATGTTCTCTGCCTAGTATGTCTTTTCCCCTATAATTGCCTGTGTCTCAAGTCCTTCCATTCTTCAAGGACTAACCAGTTCAAAGCGCATTTCTTCCATATAGTCATCCCGGTTCTCTCCAGTTGGAATTAAACATCCCTTTCCCTATGCTTTCATAACATTTTATTAGATGTATTATGGCACTTGGCTCAAGCTTGATATATTTTAGATTAATTTACCTATATTTGCTGAATGACTAGACTGTAAGCTCTTTGTATATTATTACTCTATGCCTATCATGGGGCTTGGTCAAAAGCAGGCCATCAATAAACATGGGTCAAACTAAATACTGAATTGACTATTACAAAGGCACTTCTGTTCTACCTAACCCAGGAGTATGACCAGATTATTAGCTTTGGACTCATTTCTGACTAGCTAAACTAATTGGGGATTGGTATAAGTCAAAGCTATACCAATGTCTCACCGACTAATGAATGGCTGGATGCTCTGGCCTTTCAGGGGCTCCATGTTCATTGGCATGGGCTCTGGAGTGGAGAGCCAATAAGAATAGTCATTTCTTGAAGCAAAGTTGCAAACATTATTGATGTTGCAGAACATGAAAGGCATGGTACTGAAGCGACGAAGGCAGCTGCCGGCTGTTCCTAGGTAGAAAAAGATGAAGGACTGCATCATGATGATACTTCAGTTTCATCTAAAACACTAACAAACAGCCTTTCAAAGAAAAACTTGCCCACATTTCTTAGATAACAAATATACTTTAATTCTTCAATTATAAGATGCACATTTACTTATATTTTAACATTTTAAAAATCAGGATATAGCTTACAATTTGTGTAAACATTTATTGTGGTAGCTCATATGTTCCCCAAACACTGTTTTCAAACTGGTGCTACATCTTAAAAATAATGGTGTCTTATGAAGAATATTGGATAATTTATTGTAGACAAGTGAAGGGCACATATTGATTCCTTAGAATATCATATCAGCATTTCCTCTCCAGGCTTCCCTCTATTCTTCTAAGACATCCCCAGTATGTATCTTGTGTGGGTTTGCAATCTCTTTAAGTCTAGGGACAACTGTAGTGCTGACCAATATGTAGAGCAACCACGGACAGGTTAGTAAGTGACTAACAAAAAGGAAAAAAATAAGAGAGAAATGAAGGGAAAAAAATTAAAAGAACAACTAGAGCTTTTGGATTTTTGGGCTGGTAGGGGCAACAGAGTTTATCTCTACCAGTGATCAGGTCTTCCTTTTCTCATTTACTCACAAAAGAATGATGAAAAATGATGTACCCCATCACACATTTTTAAGTTGATATTTAAAATGTTTCATCAGAAGTTTAAATTGATACTGTACCAGTTATTGAGTTATTGTCTCTCAGCTCCAAACCCACCCATCCATACTCTATTCTTTAATACTGAGGCTAAGACTTTGGAAATCAAATTTCAACGTTGCCAGCCGTCATTTCTAGTGTTTTGTGAATATTTATATTTGAAAACAAACTTTTATATCATTCTTTTAAATGTATTCAATGTAATCATGTGAAACCTAACAATATGGATTAAATTCAGCTTCCTGGGGAAAGGTAGGCAAGGTCTTTCCTGGGGAGAGGTAAGCAGGAGGAAGGAATACTATTCAGTTTGCTCTTTTTTGAAACTTCTACATATACAATTTAACAAGGTCTATCATTTTCTACTATTATCTACAATTTATTAAGTGGAATTGCATACATACATAATTATTTTTCTTAAAAAAAACAACAACCTTATAGCTGCATGCTGTGTTGGGAAAATAAGAATAATGCTGCTCTTGTACCAAAAAAACCAAAAAACCAAAAAACGAAAATAAAAAAACAGAAAACAAAAAACAATAAACATTTTTAAAAGTATATAAACTTTATCGTCTTTAATAATCAGAAATTATTCTTTCAAAATTAATGCCTGATTTCTGTAAAAATATTCAAACACTAAAAGTATTTTGTGATGTTGAAAATTACAAGCTCTCATCGTCTACTTCTCAAAGGTAACTGTTAAACATTTTCTTTAATTAAAGTAAATGGAAAGAGAACAATAACAACAGCAACTGGAAATGATTAAATGTTCCTTTTGCATTTGGAAAATATATTTCCATTCCACTTCTCTCACACAGTTTTGTCCTAATGTATTTTTTGTTTTTGAAAGTCTTGTACTGACTACTGTATCATATTTCTTTGAAACGAAAATTTAAAAATAACTTCTAAAAACTTTCTGTGACCATAAGGCTTTACATGTTAATATTTTATTTTGAATTGCCATCATTATAGTTATTATTAATTCACAAATGATCAAAAATATAGATACTATAAACTTTGATAATTACTAAACATTAAAAGTAAACTTGTATTAGAAATGCATTTCTTAATGAGATGAATTAGAAGTGAATCATAGAGCCTCAGTTAATGTGGACTTTAACAAAACCATTATTTTGAATCGTCCCTTTGAATTTGTCCCCCCAAGGTTTTCACACTTCGAGGCAGTGTGCCATAGTATGATTCTTTCATAGGGTGGAAGATGGGTGATAGTGAAAGGATGAAAGGGGATTCTCCAAAGCATACACACCGGCAGTTCAACTTTAGGAGAAAGAACATATGAAAGTGGAAGATTTGAAAATAGATTTCTTTAAAATTATTTATGTATATCTCTTGGAAATTCCTCATGTATCCAAAGGAGAATGCTTATCAGACTGAAGATGACTGGTAAAAGACCAAGAATTCTTAAACCTGGTGGATCTTCAGAATAACTGGGAATTTTTATACAATAAGTTTGGAATGGGCATAGGAATCTTTTCCAAAGTTCCTCAGGTTGGAAATCATTGATTTAGTCTAATTTATATTTTTTCAGAAAAAATGAACTGGCTCAGAGAGAGGTGACTGACTCAGTCAAGGTCATGTGAAAGTAAATGACAAATTGAAAAACGAATGGATTTAGAATTAGTAGGTGTTGGATTCAATTCTTATCTCCATCAGTTTCTGAGTGTGTGGCTTTGAATAAGTCACTTATCCCCTTAGCCAGTGTTTTCATTTTTCTTTGTATGAAGTGGAAAAAAAAACCGCCAATACTTGTCTTATATCTTTCTTGACCATGTTGTGAGAATCAAACTGAATAATAAATATGAAAATGCTTTCTCATAAAGTACTTTAAAAATAAAACTAATATTATTGCCTAATTAGGGACAGAGCTGGAAGTATCCTTTGTCTCAGAAAGAAAAGGAGGAGGTATATAAAAGGAAGCCCACAAGGATAAGATCAGGAGTGTTTGGTTGCATCTGTGCTGTAGGCTGCCCACAATGATGCAGAATTCTGGGTTACAGTTTCAAAATTTTCGAAGAGAGGGTGATCTCATGAACTCTCAATGCCTCCCATATTATAAAATTATAAAGCTTTACCAGACTAACAGTTCTTAGTATGTTTTTTTTTCCCTCCCAGACAGAATAGTTTTAGTATTCAATCTGAGTATTCTTCAACCCTCCTTTTTACATACCATAATCCTTTCAATGATCCAACACAGACTGTGTATTTATTTGATCAACTGATTGTTTAACATCAAAGTTATAGCTGCCTATATTCTTTGCTTAGCCATCAATTTAATGCTTGTGTGAGCTCCAGCAGAGACTCTGCTATCCAGGATCACCCTTGGGATCTTGGGCCTATCCTGGCTTTCTTATGTCTGAGGCCCAAGTCAGGGCCAATTTGTAGCCACCAAGTATGAATGCATCTACGACAGCCCTTGTTTGACCACATACCTGCATTTTGAAAAGTTACAGTGAGCAGATCCCATTTTCTCTCTGTATAACATTTTTTAAAGGAAATGTCACTTTTTTTTCTTTCCTACAAACTTTATTGGGCAATACTGGGGGACAGTGTGCCTCTGCATTACATTTTTTTAATTTCATGGTGCTCAAACACTTCTAATGGTTTCTACTGACTTGATGGGTTAAAGATTTGAAGTTTAGAAGCTTGATTATGGGTATAAGTTAGACTCTGTTAAGAAAGAATGGACCAAAAGGAAAATAATTTTATGGGCAAAAGACTAGAGAGAATTATCTAAAAGAATAAGAGTATTTTCTTTTTTTAAAAGATTATTTTCATAACAGAGATTTGTTTATTGAAAAATTAGAAAAAGAAGATTTTACATAAAGAAAGCAAAAGAAGGAAGGAAAAGTAGCAGTGGAAAGATGAAAAGAAGAAGAAGAGAGTAGTTGGGTAAACTCCGATTTTATTTGGCTTCATAAAATGACCCGTGACTATTGGCTTCCATGTAAATGGATTTGTCTACTCTGGTGGGACAGAAGTGCCTGGCAGGTGTGGCATATGCCCTGAGAACAGAGTAAGCAGAGCAGACCTCTGGAGGTCTCCACTGCTGCAGAACTGTTTTCACAGAATGGCATGGCTAAAAAAACCTCAGGAGGCCTCTTACCACAGAGACCCCAGAAACTGGGAGCCCAGAATATCTTCTTAAATGTCTTTATGGAGGCAAAGGGGATAGTGATTCTTATAATAGGCAGCCCCAGGTCAAACAACTGGGACTCAAAATCTAAAGTCAAAATTCCGGAAAAGAAATCTTGGGGACTGCAAGAGGTCTTGAGAGTCATCCAGTCCAGCTGCATCTCATCAACCAACTGTCCACCCCATTACAGAGAAGAGGCATGGGAACACATTAAATGATATGGATTTTATATGGAAATATAATCCTTTATGTAGCTTTAAACTACTCTGATAATACTTTATAAAGCCAAGGCACTTACTTTAGGAACTATAAACAAGCATAATTAAGCAATGGCCTTACATTATTTGATCTAGAAATCAAGATTGTCTTCAGAACTTATCTGTCAACTTGATGAAGACCAGTGTCAGAGAAGATGAAACTATCTCCCATTAGTTATAAACATGCCCACTCAAGTAGCTGCTATACTGAAAAGTAAAGGTGGCCCTTTTCAAAATGCCTTGCTTTAGGCCAAAAATTGTACCTCATAGCAGGCTAATTAATGCTTTGAGTTTAAAGTTAAATATTATTTATTTAAAACTCATAGTGAATATATTTAGCTGCCCTGGACATGGTCTTCAATTTGGAAGCCCCAAAAGAATAGACATAGAGAGATGCACTTTGGACAAGGCTACTCTGGAACCCAAAAGGATTTTCAAAACAAAAACAAAATACATAGTAAGAAATAAGATGCCAATTATCTCACCCAAGTCTTGACCGTGAGCTCTTTCATTTCCTTGTACATAGAGGAGAGAAAAGCCTTCATAAATATGGACAGTTCCCTGTGGGCATTGTGGTGCATCTGTTGTCTGGCTGTGACGTGTGATGAGGAATCCATGGGCAACAGAGGAAGTTCCAGGGGGACCTGGGGGACCTTGCAATCCATCTGGCCCAGGGGGGCCATCCAAACCACGGGTACCTATTTCCATGGAATCATCAGTATACAAGATTAAGTAAGCTCTGATCCACTATTATGGCTATTAACAAAACATTATGACCTCATTTGATTAGTTTTTTCTTCTTCCAGATTTTATTGGAGAAGGGGAACAGGACTTTATTGGGGAACAGTGTGTACTTCCAGGACTTTTCCAGGTCAAGTTGTTGTCCTTTCAATCTTAGTTGTGGAGGGCGCAGCTCAGCGCCAGGTCCAGTTGCCGTTGCTAGTTGCAGGGGGCACAGCCCACCATCCCTTATGGAGTCGAACAGGCAACCTTGTGGTTGAGAGCCCGCGCTCCAACCAGCTGAGCCATCTGGCCACCTGGTAGCTGAGCGGCAGCTCCTTGACTTCATTCTAGTTGCCTACGGCGCAGCTTGCTGGCCCATTTGGAAATCAAACCGGCAGCCCCGTTGCCCACAGCTTGCGTTCTAACCAACTGAGCCACCCGTCTGCCCTGATTAGTTAATATAGTCAATATTTATAGAGTGTCTATAAAAGCGATGTTAGATATCACTGATGTGGAGATAAACAAAATATGGTCCCTGCCCTCAAAGAGGTATATATACCGGGGTTGCAAAAAAAATGTATACACATTTTAAGAGATTTTATCTTAAACTGTGTATACATTTTATTGGCACTCTCTCTGTGTGTGTATATATATATGTGTGTATATATATATATATATATTCCCCCTCCTAGGATTGGTTGATGACGTTAGGCACTAAATAAATACGGGGTGAATGGAATATTAGATGGGAAGAAGTGAGACTTATTGGGAGAGTCTCAATATTATCTAGTCTCTTGCTGTACTAAAGGAATCCAAACTCCATGACAAAATTTCAGCCTGCAGTTTTGTTCATCAACAAGAAAGGAAGGGTGTGGTTATCATCAATCTGCCAATTTAAGTGGTGAAAAACATTTTCCTTCGAATCTGTCAGGGGAATTATTCTCAGGCATACTTTTTTGTTTAGAGAACAGGTAGGTCAGTCTAAAGAAGTCTTTTAATTTTTTTTTAATTAAAGTTTATTGGGGTGACAAAGGATAGTAAACTTACACAGGTTTCAAGTGTACAATTCTGTAATATATTATCTATATATCATGTTGTGTGTTCACCACCCAGAGTCAGTTCTCCTTCCATCACCATATATTTGATCCCCCTTACCCTCATCTCCCACCCCTCACCCCCCTTACCCTCTGGTAACCACTAAACTATTGTCTGTGTCTATGAGTTTTTGTTTCTTCATTTGTCTTGTTCTTTTGTTGTTTTAAGTTTTTTTTTTAAATTAAAGTTTATTGGGGTGACAATGGTTAGTAAAGTTACATAGATTTCAGGTGTACAATTCTGTATTATATCATCTATATACCACATTGTGTGTTCAGCACCCAGACTCAGTTCTCTTTCCATCACCATATATTGGATTCCCTTTACTATTGTCTGTGTCTATGAGTTTTTGTTCGTTCATTTGTGTGTCTTGTTCTTCTTCTTTTTTTAATTAAAGTTTATTGGGGTGACAACTGTTAGTAAAGTTACATAGATTTCAAGTGTACAATTCTGTAGTACATCATCTATAAATCCCATTGTGTGTTCACCACCCAGAGTCAGTTCTCCTTCCATCACCATATATTTGTTCCCCTTTACCCTCATCTACCACTCGCCTCCCCCCTTACCCTCTGGTAACCACTAAACTATTGTTTGTGTCTATGAGCTTTTGTTTCTCATTTGTTTGTCTTGTTCTTTTGTTGTTTTTGGTTTATATACCACATATCAGTGAAATCATATGGTTCTCGACTTTTTCTGTCTGACTTATTTTGCTCACCATAATAATGTCAAGATCCATTCATGTTGTTGTAAATGGCACTATTTCATCTTTTCTTATGGCAAAATAGTATTCCATTGTGTATATATACAACAACCAAATGGTAGATTTTTGCAAACAATGCCTCTGATACGGGGCTAATATCCAAAGTATACAAGGAACTCATGCAACTCAACAAGAAAAAAATAAACAACCCAATTGAAAAATGGGCAGAGGACCTGAAGAGACATTTCTCCAAAGAGGACATACAAATGGCCAACAGACATGAAAAAATGCTCAACATCACTCATCATCAGAGAAAATTCAAATAAAAACCACAATGAGATATCACCTCACCCCAGTCAGAATGGCTATCATCAACAAGACAAATAGTAACAAGTGTTGGAGAGGCTGTGGAGAAAAAGGAAGCCTCATAAACTGTTGGTGGGAATGTAGACTGGTGCAGCCGCTATGGAAGGCAGTGTGGAGGTTCCTCAAAAAATTACGAATAGAATTACCATATGACCCAGCAATCCCTCTTCTGTGTACCTACCCAAAAAAATGTGAACACATTTATCCGTAAAGATATATGTGCTCTGATGTTCATTGCAGCTTTATTTACGGTGGCCAAGACATGGAAACAATCAAAGTGTCCTTTGATAGATGATTGGATAAAGAAGCCTTTTGAAAGTGTCTATTTTCAATCTACCACTGGTTCCCTTTCTGCATTTAGCCTCTTGATTTGAGGTCATTTTAAAATTCTCTTTTTATACAGGCCTTTGGCCACCGTGTGTATAGATTTTCATTTTGGAAAAACTTCACAGCAATGCTCATATGTGATGAAGATGACATTAACTTACTTTTTCCCTAGAAATACAGTTAATGAAATGACACGGTGTTGGTTCTAGGAAGGCCATAGGTATCATCACTCTGCCTTGTTGCTACTGATATTTTTAGTCAATACAAACTCTTTATGTTCATATTATTTAGAATTATATTTATATTACCTAGAGTTGCTAACACATACTAAAAATCTATTGAGTTTATAATATTTTACTTCTATTATAGCTATCTTACTTTAGTGTATTTTTATTGCAAATTGTCTCAAATTCCTTTTGGAAGTAGGTTTTGTACAGTTTGGAAACTAGTAGATACCAATACAATATTATCAGAAGCACCTATTAATGAGTGACCTCAAAAACCTGCGTATCAGGCTGGCCCGGTGGCTCAGGCGGTTGGAGCTCCATGCTCCTAACACGGAAGGCTGCCGGTTCGATTCCCACATGGGACAGTGGGCTCTCGACCACAAGTTGCTGGTTTGACTACCCGACTCTCGCAAGGGATGGTGGGCTCTGCCCCCTGTGACTAAGATTGAACATGGCACCTTGAGCTGAGCTGCCACTGAGCTCTCGGATGGCTCAGTTGGTTGGAGAGCGTCCTCTCAACCACAAGGTTGCTGGTTCCACTCCCTCAAGGGATGGTGGGCTGCACCCCTGCAACAAACAACGGCAACTGGACCTGGAGCTGAGCTGCGCCCTCCACAACTACGATTGAAAGGACAACAACTTGACTTGGAAAAAATCCTGGAAGTACCCACTGTTCCCCAATAAAGTCCTGTTCCTCTTCCCCAATAAAAAAATCTTTAAAAACACCCTGTATATCAATTTGTCATCTCAATATATGAAGGTACTGTGAGTCTCAAAGCTCTATGGAGATCACTTCAACTTTGAAATTATATTTTTTACGGGGGAAATTGTACTCTACTGTGATATTTTCAAATGTTGAAGGATTCACAATAGTTTCAAGATGGTCACAGGATACATATAGAAAATTATCAGAACAGGTAAATACAGTGAATACCTGGAAAATCCCCATTTTGAGGAAGAGCTGGGTTTTCCAGTGCTCTAAACACATATATAAAACCATCCTTTCTATGTTTCTCTTATACTGGCAGAACTCCTTGTATCTGTTCCCCAGCAATAGATTCACCAGCTAGCTGTCCTCTCTCAAGAGGAGGCTCTCACAGCTCCAAATGGAGGTCATATGTCCAAATGTCTCCCAGACTTAAAGATTAGTATCACAAGCAGTGTTTTACTTGTCTCACCTGGCTGGCCTGGGAGACCTGGGTCTCCTTTGCGCCCTACTGCACCATCAAAGCCAGGGAGTCCATTGCGTCCAGGATCTCCTGGAGGGCCAATTGGACCTACAGGAAAAAAATAAATAAGGTTTCTAAATGGACGTAGAATAATTCAACATCCAGATAGATTTATGAGATTTAAGGCCCTTGAGTGTCACATAATTCATAATCTGGTTTTGTCTTTAATCCAGATAAATAAAGCAATAGCTCAAACCCAGGAAAAAAGAAGCAGACAAGGATTTAGTATCATTTTTAAACAATCCATTTGCCTCTGTGGAGTTTCCCATACTATGACAGTCAGTTGTGTTCTCTTTGCCTTTAGAACAAAATAGGAGTGCAAAGCCCAACTTTTGTTATCTTTCCTATCATAACTAAGGCTGTTACTACCTGGTACATTTTATTTATGGAAAGATTGCCACTCAGTCACTTAAGAGAGAAAGACTGAAATTATTTTCTAGCTTTTTTAAATAAGCAAAGTTGGCTGTAAACATAGAGTCAAATGGCCAACTAGAAAGGATTTAGTTTAAAAATCATGAGGACTCACAGTGGAGAATTGATGGCTCAAGAAATCAGCCTTCTATCCTTCTGGTTAGTTGGGATAGAGGAAGTACCAGATCTTAAATGCAAATTAATTTCATTACAGTGTTTTTAACAATATTAACCTAATCATTCAAATTAGAATACCCAAAGGAGCTAGAAGAAATTGGACTGGGCCTAAAAGAAATTAGGGCATGAGAAATTAAAATTAAATACAAAAAGAGGAAATCAGACCTGTGGTGGTCTGGTATTCTACAAGTTGCTGACACTCCTATTGTCAGAGACAAATTCTGACAAGTTAAAGAATTAAGGAAATGTTCTCAAATAGGTAAGGCTTAAAAAGATGATCTGCAAAGGTACCTGGTAATCCTGGAGGTCCTGGTAGTCCTGGCAGACCTTTAAATCCTGGCTGGCCTGGGGCCCCTGGAGGACCTGCATCTCCTTTGATTATAATACTCTGTCCTGAAGGACCAGGTAATCCAGGGGGACCTCAGAGGAAAAACACACAAATTTGAAGGTAGGGAAGAGAAAGGTCAGAAGGAATGGATGCCAAAGAACCTAAAGTCAGAATAAGAACTGGTGTGAGAGAAACAAGTTACATGTACTGGAATGTTGCCATGTTTGGGGAAACTATCATTATCTCACCAGAAGACTGCAAAATATTTTTTCTTCAGGTCAATGAAAATATTAGGCATATTGTCACTATTTTCAAGCCTTGAAGCATGGCTCACTTACTAGAAAGTATAATTCATTTCAAATCTGTGAACATTGGTGTCAGGGGAAGACAATTCTATTTACTGAGAAGTCCATTCTGATTGTAGCATCATTTGTAGTTCTTGTTTGTTGTGTTTGTTGAGGGACCCACTAGAGCAATAGGGGAATTTAGCAGATGCTCTATTTCAGTTTACAGGAAAACTGTAGAAGTCTCTCAGGGGAAAAAAAAATAACAAAACTATTTTTCATATTAAAAATATACAACCATACTTAATGTGACTTGCTCTTGTGATCTATTCAACTGAATATGGGAAAATTAGTATAATAGCCAATAAAAATCTAAGTGAGGCATTTTTGTTGGTCCTGCATCTATCTTAAACATAAAAGGTCTGCTCTCAATATTTTTTAAATAAAATAGAGAGCTTGAGAGGTTAGTAAATAGAGGGAGAGTTTTATTTCCCTTCAGTTGTTGGGGACTAAGACTCTGAAAGTTTGGTTGAAGGGAGGAGTGCAAACTTTCAAATTCTTCAGTGCATTTAAGTATCATGTATAACTAGCTACAGGAATAAGTCTTACCTGGGGGGCCAATAGGGCCTGGATGCCCCTCAGGGCCAGTTGAACCAGGTAATCCACTGGGTCCTTTCATGCCTGCAATGAAGGTACATACAACTGCACAGCAGAGCAACAGGACGACAGCCTTTACCCAGCCAAATCAGAAAATGGGTATCTTGTCCCAAATGTATTTACTATAAAGGGGTAACCTCAAAACATCCCTTCAAATACCTGGAAATCCTGGGACACCAGGGAGACCAGGATCTCCTTTCATTCCATTGAGACCTGGCCGGCCAGGATTACCCTGAATAAATAAAATCATTCATTTTAGAAAAAATGGGGGGTGGCGGGGGAGAGTGAGGGAATAGGTGGTATTGCATAGTGATTTACAGCACTAGCTCTGGAGTCAAACTTCCAGGATTCAAATTCCAATTTTACCTCTTATTAGCTTGTGTGAGCTTGAGCTGATTATTTGACCTCTTTGATTTATAGCTTTCTCACATGTAAATAGAGAAAATAATAGTATCTACTTCATAGAGCTGTTGTAAGGGTTAAATGAGGTAGTTTATATTAAGTACTTAGAAAACTGACTGGCATGGGGTATGTACTTAATAAATGGTAGTTATTACTTTATTATCATTAGCAAAGACACTTCTTTTTTTTTTAGTGTATCCCTGAAGTGATAAATGCTTGGATTAGAATCACAAGTGCAAAAATGATAATGTCTGAAAGAATTAGCAAAAAAGACATAGTAGGGCCTATTAATTAACTGGGTTTCAGGGCCAGGAAAACTATGGAAAGAAGAGTTGGAGATATCTCTAGAATGGACCTAAAGGAAGAATAACTGGGACAACAAAACTCTTGTTAGTAGGAATGGAAAAGGGGCAAGCCTGGTACATCTTATTACTCAAAAATGTGAGAAAATGTTAAAAAAAAAAAAGAGCGGCATGTCAGAAAGACATAGGATCCAGCTTGAAGGGGTTCCCAAATCTAAGACAATTTAAGCATCAAAATATATAGTGAGAGTTTAAAAGATTGTAAGTTATTAAAAAAAGATAATTTCTGAGTCGATACGGATAATAAATGGACAATAGATTGAAGAAAATGGAGGCTCTTGCTTACAGTAGGGCTGACTGGTATATGTAGTGGTAGTGCTAGAATTGGAAAATCATCATTTGCAACTATCCCAGTATTGACTGGTTTAGGCAAAAATCATAAATATATATTAAATCTAAGGGGACATTTTCATGAGGAGCAGTATATCTACATGATCTTAATGTCCCTTCCTGTAGTTTTGCTTATCAATTACAAGGGGGAAAACTAACCATACAGTGGAGAAACCCCATAACAACTTGATGAGGTGATCAAAATTAAGATCACCAACAAGGGGCAGATAAACATCGTGGGCCTCCATATCTGAGAAGGACACATCACTCATGTAGTATTCCAGCTAGGGATGCAAATCCTGAAGAAATAGCACACAAAAGAAGGAATATTCTATTTTTTTTAAATGGGAGAGGGCTACATTTCTTCAAAAATGTCAAGATCAGGAAAGAAAAAAATAGGTTTAGAAACTTTCAGATTAAGTGATAGTGAAGACATATGACAGTTAAATGCAATTTATGATTTGATCTGGATCCTATATTGGAGGGGGAAAATGCTATAAAGGGCATTATGAGGTCAGGTGACACAATTCGAATATGTAAAGTAGAAATAAAAGTATTATATTGATGCTCAATTTCCTGAAGTTGATAACTATACTGTGGTTATATAAAAGAATAGCTTTAATCTTAGGAAAATTTATGCATTGTAGTATTTAGTGGTAAACGGGCATGACAGATATAACTTATTCTCAAATGTTTCATCAGAAAATATATATATATATAAATCTATAATTACACACACACACACACACACACATATACATAACATACAGAGAGCAAATGGGGCAAAACGTTAACAATTGGTTCATCTGAGTAAATGATACATGGGAGGTTTTTCACCATTCTTGAAATTTTTCTATAAACTTAATGTTATTTCCAAATAAAAAACTAGAAAAGGTACAATGTAAGAACTATTAATAAATTGCACAAAAGAAAATGAATAGAACTTGATAACAAATTGATAAAATATTGGTATCAGATAGTCTTGAATCAGGCATAGTTACATGTGAACTGGAAATACATGGAAAATGAATGAGGTAGGGAGTGACAGTAGAGAATGAATAAAGAGAAGACTAAATTTTAAGTCTAGGTGTCTAGAAAAATAGTGATGACATGAGAAAAACATGTTAGTTGTTGGAAAGCTTTAAGGGTTGTTTCTTCAGATTTTTTTTCCTGCTATACAAAGCAGCCCCAGATTTCAAAGATTGAGCCCGAACTGTGTTGGCTGCCAAATCTAACAATCCTCCTGAATTAATGGAGGAAGCTTTGAGGATCCACAAAACTAATGACTTTCTGGGTCACTCAAACCAAGGTGGAACGCACATGAATACAGATGCAGGAATGTGCTATTATTCTCTTTTTACTGGTGAAGACAGAAACCCAAAGTGTCTATCTGCCTTCCCCATAGTCACAAAGCAGAAGTATACAGTGATGCTGAAAGTTGACCCTAATCCTATCTAATTTCAAAGTCTAAAATATCCATACTCACCATAATTGCTTCTCTATGAGTGCACTCCTCCCCATGCAATGCTCTGATATATGTCTCTTTTTATAAATTTGTTTTCACTGAAATGAAGGTTTCGCAAATCTAAATACTATACATACCAAAAACTCCAGGTAAATTATCTTTTGAGGAACTCTTTAACAAAAGGTAGCAAAGTCCCTTTAGTTGGAAGAAGATAGGAAACTTGCCTTTTTCTTTGTAATTCACCAGTGAACCATGCACAGAGCCTTGACCAGTAAATGCTCATTAAAATAATGCACCATGGAATACTCATTTTGATTGTGAACACCCACATCCCTTTCTCATCAAATATCTACTCCCACATCCTACCTGGAGTCCTGGTGGTCCTTGATCTCCTTTTAAACCAGGCAAACCAGGTTGCCCAGGTTGGCCTGGGTTTCCTCTCTCTCCTTTAATAACTCCATTCCCAGGGAGACCCCGGAGACCTTCTGGACCTGGTAGACCTTGATAATGCACAACAAATGACCACATGTTAGTATAGCATAAAAGTAGAATAAAAGTCAGGCTTTTAAAATATCAGTGACCTAAATTCTATTAGTTTGCAGAATAAAATCCAGAGTATATTAAAACACATAGACCTATGCTGACTCTCTAATGTAAATTGGGCTTTTATTGTTGTTGTTATTAACACTGGTTTCCAGATACTTTCAGTTTGCGTGTTATTATATATTAAATACAATAAGTACCTATCTAAAAAAAGGACTCAGAACATAATAAAGATTGCTTTTGTAATCCTTAAGTGTTTGATTTAAGTCAAAAGAAAAAGACACCATAAAGCAATGTTCTCAAATTGGAACATGTATTAGAATCCCCCAGAGGGCTTGGTAAAACACATTCTTGGGCTCACCCCCAGAGTTTCCGATTCATTAAGGCTGGGGATGGGCCCAAGAATTTGCATTCTAGCAAATGCCTTGTAGATAAACAAGTGCCCTGTGGATAAAGCTGCTGGTTTTGGATCACACTTTAAGAATCACTGCTATAGGGCAATCAGGGATTCAAACCATTTGTCTTAATGTGATTAAAATCAAATTGATTACTTGTAAGTAGTTACTTTTATTGAGTTTCTATTACTATGCAATGAAGATAGTTACTTAAGCAAACTGTTTAATTTTCATTTTAGTGACATGCTTAATACATGAGAATATTTTAAAGTGTGATAAATTCACTGATTCAATATAGCACTTTTGAATTTATTTTAACAATGTTTTCAGAGTCTTTACATTTTCAATATTTCTGAAGAAAAGTAAAGAATTCTGCATATACCTTGTGAATAAATAATTTAAAATGGAATTTTGCTAAGCTCTTTTCCTTATACTATGTTTTAACTTTTCTTTCTAAATAAAGATATCACATCCATCAAGCAACCAAGATCTTATCAATGGTGACATCTTTTGTCACTAGATGGGAAATAGCTGTCAACTTGCTTGCAGAGTGCTAAGCAGTGGCTGAGGTTGAGACTGAGTACTTCTGCCTTAAGAAAATAATTATAAAGCCCTAAATAATGAACAGTCAATAGTTAGCCCTTATACCTTTTCTGTCCTCTAGTAATCTTAGTTTTTCATTGGTTTCAACAAAAAAAGGAAGATACGTAATTTAAAATTCCATTTTAAATTATTTTTGAAGGAAATATTATAGGCATGTGAATTTAAAATACTGAATTCATGCTTACATATAGACAAAGGGTTATCTATTTTACTGACGCAAAATTGGTATATACCGTGTTTCCCCAAAAATAAAACCTAGCCAGACAATGAGCTCTAATGCGTCTTTTGTAAAAAAAATTAATATAAGACCGTGCCTTATTTTACTATAATATAAGACCAGGTCTTATATATTAATTTTTGCTCTAAAAATCGCATTAGAGGTGATTGTCCGTCTAGGTGAAACACTCGAATATTATATAAGTTTCAGGTGTACACTATTGTAATTCGACACCTGTATATATTACAAAGTGATCATCACCAAAAGTCTAGTTGCCATCCTTCACAAAGAGTCATCTTTTTGGGTGGCTGGATGGCTCAGTTGGTTAGAGTGTGAGCTGTGAATAACACGGTTGCCGCTTCAATTCCCACATGGGCCAGTAAGCTGTGCCCTCCACAACTAGATTGAAGACAATGAGCTACTGCTGAGCTTCCAGAGGGGTGGCTGGATGGCTCAGGTGGTTAAAGTGTGAGCTCTCAACAACAAGTTTGCCAGTTCAATTCCCGCATGGGATGGTGGGCTGTGCCCCCTACAACTAAAGATTGAAAACGGCGACTGGACTTGGAGATGAGCTGCGCCTTCCACAACTAGATTGAAGGATGACTTGGAGCTGATGGGCCCTGGAGAAACACACTGTGCCCCAATATTCCCCAATAAAAAAAACAGAGTCATCTTTTTGATCTGAAATAAAATTCGGATTTCAGTTCTCTTTCCAATTTTCTTAAGACCAGAATCAATGGCTACATGCTAACAAGGAAGCATGGCATACAGATTCACAATGCAACTCGAGCTAGAACGCTGGGTTGGAATCCCATCTCCATTAATCATTAGCTGCTTGACTTTAGCAAGTTTATTAATCTCTTTGGCCTCAATTTTCTCTTTTTTAAAATGGAAATTCTTACTTTAAAGTAGGAACAACTTACTTTTTCAGGTTGTTCCCAGGATTAAAGAAGTAATATGTATAAATTACTTGACACAGTGCCTGGCACAGATTAAGAACTGTGTAAGAGGTTTTTAAAAATTATTGTTATTATGACTATAATTATGTCTTTAAAATATGAGCCTGTTTTTAATCTTTCAACTATTTCTATGTTATTTCATAATATAACACTATATGGCACATAAGAAAGAGGAAGCAGGTCCACAACAATAAAACAATCGTTTTATCTTTGAACAATTTAAATCATATGGTCACTCTAGCCCAGCAACCAGACAGACGCACTCAGAAATTCGCTTCCCGATCATAAAGAAAGTGTTGGAGTAGTTTATATTTAAACAAACAAACAAAAAACAACTGCTGATTTTAAACCCCCTAGATAGGATTTTCTAAGCAAAATTGTTATTTTCATCTGTAATGTACAATTTGGACTAGAAATCAGGTAGCTAATCAGTTTATTAAAAGAAAAATAAACTATCTGTGAACCAGTCTAATAATGACAGGGAATATTTTATGTCCCTCTTCCAGAGTCTGAAAAGTAATCAGAACATTGTTATCATTTAAAAAAAAAATGCTAGCCATGTTATGGACATTGTTCTTTTTGCAATTAAAATGAAGTATTGGGAAGTTTATATGCTATTCATTCAGACCTGCTGTTCTAGTCCCTCAACTTTAAATTAATGATTCGATAATGACATAAGGAACATATAAGATTTATTTTTAACAGTATTCAATAGTTATCTTCTATAATGGTAAATAGCCATGAAAACAGATCAGAGCAATTTCAGGCAGCAAAAATTCAAGAAAATAAAATCAATGTGCAGAGATTACAAATGGGCCAGATGCCTACCTAAATATCTTAATGCAGTCTTAAAGATAAAAAAAAAAGGGTATTTCTATTTAAAATTCAACATGTTTTTATATATGGTTTACCTATTGTAAATAATTCAAATTACAAAGACTGAATGTCATTTCAAACTTGATTATAAACAAGTCACATTACCTTCACCAAAATGTTAAATTACCAGAGCAGGTAGTACCATGTTTCCCTGAAAATAAGACCTAGCCAGACCATCAGCTCTCATGCGTCTTTTGGAGCAAAAATTAATATAAGACCCGGTCTTATTTTACTATAATATAAGACCGGGTCTTTATAATATTATGTAATATAATGTAATGTAATATAATATAAAATACCGGGTCTTATATGACATAAGACCCAGTATTATGTTAATTTTTGCTCCAAAAGACGCCTTAGACCTATGGTCCGGCTAGGTCTTATTTTTGGGGAAACAGGGTATTTGACGATAACAGCACTCTTCAATGACTTCTGAATTACAGCAAAAAAGGTGCATTTTTCCTATCATACATACAAAGCATTAACCAAAAAAAAAAAAAAAAGAAAAAAAAAGAAAAAGAAAAAAAGAAAACAGAGAACTGACCAGTGAAGAGTCTAACCTTGAAAACCTGGGAAGATCAGAGTTCACCAAAGCCAAAAGATCGATGTTAGCAGTATCAGACATCACACAGTACAAAATAAGATTATGAGTTAGAAGTGGTTCACATTGTAGCACAAGTTAAACAACAATCCTCTTTGCCAGCATATTTTATTCCTATAGCATATTCAGTATGTAAACAGAACCATATAGGAGTATAGAGAGCCAAACACTTTCAAATAGAGCTTATTCTAGGAAATAAGCTGCTAATTTTCACTAATACAAAAAATGGAAAATTCTACTGAAGACATCATGTTAACACTGGTACTGTGGCTTTCCAAAAGTTAGCATCTCAAAACACTAAAATTGGCAAGATAGTACTATTTCATTGATAGCCTTTCATTCCTTTCAGAACAAAGCGTAAGTTTGGATAAATATTTATCTTGGCCTCTGCCATCCTTTAGTAAAAACACGAGGTGCAAATTTCTTGATATGTTCAGACTGCTCCAAGGATATATAATTAATTAAAAGGCCCCATTAGACAAAAATACAAAGATCATAGGTGACTAAATAGAGAAACTAAAACACAAGTATACAATGGCCATTACCAACTATACTTCTGTTTGTCTTCTTTGAAAATCATTCTATAAAGCCACATTCTGATTTTTCTCATTATTCACCAAGAGGCTTTCTTCTGTGCATTACTACTTGAAATAGTTACTCAAAAAGAAAAAGCCAATATATATTTGTTTACCATTGAACTGGAAAATAGTCAAAATTTCCAAAGATGTGAAGACCATCAGTGAAGCGGTGCTTTTAAATATTTTGGCATGCAATATCCCACCCCAAACAACAGAAAATATCACATTTACTTTATTATTATTCAATGAACATATTAAATCAGGCTATCAACTATTAAAAGAAGGATCATTAAATAAAAAGTTAAAAAACCTAAAATAGAACTCTTGGTTAATGTTAATTGACTATAAACACAATTTCCTTTTCTTACAAATCTTGCTATGATTTATAAACACTGAGGTTAGCAGAGAGAATAAATTGTGCTAAAGCACTAAATCCTGGGAATTAGAAGACCTAGGATCCATTTTTGGCTCTACTACCTATATCTATGGGACTTTGGGGAATTCAGTCTCTCTGAGATTGTTTTCTCACTCACGTAATGGGAATAGTGGTGTCTGCCCTAACCTCCCTTGCAGAGTTGTTTTAAAGATCAAATTCAATTTTTAAAATATTGACCTGATATCTGCCATGTGCAAGCTGCTACAGGGAACACAAAAATTTGCCAGACCCAAACTCTGCCCTCTAGGGGCTATGATAAAAGTTTATTATATAATATAAATGTGGAATGTCATATAAACATAAAACATTACCATTGCTGCCTAGTATAAAACTTTTAAAACCTTTTATAATTTGAAATTTAGAAAGCTGAAAATCAGCTTCTGTTTATTTAAATGGTTTCTACACTACATACAGCAAACTGACTCAAGACAACACTGTAAGCAGAGCCTGGCCACACGATTAAATACATTAAAATTGCTACCTAAGATAATTCAGAGTTTGAGTAAAGACATTTTATACATGTGTTTGATGTAGAAGAACCAATAACAAGAACTCATAGCAAAATATGTCACTGAAATATATTTTGGTCTGAGTAAGCAACAAGGAAAACTTTGGATCGTATCATAGCAAAACTTCTAAGACTTTAATAGCTAAAAGGTAACATTTTAATGAGTTATATGCCAAGTCAATTTTGTACATGAGGCTCTCAATCCATTAGTTCTCAAAATGACCTAACAAAGTTTAACTGAAAAACAAAACAAAATAAAAAACCCGAAGTCTTGTACATAAGTGGTAATAAGTAAAGATAAACTGATGAATTGATTGGGAAATTTTAAATCCAGCTTCCACTTAAGGTTGCAGTATTCAACTGTTGCAAAGAGAACACTGTAGATACCAGGTTACAATATGTAATTTAGAGTACATCTGGTAAATGAGAAGTTGTTAAATTGGTTTTAAAGTAATGAGGCTACTTTCTTTTTCCTTCTTTGAAAATAGTCTAGTGCTTCAGAAGAAAACAATCTAGTTGATAGTGAAGTCTGGAAGTGATCAAGGCAGCAGACTTCTATGTTAAGTCAGACGGGAGGATTCAAAATTGCTTCAAAGTATAACATAGTCTTCTCTTTATCTTAGCGACAGTTATACAGCATGCACTTGTCTTAATCTTTTTGATGACATCCATTTAGAAAAAACAAGAAGCAGTTAGTAGGGGTTGATGGGGATCTTGAGGTAACACAAAACAAGAAAGTGGAAGCAGAGCCCAGTCTGCAATGGCTAAGAGTCTCCTAAAATGGCAGCACAGCTTTGCTCCATCACTTATCATATTTATAAGTAGAATAAAAGGCCAGATCACAAACATCATGCCATACTACTGCCTTTGTGGAAGGATGATACATGTTACTAATAGAACAGACACTTAACTGAGCACTGGGGAGCCCTCAGTCAGATTCCCAGCTATGCCAGTAACTAACAGTGTGACCTTGAGTAAGTTCCTCTTTGGACCTCAGTTTTCTCATATGTAACAAAGACTCCCTCCCTGAGTAAACTCCTATGAGCCTTCTTCTCAACTAAGCCTCATCCTTGGGCCTTGTTCTTGGTCTGCTGAGTTCAGTTTTAGCAAGAATCCTGCTAAATCAGTCCTCAACCCCCGTCCATAATATCTAAGTCCTTGGCCTACCTTTAGCAAGAATTCTATTGGGTCAGTTTAGCTAGAATTCACCTATGTCTCTTCTTAATAATTTTTCATCCATTGACTCCCTCACTCTGCTAGTTGACTATAAATCCTTACAAGTCCTTGTAGTATTCAGAGTCGAGCTCAGTCTCTCACCCCTATTGCAATAGCCTTGAATAAAATCTGTCTTGCCATCTTTAACAAGTGTCTAGTGAGTAATCTCTTTGACAAATGTAAAATTTAGGTCCCTTCAAGATTGGATACTCCATGGTTCTACGAAATAATGGGATTTTTGGGGAGTAAAAAACTAGGGAATCAATTCATATAGAGGTAGATGGCTTCCTAAAAAGAATCTTGAAAAATTACTAATCTTAAAGTCATAAGAACACAGAATTTCCTGTCATTCCCAATAACCAAAACTCAGGAGTATACTTTTCCCCCTTTTAGTTCCTCCTTAAAAATGTGAAAAGGGCTATTTAACTTGAATAATAATAAACATATTCAGATATTTGTGGTGCTTTTTACTCCTGACTAGGTGAACATCTTTCTTATGAATCAGCAATTGTCCATTGGATAGCTCTTGGTAACTGTTCTTTGGTGTGTACTATGTATATGTACATGATGAAAATAAGATTAAGGGGCTTCTAATTTGTGCAGGTTGCATTGATTTATTTTTACTCTGTGCCTATTAGTCCATTTTCATAGGAGTAGAATTTAGAAATTTGTGACAACCCAAAATGTGACGATGGGATGGTTTGTAAAATTACAAGAGATATGGCAAGTCAAGATTTTCATATTTGCAGGATCTGTAATACACATTAGTGTTTGAAAAAGAATGCCTTTTTGAAGGATAGTTTAGTTTCATTTACAGCAACAGATATAAATCAAAAATTAGAAATATACTCTAAGGTAAAAATATTATACAACATACTTTTGGGTATTACAAATTTTCAACTAAATATGATACAATACATGCATTTTAAAATGTTAAATAAGTTTTCCTAAGTAAGTAATTTTGGGTTCTTCCAAAGACAGAAGCACTGGACACTACATGTTCCTGACAGCTTTCAGAGCTAGATCAACATGTAAGAACTGAATTGGCATATATGCTCTTAAAATATATTCAAACATTTGATAACATTAGATACAGTTATATACATACATCTGTGTATATAATTATATATACACATACATATAAATATATGTAAAAATATAAAAAAAAGTTTCAAACTTCATGCAGTTACTATTTTAGAGTTAAGGAGCTAACCTGTAGGACCTGGATAGGGATGCAAGTTCACCAAGGCCCAATGTCATCATTAACAAAAAGGAAAAATAGCAAAATTGTTAGAAATATCAATAAACTAAAGCATTATACTAATTTATTTCAAGTTAAACTTTAATTTGATAAAAGAATACTCTGAAAGCTCATTTTCATGCATCTGTATATAAACCAAATTATCACCATTAAAATAAAAACAGCACATGTGACATAGTTTGAAAGGCCAAAAATCATTTTTATAATAATCATTACTATGAGCTCAGATTAAAGACAATCAATTCTAAGGGAAATTGGGTTTAAAACTCAATTTTAGTTTGTTGTTTATGAACAAATTGAGAAGTCACAAACACTCATCAGGTGTGTGTTCTTCGTCTGACTACTTCTGTTATTATTTCTTTAGAAAAAGTACTTTTTAAAAGTGCTTTTGTGACTAATGTCTTTATGTTAACATATTTCAGAGTAATGTTCAACAGTGAGCTCCATTACTAGTAAGAACCAATACCACAGTGCTGATTAAAATATAAAATAGGATAATAGTTTGGTTTATTTGAATTATTGCATGCATAGCCAAGCAAGATATTCATGTCAATTCTTTACACTACATGCAGGAGAGTTAACATGGCTGAGGAGATTTTCACCAGTTTTCTTCAACAGTAAACCATGGTAAAACTTTAAATAATACCCTCTATAAGTAGTCAAATCAGATCAGATAAAAATCTGGTTTTGAAATGACCCTCTGAACAGAGTATGTGATCCCATTCAATTCATGTTTTTAGAGCATATTTTATTAAAATTAACTCCAATCATTTCGGAATTTATAGTAATTTAGGTGGACATTTTCATTTTTAAATACAGTTAAAAATGAGTCAGAGGCTTTCAAAGGATAAAGACAATTGTTTTGTTTCTTATATTTCTCTTATTTTTTAAATCAATGAAAGTCACGTTTTCAGTTACCAGAAACATAGAAATTGAATATCAAGTCTCAAAATCTGTTAATCTATTACCAGTGATTGGGCTCAGCAACATTAATTCCAGGTGAAATGAGCATTTCCAAACTTAGTAAAATGAAATGACACAGCACAGACACAAAATGGAAAGTGAACATCGGATGCAAAATTGAGAGCACTACAGCAGTTAACACAAGACAAATGAAATACAGACATGAAGGTGGTATGAAGAGATCACTATTCAATTTAACCATGCTGTGATGTTGAAGAAAAATTTGATTGCCTACTTCCTAGAGACAATATTTTTTTTTATTGTGCTTGGTGACATTTGCTTGCTGATCATATGACAGAAACATAGCAACACTTTTGGTATGCACCACAAGCATCTATTGGGTGATCACTAAAATGATTTCTGTGATGACATGCTGAGAAGCTCACATTAAAAATGAAGATGACATTTTGCTGCCAGGTTATCAGTATAGCTTTACATTGAATAAAAAGACTAATAAATTCACATTTCCTTTTCCCCTCACATTTTGTTTTGCTTTAGTTCAACCTTAAGAATATAGTGAAAGATATTACTTAAAAGAATTATTAGATGCCATGGAAATGGTATAACACAAATTATTTACTTGTAATAAATTCTTCGATTACAGATTCTAAAGTCCTACAGACTGAATAACGTGGCAGCAAAATGAAATAAATGGACTAATAAAGAGACCATTCCCCTATTACTTGTGTACATACCTGGTCTTCCAGGAGGACCTTGGGGCCCAGGGTTGCCTTTAGGGCCTTCCAGAGCTGGACCCGGAGAACCAGGAGGGCCTGGGGGACCCTGCACACCAGGTAAACCCTGGAAGCCTGGTTCACCCTTTGGACCTGGAAGGCCAGGGTTTCCTGGAATGCCAGGTAATCCTCCATCACCCTTTTGACCTATGAAAGCAAGTGACATTAGAGAACACATTAAATGATACTGAGTATTAGGTATGCCTGTAAGGTTAAAGCTATCCTACCTTATTAGAACTAATGGAATATACTAGGGTCATTTTTATCTCCTATCAAATAAATCCCCAGTACATTAAAAAAACCCATTCTTACTGTTAAATATATATTATCTGTTATCAGAAGTGTTTACTAGAGCACATATAGAAATGTAGAAATAATAATAGCTTGCATCCTGAAAGATACCCTTTGTATTAGGACACAGAGCAATCATCACATGACTGCTCTGTGTCCTAATACAAAGGGTATCTGTGAGGAAAAAAAAGAAAAAAACTAGAAAAGTATGAAGTTTCTGCAAGAATAGGTTAGAGATAGCTGGAGGAAATTCCTAAACCAAATGTTCGAAGACTTATTTTGAGACTAATGGAAGATACAGATCTTCAATGGTTTCTGTGTGTCCCTGAAGACCATTGTATCCAAGATTTAGAATCACAATCTATATGAACTCTTCACATTTTTTTCTACACCACCAATATGCTTGAGAGCGATATATCAGTGGCACTTTGAAGTAACAATTTTCATGGTACCATGGGAAGGATAACAAAATTTGTAGGAGATACGTATATAGTTTGAAAAGAGCCTCCAGAGAATACGCAATGGTCATTTGAGAACATAAATATACGTATATGTACACACATTAATTCAATTAACTATTTTGTCCTTACAAAGAGAACAAGAACATGTGAGTGAAGGTGGATGTGTGTACACCCATACACATACACATACAAAATGCAAGATGTATATTAAGATGGAATTTTCAAGGGACATTTTTTATTAGTAGTACACATCTACAGAGTTTCCTTATATTACCTTGGTTTTTGTTTCCATGGGGGAGAAAAGGGTGCTTTGTTTTCTGGCTAAAACTATTTTTAAAAATTTAGTGAAATCTACCTCTTCCTACAGTTTTGCCTTCTTTCTTAATAATTTCCTCAGCATTTATGAAGTTAATGAAGAAATACTTATACATAAATTTCCTTAAGAATTTTTATATAGTACAACTCATACTAAATTGCTAATTAAGAATTGCTTTAAGATATAACTCTAGCTTTGAGTTTTCTGGGGTTATAATGTGCATTTTATAAGAATACATGGTAGAGATGGAAAAATAAGTGTACTGAAGAATATTTCTATTTATGGACTTATTTAGCATGCATTATTAAAGTTTACCAGAAAGTCCTGGGAGTCCAGGGGGTCCTGGGATTCCAAAACCTGGTTGTCCTGTCAGAGGATAAACCAAAAACTCTTTAACTGAAACAGGGAAATACTATCTTCCAATTATTTAGGTTTTTATTAAGTGCTACAATGCATATTATAGGAAACATGCAGAAGGTTTATTTTTAAGATGGAATTACAATTCTAACATCAGAAAAAATATATACACATATATCCTATTTGTGATAAGTATAAATATACCTTTACTTATATCATATGAATATATATACACACATGTGTATATATGTGTGTGTGTATATATGTGTATACACACACACACACACACACACACACGTATACATACAGAGGTGCCAAAAAATTTATACACACTTTAAGAAGGAAAAAACTGTATTAAAATTGTAATAATATATACCGATAACAAAAGATGAATGTGTACAAGTCACATTTGACTTCTGCAATTACAAGAGGTGCTCAACGTGGTTACCATCAGCATCCAGACACTTCTGATTACGGCCAACTCCTGCTTGAGCAACGTTGACTATAGTCCACTTGTATCGCTGTGCATGCCATTTCTATTTCTTCACACAGTACTGTGTGTCTCAAACCTATCACAAATGAGTGCAACTATTAGGTGGCTTGGAGGTTCTGTTGCATACTCATGCCTCCATTCTCATTGTACTTCCACACCGTTCTTGAATTTCAAATATCACTTCAAAATGGTCTTGCACTCCTGGAATGACAAATGTGCCTCCATTTTTTTTGACTGTCCTCCCTGTCGTATGGTGACACTAGCATTCATATGATTAATGCCATCTTTTGAACGAACATCATACTACACATTGCTACCAAAATTCAATTGAACTTCGAAAAGTAACACACAGATAACATTGATTAAAACATGTACACATTTTTTGGCACCCTGGTGTGTGTGTGTGTGTGTGTGTGTGTGTGTGTGTGTGTGTGTGTGTGTATAGGTATATATATATATACCTATATATATACCTACCTATACACACACACACATATACATATATACACACACACATATACATATATGTATATATATGGCATAATCCAAGTCATCCAGCGAACTTGATAAAAGTTGGGTAGCTTCTTGACATGAAAAATTGGGTAAGAAATGATACGGAGTTTTTCATAAGAGGGAAGCAACTTGATTGATAAACGTGAGGTAATAGTCTCAGGACAGAGTGGAAGATTTTAATTAGGAAGGAAAAAGTGTGTGGTAGCTTAGAGGGTAAGAAAGAAGACATAATTTTATTGTGGGTGAAAAAAAGCAAAAGTTAAAGTAGGCAAAGAGGAAACTAGAAAATAAAATAATAAAAAAAAAACAATGAAAAAAATAAAGCACCTGGTTCACCCTTCTGTCCAGCAGGTCCAGGAATACCATCTTGACCTGGTTTGCCTTTTTCACCTGGAGGCCCCGGTGGCCCAGGACGACCTCCACCACCTAAAGAATGGAGTAAGCAGGTGACACCTCTCTTCCCAATTCCTGTATTCTTCCATATTCTCCATTCTTTCCATACTAGCTTCAAATAGTTCTATCTAAATGACAAAAAGTGCCTCTAAGACACCCCTTTAAATTACGAAATATTATGAAAAAAGCACAAAAGAAAAAAGAGTAATGTGAATAAGGAACAGCCTCACCATTCACTCATTATCAAAAAAGTTTCAGTTTCTGATTTTAATCTAGCTTTAGAATATCCAGCTTTAGAAAGCTAGAATATTTAGCTTTAGAAAGTAAGGTGTGGAGGTGGGATGGAGTGCATTATAGGCCTCATATGGGGCCAAGAGAAGTGATTTACTTTAGAATCAGTAAACAAATAAAGTGCTACGCCTTGTCATTCTAATAAAACAAAAAACACCACCAAAAAACCAGACTTTGTATCTACTATTATAAGATACTTGAAACAACTCTCCTTTGAAAAAGTGAGCCTCGAAAATAAGGTCTCATAATAATAATAATTTTAATTAACTTTTATTGAATCGTTCATTTTGTACCTAACAAGCAGTGCTAAGTGAATGATCACCCTGTTTCCTTGTCTTGAAAATGTTCATAGCTCCCTGAAATGATTTGACTTTCCCAAAATGAACACTTGGCTTGGTTTTACAGAACAGCAAAGCCTTATTTATCATGCTTACCTATAGGACCAGGTTCTCCTGGAAGTCCAGGGTTCCCAGGAGGACCATTAATGCCTTTTGGTCCAGGAAGGCCTGGAGTTCCTAGAGTAAAGAGCTCAATTTAATAAAGAAAGAAAAACAGCATTGCTTTAGAAGCTAAAACTCAAATTTACAATTTATAGTGTTAGCATAGAAACAGTGAAGAATGGAAGGAAAACCCAAAAAGAAGCCGGTATTTGCTGGATATTTTAAGAATAATTTTAAGTTTTAAATGTACTTATCCACAGGCTGTCATTATTATATATTCATAAAAATAATTACCACCATATTATATTAGCAGAATTGGTAGGATTCCATTGTACGGATATACCAAAAAATTTTAACCCATTCATCTATTGTTGGACATTTGGTGAAGTTTTGGCTATTATGAATATCTATTCTATTTATGGAAACTTGATCTATTTCTAGTTTTGGGCTATTATGAATATTTATGCATCAGTACTTTTGTGGACATATGTCTTAATTTATCTTAGATATATACACAGATAGGACTGGAACAGCTGAGTCAGAAAGTAGGTCAGGTGTGCTGCATTTTATAAAACCAAACCAAACAAAACCAAAAACAAAACAAAACCTGCCAAAGCATTTCACAGTCACAACGTTTGGGAATTCCAGTTGATCCAGATATTTGGATAACATATGGTGTTATCACTTGTTTTAATAATAGCCATTCTGATAGGTATGTAGTGCTAATTTATTGTGATTTTAATTTGCCTTAATCTGATGGCTAATGATATTGATCAACTTTCCATGTTCTTAGTAGCCATCCATATGTCTTCTTTTATGAGACGTCTGTTTAAAGTTTTCCCCATTTAAAAATAGTGGACTGTATATTCTGTTATTATTGAGTTGCTGAAATTCTTTGTATATCCCAGAAATCAGTCATTTGTCAGACATATGTTTTGCAAGTATTTTCTCTTAGTCTGTGGCTTCCCTATTCATTTCCTTAATTGTGTCTTTTGATGAACAGAAGAATGTGGGTTATTTCAAAGGAAAAAAAAACAACAACAACAGTGGATATCTGTAATAGAAAAAACAAACCTTGAACCCTACTTTATACCATAAAAATATTTTTATTTGAGACAGACCGTAAACCTAAATATAAAAGCTTAAACATTCAACATTGTAAAAAAAAAAAAAATCAGAAGAATAGTTCCATAAGCCTGAGTAGGTAAGTATTTCTTGAATAGGACACAAAGAACACTAACCATGAAAGAAGATTGATAAATTGGACTTTATTAAAATTAACAACTTTTGTTCATCACACAACAGCATTAAGAAAGAGTGTGAAAGGCAGATCTGAGACAATAAGAACATATTTGTAATATATGTATCCGACAAAGAACTCATATCCAGAATATGTAAAGAACTGCTCTGAATCAATAAGAAAAAAGGAAAGCAACCCAATAAAATATGAGCAAAAACACTTGGAGCAGGCACTTCAAAAAGGTGTTATACAAATAGGCAATTAAGTATGTGAAAAGGTATTCAATATTGTCATTTATTAGGAAGATATAAATTAAAACTTCAATGAGATACCTCTATATACCCAACGGAATAGCTAAAATTAAAAAGATCAACAATACCAAGTCAGGTGACTATACGGGCAACTGGATATTTCACAATGCAAAGTACTAACCACTATACGATCATGGCAAGCCACCAGGAGACATCCATGGGCATTTCATACATTGTAGGTGGGGCTGTAATTTATAAAACTACTTTGGAAAACTGACACTATCTACTAAAGCTAAATGAACCCTAACCCTATGATTTAGTAATTCTACTACTAAGTTTTTGTCTAAGAAAAATGAATATATGTGTCCAACAAGACATGTCAAAGAATGTTAGTAGCATATTTTTTTCTTAATAATACATGGGGGAGGAAGAAATTTTCCTCTAGCCTTCTAGGTTCTTTCAACTGGTCTAATAATCTGTTTCAACATGAGACAGATTAAAAAGAGAAAACAACCAAATTTAATTTCATACACACAGGAACTCCACATACAGCAGAGTCAGAAACCCCATATACATGAGAAATTCAGAGACAGAAAGGTAAAATGAGGTATATATGACCTCCTGAGCTAAGGAGTGAGGTAAAGCACCTGAGGCTTTAGAGGGGAGGGCGGTAATTTGCAGGATGATAAGAACAACAGCTGTTCAGTAATTAGATGTTTGCCCTGCTATATAGATAGGTCATAAAAAGTTATTTTTGGTCATAATTCTTATTGTAGGCAAGGCTCCCAATTTAAATTATTTAAGAGAGAAGTAAAAGTGTCTCTTGACCCTGCTGGGTCTCAATTGCCTTCAGCTCAAAATACTGCAAAAAGTGGCACATTATGGGGAGGTCTGCTCTGAACCCCATCAATTCCCAAACTGGAAACAATCCAAAAGTCCATCAATAGTAGAATTGGGTAATTGATTATGGTGTATTCCTTCAATGGAATATTACAGAGCATTGATAAAAAAAAACAAAATAAAGACACATGCAACAAGATACATGAATCTTACAGACATAAATGATGAATGAAAGAAACCAGATGCAGGGATTGATACTGTATGATTCCATTTATATGACTTTCAAAAACAGGTAGATTAAATGATAATGATAGAAGTCACAGGAGTGGTTACCTGGGGGTGGGGTTCACTGTGAAGAAGAATGGGTAAACTTTATGGTGTGACGGAACTATTTCATATCTTGATACATATGGTGGGTACATGGCTATGTACATGAGTAAAAACTCATCTATAGTCTTGTACATATTACTGTGTTTATGTTATACTTCAATAAAAAGATTAGGGAAAAGATAACTAAAGGCCCACTTCATCCATGCCACTGTGCAATGCAAAGTAAACAAAAAATTAAATACAAGTATAAACAGAACAGGTACCGTAACATTCTAATTCAAGCTCTCTACTTGACTATAATGCTAAGTTCCTTTGCTTACATGACTCAGTCCTTGTCATTTCAGTGAAAGGTATGATTGTTTCTCCTATCAACAGCCACCCACTGTGTGTCTGAGTACAACTTTCTAAGAGAATCAGCAGCAGGCTAATGTTTGGCAATGTACATTACCACAGTGTTCACTGCTCTGCTCATGAGGATCCTGACCTCTCCAACAAAGTACTAGTGTTCAACATCACCTACTAAATACTTCCTTCTTCATTTAGTGCTTATGCTTATCTAAGCAAATAAGATCATCTGTTTGTGACTCAAGTGCTTCTTCATTATAGTAAAAGCTTTTGAAACTAATGCCTTTTACATCCCGTTTTTTTTTTTTTTAAAGTCTTGGGCTAGGAATACACACACACACACACACACACACACACACACACACACACCACACACACATATATATATATTTTTTTTTTGTCAGAAACTTTATAAATCAAAATAGTAAGGCCTCTTAATTGACTTGTGGCTAGTAGTCAAAGATGGAAAAATGCTCCATCAAACAGTCTCACTGCCCACAGGATACTGTCCTGTTGAGTTCATAATAGTCTCATTTTATACAGAATGAAATTTGGGCAAAGAAAAGTCAAAGAACTACTTCAAAATTGTGTTGCTAGTCAGTACCTGATTGGGAAATAGAATAAAATGCCAAATAAAAAGTTGCTCTGTGGTATGGGTTAGAGTAGATAAGGAAGGAAAGAAGGAAGCATTTGAGAAAAGCAATATTACCAGGGAATCCAGGAAGGCCTGGTTGTCCTTTTGCTCCAGGGGTTCCTGGTAATCCGGGCAAACCAGTATCTCCAACAGAACCTTTCATACCAGGGTTCCCTGGGTATCCAGGCAGACCAGGTTCACCCTAAAATAATGAATAAAAAGATAAAACTGAAGATAAAACTACATTACTTAGATTGTATAACAATATAACATTATTTATAGAGCTTTTACTATATGTCAGGCACTTTGACATATGAAGAAGGAGCACTTTACGTGAATTGCTTCATTTAATCATCACAACAGCCCTTTGACTTAGGCTTTATCATTTCCATTTATAAATGAGAAAACTGAATCTTGGAGAACTCAAGTGCCTAAGGTCTTTAGTAAGTGGCAGAATTGGGATTTGTACCAAGGTCTGTCAGACTCCAGGGCTCATGCTATTCCCATGATATGTAGATGCATTATTCTCATTAATCTTTAATAACACTATAAGAAAGATACTATTATTATCCCCATTTTACAGTGATTCAGCTAGTAAGTGGTGGAATCTGGATTTGGATCCAAACAGTCTGATTTCAAAACCTGTGATCATCATCCCAAGTACGCCACAATAAAATTCATTGCTTACAATAAGCATGTCAAACAATAACTTCAATAGGTTCTACTGCAGAAAGTTAATTTCATCTTAACATAAAGAAATCTATCAATTCTTCAGTGGAAATCTCAAATCCCATTTCCTCCATGAAGCCTTCCAGGACAGAGAGCTTACCCTAAGAATTTAGTTTAAGTTCTTATTCTGTCATGTCTAAAATGGCTTCAAATATGCATATCTTGACTCCTCAACTACATTGAAAGTTTCTTTGGTGTCAGAGACAATTCATATACAACCATTTTTGTACAATGAACATCTGCATTGTTTTCTTTTAATAGAGCCTTATAAAGATTCACACCCACTTTCACAATTAAAACAGATTTTTCCCAATAACAAGAATATATGTGGTATATATACCACAGTGTTCACTGCTCTACTCATGAGGATCCTGACCTCTCCAACCAAGTACTAGTGTTCAACATCACCTACTGAATACCTCTTTCTTCATTTAGTGTTTAGGTTTGTCTAGGCAAATAAGATCATTTGTTTGTGACTCAAGTGTTTCTGCATTATAGTAAAAGCTTTTGAAACGAATGCCTTTTACATCCCAGTTAAAAAAAAATTAAGAGTCTTGGGCTAGAAATATATATATATATATATATATATATATATATATATATATATATATATATATATATATATATAAATATATGTGTATATATACATATATATATGTATTTTTCTCTGAACCTTTACAAATCAAATCTCTAGTACATTTTTATACACATAATAGGTATACAATTAAATTTTGGATTGAATTGGTTCCATCTTAGGTATTAACACAGAAAAGCTTTGAATAAAATATGATTCTTCTTGCTATTCATGAACAAATAACATTTATATGCCAAAATAAAAAACAAGAAAAAAATTCAGATATTTTGATAATGGTAAATCTGAAATACAGTAGAAAAACTCCTGATTATTTATGATAAAGTATGTTAAATTCTACAAATAACTTCAATCTATAATTTCAACCAGCATTTTTTCTCTAATGCAGTTCTTCTCACTTCCCTATAGCCCAAATCCTTCAAACCAAGTAAACTGTGAAAAGAAAGTAAATACTTTGCTAGGGATTCTGAAAAGGATTAAAATTTGCTAGTATAACTTTTATCTAAGCTTTTATTTTTCATATCCACTTGCAGAGAAAACAGAGCTTCAGAAAAAGGTAAGCAAGAAGAGATAAAAAAAGGCAGTACTCAGAAAATCAACAAATTGGAGAGGAATCCTATAAATCACTCTGAGAAAGGAAAATTGCAGCATATTTACACTTCCGCAAAAGCTAGACATGGTTGAATATACTTAAACCACAAATATCTACATTTGTTCCAATGTCAGGATTGGACATACTTTTTTTTTTTTAATTTAGATATAACTGACTTTTAATGTTATATTAGTTTCAGGGGTACAACATAATAATTTATTTGTATATATTTGTGAAATGATCACCACAATAAATCTAGTTAACATTCATTACCTTACATAATTACAAAACTTTTTGTTCTTGTGATAAAAACTTTTAAGATTTACTCTCTGATCAAGTTTCAATACACAAAATAATATTACTAAATATAGTCACCATCCTGTATATTACATCCCATGACTTATTTATTTCATAGATGGAAGTCTGTACTTTTTAATCTCCTTCATACATTCTGCCCACACCCCCATTGTAATCCCTCTTTTGGCAACCACCGATCTGTTCTCTATATCAACGAGTTTTGTTTGTTTTTATTTTTTTAAATTTATTCTTTTTAAATTCCATGTTTAAGTGAGATCATATGGTATTTGCCTTTCTCTGTCTGACTTACTTCACTTAGCATAATGCCCTCAAGGTCCATCTATGTTGTTGCAAATGGCAAGATTTCGTTCTTTTTATGGCTGAATAATATTCCACTGTGTGTGTGTACCACATTTTCAAAAATCCATTCATTTATTGATGGACAGTTATTTTGCTTCCATATCTTGTCTACTGTAATTAATGCTGCAGTGAACCTGGGAGTGCGTGTATCTTTTCAAGTTAGTATTTTCGTTTTCATTGGACAAATACACATAAGTGGGATTACTGAATTTTACGGTAATTCTATTTTTAATTTTGTGAGGAACCTCCATACTGTTTTCCATTGAATTAGCAGATATTTGGTCCTGTCCAAAATGTCCACAGAGGCACTTGGTCCACACTAAATGGTACTTGATATTTGGTCCTATCCAAAATATCCACACCTAGAAAATGTCCCTGGGTTCAAACAGCCCACGTTTATTTCTACTTTTGGCTTTACAGGATTAATATATAAAAATACTACCATGTTTTATTGGTCCAAAAATTGTGTTGTGGTGTATTTCCAATAATAACCCTTCTTGCCTTAGTAGCCTAGCAAATAATGGCACATGGGATTAGGTAGATGGGTCTGGTTCAAATCTTGCTGAAGAGAGAGATTTATATTAACTATAGACCAAATGTCTCCATGGATGTTTTTGGACAGAACCAAATTTCAGTGAGAAATTTCTTTATCTTGCCTAATTGCTTTGGCTAGGACTTTGAGCACTATGTTTAACAGGAATGACTACAATGTGCATCCTTGTTTTGTTCCTGATCTTGGAGGAAAAGCTTTTGCCATTGAGTATGATATTAGCTGTGGGTTTTTCATATATGACCTTTATTATGTTCAGGTAGTCTCCTTCTGTTACTAGTTTGTTGAGTTGTTTTTTCTTTCTTTTTAAAAAAACAATCATGAAAGGGTGTTGAATTTTGTCAAATGATTTTTCTGTTTCTATTGTGATGATCATGTGGGTTTTTCCTTTAATTCTATTAATGTGATATATTACATTAATGATTTTTGTATGTTGAACCATCCTTGCATTCTAGGAATAAATCTCACTTGATCATGGTGTACAATCCTGTTAATATGCTGTTGGTATACTAGTATTTTGCTGAAAAACTTTAAATCAATATATACAAGGGATATTGGTCTGTCGTTTTCTTATAGTATCTTTTTCTGGCTTTGGTATCGGGGTAATGCTGGCATCATAGAATAAATTTGGAAGTGTTCCCTTCTCTTCAATTTTTTGGGAGAGCTTAGTCTAACAGATGGTCTCTTCTAGGGAATGTTCCATGTTCTCTAAAAAAAAATGTATACTCGGCTACTGTAGGATGCAATGCTTTGTGTATGTCTGTTAGGTCCAATTAACATTGCCCATTTTAAAAATTTGTTTGTTTGCTTTTTTATTGAATTATAAGAATTCTTTATATATTCTGAATACCAATCTCTGATACACGATTTGAAAATACTTTCTCTCTTTCTGTTGGTAATCTTTTTACTGATGTTGTCATTTGCAACACAAAATTAACAAAATGAATATAGTCCAATTTATATTTTCCTTTGGCTGTTTGTGCTTTTTGGTGTCATATCTAAGAAATAATTAACCGAACCTAAGGTCATGATGCTTTCTTCTAAGATTTTAATAGTTTTAGCTCTCATATTTAGGTCAATTATCCACTTTGAGTTCATTTTTGTGTATGATATGAGGTAGGCAGTGGAAATTCATTCATTTGCATATAGATATCCTCTTGTTCCAGAATTGTTTGTTTAAAAGATTTTTCTTTCCCCTTCCAATTGTCATAGCACCTTTGTTGAAAATCAACTAACCAAAAATGTATGTGTTTATTTCTGGACTCTGATCTGTACTATTGATCCCTATGTCTATCCTATACCAGTACTACACAGTCTGGATTATTGTAGTTTTATAGTAAGTTTTGAAACCTAGAAGGGAAATCCTCTGAAATCATTCTTTTATTTTCAAGACTGTTTTGACTATTCTGAGTCCCATGTATTTCCATATGAATTTTAGTATCTGCTTGTGAATTTCAGAGAAAAGGTAATCTGGGATTATGATAGGGATTGTTTTGAATCTATAGTATGCTTAGATTTTAAGAAAGATTAATGGAGGTTAAGAACATTATGTCATGTTAAAAGAATGTTAGAGAATCATATAGTTCCACAGTCACTAAATTTAAGAGTTGTAGAAATATGAGATACCATCTAGTCCAGCCCTCTTATTTCAGAGATAAATACTATGTATAGGGTGCTTTATAATTTACAAAGTGTTTTTTTTTTAAATCTAATCGAAGCCTCACAATAACTCTGTGAAATAGGTAGAATAATTATTTTTTTTTCTACATTACTGACAAAGTAATGAAGATACAAACGAACTAAGTGACTTAAACGGTCATGTAGACAGACTCAGAACTCCAACTTCTGCCTACCAATTCCCTGTCCAAAGTTTTCACTATACTATATTATGCTTTTCGACTAACAAAAACACTCTTATATAAACTGTGACATTTGTAAAATAAAGTATTCATCTGACCTTTTACCACTATCCTATTTCATAAAAACTCACTAATTTATAATTTTTTTCTTATGCTTGACATCCCGCAATCCTACTATTATATATCCTGAAACTTTTATTCTACTCTTCCTTTATAATATAGGCACTTCTTGCTTTGCACAGTAGTATGAGAATATAAAAATGAAAATGCAAGCTGAAGACATATAAAGATATTAATAATCATGGAAAAATATGATTGTTCCATGACCTTTAAAAGGTTACCTAGTACATTAAAATCCCTTTTCATGTCAGTTATAAATGTATAGGAAAAAAAGTCATATGTTGTTGATAAGATCATCTTTACTAACTTCCTTGGTTGTGCTCCTAAAGTGTCTCAAATGATGGCAGTGTCCACATTCCTGTCCTTGGCTACTTCACCTATAACTGCAGTTATATTAGATTTCAACTAACTTCCAGTGTTATCACATTTTGCTGTTTTGCTACACATTCATCTTTGTTGGTCAATTTCCCCTTTGATTATCCTTTTTTGTTAAATCACACATTGGTTTATCAATGAGAGACAAAGCAGTAATAGAACTACATACTATGCTGTCTGTGCATGAAGGGAATAACAGATTCACAGTGACTATCACTGAAAGAATATGAAAGAAGTGAAATGACTGTTTACTGATTATGATGCACAGCTATTATTTACATAGTGACTTATAGATTGAATAGCTAATACACCATGGTAACTTAAATTTGAACCATGTTGTTGAGGGCTGACGTTATTTAACTAAAGTGTGGTAACCAATTTGTGCATGTCAGAACTATGCAAAGCAATGACTGACTGTGCCTACTATAACTGAACTTTAAAATCTTACTTTTTCAATGTGTCACCACTGTAAGATAAAATACCATCTGAAAGAAACAACAATGTACTTAAAATACACGATTTCCTAGTGTTATCAATTCTGCAAGTATCTAAAGTTAGTGTAGAATTTGCTTATTGAAATATACTTGTAGGCTGCATAGAAAATCTAAAAGGTAGCTTCTTGCTTGAAGAGTTGAATATACTGAAGATGTGTACCCATTGAAACATTTTCTGTTGTTTTCATTATAATTTCAGAGATGAGTTGTTAAGATAATTTTGGTTCCATTATATAAATGTTAAAATTCACTCGGTCCAGAAAATAATATGTATGAACAAACTTAGAAATGTTTTTAAATGAGATTTCAAATCAATGAGTAAAGAATGGAGTTTGTAACAAACAGGGTTGGGTGAACTGGATATCTATTTGGAAAAAAACACAAAAACAAACATAAACATAAAGTTAGTTCCTCATCTCATATAACATAGAGAAAAAGTCAAAGATGCAAATTAAAGCTGTAAATATGAAGAACAAAATCATGAAAATAGTGGAAGAAAATATATAGGTCTATTTTTATAATCTTAGGATATAGACACCTTTATAACAATCAGAAAACTATTCTCCTGATCTTACCCACCAAATCTGCTTCTCTCAAAATATTTCCTATCTCAGTACGTAGTAACTCCATTCTTCCAGTTCCTCAAGATAAAAATTTTAGAGTAATCTTTGATACCTCTCTTTCTCTCATATTGTATAAACAAATCTTGCTGGCTTGACCTGAAAATATATTCAGATTCTGACTGTTCCTTATCACTTTCACTGCCAGCACCTTGATCCAAGCCTTCAACATTTCTGGTCTGTATTATTTAAAGAGTGCCATAACTGGTCTCACTGTTTCCATCCATATTCCTTTATGATATATTTCCAAAATAGGAGCTGTGATTTTTTTTTTAAGTATAATTATGTTACTTCTTCAACTCGCTCCCCATTTCACTCAGTAGTAACAGCCTTTACTATGATCTACAAGGCTCTAGATAATTTATCCCCCATTACCAACCTGATCTCATCTCCTACCTAGTTTCACCTCACTCACTCTGCTTAGTCCACACTAGCTTCATTTATTTTTGTCAATCATGTCAGGAGTACTTCCACCTCAGAGGCTTTGAATGACTCACTCCCTCACTGTACCAGGTCACTTGATCAATTACTATCAGAGGAGCTTTCCATTACTACTGTATTTCAAAATGTAACAATTCTCAGAAAGTCCTATCCCCAAGCCTCGCTTTACCTTTGCCATACCTTCTAACATACTATAAACTTATTTATTTTGTTTAGTTTGTTTATTGACTAGATGCAAGCTTCATGCAGGCATTGAGTTTGTTTCATTCATGCTCTATCTCCAGCACCTCAAATGGTACCTGGCACATTGTACATATTCAATAGACATTTTTTGAAGAAATGAGTACAAAATTCACCTATGTAAAAATTTTAAACTTCTACATGATAAAATGCACTGTGAACCATGTTGTAAGACAAACTGACTGGGAGACAATATTTGCAATACATATGATAACAGATGCATCTTCACTACGTATAAAGTACTTCTACAAATCAGTAGTAAATACATAACCAAATCCCTTCTTAAGAAATGAGGCAGAGTTGAACAGACAATTTTCAAAGAAGATATAAACATAAGAAATCTCACTTGTAATCAGGAAAATTCAAATTTAAACAATGATACACTATTTCTCACCCATTAGTTTGACAAAATTAGAAAGACTGATTTATACCCAGATTTTGTAAAATGAAGAGAAATTAGACAATTTCTTACACTGATCAAGAAAGTATAAAGCAGAATGACGTCATAGGAATGGCAGCAGCGGGGTGCACTTTCTGAGTTCCCCTCCGTATCTTATTACAAACGGGACCTATAACCCATCAAAGAACTCTTTGCTCACCACACAGAACAGCTAAGAGACTCGCGGAAGGATTACTTGAAGGTGCGCTAATTGGGCGAGCAGGGGAAGGAAGGAAGGGAGCGGAGTGAAAACGCGCAGGCCCGCAGTGGGGTCTCGGGCCGGCGGCGGTGGCGGCAAAAACCGCAGTGGCACCCGCAGTGCCAAACATGCACGGGATCCCAGGGCAGAACAGAGAACACAAAAACCAGGAGGTGGGCTCTTTCCCTGCGTCCCACAGCTGATCTCTCCCGCCGGGAGGGAGGCTAGTGGGCCCTAGGGCGGACAAAGAACACAGACTCCATACCTGGGCCCCTCTCCCCGCTCTTCCGATCCTACCCCCGCCCTTTCAGAGACTTAAACTGGCCCCTGAACTGAGGAGTAGTGTCAGATCACAGAGGAGCCATAGTGGTTAGGCTCTGGGAAGACTGACAGGCAGCTCTGACCCAGGGAAGAGGCTGGGAAGAGTGTGATTTTGGTTGGGCTAGGAGAGAAGAGACTCCTCCACCGCCAGCCACCACCTTTTCTGGCCTGACGGAAGAGGGTGATGCGTGGGCTGGGAGAGGAAAGACCCCTCCATCCCCAGCCCCCACCCTTTCTGGCCTGCTTAGGGTGGGGCAAGTGCAACTGCAGAGACACTCCCAGGGATCAGCAGTAAGCCACTCCCAGGGATCAGCAGTAAGCGGCAGACGCAGCTCTGGGCTTTCAGCAGCTCAGAAATCTCTCGCCCGCACCACCCCCCCCCCCACACACACACACACTGAAGAAGTGCCCTAAGACTCAGGAGTACTGGACACGGGGCTGGTGGTGCTACTCTCAGTGTGTATATGTGCAGGCAAGGGCAGAAACTGCACTGACTTTGTAAAAACTATCATCTAGACCCCTCAGGCCCACGCATTTAAATCTACAGTCCCAAAGTCACTCTGGGCACCAGGTGACCAGCTCTGCTTGCGCAATAAGCAGGGGGCTCTGTGATACAGCAGAGGACAACCTGGACATTACTTGGTGGGCTTAAGCTAAGACTGGCGCTGCTTTTTGTTTTGCTTTCTTTTGCTTTGTCTTTATATCTTTGATAACTGTGCCTGTGTCGAGTGGGGGTTATCGGGTGTTTTTACATGTGAATGTATTTGATTTTTTCCTTGGTTGTTGTTGTTTCTGTTGTGCTTGGTGATTTGCTTTGTTCTGAAACTGCCCTACCAGGGCCCAACTTAAGAGGCACAAGATTCAACATATCCAGAGGCCAACTCCAGACCAAACCAGAGTGCTACTGGGTTTGACCTACAAGTCACACACCCAGAGGGAATTCTCTGCAGGCACTAGAGCCCATAGAGGCCAAACCACATTTAAGTGGTCAACCCTCACGCAGCAGAACGCCCTGCGGTGGGCAGAGCCAAGTCTCACAAGGAGTCAGCCTAGGAGTTAACCCCACCTACTCACAAGCAAAAAGCAATTAAAGATCTTCTTGAACAGGACAATATACACAACACAAGAGTCACCTTTGGAGCACACGCAGAGGAGAAGAATTAAGTAGTGCAAGTCAAATATAAAGGACACATACTAAATAAGATAACCCAGCAAGAACTAAGAACTCTAGGGGATCTACCTAACACATCAAAGCAAACACAGAGAGTCAGCCAGAATGGGGAAACAAAGATACACGTCCCAAATAAAAGAACAGAAGAAACCTCCACAACTGGAACCAAATGAAGCAGACGTAACCAACCTTTCAGAGACAGAGTTCAGAACAATGGTGATAAGAATGTTTAAGGAGCTTAGAGAAGACATAAAGAAGGATGTAGAAATCATAACGAAAAACCAGTTAGAACTAATTACCGAAATTAGTTAGAACACAATTACCGAAATTAAGAACTCACTTGAAGGAATTACCAGCAGGTTAGATGAAGCAGAGGATCGAATCAGCGACTTAGAAGACAAGGTAGCAGAGATCACCCAAACGGAACAACAGAAAGAAAAAAAATAAAAAACAATGAGGATGGCTTAAGAGACCTCTGGGATAACATCAAGCGCAACAACATGCGCATCATAGGAATCCCAGAAGGTGGAGAGAGGAAGCAAGGGATTGAGAACATATTTGAAGTAATAATGTCCGAAAACTTCACCAACCTGATGAAGGAAACCACCATACAAGCCCAGGAAGTGCAGAGAGTTCCAACCAGGATAAACCCAAGCAGGTCCACACCAAGACACATTATAGTTAAAATGGCAAAGGTTAAAGACAAAGAGAGAATCCTAAAAGCAGCAAGAGAAAGACAGAGGGTTACATACAAGGGAACTCCCATAAGACTAACAAATGACTTTTCTACAGAAACATTGAAGGCCAGGAGGGAGTGGCAGGAGATACTCAAAGTGATGGAAAACAAAGGCCTACAACCTAGATTGCTTTATCCAGCAAGGCTATCATTTAAAGTTGATGTAGAGATAAAGAGCTTTCCAGAAAAAAATGTAAGCTAAAGGAATTTATCACCACCATGCCAGCATTGCAAGAAATACTAAAAGGACTTCTGTAAATAGAAGAAAGATCAAAACAATCTAACTACAAATTTAAAAATGGCAATAACTATGTACCTATCAATAATCACTTTAAATGTAAACGGATTAAATGCTCCAATCAAGAGACATAGGATGGCTGAGTGGATAAGAAAGCAAGACCCTTGTATATGCTGTATACAAGAGACTCACCTCAGAACAAAAGACACACACAGGCTGAAAGTGAAGGGTTGGAGTAAGATATTTCATGCAAATGGAAATGAGAAAAAAGCTAGAGTTGCAAAACTTATATCTGACAAAATAGACTTTAAAATGAAGAACATATTAAAAGATAATGATGGGCACTATATAATAATAAAGGGATCTATCTGACAAGAGGACATAACCCTAGTAAACATCTATGCACCCAACATAGGAGCACCTAAATATATAAAACAGGTACTGACTGACATAAAGACAGAGATCAACAGTAACACTATTATAGTAGGGGATTTCAACACACCTCTGACAACAAGGGACAGGTCTTCCAGACAGAAAATCAATATGGAAACAACAGCCTTAAATGATACAATGGACCACTTGGATTTAATCGATATTCTCAGAGCATTTCACCCCAGTGCTGCAAAATACACGTTTTTCTCAAGAGCACATGGAACATTTTCCAAGATAGACCATATGTTAGGCCACAAAACAAGTCTTGATAAATTTAAGAAAATTGAAATCATACCAATTGTCTTCTCTGACCACAGTGCTATGAAATTAGAAATGAACTACAGGAAAAAAACTGGAAGACACACCAATTCGTGGAGGCTGAATAACTTATTGCTAAATAATGAATGGGTCAAGCAGGAGATCAAGGAAGAAATCAAAAGATATCTCGAGACAAACGAAAATGAAAACACGACGACCCAAAATCTATGGGATGCCGCGAAAGCAGTCTTAAGAGGGAAATTCATAGCTTTGCAGGACTACCTAAAGAAACAAGAAACAGCACTAATCAACAGTTGATCTTCACATTTAAGGGATCTGGAAAAAGAACAGGAAAATAAGCCCAAAGGGAGCACAAGGAAGGAGATAATAAAGATCAGAGCAGAAATAAATGAAATAGAAACCAGAAAAACAATACAAAAGATCAATGAATCCAAGAGTTGGTTCTTAGAGAAGATAAACCAAATTGACAAACCTTTAGCCAGACTCATTAAAAAAAAGAGAGAGAGGACCCAAATTAATAAAATCAGAAATGAAAGAGGAGAAGTGACAACAGACACCGCAGAAATACAAAAAAATTTAAGAAATTACTATGAGCAACTATATGCCAACAAATTTGACAATCTGGAAGAAATGGACAATTTTCTAGAGGCGTACAACCTTCCAAGGCTAACTCAAGAAGAAACAGAAAACCTGAATAGACTGATTACCACCAGGGAAATTAAATCAGTAATCAACAACCTCCCAACACAAAAGCCCTGGACCAGATGGCTTTACAGGTGAATTTTACAAAACATTCAAAAAAGAATTATCACCTAGACTCCTCAAGCTCTTCCAAAAAATCCAGAAGGAGGGAAGACTCCCAAACACTTTTTATGAAGCCACTATCACCCTGATCCCCAAATCAGACAAAGACACCACAAAAAAAGAAAACTACAGGCTGATATCTCTAATGAACATAGATACAAAAATCCTCAACAAAATATTAGCGAACAGAATTCAGCAATACATTGAAAAGATCATATACCGTGATCAAGTGGGATTCATCCCTGGTATGCAAGGGTGGTTCAACATCCACAAATCAATTAATGTGATACACCATATTAACAAAATGAAAAATAAAAATCACATGATCATATCAATAGATGCAGAAAAAACATTTGATAAAATCCAATAGCCATTTATGATAAAAACCCTTAAGAAAGTGGGAATAGAGGGATCATATCTCAACATAATAAAGGCCATATATGACAAACCCACAGCTAACATCATACTCAATGGGGAAAAGCTAAAACCATTCCCCCTAAGATCAGGAACGAGGCAAGGTTGCCTACTATCTCTGCTTCTATTCAACATAGTGCTGGAAGTTCTAGGCACAGCAATCAGACAAGAAAAAGAAATATAAGGCATCCAAATTGGTAAGGAGGAAGTAAAATTATCATTATATGCAGATGATATGATACTATATATAGGGAACCCTAAAGACTCCAGCAAGAAGTTATTAGAGCTGATAGATGAATTTAGTAAAGTAGCAGGATACAAAATTAATATTCAGAAATCAGTTGTGTTTGTATATACCAATAATAAAACATCAGAAGGAGAAATTAAAAAAAAAATCCCATTTACAATTACTCCAAAGACTATAAAATACCTGGGAATAAATTTAACCAAAGAAGTAAAAGATCTGTACTCAGAAAATTATAAGACACTGAAGAAAGAAATGAAAGAAGATATAAATAGTTGGAAACACATATCATCTTCATGGATAGGAAGAATAAATATAGTTAAAATGTCCATACTGCCTAAGGCAATATACATATTCAACACAATTCCTATCAAACTACCAACGACGTTTTTTACAGAAATAGAACATATAATCCTAAAATTTATATGGGACCATAAAAGACCCTGGATACCCTCGGCAATCTTGAGAAACAAGAACAAAGTGGGAGGTATAACAATACCTGACTTCAAATTATACTACAAGGCTACAGTAATCAAAACAGCATGGTACTGGCATAAAAACAGACACATAGATCAATGGAACAGAATAGAGAGCCCAGAAATAAATCCATGCCTATATGGCCATTTAATCTACGACAATGGAAGCAAGAATGTACGATGGGCTAAAGACAGTCTATTCAATAAATGGTGCTGGGAAACCTGGACAGACACATGCAAAAAAATGAAGCTGGACCACCTCCTTACACCATATATAAAAATAAATTCAAAATGGCTTAAAGAGTTAAATGTAAGATCTGAAACCATAAAATACCTAAAAGAAAATATAGGAAGAAACTTCACAGACATTACCCGGAGTAAGATTTTTACTGATATATCCCCTCGCGCGAAGGAAGTAAGAGAAAAAATAAACATGTGGGATTATATCAAACTAAAAATTGTTTTCACAGCAAAGGAAACCATCAATAAAACAAAAAGGGATCCTACTGAATGGGAAAAGATATTTGCCAATGATATATCTGATAAGGGATTAATATCACAATCTATAAAAATCTCACTCAACTCAACTCCAAAAAAACAAACGACCCAATTAAAAAGGGGCAGAGGACTTGAAGAGACATTTTTCTAAAGAGGACATACAGATGGCAAACAGACATATGAAGAAATGCTCAACCTCACTAACCATCAGAGAAATGCAAATGAAAACCACAATGAGATACCACCTCACCCCAGTCAAAATGGCTATCATCAATAAATCAACAAACAACAAGTGCTGGCGCGGATATGGAGAAAAGGGAACGCTTGTGCATTGTTGGTGGGTTTGCAGATTGGTGCAGCCACTATGGAAAACAGTATGGAAGTATCTCAAAAATCTGAAAATGGAACTACCCTATGATCTAGTAATTCCACTCCTAGGTATCTATCCGGAGAAATCCAAAACTCCAATTCAAAAATCTTTATGCACTCCTATGTTTATTGCAGCACTACACACAATAGCCAAGACATGGAAACAACCGAAATGCCCATTGGTAGATGACTGGATTAAGAAACTGTGGTACATTTATACAATGGAGTACTACGCAGCCATAAAGAAGAAAGAAATCTTACCATTTGCAACAACATGGATGGACCTAGAGAACATTATGTTAAGTGAAATAAGTCAGACAGAGAAAGATAATTACCATATGATCTCACTTATATGCAGAATTTAAAGAAAAGAATAAGGGAATGAACTAATCAGAAACAGTTTTGGAGACAAAGAGGAAATACTGAGGGTTGCTAGATGGGCGGGGGGTCGGGGTAAGGGGGAAGGTGAGGGGATTAGAAAACAATCAGTAACCACAAGATGGCCACGGGGTTTTGAAACTTAATCTGGGGAACGTAATCAATAATGTTGTAAAGATTTTGTAGCGTATCCGATAGACCCGTGTCCCATTTGGGTGACCATCACAGGGAAGATGTAGATGCCTGATCAGTGCACTGTACACCTGAAGCTGAACAATAATGAATGCCAACTATAATAGTATATATAAATATATGTATATATAGGTATGTATACATTTACAATAGGCAGAGTACAGTATTGGGAGTGGAGATAGTGGAAATGGGATGGCTCGGTGCGATGTCAGAGAGATAGTGGATGGGGGGCGGGGGGGTCCACAGTGTGAGCGATATAAATGATAAACGTCTAAGTAAAAAAAAAAACAAAAAAAACATAAAACAAACAAACAGAAAAACTCATAGATACAGACAATAGTTTAGTGGTTACCAGAGGGTAAAGGGGGTGGGGAGTGGGAGATGAGGGTAAGGGGGATCAAATATATGGTGATGGAAGGAGAACTGACACTGGGTGGTGAACACACAATGTAATTTATAGATGATGTGATACAGAATTGTACACCTGAAATCTATGTAATTTTACTAACAATTGTCACCCCAATAAATTTAAAAAATAAATAAATAAAAATAAAAAAATAATTAAAAAAAAGACAGTATAAAGCAGTGGAGCTATTTAACAGGAAAATTTGTCAGTAACCGTCAATATTAAAAAGGCATATATGTGCTTGGTACCAGCAACTTGACTCAGAATTTATTCTATGGAGATATTTACCAACCAGTCTTAAGGTATGTATGTAAGATACGGATAAGAATCTTCAGTGTAACATATGTTGTAATCATGAAAATACAGAAACAATTTCAATACACATAAGTTAAATAATTTATGGTTAGCCCACACAAAAAAAAATTATATAATACTGAAAGAGAATGAGGCACATATTTATGGGCTGATAAAAAAAGTTAGCTAAGATTTACTAAGTTATAATAGGTCCAGAACGTGTGTGTGTGTGTGTGTGTGTATGTATGTATGTGTGTATATATACATATACACACACATATACATGGTATGATTTCACGTCTGTAAATAAAAATGTAAAATGCATAAATTTGGATCATAGCATTGTTTCATGTATTGATGATGGGAAAAGTTTTTCTAATTATAATTTAAGATGCTTTGCATTGTAAGATGCACCTCAATATTAGAAATTTTAAATGTAAGAAAGTGAGTCTTAAAATTCATGAGATATCTATCATATACACATGCATATATATGTATAAAAAAAAGCCTTTTCTAGACAAGTACATGAGGAACTATTAAAAGCGGTTACTTTGAGATAGAACTGTAAATTTGGGGTATGTAAATAAGTGAAAATAAGACTTCTCATTTACATTATTCCATACTGGTTGGTTTATTTTAAAAATCAAGTTCATGTTTCTAATAAAAAAACTTAAAAAGACAAAAATTTAAATGCAGTTATCTTTTGTCCCAGCAATTTCGCTTTTAGGAATCCATACAATTTTATAAATAATTGTACATGTGTCCAGAGGTATGTGTTTGTTCATTATGATATTATTTGCAACAGTGGAATATCATGCAGCCCTTAAAAATAATGCAATTGAAAAATTAAAAAAAATATATTGAAACAATAATGTACAATGACAAAGAAAATTGTTTATGATAAACTGATAAAAGAAAGATAAAAGTATATGTGATAAAGCAAGACAGAGAAGTGTGTATGCTATGATTCTACATAAATACAATGTGTAGAAAAACCAAAATTCTGTGTGTGTGTGTGTGTGTGTGTGTGTGTGTATGTGAGCATGGATTCAAATTTACACACCAACTATTAATAGTATACCTCTATGGAAAAGGGAAGTGGAATAAAGAACATATTTTATAATGGAGATTTTCACTGTTACCTTTGATATATCTGTATCACTACTTCTAATAAAAATATGTATTCAACGAGATGGGAAGATATATTGAAGGAAGTTAGACCAGAAGCTAGAGGACCAAATGTCAAGATTAAAATTGTGAAGATAATGATCTTTGTTTTGGTGGAGGAAGTCCAAGATGGTGGTAAGGTAACCACTATGCCTGCTGCATCCCAGGATCACACTAAAATTACAAATAAAAAATTAGGCCTTTGACAAAAAATTATAGAACAATCAATCTCAAGAATCATCTGAAGACTAGCTGAACAGAACCACTATAACTAAGGATATAAAGAGGAAGCCACATCATGACTGGTAGGAAGGGATGAGACGCAACAGGCTGACCCCCAAATCCACAGGTAGTGATTCAACACTGGGAGGGACACCTTGGTGGCATGGGTACCCCCTGCAAGAGGGAGGGGTCCAAGCCCCACACTGGGCTCCCCAGCTCAGGGGTCCTTTGCTGAGAAAAGGAGTTCCCACAATATTTGGCAGTGAAAATCAGTGAGTATTCTGTACATCCCAGTGAGAGGAAGGTGGCTGGAAACCCACCTACCCTATTAAAAGGCCCTCACACAGACTCAATCACTTCCAAACACTCACCTGGTCTCTAGTGGAGGGGTGGCAACTCGAGAGATGCCAGTAGCGTACGGGAAAGACTGAGCTGTCTGGCTTGTAGGCGAGAGCTGGAAGGACAGTAGCCATTATCCCTGTATGGAGCCTGCCTCATGTGTAGCCTAATGGAGGGCACCATCTTTTCTATGTTGAACCATGCCCCAAAGAGCCATATGTGAGACCACATAATCTGTGCATATGTACTACCTTGGTGATGCCCTGGGTCCCAGCTCTGAACAGCTAGTACTGCATCACTGGGGGCACTCACGTCTACTGAGTAGCTGGCTCCACACCACAAGTTGCAGAAGACTTCTGCAGCAGTGGATGGTCTGTGGAGGCCTGGGAAATTTTGGTGGTGTGCAGTGAGCCACAACCTGTGCCTCAGCCTCTCTTGGGCGGCTCTCGGGGACCTGAGGGCCTGAGGCGAGTGGTGGCTGCCCACAGTATTCTCAGGGCATTTGTGCAAAGTGGTCATGGGTCTGGAACCATTGCAAGAACCAAAACTGCATTAACTTTATAAAAACCACTGCCCACACTCCGTAACTCCCTAGAATGCTGCCCTGCCCACCCGGTGATGCATTGCTGGGGGCACTCTCAGCACCTGGGTGACTGGCCCTGCCCCACAAGAGGTGGAAGCGTTTTACAGCAGTAGATAGACAATGGCAGCCGGGGAAACTTTTGATGGTAGGCATTGAGCCACAACTTGTTCCACAGCCTCTCTTGTGTGACTCAGAGAGATCTGTGGGTCCAAGATGAGCACTGGCTGGCTGCAGTGTTCTCAGGGCATTTTCTGAAGTGGTCACAGGGCAGGCACTGCCCCAAAGTGAGTGAAGGCTGGCTATGGTGTTCTCAGAGAGTTTTATGAAGTGGTCAGAGGCCAGGCACTGGCAAAATAACTGAATTTGCCTTAACGTTATAAAACATACTGGCCATGTCTCATGACACACGGGGACCCTGCTTCACCAAGCTAGTGCTGCATTGCCAGAGCAACTCTCCACACCAGGTCAACCAGCCTGGACTGCATACCTAAGGAGGCTCTTTCAATGGGTGAGCCTTACTGTCAGCCAGTAGGTGGGAACAGGCCTTGGGAATCCTGGGCCTTTTGATAAGCTGTCAAAGGCCTAATACTCGTGGCAGTCAGCCTTGGTTCACAGCAAGTCCAACCCCACATGCCTCAAGGTCCAGCACAGGCAGCAACCAAACACATATAGCTGTGCAGCTCCTACCAGGTAACTACTAGCCAATCACAGGCAAGGCAGAAATTGGGAGCCCCTCCCAAGAGACACCAGAAACAACACAGTCAGAGGCCAGCATTAGACCACAGCAAAGTACTACCTAGTTAGCCCCACAAGTGGCACACCCAAAGGGTGGTCTCAATAGGCACAAGAGCCCATGGGGGCTGAGCCCTCTGAGGGGTCAGCCCCCACACAGAAGCTCATACACTGTGGGCACAGCCAATCTTCACATTCACTCAGCCTGGGAGTCAATGCCATTGAATAACATGCCGAAAGCAAACAAGGCTCAACTACAACAGTAGAACACACACAGCACACTCAAGGGACACTCCTGAAACACCTCACAGGAAATCAGGGCAACTGTGCCATTGGAACACACAGGACACATACCACATACAGCCACCCAGCAAAGACTGAAACATATAGGAGATCTAGTTAATACATAGAAGCAAACACAGAGAGGCAGCCAGAATAAGGAAACAAACAAACATGTCCCAAATAAAAGGACAGGAGAAACCTCCAGGAATAGAACTGAATGAAATGGCGGCAACCAACTTACCAGAGGAAGATTTCAAAACACTAAGTATAAGAATGCTTAAGGAACTTAGTGAGAATTTCAACAAAGAGATAGTAAGCATACAGAAGGACATAGAAACCATAAAAAAGCCACCAGTCAGAAATAAACAATATAATAACTGAAAAGAAGAATACACTAGAAGGAATAAACAGCAGATGAGATGAAGCAGAGGATCGAATCAGCAATTTGAAAGAGAAGATTGTAGAAAACACCCAATCAGAACAGCAAAAAGAAAACAAGAATTAAAAAAAATGAGGATAGTTTGAGGGGCCTCTGGAACAACATCAAGTGTAGCAACATTCGCATTTTCCAAGACAGACCAAAAGTCAGGCCACAAAACAAGTCTCAATATAATTAAAAGACTGAAATCATATCAAGCATCTTCTCTGACCACAATGGTATGAAACTAGAAATCAATTACAGGAAAAAAAATGAAAAACCGAAACACATGGAGGCTAAATAACACACTACTAAATAATGAATGGGTCAACAATGAGATCAAGGAAAAAAATCAAAAGATACCTTTACACAAATGAAAATGAAAACACAATGACCCCAAATCTGTGGGACACAATGAAAGTAGTCCTAAGAGGGAAATTCATAGCAACGCAGGCCTACCTAAAGAAACAAGAAAAAATTCAAATAAATAGTAACTTTACACCTAAGGGAACTGGGAGGAAAACAGCAAACAAAGCCTAAAGTGAGTATAAGGAAGGAAATAATAAAGATCAGAGCTGAATTAAATAGAAGCAAAAAAATCAATATAAAACATCAACGAACCCAAGACTTGGTTTCCTGAAGAGATTAGCAAAATTGACAAACCTTTACACTCATCAAGAAAAAAAGAAGGACCCAAATAAACAAAATCAGAAATGAAAGAGGAGAAGTGACAATGGACACCACAGAAATACAAAAAGTTTTAATGAAATTCTACGAGCCAATAAATTGGACAATCAGGAAGAAACAGATAAATTCCTAGAAGCATACAATCTTCCAATGCTACATCAAGAAGAATCAGAAAATCTGAACAGACCGATTACTATTAACAAAATAAAATCAGTAATCAAGAAGCTTCCAACAAAAATCCTGGAACAGATGGCTTCACAGGTAAATTTTTCTAAATATTCAAAAGTGAATTAACATCAATCCCCTTCAAACTATTCCAACAAATCCAAGAGGAGGGAATGCTCCCAATATCTGTTTTACGAGGACATCATTAGCCTGATTCCAAAAACAGACAAATACATTATCAAAAAAAAAGAAAACTATAGGCCAATTTCCCTAATAAACATAGATGTAAAAATCCTCAACAAAATATTAGCAAACTGAATTCAGCAATATATTAAAAAGATCATACACCACAATCAAGTGAGATTCATTTCTAGTATGCAAGTTTGGTACAATAGCCACAAATCAAACAATGCAATACACCACATAAACAAAATGAAAAATAAAAATCATATGGTCATATCAATAGATGCAGAAAAAGCATTTGAGAAATGCTTATGATAAAAAAAACCTTAGCAAAGTGGGAATAGAGGGAACATATGTCAACATAACAAAAGACATATACTCATATGACAAATCCACAGCTAATATCATATTCAACTGGGAACAGCTAAAAATATTCCACTTAAAATCAGGAACAAGACAAGGAAGCCCATTTTCATGACTTTTTGTTCAACACAGTATTGAAAGATCTAGCCACAGCAACCCGAAAAGAAATAAAAGGCATCCAAATGGAAAAGAAAGAAGTAATATTGTCATTTTTTGCAGATGACATGATACTATATAGAGAGACGCCAAAGATTCCACCAAGCATCGATTAGAACTAATAAATGAATTTAGGAAAATAGCAGGATACAAAATTAATATTCAGAAATCAGTTGCATTTTTATATACCAATAATGAACTATTAGAAAGAGAAATTAAGAATACAATCCCGACTTGGACATCATAAAAATGTCAGTGCGAGATGAGCCTCTTGAAATCTCCCCTGGAATTTACAACAAATTGAATAACTCCACAAAGGACTCCCTGTGCAGCAAACAGGCAAGACGAAGAGGTGCACTACTGAAATCATCTAAAGATGGGCAAATTGTGCTAGCAGGGAAGGAAGGAAGGGAGAAGTGCAGAGAATGGGAAGCGCTGGCACAGGACGCAGACCTAGCTCAGTGCTCCGAACTCGCTGCATCCCGGAACTACCGCAGCTGCGGGAGAGGGAAGAACTCGGACTGCTAGGGCTCCGCTTATGGCCCACAGGGCTGAGGAGGCAGCGTATAACACGGCTGAACCCAATGCTCACGGCAGAGACCTCGGAGCAAAGACTGAGGGAAGAAGGCTGAAAACGGTGGTTTAAGCCCTCACTGCCAAGCAGAGAACGGAAGCCTTAGGCACTGAGACTAGCCGCACCCTCCCTTCCCTCCCAGAGCTCGCCCCGCTCCCACCTGGCCGGTGCTAGTAGCAGAACAGTAGCAGTGTCAGATCAAAAGAACAGAATACTGGCGGTTCTGAGAACTGTGGTCCACAGACACAGATTCCGCAGCCCAACTAGTTCCGGCAAAGGGGAGGGAGCTGTGGAAGCAGAACTGGCTGCCATTGCTCTGGGCCGCCTCTCACAACTCACCCCGCCCCTGGCCCCACCTATCTGGGCGGATCCCTGCAGGAGTAAACAGAACTGCTGAAACTCAGGGGCTCTGAATCTGGTGCAGGAAGAGCTTTGGAACTTCAAAAGCTCTCCGCATCCCCACAGGGACGTGGCGCCCTGTGACCCAGGCGAACTGTTGACAGAGGAGAAGCCTGCCTTCCAGGGAATCCCCCCATTGTGTGAGAAGCCAGACTAGTGCAGAGAAAATATAACACTACAGTGTGAGAGAGAATAAAAGGCTGCAGTCAGAGAAAAAATAAAACATTTTACCAACACCTACTGGAAAACAAAAGAAAGACCTCTTTCTATCCAAGTGTTGCAAAACCCACTCCTGTAGATGTCTAGGAAGAGACATAATAAATAATTAATTGCCATGAATAACCAAGGTAACAAGACAGCTCAAGAAGAAAATAAAAAGTCTCCAGAAAATGAACTTAAAGACATGGAAACATGGGACTTAAATGACAGAGAATTCAAGATTGCAGTTCTGAAAAAACTTAACGAGATGCAAGAAAACACAGACAGTCAGTGTAATGAACTCAGAAACACAATCAAAGGACAAAATGAACATTTCACCAAAGTGATTGAAATTTTAAAAAAGAACCAAATAGAATTTCTGGACATTAAGAACTCAATAAAAGAAATGAAGAATGAAATAGCCAGCTTAGGTAGTAGAGTTGACCAGATGGAGGAAAGAATCAGTGACATCGAAGATAGAAATCTGGAAATGACATGGATGGAAAGAGAAAGAGACTTGACACTTAAAAGAAATGAGAGAATGCTACAAGAACTTTCTGACTCCATCAGAAAGAGCAATACAAGAATAATGGGCATACCAGAAGGAGAAGAAAGAATGAAGGGAACAGAGAGTATATTCAAACAAATAGTCGATGAGAACTTCCCAAACTTGTGGAAAGAACTGGATCCTCGAATCCAAGAAGCAAATAGAACACCTAATTACCTCAATCCCAAAAGGCCTTCTCCAAGGCACATTGTATTGAAGCTGTCAAAAATTAATGTCAAAGAAAGAATCCTCAAGGCAGCCAAGGAAAAGAAGACAGTAACCTACAAAGGAAAGCCCATTAGATTATCATCAGATTTTTCAGCAGAAACTCTACAAGCCAGGAGGGAGTGGAATCAAATTTTCAAACTATTGAAAGAGAGAAAGTATGAACCACAAATAATATATCCAGCAAAGATAATCTTTAGATAAGAAGGAGGAACAAAGACCTTTCCAGACATACAGAAGCTTAGGGAATTTTCTAACACACGACCTGCACTACAAGAAATGCTGAAGGAGGCTATGCGACCAGCATAAATAGGGATGATTTGTGAGAACAAAAACATAAAATGGGGGAGAGTAAAGCCTGACCCGGAATATGGGAATGGAGAAAGTAAGCATGCTGAAGAAAACGGAATACTCGAAATGTGAAACTTTCTTTTACATAAACTTAATGGTAACCACTCAAAAAATATCCAGAACTGAAATATATAGCATAATAAAAGAAGAAACAGAGGGGAAAATCATAGAATACCACCACACAGAAATAACAGACAACAACAAAAAGGCGAAGAAACAATGGAGATACAATCTTACCAAAAAACCAAAGATAGAATGATAGGAAATCCTCACATATCAATAATCACCCTAAATGTGAATGGACTGAACTCACCAATAGAAAGTCAGAGAGTAGCTGATTGGATCCACAAACTAAACGCTACCATATGCTTCCTCCAAGAGAGCTATCTCAGCTACAAGGACAAATGCAGACTCAAAGTGAAAGGGTGGAAACTGACACTTGAAGCAAGTGGCATTCAGAGAAAAGCGGATGTATTCATACTGAATTCAGATGAAACAGACTTCAGTATAAAAAAGGTAACAAGAGACAAAGATGGACATTTCAATGATGAAGGGGACTATACAACAAGAAGACATACCAGTCATCAATATTTATGCCCCCAATCAGGGAGCACCGAAATATACCAAGCAACTACTAACAGAACTAAAGGGAGAAATTGACCAAAACACAATTATAATTGGAGGGCAGTCGGTGACCACAGGATGGCCACGGGTTTGAAAATTAGTCTGGGGAACGTAATTTGGTGGTTACCAGAAGGTAAAGGGGTTGGGGGGTGGGGGATGAGGGTGAGGGGGATCAAATGTATGGTGATGGAAGGGGAGCTGACTCTGGGTGGTGAACACACAGCGTGATTTATGGATGATGTGATACAGAATTGCACACCTGAAATCTATGTAATTTTACTAACAATTGTCACCCCAATAAATTAAAAATAAATTAAAACAAACAAAGAAACAAACAAACAAAAAAAACACAATTATACTAGGGAACCTAAACACATCACTGACAGCTATGGATAGATCATCCAAACAGAAAAGAAATAACGAAATAGCAGCCCTAAATGACACATTAGATGAAATGGACATAATTGACATACATAGAGCACTTCATCCTAAAACATCAGACTATACATTTTTTTTTCTAGTGTACATGGCAAAGGGATTAGGAAGTACAAATCGGTAGTCACAAAATAGTCACAGGGATGTGAAATATAGTATGGAGAATATTGTCAATGTTGTAAACACTATGTATAGTGCCAGATGGGTACTAGATTTATCAGGCATTTCACTTCATAAATCATATAAATGTCTAACCATCATGCTATACACCTGAAATTAACATAAAATAATATTGAATGTCAACTATAATTAAAAAACATATATAGTCATGGCATGTGAAGTACAGTGTAGGGCATATTGTTAATGGTATTGTAATAGCTATATATGTGGTCAGATGGGTAGTAGACATGTTGGGCTTATCACTTTGTAAGGTGTGTAAATGTCTAGTTATTATGTTGGTTTCTGCACTTGAGACCATAAATAAATAAACAAATAGAAAAAAGAAACGTATGTATTTATATATTACTGGTAAAATTCAAATTTAACACAAAAAATTTAGATTAATTTCAATACATTTGACACTGTCAATCTACAATTAATATGCAGAAACTTCTCTTGATTATCTCTTCCAATAAGTTGATCAACTGGGGCATCAAATTATAATCTTTGTATACTATTAAAAAGAAATTGTTTTTAAAGTATTATTAAATAAGTTCTTATGTCAGTGGGAATTTTCACTAATTCCGCAGAAGTTGAGTAACACAATTCCTCTTCTAATACTCCCTAACTTTGTGGTCTGATTGAATTATTAAACAACTTTATAATACAAACAATTGACTGGGAGAAAATATTTCCAACATATGTAATAGACAATGGATGCATCTCCACTGGTTATAAAGTACTTCTACAGATCAGTAAGAATTATTATCTTTTTATGTGAAATTACTCAGTTATCAAATATTTGTTGAATTCATGATTCTAAAAGAAGTTCTAAATCTGACTGTTTGAGAAATACCACCAAAGTTTTCTCACTGAGTGGGGGCATAGAGGGATATGCAAAACTGTTTTTGGAGAAATACCTGAGATACGCAGTTCCAAAGAGTACTACACTTTCATTAATTGCATAAGTTACTCTGTTTGTTTAAGTCTCTCGAATTTAGTTAGTAATAATAATTGGACAAAGACCAACAACCCCATCACTAAAAGGGAAAGGAAAACCAAAACCAGGCAGAAATATGCCTTTGGTTTACTGAAACACACACAGAGTAAGATAGAGGAAAAGAAAAAATAATCAGAAAGTTTTTTTTCCTCCTTTTTGGACTGGCTGCAAACCCTAAACATATCAACATATCTTCTTACCATATAAGAAAAAAGAGAAGGAATGAATTTCTTGCCAAGACTACACCATGTCATTGTGTAGTTTGTTTAATGAACTGTTAGGAATGAGCACAGAAACGTTACATTTGTTCAAGCATATACCTAAAATTGGACTACCTTTGGGCCCGGAAGACCTGGAAGACCAATGCCTGAAGCACCAGGATCACCTTTTTCTCCTTTCTGTCCAGGTAATCCTGGGGAGCCAGGTTGTCCAGGAACTCCAGGGGTACCAGGAGACCCTTTCACACCATGAGGGCCTGTTAAAAACATGGAGCATGCAATATTGTATAAAATATGTTTTATCCATGATGCATGTGACTAAGCAAAAAGATTTTTAAAAAGAACTCTGCAAATTCTGAGTTACATAATAATAAGCTTTACAACCAGGATTATGTAAAAGCCTATTTTTAAAGGAAGTTTAAGCAAAAAGGGTACAGCTAGAGAAAAAATATAAGTTTGTGAATTCTTTTAAGGTTTCTAAAGCTCTGTTCTTTAATTCCCACTCCAAATATTCGTGTAATGATAGAGCTTCACTCACCAATTAATTTAGATATTGTCTCAGTTTGATTCTATCAACACCAGTCTCTTTTTTGGTAACAAAGAGAGTGAAGCATCTTCCATTAATAGAACTAAACATTTGGGAGATTTTCATCACTCACCTGGAAAACCCATATCACCTATGTTTCCTTTAAGTCCAGGAGGTCCTGTAAGTCCTGGCTTTCCAGGCAGACCAGGGATACCCTTGGGACCTAGAAAAGTCGAATTGATAACATTAAGAGAAGTCAACAATATTGAGATTGTCTGCTTTCTTAGAATTTGTCATAATTAAAATGCAAGCATGGAATTTGATGGATCAAATCTTTATACATGATTAAGTTCCACTGCTCTAGCTCAGCATAAAACAGGCAAGAGGTACCTAAGAAATCTCCGTAGGAACATATTACAATATAATGATAGTAACAAAGGTCTCCTAATACACATTTATTTAAAAAATGGAAAAATTTTACCAGGACACCTTGTTTCTTGCCCTAAGACAATTAATTCCAAACACCTGAAATCCTATTTGTTGTATGTGTGTAATTACCCTTACTGCATTTATCACAGGTTGATCCAATGTAATGAATCTGTTTTTAAAAGATTAAGTGGCTTTCCCAATGTAGACCCCGAGTATGAGAGCATGAAGAGGAAAGTGGTAACCTGTCATGATGTACCCCTAGTACATTAGGCCAGGGATAAATAAGAGTTGATGGAGAGATTCTAGACTGTTACCCCAACAGTCATGTTGCTCTGTTTACACACTTTTCCTAGAGCTTAGGTGTTTGAGCTCTATGGGGTCATGTAGGTATGTTCCAAGGACCACAATGTTGTCTGAAACTTTTTTTCTTTTTTTTCTTTCACATTTACTTACAATTTGGGGAAGAGAATGCAGAAGATGGGAAGGACAGAAAGGGAGATAAATTATCTTTCCAACTATGTCAAGGCAATGTACTCATAGTGCAGAGTGCAGAGCAGAATAACTGATCTAAAGGGGTTGGTTTGAAAATGTGGACCAGCTCCTTTTTATTCCTTAGGGTCCCAACTAAAAAAAAAAATGGCTTAAGAAGCATCAAGAAAGAGTTTTATTAGAGATAAGAAAAAAACAAACAAACATGTTGACTGTAATGGTGATTAACGCTGTAACAGACTACCAAGGTAGGTTGTGAAATTTTCATCCCTTGAAACTTATATAAAAAAAAAAGCATCTATTTTTTTCAATCAATATCTACTGTTAAAGCCATCTGTTTTATATGGTTTAATGATTTACTTGTCTGAAGAGAAACGATCGAAAAAGGTGAGTTTTTCTGGCTCCTACCAGATAATTATCTTAATAACATATGTTGCAATTCATGTAAAGAAACAGAGCACCTCACTTGGATATACTTGTAATTCTGATTCTGCTACCACAAAAAGAAAAAAGTGAGTAAATCAAAACATCCTACAAATTTTTTCTGTTGATACTCAGGCCAAATGGAAAGATTTTTGCTAAAGGGAAACTTCATATCTCAGTAGCTACACAAGTATACTGTGATGACCGGATCCAAAATATTCCCACGCATGATAAATACATACTTTTCCAGGGTTCAAGATTAGCCATTCAATTACTACAGGTGGTCTATCATCCTTACCTGGTGGTCCTGGTAATCCAGGTTGTCCACTCAGTCCAGGTTGCCCCGGATCTCCAGGCAAACCCTGGTAACCTTTTGGCCCCGAAAGTCCAGGAATACCTTCCAAGAAAGACAAGTTAGGATGGTATCATTAATTCATTAAATGAATTTGGCAAAGTAAGCTACCCAAATTCTGAAATGTGAGGGAAATATAGGTACCAGTGATATTCTGACATAGTACTATGAACCAGTAGCACTGGACTAATACTAAAATCCTCCACTTTTTATTTAGTTACCATTAAGAAATTCAGAGCATTCAATAATTAAGTCACTTTCTTCTTTGGACCTCAGTTTCTTACACTATAAAATGAAGGATTTGGGGCAGATTATCTCTAGGCTATCTCTTATATTCTTATAACTATCTTTAATAACTCTATATTAGAGGCAAGTATAGTTTATTGCCTCTATTTTACAAAAGGCATAATTTAAAGAGAAATCTTGCAACAAGTAATTCAAGAAAGATCTCATTTTAGCAGTAATAAACAATTAGGCAGCGCTGCATCTTTCATGATGATATACAAAACTACACTAATGTCTTAAACACTTTTTTGAGGAAAAAAATCCCACCAAGTCCTGCTCATAGGGAAATTTTAACATCTATGTACATATGTACACCCCCCCCCCCCAACAAACACACTCACATGCACACATGGACTGAAAATATTAACGGTTACAACACAAAAAGAGCCACAAACTTTACTACTAGCTACAAATAAACAAAGCTATTTTTAATTTTAATTTTGGGTGTACAAAACAATGTAATAGTTAGACATTTATTCCCCTCTTAAAGTGACAACCCCCTCCCCCAATCTACTACCCGTCTGACATCGTATACAGCTGTTACAGTTCTATTGACTCCGATTCCATTCCCTATGCTGTACTCCACGTCCCGTGACCATAACCACATAAACAAAGGTATTTTTAAAGTTCCATGGTGTCTGAAAGGCTAGTCTATATAGACTGGATTGTGTTTTTCTGATTTGTGTTTATCCATATTTTCTGAGTCTTTGCTATGAATATGTTATACTTTTATAAAAATGAAAAGAGATTTTTTTATTTAAAGAATAAAAGCTATACTTCATACCTTATTTGCTTCTAATAAAATAGCTATAAAAACACAGTTGTTCCCTAGACCTACTTTTAGCGACTTCCCCCCCAGGGCTGAGCTTGGCTGTTCATAGTCCAGTACTTGTTTATTCTGCCAAGGTAGTATAACAATGAACTGTATTTAAAAGCCAAGTATGATATGGATATCAAAACACTGCAGGGCAACAATGTACCACTCATCCCCATCTGGTTTCAGGAAAAAAAATAAAAAATTAAAGGACAAGCAAATTTCCCAAACACTGCAATCTGTTTTCCAAGTGATTCGGGCTAGTTATCTTTTTCTCACAACTCTATCCTATACTATTTTTCTAGAAGGCCTGTAGATGACTACCTAAGTCTATTTTAAAACATGGATGGATCTTGAGATTATCATTCCAAGTGAAATAAGTCAGACAGAAAAAGTCGAGAACCATATGATTTCATTCATATGTGGGATATAAAACTGAAAGCAACAAATGAACAAGAGAAGCAAAAACTCAGACCCAGACAACAGTTTAGTAGAGTGTAAAGGGGGTGGTAGAAGAGGGAAAAGGGGATCAAATATATGGTGATGAAAGGAGAACTGACTCTGGGTGGTGAGCACATAGTGTGATATATAGATGATGTATTATAGAAATGTACACTTGAAACCTGTATAATTTTATTAATAACAATAAATTTAATAAAAAATATAAAACCTCACAGTTTGTGATAGATAAACTACAAAGAAAATACTCAAATATAAGTTGATCAGTGAAACAGTAAAAATCAAGTGACGATTAATTTTCATTACCAAAATTTGATACATCTAAGTGTTTTCTGTAAGTGAATCTAGGACTACAAGTCACTTTTCATGATGTTAAAAATTAAACTTCAGATATACCCGGACATGTATTCATTAATAAATACATTCACTCACCTGGTAAACCAGGGTCCCCCTTCTCGCCTTTTGAGACCAGCTGATCTGGATCCATTCGTCCAGGAGGGCCTGGAAGGCCAGGCTCTCCTTTACTACCTTTTTCTCCTGTAGCACCAGGAGATCCTGGCTGACCGTGCAAACCATCATCACCTAAAACCAACGTGCGTGGGGAAGACACAACAGATCAGATTTATCCACCCAGGATTAATGCATGTAAATATCATTCATATCTTCCATAGTTAGGTAGGCTGCAGACCACCCGAAAACACTTATGCACCTTGGTTATTGCCTATGAATAACTTGAGCTCACACACATTTTTACACTCAAATAACAATCCCTCTTTCTTCTGGGATTCTTTGACAATTATAGAGACTGTAAAAGAAATCAAAATTTAATCCCTATATCTTGTTCTTTTGAGCTAAGCATTTACCATATTTCATGGTATCCAAACTAAACATGCCACCAAATTGAGAACAGGACCTATTTGAATGTCCTATCAAATAGAAACACTACCAGGAAACATTGCTCATTTTAAAACAGTCAAATAAAAATATTCTGTACTGAAACAAAGCAATGTTTAATTTTCTCTTACATCCATCTGCCAGCAAACTGAATATTACCTTTGAGACCAGGAACACCACTCCTGCCAGGAATTCCCAAGGGTCCTGGTGGGCCTGGAGGTCCCATCATACCCATTTCACCTTTGGCACCTTTGAAGAATATGAATAAGTAACTTTTAACTTTCCTTTACCTTCCTTGGACAGACAAAAGATAAGTTTTAAGATGTCAACTGGAAAACTATTTAGAGTTGGAGGGAAAGCACTAAGTTTTATCCCTTTTCAACTTCTGTAATCTTAGTGACCACTATTGCCAATACTCATGAATAAAAAGACTCCCTTTGGTAGCTAACCTCCAAAAATGGCCCCCAATGAACCATATGTCCCTGCATACAAACCCTTGTGTAGTCTTTTCCCCTTGAAACTGGGGTGACTCTGTGCCTTGCCCTTGATTAAGTGACACTGTATGACTCCCAAGGCTAAAGCACAAGAAATTTTGCAGCTTCCACCTGGGGCTCTTGGAAAACTCACTCTTGGTTTGGGGAATTTTCTCTTTGGGAAACCAACTGCCTTGAAAGTAGAGTAACTACCCTGACACTACCACAATGTGAGGAGCCCAAGCCATGTGAAGAGGTGGTATTGATAACGAGATACCACATGAAGAGGCCAAGGAACACTCAGTTGTCAAAGAAGTGCCATCTTGGGAGTAGATCCTCCACCCCCAACCACTCCAGTTGGTGCCATGTGGATCAGAGTTAAATAACTCCATTAAGACATCTCTTAATTCATGACCCACAAAATCTTGAGCAAATTCAAAAGGTTGATTTAAAACATTAAATTTGGGGGCCGTTTTTTTACACAGCAATATATAACTAGAATTCTCACAAAGAAAGTGTAACGCAAATAGCAAAGTTAGTTTCCTGCAATCTAAGACATTTAACACTTTTCCATAAGGGACAGTGTCAATCCAGAGAAGTACAACAAGAGGATAACATACCAGAGTCATATTAGTTTTAATTTCCTGAATCCAAAATCAGAGAAAAGTTTAAACAAATTACCTGGAAAGCCAGAGGCACCTGCTTTTCCGGGAAGCCCTGGTGATCCTGGTGGTCCCATAGGACCAGGCGCTCCAGGGATCCCTGGACTACCTCTCTCACCAGGGGGTCCTGGAACATCAAACCCAGGAGGCCCTGGATCCCCCTTCTCTCCTGGTATTCCAGGCAAGCCTAGTTAATACAACACCAGTGTTAACAACTGTTGAAGCAGTTTTAAGAGGCATATCTCGTTATTTTACTAGCAAACAGATGATAGAATTTGGTATAACAAACCTAACAGTGAGTTAGAGATATTTTTAGCACCACGCACATAAAATGACCTAACAGTCAAACTTTAGGATATTCAAGTATGTTTTTTAAGAGAGTATTTCTCAAATTATTTCTGATGACAGATCAACCTTTTAATTCCCGGCCCATCATAGACTAGTATCTTTTTATAAAATACAATAAAAATTACTAAAAATAAAATAAAAACCAAAAACAAAGAAAATATAACCCTACCTTTTGGTTATATTGAACAAATAGAATTACACTGTCAAATTGCTATGAAAGTTTCTAAATGCTCACTATCAATAGTTCTATATGGATTACTGCTTGTTGTTACACTAAAGTCCAAGTAGTTTGTTTGTTTATTTAATACAAGTTGTTTTTTAATAACTGAGTTTTCAAAATAACTTATTTGTCCTTTGAAATATGTCCCAGGAGAACAGTTCGACAAATAATGATAAGAAACCAAAGACTTAAATCTGGAGAAATCTCTTTTTTTTTTTTCATGTTTATTGCTGTACTTCAAAATAGGGCTTTTGAGAAAGAACTACAGTACCTGGTAGACCTGAAGTTCAAGAGGCAAAGCGTTATAATTCAGCAGCAAGATGAACCACCAGAGCAGAAGCAAGTTGCAAAAGATTCATTGGGTTAGGAATCAAAACTAAGCATGTAAAGAATAGAACAGAAATGTCTACAAATAGAAGTTATTAGATATTGATTCACTACTATCATATATTAGTAATGAGTAACAAAACTTATTTTAGGTATTAGCTCAGATATTCATATAGCATATTCTATAAATGAAATGTATTTGCCAATAGAGACACAATATTTCCATTCACAAAAAGTAGATCAGCTTTACACTTTTGCTTATCTCTGTTCTTTATATTGCTCTGAATAATCACTTTGGAATATAAGTTCATAAGGTTAGTTAGAATTTAAAAATTAATTTGATTTTATACTGTAACAGGTTAGGTACAGAGAACTCAATAATTATTAGTAGGCAAGATTTCTTTCTTCATTGTTATTACTATTAGTAGTAACAGGTATTATGCTGTACTTTTCACAGTATAGATCTTTGCTATGAACACTGCCAGAAATAGGCATCCTGGTAAGATCAGGATGAACAAAGTCAACTAAATTCAAAAGCTGAATCTACTTATCCAATGACAGGAATTATATGGATATATCTAAGTGCATTAGGGGTATATAGGTGCTCTAAATTTATAGGCAGCCAAATGGAACCAGTTAGTGGAGAAAAAGGAAAATCTCAAAAACATGTATTATCTGTGAGGAGTTCTCTCTCTCTCTGTCTCTCTCTCTCTCTCTCTCTCTCTCTCTCCAGGGATTTTATAGCTAAAAAATGTTGTAAAACTATAATGTACTTTCTATCTATGAAAATGACATGACTAATTCTTTATTTGTTTCCATGCAGTTTTTCCTGTATCTGGGCAAGCATTATAACAAATTTGGCTCCGGTTAGGTTATGATCTGTGGACATGAAATTCAGTGTATTTAACTGACCTTTAGAAAGATTCACTAAAGCAGCAATCTTCTAGCCAATGTCCAGATCAAATAACAAGAACTCACAATTTCCATTTCTGCCTGAGGGCATGGGATGAAAACAGCATTTTGCTTTTTGTCCTTTGGCATTTTTTTCTTTTATTTCCCTGCTGTCAAATGAGGAACTGATATTCAACAAATCTTTAATTTATAAACATGCATTGAACTGTACAGCCTGCCTTGGAAATGAGAATGACAAATAGTAAAACTTAAGTAAATAATGGCAGAATATGAGTAAAAAAAAAAGACTGAAAAGCATATTATGAACATTTTACACTGGAGAGATGACAAAATACTTTGCATTAAGTTTTCTATTACAAAAATGAAACACAGCCAGTATATTAAATAAGCTTCTTATTTAAAAAATTGGTAGTTAGAATTTCAGCCATGTAGGATAAGCAAGGTGCATCAAGATATTAGTAATAGCTTTGCTGATCACCCTGCTTTTGAGATGAACGAACAGAAACTATAATATTTTTGAAATGGGCTAAGATAACATTCTCCTTTGGTGATATAAATAAAATTTACTTTAAAAGTGAGTATATATGGCTAATATCAAATATAAAGTGTGGCTCATCCTGTGGTGAAAAAAAATTGTGATTTGAGAACATTTCTATATTAATAAGAATGCATTTGCTATGTGTTCATGCCAGTTGCTGTTAACTTCATTTGTTTGTTGAACCATATTAGTTAAGATCTTGAATTCTGTGGTAAAGTGCATATTCACAGAAGAGATGAGATTAAATTCAGCACCATTACCTGTCCCCGTGTATCCTATCTAAACTTTATAAATCAATATACCTACATATCTATCAGTTAAAAAGAGAGAGAACATTAAATGATTAAAATATTGCATAGTATTATCTAAATTTAAAAGAGCATAAAGCACAAATAAATGTAATTTTATTTTGCTCAGACTGGTATTAACAGTGGTCTCTCTTTATTCTTGTTCAGCTGTGATTTAAGAATTCAAAATACTTCCAAAACCTCATGCAATTCTGGGAAAGAAAAGAAATGATAAAACACAACAGAAATGATAAATTCATTTTAGCCATCTTTGTGGAACAGCAGACCAAAGCTATAATGGACAAACCTAAAAATTAATTGTTTTTTCTCAAGATCCCTCTGCTATGCTAGTTAGAATTTTATTTTTTTAAATGAGTGTTGAAGCAGGTACTTTTCAACAACTTGCTTCAAAGCAACACTAACTTTTCTTATTTTTAAATCAGTAGTTACGTGTTAGGGGCCATACAAACGGTACAATACGCCATAAAATACATTTTTAAAACAGGACATAAACAAAAGTAATGTTTACTTTCCAGGCATTTTACATTATTAACTGGTGTTTCTAGATTTTTAGCATAATTACTAACAATATACCTACTGCCATTTAAGGTCAGAAAATATATTTTCGTTGTTCAAAGTCAATGTATGTACATCTGAAGTGCGTTTAAGTCATCTGATGTATTAAAGCAAACTAAAGACTGATTAAATGTTCCGTATGTGTTTTAATTTTATGAATTATTACAGTGCTTTGCAATAACATAATGCTGGCCCAAGAGTGGCCCTGATTGTTCCTGCCTAGATTAAGATACAAAGAATTTCATATCACCAGATGGCTCAGAATCCACAAACTCAAATAAGCAAACTCTCACACAAACTCTCACACAGACATACCGTAGAGGAACCATATGATTCTCTATTAGGTTACAAGTTGACAAAAGTTTTTGCATAACCACATAAAAATTTTTAGCATGCTTATGAGTTGTAAAGTGATTGCTGATTTAGGGACAAAAGAGGAGAAAATTCAAGTCAATTTATTAAAAAGGAAATGAGAATGCCTAAAATACGAGGTCTGGCAATTAAGTTCGCAAATGTGTTGCAACGATGTTGCTAAACTTTTTTGATATCAGAGGGATTATTCATTATGAATTTGTACCAACTGGACAAACAGTTAACCAAGTTTACTATTTGGAAGTGCTGGAAAGGCTGCATGAAAAAGTTAGACGAAAACGACGTGAACTTTTCGCCAACAATTCATGGCTTTTGCATCACGACACTGCACCAGCTCACAAAGCACTTTCTGTGAGGGAGGTTTTAGCCAGTAAACAAATAACGGTATTGGAACACCCTCCCTACTCACCTGATCTGGCCCCCAATGACTTCTTTCTTTACCCAAAGATAAAGGGAATATTGAAAGGAAGACATTTTGATGACATTTAGGACATCGAGGGTCTGGTGGCCGTTCCAGAAAAAGAGTTCCAAAATTGCTTTGAAGTGTTCACTAGGTGCTGGCATCTGTGCATAGCTTCCCAAGGGGAGTACTTCAAAGGTGACCATAGTGATATTCAGCAGTGATGTACGTAGCACTTTTTCTAGGATGAGTTCACGAACTTAATTGTCCGACATATATTTTTAACAGAATGTTAACTTTAGTTCTCATGTGCTAAGAAATGTTAAAGTGGTTCCAGAGGCAAAGGCGTATTAATGCTATACAGCTACTCAGGTCTGAAATGATCAGCACTAGAAGTTCTTAAGTCTGTGATTCCAAGACGATGACTAACCGGCTCAACTTTTATATGCCGTGGCAATATACTGCAATTATTAAATTGCATTATTGTTAATAGATCAATTTTAAATGAACAGGGAGAGGAATACCAGGAATTAAAGTAGCTCTTATGCTGTGACATGTACTTTTTCACTTTTACAAAATTATACAAGTACACGTTACCTCTTAAATCTATTTTCTGGAAGGCATAGGTGACATTTTATTGATAAGCTGAACAACCACTACATAATGAGTGCTACAAAATGTACATTTACTCCAATCTTACCAGGTTGACCTATTGGTCCAGGAATCCCTGGTGGCCCTGGTGGTCCCTGAACACCTATTCCTGGAAGCCCAGGAGGTCCCATTGACCCAGGTTGTCCATTTGGCCCAACATCACCTTTCAGAAATAAATACAGTTTAAATATTAAAAACAATACAATCTAAAGAAAAGAATAAGTGAATGAACTAACCAGAAACAGTGTTGGAGACAAAGAGGAAAAACTGAGGATTGCTAGATGGGCGGGGGGCGGGGACGGGTGAAGGGATTGAAGGGCAGTCGGTGACCACAGGATGGCCACGGGGTTTGAAAATTAATCTGGGGAACGTAATTTAGCGGTTACCAGAGGGTAAGGGGGTTGGGGGGTGGGAGATGAGGGTAAGGGTGATCAGATATACGGTGATGGAAGGAGAACTGACTCTGGGTGGTGAACACACAATGTAATTTATAGATGATGTGATATAGAATTGCACACCTGAAATCTATGTAATTTTAATAACAATTGTCACCCCAATAAATTTAAGTAAAAAAAATAGATAAATTGGACTTCATCAAAAAAAAAAAAAAAACAATAGCAGACTCACTAGTCATTAGGAACAACAATACCCATGTGAAAAGGTACATCATCTTTAAAAGGTACAGGGATCTTTAAAAGCTATCCATTCATTGAACAAGAAAAGTACACACAAGTACCCTGAGCAAATGAGGGGGAATCCATTAAGTTACAGATTTATAATTTAACTTAGGCTAAGCACTCAACTTCAGTACTTAAATCAACCCCACAAAATAGTACAAAAGAATACAAACCACACATTTCTTTTACTTGTAAGTCATCTTGGGCAAATATCTAATATCTATTGTGGGTTTAAAATATATTTTCAAATTACCTTTATTTAAGGTAATTTTTAACATCTTTCTATTTACTAACTTGGGCCTATGGCCTATAAACATGTTCAAGCCTCTCCCATCTTCAGTAAAACAACTATTTGACCTTGGAAACTTCATTGTCCCTCTATCTTCTGTCTGTCCCTCTTACGTTTTAAAATTGTACATATACTACAATTCAGCTTTTTAAATGTACACTTTGATGAGTTTTCACAAGCATTTACAGTCATATAATCACCACCAAAATCAAGATATAGAAGATAGATATAGTTCCATTAACCCAAAAGGCTACCTGTGCCCGGTTCTAGTGAACTCCTCCCCACACCCCAATTTCCTGGCAACTGATGATCTATTTTATGTCTTGTAGTTTTTCCTTTTCTAGAATGTCATATACATACAATCATCCAGTATGTAGCCTTCGGAGTATATTTTCTTTTGCTTAACATAATGCATTGAGAATCATCCATGTTGTTGTATGTATTAGTAGTTTGCTACTTTTTATTGTTTGCTAGTATACCATAATGAGAATATGCTATGATTTGTTCAACTGTTCACCAGTTGAAGGACATCTGGGCAGTTTTCAACTCTTGCTGATTATGAATAAAGCTACTATGAACATTGATCTACATGTTTTTGTGTGAAGATTCACATTTTTCTTGGATAAATAGCTAGGAGTTTGATTGCTAGGTTACATGGTAAGGCTATATTTAACTCTGTATGAAATTGCCAACCTGTTTTTTAAAGTGGCTGCATCATTTTGCATTCTAACTAGCAATGTATGAGAATTGTAGTTATTCTGCATCCTTGGCAGCACTTAGTATTGCCAATTTTCCTTCTTTTTTTGAAATCTATTCTAGTAGGTTAGGAAGTACTATCGCATTGTACTTTTAACTCACATTTACTAGATGACTACTTATATTGAGACTCGTTATATATGCTTATTAGCCATTCAAATATCTTTTTTGGTGAAGTATCTGTTCAAATCTTTTGCCTGTATTTCCTATTGTATTCTTTAAATTTGGTTGTTTCCTTATTATTGACTTTTGAGAGTTCTTTACAATTACTGGTTATAAGTTCTTTGTCAGATAAATGATACAAAAGTACATTTCATTTGTTTTAAAAGATTTTATTGGGGAATGGGAACAGGATTTAATTGGGGGACAGTGTGTACTTCCGGGACTTTTCTAAGTCAAGCTGTTGTCCTTTCAATTTCAATCTTAGTTGTGGAGGGCGCAGCTCAGCTCCAGGTCCAGTTTCCATTGTTAGTTGCAAGGGGTGCAGCCCACCATCCCTCGTGGGAGTCGAGGAATCGAACCGGCAACCTTACGGTTGAGAGCCTGCGCTCCAACCAACTGAGCCATCTGGGAGCTCAGTGTCAGCTCAGCTCAAGGTGTAGTGTTCAATCTTAGTTGCAGGGAGCACAGCCCACCTTCTCTTGCGGGAGTCCAACCGGCATCTGGCCACCTGGGAGCTGAGTGGCAGCTCATTGACTTCATTCTAGTTGTGTAGGGCGCAGCTCACTGGCCCATGTGGGAATTCAACTGGCAGCCCCGTTGCCCAGAACGCAGCGCTCTAACCAACTGAGCCACCCGTCTGCCCCAAAAGTACATTTCATTTTAATGAAGTGCACTTTATCAGTTTTTTTTTCCTTTTATGGATTGTTCTTTTGGTGTTGTATCTAACAACTCTTTGATTAATCTATAATCACAAAGATTTCCTCCTATGTTTTTGTCTAAAGTGAGGGACAATGAAGTACTGCCCATGGGCTAAATTTGGCCTATAGGCCTATTTTTGAACTGCCTGTGAGCTAAGAATGGTTTCTACGCTTTTAAAGGATGTAAAAAAAAAGATCATGTGACAGAAACCATAAGTGGTCCACAAAGACTAAAATATTAACTATCTGGCCCTTTATAGAAAATGTTTGCCTACCCCTGTTCCAAAAGCTTTATCATTTGAGGTCTTATGTTCAGGTCTATGATCCATTTTGAATTAATATTTTACAAGGTATAAAGTATGGATTGAGGTTTATCTTTTTTGTTTCGCTTTGCATATGGATGTCCAATCGATTTAGCACCTTTCATTGAAAATGCTTATTTTTCTGTTGAAATTGCCTTTGCAATTTTGTCAAAATCAAATTGTGTAGGTCTATTTTTGGACTACCTGTTATGTTCCATTGATCTATTATGTCTGTAATTTCACATATACCACACTGTCTTAATTATTGTGGCTTTATATTAAGTTTTGAAATTAAGCACTATGAATTCTCCAACTCTGTACTTCTTTCTCAAATTGTTTTGGCTACTCCAGGTCGTTTGCTTTAACAAATAAATTTGAGAATCAGAAACTACTGCTCAGTTTTGCTTGAGAATATGTTCAATCTATGGATCAATTTAGAAAAAAATTGATACCTTAACAATATTGAGTCTTCCAATTCATGAACACAAAATATCTTCCCATTTATTTGGATCTTTGATTTCTGTCATAAGTGTTTTATAGGTTTGCACATACAGATCCTGCTCATATTTTTTTACAACTATACCTAAGTACTTCACATTATCTGATGCTATTTTAAATGCTGTTTTTGTTTAATTTTCATTTCTAGTTGTTGGTGCAGTATATAGAAATATTTTTTTTTTGGTATATTTGCCTTGTATCCTGTGACTCGACTAAATTCACTTCTTATTTCTAGGAGCTTTTTTGTAGATTTCTTAAGATTTTCGATGTAGAAAATCATGTCACCTATGAATTGAGACAGTTTTTATTTCTGCCTTTATAATCTGTATGCCTTTTATTTCTTTTTTTTTTACCTTACAGCATTTCATTGCTTTATTGGTTTACCAGTACAATACTGAAAAAAATTGGAAAGAAAAGACATGGTTATGCCGTTCCATATCTTTGGGGAAAAGTAATTAGTTTTTTACCACTAAATATATTGGATCAAGTTTTTTGTAAATGTCCTTTATCATACTATCAGTTTCTTTTCATTCTTAATTTTCTGAGAGTACTTTTTCAGAATAGATGTTGAATTTTGTCAAATAATTTTCAGCATCAGTTGAGATGATAATATAACTTTTCTTCTTTAGATTGACAAAGCGAATCACATTGATTTTCAAAATCAGCCTTGAATTCTAAGAATGAACTTTACTTGGTTGTGTTGCGTAATCCTTTTTACATATTGTTGGGTTTGATTTGCTAATATTTTCTTGAGGATTTTTACATCCATTTTTATTAGAGAAATTGGTTTATAGCTTTTTTTCCCCTTATAATGTCTTTACCTGGTTTTGATATTAGGGTAGTGCTGGTCTCATAAAATGATTGGAAAGAAATCCATCCACTTCTATTTTGGGAAAGAAATAACGTGGGACAGGTGTTATTGTTTCTTTAAATGTTTGTTAGAATTTATGAGTGATGCCAGCTGGACCTGTAGTTTTCTTTGTTGGTAGGATTTTAACTACAAACTCAGTTTCTTTAATAAAAATCTGGATTATCTATTTCTTCTCAGTGAGCTTCAGTAGTTTGTACTTCCAAGAAATTCATACACTTCACCTAAGTTGTCAAATTTGCGGGCATACAGTTGTTTACCATACTCCCCTGTTATTCCTTTAATGTCTGTAGGGTATGTAACAATCTTTCCTTGCTAATATTGGTAATGTGTCTCTTGTCTTTTTTCTTTTTTGGTTATATGTCCCTTTCTCTTTTTTAAATAAAATTTTTTTGGGGACACTGGTTAATAAAATTATGTAGGTTTTAAGCATACAACACTATAATACACCATCTATATATTGCATTGTGTGTTCACCACCCAAAGTCAAATATTCTGTCACCATATAATTGACCCTCTTCTTCTTTCCCACCTTGCCCCTTACCTCTGGTAACCACTAAATTGTTATCTGTGTCTATGAGTTTTTGCTGGCATGGAAGAAAACACAGGTACTATATTTAGGGACCACGGTCTTAGAGAGAATTTATGAATTTGATCTCAAAAGCAAGGGAAGTAAAAGCAAAAATAAACGGTTGGGCCTATGTCAAAGTATAAAGCTTCTGCACAGCAAAAGAAACCATCAACAAAACAAAGAGGCAACCAACCGAATAGGAGAATATATTCACGAAAAACATCGGATGAAGGGCTTCTACTATACAAAATATATAAAGAACTCATACAGCTCAACAACAACAAAACAAATGATCACATTAAAAAATGGCAAAGGACCCAAACGGACACCTCTCCCGAGAATATACAAATGGCCAAAAGATATATGAAAAAATGCTCAACTTCACTAGGTATTAGGGAAGTGCAAATCAACAACGTGAGTTTCCACCTCACACCTGTTAGAATGGCTATTATCAACAAGATGAGTAATGACAAGTGTTGGAGAGGCTGTGGAGAAAGAGGAAACCTCATAGAATGCTGGTAGGAATATAAATTAGTACAGCCACTATGGAAAAACAGTATGGAGATTCCTCAAAAAACTCAGAAAAGAATTACCATTTGACCCAGTAATCCCTCTTCTGGTTATCGACCCCAAAAATCTGAAAACATTTACCTGTAAAGATATATGTACCTCTATGTTCATTGCAGCTTTATTTACGGTGGCCAAGATATGGAAACAACTGAAGTGTCCTTCAATAGATGATTGGATAAAGAAGATGTGGTACATATATATATATAATGGAAATAAGAAAAGATGAAATGCTGCGATTTGCAACAATATGGATGGATTTTGAGATTATCATGCTAAGCAAAATAAGTCAGACAGAAAAAGTCAAGAACCACATGATTTCACTCACATGTGGGATATAAAAGTGAAAGCAACAAACAAGACAAAAACTCATAGACCCAGACAACAGTTTGTGGTTACCAGAGGGAAAGAGGAGTGAGGGAAGCGGAGATGGAAAACGGTAAAGGAGGTCAAATATATGGTGATGGAAGGAGATTTAACTTTGGGTGGTGAACACAAAATACAATATATAGATGATGCATTATAGAATTGTACACTACTTCAAGACTATAGAATTTTATTAATCAATATCACCCCAGTAAATTTAATACAAAGTAAAATATAATAAAACTAAAATATATTACCAACACATCTACCAAAATTCAAAAATGAAAAGAATGATAACACCAAATATTGGAAAAAATGTGGAACAATTGAAACGTTCATACCGTATTGGTGCAAGTTTAAAATGCCACAACCACTTTGAGAAAAGGTTTAGTAGTTTCATTTACAGCTAGCATACACCTATCTTATGACCCAACAATTCTACTCTTAGTAGTTTACCCAAGTAAAATGAAAGCACATATCCACAAAAAGACTTGTAAAAGAATATTCTTCACTGCTTTTACTCACAATAGCCAAAAACTTGACACAGTCTGGTGTCCATCAACAGAAAATGAATAAAGAAACTTTGATATATTTATAAATAAAATACTTAATAACAAAAAGTAAAGAACTACTGATAAACACAACATGAATGGATCTCAAAATCAATATTCTGAGTGAAAGAAGCCTTACAGAGAAAATACATACTGTATGATTCCATATGGAGTTCTTGTACAGGCAGAATTAATTTATGATGAAAAAAAAATCATTACGGTATTGTTGCCACTGTGGTGGATGTTGCGGTAGGAACTGAGGAAAGGAGCAAAAGGGAAATTTCTGGGATTATATCTTGATAGGGGTTTGGTTGCACAGGTGTATGCATTTGTCAAAATCCAGCATATATACTGTTAAGGTGTGTGCATCTCATTTAATATTTTATATTAAAAGAGAAAGAACAACAATTGAAATGTAGTTATGATCTGCATGCTTCGGTATTTAGGAAGAAGTATACCATTGTCTCAATTTACTTTGAAATGCATCAAAAAATAAATCAATGGATGGAGAAAGGGATGTATAGATATGTGACAAATCATGCATAGGAAAATGTTGACAGAATATCAACGATGGGTATATAGTAGTCACTGTAAAATGCTTTCTACATTCTGTATATATGAAATTTAAAAAAAATAAAATGTTGGCAAAGAGATAATGTTAATTGTCGAATCTAGGTGGTGGATTATATGGATTTTCACTGTACAATTCTTTCAATTTTTCTGTGTATTCGAAAATGTTCAATTTGAAAATAAAGTGTTTAAAAAAACTATACTGAGATACCTACTTAGTTCCATCAAAAATCCAAGAGTTTGTTAACATACTTATCAACGTTGTGCAGAATTAAGCACACTCACACATTGCTGCTGGGAGTGTAAAATGGTGCAGATAGAGAGGTATACAACAATATCTAGAGATGCATTTGCCCTTCAATTAAGAAAATTCCTATTTACTACTCTATTAAACCTGTGCCCATATGAAATAACATGTATATAAGGTTATTCACTGTGGTATTATTTCCAATAAGAAAAAAGTATCAAAAAACCCAATCTAGCAACTAACAGCTGGTAAAACAAAACAACAAAACAAAACTATGGTATACCCAAGCAATTCAACATTAGTCAGCTATTCTTAAAAAATCAAGGTCTCTATGTACTGATATGGAATGATCTCTAGAATATAATTTAAGTGAAATATGGTAAAATGCAAAATGTCAAAAGGTAGTGTACTACCTTTTGAGAAAAGTAAATGTGTGTATATATATATATATGTGTGTGTGTATATATATACTAATGTGTGTATATATATACTAATGTATGTATATATATATACTAATATACTAAATTGGCTTGCATTTGTATGAAGGAACACTAGAAGGATAAATAAGTAACTAAAAATGACTACATATGGGATGGGGAGGAACAGAGTGGATGGAGATGTAGTAAAGGAAAGACGTCTCAGTGTTACTTTTACACATATATGATTGCATTATCTATTCAATGAAATAAAACAAAAAATATCAATGAACAATGAAAAAAAAAAAGCAGTGACAGAGTGGCAGCACTGACTTTCCAGTTAATTGGATTTACCACCCATAAACTTTCCCAACAGTTTCACTATCTATAAAAGTTAAAAGCAAACTGAGAAGTAGCAGCAGCCTCCATACCTTTTGGTCCAGGTAGCCCATCCAAGCCAGTGCGTCCTGGAAGACCTGGAGGTCCTGGGAAACCTCGATCTCCTTTTGGACCAAGTGTTCCTTTGAAACCTGGGAGTCCTGGAGGCCCAGGTGGCCCAGGTAGCCCAAATCCTGGTTCTCCCTTGAGCATACACATGACAAAACACAGCAAAACTCTTCTTAGTATTGATTGTTTACCATAGAGTATTTAAAGCAGAAAGTACAAGGTAATATTTTTCCTCCATGGGTTAAGGAGTAGGGTAATTAAAAGAAAAGTAATTGGTATGTTGGAAAGAACATCTGGAAGGATGGGAAACTGGGCTTAGTAAAACAAATTAAATGATTTGGACTGGTTTCAGGACAAGAAAGATAACTGAGAGATCAGGCGATCAAAGAACACAGTGAGGAAATGTAATTATAGACTAAGTATTAGATGATTATTTTTAATTTGACTAAGTATGGTAATGACACGGTGGTTTTTGTACATAATGTACACTTAGAGAAGAATACTTAAGTATTTATAGGTGAATTGACACAATTTTGAGATTTGGGTTAAAATACTTCAGCAAAGAGAAAAGAAATAGATGAAGCAAATATGATAAAATCTTGATAATTTGCAATCTGAGTGATGGCTATGTGACAGTTCATTGTATTGTTCCTTTTACGTTTGTCTTAATTTGAAAAGGTTCATAATAAAATAAAAACAATTAATTAATAAACAAGTGGTTTCTCATGACAGCTGGAGTAATGGTCAATTGTTCTTCCCATTGAAAAAAAAGTAGTAATGATGAAAACACAAGAAGTTTCAATTAATTAAACACAAAGAAAACACAGGGACAGTCAGGATAATATACAACAGCAGTTTGCTGAAGGTTCTATTATTATTATTATTATTATTATTATTATTATTGAGTTAATAGCAGTGATTTGCAATGTATTTGGGATGGAATGGGGACAGAGGGACAGAATGGGAAGCTCTTGACATGATTTTCAACACCATTTCAACCAATCATCACACACAGGCATGGACAGAGATTAAATGGGATGGTGATATTACTGAGAGGCACAGGAGGAGCCCATGACTGCATTCTTTCATCTATAACCTCTCTCATCAAATAATTGGCCACTCTAAAATGGATTCAGAAACCACTAAAGATTGCTTTGTGTTAAATATTTTTAAATGAAAATATAATCAGTTAAGGTTTATTTATACAGCGAAGACTTTGAATGATGTCTAAGTCAAAATAGAGAGCTAGGGCTAAGGAAGGTAGGGGAAATAGGAAAGGGGAACAGGATAAATTAAAGTGTTTCAGACCTTCAGTCCTGGAATGCCTGGTGGCCCAGGAGGGCCGTCTAGACCCATTCTTCCAGGTGTCCCAGGTGCTCCTGGAGGTCCTGGAATTCCAGGAAAACCTGTAAAATGAAAAGTTAGTTTTAAATCTCCAAATAGAAGACACTTTAAGAAAGATACCCAAACTCCCAAACCCACATTTTCACTCTATCCAATTATGCTTAGTGACTACAGTAAGATGTTAAAGCCACAATGATATTTTAGATGACTCGTTAGGATCGAGCATTACAGATACTTGATATACCCTCTCAATCATCTTATGGTCCTATCATTTTCATATAGGGCTAATGTGTGTGGAAGATATGCTCTTCTAAAGGAAAATGAGAGCTATTACTGAGAGATAAAACTGAACATATGGAATGAATCTCACACAAGAACAGAAAATCTTTTCTTCTGCTTACATCTAGATATAATATAATAAAAGGCCTACCATATAATTCTGGAAATTAGCTGAAAACAACTGCAGATATTACACACATACTATATATGAGTACGAGGCGTGATCAAAAGCTACAGTGAATGCTGCTGCTGAGTGCCATCCAACGGAAAGGCAGGAATCTTCAACAGGGTAAGCGGCGCGACGAACCTTAGTAACAGTGTGTGAGTGTCTGACAAGTTTTAACTTGTTCGGTGCAATCAGTCAGGTGTGAGCTACGGTTGAGAGTAGGTGTGTTTTAAAGTGTGCCATAAATCATGGATCACGAACAACGCATTAACATGAAATGGGCAAATGGTTTCATCCTCCATCATGACAACACTCCGTGTCACACATCACTTCTGGTATGGCAATTTCTGTCAAATAAAAACATTACCATGTGTCCTCATCCACCTTATTCACCGGATCTGGCACCATGCAACTTCTGTCTCTTCCCCAAAGTCAAAATGATTCAGCACATCAAGGCAGCCACAACAGCACAACTAAAGACACTCATGAAAGAGGACTTCCAGAACTGCTTCAGAAAATGGTAAGAACGATGTGATAAGTGTGTTTGAAGCAAGGGGGAGTATTTTCAGGGGGGATTAATGGCAATGTGTCTTTCACTGTAATATATTTTTTTTTAATTTAAACATTCACTGTATTGTTTGATCACACTTTGTACACATAAAATCAAATCTGACTTTTTAGAAGTCATTTAGTATAAATGAGTAAGGACATGTTTAACACTATTCTCACACCAATGCACACTTTGCCATTCATGAGAATAAATTTTGTGAGAAATAAAGCAGAACTGAAGCAACGACATTTAAAAATTTCAGTAAATCAAGAGAATATGACTTAGGATAAAACTTTATTTGAATACATGTGTGCAATAAATCTGTTTAATACAATCCAGTCATTTAACAGATATCTATTGAGTGTTTATTATGTTCCAGGAACTGTTCTAAGCCCAGAAAATACAACAGTGAACACAAAAGACAATAATTACTGTGATTTTTAAAGCTTATATATCATTTTTGCATTATCTATAATTTAGATACTTTCTTGTCTGGACTATTTTAGATAAAGACAATGAAATTATAGTGCATGCATGCTGTGACTTTTCATGTACATTTTTTTACAGCACATAGAAAATTTGTTGAGTGCACTATACCAAAGAATAATGTCATACTAACCAGGTGACATAGCTGCCTGCTGTCCAGCCCTACCTACCTTTGGGACCAGGTGGTCCAGGAAGCCCGATTCCAGGGATACCTGGTTCTCCTTTGCTACCTGGCATTCCTGGCAAGCCTGGGTGGCCTGGGAGACCAGGATCACCTAAGAAGAAGCAATAGTTTTTTGAAAGAGAAACTTTCAAAGAAAGAAGTCAGTAAGTGTTGAAGACATGGTCAAATAAATTCCTTGCATACCTGGAAAACCTACTTCACCGTCTCTCCCAGGGATACCGGGTAGGCCAGGCTTGCCCGGCTGGGTTATGGTCTGACCTGGATCACCTTTAGGACCTAACAACAAAAGGGAATCGATAGTGAATATGTGTTCACTTGACTAAAGATCTCTTTTAATTAAAAACAAACAAACAAAAAAGAATAATCTTTTTAAAACACAAACTAACACAAATTAACAAGAAAAACAATCCCATATTATATATTGAAGGAAGATACCAGAGGACAAAATTTCAAAAAGAAAAAGTAGATGATAGCTTTAAGAGCTTCTTTGATTAAAGATGGATTTATAAAAAAATATTTTTAAATGTAGGTCAAAAGAATCTAAAAATCTCAAACTGTAGCAAATAAGGAAAATACTTATTTTTGGTAAACTAATGGTACCTTAAGGCTTTATGTGTGCAAAGTCTAAGCACACCCACTTCTTGAAATAGGCTCAGGACAAAGAAGAATTTCTTAAATATGACAAAAAAAAGCACAAACCATGACAGAAAAGAATGATAAATCTGACTACATTCAAACTGATTTGTTCATTAAAGACACCATACAGAGAGTGAAATGGCAAGCCATAGGGAGAGAACATTTTGCAAAATAAATAGCTAACAAAGAACTAGTGCACAGAATATATATAATGTATATATGTGTGTAACATACATATCCTCCTTTAAATAAATAAGAAAAAGAAACAATACAATAGAAAGAAATGTTCAAAACACTTGAATAGGCATTTCATAAAAGGAAATTCAAATGGTCAATAAACATACAAAGATACTAAACTCTAATGTAATCAGAGAAATGCAAAATAAAACGCCATGAGATGTATCACACTCAACAGATTGGCAAAAATATAAAAATCTGATAATACAAAATGTTTATGAGGATGCAGAGCAATAAGAAGTCTCCAATACTACTGGTGGGAGCATAAATTAGAACAATTGCTCTTGACATAGTTTGGAATTATCTAGTAAAGCTTAAGATGCATTTATTCTATGCCTTGAAAATGCTAATTATAAATCTATAACCTAGGCCAAAGACTGGGAAATTTTTTTCTGTAAAGGACCAGACAGTAAATACTATAGGTCTTGTGGGCCATATGGTCTCTCTCACAACTACTCAACTCTGGTTATAGTGCAAAAGCAACCACAGACAATAGTGAATGAGAGTGGATGTGTTCAAATGAAACTTTCATTTATGACAACAAGTGGTGAGCTAGTTTTAATCCATGGACTGTAGTTTGCTGATCCTTGACCCAGAGATGTGTGTGCACATGCACACCAGGAGATATATATATATATATATATATATATATATATATATATGTATATATATATATACATATATACATATATATATCTATATATATATATATATCATATATATATGTATATATATATGAATGTACATAAAAGCATTATTCATAATAGGTCTGAACTATAAAATACCCAATTGTCCATTAGCAATAGAATGGATAAATCAACTGTGATACACACACACACACACACACATTGGGATACTAAATAGCAATGAAAATGAATATACTATAGCTATACGCAAAGTTAACATAAAGAATATTTACATTGTGATTGCATTAATATGAAGTTCAAAAAGAAGCTTAATTAAAGTACTTTGTTTAGGAATGTTTATCTCAGTGATAACACTAGGGGGTAAGGTAAGGGAAAGGAAATTATGCAAAAGTCAGGACAGTGGTTGCTCTTGGAGAAATGGAATGGGATTATGATCAGGAAAGAGCAAGGAGGAGGATGGGGGTTTCTAGGATGCTGGCAATGTTCTGTTTCTTGATGTGTGTGGCAGTTACATGTGTGTTTCCGATATAATTATTTGTTTAATGAATCATTATGTATCACATACTTCAAAACAACAACAATGAAGATATTCAGAAAAAAATTGAATTAAAGAGAAACCCCACCCCTTAAAAACACACACATGTTGTGTTCCCTTGCTAAGGAGAGCTGAAAAACCCAAATATAAATGCCCAGGGAAACAATTCTCTCATGAAGGGAAGCCAAGAATGGCCAAAGATAATACCTTTCTGTTTTTAAGCACCAAATAAAAACCAAAACAACCATAGTAAACGCACCTGGTATTCCTGGCTGTCCTGGATTTCCTGCCACACCTTGTATGCCTTTTTCACCTACTGCGCCTGGAGGTCCAATACCAATAGGGCCCATAGGACCCCTATTCCCTGGGAGACCTGGCAAACCTGGGTTTCCAGGGGGACCTCTTTCACCCTTAAAAGCAATTCCACCCTGTAAAGGGAAAAGTTTAATACAGAAACATACAGATATGACAGCTCTCTGTAGGTTGGTATTTCTGAATACAACTAGAGAAATGATACAGCCATAAATAGCTCTTCTTAAAAGCTGTGTGTTATTATGGGATGGTATGTGTGATCACTCCCCTTATTCACTCGTTCAACAAGTATTTTTTGAGTTCCTACCATGTGCCAGGTGCTGGTGATACAGACAAAGAATAAAGATAGACAAAAAAACCTCTGCCTTCATTAAGCTTATATTCTAGCATAAGTTAAGAAGTATATAGTCTAGCTTATATTTTATATATCACTTCTCACCTAAAGATCCAGGGTTGTGTATTGTACACAAAAAGATACTGTTCATGTATGTTCAATCTTTCGGTTCCATGACACATTTAACATGGCCATCTACTCACACTAATCTGTAAGTATACTATATTTAAAAACCAAATTAGACTTCTGCCTTATGTCTAAATAAACCCAGACAAGCATATCTGGGGTAAGAAAAGGGGAACCTCCCACTGACCCATAAGCATCTTAACCTCCTGCCCAGCTATTCATAGCCAATATTACTCACTATAGTAATGGGTTAAAGAGAAGCAATTTATAAAACAACTGAGAAAAGAGTGCTAAAGAAACCTACATAGTCAATAACAATGTATAATTGCTATATATCAATCACGTTCTTTTAAGCATCGATTGGGTGTTCATCTCAGCATTATTCACATCCTAGGAAACATCCCAAAGTAACAATTTGACATCACCAAACCAAGAATATCAAACCAACTCACAGGTTCTCCTTTGCGTCCAGGAAGTCCTGCCAATCCATCTTGACCAGGGGTGCCAGGTAAACCAGGGAGTCCTGGGGCTCCAGGAAAACCCAACTCCCCTTTGTCACCCTTCATTCCTGAAAAAGTGAGGATGTCGCCAGGTTCACCTTTAGGTCCAGGAAAGCCTGGAGCACCTGGAGCTCCTGGTATGCCCTGAAGGGGGAAAAAAAGAAAGGGAAAGGGAAAGGCAAAGGAAAAGGAAATGAAAGGAAAGAAAAGGAAAAAGAGAGAGAGGGCAAACAAAGAAAGAGAAATCAATTTTTTTTCTAACACTCTCCTCTCTCCAGTTCATCCTATCAACCCACCCAGTAATATTTAGTATACAAAGCTATGAATCAAGTGAGCAATGAGAGTCAGGGGGAGTCAAGGAATGAAATAAATCACAATTTAATTAAAAAAATCTAAATTTCTTTTATATATATATCCACAGGTGAAAATCAAAGTGCAAAAGGCTTTCTTCTACATCCTTTGTTCTATAATATACTCAAAACTTACTGTTAATCCTTTGGGACCAGTTGCACCAGTGTGTCCTTTTTCACCCTTCTGTCCAGGGAAACCAGGAGATCCTAACACACACACACACACACATCCCAGATAGATAGATAGATAGGCAGATAAAATAAAACAATATGAGCTTTGAGCTTGAGCTTGTGACAAAGCATGTAAAAATCATCAAGTCAGGAAGTAAGAGCCCCATTAAATCCCATTTAACAATTCACATTTTTATTTTCCAATTTCATGCTCTCAAAATGAGGAAATCATCCTTTCTTTTAGGTAAATCTAACATTTCATGTTACACACAATATTGCGTCTCTAAGTATTTCCAAACCCAAAGCCTCTCAAGAGCTCACAGCTACCAAGTATATGCACAGAGGGGCACAGGCTCCTTTATCCCATTGTCAACATGACAAGGCGATAAGGACCAAGTCTGCATATCTTTCTTTGTTCAGACTTAAACAATTTTCCTAGAGCCTTACCAGTCCTTTCTTTGGTTTGTCACTCCGTAAAATTTGGTTTATAAGAAAACTTTGGTACTCAAAAAATAGAGAAAATATTACAAAATCAGTCATTCCCAAAGTGGATCCCTGAACAAGCTGCATCAGTATCATCTGAGTACTAGTTAGAAATGCTAATACTTGGGCCCTCTCCTCAGATTTATTGAATCAGAAACTTTGCAGGTAGGACAGAACAATCTGGGTTTCAACACAAGCTTTCCCATATTTGAGAACTAGACTGCAGGGAAAAGGCTAGATTATTAACTTCCAATGGCAGCTATAAGATTTACTAAACATGTTTCCAAGCGTCAAATGAATTGGTTTCCTTGAAAGACACACTAGACAGAAAGATAACAGATCTGGGGTCTGTTCTCAACCCTGACACAGACATAGAGTGTGATTTCAAGAAAATGTAATATTTTGATATCCCAAGAGGTAGCTGAGTAAAAGACTTGTGGTGGGTCTGATGGATATCAAATATGGTTTTGATTGGAAACAGGGAAGGAGAAGTTGTATACAGAAAGGGAAATACTGGCAGTTGGTTACCAAACTCCGGTAGAAGCTCCATTCCTTAATGACAACATGTAATATATCCCCAATGACTAGAAGCTCTGCCACTGGAAAATACGCTAAGAGGCCAGGCATTATGAAATTTTCCCTCAATTTTCTGGAAGGAAGAAGTCTAATTCTAAGTTATTTTCCTCATCATATAGCAAACAGGGAAAATATTTCTCCTGGAATAATATTGTCAAAATGCTTCAATAGAAAATGCTGGTAGCTTCAGGTATTAGAAAGAAAAGTATAATGTATTTCACAGCAGATAGAGGCATTTCAAATTTAATTATTTATTGATGAGTGACTAGCTATAGAATGAGAAACTAGCATCATTCTAAAACTAATAGCTCACTAAAGGCTGGCCAAGAAATATTTTAAAAGGTGGTCCTGAGGTAGGATGTTTTACCTGGAAGACCTGGAATACCTGGCAAACCAGGTTGACCTGGGGGCCCTGAAATACCGGTTCCAATACAGTTGAAGCAGGTGTCACCCTTGTCACCTAGACAAAATAATAATACAAATTTTAATTTTCTACCTTCTTTAGACAGATTCTAAAGAAGTTAACCCTAAGGGACAACATTCCTAACTAACAGTGTAGTTAGAGAAGCCTATGTCTAGAATCAATTCATTTGATAACTATTTATTGAATGCCTAGTCTGTGCCAAGCACTGTCCTAGGTGTTTGTGATACAATGGTAAACAAATCAGACAAAAATCCATGCCTTTGCAGTGCTCACATTCTATCAGTGGAAAGGCATAATAAACAATGAAGTTAACAAATCATTAAATTATATGTATATATACATGTATACATATATATGTATATATACATTTTAAGAAAACTGTATTAAAATTATAGTACTCAATACATACCGATAACAAAAGATGAATACAAGTCACGTTTGACTTCTGCAATTACAAGAGGTGCTCAAAGTGGTTACCGTCAGCATCCAGACACTTCTGATTACAACCAACTACTGCTTGAGCAACGTTGACTAAAGTGTCCACTTGTATAATTTTTACACACACACACACATCAATATCAAAAGGATTTATGTTTGTAAAAAACATTATAGAGCTGGGCAAACTGGATTGGATATGCTAGGGATGGGTGGCAGGTTGCAATTTTATATAGAGTGGTCAGGATAGACGTCATTGAGAATATGATACATAATAAAAACAAAAAAACTTGAAGGACAGGGCATGTACACAAAAGTGTAGAGTATTCCAGGCAAAAAGAATTGACATGTTTGGCATAAAAAAGTGACATGAAGGAGACCAAATTTCTGGAGTAGAGTGAGAAAGGGGAACTAGGTCAGACAGTTAACAGGTTATATATAACAAGTGGTATACCATAAAACAACACATTGGCAACCGTAAATACTGTGGCTTTTAATCTAGTAGAAGAATTTAAACAGAAAAGCAAAATGACATAAATTAAGTTTTAAAAGGATGAGTCTGGCTGCTATGTTAAGAATAGAATCTAAGGGCAAGGATGGAAGCAAGAACCACTAAAGTGGCTACTGCTGCAGTGATTTAGGAGAGATGGGAACTCATCCCAGAGTGACAGCAATGAACATGATGAGAATTGGTTAGGTTCTGAACATATTTTAAAGTAAAACCAATGAGATTTTCTCATGGATCACATATGGAATATAAAAGAAGAGGAGAAACAAGGATGACTCCAAGGATTTTAGATCAAGCAACCAGAAGGCTGGGGGCCTACTTTTAAGTAAGAAGAGAAAGACGTTACTAGAAAAATTGTACGGGAGGAGGTGGTAGAGATTGGTCGTCAAGTTGATCAGGCTGTGAAGTTCAAAATGTTAAGTAGACAGTTGGATATACTAATCTAGATAAAAAGACTTACATCTGGACAGGAGACATAAAGTTGGAAGTCACTGGCAAGTAGATGGTATTTAAAACCAGAGATCTAATGAATGAATTTAGAATACAAGAGAAGAGGAACAAGGACTAAACTCTGGGGCATTCCAAAGTTAAAAGTTGGATAGATAATTCTAAAATGCACATGTAAATGAAAGGCAAGACAAGACTTAATACAAAGCTACAATAATTTAGAGAGTTTAGCATTGATGAAAGGAGAAAAAAACAGAACAATGGAACAAAATAGAGGTTATAAACAGACTCACACATATACAGTCATAAGATTTACAACAAAAGTGTTAATGCAATTCAGTGGGAAAATGGTGGTCTTTTGTACTATGACTCAAATGCATATCCATATGGGAAAAAATGATCTTTGATCCCTGCTTCAAACTATATTCAAAAATTAAGTGAATATAAATCAAAGATCAAAATGTAAAAGGCAGTGACGACAGAAATATGCCAGTATGAGGGGTGCTCCTTGAAATCTCCCCTGGAAGTTACAACAAAATGAACAACTAGGTTTCAGGTGTACAATTCTGTAATACATAATCTAAATATTACACTGTGTGTTCAACACCCAGAGTCAGTTCTTCTTCCATCACCATATATTTGATCCCATTTACCCACTGCCACCCCAATAAACTTTAATTTAAAAAAATGAACAGCTATAATTCAACAAAGGAAACCCTATGCAACACACAAGTACGTCTGAAAGATCTGCACACTATAACATCTGAAGGTGGGCAAATCAGATGAACAAGGGAGGAAGGAACAAGTAAAATCAGAGACGTGGGCCACAGGATGCAGCCTGGAGCTCACTGCAGTTTCTGGAGAGGAAAGGATTCAGGCTGCAGGTGCACTTTCTGTGGCCCAGTCCTGCCTGAGGGATCAGCATATAATAAGGTTAAAACCCAGCAATCGGGGCAGGGACCTCGGGGCAAAGACTGAATATAGAAAGGTGAGAACTATGGTTTATGCCCTCACTGCTAGGCAGAAAACAGCAAACAAAGACACGGAGCCTGGCTGACTCCCCGCACCCACCCTCCCAGAGCTTGCCTCGCCCACCAATGTGAGAAGCATTCTCTGCAAGAAACAGTAGCAATGTCAGATTAAAGAACAGAATACGTACAGCCCTGAGAATGGGAGCAATGGGCAGACACACAGCGTGACTAATTCTGGCGATAGGGAAAGAGCTGTAGGGATGAGAGAGCTGTGGGCTGGAAGTCGCCTTTACTCAGAGCCACAAACCCACGAGCCGACTCTTACAGCCCACCCCGCCCCGACTTTTCTGGGTGGATCCCTGTGGGGGCAACCAGAGGCACTAAGAAACACAGGATCTGCATCAGGCTACAGGGGCAGCACTGGGATTTCAGAAACTCAGAACTCTATCATCCTCCACATCCTCCCACAGAGGTGCTGCCCCGAGACTCAGGCTACCTGATCACAGAGGAGAAGCCCACCTACGAATTCATGAGAAGCTGAAACAGTGCAAGAGAAAATTAAACACTACAGTGTGAGAAAAAATGAAAGGTTGCAGCAGGAGAGAAAATAAAATGTTCCAGCAACACCTGCTGGAAAGGAAAAGAAAGACCTCTTCCTATCAACCTGCTGCAGAAGCCACTCCTGTAGATGCCCAGGAAGAGAAATAATCACTAATTGCCATGAATAACCAAGGTAACAAGGCAGCTCAGAAAAAAAATGAAAACTCTCCAGAAAATGAACTTAAGGACATAGAAATATGTGACTGAAATGACAGAGAATTCAAGATTGCAGTTCTCAGAAAAACTCAACGAGATTCAAGAAAACACACAAAGGCAGTTTAACTAACTGAGAAACACAATAAAAGAATAAAATGAACATTTAACCAAAGAGATTAAAATTTAAAAAAAATAACCAAACAGAAATTCTGGAGATGAAGAACTCAATAAAAGAGGTGAAGAATGAAATAGCCAGCTCAGGAAATAGAGCTAAGCAGATGGAGGAAAGAATTAGTGATATCGAAGATAGAAATCTGGAAAAGATACAGATGGAAGAAGAGAGAGACTTGAGAGTTAAAAGAAATGAAAGAACTCTACAAGAACTATCTGACTCCATCAGAAAGAGCAACATAAGAATAATGGGTGTACCAGAAAAAGAAGAGAGGGAAAAGGGAAAAGAGAGTCTATTCAAATAAATAGTCTACAAGAACTTCCCAAACCAATGGAAAGAACTGGATCTTCAAGAAGTAAACAGAACACCTAACTACATCAATCCCAACAGGTCATCTCCAAGGCACATTATACTGAAGCTATCAAAAATTAACGACAAAGAAAGAATTTTCAGCACAGCCAGGGAAAAGAAGACAGTAACATGTAAAGGAAAGCCCATTAGATTATCATCAGATTTTCCAGCAGACAGCCAGGAAGAAGTGGAATCAAATATTCAAACTATTGAAAGAGAGAAATTACCACCCAAAAATAATATATCCAGCAAAGATATCCTTTAGATATGAAGGAGGAATAAAGACCTTTCCAGACATATAGAGCAGAGAGAATATCCCACCACAAGGCCTGCATTACAGGAAATACTGCAGGAGACGATTTGACCTGAAACAAAAATTCTAAAGAATTTTTTTGAATGGCAATCCCTACACAGAATAGGGCACTATATACTTAAACATAACAGAAAGGGTAAAGAAGATAAAAACATTAAAAAAAGAAAGAGAAGAAAAAGACAACTTGCTACTGCAACTCAGAAATCAACTCACAGCATAAATAGAGATAATTTATGACAATAAAAACATAAAAGGGGAGAGTAAAGGTCTGAATTTGCAAAGGGGAATGGAGATAAGAAGTGTGCTGAAGAAAGAAATTACTGTACATATGAAACTTTCTTTTACATACATAATGGTAACCACTCAAAAAAAAATCTAGAACTGAGACACGTAACATAAAAAATGGGAAACAGAACAAAAAAAGATCATAGAATACCACCAAACAAAAATAACAGACATAAACACAAAGGCAAAGAAACAATGGAGAAGCTGTGCTAACAGAAAAGTAAAACTGCTATTGGAAATCCTCACATGTCAATAATCACTCTAAACGTAAATGGACTGAACTCACCAATAAAAGAGCACAGAGTAGCAGATTAGATCAAAAAACAAAACCCAACCATATGCTGCCTCCAAGAGACACATCTCAGCTACAAAGACAAATAGAGACTCAAAGTGAAAGAGTGGAAAACGATACTCCAAGCAAAGAGAAAAACAGGTGTAGCCATTATTATATCTGATTATATCTGATGAAACATACTTCAGGATAAAAAGGTAAGAAGAGACAAAAATGGACATTTCATAATGATAAAGCGGACAATACAACAAAAAGCATAACACTTATCAATATATATGCCCCCGTCAGGGATTACCAAAATACACAAAGCAACTACTAAGAGAACCAAAGGGAGAAACAGAAAAATGCAATTATACTAGAGGATATAAAAACCCTATTGATAGCTATTGATAGATCATCCAAACAGAAAACATATAAGGAAATATCAGCCTAAATGACACATTAGACCAAATGCACATAATTGACATTTGCAGAGTATTTCATCCTAGAGTTATGCATTCTTTTCTAGTGCACATGGAACATTCTCAAGGATAGGCCATATGGTGGGACACAAAACAAGCCTCAGCAAATTTAAGAAGATTGAAATTATACCAAGGATATTCTCCGACCACAACACTTTGAAATTGGAGATCAACTGCAAAAAGAAAGTGGAGAAAACCACAAATACTTGGAGATTAAACAACATGCTATTAAAGAATGACTGGGTCAAAGCAGAAATAAAAGGAGAGGTCAAAAGGTGCATAGGAACAATCAAGAATGAAAGTACATCCTATCAAAATTATTGAGATGCAGCAAAGCCATTATTAACAGGGAGATTTATATCATTACAAGCCTATCTCAATTAACAATAAAAATCCCGAACAAGCAACCTAACATTACATCTTAAACAACTAGAAAAAGGAGAATAAATGAAACCCAAAGTCAGCATAAGGAAGGAAATAATAAAAATTAGAGCAGAACTAAAAGAAATAGAGAACAAAAGACAATAGAAAAACTTAATAGAAAAAAAGAGCTGATTCTTTGAAAAGATTAATGAAATCGACAACCCTCGGTTAGACTCACTAAGGTAAAAAGTGAAAAGACACAAATAAACAAAATCAGAAATGAAAGAGGAGACGTCACCATGGACACCAGGTAGGATCATATTGAGAATACTATGAAGGACTATATGCCGCCAATTAAACAACCTAGAAGAAATGGACAAGTTTTTAGAAACATACAGCCTTCCTAGACTGAATCACGAAGAAGTGGAAAATCTAAATAGACCTATCAACAGTAAGGAAATAGAAATATTTATCCAAGACCTCCCTCAAAGTGAAAGTCCAGGACCAGATGGCTTCACTAGTGAATTCTACCAAACCCTCCAAGAGGATCTAATACCAATCCTGCTCAAACTCTTCCAAAAAATTGAAGAAGAGACAGTACTCCCTAACTCATTTTATGAGGCCAACATTACCCTGATACCAAACCCTGGTAAGAAAAAAGAAAACTACAGATCAATATCTCTGATGAATACAGATACAAAAATCCTAAACAAAATCTTAGAAAATTGGATACATTAGAAAGATTATACATCACGATCAAGTGGGGTTCATTCCAGGGGCACAATGATGGTTCAAAATACACAAATCGATCAATGTGATATATCACATAAACGAAATAAAAGAAAAAAGATCATATAATTTTATCAATAGATGCAGAAACAGTTTTTGACCAGATCAGATTCAACATGGATTTATGATTAAAACACTTAATAAAATGTGTATAGAAGGAAAGTACCTCAATATAATAAAGGCCGTATACGACAAGCCCTCAGCTAATATCATATTTAATGGTGAAAAACTAAAGCTCTTTGCTCTAAATTCAGGAACACGACAGGGCTATCCCCTATCACCTCTGCTTTTCAACATACTATTGGAAGTCCTAGTCAGAGCAATCAGGCAAGAGAAAGAAATAAAAGGCATCCAAATTGGGAATGAAGAAGTTAAACTGTCACTTTTTGCAGACGACATGATCCTTTATATAGAAAACCCAAAAGACTCCACCATAATACTATTAGAAACAATAAAAAAATACAGTAAAGTTGATGGATACAAAATCAATGTACAAAAATCGATTGCAGCCCTGTATACTAACAATGAATTTTCAGAAAAAGAAATGAAAAAAAAAAATTCCTTTTGCAACTGCAAGAAAAATGAAACACCTAGGAATAAACTTAACAAAGGATGTGAAGGACCAGTGAACTGAAAACTGTAAGGCATTTTTAAAAGAAACTGAAGAAGACACAAAGAAATGGAAAGACATTCTGTGCTCAAGGATTTGAAGAATCAACATAGTTAAAACGGCTGTATTATCCAAAGCAATATGCAGATTTAATGCAATACCCATCAAAATCCCAATGGCATTTTTTAAAGAAATCAAACAAAAAATCATCGGATTTGTATGGAATCACAAAAGACCTTGAATAACCAAACTAATCCTTAAGAATGAAGAATAGGGCTGGTGGTATCATCCTCCCTGACTAGCTTGTACTACAGGGCAATAATAATCAAAATAGCATGGTACTGGCAGAAAAACAGACACACAGACCAATGGAATAGAACTGAAAACCCAGAAATAAACCCACATAAATTTGGACTGATAGTTTTTGACAAAGGAGCCAGAAACATACAATGGAGAAAAGAAAGCCTCTTCAATAAATGCCGCTGGGAAAATTGGAAAGCCACATGCAAAAGAATGAAACTAAACTATCTGCCACCATGTACCAAAATTAACTCAAAATGGACTAAAGACCTAAACATAAAACCTGAAACAATAAATTGTATATAAGGAAGCGTAGGTACTAAACTTATGGACCTTGGATTCAAAGAAGGTTTTATTTTTTTTTGACGTCAAAGGCAAGGGAAGTAAAAGCAAAAATAAATGAATGGAACTACATCAAACTAAAAAAAGCTTGTGCACAGCAAAAGAAACTATCAACAGAACAAAGAGACAACCAACTGAATGGGCAAAGATATTCGTGAACAACACCTCCAATGAAGGGCTAATATCTAAAATACATAAAGAACTCATATAGCTCAACAATTAAACAACAAAAAAATCCAATTAAGAAATGGGCAGAGGATCAGAACAGACAATTTTCCTAAGAAGATATACAAATGGTCAACAGATATATGAAAACATGTTCAACATCACTAATCATCAGAGAAATGCAAATAAAAAACCACAATGAGTTATCACCTCACCACAGTTAGAACGGCTATCATCAACAAGACAAATAGTAACAAGTGTTGGAGAGGCTGTGGAGAAAAAGGAACCCTCATACACTGTTGGTGGGAATGGAGATTGCTGCAGCGGCTGTGGAAGGCAGTGTGGAGGTTCCTCAAAAAATTAAGAACAGAATTACCATATGACCCAGCAATCCCTCTCCTGGGTATCTATTCAAGAAATCTGAAAACATTTATCCGTAAAGATACAGGTGCTCCAATGTTCATTACAGCATTATTCATGGTGGTCAAGACATGGAAACACCGAAGTGTCCTTTGATAGATGATTGGGTAGGAAGATGTGGTAAATATATACAATGGAATACTAGTCTGCCATAAAAAAGATAAAATACTGCCATTTACAATACATGGATGGATCTTGTGATTATTATGCTAAGTGAAATAAATCAGACAGAAAAAGTATAGAACCATGTGACTTCACTCATACGTGGGATATAAAACTGAAAGCAACAAAAGAACAGGGCAAACAAAGAAATAAAACCTCAGACATAGACAATAGTTAAGTAGTTACCAGATGGTAAGGGGAAGGAGGGATAGTAGACTAGGGAAAAGAGGCTTAAATAAATGGTGATGTATTATAGAAATGTACACTTGAAACCTATATAATTTTACTAACCATTGTCACCCCAATAAATTTAATAACAAATGTGAAAAGGAAAATTGTAAAATTTCTAGAAGAAACCAGAAGAATACTGTCAGGTCCTTGGGGTAAACAAATATTCTACAACAGGACAGAAATAGCACTAACAATACAAGACGGCATTCATAATTGGATTATTTTTTACATTAATAACTTCTCTTCAAGGAAAGAGGAGTAAAAAAGCAAGTCACAGAATGGGAGAAGATAGCTGTGATGCACTTATTTGACAACCCAATTTAAAACAGGAAAAAAAAAGCACTTAACGAAGAGAATATACATACTATAAGGAATGAGGCTAAGCATCAATAAATCATCAGGAAAATGAAAATTAAAAGCACTTTGAAAAATGGTTCGGTGATATCTATGGAAACAAAACCTACACCTATCCTATCACCCAGCAATTCCATTCCCAGGCATATACACAACAGAAAAGAATGCTCGTATCCTATAAAAAGTATATATATAAGAATGTTCATAGCAGCTTTATTTATAATAGGCACAGACCAAATATCTGTTATCACTGGAATATTTAGGTTTACAAGGTCTGCCAATTAAGTGATTATTCATTATGGATTTGTAACAATTGGACAAACAGTTAGTCAAGTTTACCATTTGGAAGTGCTGAAAAGGCTGCCTGGAAAAGACGGAAACGACCTGAACATTTTGCCAACAATTCATGGCTCTTGCATCATGACAATGCACCAGCTCACATGGCACTCTCTGTAAGGGAGTTTTTAGCCAGTAAACAAATAAATGTATTGGGACACCCTCCCTACTCACCTGATCTGGCCCCCAATGACTTCCTTCTTTACCCGAAAATAAAGGAAATATTGAAAGGAAGACATTTTGATGACATTCAGGACATCAAGAGTAATATGATGACCGCTCTGATGGCCATTCCAGAAAGAGTTCCAAAATTGCTTTGAAGGGTGGACTAGGCGTCAGTGCATAGCTTCCCAAGGGGAGTACTTCGAAGGTGACTGGAGTGATATTCAGCAATGAGATATGTAGCCATTTATCTAGGATGAGTCCGCGCACTTGTCACACCTTCGCATTTGTACAATGAACTACCAAAGAGCAGTGAAAAAAAAAAAACTACTACAAACAAAAACAAGTATATATTGCATAGATATAATATCGAACAAAAGAAACCAGACACAAAAGAACCTATACTTGTATGGTTTCATTTATACAAAGTTCAAGATTAGGAAAACTAATGTATGATAGAGGATAAAATAGTGATTACCTTTTAGAGTGCTGACTAGAGGGCAGGAGAGTCTTCAAGAGTCCTGGAAAAAGTTCTATATATTGATTTAGGTGGTAGTTAAATAGGAGTGTGTGTATATAAATGTGTGTATGTGTGTGCATGTGTGTGTGTGTGTGTGTGTGTGTGTGTAATGTTCCAAGGAGGGATGAAGAGAAACAGGATATGTAATGTACTGAAAACCAAAAGAGGAAATTGATTAAAGAATGGAAAAATCAAGTAGAAGGACAGAGACTTGACATTTGGATTAGCAATGTATAGGCTGCTGGTGACTTTGACAAAAGCAGCATCTATTGAGTGGTGTGGCGAGGAGGAGTAAAATCCTTATTGGAGTATGTTTAAGAGAAAATGAGAGGAGAGTATCTAGAGACAGTGACTAGAAGATTCTTGAGGAGTTCTACTATAAGTGGGAGCAGAGGAATAGAGCAGTATCTGGCAAGAGAAGTGGAATTACTATAAAGTATTTTTTAGATTTTTTAGACAGGTAAAGAAAAGCATATCTGTATGTTGCTGGGAATGATGCCATAAAGCAAAAAATTGATGATGTGGGAAATGCAAGAATTAATGGAACAAAATCCCTGGGGAGACAACAGGGAATGGAATCTATTGTACAAGTAGAGGACTTGGCTTTAGATAGGTGTATTAACAATGATAGGCAGGCTGGCAAAATATATGAGCATAGATGCAAGTAGGTGGGTAAATGTCATGGTGGCAATCTATGAAAGTTCTCTTGTTATTGCTTCAATTGGTCAGTGAAGGAGGAAGGAAACTCAGAATTTTAAAATGAGAATGGAACATTTCCGGTCAAGATGGTGGAGTAGGTAAATACTGTGCTTGCCTAATTTCACAACCACATCAAAATTACAACTAAACTACAGAACAACCATCATTGAGAATCACCTGAAATCTAGCTTAACAGAAGTCCTATAACTAACAACAAGCAGTAGAAGCTACTTCCAGACTGGTAGGAAGGGCAGATATACAGAATGGGGCTGGTCCCACACCCATGTATGGCAGTTAAAAACAGAGAGGGTTATTGTGGCTCCAGAAGTACCCCATGTGGAGGAAGGTGTATCAGCCCTACACCAGGCTCCTTAGCCCATGGTTCCAGTGTTTGGGATAGAAGTCGCCATAACTTCTGGCTGTGAAAAATCAGCAGAGATCATGGCTGAGTGAGACAGAGGGTGGCTAGAGTCCCACGCAATCCTCTTAAAGGGCACATGCATGGACTTGCTTGCTGACAGACTCACTCGCTCTGAGCTCCGGAGCTGGGGCAGCAGCTCGAATATGAACAGGAAATCAATTGTCTTGCTCCAGGGCAAGGGCTGGAGGGGCATCTTTCTCCCAGACAGAAGTGCTGGCAAAATCCATTGTTTCTTTGTCGAGCCCTCCCCGCTCTCAGCCTGCAGAGGCAGGCAGTTGCCATATCTGAGTTTCCATCAACTTAGCTAACATCATTCATCTTTCCTGCCCTCGGAATTCCCTGAGACCCCACCATACCCAACTTTTGGTCCACCCAAGCCATTTCCAGTGGCTTTTCCATATAAACTGCCTGTCTTGGCTCATGCTGTGGACTTTGCTAAAGTCTCTCATAGGTTCACAAAACCCAAACAAGCAGCGTCTGGTTTTGGTGTGTCTTGTATCTCTTGCTGAGTAGCACCAAGCCTGGAACTAGCAGAAGCTGAATTGGGTTCCTGGCTTGGCCTCTCAAGGCAACTTCAAGCCCAGCAGGGGTGGCGGCCATCTGTGCATTGCTTTGTGGCTCACGTCAGGTGGCCTGCGCAGGGTATAGGCTGTAGCTGAACTTGGCCTGCTGCGGGATCACTTCCAGAAGGCCCCTGGGCTGCCATGCCTGGTGGCTAACTTCAGATTGATCCAGGGTATCACCCAACCACCTGACAGGACTACAAACCCAAAAGGCAGACTGGGCAGGCACCAGAGCCTTACTAAAGCAAATCCTGCTCCATAGGGATAGTGCCTGCACAACAGGTCCTCCACTGTAGTCACGGTCAGTACTCACAACCAATCAGCCTGAGGGCCAACTCTCCCACTGATGTGCAAACAACCAAAGCTCAATTACAACAGGAGTGCACACAAAACCCACACTAGGCACACAGCTGGAGCCTCAGCTCAAGTGACCACAGAGACGGTGCCACTGGGTCCCATAGGACGCCTACTATATAAGGCCACTCTACTAAGACCAGGAGACATATCAGCCATACCTAATATATAGAAACAAACAGGGAGGCAGTGAAAATGGGGAGACAAAGAAACACATCCCAAATAAAAGAACAGAACAAAGCTCTAGAAAAAGAATTAAACAAAAATGGATACAAGCAATCTACCAGATGCAGAGTTCAAAACACTGGTTATAAGGATGCTCAGTGATCTCAGGGAGAACTTCAATAAAAAGAGATAGGAAACATAAAAATGGTAGTAAAAGCATAAAAAAGAAACCAGTCAGAAATAAAGTATACAATAAATGAAATGAATAATACATTAGAGGGAATCAACAAATTAGATGAAGCAAAGGATTGAATCAGAGATTTGAAAGAGAAGAGAGAAGAAAACACCCAATCAGAACGGCATAAAGGAAAAAGAATAAAAAAAAATGAGAATAGTTTAAGGGGCCTCTGGGACAACATCAAGTGTAACAACGTTCGCTTCATAGGGGTACCAGAAGGAGAAGAGAAAGGGCAAGGATTTGTAAACCTATTTGAAGAAATAACAGAAAACTCCTTAACCTGGCAAAGGAAACAGATATACAAGCCCAGGAAGTGCAGAGTCCCAAACAAAATGAACCCAAAGATGCCCATACCAAGATACATCATAATTACAACCCCAAACATTAAAGACAAAAAGAGAATCTGAGAAACAGCAAGAGAAAAGCAGCTAGTTAAGTACAAGGGAGCTCTCATAAAACTGTCAGCTGATTTCTTAACAGAAACTTTACAGGCCAGAAGGCATGGGGAGGAAATATTCAAAGTGATGAAAGGCAAGGACCTACAACAAAGATTACTCTACCTAGCAAAGCTATGGTTTAGAATTGAAAGGAGTTCATCACCAGCAAACCAGTATTACAATTTTTACAGGGACTTATTTAAGACCAAAACAAAAGATAAAAAATATAAATGATAAAAAAATGGCAATAACTATGTATCTATCAACAATTACATTAAATGTAAATGGATTAAATATTAAAAGATAGCATGGTTCAATGGATAAGAAAACAAAACCCTTACATATGCTGCTGACAAGACTCACTTCAGATTGAAAGACACACACGGACTGAAAGTAAAGAGATAGATAAAGGTATTTCATGAATATGGAAATGAAAAAACCAGTATTTCTGGTTAGCAATACTTATACCAGAAAAAACAGACTTTAAAGCAAAGTCTATAACAAGAGATAAAGAAGGATCCAGTAATCCCACTTCTGGATATTTATCCCAAAACACTGCTTTGAAGGGACTTGTGTGTCCGTATGTTCATTGCAGCATTGTTTACAATGGCCAAGAATTGGAGGCAGCCTGGGTGTCTGTGGATGGATGAATGGATTAAAGAGGAGGTGGTAAATATATACAGTGGAATACTGCTCAGCCAGGGAAGGGAATGGTTCTTGCTACCTGAGGTGGCATGGATGGACCTGGAGGGTAGTGTGCTGAGTGGAGTATGTGAGACAGAGAAAGACTGATGCAATGTGATTTCGCTTATATGTGGAATCTAAGAACAAAATTAACAAACAAAACAAAAACAAATTCATAGATACAAAGAACACATTGATGGTTGCCAGATGGGAGGGGCATTAGGGAATGGGTAAAAAAAGGGAAGGGATTAAGAAGTACAGATTGGTTATTACAAAATAGTCATGGGGATGTAGGCTCTAGCATAAGGAATATGGTCAATAATACTGTAATAACTATATATAGTGTCAGACGGGTACTAGATTTCTTGGGATGATAAATGGGAGGGGGATTGGGGGCAGGGTGAAAAAGATAAAGGCATCAAGAAGTACAAATTGTAGTTACAATTTGTAGTTACAAAATAGTCATGCATAGAGACATAAAGTAAAGCATAGAGAATATAGCTAATAATATGGTAATAACTATAGATAGTGGCAGGTGCATACTAGACTAGTCAGGGGGATCACTTCTTACATTATATAAATGTCTAACCACTATGCTGTACACCTGAAATTAATATAAAATAATATTGAATGTCAACTGTAATTGAAAAATTTTAAAAGGGGGGAAAGGTGAAGGGGAATAAGAGGTCCAAATTTCCAGGTATAAAACATAAATAAGTCATGGGAATGTAATATATAACATGGGGAATATAGTCAAAAATATTGTGATAGCATGGCACGGTGTTAGATGGTTGCTGGACTTATCATGGTGAACACTTCTTTTGGTATATAAATGTTGAATAACTATGGTGTACACCTGAAAATAATACTTTGTATGATGACTGTATTGTAATAAAAAAATCTTAAAAATAAAATAAAATGAGAATGGAAGAGGAGGTATAAGAAGAATGAAGAGAGAAGAGTAGGTACAGGCTCAGAAGAGATGGTAATTTGGAATAACCAGGGCTATCTTTTTGTTCCAGGTTGAGTACAACGAGGGAGTGGAGAGTAAAAGCGTCAAGGGTTTATGCATGGGATTGATTACAATGATTGATCATTAAATAAGTCATGGGAATGTAATATATAACATGGGGAATATAGTCAAAAATATTGTGATAGCATGGCACGGTGTTAGATGGTTGCTGGACTTATCATGGTGAACACTTCTTTTGGTATATAAATGTTGAATAACTATGGTGTACACCTGAAAATAATACTTTGTATGATGACTGTATTGTAATAAAAAAATCTTAAAAATAAAATAAAATGAGAATGGAAGAGGAGGTATAAGAAGAATGAAGAGAGAAGAGTAGGTACAGGCTCAGAAGAGATGGTAATTTGGAATAACCAGGGCTATCTTTTTGTTCCAGGTTGAGTACAACGAGGGAGTGGAGAGTAAAAGAGTCAAGGGTTTATGCATGGGATTGATTACAATGATTGATCATTGAATTTAAGCTAGGTTAACAGGGAAGTAAAAACACCAAAAGGTTGAGGGATATTCAAAGTTAGTAGGTTTCATTGAGGTTAAAGAAATGTTAGAGTTAGACTATTAGAGGTAGTTAGCTAAAAAGATAGGAGACAGTGGTCAGAAAATGGGACTCATGAAATCAAGATTATGGAAGTGTGCCCTATTGATAATGAAATGGTCTTGGGGTATTACCATGGGAGTGAGTGGCTGAGGTAGGGTGGAGGATATAGGGAATTTTGCTAATGATTTGAAATAATGAAGGAATAAATATGGGGATCAAACCTTTTACTCCTTGTTCTCCTTGGAGTCCTCTATCACCTGGAGATCCTGGAGGGCCTGGAGGGCCTGCTTCACATATGTCACCACCTGAGATAACATTAAAAAAACGATAGCAAGCTAATTGCTGTGAAATAGCCAGAAGACTAAAAAGAAGGAAGCCTGACAGGCTAGAAAAAAAGATCTATTTCAGTTACATCTCTGCAGTAATACGACTACCTATAAGCAAAAGGAAGATATAATGCTGGTGAGAACTGGAAGAGCAAATTTAAATATCGAAGAACCACCAAATGTCAAAAATAGTAGCCACAGTAGAAACTCTTTGATATCAGAAACACAAAGAATGATGCCAACCTTCAGCTAGATTCACTTATAAATGAAAACAAAATAAAAACAATGGAATTTAACAGGACAAAAGTATAGCTTACTAGGAGGGATGTAAGGGCCTGGAGGGCCAGGAGGCCCTGGAAGGCCAGGAGACCCCGGCTGTCCATCAAGTCCAGGAGATCCGGGAATGGAAATTCCAGGAGGACCTTCATCACCTTTTTGGCCCCTTTCTCCAGGAAAGCCAGGGGGGCCAGGAGGACCCATAAATGCAGTCCCTAAGATAAAAAAAATACCCATTAATCAAAAGTGATCTTATTTTAGAGATATTACTTCGGTTCTCAACGAGACATAAGTATTGGTAAGATCTCCCTTTACTGTATAATGCCAATTATGTTCTTACTGTTTTCTATGAAAATCAACATCTGGAAAAATGATAAAAATTTTCAAATACTGTGAGTACCAGTCTGAGTGTAAGAAAGAATAATTGAAGAATAAAAGTAGCTTTACTACTTTTGAAAATAAGCTAATAACTCTCTACCCACCCTTTTTTGATACTACGATCTTTTAATCTCAGGAATACTAGAAAGCCGTTAGCAAGAGAAAAACAGGTATTTCAAAGTTTCCATGTCTCTGTTTCTGGACAGTCTTCTGTCCCACTATCTATTCCTGCACCATTAACACACTTTTTCATTACTACAGCTTTATAATCTTTTCAAAACTGGTAAGGAAAATATACCCACCTTTGGTCTTTTTAAAAATCATCTTCACTACACTTACAAATTTACTGTTCTAAATAAATTTTAGAATCAACTTGTTAGTTTCATTAAAAAAAATCACTGGAATTTTTAATTAGATTAATTTGAATTTAAAGATTAAATTTTTGGTAGAATTGCCTGTTTATAATATTGAGTTCTTATATCAAGTAATAATTAAGTGTATCTCTCCATTTATTTATTCATTTTATATTTAATAATATTTTATAAAATTCTGCAAAGAGGTCTTATACATCTTGTGTTGGGTTTATTCATGGGTTAATGGGATTACTGTTGTGAATTTTATTGCTATTACTATTGTTAACTGGATTTTTTTCTCTTACATGTTTAATTCTTTATTGCTGGTGTAGAAGGCAAATTATTTCAGTATGCAACTCATATCTGTCCGCCTTGCAAACATTCTAAGTTCTAGTAATTTGCCACTTGATTATTTTAGGCTTTCTGAGTAGGTAACTGTACGGGTTGTGGATAACCAAAAATTTGTGGTGTTTTTGTTTTTTCTTTCCCATCCTTACACCTCGTTTTTCTTCCAGATTTAGCGCACAGACTGATCACCAGTATAAGGACAAATAGTATTGGTGACTCTGAGTATCTTTATTGTATTTTTGACTTGAATGAGAATGCTCCTGGTGTTTCACCACAAAGTATGACATTTCCTCTACAGTCCTGTACTTTGTGTATCAAATAGTTTCATCAAGTGAAGGTAGTTGCCTTTTAATCTTAAAGATTTTTTTCCTGTTGAAATGAATGGATATTGAATTTTACTGACTGCTCTCTCTCCACCTATTGGCCTTTCTCTTTTAATCTGTCAGTGTAGTTCATTACAGTAATGTTGAACTATCCATACAACGTTAGGGTAAAAACTACTTGGTCATAATATATTACTTAAAATCCTTCTGGATTGATTTGATAATATTTTATTTAGTATTGTTGCTTCTATGTTTATAAGCGAGATGGAATTATAGTTATTTCTAGTGTTATCATCTCCTTGGTGGTTTGGTATCAATGCTATTAAATTGAATTTCCTGTTTTTTTAAATGTTGTGAAATAGCATGTAAAATGTGAGGATTATATGCTTAACAACTTGGTAGGATTCATCCACAAAATTCTATAAAACCACCCATAAAACCAATGTTTTCATAGAGATCTTTATCATTTCAAAATCTTCTATGATAATTTATCTACTTCGGTTTCCTCCTTTCTCAGGACAGTTTTAGTAATTTATATTTTTCTGCTTTATGAGAAATGTATATTTCATCTAGAATTTCAAATATAGTTTTATAGTTGTCTTGTAATTTAAAATTTAAATTATATTTATGGCAATAAGCTTTTTTCTTTACTGATTTTATTTGTGCCTTCTCTTGCCTTTATCTTGAACATATTTTATTTTTATTTTTACTTTTATCAAGGTTTTCCTTTTATTTTGTTTGCACTTGATTACTTTCCTTTTTTTTTTCTTTCCAACTTAGCTCATTTATTTTTAGTATCTCTAATTTTGTGATAAATTAAGGGTACCTCTTTGGCTATATTTAATAAAGTTTGATATGAAGTTGTTTAGCATTCAGTAGGTTGCCATTTCCATTTTTACTTCCTGTTTATCTCTAGAGTTATTTATAAATGTGCATTTTAATATACAAATATACAAATGTAATATACAAATATACAAATGTAAAGATATTTGGTACTTTTTGTTGTTAATTTCTAACTTTATTTCAGTGTGGTCACAGATTGTGACTTGCATGTAATTAAAAAAATTTTTTTGATCTAATACAGTCAATTTCTATAAATGTTTCATGTATGAAAAGAATGTATATTCTCTGCTGCAAATAGGTTGTTGCTCTCCCCAATTCTACAGTTTTATTATGCTGTTCAAATCATTTAAATCCTTATTTATTTTTCACCTACTTGACATGTTAGGGATCTGATAATTTATCTTTTGTAGTTTATCAGTTTTCACTTTATATATTCAATGTCATATTGTCAGATGCATAAAGTTTCAAGATTTTTATATAATTGTGGTACAATTTGTCTATTCATATGAAATGCCTCTGTCTCTTTAATGCATTTTTTGCACTGAATTCTATTTCATACTATACTTCACACTAATTTCTAAACCAGCTTTCTTTTTGATAGCAGTTGCCTAACGTCTTTCCATTGCTTTATTTTCAAATTTGCTATGTCCTTTTACTTCAGATATGTCTATTATTATGTACAGTATATAAATGTTTTTTTATTCCAATTTTACCTTAGTTTTTCTCTTTTAATCAGTCTTTTCACATGTATTGGAGTTATTGATGTATTTTTAACTTCTTGTCTTCACATATTTTATTTTCTATTTACCCAGGTTTATTAATGTTTATTTTACCCCAATCTTAACTTGAATTATGTAGATCAAAATTTGAGGTCATTTTTTCCCCCTTAACTGGTGTGTAAGTGATGCACTTTATTTCTATTCCTCTCTAAAATTTTAATCTATGCATGTAGACATGTATTTTCTAAAAACTTACAGAGTTAATAATATTTATATTCTTTCCCTCTAACAAGACCAAAAAAACCTTATCATTGACTTCCCCCATTCTCTGCACCACCACATCCAATGTTAATAATGTGTACAATTATATTTCCATCTTGTTACTTAAAATACCTCTGCTATTTTTTATGATTAATACTTATTTTAGACTTAATAGACTTTACTAATATCTTTCCTAACCATTGGTTCTTGTGTCACATCCACCCCCACCCCAATTTCATCCTGAATTCATTTCCTTCTTCCTGGATTAAAACCTCCAGTAACTATTTCACAGAAGTTCTGGAGGTGGTGAACTTTCTAAGTATCCTACATTTACACTAGGATGATAGTTTGATGTAATATGGAATCCCCAATTCATAGTTGTTTTTCTGTATCACTTTGAAAATGTGCTACATTATCTTCCTCTAACTCTCATTGCTTTGTACGTGATCTCATTGCTCTCAGACAAGTTTTAAGTTTCTTTTTATCCTTAAATTCTAAAATATTCCTACAACGTGGCTAGTTATGTATTGTTGTATTATTATTATTTTACTCTTGCTTAATAATCCACATGCCTTTTCACAGGGACTTGTGTCTTTTTTTAATATATATATAAGTTCTCAGTCATTAATTTTTCAAATATTGCCTCTTGTCCCATTCTCCTCTCTTTGAACTCCTTCATGGTGTATTTTGGAACTTCAAGATTTATCCTTTATGTCTTTTAACTTTTCTTTCATACTATCTAACTCTTTAACTTCTTTGCTGCATACTGAGAGAATTACTTATCTCAATTTTCCAGGCACAGTATGTGTTTAGTCCACTGTCCTGAAATTAGAAATCTGAAGTGCATACTTAGTTAGAACAAAAATGGAACCTCATTTATTATCTTTCTTTCTTTTTCAGAGGATCACTGAGTGTCACTCATCTCATCATGTTAATTTTTCATTAGCCAAATATTTTTAAAGGGAAAGAAACCATAACTTATTAAACATATATGTGTGCCAGGTACTGTCATCAGATGCTTTGTCAAATTTTACATAAATCCATACTATCACCTCATTTCAGAGAACACCCATATAAACATGCTAGACCAGGGCAGTGCCAAATTAATGGCCAAAATTACAAGTGCTGTACTATACTGTATATCTTCAACAAGTGAATGATATAAAACTCAGTATTGAGCCCCAAGAATTTATTTCATAGCAAAACCACCATGGAGATTTCTAGGTAGATGTTTCTAGAATTCTAAGTGGATAGTGCTGTTTATTATTTTTACACAGGAAATCTTACAAAACTAAGCATTGTTAGAACAGCACTCCCATAACAGTATGAAAAGTACAATGAATAATTTTTGAATCAAAGAAATGTTTGCTATTATTAATAATAAAAAGTAGAAATAGGATTTTTAAAGTAAAAGGGCATTATTCAAATGATTTGGCTTTTTTTAAGTACAGTGAGGAATTTGTTAAGAAAGGCTATAGTAAGAGTTGAGAAGTTTCTTTCCATTGAAAAAAATACTCATGTCTTCTACTGCCTGCCATGTTCACCCTGGAACTAATATGATAGTATTGTATATGTGGATTAGTAAAGATGCTATAAACACAAGGGCATTAGCACAATCCCTTTTACCTGGAGGTCCAGGAAGGCCAGGCAGACCCTGTATTCCAGGAAATCCACGCTCTCCTTTTTCTCCAGGCAATCCAGGTAACCCAATGTTTCCTTTTTCTCCTACTGTTACACCAGTCCCAGGCCTAGGAATTACCTTTATTATGAAAGAAAATAATAAAGGAACTCAAAGAAGAAGAACCTTGTTCTCCTGAAAATAACCTAGCAGTTACACATTATTACAATGCCATCATTTTCACAAAATGTTCAGAGGCAAAATCATTAAGATTACTGCATAGATTATGAATCACATTCTAGATCATGCCTATCCTTTAACTGATTAGAAAATTTCCTATACCAGTATTAATATTACCACTCTCCTGAGCTCCAGGATTACAGAGCTATAATTACTTTAGATATCTCTTATCTTATAATTCACATTCAATTCATTCCAATCACCTAAGCCTGATCATTCTTTGCTGAAAATGACTCCATTTGCCCTCTTCTTTCCTGTTACTACAGTTACTATCCTCACCTCACACTTGGACTAACAGAAGCACCTCTGACTTTGTCCCCTGGAATCTAAATTTACTGCTAGGATATGCTTCCTCAAAAACCAATTTTTCTGTGTTTAAGGACTCAAAATTGTTCGCTACTTTTTACTACCATGTTTCCTCCAAAATAAGACCTAGTCAGACAATCAGCTCTAATGCATCTTTTGGAACTAAAATTAATAAAAGACCCAGTATTATATTATATTACATTATATTAAACATAGTCATGTTATATTATTATATTATATTATATTATATTATATTATATTATATTATATTATATTACATTATATTATGACCTGGTCTTATATTATAGTAAAATAAGACCGGGTCTTATATCAATTGTTGCTCCAAAAGATGCATTAGAGCTGATTGTCGGAGACGTCTTATTTTCGGGGAAACATGGTATGCCTGATGCTACTTTTATCCCTGGACTCTGTTGAGTAACTTCTCACGTCTAATACCTCTCTCACCCTTTTCATCTCCTTTTATTTCTAGCAATGAATTTTTAGGAGAGTGTGGTCTATCTGGATTATAACAACTTCATGCATCTTGCACATTCTTGCTTATTTTGAATATACCATTTCAAACATTAATAATGTCTCCTCCAACCTTTCCTTTTATCAACCCACATTAATTTCTTCTTCTAGAGAGAGAGAGAGAGAGAGAGAGAGAGAGAGAGAGAGAGAGAACTGATGTCTTCTGGGAAAGCTTTATTGACTAAAATCAACAAACTAATCATTCCTTTTCTCTCTGTCTTCTTAGAATCTCAGAGCCTAAAGGATTTCATATTAAATAATCTAAATATAAAGCAATTGATCTCATAGAGCTTTAAAGGTAAATAAGCTTTAGATTCAAGAAACTGTTAGTCTAAGGTACAAATCAACACCTACTGGCAAAGTGTGATTTTTTTCATCCATCGCATATATGAAATATTCAAACAAAAGAAGGAGACTGAAAGTTTTGGGACCTAGAATCGGGATAGTAGTTAAAAAGGGAAAGTGAGCTGCTGGATAAGAAAGTACTTTCAAAATTTCCATTTCCATTTCTTCTGCTATTCATCAAAATCTTATCTCGTTTTATAAAGATATTAATTCTTAGAGAACTAAAATTCTGATTTTAAAATGAAAGTGGATAAAAATTATCTAAGATCTTTTTTAAGTACATCCTCATTACATTTAGTAATGTACTAAGTATCAATATCTGAGACTCACTATGGAGAAAAAGGAATTACTATTTGGACATATAAGTCATGGCACTTGTACCTTGCAGCTTTAATGCAATCTAAAGTCAAGAGTCGTACCAAATTTCAAAGGAAAACCAATCTGTCAAATTGCAGCAATAATATTTTATTCTTAATAAGATTAGAAATATATTTGACTTAAATTTCATGGTGAATGCAAACATGACAGAAAATCTGTAAACCCCCCCCAATTATTCTTTCATAGAGCAGTTTCATACATTTGTTATAAAGAGCCCCTACAAGCACACACTCAGGGTCAAAAAGAGGTATGACTCAGACAATTACAAATTGAGAAAACCTATTAAGACCAAATCCATCCGTCTTTCCTCAGCCCTACAGGGGAATGAACCAATCCCTAATTCCCCAGCAGTTTCTTTTTCAGAAACTTTGTCAGCAACACTTCCACCACCTGCTGGTTACTTGAGAAATGATTTGGCAATCATGATGCAAAATAACCCAATGTAATTTTGGATCTTAGCTATGGAGAACTAATACACAGGCAGAACGATACAAAGACTTTGAGGTCAGCATCACTGAAGTTTTTAGATGTAAAGACTTTTAAGCCAGTAGAAGTTGATAATGACTTGGAATTTTGTGTGCTATTAGGAAAATTGACAGCGTATATAATTAAGGCACAAAAATGAAAATGCATTAATAAATTTGATAAATGGAGACTAAAAAAAACTTACAAGTCCAGGAGGGCCAGTTGGGCCAATGTCACCTTTTTGGCCCTGTTCAAAACAATTTTAAAATCGGTTGGTAAAAATCACATGAAAACATCAATTTCCTCAAAAACATAACACATAACTAAGTTTCATAAAGACCCAGAAATCCATAATAAAATATATCCAAGAAAAATACAACATGAGGTAAATGAAACAGTACTGAGCTAAGCCTAAGAAGACCTGTGATGTTTTCTCAGATTTACTAGCTATATGATGTTTACCAAATAAATTGTCTTCTCTGTCTTATACATAGACCAGGATTCTAAGGTATTTCTAGCTGTAACATCCATTGATTTATAAGATTCCTATTTTCTAGGAAACTATAAATATTTTATAAAGAAGATGCTGAATAAAAACATAGAAGCAGTTAAAATCATTACATTTTTTTACATTTAGTCATGTTCCTTTTCATAAAACTTGTCAAGGGCATAAATTTAGTGTCATTTCCATTACTGACAGATATTTTAGAGCTGATGGACTTAACTATCAACAGGAATAGCTAATAAGTCCTAATTGCTTTTGTGGGTTTGCTGTTAGAATCTAATGGAAAAAAATTCAGACAGCACTATTACCCTTAACCAGTAGCTACAACAGCATGAAGAACACAGTATTCAACTGTTACTCTACTGGCCAAGACCCAAGGATAGATGTCTCTCACACCTCTATTCTCATTCTAGACTTGTTTATAGAAACGTTTCATCTATTTATAATCTCCTTTTAGCTCAAGGAGTTACTCTGTCCTATAACTTTACTAAATACTTGAAAAACAATCTTATTCTCTGGGCTTTTATATATTCCTTTATTCACGCTGTGCCTCTTAAGCCAAGAGATAACTTAGATCTAGTTTAGAGATAAACCACCATTAAAATGTGTGCCTTCTGGGTCCATTCAAGTTTATAACACCTTTCCCTCCTTGCCTGCAAAACAAAGCTTTCCAGTTTTGGTTTTCGTACAAAGAAGTCAGAGACCAGAAAGAATGGAAAACTAGTTATTTTGTGATCTGCTATAAATAGGGGAATTGTGTGCTTCATACACTCTTTCAAAAGCACTTTTAAAACAGGCAACTAAATAAATGACTTCAGTCAGACTGCACAGCTAAATAAAAACAAAAAAACAAACACAAAAAGCCTACAAAGAATTAGACATAGACTTCTAGACAGTAATTGCATAGAGAATGGAAATGTTTAGTAAACACATTCTGAATTCACAGCTATAAGCCTTTTTAGTAGGAGGACCTCACTAAAACAGTGTTAACTCCTCTTTCTGAAGAACAGAAGCTTTGTCGATATATGTTCAAAGTAAAGGCACCAACTTTTCACAATGGAAATACTGAAGTTAAACAATTCTTCATGTACTTCCACTACATGGACTGTGATTTAGGACCATGAATGAAAATTCAGAAGAAATGGTATAAAAGAAAAAGGGGCAACACCAAAAGATGGCTAAAGAAAGTATGTTTTGAATATAAAAGCTAGTTATTTAGAACCTTTTCATTTATAACTCAACCTCAGGAGAGAAAAGGCTTATGTTAACTAGAATAAAACCAGCCAATTCAAAGTATTAAAATTCTTACCTTTTCTCCAACCCTTCCTGGTTCACCAGGGTAACCAGGATCACCAGGCAAACCCTTTAACACATAGAGGATAGATTGACATCAGCAAATATGGTGGAGTAAAGACCTCCTCAAATTTTCTCCTCCATAAAAGCAGTAAGAACACTGGTAAAAATGGCCAGAGTCAACCTTTTCAGAACTCTAGACATTAAACAAAGATTTGCAGTAATCCAGGAAGCACTTATTGAAAAATAATGGCTGAATCTTGGTAAGAACACAAAGCTTTGTGAATTTAACACAAAGCTTTGTGAAATGAATTGTGGCATTTTAACTTGCTCTATGCCCATCACCCCTCTTCAGCTCTGCAGTAGCCTTGAAAACCAACAACACACAATCAAGGTTAAAAACAGGATCCTGGCAGCAACTGGAAGGGAAAGAACTGGTTTGGAGCTTCTTCAAACCCCCATTCCCAGAGAAGTGTCATTACTTCACTTGTCTGGTGATCCCCCAAAAGACCCCACTAGCAAGACTATCTTTGTTTAACCTGACTTGAGTTCTCCCAGTCCAGAGAACAGCCAAGGATATCTGTAGAAAACAATCAAAGGTAAATTGTTGAACATCATGGCTGCCTAAATCATGAAACAAAGACCAATTGTTCCAAAAAAGCCAGGAACTGAGGCCCTGAATTTGCTTCCTCTTATACCATTTTATATGTTTAAGCCATTTGTAAATCTAGTTTATAAGTTGAGGAATGCCTATTTGGCAAAATTACCTGTAAACCAACGTATGTGATTTTTATTACTTCCAACTTCTAGTCTTGTTAAAAATAATCCTTTCCCTTCGAAATGTTCTCCAAATGTCAAAGTTTCTATCTGTCTTTGAAAACCTCTTCTAATATCTACTGTGGATACTCTTCAACACTGAGGCTGCTTGAAATAATATTCCTGGACTCACGTTTTTATTTTTCCTCTTTTTTGGTAGTAATTAGAATTATCTGTCAAAACTTTTACTGAAAAACCCTTATGTTTGTACAAAATTGCAAGTGAATGTTTTTGCCAATTTTATTCATAATGGCCCAAACCAGAAACAACCAAAATATCCTTCAATGAGAGAACTGACTCTGGGTGGTGAACACACAATGTGATATATAGACGATGTATTACAGAATTGTACACTTGAAACCTATGTACACTTGAAACCATTGTCACTTCAATAAAGTTTAATAAAAAGAATAAAAAAAAATATCCTTCAATGGGTAAATGGATAAAACAAACCTTGGTACACCCATACGATAAAATACTACTCAGCAACAAAAATGAATGAACTACTGATATGCAGTACAATATATTATTCTATGTAAAATAATCCTGACTCAAAAAGCTGTATACAATATGACTCCATTTATATGATACTCTGGAATAGGCAATATTGTAGGATAGAGAACAGATAAATTGTTGCCAGGTGCTTTGGGTAGGGGGGGAGGGGATGATTACAAAAAAAGAATATGAAGGAACTTTTGAGGGTGATGGAACTGTTTTTGATTATGGAGTTGGTTACACAACCGTATACATTTGTCAAAACACACAGAACTGTACACCTATAATGGTTGATTTTACTGTACACAAATTATACCACGATAAATATGACTTAAAAATCTTACTTAAAAAAGAGAGGAATTTCAAATTCATATTCAAAAGAGAAAGAAAGGGTAATTTCCATTCATTTCAACTAGTTCCAAATCCAAGTCCCTTTGCTATCTTCCTGCTTCTCAACTTTGCCTTTTTTTTTTTTTTTTTGGTGGTAAAAGGACTTTACTCACCGGAATTCCTGGTTGGCCATTCTCTCCATCTTTACCTGGTTTACCCTATAGGATTTAAATGCAAGAATATAAAATTGTTATTTAGGAAGTACGAGGTTAAAGAATATAATAACCTTTATCCCTGCCTTTGCCTATATTAAGTAGACTTTTTAGACTTCAATATTATAACAAAAAAATACTTTATTCAATTGTGATATTTTGAGGCAATGAAAGTAGGATTAAAGAGGAAAGAATTACAGACACACCCCCCCACACACACATACACACACACACACACACACACTTAAAAGTGTTTGCAAAGTGTATTAGTAGTCATAACACTTACTCTTTTGCCAGGCTCTCCTTGTTCCCCTTTCTCACCTTTCACACCACCTGGAAGACCCTGTACACACAAAAGTAATTTTAGTAGGTTCATGGAGTAATATGTATCAACATCAATTTACATTAAATGATGCTAAAGAATTTTAGGTACTCACTGGAGGACCACGCATTCCTGGAGGTCCAGGAGGCCCCAGGTCACCAGGAAGTCCCTAGTAGGGAAGAAGAAAGAACTACCAATACTTTTAATACGACAGCTAGCTAGGAATGCTTTTAATAAGCGGAACTATAGACTCAAGCAGTGTAACCAAAGATAACCAAATGTTTCTTATTCAAAGTTGAAGTCTGCTAGGCAAAAGAACCTAGGGCCATCTTTGCTCACATCTGTTAATTTCTAGTGTATGTATAAGCCAAGTTTCGATGTAAATAACAAGCTAACATTTAAAATGAGTGTATTAATGATTTTTATTCTTATAAAATATTTTACGAAAAGCAAAAGTTTTTAAAACTAGGAGATTTGGGGGCTGTTTAAGATACATACATTTTGGCAGAGAATTAAATGGCACAATCCATATTAACGGTAACGTTTCAATACCAGTTGTCCTTTATTCTTAACATTTTTATTAGCATTTAAGTAAAACAACAATGCATGCATTCTTTTAATGGGTGTGCCACTATACTATGAAAGATATTTTTGATCCCCTCATCTACTCTAGTAGAAGCAAGGTATCAGATAGCTATTTCTAAACACAGCAAGGGTTTACAGAGTGACACCATCTTTCTCCTTGCATATCAGTGAAATCTGGAGAACACAGTCATCTAAGACAATGATAATCGACCTTACCTGACCTAATTTTGTATATGAATGTATTATTCATAATAGCCAAACATGGAAATGATCCAAATGTCCATCAAATGATAAATTGATAAACAAAATATGTCATATACACACAAAGGAACAGTATTCAGCCATAAAAAGAAATGAAGTACTGATACATGCTACAACATGGATGAATTTGAAAACATACTAAGTAAAAAAATCCAGGTGCAGAATACCACATATTGTATGATTTCATTTATATGAAATGTCCAGAATTGGCAAATCTACAGAGACAAAAAATAGATTAGTGGTTGCCTATGGCTGGAGAATTTGGAGAGAAATGGAGTGTGTCAACTAACAGGTATGGAATTTTGGAGGGAGGTGATGAGAAGGCACTGACATTAAATTGTACTGATGGTTTTACTACTTTGTAAATATACGAAAATGTAATTGTACATTTAATGGGTGAATTTTATGGTACATAAATTATATATCAATAAATATCTTTAAAAATTTGATTATCTAAAATCTTTGATATTTTAAAAATATCTACACATGTAACCATATTCCAGCTTATAATGCATTTTAATGGAATGCCACTTTCATAGCAAGATGTTCATTGATTTCCTCTCTACATTCTCACCTGATCTCCTTTCTGAAACTCTACATCAATTGGCCTTTTCTGTTCACTGATCTGCCCAGGTGGCCCAGGAGGGCCCTGAAGACCTTGATTACCCTGTTTGCAAGATAAAGTAAGAAAGTGATATTTCATAATTTACACAGAAAACAACACAACATGTAAGGAAAGTCAGTTACAAGAAGCAAAAAGACAAGTTCAAATGACTATAAAAGGAGAAGACATGAGGTTGAGTAATCAACTTTTTTCTTTACTCACCTTTTCACCCTTGGGTCCCTGGAAATTTAAGCCCATATTTCCCTGAAGAGAGAGGGTTCAGTTTAAAATCTCATTGACAATAACAAAAAGAATCCACACCAAATAAAGGATATAAAGAAAAAGTAAATACCTTTGGTCCTGGATGCCCTGGTGGACCAGGAGGGCCCTAAGAACAGAAGACACAGAAAAGGAAACAAGTATTATATTAATAAGTTTATTAAAATTATACGGTTTCATAAAAAGTGAGTACTGAAAAGCCCTTCAAAATAATGTTTCCTGTTTTATTTTTCTCATTGCTTTCTAGTCAGAGACACACATTTAAAATCATTTAAACAAACTAGATGAACATGGAGACTTCTCATGACAGGATAGAGTGGGTAGGGGAAGAAATGCAAGGATGGATAGAGGCACAAGGGTAGAACCAGTGCCAAAATTTAATACAAAAGTTAATTTCAACTAACATCAACTTTCTCATTCAGAATTATAGGTTAATTTAGGCAACGTAAGGCAGTTAATCTCTAATTCTAAAAAGCATGTGTTGAATTTTTTTATGTGATCTGACTATGTATATGTGAGGATGTTTCAATCTGTTAAAAGTTAAATAGGCATTTGTCTGCCCAAGTGGATCACCTCTTGATCTCAAAGGACCTATTTATGGTGGCATTTCTAAGTCTTTGCTTTACCTGTTCAACAGGGTTAACTGAAAGGAAATTCAGAAGTGCAGAATTAATCACTTATGTGGCCACAGAGTTAAGGAAATTCAAGGTGTAACAATACACCGAGGGTATACCAATACTGTAACAACAGAGTTAGAAAAAAGTGACATAGTCCAGAGTCTCATGTTTTGCAGGACGTCTACAAGTGAAACAAACTAAACAAAGGGGTTTTCTAATCCTTTCCTAAAGAGTTCCAGGAAAGCAGAAATTGCCATCTTTTCTGATAGATTATTCTAGTATTTACCAAATGTTTCCTTCATTCAATAGAGGACTGATTGTCACAAACAGAAATGTACACTCTATAAAGTTATAATGCAAACTTTCACTTAAATATATGGTAGATGAGAGATAGAGTTGCACATGAGAAATTACTTTGACTTAAGTACAATTTCTCTTTTCTTTTAAGAGGGCAACAACAAAGCTCTAAGTCCAAAACATGACTTGAATTAAACCTGAGTACTTCAGGGGTAAACATACTTAGAACTTAACAGAGTAAAAAATATGGGTGACCATAGAAGTAGTGAAGTAAGAGAGTGGTTGCACATTCAGGGTCTTTATAAGTTTCCGCTTCTTTCCTGGGATACACAAATTTTTATTCCATTGCAAAGTGACTCAGTATACTCACCAATCCTACTATTTTGTCACAGGCCCCTAAGAAATGAGAGACCATATTTTTTTGAGAATACCTGTTTTTGTTCCTCTTAAACTAAACAAAATATTTCAGTTTGAAGAAACTGAAATGTTTCATCAAGTAACTAGAGAACTGCCTTAGAAGACTTCATGAGATCGCCAGGAATCGACTTCAACACTGACACATCAAGAGGTAACAAACAGGGGCAGCTGGACGGCTCAGATGGTTAGAGCGCAAGCTCTCAACAAGGTTGCTGGTTCATTTCCCACATGAGATGGTGGGCTGCACCCCTTGCAACTTAAGATTGAAAACAGCAACTGGACTTGGAGCTGAGCTGCGCCCTCCACAGCTAGGTTGAAGGACAATGACTTGGAGCTAGCTGATGGGCCCTGGAGGGGCACACCATCCCCCAATGTTCCCCCATTAAATAAATAGCTAACAAACAAAATATTTTATTTTAAATCTTTCCTTTTTTGAGCCTACTTTTTTTTTCTATCTATACAATTGAGCTATTACTTAGCATATGCTGTTCATGATAACATTGTAAAATCCCCTGTAAATAAGATTATACATTATGAACAATGAAAATGCATTATACTTTTATGCAATGTATATACTATTTATATTTGTGGGAAAAAAATCAAAAGAGGGAGAAATGAAATTACAGAAGCAAGCTTACCATCAAGCCTGGTGGTCCTGGAGGACCAGTTGGCCCTGGTATACCAGTGGGACCAGCTGGGCCCTGTTATAAAGGAAGTAAAGAAAAGGATGAGGAAAACAAACAAACAAAAAAAAAACTTTCACTGTACCACACAAAGAACTAAATGGATGAAATTTAAGCTTAAGTGTTGCCAGAATTCTGTTCTACAATTCTGCAGTGTTATAACCAGAAATTTAAAATGTATAAGAATAAATGGACTAAATAACTATAAGGAAATTCAACTATGTATAATAGATGAATTTATTATAAAACTTACGTTTTACAGTGGTAAATAACAAACATAGGACAAACACCATAAGGAAGTTTTAAAAATAAAGTGTTAAAGATGGGCATTTAGTGTGGCTTTTATACTAGAACTGGGAAGGGAAAGACTAGTTTTAAGGTGGTTTTTCTAATTTTAAAATAAAAAACAAATAAGATTAAGGACAATAAAGGGAGTGAGAATAACTGGGACAGAAGATAAGGGAATAATGCAACTGTTGTGGAACACAATTTGGCATCTTAAAAAGTTGAAAATTTGACTGCCCTGAAATCTAGCAATTCTATATCTAGGTTAAATCCCAGGTTGTTTTGCAATTTAAAAAAAAAATCCCAAAACAACCCAAATATTCAACAACTGGAGATTGGAGAAGCAAATTGTGGTATGTTCACATAATGAAATGTTATATGGAAGTGAAACTGAATGAACTACAGCTACATACAATACTATGGATGAATCTTAACATATCAAAGAGAAAAATTTGCAGAAAACCACATGCAAATGTTATTTTAAAAGCAAAACTAACCATTCTATTGTTTAAAGATATATGCATATGTAATAAAAGTACTTTTAGGAAACAATGACAAGAGTACTGGTTGAGATGGTGGAATAGGAAAATGTGCTCACCTCTTCCCAGGACCACCTCGAAATTACAGCTAAACTACAGAACTACCATCATTGAGAATCATCTGATTCTAACTGAACAGAAGTACTATAATTAAGGATGAAGCCACACTGAGACTGGTAGGAGGGGTGGAGCAGCAGAACAGGCTGGACCCACACTCACTTCTGTTGGTTAAAAATCTGGAGGGATATCTTGGCTAGAGAGGTGCCCCGTGAGGAACGAGGGGCCCCAGCCCCACACCAGACTCCCAAGCCCAAATTTCCAGTGCCGGGAAGAGAAGTTCTAATAACTTCTGGCTGTGAAAACCAGCAGAGATTGTGCCTGAGTGAGACAAAGGGCTTCTGGAGTCCCAGGAGTTCCTCTTAAAGGGCCGGCACACAGACTTACTTACTGATGAACTCACTTGCACTGAGCTACAGCACTGGGGCAGCAGTTTGAAAGGCACCAGGGACATAGGGGAGGAACTGAATTGTCTGGCCTCAGGGTGAGGGTTGGAGGGGCAGCTTTCTTACACACAGAAGTGCTTGCAGAAGCCATCGTCCCTTTGTTGAGCCCTCCCACTTCCCAGCATGCACATGCAGGCAAACTCCATATCTGAGTCTCCACTACTTCAGCTAACACCATTTGCCCTGCCCTGGTGATTCCCTGAGACCTCACCACACCCAACATGTGAGCCCACCCAAGCCACTTCTAGTAGCTTTTCCATACAAATGGCCTGTCTTAGGTCATACTACAGACTTTCCTAAAAAATCTTGAAAGGTTCACAATCCCAAACAAGCAGTACCTAGCCTGGGTGTTCCCCGTACCTCTTGCTAAGCAGCCCCAAACATGGCAGTAGTGTCAGCCGGCCTCAATTCACAGCTTAGCCTTTCCCAGGCACCTCAAAGCACAGCACAAGTTGCAAACATCTGCAGATCACTTTTGTAGCTCATACTAAGTGGCTCTGGGCAGAACACAGGCAGCGACTGACCTAGGCCGACAACAGAACCCCTCCAAAGAGGTTCCAAAACAAACACACCTGCCTGAAAGCTTCAGATCACAGCAGAGTACCACCCAACCACCTCCACAAATGACAGACCCAAAAGGCAGACCAGAGCCCTGCTAAAGAGAATCCTGCTCCGTAGGGTCAGCTCCTGCACAGTAACTCCTTCATTGTAGTCATGGCCCGTCCTAACAACTAATGAACCCAAGGGCCAATCCCTCCCACTGACATGCCAACACCAATCAAGGCTCAACTACAACAGGAGTGCACACACAATCCACATAAGGGACATACCTGGAGCACCTGGCTCAGGTGACCAGGGAAACTGCGCCACTGGGCCCCACAGGACACCTATCACATAAGGCCACTCTATCAAGACCGGGAGACATAGCAGCTCCACCTAATACGTAGAAACAAACACAGGGAAGCAGCCAAAATGAGGAGACAAAGAAACATGTCCCAAATAAAAGAACAGAACAAAGCTCCAGAAAAGAACTAAAAACAAAGTGGAGACAAACAATCTACCAGACACAGTATTCAAAAAACTAGTTATAAGGATGCTCAATGATCTCAGTGAGAACTTCAACAAAGAGACAGGAAACATAAAAATGGAGATAGAAAACATAAAGTACTAGCTAGAAATGAAGAGTACAATAACTAAAATAAAATATATATTGGAAGGCATCAACAGTAGATTAGATGAAGCAGAGGACCAAATAGATGATTTGGAAGACAAGGTAGCAGAAAATACCCAATCAGAACAGCAAAAAGAAAAAAAAATTAAATGAGGATAGTTTAAGGGACCTCTGGGACAACATCAAGTGTAACAACATTCACATCACAGGGGTACCAGAAAGAGAAGAGAAAAAGCAAGAAATTGAGAACCTATTTGAAGAAATAATGACAGAAAACTTCCCTAACCTGGCAAAAGGAAATAGACATATAAGCCCCGAAAGCACAGAGGATCCCCAGAAAGATAAAACCAAACAGGCCCACACCAAGACACATCATAACTAAAATGCTAAAGGTTAAAGACAAAGAGAGAATTTGAGAAGCAGCAAGAGAAAAGCAGTTAGTTACCTACAAGGGAGCGCTCATAAGACTGTCAGCTGATTTCTCAACAGAAACTTTGCAGGCAAGAAGGGATAAACAGGAAATAAGCAAAGTGCTAAAAAAAAAAAAAACAAACAAGGTCCTACAACCAACATTACAGAAAACCTATGATTTAGAATCCAAGGACAGATAATGAGCTTCCCAGACAAGAAAAGGTTAAAGGAGTTCATCACCATCAAACCAGTATTATAAGAAATTTTAAAGGAACTTCTAGAAGAAGAAGACGGAGAAGGGGAAGGAGAAGGAGGAGGAGGAAGAGGAGGAGGAGGAGAAGAGGAAGAAGAAGATAAAAAATATGAATAATAAAATGGCAATAACTACATATCTGTCAACAATTACTTTAAATAGAAGTGGATTAAATGCTTCAATCAAAATACAGGGTGGCTGAATGGACAAGAAAACAACGCCCTTACATATGCTACCTATAAGAGAATCACTTCAGATCAAAAGATACACACAGACTGAAAGTAAAGGGATGGAAAAAGACATTTCATGCAAATGGAAATGGAAAAAACAAACAAACCTAGGATAGCAATACTTACACCAGACAAAATAGACTTTAAAACAAAGGCTATTACAAGAGACAAAGAAGTACCCAGTAATTCCACTTTGGAGAATTTATCTGAAGAAATCCAAAATAGTAATTCTAAAAGACATATGCTCATCGCAGTATTATTTACAATAGCCAAAATATGGAAGCACCCTGTGTTCATCAATAGATGAATGGAAAAAGAAGTGGTACATATATACAATGGAATATTACTCAGCCACAAAAGAGACTGAAACTGAAATCTTGCCATCTGCAACAACACGGATAGACCTAGAGACTATTGTGCTGAGTAAAGTCAGACAAATGCTATATGATCTCACTTATATGTGGAATATAAAGAAAAACAAACAAACAAACAAACAAAATCAGGAACAAACTCATAGATATAGAGAACATTTCGATGGCTGCCAGCTGGGAAGGGTTTTGGGAGGATGGGTGTTGGGGGGCTGGGTGAAAAAGGGGAAAGGACTGAGAAGTACAAACTGGTAGTTACAAAACAGTCGTGGGGATGTAAAGTATAGCATAAGGAAATAGTTGATAATATTGTAATAACTATGTATGTATGGTGTCAGATGGGTACTGGATTTATTGGGGTGATCACTTCGTCAGTTATACAAGGGTCTAATCACTATGTTGTACACCAGAAACTAATATAATATTGTACATCAACTGTAATTGAAAAATAAAACATTATTAAGAAAAAGAAGCAATAGAAAACTCAGGATGATAGTTACAACTATCTTGGGAGAAGGCAGAAACCACAGGTTGATTCAAAATTACTTGTAATGTTCTAGAGCTTACATGCTGTGTTGGATTCACAGGTTTTCATTTAGTAGTTATATACTTCACAAAATACGTATGTTTTGCATGTATTCTGCTGTATTTTCAAATATTACATAATAAAAAGTTATAAAAGATAAAGGGCAAGACTGAGAGTACTTAAAGAGCAAATGGATGGGTGATGTCAAGTATGAAATGAGAAGGTAGTTCCAAAAAGTCCCTGATGTTGTACGAGGTCTGACAACTAAGTTTGCAAACTCATCTGAGAAAAAGTGCTACACACCTCACTGCTGAATATCACTATGGTCACCTTCGAAGTACTCCCCTTGGGAAGCTATGCATCATGACGCCAATGCCTAGTCCACCCTTCACAGCAATTTTGGAACTCTTTTTCTGGAATGGCCATCAGAGCTGTCGTCATATTACCCTTGATGTCCTGAATGTCATCAAAATGTCTTCCTTTCAATATTTCCTTTATTTTTGGGTAAAGAAAGAAGTCATTGGGGACCAGATCATGTGAGTAGGGAGGGTGTTCCAACACAGTTATTTGTTTACTGGCTAAAAACTCCCTCACAGACAGAGCCATGTGAGCTGCTGCATTGTCATGATACAAGAGTCATGAATTGTTGGCGAAAAGTTCAGGTTGTTTTTGTCTAACTTTTTCATGCAGCCTTTCCAGCACTTCCAAATAGTAAACTTGGTTAACTGTTTGTCCAGTTGGTACAAATTCATAATGAATAATCCCTCTGCTATCAAAAATGGTTAGCAACATTGTTGCAACAAGTTCATGAACTTAATTGTCACACCTCTTAGTGTTGAAATTTAGAAAGTACTGATTTTTATTTTTGGCAAAGGGATCAATCTTCATGAAATATAAACCTCAAGAAATTAATTTCCTAATCTATAAATACACAGTAGTTATTGCTGTTTCTATGCATGCATGTTATCTGAAATCTAACATAACTTTTTTTAAGATTATAGTTGATGTTCACCATGTAGAAATTTGATTCCTTCGGCCTTCAAAACATGTTCATATATTAGGCATAATTGATAGTGCTACAAATGACATCTTCTAATATCTGAAATGGGAGACCTAGAGTTTTCATTTTTAATCAGACCATTTACAATTATCAGGACTACTCCTACTATCCTACTGATCCACACAGCACAAGAATATAGAAGCCCATTTCTGCTGCCAAACCCCCAAACTAATATTTCCATGGATACTAGGTACAAAAGCAGAAGAACACAGCAGTAATTCTTAAAATTCTCCCTGGTGTAGACTGCTTTTACCTTTAGCTACCAGGTACATGCAATGTCTGTCAAACTTCAGTTAATTTCTATAAGTAAAATAGAGGCTATAAGAACTAAAGGCTGAGGAGAAAAAAGTGATGTTGCAATCTGATTAACTCAACATAGCAAAGAGGAAAATCAGTGGATGCTTACTTGTATTCCAGGAGGACCTGGATATCCTGCATTACCCTTTGGTCCTGGCAGTGATGACATAATTATAGTGCCTGGTTCTCCCTGAAAGAAACCATCAATGGAAGTTATAAGTAACAGTTATGACACAAGAAAACTGGAAAGAGCACAAAAAATGATCTGAAAATTCAATTTGTCACATTAATGTCCTGGAAGATTAGGCGAACTCAATCATTAACATGAATAAATTTAACTTTTAAAGGGAAATGAGGAAGTGGCCAGAGCACACTGATGTATAGTCGATTTACTAAGAGCCTGTGGTACTTTCAGTTACTCATTCATTAAATATTAATATTTTCCAAGAATGGTGTTAGACTCCAGGAACTCAGTAGCGAAGAAGACAAACAAGGCCTCTGTTTTCATGGCCCTAACAATATACTGGGGAAATGCAGACCATAACATGTAAACAAATAAGATGACAAAATGCTCTGTTAAGGGCTGTAAAAAACCCAACATGGTACATGATAAAGAAATAGTGGAGGACTAAAAAAATGATTATTATGTGATGTGACAGAGGTGCTAATTATTGTTATAATAGGAATTATATTATAATATATAAAAGCAACAAATTAACATGTTGTATACCTTAAATTCACACAATGTTATATGTCAAATATATTTCAATTAAAAATAAATAGTGGAGGAAATTAATATAGTGTGAGTAGTCACAGAAGGGCAATCTGCGAAGGTACCATTCAGGTTGAGGTCTAAAGGATAAAAAGGAGTCAGCCAGGTGAAGATGGGGAAAGAGTGTTAAGTAATGTAAACAGCATGTACAAAGGACCCAAAAAGGGAAGTGTGTGTCACATTCAAATAACTGAATGCAGAGTGGTGTGATCAGTGAGCCAAGGGAAAAGTGGTTTAAAAGATAAAGCTGGAAATGTAGGTAGGGACCAGAACATGCAGGTCTTACAGGTCATGGAAAAGAATGTGGACTCTACCTTAGATGCAGTGGGAAGCCTTTGAAGGTTTATAAGAAGGAAGATAAAATTATTGATTTACATTTTTAAAAAAGTTTATTGGGGTGACAATTGTTAGTAAAGTTACATAGATTTCAGGTGTATTTACATTTTTAAAAGATCACTGTTGGCTGTTTTGTGGAGAATCAATCAGGCTGGAGGTCAGGGGATACAGCAAAAAAAAAGGGGGGGGGACTCATTAAGAGGCTATTAAAATAGTCCAGATGAGATATTATGGTTAGGGAGGTGGAAGTGGAAATGGAGACAAGTGGATGAATTCATTATAGGCAAAATTAACAGTATTTAGTGATAGAATGAAATGAGGAGGTCTGTGAACGTGTAGCAAGTGTCAACACTAACTCGCAGGTTTTTGGCTCATGTAATACTGTACATAATATATGGTGATACAAATTTTGAGACAGGGATTCCAGAGGGAGGAACAGGTTTGTTTCGGGGTCTGGGTGAACTTTGAACATATTAATTTGAGTGTCTGGGAGATATTTGAGTGGAGATGTTAAGGAGGCATCTAGGTGAGAAGAAAAGTCTGTTTTAGAGATATAAATGTAGGTATTCAGTAACTAAATAGTTATCAATACTATGAGTATTAATAATATTGCTAGGCATAGAAGAGAATAAAGAGTCAGGACTGAGTCTTAATACCTGCTGGATAGAATAGAATGAACTTGCATAGAAGACTGCAGAATGACCAGAGATGCAGAAGACAAATCAGGGAAGGGTAGTGTCACAGAATACAGCGAAAAAGTATTTCTGGAGTGAGTAGGTGGTCAACTGTATCAAAATGTAATGAGAACTGAAAGTATCAGATAATAAATTAAAGTCTGATATACACATTTGCAAGTATATCAGCATGTAGGAGGTACTAAAAGCCACAGGAACAAAGGAAACTACTTAAGGAGAGCTTCTTGAGTGTGCACCTGCACAACTTCTAGAAGCATCCATTTTAAGACAGAAGTCAGAGACATTATCTGATTAAAGTTTCAGACTTTCCAAATATTTTATTCAAAATGTTTACCTTCCCAGAATGAGATGCTTACCTTCATACCTGGAATCCCAGGAGGTCCCTATCATTAAAAATAAAAGATATTTATACATATATATATACATATATACATATATATATATATATATATATATATATATGAATATATATATACACACACAAGTAAAAGGATGCAATACTTTCCAAATACAGTCTAAATTGAATAGACTACTGTAGGGTTATTCTGAGTACAATGCATCTTAGGATACTTAGAGATGACATTTATATTATATAACAGAATCCTTGTGTTTACACAGACACCTATACTACCAACTACTTTTTTAAAAAATCCTTTTCTAGTTTACTACTTTAAAATGCACTACTTTGTTCCACATGACATTATGCTCACTTTCTACACGTCTGCTGCTTCTGTCAATTTCCTGTGTTCATTATAATCCCAAATTTTATAACTTACTGGAGGACCTTGTAAACCAGGAAAACCGGGACTGCCTGGAAATCCACGTTCTCCCTAGAAGGAGTTAAAAATAAAGAGCATGGAGGAACAAGAAACAAAGCAGAACTATACCAACAAACAATGGCTTATTGAAAATATTTTTGTAAAAGCCATTTTAAAACATGCTAGCTTGCCAAAACTTCATTAGCCTTCACTTTCCAATTACTTCAATATCAACTATCCATATCAAGTCAACCTTTAAGATACTTTTATCCCTACTTATCAATCCCAATCAGAAATAAAGAAAAAAATCTTCTATAGTCATTTCCTTCTGACAAATCCATTTTGAGACAATCATACCACAGATTCCTGGCCATAATCATATTTAATAGTTAATGATTTGCCCCAATTTGCTGCCCATGTATTATATGGATACTTATTTTAACTGCCCTATTGCATTTTTCTTTTACTGTAAACGATTTCAAATTATTTTTGTAAAGAGGAAAAGATGATAAGAAAGAATGGTATTAATATCCCCAAGAGGGCAATAATAGAAATAGTTCTAGCAATTGCAGGTCATTATGTTTTCGAGTCACCCAATTTTTCTCACTCACTATTGTAAAGTACTAATATGGACATTTGGTTTAGAAAAGCAAAACTAAAATTGCTGTAGAATAACCCCAATGCAACCTCCTTTGAAATACCTATATGCCACAGTAATCTTAGAAACCTCCTAGTCAGAGGCTTAAAAGAGTAAAATCATTACAGCTGAGTTATCTCTCCACCAATTTTTTACACATGGAAAAGGCAGCCCCAGAGAGAAAGGAAGTAGCCTTTACATCAAGTTTAGAAGACAGAAAACAAAAGAACCCATATATTCTGGCTCCATCTCTAGGCTTCATTCTATTAGTTATATGTAAGCGATATAAGAAACCATTTACTCCGAAAGTATACATAATAAATCCATTTTTAAAACTTTGTTGTTCACATAGTTGGAGGCCTCAATCACAAGCCAGTTATGAAATCTACTAAGGTGCTGCTTTACAAAACGAAGGAAAAAATCCTTTCAATCATATAGCATAGTGTACTCATTATAGATACATCTGGTTTACAAATTTAAAACTTTAGCTAGTGGTCTGTTTGTTGCCCAAGGCATGCTGGCTAAAAACAAATAACTGGAACAGGCACAAGAATGTAGCCCACTTTAACATGTAATTTGCCATGCAGATGAACTCCACATTGGTCCTATCCCTGTAAGGTTGCCCCAGCTGAAATGAAGAATACAAGTAAGCCTCACAAGTTCAAAATATAAAGATGATGATGATGATTTACAAGGGTCACACTGAACTGGAGAAATATTGGAGGTAAAAACAATTTTACTGCCTTCAAGTATGTACTACAATAATTGTCACAAAATATGGCCTCCAAAATGAAAATATTTTATTCAAGTTATTTTAAATGGCCTAATATAAATACATGCCCTAATATAAAATATGACACATGCCATTAGTTAGAAAGATCTAGGGTATTTTGTGAATAGTTTCATGGAATATTATGTGCAACATGAAAAATACCAAAGAATATACAGAAAATGAGAACATATTACACTAACCTATAGAAAAATGAGAAAAGTGCGGGAATAAGAACAGAGGCTATAATATATAAGCTTTCAAAATAGCAAATTTTCCTCATTTTTTTTCCTTTTATCACTTTATATTAAATACAGACAGTTGACCGAAAACAAGAAAACTGGGTCAGGAAAAAATGTTTATCATGTTTAATGTTTTATTTTTCTTTTCAAAATGTTAAATTTATAATTTGCACTGATGGAGAAAATTCATGTTTCATACTAATAGTTTAAAGTAAAAATTGATGTGTTGTATCACACACAGATATTTGGGATTTTTCTTAATGAAGTTATTAAGGCAAAAAATTAAAAACATTACATATCTGAAAACTTAAATCATAGTTTTAAAAAAGTAAAGCTAATGAATGACATTTCCAAGTATTATATTTAACAACTGATATAATATTTGAAACATATATATCCTAATTCCTTTTTAACTCTCATCCTACTCTACACTAAAATCAGAAAAAAATTTGGTAATCTTCAACCCAACGCAATATCCCCGCTAGTACACATACTTAAAGCATTACTGATGTTTCAATATATTGCAAACGTTAACTCAGAACACACTGTATGTATGTCGTAGACATGCAGCTACTATATCTCTTCTTCAACATTCTTCATATTGATTTATTTAGATTTTTAAATCTATTATTATCAAGTGTATTGCCTAAGATTAAGTGGAAGAAATCTCACCTTGGTTCCATTGCATCCGGGGGTACCTTGAGGTCCTGGGGCCCCATCATGGCCTGGCATTCCCTTTGAAAAGGGATATAGCATATATATATATATATATATATATATATATATATATATATATAATATTTCTTAGATTACTTTTTAAGGTATTTTAAAATAAGAAGTAAAATACTACTTACAGGAAGTCCTGGTGTCCCTGGGAATCCAGGAAGTCCAGGAGGACCCTATAAAAAGAAATAAATTCCTTGAACCCAATAACATTTAGGAAAAATAAAATAATATCCTACCTAGGGGAATTATAAAAATTACATTAAGAATAGCAATGCACAAAATGTGCCTCATTGATTATTACCACTCGCTGTTCTTTTAAATATTATAGAAAATCTCCTATACATGTTAAAAGTCTCTTATAGAAGGAACTTCAATTTAAGGGAGCATTTTCTTCATTGTACTTACTAAGAGCGGGAAAATTAGTGCATGAAATGTCTTTCCTAATAGATAAAGTGGATCTCCCAGGTTTGTGACGAATATTAAACTCAGCAGGGGATGGGTAAGTGGCAAATATGTCTGCACCTGAGAAATCAATGTGATCATCCCCAAAATTCTGCAATCAAATTTCCTTCTCAGGATCAGCAAAAATACAAATTTGATAATATTTTCTGTAGGTGAGACTATGGGAAAAAGGTACTCTCATGGACTGACTGCTACTGGGATTCAAAAATCATGGAGAGAAATTTGGAAATATCTAGCAAAATTACACATGTATTTACCCTTTGAAGTAACTAATTTTTAAGAATCTATCCCAAAATTACATTAGAAATTATGAAATAAAATATGAAATTCAAAGTTATTGATTGCAGCATTATTATAGCTAAAGTTTAGAAAACGACCATATAACAATAGTTATAGCTAAAGATTAGAAACAATAGCAACATGACTAAATAAATTATGGTACAGCTACATAATGTAAAACCATAGAGCAGCTAAGAAGAATGAGGAAAATCTCTGGACTTTGAAATATGTAGTGGTCTCCAGGGTATAATGTTAAGCAAAAGAAACAAAGTGTAAGTAGTGTATATAACATGCTAACATATTATAAGAAGAGTAGTGACACTAAACAATGAAAAGATAAACAAACAAACAAAAAAAGATGATTACCTCTAGGGGGAAGGAGGAGACAGAATGGGGAGATGGCAAGAATGGATAGGAAACATCTCTGACTATACCTGTTCTTATATAACAATTTAAACGTTTTCAATAATTAAAAAATTAAAAAGAGGTAAAAAGGAAATCATTCAAAATAGAAAACAAACTGGAACCAATGAACATAATGTATTTTAAGTTACTGACATAACCATACAGAGAAAAGAATTATTTCGAGTGCCTTTAAAAAGAGATATTTTAACTACAATTCCTTATTGAAATTAGTCAATTCGAAGGGGAAAAACAGCAAAGAAATAATTAATGGCATTTAAGAATTGTATTATCATTATCAAATATCTAATTTTGTTAATTTATAAATTGCTATTTTGAACCTGATATAGGTATATGTTAGGACAAAGAGAATAATAAGTCATATCAATGTCATTAGCAACCAAGATTTTCACCTTAGGGAGAGAGAGGTGGCAAGGGAAGAGAATAAATGTACGATAACTTTTTTATTTTAAATTTCAGTTGGAAGTAATAACATGTGAACTCATAATATTTTTTTATCCTAAAAATACATATTTATGAACTCTGTCCACTGAAAAGGCATCAAAACAATGACAAATCCCATAGCAATGAAAACACCTAACATTCAGACTGCGGTATCGAAATCACATTTTTCACGAAAAAGTACCTGGAATCAGAGACAAGGCCAATTACAGACCTGGAGAGGAAAAGTACAAAATAAGCCTGAAGGGTCTTGTATCAGAAAGCAAGGAAGTTATCAAAGATCAATAGGGTTTTCTCAAAAACACACAGGACAGGGACCAAGTTGAAGGGACTCCCACAGACTAAACACGGGAAAAGTCGGGCTTCAAAAAGAATAGCCAGTACAATGATTGAAACTCATAACTACGAAGTGTTTATAATGATAAGAACTAAAAAAAACTTTCTTGATCATCATTCAAAGTTGCTTGTATACCAACGCATTACCCTATTAGAATACTAAGTGATAAATTAGAATTCTAGCTAATAAATGAAGGATTTACAGAATTTTTTAAAACATTGTTTTTGCAAATCCAAATTGAAAAAAAATGGAGCTAGGCAATGATCATTAATGGATGCTAAACCATTAGGTTAAAATTGCTGGAGAAATTTTTGATGGCAGAATCAGGTTCATATACCTGAGATAGCACTGATCAAACCTAGCATTAAAAAGTGGGATAGACTTAAAGACATGGAAATATGTGACTTCAATGAGAGAATTCAAGATTGCACTTCTGAAAAAACTCAACGAGATGCAACAAAACACAGACAGACAGTTTAGTGAACTCAAAAACAAAATCAAAGACCAAAATGAACATTTTACAAAAGAGACTGAAATGTGAAAAAAAGAACCAAATAGAATTTCTGGAGATTAAGAACTCAATAAAGAAATGAAGAATGAAATAGCCAGCCTAGGTAATAGAATTGACCAAATAGAGGAAAGAATCAGTGACATCGAAGATAGAACTCTGGAAATGACACCGATGCAAGTAGACAGACTTGAAAGTTCAAAGAAATGAAAGAACTCTACAAGACGTTTGTGACTCCAACAAAAAGAGCAATATAAGAATAACAGGCATACCAGAAGGAGAAGAAGGGGAGAAGGGAACAGATTATATTCAAACAAATAAGTCTATGAGAACTTCCCAAATTTGTGGAAAGAACTGGATCTTAGAATCAAAGAAGCAAATAGAACACCCAATTACCTCAATCCCAATCGCCTTCTCCAAGGGACATTGTATTGAAACTGTCAAAAATTAACTACAAAGATGGAATCCTCATGGCAGCCAGAGAAAAGAAGACAGTAACCTACGAAGGAAAGTCCAATAGATTACCATCAGATTTTTCAACAGAAACTCTGCAAGCCAGGAGGGAGTGGAACCAAATATTCAAACTATTGAAAGAGAGAAATTATGAGCTAAGACTAACATATCCAGCAAAGATATACTTTAGATATGAAAGAGGAATAAGATCTTTCCAGACATACAGAAGCTGAGGGAATTTTATAACACATGCCTTGCACTACAAGAAATACCGAAGGAAGCTACTCGACCAGCATAAACAGGGATAATGTGTGACAACAAAAACCATAAAAGAGGGGAGAGTAAATTTCTGAACCAGCATAAAGGAATGGAGAAAGTAAGCATGCTGAAGAAAATGGAATACTCGAAATATGAAACTTTCTTTTACATAAACTTAATGGTAACCACTTAAAAAAAATTCAGAACTGAAATGTGTAACATAATACACGAAGAAAAAGAGGGAAAAGTCATAAAACACTACCATAATGAAATAACAGACAGTAACAAAAAAGCAAAGAAATAACTGAGACACAGTCCTACCAGAAAACCAAAGACAGAATGATAGAAAATCCTCATGTATCAATAATCACCCTAAATGTAAATAGACTGAGCTCACCAATAAAAAGGCACAGAGTAGTAGATAGAATAAAAAAACTAAGCCCAACCATATGCTGCCTCCAAGAGACACATCTCAGCTACAAGGACAAATGCAGCCACAAAGTGAAAGGGTGGAAATTGACACACAAAGCAAATGGCATACAGACAAAAGCAGGTGTAGCCTTACTGAAATAGACTTCAGGATAAAAATGGTAACAGACAAAGATGGACATTTCTTGATGATAAAGGGGACTATACAACAAGAAGACATAACAGTCATCAATATTTATGCCCCCAATCAGGGAACACCAAAATATACCAAGCAACTACTAAAAGAAGTAAAGGGAGAAATTGAACAAAACACAATTACAGTAGAGGACTTAAATACATCATTTACAGCTATGGATAGATCATCCAAACAGAAAATAAATAAAGAAATGTCAGCCTTAAATGACACATTAGATGAAATGGACATAATTGACATTTATAGAGCACTTCATCCTAGAACATCAGCCTATACATTTTTTTTTCTAGTGTACATGGAACATTCTCAAGGACAGACCATATATTGGGACATAAAAGTAGCCTCAGCAAATTTAAGAAGATTGAAATCATACGAAGCATATTCTCTGATCACAAGGCTTTGAAATTTGATATCAACTACAAAAAGAAAGCAGGGAAAAACACAAATATGTGGAGATTAAACAACATACTTTTAAAGAACAACTGGGCCAAAGAAGAAATAAGAGGGGAGATCAAAAGATACATAGAAGCAAATGACAAGGAAAATCCAACCAAAAGTTTGGGGAATGCAGCAAAAGCAGTTTTAAGAGGGAAATTTATATCATCACAACCCTATCTCAAGTAACGTGAAAAATGCCACATAAACAACTTCAAGTTACACCTTAAAGAACTAGTAAAAGAAGAACAAATGAAACCTAAGGTCAGCAGAAGGAAGGAAATAATAAAAATCAGAGCAAACCTCAATGAAACAGAGAACAAAGAGACAACAGAAAAAAACTAATGCAACAAAGAGATGCCTCTTTGAAAAGATTAATAAAGTTGACAAACCCTTGGCTAGACTAAGATAAAAAGAGAAAAGATACAAATAAAATTAGAAATGAAAGAGAGGAAGTTATCACGGATGCCACAGAAACACAACGGATCATCCAAGAATACTATGAAGGACTAAATGCCACCAAATTCAATAACCTAGAAGAAATGGACAAGTTCTTAGAAACATATAGCCTTCCTAGGCTGAACCATGAAGAACTGGAAAATCTAATCAGGCCGATCACCAGTAAGGAAATTGAGTCAGTCATCTGAAACCTTCCCAAAAGCAAAAGTCCAGGACCAGATGGCTTCACTAGTGAATTCTACCAAACCTTCAAAGAGGATCTAATACCAGTCCTGCTCAAACTCTCCCAAAAAATTGAAGAAGAGACAATACTCCCTAACTCATTTTATGAGGCCAACACTATCCTGATACCAAAACCTGGTAAAGATAAGACACAAAGAAAATTACCTACCAGTATCTCTAATGAATACAGATGCAAAAATGTTAAACAAAATTCTAGCCAATCGAATGTAACAATGCATTAAAAAGAATATTCATCACGACCAAGTGGGGTTCATCCCAGGGACACACGGATGGTTCAACATATGCAAATAGATCAATATGATACACCACATAAACAAAATAAAGGACAAAAATCATATGATTACATCAATAGACGAAGAAGCGTTTGACAAAATACAACATCCGTTTATGATTAAAACACTTAATAAAATGGGGATAGAAGGAAAATACCTGAATAAAATAAAGTCCATATATGACAAACCCTCAGCTAATATCATAATTAATGGTGAAAAATTGAAGCCGTTTGTTCTACGTTCAGGAACACTACAGGGCTGTCCCCTATCACCTCTGCTTTTCAACATAGTGTTGGAAGTCCTCGCCAGAGCAATCAGGCAAGAGAAAGAAATAAAAGGCAACCAAACTGGGAATGAAGAAGTTTAATTGTCACTCTTTGCAGCTAACATGATGCTATATTTATAGAAAACCCTAGCAACTCTACCAAAAAGCTATTAAAAAACAATAAACGAATACAGTAAAGTTACTGGCTACAAAATCAATGTGCAAATGACCATGGCATTCCTACGTACTAACAATGAAATCTCAGAAAAAGAAATTGAAAAAAAACAATTCCTGGGTCAGCCTAGTGGCTCAGATGTTTGGAGCTCCAAGCTCCTAAAGCCGAAGGCTGCCGGTTCGAGTCCCACATGGGCCAGTGGGTTCTCAACCACAAGGTTGCCGGTTCAACTCCTCGACTCCCGCAAGGGATGGTGGGCTCTGCTCCCTGCAACTAAGATTGAACACAGCACCTTGAGCTGAGCTGCCACTGAGCTCCCAGATGGCTCAGTTGGTTGGAGCACGTCCTCTCAACCACAAGGTTGTGGGTTCAACTCCCGCAAAGGATGGTGGGCTGTGTCCCCTGCAACTAACAATGGTAATTGGACCTGGAGCTGAGCTGCGCCCTCCACAACTAAGATTGAAAGGACAACAACTTGACTTGGAAAAAGCCCTGGAAGTATACACTGATCCCCAATACAGTGCTGTTCCCCTTCCCCAATTAAAATAAATACATAAATGAACAAATAAATAAAAATTGAAAAACAATTCCTTTTGCACTCACAACAAAAATAATAAAATACCTAGGAATAAACTTAGCCAAGGTTGTGAAAGACTTATACACTGAAAATTATAAGACATTTTTAAAAGAAATTGAAGACACAAAGAAATGTAAAGACATTCTGTGTTCATGGATTGGAAGAGCCAACATAGTTAAAATGGCCATATTACCCAAAGCAATATACAGATTTAATGCAATCCCCATCAAAATGTCACTGGCATTATTTAAAGAAATGGAACAAAAAACTGTGAGATTTGTATGGAACCACAAAAGATCCTGAACAGCCAAAGCAATCCTAAGAAAAACGAACAATACTGGAGGTATCACACTCCCTGACTTTCGCTTGTACTACAGGGCTACAATAATCAAAACAGCATGGTATTGGTAGAAAAACACATACACAGACCAATAGAATCGAACTGAGAACCTAGAAATAAACCCACATAAATATGGACAGATAATTTTTGACAAAGAAGCCAAAAACATACCATGGAGAAAAGACAGCCTCTTCAATAAATGGTGCTGGCAGAATTGGAAAGCCACATGCAAAAGAATGAAACTAGACCGCTATCTGTCACCGGGTACCAAAATTAATTCAAAATGGATCAAAGACCTAAACATGAGACCTGGAACAATAAACTGCATAGAAGAAAACATAGGTAGTAAACTTATGGACCTTGGTTTCAAAGAGCATTTTATGAATTTGACTCCAAAGGCAAGGGAAGTGAAAGCTAAAATAAATGAATAGGACTATACCAAACTAAAAAGCTTCTGCATAGGAAAAGTAATCATTGGCAAAATAAAGAGGCATCCAACTGAATGCAAGAAAATGTTTGCAAACAATGTATCTGATAAGGGGCTAGTATCCAAAACATATAAGGAATTCATACAACTTAGCAACAAAAAAACAAACAATCCAATTAAAAAATGGGCAGAGGACATGAAGAGACATTTCTCCAAAGAGGACATACAAATGGCCAATAGACATATGAAAAAATGCTCAACATCACTAATCATCAGGGAAACACAAATAAAAACCACAATGAGATATCACCTCACCCCAGTCAGAATGGCTATCATCAACAAGGCAAATAATAACAAGTGTTGGAGAGGCTGTGGAGAAAAAGGAACCCTCATACACTGTTGGTGGGAATGCAGACTGGTGCAGCCGATATGGAAGGCAGTGTGGGTGGTTCCTCAAAAAAATTATGAACAGAATTATCATATGACTCAGCAATGCCTCTCCTGGTTATCTACCCAAAATATCTGAAAACATTTATCCATAAAGACACATGTGCTCCAATGTTCATTGCAGCTTTGTTTACGGTGGCCAAGACATGGAAATAACCAAAATGTCCTTTGATAGATGAATGCATAAAGAATTTGTGGTATATATACACATTGGAATACTATTCGGCAGTAAGAAAAGATGATATAGGAACATTTGTGACTACATGGATGGATCTTGAGAGTATGATGCTAAACGAAGTAAGTCAGACAGAAAAAAGTAGAGAACCATATGATTTCACTGATATGTGGTATATAAAACTGAAAACAACAAACGAACAATACAAACAAATGAAGAAACAAAACTCATAGATACAGACAGTAGTTTAGTGGTTACCAGAGGGTAAGAGAGGAGGGGAGTGGTAGATGAGGGTAAAGGGGATCAAATATATGGCGATGGAAAGAGAACTTACTCTGAGGGGTGAACATACAAAGTGAAATATAGATGATGTTTTACAGAATCATACACCTGAAATCTATGTAACTTTACTAACAATTGTCACCCCAGTAAACTTTAATTTAAAGAAAAATGTGGAGCAGACAGATATTTGGGCCATAAGATGTAACTCAGTAGAAAGTGCAAAGCACTGTCTATATTCTTTTCCGATTTTCTTTAATTGTTTTGTGTGGTATGTTTACATACAGTAAAATGCACAAATTTTAAGCATACAGCTCTTTCTTTATCCCCAGAGAGTTGTCTAGTGTCTCTTGCAAAGCAACCACTAATTTGCAGGAAATAAGAAGGAACACAGGAACAATTTAAATGACACTGTGAGTAAACAATCAGCTAGATTCAGAACATGGAACACAGTGCAATACAAATGACCCAGTTTCCCCAATGGTACGATAAAAGAGACTTTAGAAAGATAGCAAGGAAATGCAACATGTGGAACTTGGTTGGATCCGGGTTTGAACAAACCTATTGTAAAAAGACATCTTTGAGACAATTGAGGAAATCTGTACATGGATTGAGTTTTAAAGTATATTGATAAATCATTACTAATTATTTTGAGGTGTCATAATGGCATAGTGGTTATCAGAGAGACATACTGAAATATTCATTGGTAGAATGAATGATGTGAGGGAGTTACTTTAAAATATTCCCAAAAACAGTGCTGGGGTATAGATGAAACATAGTTGTGAAAATGTTGATAATTTTTGTAGCTGAGTGATGGGTACTTGGGGGTTTATTGTACTGTAGTCTCTGTACATTTGTGTATGCTTACAAATTTCCATAATAATAAGTCTTTAAAGATCTGTATGTCAAGAGTTGCGTGTCATCTAAGATCTGTGGATGTAGGTACTATAAGGTCACCTATTCCTAAGCACTTCTGAAGTTCAAGGTGAGGGGCGTTTAAGGCACTCCCAGACACTTGGAAATGGGAATTGATAGAATGGACAGTTCTTTGTTAGTGTTAACAGTGCTTAGTGACATAGTTACTGGTAGCCAAACTATTATGAGATATGTTGTGATTATTATGAAGAACTTTAATAATATATCCATTCAGTACAGAAAAAACAACATAGAAATATGCCTGCTAAAATAAACTAAGTATTTTGAGTTTCTTCCCTGCTTTTCTAGTACTTTACCCACACCATTCATAAATAGTACATAAGGCAAGCTACCTGTTAAGAAGTAGACAGTAAATAGAATTATTATGTAAAATTTGTAGATCTATTAAATTTCTAGAGCTCAAAGGATCATGTTTGTCTTTTATGCACATATAAACATGCTGTCATCACCCATGTATTTTATACTCCAATTAAGAGGCATTGGTAATCTATGAACACAGAATTTCAGAACTAAATGGGACGTTGGAGATAGTGTTCTCTCGGTCTCTAATTTAAAAAATGAAGAAACTGAGGCTCAGAAAAGTTAAATATGATTTTCCAAAGGCCAGTACTTTTTAAACTAGTTTCCTCCCAATTCAAACAAACAAAAAACACTGAAATATATGTTAGCCTAAAAGATTTTCAGAAAAATTAAACTAAACGTTCACTTCAAATTTGAGGCAATTTCTGATTTCCAGAACATTTGAACCTGAAAAATCATACATCTTAGAATTGAGGAAATGTAATCATTCAAAAGTAGTTATTCTTTAACATAGTGGTTTAAACCATTATTTCCCAGACTTACTCTGTTTAAGATACACAAACAAAATTATGTGTGCATGGTACCTTGGGAGGGTATACAACCTGAGGGACCAGCCCTGTGAACCCAGAGGATTGAGATGATCATACTAGTTGGAAAGTTCTGGTTTAAATCACTTGTATGATATATATTTTTCATAAATTGGAAAGTTGTGAGAATTTATCACTTTTATAGTCCTTAACCATAAGCTACTTTAAAATATTCTTACACTGGTTTATATACACATCTGAATATGTAAAGATAACTATCAAAATGCAAAACATTAATTATAGACATATATCAACTGTTATATTTAACTTTTTATAGACTGAATTTTTTTCACTTCAATATGTGACTTTTCCAGTTGTCTTCATTTGCTTTTCCTCTGTTTCGGTCAACAAAACATTTGATATACAGCAAATATCACTTACTCTTATTCCTTTTGGTCCTGATGGCCCTGGAACTCCAGCATCACCCTGAAAAAGAAAACATACTCAGTTCTTTTTTCCTTCAAAATAGCCCTCAAATGATTAATTTTAGGTTATAAAATAAGAAAGTTAAATTTTTGTGAAACTTTCTGAAAGTGAGAAATTTACACACCCAAGCACAAAGCATTTATTAAAATTGAAAGCACTGAGGTAAGTTATTATATGATTAAAAAATAAGAAAGGCCTTTATTTACTGATAAGAAAACTGCTGACATGTACAAGAAACTTTATACCTGTAAAGTTCATTATGAATCATGCAAGAAAACAAAAATGAAACAGTGGCATAGATATTCCCTAAATCATTTATGTATAAAGAAAATATGAGCTGAAAATCTGAGCAATTTCTATATCATGCTTATCTGCTTGCCATGCTGATAATAAGTAGGATCATCTATGAGTCCAAATATGTGCTGTTCTTGAGTTTGCTGTTTTAAACGTTTGTATTTTTTAAAATTTTAAATTATTTTATTATGTTTCATTACTGTCAGGTGTACAAAACAACATAATGATTAAATATTTACAAACCTCACAAAGTGATAACCCCCCCACAAGCTTACTATCCCTCTGACATGTACATAGCTATTACAATACCATTGATTATATTCCCTATGCTGTAGTTTACATCCCATGACTATATAAATACATTTAATTATAGTTGACATTCAGTATTATTTTATTTTAGTTTTAGTTGTACAATGCAGTGGTTAGACATTTATGTAATCTACCATATTTTCCCCAAAATAAGACTGGGTCTTATATTAATTTTTGCTCCGAAAGATGCACTAGGGCTTATTTTCAGGGGATATCTTATTTTTTCATGTACAACAATCTACATTTATTTATTCATGTACAAAAATCTACATTTTTTCAAATACAATCGTGTCATCTTCTTCTGGAACATCGTCATAACTCTCCAAACCCCGAATTCCGGCTTGAATTTCTTGTGACTCCATTTCCTGTAGAACATTGGCCCCAATCTCTCATGTCCACCAATAGAGCTCTCCTTAAATGAGCACTTCTTCTCCATGTAGCCTGCTCGTAGTGCATTGGCAACACAGCTGTCAGTGATTTTATCCCATGAATTCTTCACCCAAGTCACGACCTCTTGCAGGCTAGGCTTCACAAAGTTTCCACGCTGATTTCTCTCCATTCTAGTTTCAATGTAGTCATTGATTTCCAAGCACAAATCGTTCTTGAATGGCTTGTTTATAGCAATATCAAGAGTCTGGAGACAGGCAGTCATTCCTGCGGGAATCGTTATTTGATCTATTCTTCTCTCTGCAAGGAAGTTCTTCATGTCTTTAGTGCAGTAAGTGCTGGCTGAATCCCAGATTAGCAGATCTCTTTAGCCACCTCGCAAAACAAGTGGCAGCATTAAATCGACCCAGTTCCTTATAACTGCTTGTGTGCACCAGGCTTTTTCGGTTTCAAGAACATAAATGCCTGAAACACGTTCAACCTTATCTTTCTTGCTCTTAGTGATGATTAGAAGTGGGGCTTTCTTTCCATCAAGACGAATTGCCAAAATACAGGTAACACGTGCACTTTCGTAACCTGTGGAGGGAATGTAGATTGACGAGGCACCCCTCTGATCAATTGTCATTTGAGATCCTTGTCCCATAAACACTGCAGTTTCATCCATAGCAATCATGTTGGAGAGTTGGTATTTAGAAAAGTCGATGCCATCAACAAAGGACTTGAATGCAAGTGCACGTTTAATAACTTCAGCATCTTCCAGCTTGAACAGTGTTGTGGATCTTAGAGAGAGTTCATATCGCTGAAGGAAGCCATCCAGCCAGTGTTGTGATGCTTTGAAATCTTCTGGGGGTATTTCTAACTGTGATGCCATTGCAAGGGCAAATGCTTGAATATCAGCCCTGCGCACAACCAAAGCCTTTGCTCTCCTGTCTTGCAGGATGATGTCTTGCAGCTCAGGAAATAATGGTTGCCGACCTGATCCACACTTGTGCTTCTTAGCATTTCCCTCATCCACCTGTTGACTGACGTTATCATACTCTGCTCGCCATTTTTGGACCATTTGGAGATCCAACTTCTCTTTGCAGAAAGCCATAAGATTCTTACCCCGGGAGTCCTCCAAGATTCTTTTCTTGTACTGGATGGAATAGCTCTTTCTTTTTGCACTCATCTTGTCTGGGGACCAAAATATTATTCCCTTTAAATCCACCATTAAATCAAGTGTTCACTGAACACATCCGAGACAGGAGTGGCAACAAAAATGATGACAGTTAAGAATGATGGTCCACACAAAAGTGACGAAAAATTTCAGGCACCAAAATTTAGAAAACGTGCATTAAGTATGTCCGTTGCAACACACGATATATTGAATTATGAAGATTCATATTAGACACAATCATGTCCATTCATTATCAAATGCGCACGTTATTCCTGCGTTGTGTCTGTACTCTGATTGGTCATTCGGCAATAAGTCTCGAGTTCATCTGTTTACGTAAGCATTTACCTCTCGTTTAAATGTGCCCGCTTGGATATTTACAGAAACTTAATTATAATTTATATTATCATTTATTTTAAGTATTAATGTCAGTAATAGTATTTATTTGTATTATATATATATATATATATATATATATATATATATATATATATATATATTATTTTATAATTCAATACATCCGCAGTATGTTGCAACGGACATACTAAATGTGTCTTTCTGGCTGACAATCTTAACTGGGGCTTATTTTTGGGGTAGGGCTTATGTTAAGAGCATCCTGAAACATCATGCTAGGGCTTATTTTCTAGTTAGGTCTTATTGTTGGGGAAATACGGTATGAAGTGATCTCCCGATATATCTAGTACCCGTCTGACACACTACATAGCCTTTACATTATCGACTATATTCCCTATACTGTATTTTACATCCCTGTGACTATTTTATGACTACCAACTTGTACTTCCTAATCCCTTCACCTTCTTCCCTATACCCCAAGCACCTCCCATCTAACAACCATCAGTTTTATTCTCTGTATCTATGGGTCTATTTCTGTTGTTTGCTCCTTCATTCTCTTCTTTAGATTCCACATATAACTGAGATCACACGGTATTTGTCTTTCTCAGTCTGACATATTTTACTTAGCATAATATCCTCTAAGTCCATACATGTTGTTGCAAATGGTAAGATTTTATTCTTTTTTTTGTGGCAGAGTAATACTCCATTGTGCAAATGTACCACAATTTCTTTATCCAATCGTCTATTGATGGGCATTTTGGTTGTTTCCATATCTTGGCTATTATGAACAGCACTGCAGTAAACACAGGGGTGCACATATTTCTGCAAATCAGTGTTTCGGATTTCTTTGGATAAATACCCTGGAATGGAAATGCTGGGTCATTTACTAAATTCATTTATCAGTTCTAATAGTTTTTTGGTGGAATCTTTGGGGTTCTCTATGTATAGTATCATGTCATCGGCAAATAATGAGAATTTTAGAATTTTCACTTCCTCCTTTCCTATTGGGATGCCTTTTATTTATTTTTTTCTTGCCTGACTGCTGTGGCTAGAACTTCCAGTACTGTGTTAAATAATAGTGGTGAAAGTTTGCATCCTTGTCTTGTTCCTGATGTTAAGGGGAATACTTTTAGCTTTTCCCCATTAAGTATGATGCTAGCTGTGGGTCTGTCGTGTATGGCCTTTATTATGTTGACATATGTTCCCTCTATTCCCACTTTGCTCAGAGTTTTTATCATAAATAGATGCTGGATTTTGTCAAATGCTTTTTCTGCATCTATTGATATGAACATATGATTTTTATTTTTCATTTTATTTATGTGTTGTATATTGAACCAACCTTGCATACCAGGAATGAATCCCACCTCAGCATGTATGATCTTTTTAATGTATTGTTGAATTTGGTTTGCTAATATTTTGTTGAGGATTTTTGCATCTATGTTCATTAGGGATATCAGCCTGTAGTTGTCTTTTTTTGAAATATCTTTGTATGGTTTTTGGAGCAGGGTAATGGCAACCTCATAAAATGAGCTTGGGATCCTTCCCTCCTCTTGGATTTTGTGGAATAGTTTGAGGAGAATAGATGTTAATTCTTTGTTGAGTAGTTGTTAAAATTCACCTGTGAAGCCATCCGGTCCAGGACTTTTGTTTGTTGGGAGCTTGTTGATTACTGATTTGATATCTTTGGTAGTAATCCGTCTGTTCAGATTTTCTGTTTCTTCTTGATTCAGCCTTGGAATATTGTATGCTTCTAGGAATTTATTGATTTCTTCCACATTTGTTGGTGTATAGTTGTTTGTTATAGTTGCTTGTAAGATTTTCTTAATTTTTTTTGTATTTCTGCTCTGTCGCTTGTCACTCTTCCTCTTTCATTTCTGATTTCATATATTTGGGTCCTTTTCTTTTCTCAGTAAGTCTTGGTAAAGGTTTGTCAATTTTGTTTCTCTGTTCTACAAACCAGTTCTTGGTTTCATTGATTTTTTGTGTGTGTGTCTCTGTTGCATTTATTTCCCCTCTGATTTTTCTTACTTCCTTGTTTGTACTCACTTTGCTCTACTTTTTCCAGTTCCCTTAGGTATTAAAGATAGACTGTTGATTCGAGATATTTCTTGTTTCTCTATGGAGGCCTGCATTGCTATGAATTTCCCTCTTAGGACTGTTTTTGCTGTGTTCCATAGATTTTGGATCACTGTGCTTCCATTTTCATTTGTCTCAAGGTATCTTTTGATTTCTTCCTTGATCTCATTAATGACCCACTCATTATTTAGTAGGATGTTATGTAGTCTCCATGTGTTTGTGTGTTGCCAGTTTTTTTTTCCTTGTAATTCATTTCTAGTTTCATACCATTGTGGTCAAAGAAGACACTTGATAGGATATCAGTCTTCTTAATTGTATTGAGACTTGTTTTGTGGCCTAATATGTTGTCTATCTTGGAAAACGTTCCATGTGCGCTTGAAAAGAATGTATAGTCTGCTGCTTCTGGGTGAAATGCTCTAAAACTATCAATTAAATCCATCTGGTCCAGTGTGTCATTTGAACCCGCTGTTTCTGTATTGATTTTCTGTCTGGATGATCTGTCCATTGGTGTCAGTGAGGTGTTAAAGTCCCCTACAGTGATTGTGTTACTGTTAATCTCTGTCATTATGTCTGTCAATATCTGTTTTATATATTTAGGTGCTCCTATGTTGGGTGCATGGATATTTACTCGGGTGCGTAGATATTATGTCCTCTTGTTGGACTGATCCCTTTGTTATGATGTAATGTCTTTCTTTGTCTTTTATTATAGTCTTGTTTTAAAGTCTATTTTATCTGATATAAGTATTATTACCCCAGCGTTTTTCTCATTTCTTTCCCTTTGTGTGAAATATCTTTTTCCATCCCTTTACTTTCAGTCTGTTCTGGTAGATCTCCTACACCTTTCGGTCTGAGGTGGGTCTCTTGTAAACAGCATATGTATGGCTCTTGTTTTCTTATCCCCTCAGTTACCCCATGTCTTTTGAATGGAGCACTTAATCCATTTACATTTAAAGTGAGTACTAATAGGTACAGAGTTATTGCCATTTTATTATTCATATTTATGATCTTCCATTAATTTTTGTTGTTGTTTTCTCCTTTCTTCTGCTTAAAGAAGTCCTTTTAACATTTCCTGTAATACTGGCTTGGTGGTAATGAATTCCTTTAGCTTTTTCTATCTGGGAAACTCTTTATCTCTCCTTCAGTTTTGAATGCTAGCCTTGCTGGGCAGAGTAATCTTGTTTGTAGGCCCTGGTTTTTCATCACTTTGAATATTTTCTGCCACTCCTTTCTCTCCTGGAAAGTTTCTGTAGAAAGAAATCAACTGACAGGTCTTATGGGAGCTCCCTTGGAAGTAACTATCTGTGTTTCTCTTGCTGCATTTAGATTTTGTCTTTGTCTCTAACTTTTGGCATTTAATTATCATGTGTCTTGATGTAGGCCTCTTTGGGTTCATCTTGTTTGGGACTCCCTGCACTCCCTGGACTTGTATGTTTACTTCCTTCACCAGGTTTAGGAAGTTTTCAGTCATTGTTTCTTCCAATAGTTTCTCAATCCCTTGCTCCCTCTCTTCTCCTTCTGGTATTCCTATGCAATGAATGTTGTTATGCTTGATGTTGTCCCACAGGTACCTCATACTATCTTCATTGTTTTTTGTTGTTGTTGTTGTTGTTTTGATTAGGTGTATTCTACTACCTTGTATTCTAAGTCGATGATTCTACCCTCTGCTTCATCTAGTCCACTATTTATTCCTTCTAGTGTAGTCTTCATTTCAGTTACTGTGCACTTTATTTCTGACTGGTTCTTTTTATGGTTTCTGTGTCCTTCTTTATGCTTGCTATCTCTTTATTGAAATTTTTACTAAGTTCCTTATGTGTTCTTATAATCAGTGTTTTAAACTCTGTCTCTGGTAGGTTCATTGCCTCCATTAGTTGCCTCCATAACCTTCCATTTCTGGACGTTTCTTCTGTTCTTTTATTTGGGACATGTTTTGTTTCCTCATTCTGGCTGCCACTCTGTGTTTGTTTCTATGTATTTGGTAGATCTCCTATGTCTCTGAGTGTCTTCTGGGTGGCCTTATGTAGTATGTCTGTGTAGTCCAATTGTGTCTCCCTTATCTCCTGTGCATGTGTTCCAGGAGTATCCCTTGTCTGTTGTACGTGTTCTCCTGTTGTAGTTGAGCCTTGATTGTTTTTGGTGTGTCCGTTGGAAGGATTTACTCCCAGGAGAACTAACTGCAAGGTTTGGCTATGCCCACAGTGTATGAGCTACTATGTGGGGTCTGACCCTTTGGAAGAGGCTCTAGTGCCTGTTGAGATCCCCCTTTGGGTATGCCACTTGTTGTGCTAACCAGACAGTGCTCTGGTGTGGTCTGAAGCTGGCCTCTGGGTGTATTGTTTCTGATGTCTCTTGGGCAGGGGCTTTGTGCAGGGAAATTTCAGCCTTGCCTGTTACTGGCCTGCAGCTCCCTCATAGAAGCCTCAAAGGTATATGTGGTTGGCTGCTACTTGTGTAGACCTGGAGGCATGTGTGGGTCCCTTGCTGTGAATTGAGGCTGGCTGCCACCAATAGTGAGCCTGAGGCAGCTTAGCAAAAGGCCCAGGGTCCACATAGGCCTATTGCCCTCTGCCAGCTGTCTGTAAGGCCCAGCCATTGAAAGAGAATCATTAGGTGTGTGTCCCAGGGTGGCTGACTTGGTATTGAGAGCACCCTTGGTGACGCAGCAATAGCTCGGTGGGTTGGAGTTCAAGGGAATCACAAGGCATGAACAGTGGTTTTTACAAAGTTAATGAAGATTCAGTTCTTATGCCAGGGCTCAGCCTGTGACCACCTTGCACAGTGCCCCAAGAACACTGTAGCCAGCCACTGCATTAGGCTCGCAAATCCCCGAGAGCTGCCCCCAAGTGGCTGCAGCGCAGTTTTAGGGTCACTGTGCATTACCAAAATCTCCCTGGGCTGTTGTGGGTTTTTTTTTGCTTCTGTAAAAGACCTCTGCAGTTTGAGGGGTGGGGATGGCCACCTGGGTGCCCAGAGCGCCCCTGGAAATGCAGCTCTAAGTGGACGAGGCGAAGTTCCAGGGAACTAAGGAGTGTGGTCAGTGGTTTCTACAAAGTCAATGCAGTCTCAGCTTCCACACTAGTGCTGGGCCCGTGACCACCCCACAAAAATACCCTAAGAACACTATGGCCAACCACCCATCTAAAGCCTGCCACCACTGGTCTCCGCTAAAGTGCAGGTCTTGGGTTACCACCCACCAGCAAACATTTCCCGACCTTCTGCTTTGTTTTATAGGGTACTTTCTGCTGGCAAAGCTTAAGAATGAACAAGAAAGAACCATAGACATTCCTCTCTAGCTTCTGCTGTAGATTCCACGCAAAAGAGTCTTCCCACAAGTGTTAATTTACCCATTTCTAGTTACAATCACTTTACTAGGAATAGAAAGTCTTGTCTAAATTTGTATTACTTAGCTTCTTTTAAAGATGAAATAAAACCATATTCTGTTTAAAAAGGCAGGAATTTCAGTGGAATATATAGCTAGTAAGCCACTGCCTGAGGCTTTAGATAGCTTTATTAAACTGGGACATACTACTTTATACAAGTGGTTTCCAAACTACTCAACTCACAGCCCTAGAGGTTCCATTGGAGGTTCCTCAATGCGTATGTCACAGCCCTCCTTCAATAAGATGGCTGTTTTATGGAGGGCATCTACAAAAAGTTTCATTTTGAGAAACGGTTACCTGTGTATCAGTTTCCTATGTTGTTCTTACAAATTACCACAAAAACTGTGGTTTAAAAGAACATAATCTCACAGTTCTGGAATTCAGAAGTATGACAGGGGTTTCAGTGGCAGAGCTGTTAGTCTCTGAAGGTTTTAGGGAGAGAATCCATTTCCTATCTTTGTCCATCTTCTGGAATCACCAGAATTCCTCAGCTCACGACCCTCTTCAAATTTCAAAGCCAGCAATGGCTGACTGAGTCTAATATTGATCACTCTGAAACTGACTCTTCTGCCTATATCTTCACATTAAAGATGCTTGATGACATTGGGCCCACACAGATGACGTAGACTATTTTTAGTTTAAGACCAGCTGATTGGCTACTTTAATTCTATCTGCAATCTTAATTTCACTTGCCTATGTAACCTCACATTCACAGGTTCTGGGGATTAGGTCGTGGGTGTACTTAGGGGTGAGCAATATTCTGCCTACCCTACCCTGCTTTTAAAAAAGGTTAATATTCTACTCTTTCCACAACAGATGCATCTCTAAAAAGAGTAAAGTAAATCTAATTCTATTTTAAAATAACTAGAAGATCATCTGCTCAATGAGTCTTTTTGTGTCTTCACATTAAAGGCAGAAAATAAGACAAGGATGCTTTAAGGTTGTACTGGCTGTACTAACCAACATGGTTAGATAAGAAAGAAATTAGAGGTATAAAAGTTGGAAAGGACGAGGCAAAACTACCACTATTTACAAATAATATGTTTGTACACACAGAAAATCCAAGACAATTAAATGTAAAACTACTATAATCGATAAGATAACTGCATAAAAATTAATACATGAAGGAATCAATAGCTTTCTTATATACCAATAACTACCAGTCAGAAAACAGCAATTTACAATAGCAAAAAATACAAAATATTTAGGAATGAGCTTAAGAAATGTACAAGATTCATAAGAAGAAACGTTTAAAAAATCTTGTGAAGTTGAAAAAGAAGACTTGAACAAATGGAAAGGCAACATGTTCTTGGATAATAGGATTCAACGTAAAAAAGTCAATTCACAAATTTAGTTACAAATTTGCTACAATAAAATAATGCAAGTTGTTTTTAACTGGACAAGGTGATTCTAAGTTCACATGAAAAAATAAATAAGCAAGAACACTTAGGAAAATTCTGAAGCAAAACAGCAACAACAACAACAAAAACAATTAGGCGACACTAGCCCAGGCAGATGTAAAAATATAGCATAAGATATCAATAATTCACATAGTTTGGTTCTGATATTTGAATAAACAGACTAATGGAAGACTATGGAAGGTCCACACACAATTCCATATATTCATGTGAATTTGGTATATATGAAACTGGTATTGCAAATGAGCGGAGGAAATTATACTGGGACACACTTGTGAGGACATCAGGAAAAAATAAAGGGGGAAACTACATCACAAACCATACATACACTAGGATAAATTAGAAATGGGTAAAATTTTTATTTATTTATTATTTAAAGGTTTTTATTAAAATATAGCTAACATACAATATTGTATTTCAGGTGTAAAACATGTTTATTCACCATTTATATACCTAAAGAAGTGATCACCATGTAGTCACAAAATAGTCATGGGGATGTCAAATACAGTACGGGGAATACAATCAATAATGCTGTAAAATCTATGTAGGGTGCCAGATGGGTAGTGGACTTATCAGGGGGATCATTTTATAGAATGTATAAATGCCTAATCACTGTGCTATATACCTGAAACTAACATAAAATATTATAGAATGTTAACTATAATTATGTTTTATATATTATACACTGTACATTTATATTCACAGGATGTAAAGCCCAGCATAAGGAATATAGTCAGTGGTATCATAATAACTCTGTACAATGTCAGATAGATAGTATAAATGGTGGGGTTAGTATTTTGTTTGGGGTATAAATGTCTAATGATCATGTTCTTTTGTATACCTGAAACTAATAAAAAAGGAGAAGACATCACCACGATAAGTCCAGCAACCATCTGACACCATACCACGCTATTATAATCATAATATTATTGACTATATTCCTATGCTGTACATTAATTACATCCCCATGACTTATTTGTTTTATACCTGGAAATTTGAATTTCTTATTCCCCTTCAGCTTTTACCCCCCTTTTTACATTTTTTAATTACAGCTGACATTCAACTATTCGATATGAATTTCCGGTGTACAGCATAGTGGTTAAACATTTATATAATTTAAGATGTGATCCCCCTGAATAGTCTACTACCCAACTGGCACTATACATAGTTATTACCACCTTAGTGACTATATTCCTATGCTTTATTTTACACACCTATGACTACTTTGTAACAATCAATACTTATACATGACAAAATAGACTTTAAAACAAATGCTATAACAGGTGACAAAGAAGGACCCAGTAATCCCAATTCTAGGTATTCATCCAAAGAAACCCAAAATGCTACTTTGAGGGGATTTGTGCATCCATATGCTCATTGCAGCACTGTGTACAATGGCCAAGATATGCAGGCAGCCTGTGTCCATCAATGGATGAATGGATAAAGAGTAAGAGGTACATATATACAATTAAATATTGCTTGACCAAGGGAGGAAACAGGGCCTTGCCATCTGTGGTGTCATGGATGGACCTGGAGGGTATTGTGCTTAGTGAAGTATGTCAGACAGAGAAAGACAGATCCAATGTGGTTTCGCTTGTATGTATGTAGAATCTAAAGAACAAAATAAACAAACAAAACAGAAAGAAACAAATTCATACATACAGAGAACATTTTGATAGTTGCCAGACGGGAGGGGGGTTGGGGTGGGTGAAAAAGGGGAAGGGATTAAGAAGTACAAATTGGTTGCTACAAAGTAGTCATGAAGAGATAGGGTAGAATATAAGGAATATAGTCAATAACATTGTAATTCCTATGCATGGTGTCAGATGGGTACAAGACTTATTGGGGTGATAGATGAGAGAGGGGTTGGGGGAAAGGTGAAAAAGTTGAAGGCATTAAGAAGTACATATTGGTAAGTACTAAATAGTCGTGGGGATGTAAATGAAAGCAAAGAGAAGACAGTTAATAATATGTTAATAGTGTCAGGTGAGTACTAGACTAGCCAGGGGAACACTTCTTAAATTATATAAATGTCTAACCACTACGCTGTACACCTGAAATTACTATCAAATGTCAACTGTAATTGGAAAATTAAAAAGGGGAGGAAGCTGAAGGGGAATAAGAGGTTCAAATTTCTAGGTATAAAACAAATAAGACATGGGGATGTAATGTACAGCACAAGGAATATAGTCAATAATATTATGATAGTGTGGTATGGTATCTGATGGTTGCTGGACTTATCATGGTGAGCACTTCTTTAGGTACATAAATGTTGAATAACTATGGTGTACACCTGAAACGGAAATGATATTGTATGTTAGCTACATTTTAATATAAATCTTAAAAAAAGCAAGAGACATAAGGCTGGTAGACTTGGTAGGGGCATTTGATGAAGCCACTTAATGCTATTCTTAGGAATCAACACTTGACTAAATAGTAGAAGCCAATGAAGTCTTTTGTTCAAGATACATAGTGAAAGAAGCTGATGCAAAACAAAACTTAAGAGAAATGAGATTTGCCTCTGGTTCTTCCAGCCTCACTTTATGGACCTTCATTATATAAAGTACACTCCAAAAAAATAAATAAATAAATAATAAAAATAAAGTGCATTTTGTCTGGTGTTAAGTGTTGCTACCCCAGACTGTTTTGTTGTTGTCGTTTGTTTCCATTTTCATGAAATATCTTTTTCCATCCCTTTACATTCAGTCTGTGTCTTTCTATCTAAAGTAAGTCTCGTAGCCAGCATATGTGAAGGGTCTTGTTTTCTTTTGTATTCAGCCATCTTATATTTTAAGTGGAGCATTGAATCCATTTACATGTAAAGTAATTGTTGATCAATATGTAGTTATTGCCATTTTATTATTCATATTTTTATCTATTTCTTGTCTTAAAGAAGTCCCTCTAACATCTCTTGTAATACTGCTTTGGTGTATTCAACTCCTTTAGGTTTTTCTTGTCTAGGAAGCTCTTTCTCTGTCTTCAATTCTAAATGATAGCTTTGCTGGGTAGAGTGACCTTGGTTGTAAGTCATTGCTTTTCATCACTTTGAACATTTCATGCCAATGACTTCTGGCCTGAAAAACTATGTTGAGAAATCAGAAGACGACAGTCTTCTGAGAGCTCCCTTGAAGGTAACTAACTGCTTTTCTCTTGCTGCTTTCAAGATACATTCTTTGTCTTAAACCTTTGGCATTTTAATTATGATGCGTCTTGCTGTGGGCCTGTTTGATTCATTTTGTATGGGATTCTCTGCAATTCCTTGGATTGTATGTTTATTTCCTTTGCCAGGTTAGGGGCATTTTCCACCATTATTTCTTCAAATAGGTTTTCAATCACTTGCTCTCTGATCCCCTTCTGATACCCCTATGATGTGAATGTTGGTACACTTGATGTTGCACAAAGGCCCCTTAAATTATCCTGATTTTTTGGATTCCTTTTTCTTTTTGCTGTTCTAATTGGGTGTTTCCTACTACTGTAACTTCTACATCACAGATGAATTCTCTGCTTCATCTAACCTACTGCTGATTCCCTCGAAGGTATAATTCATTTCTGCTATTTTATTATTTATTTCCCTCTAATGGATTATTCCTTTCTGCTATTTTCCTCTTTTTTTAAATTTTTATTTGTTTCCATCACCATATATATTTAATCCCTTTTACCCTCATCTACTACATCCCTCCCCGCTTACCCTCTGTAACCACTAAACTATTGTCTGTCTATGAGTATTTGTTTCTTCATTTCTTTGTCATGTTCTTTTGTTGTTTTCAGTTTTAAATACCACATATCAGTGAAATCATGGGGTTCTCGACTTTTTCTGTGTGACTTATTTCGCTCAGAAAAATAATCTCAAGATCCATCCATGTTGTCGCAAATGGTACTATTTCATCTTTTCTCATGGCAGAATACTACCCCATTGTGTATATATATCACAGCTTCTTTATCCATTACTTTGCTGAAGAACACTTTGGTTGTTTCCGTGTCTTGGCCTACATAAATAAAGCTGAAATGAACATTGCAGCACATGCATCTTTATGGATAAATGTTTTCAGATTTTGTGGTTAAATACCCAGGAGAAGGATTGCTGGGTCATATGGTAATTCTATTGTTAACTTTTTGGGGAACCTCCATTCTGCCATCCATAGCTGCTGAACCAATCTGCATTCCACCAACAGTGTCTGAGGGTTCCTTTTTCTCCACAGCCTCTCCAACACTTGTTACTATTTGTCTTGATGATAGCCATTCTAACTGATGTGAGGTGATATCTCATTTTGTTTTTGTTTACATTTCTCTTATGATTAATGCTGTTGAACATTTTATCGTATTTCTATCGGTCATTTGTATGTCCTCTTCAGAGAAACATCTCTTCAGGTTCTCTGCCCATTTTTTAATAGGATTGTTTGGTTTTTTTTTGTTGTTGAGTTATATGAGTTCCTCATATATTTTGGATATTAGCCCCTTATAGGAGACGTTGTTTGCAAATATCTTCTCGCATTCGGTTGGATGCCTCCTTATTTTGTCGATGGTTTCTTTTGTTGTGCAGAAGCTTTTTAGCTTGATATAGTGCCATTCATTTATTTTATCTTGTACTTCCCTTGCCTTTAGAGTCAAATTCATAAAATGTTCTTTGAAACCAAGGTCCACAAGTTTAGTACCTATGGTTTCTTCTATGCAGTTTATTGTTTCAGGTATTATGTTTAGGTCTTTGATCCATTTTGAGTTAATTTTGGTACACGGTGACAAATAGTGGTCTAGTTTCATTCCTCTGCATGTGGCCTTCCAATTCTCCCAGCACCATTTATCGAAGAGACTGTTTTTCTTCAATGCATGTTTTTCACTCCTTTGTCAAAAATTATCTGTCCATATTTATGTGGGTTTATTTCTAGGTTTTCAATTCTATTCCATTGGTCTGAGTTTCTGTTTCTCCACCAATACCATACTGACCGAATTATTGTTGGCCTGCAGTACAAGCTGAAATCAGGGAGTGTGATACCTCAAGCATTGTTCGTTTTCCTCAGGATTGCTTTGGCTTTTTAGGGTCTTCTGTGATTCCATACAAATCTGATGATTTTTTGTTCTATTTCTTTTTTAAAAATGCCATTGGAATTTTGATGTGCTTTGCATTAAATTTGTATGTTGCTTTGGATAATACGGCCATTTTAACTATGTTGATTCTTCCAGTGAATGAACATGGAATGTCTTTCCATTTGTTTGTGTCTTAATTTCTTTTAAAAATCTCTCATAGTTTTCAGTACATTGGTCCTTCACATCATTGTTAAGTTTATTTCTAGGTATTTTATTCTTTTTCTTGCCTTTGCAAAAGGAATTGTTTTTTGTTTTTCTTTTATAATTTCTTTTTCTGAGATTTCATTGTTAGTATGCAGGAATGCAATGGACTTTTACACGTTGACTTTTGTAGCCGGAAACATTACTGTATTTGTTTATTGTTTCTAATAACTTTTAGGTGGAGTCCTTTGGGTTTTCTATATAGAGCATCATATCAACTGCAAAAAGTAACAACTGAACTTCTTCACTCCCAATCTGGATGCCTTTTATTTCTTTCTCTTGCACGACTGCTCTGGTTAGCACTTCCAATACTATGTTGAAAAGCAGATGTGATAGGGGACAGCCCAGTCCTGTTCCTGAATGTAGAGCAAAGGGTTTCATTTTTTTCACTGTTAAATATGATATTAGCTGAAGGTTTGTGATATATGGACTTTCTTTGTTATGGTATTTCCCTTTTATCCCCATTTTATCAAGTGCTTTACTCATGCATGGATGTTGTATCTTGTCAAACACATTTTCCTCGTCTATTGATATAATCATATGATTATTCTCCTTTATTTTGTTTACGTGATGATCAATTTGCATATGTTGAACCATCCTTGTGCACCTGGGATGAACCCCACTTGGTCTTGATGTATAATCTTCTTAATGAATTGTTGCATTCAATTTGCTAGAATTTTGTTTACGGTTTTTGCATTTGTGTTCATCAGAAATATTGATCTATAATTTCCTTTTTCTGTGTTATCCTTACCAGGTGATGGTATCAGGGTAATGTTGGCCCCTAAAATTAGTTAGAGAGTGTTGTTTCTTCTTCAATTTTTGGGAAAAGTTTGAGTAGGACAGGTGTTAGATCCTAATCTTTGAATGTCCCCGACTTTTGCTTTTGGAAAGGTTTCAGATGACTGATTCAATATCCTTACTGGTGATTAGTCTATTTAGATTTTCCAATTCTCCGTGATTCAGCTTAGGAAGGCTTTATGTTTCCAAGAACTTCTCCATTTCTTATTGAATTTGGTGGCATGGAGTCTTCATAGTGTTTGGATGATCCTTTGTATTTCTGTGGCAACCATGATAACTTCCCCTTTCATTTCTGATTTTGTTTATTTGTGTCTTTTCTCTTTTTATCTTAGTGAGTCTAGTCAAGGGTTTGTCAATTTTATTAATGTTTTCAAAGAACCAGCTGTTTGTCACATTAATTTTTCCATTGTCTTTTTGTTATCTATTTCATTTAGTTCTGGTCTGATTTTTATTATTTCCTTCCTTCTGCTGACTTTGGGTTTCATTTGTTCTTTTTTCTATTTCTTTAGGTGTAATGTGAGGCTGTTTATCTGGTGTTATTCTTGTTTATTGAGATACGCCTGTAATGATATAAATTTCCCTCTTAACACTGCTTTTGGTGAATCCCAAAATTTTTGGTAGGATGTATTTTCATCGTCATTTGTTTCTATGACTCTTTTGATCTCTCATCTTATTTCTTCTTTCACCCCATCTTTCTTTAAAAGTATGTTGTTTAATCTCCACATATTTGTGGTTTTTCTTGCTTTCTTTTTGTAGTTGATACTCAATTTCAAAGTTTTGTGATCAGATAGAATGCCAGGTATGATTTCAGTATTCTTAAATTTGCAGAGGCTGCATTTACGTCCCAATATATGATTTATCCTTGTGAATATTCCATGTACACTAGAAAAGAATGTATAGTCTGATTTCCAGGATGAAGTGCTCTATATATGTCAATTATGTCCATTTCATCTAATGTGTCATTCAGGGCTGATATTTATTTATTTATTTTGCATTTGGATGATCTATCCATAGCTGTCAATGATGTATGTACGTCCCTTACTATAATTGTGTTTTGGGTAATTTCTCCCTTTAGTCCTGCTACTAGTTGCTTGGTATATTTCGGTGCTCCCTGATTGGGGGCATAAATATTGATGGCTGTTATGTCTTCTTGTTGTATAGTCCGCTTTACCATTATGAAATGTCCATATTTGACTCTTGTTACCTTTTTTTATCCTGAAGTCTGTTTTATCTGATATCAGTATGGCTACAGCTGCATTTCTCTGAATACCATTTGCTTGGAACGTGAATTTCCACTGTTTCACTTTGAGTCTACATTTGTCCTTGTAGGTGAGATGTATATCTCGAAGGTAGCATATGTTTGGGTTTAGTTCTTTTACCCAATCTGCTACTCTGTGCCCTTTTATGGGTGATTTCAGTCAATTTACATTTAGGGTGATCATTGATATATGAGGATTTCCTATCATTCTATCCTTGGTTTCCATTGTTTCTTTGCCTTTTTTTTTGCTATTATTTCCGTGTGTCGGTATTCTACGATTTTTCCCTCTAGTCCTTCTTTTTTTGTGTTATATTTTCAGTTCTGTTTTTTTTCCCTTTTTTTTTTTTGAGTGGTTACCATTAAGTTTATGTAAAAGAAAGTTTGATATTTAGAGTATTCCATTTTCTTCAGCATACTTATTATCCCCATTCCCTTGGGCCGGTTCAGACCTTTACTCTCTTGCCTTTTATGTATTTGTTGTTGCAAATCATCCCTATTAATGCTGTGAGTTGCTTTCTGTGCTGCATTAGCAAGTTCTCTTTATCGTTTTTTTTTTTTTTTTTTTCCCTTCGCTTCTTTACCCTGTATGTTATGTATAAGTGTATAGTGTCCTGTTTGGAGTACAGGCTGCAATTTACTGTTTCTGTCTGTGTGTAATACTATTTATCATTTTGTATTATTTTGCTTTTTTTTGTTTCAGGTAGTATTTCTTGCAGTGCAAGTCGTATCTTAGAAAATTCCCTGAGCTTCTCTATGTCTGGAAAGGTCTTTATTCCTCCTTCGTACCCAAAGGATATCTTTGCTGGATATATTATTCTTGGCTCATGATGTCTCTCTTTCAATTGTTTGAATATTTGCATCTACTCCCTCCTGGCTTGTATAGTGTCGGCTGAAAAATCTGATGATAATCTAATGGGCTTTTTTCCCCTGGTTACCGTCTTCTTTTCCCTGGCTGCCTTGAGGATTCTTTCTTTATCATTATATTTTGACAGCTTCAATACAATGTGTCTTGTAGACGGCCCGTTGGGGTTGAGGTAATTAGAGATTCTATTTGCTTCTTCGATTCGAGGATCCAGTTCTTTCCACAAGTTTGGGAAGTTTTTGACCACTATTTGTTTGAATATACTCTCTGTTTCCTTCTCCCTTTCTTCTTCTTCTGGTATGCCCACTATTCTTATATTGTTATTTCTCATGGAGTCAGAAAGTTCTTGTAGAGCTCTTCATTTCTTTAAACTCTCAAGTCTCTGTCTTCTTCCATCTGTGTCAATTACAGATTTCTATCTTTGATGTCACTGATTCTTTCCTCCATATGATCAACTCTATTACCTAAGCTAGCTATTTCATTCTTCATTTTTTTTTAATTGAGTTCTTGTTCGTGAGAAATTTTATTTGGTTCTTTCTTAAAATGTTACTCTCTTTGGTAAAATGTTCATTTGTTCTTTGATTGTGCTTCTGAGTTCATTAACCTGCCTGTCTGTGTTTTCTTGCATCTCATTGAGTTATTTAAGAACTGCAATCTTGAATTCTCTGTCATTTCAGTCACATATTTCCACGTCTTCAAGTTCATTTTCGGGAGACTTTTCATTTTCTTTCCGAGCTGCCTTGTTACCTTGGTTATTCATGGTAATTAATGAATTATTATTTCTCTTCCTAGGCATCTACAGGACTGGGTTGTGCAACAGGTTGGTAGGAAGAATTATTTCTTTTGTTTTCCAGTAAGTGTTGGTAGAATGTTTTATTTTCTTTCTAACTGCAGCTTTTTGTTCTCTCCCACGCTGTAGTGCTACATTTCGTCTGCACTGTTCTGGCTTCTCACACAATGGGGGATTCCCCGGAAGGCAGGCATCTCCTCTGTGAACACGTCATCTGGATCACATGGCACCTCCTCCGTGGGAGGATGTGGAGAGCTTCTTATGTTCCAAAGCTCTTCATGCAGCAGTTTCAGAGCCTGTGTGTTTTAGTGGCTCTGTTTACTCTTGCAGGGATCTGCCCAGATAGGTGGGGACAGGGGCAGGTGGGTTGTGAGAGCTGGCCCAGAACAATGGTGGCAACCAGCAGCATAGCCAGTCCTGCACCAAAGTCTCCCTCACCTTTGCTGGAACCAGTTGGGCGGCAAGTCCATGGCTATGGGCCACAGTTCTCAGAATTGTAAATATTCTGTTCTCTCAATCGGATACTGCTACTGTTCCACCTCTAGCACTGGGTGGGTGGGGATGGGGTGAGTTCTGGAAGGGTGAGGAGGGGTCGGCTAGACTCCGTGCCTAAGAGACCTCCATCTTCTTCTTGGCAGTGAGGACTTAAACCTCTGTTTTCACCCTTCTTCTGTCAGTTTTTGCTCCTAGGTCTCTACTGTTAACACTGAGTTCAGCTGTATAATATGCTGATCTCTCAGGCGGGACTGTGGGCCATAAGCAGAGCACTAGCAGTCCTAGTTCTTCCCTCTCCTGTGATAGCTCCGGGATGCAGGGAGCTCTGATCTCTGAGCTCCGTCTTCAATGCAGATTGAAGCCACGGCCCGTGTCTCTGTACTTCCCTCTCCCCTCTTCCCTGCTTGCCCAATTTGCTCATCTTTAGATGATTTCATTTGTGTGTCTCTTAGTCTTGCCTGTCTGCTGTGAAGGGAGTCCTTGTGGAATCATAGCTGTTCAATTTGTTGTAAATTCCAGGGGAGATTTCAAGAGGCTCACCTCACACTGCCACTTTTATGGTGTAATAATCTATTTTAGTCTTTATTTCTGACTGGTTCTTTTTTATGTTTTCTGTCGCCAAGTTTATGTTTCCTATTTCTTTGTTGAAGTCCTCATCGAGATCACTGAATATCCTTATAACCAATGTTTGGAACTGTGCGTCTGGTAGATTGCTTGTCTTCATTTTGTTTAGCTCTTTTCATGGAGCTTTGCTCTGGTCTTTCATTTGGGACATGTTTCTTTGTCTCCCCATTTTGGCTGCCTCCCTGTGTTTGTTTCTGTGTATTAGGTAAGGCTGCTATGTCTCCCGGTGTTAGCAGAGTGGCCTCATGTAGCAGGTGTGCTTTGGGACCCAGTGATACAGTCTCCCTTGACACCTAAGCCAGGTAATCCAAGTGTGTCCCCTGTGTGGGTTGTGTGTGCTCTCCTGTTGTAGTTGAGCCTTGGTTGCTGTCTGCATATCAACTGGAGGGACAGACCCTTTGGCTGATTGGTTATGAGTACTGGCCATAACTACAGTGAAGGAGCTACATGCAACTGAAATAACCTAAAGGTGGCAAATTGGGTGAGCGGAGTCGGGGAGGGGAGCAGAAAGTGCAGAGATGCCGGTGACGTGAGTGCAGGAGTAAACCAGATCTCCGAGCTCCGAGCTCCCTGCATTCCACAGCTACCACAGTCTCAGGAGACAGAACCTCACTGCCAAGCAGAAGATATTAGACTTAGGCACTGAGCCTAGCCACCCCCTCCCCACCCTCCCAGAGTTCGCCCCATCTCTACCCTCCCAATGCTAGACACGGAATGATAGCAGTGTCGTATGAAAAGAACAGAATATTTGCAGCTGTGAAAACTGCAGCCCACAACAATGGATTCACAGCCCAACTAGTTCAGGCGAAGGTGAGGAAGCCTTGGGTGCAGGGCTGGCTGTGCTGGTGGTTGCCACCATTGCTCTGGGCCACCTCTCACAACCCCATCCACCCCTGTCCCCATCTATCTAGGCTATCCCTGCGAGGTAAACAGAACAACTGAAACACACAGGCCCTCAATCTGGTGCAAGAATAGTTTCGGAACTTCAAAATCTTGCCCCATCCCCTCACAAAGGTAGTGCCCTGAGTCCAAAGCAGGCTGCTCAAAGAAGAGAAGCTCACCTTCCAGGGAATCCCCCCATTGTGTAAGAAGCCAGAACAGTGCAGAGAAAACATAACACTATAGTGTGAGAGAGAATTAAAGGCTGCATTGGGGAGAGAAAATAAAACATTCTACCAACACCTACTGGAAAGCAAAGGAAAGACCTCTTCCTACCAACCTGTTGCAGAACCCACTCCTGGAGATGCCTAGGAAGAGAAATAATAATTCATTAATTACCATGAATAACCAAGGTAACAAGGCAGCTCAGAAAGAAAATGAAAAGTCTGCAGAAAATGAACTTGAAGACATGGAAGTATGTGACTGAAATGACAGAGAATTCAAGATTGCAATTCTTAAATAATCAATGAGATGCAAGAAAACACAGACAGGCAGGTTAATGAACTCAGAAGCACAATCAAAGAACAAAATGAACATTTTACCAAAGAGACTGAAATTTTAAGAAAGAACCAAAATGAATTTGTGGAGATTAAGAACTCAGTAAAATAAATGAAGAAAGAAATACCCAGCTTAGGAAATAGAGCTGACCAGAGGGAGGAAAGAATAGTGACATCAAACAATAGCGTCATCTGGAAATCACACAGACTAAAGAAGAGAGAGCCTTGTGACTTAAAAGAAATGAAAGAACTCTACAAGAATTTTCTGATTCCATCTGAAAGAGCAATACAAGAATAATGGGCATACCAGAAGAAGAAGAAAAAGAGAAGGGAACAGAGTATATGCAAACAAATAGTCGACGAGAACTACCCAACCTTGTGCAAACAACTGGATCCTCAAATCCAAGAAGAAAATAGAACACCTAACACCTCAATCCCAACAAGCCTTCTCCAAGACACATTGTATTGAAGCTGTCAAAAATTAGTGACAAAGAAAGAAACATCAAGGCAGCCAGGGAAAAGAAGATGGTAACCCACAAAGGAAAGCCCATTAAATTACCATCAGATTTTTCAGCAGTAACTCTACAAGCCATGAGGGATTGACTCAATATTCTAACTATTGAAAGAGAGAATTATGAGCTAAGAATAATCTTTGCATCAAAGATACCCTTTACATATGAAGGAGGAATAAAGACCTTTCCGAACACAGAGAAGCTGAGAGATTTTTCTAACACATGACCTGCACTATAAGAAATACTGAAGGAGGCTATTCGACCAGCATAAATAGGGATAATTTGTGACAACAAAAACATAAAAAGGGAGAAAGTAAAGGTCTGAACCAGCATAAGGGAATGGAGAAAGTAAGCATACTCCAGAAAATGGAATACTCTAAATATGAAACTTTCCTTTACATAAACTTAATGGTAACCACTAAAAAAAAAAAAAAAAAAAAAAAAAAAAAATCCAGAACTGAAATGTGTAACATAATAAAAGAAGAAACAGAGGGAAAAATCATAAAAGTACCACCACACTGAACTAATAGACAGCAACAAAAAGGCAAAGAAACAATGGAGACACAGTCCTACCAGAAAACCAAGGACAGAATGAAAGGAAATCCTCATATATCAATTATCACCTTAAATGTAAATAGACTGAATTCACAAATAAAAAGGCACAGAGTAGGTGTTTGGATCAAAGAAACTAAACCCAGCCATACGCTGCCTCCAAGAGACACATCTCAGCTACAAGGACAAATATAGATTCAAAGTGAAAGGGTGGAAACTGACACTGCAAGCAAATGGTATCCAGAGAAAATCAGGTGTAGCTATACTGATATCAGATGAAACAGACTTTAGGATAAAAAAGATAGCGAGACAAAGATGGACATTTCATAATGACAAATGGGACTATACAACAAGAAAACATAACAGTCATCAATATTTATACCCCCAATCAGGAAGAACTGAAATATACCAAGCAACTACGTACTAACAGAACTAAAAGGAGAAATTGAGCAAAACACAATTATAGTTGGGGACCTAAATACATCATTGACAGCTATGGACAGATCATCCAAATTAAAATAAATAAATAAATAAATATAAGCCATATACATTATTTTCTAGTGTACATGGAACAGACTACATATTCTTTTCTGCTGTACATGGAACATTCTCAAGGATAGACCATATATTTGGATATAAAAGGAGCCACAGCAAACCTAAGAAGACTGAAATCATACCAAGCATATTCTCTGATCACAAGGCTTTAAAATTGGGAATCGACTACAAAAAGCAGGAAAAAACTAAAGTACATGGAGATTAAACAACAAACTTTCAAAAAAAGACTGGGTCAAAGAAGAAATAAGAGGAGAGATCAAAAGATACACAGAAGCAAATGACAAGGAAAACACATCCTACCAAAACTTTGGGGAGGCAGCAAAAGCCGTTTTAAGAGAGAAATTTGTATCATTACCGGCCTACCTCAATAAACAAGAAAAACCTCAGATAAATAACCTCATGCTACACCTTAAAGAACTAGAAAAAGAAAAAGAAGAACAAATGAAACCCAAAGTCAGCAGAGGGAAGGAAATAATAAAAATCGGACCAGAACTAAATGAAATTGAGAACAAAAATGACAGAAAAAAATTAGTGCTACAAAGAGTTCGTTTTTGAAAAGTTTAATAAAATTGACAAACCCTTGACTAGACTCACAAAGATAAAAAGAGAAAAGACACTAATAAACAAAATCAGAAACGAGAAAGGGGAAGTTACCAAGGATGCCACAGAAATACAAAGGATCATCCAAGAATACTATAAAGGACTATATGCCACCAAATTCAATAACTTAGAAGAAAGGTCCAAGTTCTTAGAAACAAATAGCCTTCCAAGGCTGAATCACAAAAAACTGGAAAATCTACATGGGCCAATCACCATTGAGGAAATTGAATCAGTCATCCAAAACCTTCCCAAAAGCAGAAATCTGGGACCAGATGGCTTCACTAGTGAATTCTACCAAACATTCAAAGAGGAACTAATAACTGTCCTACTCAAACTCTTCCAAAAAATTGAAGAAGAGACAATAATCCGTAACTCATTTTAGGAGGCCAACATTACCCTAATACCATCACATGGTAAGGATAACCCAAAAAAGAAAACTACAGAGCAATATCTCTGATGAATACAGATGCAAAAATCCTAAACAAAATTCTCGCAAATCGAATGCAACTATATATTAGAAAGATTATTCATCATGAAAAATTGGGGTTCATCCCAGGGGAACAAGGATGGTTCAACATGGGCAAATTTGTCAATGTGATACATCACATAAACAAATCAAAGGATAAAAATCATACGATTATAACAATAGATGCAGAAAAAGTGTTTGATAAGCTACAACATCCATTTATGATTAAAACACTTAATAGGTATAGAATGAAAATACCTTAACATAATAAAGGCCACATATGATAAGCCCTCAGCTAATCTCATAATTAATGGTGAAAAACTGAAGCCCTTTGCGCTACGTTCAGGAACACGACAGGGCTGTCCCCTCTCACCTCTGCTTTTCAACATAGTGTTGGAAGTCCTTGACAGAGCAATTAATAAGAGAAAGAAATAAAAGGCAATCAAAATGGGAATGCAGAAGTTAAATTACCAATCTTTGCAGATGACATGACGCTATATATAGAAAACCCTAAAGACTCCACCAAAAACCTATTAGAAACAATCAACGAATACAGTGAAGTTGCTGGCTACAAAATCAACGTACAAAAGTCCATTGTATTCCTATATACTAACAATGAAATCTCAGAAAAAGAAATACAAAAAACAATTCCTTTTGCAATTGCAGCAAAAAGAATAAAATACCTAGAAATAAACTTAACCAAGGATGTGAAGGACCTATATGCTGAAAACTATAAGACATTTTTGAAAGAAATTGAAGAAGACACAAAGAAATGGAAAGACATTCCGTGCTCATGGATTGGAAGAATCAACATAGTTAAAAATATATATTACCCAAGGCAATATACAGATTTAATGCAATCCCCATCAAAATCCCAATGGCAGTTTTTAAAGAAATAGAACAAAAAATCATCAGATTTGTTTGGAACCACAAAAGACCCCGAATAGCCAAAGCAATCTTAAGAAAAAAGAACAATACTGGAGGTATCACACTCCCTGACTTTAGCTTGTACTACAGGGCTACAATAATCAAAACAGCATGGTATTGGCAGAAAAACAGACACATATACCAAAGGAATAGAACTGAGAACCCAGAAATAAACCACATAAATATGGACAGATAATTTTTGACAAAGAAGCTAAAAATATACAATGGAGGAAAGGCAACCTCTTCAATAAGTGGTGCTGGGAGAATTGGATAGCCACGTGCAAAAGAATGAAACTGAACAGCTATCTGTCACCGTGTACCAAAATTAATTCAAAATGGATCAAAGACTTAAGCATAACACCTGACACAATAAACTGCATAGAAGAAAACATAGGTACTAAACTTGTGGACCTTGGGTTCAAAGAGCATTTTATGAATTCGACTCCAAAGACAATGGAAGTAAAAGCTAAAATAAATGAATGGGACTATATGAAACTTAAAAGTTTCTGTACAGCAAAAGAAACCACTGACAAAATAAAGAGGCAACCAACTGAATGGGAGAAGATTTTTGCAAACAGTGCCTCCGATAAGGGGCTAATATCCCAAATATACAAGGAACTCATGAAACTCAACAACAAAAAAACAAACACCCCAATTGAAAAATGGGCAGAGGACCTGAATAGACATTTCTCCAAAGAGGATATACAAATGGCAAATAGACATATGAAAAAATGCTCAACATCACTAATCATCAGAGAAATGCAAATAAAAATCACAATGAGATACCACCTCACCCCAGTCAGAATGGCTATCATCAACAAGACAAATAGTAACAAGTGTTGGAGAGGCTGTGGAGAAAAAGGAACCCTCATACACTGTTGGTGGGAATGCAGACTGGTGCAGCCGTTATGTAAGGTAGTGTGGAGTTCCCCAAAAAATTACGAATAGAATTACCATATGACCCAGGAATCCCTCTCCTGGGTATCTACCCAAAAAATCTGAAAACGTCTACACGTAAAGACACGTGTGCTCCAATGTTCATTGCAGCTTTGTTTACGGTGGCCAAGACGTGGAAACAACCAAAATGTCCTTCGATAGATTTATGGATAAAGAAGTTGTGGTATATATACACAATGGAATACTATTCGGCGGTAAAACAAGATGATATAGCAACCTTTGTGACAACATGGATGGATCTTGAGAGTATGATGCTAAGTGAAATAAGTCAGACAGAAAAAGCAGAGAACCATATGATTTCACTGATATGTGGTATATAAACCAAAAACAAGAAAAGAACAAGACAAACAAATGAGAAACAAAAACTGATAGACACAGACAATAGTTTAGTTGTTACCAGAGGGTAAGGGGTGGGGGTGGGAGATGAGGGTATGGGGGATCAAATATATGGTGATGGTAGGAGAACTGACTCTGGCTGGTGAACACACAATGGGATTTATAGATAATGTAATACATAATTGTACACCTGAAATCTATGTAATTTTGCTAACAATTGTCACCCCAATAAATTTAAAAAAAAAAAACAAAACACACCCACATCAGAGACAGAAAAAAAAAAAAAGCTTTCTAGAGTAGATCGATGGGTTATAGGCCACCTATTCCTGGCTTTGCGATGGTTGGGGCTCCTGGTTACACTCAATCCTCCAGGCAGACTTGGAATAATTTTGAACATGACCATGATCTACTGTGGCCTCAGAATAATTATCAAATTTTTGACATAACTCCTTGAAGTCCAACCCTTTCATGTCCATGATGAGGTAGTCTATGTTTGTCACTCAGGTCCTAAAAATTCAAAGGATACAATTGAGGAGTCTATTTCCTGGCTAAAAACCTATCTGTGTTGCTTTCAGTTTTACATCCCACATATCAGTAAAAGCAACAAAGGAACAAGACGAAAAATGAAGAAACTAAAACTCATAGACATAAACAATAGTTTTGTGGTTACCAGAGGGTAAGGGGTGAGGAGGTGGTAGATGAGGGTAAAGGGGATCAAATATATGGTGATGGAAGGAGAACTGACCCTGGGTGGTGAACACACAATGAGCTATGCAGATGATGTATTACAGAATTGTACACCTGAAACCGATGTAACTTTACTAACAATTGTCACCCCAATAAACTTTAATTAAAAAAAAACACACTTATCTGTGATGTTTCAGGCCAAGCCATAGCTGATTACAAAGGCCCATCCTACACGAGACTTAGTGCACAGCCAATGCTTGGCAGTCTCTGTAGGGAGCTGTAGTCAAGAACTCGGGCCCCTGACTATTTACAAACAACTATCTGCATTGAAAGGCCTCTGGAGCCTTGGTGGAAAAATGGGGAATCCTTGAGGACACTTGTTCTGCACTCTGACTCAGTAGTTTTCCATCCCAACTCTTTCCCCTGTCCTTTCTCTCATCCCACCCTCAGGTCCACAAACAAACAAACAAACAAACAAAAAGGCAACAATGAAACACAGCAGGAGCTTTTTGCTTCAAGCTCTCTCAGCAGTGGAATAATTTCCCATGTCTGCGCTGATCCATCTGACCCTCATTTGTGCTCTTCCATGAGGAAAAATGAACAGTGGGGAAGTTGGCACTTTCTCTGGTTTAATTTTTTGCTTATGCTGTCACAGTGAGTGACTAAAAGCTTGATGGTTACTTTCATTTTGGCAGTCTTAATCAGCTATTCTGACACCTGGCAGTATAGCTCTCTCCAGCTCAGCTAAGTTTCTGACAGAACTTAATTTCTGTGAATAATCCCAATAACCACATACAATTAAGGGCATCTTTCAAAAACACTTGAATGTGGCAGTAATATTCTTTTTTGTTTTTAAACTAACAATAAAGTAGCCTCGTGGCCATTTTATTGTTTTATTTAAATAGTTTCTGGCTATAATTCAGTAACTTTTTAGTTGATTTGACACCTATTTCCACATTTGAGATGGCTTAATTCCTCTGATATTACTGGTTGGCAACTTGGCACATACCTTTTGTCCCCGAGGCCCTGGAGGCCCTTCGGGACCTGGAAAACCAGGTAAACCTGGATGGCCTTCCAAACCTGGAAATCCTCTCTCCCCCTGCAATTGAACAAAAATGAAAGGAAAGGTCATTTGTGAATTTTCAAGCACAGACTTTGTTGAGATTCAAAAAGATCAAAGAACTATCTAGAGAAAACTAACTTAATAATACAAAATCCACAGTATCCACTAGCATGGGGAAACCTGTAACACGTGAATGAAAAAACACAAACTACTCTAAATTAATATCATATATGGTAATGTAATCTTGTGCTTTCCTATAAAAGTAAAAAGTGTATCAGAGATGAAGTGTGGTTTAAACATACTGACATCAAGAATTTAACAGGAAAGATGTTAATAAATCCAGGAAAGCAGGTCTGCAGAGGTTAAATGAAATAAGTATGGTGCAGGGATGAAGAAGGGTAAAAGGAAACCATTAGAGAAGATTTCAGATTTTTCTTTTAAATATTTATTGGGGAACAGTATGTTTTTCCAGGACCCATCAGCACCAAGTCAAGTCGTTTTTTGTTGTTGTTGTTTTGTTCTGTTTTTTTTCAATCTAGTTATAGAGGGCGCAGCTCAGCTCCAAGTCAAGTCGTTGTTTTCAATTTAGTTGTGGAGGGCACAGCTCACTGGTCCATGTGGGAATCGAACTGGCGACCTGAGTGTTACGAGCACTACACTCTAACCAACTGAGCCAACCGGCCACCCCCCTCAGAGTTGTAGAATAGAAGAGTTGCAGGATTATAAAGAATGGAAATTCATTAGCTGATTGGAGATAAATTATCCAGAAAAAGACTTCATCTAGCACATGAAAAATTTTGTATACTTTTTTCTGATTGCAAAATTAATGCAAAAAATGTTTACTGTAGAGAATAAAAAAGAAAGAGAAAAAACACAAGTAACTCCTCTAATCAGAATTCCTATTTGAATTGTGACTCACGTCCCAGTTCTGACTACAGCACTTATGAACACCAACACAGGAGGGCTGTCTACCTACCAGTAAGGTTCCACCATATCTCATAAGCATCTATACTGTAAGGTTGCCTGACGTGAATACAGGCACAGCCAGAGAGGTGAGCATTGCAGAGCTACCATGTGTACTAACATACCATAAAATCAACATAGTAGGGTTAGTTATCCTGTATACAGCCAATCACAGTAAGAGTGTGAACCCCCAACACCAGTAGGGGATCCGATCACAGAAACTCACCAATATTAAGTTTAAGAACCCTGAGGGTTCATTGCTTCATGACACATGCTCCCAACTATAGGGCTGCGAGCAGTTCCTCTACTTTCCTAAGGCTTAAAGGCTGAGTCTCTGGCCAGAGACTCGACCTCATCTGTGAACCCTCTCACTAGATCGTACCCACAGTGACAGCCTAGGTAGCAACTAAGAAAGAGAAAGCTTCCATATCTACAAGGCAATTAACCAATGGGCCACTGGAGGCACATTCACCTAGAGGTTACAGTGTAGTAGACTTTTATGCATGTCCCCAGGATGTATGAGAGACAGACAGAGAGAGAGAGAGAGAGAGCCAGAGAGAGAGAGACAGAGAGAGAGAGAGAGAGAGAGAGAGAGAGAGAGAAAGTACTAAACTTAGTCTAGCTAGCTAATTTTGTATTGAATAATTCCTTGTTAAATATAAGTACTTTGAAAAGGCTACTTCTGATCAGTTTCCACCTAGTACTTCAAAGACAATGAAGCAAATGTTAGCCAATTAATGGTAGTTCTAACTTTGACAACCATTATTATTTACATATTACTATATTTTCTATTTTATATAAACATATCTCTTCGTTATTTTAATTGTCACAGAATTATGATAATTTATTGTTCATGAACCTCAACCCAATTATTTTGAAGGAAATAGAGCAAGAGAGGAGAAATAAAAGATTCAAAAATTTTAGAGCTGGATTGCCTCAAATCATTACGTAGCCCATTCCTGGCACAGCTGGTAGTAGAAATTTGATAACTGCCAGTCAGAAAGGAAGCTGGAAGGAAAAAAAGAAATCTAGTTCGAGTACATTTCCATAAGTGGTAACACAGCTACAGTTTGGGATATCTGCTGGTATTTAGAAGCTATCTCTGCCAAAACTTGAGGATAACGCTTGAAGAGAGCTCTGTTTTGTCAGAAGTATAACTGCTATCTGAGCTACAGATAAGAGAGGAATAAACTAGAAGTTGAAAGTGGAGGGTGCTAAAAAGTTTAACTGTGTTGGTATAAAAAAAAACCCAACATATACCTATAAGTTATATATCCTGAAATCTCACACTATGTAGCTAATTGAGTAATATTATATGAAGATAGGACAGTAGAAAAACAATTGCAAGAGAAATCCCCAACCTTTGAAAGGTAGAAAGCTTCCTGGAGTAGAAAATATAGAAGCCTTCCATGAGGAGAGGGTGAGGGATAGTCCTCTACCTAATTCCTAACAGATGGCAGGAAAGCTGACATTTGTTGTGTGCCTACCCTTTGTTACTGGCTGTCAGGCAATCATTTAATCCTTACAACTAATCGAGATTTTACTGTAATTTGCTAACACTCACAAACATATAAAATAGCACAGTATGTCTATTTCTGCAGGTCAAACTTTAAAAAGAACTCGTTTTATGCTGCTTGCCCATTGTAATGACATGGGGTAAAAGAAAAGGGAGGACACTCTAAAGAGGGGCTAATTGATTTATTTAGCAATATCTAATCAATTTATTTAGCAATATGCAATAGCAAAACACAAAGGCAATTCAAATGAGGTGCTAACGACAGAAAATAAAGGTGGTTACGATTCAACTATATACATTGATAACAATATCATGTCAAAGGAGTACACATACACATAAGTTTAAAAGATCTCAACATATATTTACTATTGATCAAAAATTACTTGGCTAAATATACAAGTAACATCAGTAAGGAGTATCCAAAAGCAGTAATAAGCGCTATAGGATAGTAACTATTACAGTAGATGCCAAAAGCTCACCAAACAATAGGAAAAACAACAGTGGAAATGTCATAAATCAAAACCTTGCCAGGTCTGTAGCTGAGAGAAACTCAGGCGTCTCCCACTGCTGCTTGTTAGTTCTCAAGAATGTTGCTGCTGTTGCAGTTGCTGTTGTGGTTGTTGTTCCTGGAAGTTAGGGAGTCTTCTGATGCTGCAAGCTGCATACAAGTTTCTAAAATGCTAACACGTTCTTAAGGAGGCTAACCGAGGGGAACAACACTAGGAGGTTGGGAACCATCCAGACCTCACCAGGTCCCTGGCTGGAAGTTAGGGTGTCTCTTGGTGTTGTGAGCTGTATGTTGCTGGAAGTTTCCAAAATGTTAGAATGACGAATAATCACCAATGACAAATGACAAAATGACAAAATTACACTGCCAACTGAGGTCTGTCTTATAAATTTTCTCAGATGTACCCTAGAGCCAAGTTCCTTGTTCCTGCCTCCCTCTCCAGAAATGGCCAGTTCCAGGAGGGTCCAGCAGTTACTGTGATAAGAATATTGTTTATCTGGCTGAAGGGCCAGTTCATTTGGACAAACAACCCCTGCTGTTCTCGCCTGGGACCATTGGCCCAAGGCCTTTCAAAGACTGGCAACATGCCTGTCATGTCATTTTGATATAACTTAGTTACTTCTCCACCTCATCTGCTGATGTGGGCAAAACAGACAGAAAGCAACATCATCTCGTATCTCTCCTACTCCCTACTCGGGAGAATGAGACCAAAGGGGGAATTCTGTTAACCCCAATCACAGAATTCTTTTAACCCTAAGCTAGCCATCACCTCACATGCAGTAACAGACAAAAGCTAACAGACAAAAGTTAACATCAGCCAATGAAGGCAATTTTCTTAACATCTTTCCTACACCCATATTTGGATAAAAAATCATTCTTATTTTTCTTTGTGGAATAATTTTCTTCTTTCTCTGCATGTCCCTTAAATATTGGTATTACTCTGGATTCCTTTTTTGACTCTTCCTCTCCTTTTCCTTAGGAAATCTCAAATATCAACACTTGTTGTCCTAAAAGTTGAGCTTACAGGGCCAACTGTCATAAATATCTCCACTTGAATATCACACAGGCACCTAAAACTCAACAACAATAATAACAGCAACCATGTATTGAGTGTTTTCTATGTGCCAGACTTTATTCTAAACTTGTTCCATGTTTTATTTTATTTAATCCTACCAATGACAATATGAGGTAAATACTATTATTTCCATTTTACAGATGAAGAGTTAGGGAAAAGAGAAGTTGCATAATTTTCCCAAGAGCAAACTTAATATAAACAAACAATTGAATCATTATCATTCTACTATCTTCTCTATTCCAGGAAATAGCACAACCCAGATTCCTCACCCAGAAATTTGTAATAGTTTTGACTCCACTTTCCCCATTACCCCTTCATCTACTCAATCATGCTCTCTTCGTCATTGTATTCTTAGTGCCCAACAGAACCAACACTCAGTAAATATTTATGCAATGAATAAACTTCCTTAATTAATTATATAAAATTCATGGCACATGTTTTTGCCCAAAATTCAGAAAATAAGATTAGTAGAAATTAAACAAAGAGTGACTTTTTGTAATAAAGCTGGTTAATATACCACATGCTAGTACTAAAAAGAATAACAACAAACTGATTTACTTAGAAGGAGAGCCTGGTTTCTGAGTCAAAGGCACTTATAAAATGTTACAATTTTACAGGAAGAACACTTTATAATCACAATAAGAAAGTTACACAACCACAGGAACGAAAAAAAATATTTTAAGACGAGTTTCTCAAGGAAGATACAAACTTAACAGAAAAAAAATATTGGATTTCTGAGGATATGAAAAATTAAAATTAGGACAAACTGGTAATAATGACATTTGAGATTAAAATTATTTTGGATTATAATATAATATTGGATAATAAAATATAGATTATATAATATTGATTATAACATAATATTGTAAACATTATATCAACATACGGGCAAGGCAATACCTTAATGGACATATGACAACAATGATTTAATTGGGTAGTGTAATTATGGTTTTCTTTTTGTGTAATTTCTATTTTTTTTGTAATTATATAGCACAAAGAAATATTAGATGTAATATAAATAGGAGAACAAGAATATGGATCTTCAGCAACTGTCAAAATGGAAATAATCTAGATCAGAAGATCTCACAAACGTGCCTGCATCAGAACCACTTGGACAAATTGTTAAAACAGAGTACCTGGCCGTACCCCCAGAGTTAGATCAATAAGTTTTCTATGGAGCCTAAGAACCTGTGTTTTTAAACAAGCCCCTGTAAATACAGACGTCATTGATAGAGGGGCACACTTTGTTTAGGTAATATTTGTGACATGAATTTTAGGTTGTCAACTGGTTAATTTCTTGCTGTCATTATGAATCTGGCTAGTTTGGGTTATTTTTAGCTGTGTGCACATGGACACGTTCCTTCAATGTAATGTACGTTTCATTATTTTTCTGTTAAACTTACTTTTAAAAAGAAGTTTTATTGAGATAAAATTAATATACAATAAATTGCACATATTTAAAGTATACAATTTGAAAAATTTTGTCACATAGGTAACAATCAAAATAATGAACATATCCATCACTCACAAAAATTTCCTTATCTTTTCAACAAATGGTGCTGAACAACTGGACTTTTCATGCCAAAAAAAACAACAACAACAACAAAAAAAACGAATCTAGACACTGACATCACACCTTCACAAAAATTGACTCAAAATGGATCAGAGACCTAAATGTGAAACACAAAACTATAAAGCTCCTAGAAGATAACATAGGAAATACCCTAGATGACCTTGGATGTGGTGATGACTTTTTAGATACTCATACAACAAAAGCACTATACATGAAAGAAATAATTGATGTGCTGGACTTCATCAAAATGAAAAATTTCTGCTCTGCAAAAGACAATGTCAAAAGAATGAAAAGACAAGCCACAGATCGGGTGAAAATATTTGCAAAAGACACATCTGATAAAGGACTATTATCCAAAATATACAAAAGACTCTTAAAACTCAACAATAAGAAAAACAACCTGATTGAAAAATGGGCCAAAGACTTTAACAGACACCTCACCAAAGAAGATATAGAGATGGAAAATAAGCATATGAAAGGATGTTCCACATATGACATCAGGGAAATACAAATTAAAAGAACAATGAGATGCCACTACACACCCATTAGAGTGGCCAAAATTCCAGAACACAGACAATACCAAATACTAACAAGGATGTGGAGCAACAGGAACTCTCATTCACTGTTTGTGGGATGGCAAAATGGTGCAGCTACTTTTTAAGACAGTTTGGTGGTTTCCTACAAAATGAAACATACTCTTTCCATATGATCCAGCAATAGCATTCTTTAGTATTGACCCAAAGGAGTTGAAAACGTATGTCCACACAAAAATCTGTGTTTATATAGCAGCTTTATTCATAATTGCCAAAACTTGGAAGCAACCAAGATGTCCTTCAGGTGAATGGATAAAGAAACTGTAGCACATCTAGACAATGGAATATTATTCATCACTAAAAGGAAATTAGCTATTAAGCCATGAAAAAACAGAGGAACTTTAAATGCATATTACTAAGTGAAAAATGCCAAACTGGAAAGGCTGCATACTGTATGATTCTAAGTATAGGACATTCTGGAAAAGAAAAAAATATAAAGAGAGTAAAAAGACCATTGTTTGCTAGAAGGTGGGGGTGGGAGAGATAAACAGTCAGAGCACAAAAGATTTTTAGGGCAGTGAAAATACTCTGCATGATAATATAACGATGGATACATGCAATTATACACGTGTCCAAACCCACAGAATAAACAACTCCAAGAGTGAACTCTAAGGTGAACTATGGACTTTGGGTGATAACGATAAATCAATGTAGGTTCATCAGTTGTTACAAATGTACCCCATCTGCTGGTGGGTGCTGAGTGTAGAGAACTTGTGCCTGAGTATATATTTATGCATGTGTGGGAGCAGCGGGTATATGGGAAATCTCTGTATCTCTTTCAATTTTCCTGTGAACCTCAAACTGCTCTAAAATAAAAGGTCTTTAAAAAATTGTTAAAGTGAACATTATAAATATGAAAAACTTCCTTGTGTCTCTTTAAAATATCTTCCTCATGACTACCCATCCCCCCCAAGGCATGGATTGATTTTCTTTGTTACTATAATTTGCATTCTCTAGAATTTTATATAAAAGGAATTATACAGAAGCCACTTTTTGTCTAACTTTTCACTCAGCATAATTATTTTGAGGTTCAGGCATGGTGTGGTGTGTGTCAATAGTTCATTCACTTTTATTGCTGTGTAGTATTCCATTATACAACTATACTAAAATTTGTTGATTCACCCACTGGGTAATGAGCAGGTGAGTTGTTTCCTGTTACTGGCTATTAGAAATAAAGCTATCATGAACACATGTACAAGCTTTATATAGACATATGCTTTCATTTCTCATGGGTAAATGCCTAGGAATGGACAGGGTCATATGATAAGTTTATGTTTACCTTTTTTTAGAAACTGCCAAACTGTTTTCCAAAGTGTGCATCATTTTAGATTCACACCAGCAACCTATGATAGCTCCAGTTGGTCCACATCCTTGTCTTTACTGGGTATAGTTCTGTTTTAGTATTTAGACGTTCTAATAGGTTTATAGTAGTATCGCATTATGTTTTTTTATGCATTTCCCTAGTTAATAACATTGAGTAACTTTTCATGTTTACTTTGTGAAGTGTCTTAATATCTTATGCCAATTTGTTTCTAAATAAATTTAATTTGAGGATGTTTGTTTTACTATTGAGCTTTGAGATTTCTTTATATATTCTGGATATAAGACTTTCATCAGATATGTGATTTGCAAATATTTTTTCCTAGACTGTGTTTTGTCTTATCTTTCTCTTAACAGTGTCTTCAGAAAAGTTCTTAATTTTGACGAAATACAAAATCTTACAGCCTTTTCTTTTATGGATCATGTTTTTGTTGTCTTATCTAGGAAATATCCGCCTAATACAGGATATTGTCCTATGCTTTCTTCTAAAATATTTATAGATTTTGGTTTAAATTTAAGTCTATGATTCATTTTGAGCCAATTTCTGAATATAGTGCAACTACAGGCATGTTGCTGATCTTAGGAAAAAGAAATGAAGTCTTTCTCCACTGAGTATAATTTCAGCTAAAGGGGTTTGGTAGAAGCCCCTTAAGGTCAAGGAAACCTCTTCTGTTCCTAGTTTGCTGAGAGTATTTAATCAGAGACAGAAATGAATTTTGTTAAATGCTTTCTCTGCTACTATCTATTCAAATAATTATATGGAGGGCTTCAGTTTTTTAGTTTTTTAGTCTTTCAATATGGTGAATTACAATTTTTGATTTTCAAATGTTAAACCACTATGCATTACTGGCATAAACTCTCTTTGGCTATAGTGTATTAGGCACTTTATACGCCATTGGATCTGATTTCAAAATTCTGTTAAGGATTTCTGCATCTATGGTATATAATGAGCTATAGTTTTCTAGTTTTGTAATTTTTGTCTTTGTCTGGTGGGAGTAACAGGACATACCCATATTCGTTTCATAAAATTAGTTGGGCAGCAGACCTTATTCCTCTATTTTCTGAGTTTATGAAAGATTGATATTGAATCTTACATGAATATTTTATGTAATTCACCAGTGAAAACTCTTGGGCAGGAATTTGTGTGTGTGTGTGTGTGTGTGTGTGTGTGTGTGTGTGTGTCTGTGTATGTGTGTGAAGTGTGTAATAATTCAATTGTCTTAGGAAATATAGGGGTATTCATATTTTGCTTCATTTAGTTAGTCAGTTAGTTTTACTTAATGTATGCTTCTCAAACTATTTTCTCCATCTCGTATATCAAATTTATTGTTATAGTTTATACTATTCCCTTATTAATCTTTTCATGTCTGCAGGATCATTCCTGATATGGGTAATTTGTGTTTTCTATTTTATCATCAGTCATGGTAACAAGCAATTGCCAACTTTTAGCTGTGTATGTTTTTACTAGTTCACATATTTCTAGTCCTACTTTTATCTTTATTATTTCCTTATTTTTATTTTTTTTAATTAAAGTTTCTTGGGAAAAATTCTTAGCAAACTTACACAGATTTCAGATGTACAATTCCGTATTTAGGGATCTATAAATCCCACTGTGTGTTCACCACCCAGAGTCAGTTCTCCTTCTTCACTATATATTTGATCCACTTTACCCTCATCTGCCACCTCCCTCCCCGCTTACCCTCTGGTAACCACTAAACTATTGTCTGTGTCTATGAGTTTTTGTTTCTCACTTGTTTGTCTTGTTCTTTTGTTGTTTTTGGTTTATATACCACATATCAGTGAAATCATATGGTTCTCTGCTTTTTCTGTCTGACTTATTTCGCTTAGCATTATAGTCTCAAGGTCCATCCATGTTGTCACAAATGTTCCTATATCTTTTCTTACTGCCGAATAGTATTCCATTGTGTATATTTACCACAACATCTTTATCCATTCATCTATCGAAGGACATTTTGGTTGTTTCCACGTCTTGGCCACCGTAAAAAAAGCTGCAATAAACATTGGAGCATACTTGTCTTTAAGTGTAGATTTTTTCAGATTTTTTGGGTAGATACCCAGGAGAGGGATTGCTGGGTCATATGGTAATTCTGTTCTTAATTTTTTGAGGAACCTCCAAACTGCCTTCTTTAGCTGCTGCACCAGTCTGCATTCCCACCAACAGTGTATGAGGGTTCCTTTTTCTCCAAAGCCTCTCCACACTTGTTACTATTTGTCTTGTTGATGATAGGCATTCTGACTGGGGTGAGGTGATATCTCATTGTGGTTTTTATTTGCATTTCTCTGATGATCAGTGATGTTGAGCATCTTTTCATATGTCTCTTTGCCAGTGGATGTTCTCTTTGGAGAAATGTCTCTTCAGGTCCTCTGCCCATTTTTCAATAAGGTTGTTTGTTTTTTGTTGCTGAGTTGCATGAATTCCTTGTATATTTTGGATATTAGCCCCTTATCAGAGGTATTGTTTGCAAAAATCTTCTCCCATTCAGTTGGTTCCCTCTTTATTTTGTCGATGGTTTCATTGGCTGTGCAGAAGCTTTTAAGTTTGATATAGTCCCATCATTTATTTTGGGTTTTACTTCACTTGCCTTTGGTGTCAAATTCATAAAATGCTCTTTGAACCCAAGGTCCATAAGTTTAGCACATATGTTTTATTGTATGAGTTTTATTCTTTCAGGTCTTATGCTTAAGTCTTTGATCCATTTTGAACTAATTTTGGTACATGATGACAGATAGCAGTCCAGTTTCATTCTTTTGCATGTGGCTTTCCAATTCTCCCAGCACCGTTTATTGAAGTGGCTGTCTTTTCTCCATTGTAGGTTTTTTGCTTCTTTGTCAAAAATTATCTGCCCATATTTATGAGGTTTTACTTCTGGGTTCTCAATTATATTCCAGTGGTCTATGTGTCTGTTTTTCTGCCAATAACATGCTGTTGTGGTTATTGTTGCCCTGTAGTACAAGCTAAAGTCAGGGAGTGTGATATCTCCAGCATTGTTCTTTTTTCTTAAGATTGCTTTGGCTATTCGGGGTCTTTTGTGGTTCCAAACAAATCTGATGATTTTTTTGTACTATTTCTTTAAAAAATGCCATTGGGATTTAATGGGGATTGCATTAAATCTGTATATTGCTTTGGGTGATATGGCCATTTTAACTATGTTGATTCTTCCAATACATGAGCATGGAATGTCTTTCCATTTCTTTTTGTCTTCTTCAATTTCTTTTTAAAATGTCTTGTAGTTTTCAGCATATAGGTCTTCCATATCCTTGGTTAAGTTTATTCCTAGGTATTTTATTCTTTTTGCTGCAATTGCAAAAGGAATTGTTTTTTGTATTTCTTTTTCTGAGATTTCATTCTTAGTATATAGGAATGCAATGGATTTTTGTGCGTTGATTTTGTAGCCGGCCACATTACTGTATTCATTGATTGTTTCTAATAGCTTTTTGGTGGAGTCTTTAGGGTTTTCTATACACAGTGTCATGTCATCTGCATAGAGTGACAATTTAATTTCTTCATTCCCAATTTGGATGCCTTTTATTTCTTTCTCTTGCCTGATTGCTCTGGCAAGGACTTCCAACACTACGTTGAAAAGCAGAGGTGAGACAGGACAGCCCTGTCGTGATCCTGAACGTAGCCCAGTCATGTTCCTGAACGTAGAGCAAAGGGCTTCAGTTTTTCACCGTTAATTATGAGATTAGCTGAGGGTTTGTCATATATGGTCTTTATTATGTTAAGGTATTTTCCTTCTATACCTATTTTATTAAGTGTTTTAATCATAAATGGATGTTGTATCTTGTCAAATGCTTTTTCTGCATCAATTGATATAATCACATGATTTTTGTCCTTTATTTTGTTTCTGTGATGTGTCACATTGATGGATTGGCGTATGTTGAACCATGCTTGTGCTTCTGGGATAAACCCCACTTGGTAGTGATGAATAATCTTTTTAAGGCATTGTTGCATTCGATTTGCTAGAATTTTGTTTAGGATTTTTGCATCTGTATTCATCAGAGATATTGGTCTGTAGTTTTCTTTTTTTGTGTTGTCCTTCCGAGGTTTTGGTATCAGGGTAATGTTGACCTCATAAAATGAATTATGGAATAGTCTCTTCAATTTTTTGGAAGAGTTTGAGCAGGATTAGTATTAGATCCTCTTTGAAGGTTTGGTAGAATTCACTAATGAAGCCATCTGGTCCCGGACTTTTGCTTATGGGAAGGTTTTAGATGACTGATTCAATTTCGTTACTGGTGATGGGTCTGTTTAGATTTTCCAGTTCTTCATGGTTCAGCCTAGGAAGGCTATATGTTTTTTAAGAACTTGTCCATTTCTTCAACATTATTGAATTTGGTGGCATATAGTCCTTCATAATATTCTTGGGTGATCCTTTGTATTTCTGTGGTATCCGTTATAACTTCTCCTTTTTCATTTCTGATTTTGTTAGTGTCTTCTCTCTTTTTATCTTAGTGAGTCTAGCTAAGGGTTTGTCAATTTTGTTCATCTTTTCAAAGAACCAGATCTTTGTCACATTAATTTTTTCTATTGTCTTCTTGTTCTCTATTTCATTTAGTTCTGCTATGATTTTAATTATTTCCTTTCTTCTGCTGGCCTTGGGTTTCATTTGTTCCTTTTCTAGTTCTTTGAGGTGTAATGTGAGGTTATTTATTTGGGATTTTTCTTGTTTCTTCAGAAAGGCCTGTAATGATATAAATTTCCCTCTTAAAACTGCTTTCGTTGTATGCCAAAAATTTTGGTAGGATGTATTTTCATTCTCATTTGTTTCTATGTATCTTTTGATCTCTCCTCTAATTTCTTCTTTGACCCGGTCATTTCTTTAAAGATATGTTATTTAATCTCCATGTGTTTGTGGTTTTTCCTTCTTCCTTTTTGCAGTTGATATCCAGTTTCCAAGCCTCGTGATCAGAGAATATGCTTGGTATGATTTCAATCTTCTTAATTTTGCTGAGGTTAGTTTTAAGCCCCGATATATGGTCTATCCTTGAGAATGTTCCATGTACACTATAAAAAAATGTATAGTCTGATGTTTAAGGATGAAGTGCTCTATAAATGTCAATTATGTCTATTTCATCTAGTGTGTCATTTAGGGCTGCTATTTCGTTATTTATTTTTTGTTTGGATGATCTATCCATAGCTGTCAATGATGTATTTAGGTCCCCTAGTATAATTGTGTTTTGGTCAATTTCTCCCTTTAGTTCTGTTAGTAGTTGCTTGGTATATTTCGGAGCTCCCTGATTGGGGGCATAAATATTGATGACTGTTATGTCTTCTTGTTGTATAGTCCCCTTTACCATTATGAAATATCCATCTTTGTCTCGGTATCTTTTTCACCCCGAAGTCTGTTTCATCTGATATCAGTATGGCTACACCTGGGTTTCTCTGGATACCATTTGCTTGGAGTGTCAATTTCCACCCTTTCACTTTGTCCTTATTTTTATTATTTTAAATTTTATGTGCTTCTCCTTTTATAGCTTAAGTGAAAAACTTAAATCACCAATGTTAAATCTCCCTTCTTTTTTTTTTTTTTCATTTATCCAGTTTTTTTTTTTTTAATTTATTTTTAATTTATTGGGGTGACAATTGTTAGTAGAATTACATAGATTTCAGTTGTGCAATTCTGTATCACATCATCCATAAATCACACTGTGTGTTCACCACCCAGAGTCAGCTCCCCTTCCATCACCATACATTTGATCCCCCTCACCCTCATCCCCCACCCCCCAACCCCCTTACGCTCTGGTAACCACCAAATTACGTTCCCCAGATTAATTTTCAAACCCCGTGGCCATCCTGTGGTCACCGACTGCCCTCCAATCCCCTCACCCTCCCCCTTCCCCCCAACCCTCCCGCCCATCTAGCAACCCTCAGTTTTTCCTCATTGTCTCCCAAACTGTTTCTGATTAGTTCATTCACTTATTCTTTTCTTTACAATCCGCAAATAAGTGAGATCATATGGTACTTATCTTTCTCTGTCTGACTTATTTCACTTAACATAATGTTCTCTAGATCCATCCATGTTGTTGCAAATGGTAAGATTTCTTTCTTCTTTATGGCTGCATAATACTCCATTGTATAAAGGTACCACAGTTTCTTAATCCAGTCATCTACCGATGGGCATTTTGGTTGTTTCCATGTCTTAGCTATTGTGTATAGTGCTGCAATAAACATAGGAGTGCATAGAGATTTTTGAATTGAAGTTCTGGATTTCTCCGGATAGATACCTAGGAGTGGAATTACTGGATCATAAGGTAGTTCCATTTTCAGAATTTTGAGATACCTCCATACTGTTTTCCATAGCGGCTGCACCAGTCTGCAATCCCACCAACAGTGCACAAGCGTTCCCTTTTCTCCACATCCGCGCCAGCACTTGTTGTTTGTTGATTTATTGATGATAGCCATTCTGACTGGGGTGAGGTGGTATCTCATTGTGGTTTTTATTTGCATTTCTCTGATGGTTAGTGAGGTTGAGCATTTCTTCATATGTCTGTTTGCCATCTGTATGTCCTTTTCAGAAAAATGTCTCTTCAAGTCCTCTGCCCATTTTTTAATTGGATCGTTTGTTTTTTTGGAGTTGGGTTGAGTAAGTTTTCCATAGATTTGTGATATTAATCCCTTATCAGATATATCATTGGCAAATATCTTTTCCCATTCAGTAGGATCCCTTCTTGTTTTATTGATGGTTTCCTTTGCTGTGAAAAAACTTTTTAGTTTGATATAATCCCACATGTTTATTTTTTCTCTTAGTTCCCTCGCGTGAGGGTGTATATCAGTAAAAATCTTACTCCGGGTAATGTCTGAGAAGTTTCTTCCTATATTTTCTTCTAGGTATTTTATGGTTTCAGACCTTACATTTAAGTCTTTAAGCCATTTTGAATTTATTTTTGTATATGGTGTAAGGAGGTGGTCCAACTTCATTTTTTTGCATGTGTCTGTCCAGGTTTCCCAGCACCATTTATTGAATAGACTGTCATTACTCCATCGTACATTCTTGCTTCCATTGTCGTAGATTAAATGGCCATATAGGCGTGGATTTATTTCTGGACTCTCTATTCTGTTCCATTGATCTATGTGTCTGTTTTTATGCCAGTACCATGCTGTTTTGATTACTGTAGCCTTGTAGTATAATTTGAAGTCAGGTATTGTTATACCTCCCACTTTGTTCTTATTTCTCAAGATTGCCTTTGCTATTCGGGGTCTTTTATGGTCCCATATAAATTTTAGGATTATATGTTCTATTTCTGTGAAAAACGACGTTGGCAGTTTGATAGGAATTGCATTGAATATGTATATTGCCTTAGGCAGTACGGACATTTTAACTATATTAATTCTTCCTATCCATGAACATGATATGTGTTTCCATCTATTTATATCTTCCTTCATTCCTTTCATCAGTGTCTTATAATTTTCTGAGTATAGATCTTTTACTTCTTTGGTTAAATTTATTCCCAGGTATTTTATAGTCTTTGGAGCGATTGTAAATGGGATTGTTTTTTTAATTTCTCCCTCTGATGTTTTATTATTGGTATATACAAATGCAACTGATTTCTGAATATTAATTTTGTATCCTGCCACTTTACTAAATTCATCTATCAGCTCTAATAGCTTCTTGGTGGAGTCTTTAGGGTTCTCTCTATATAGTATCATATCATCTGCATACAATGATAACTTTACTTCCTCCTTACCAATCTGGATGCCTTTTATTTCTTTTTCTTGTCTGATTGCTGTGGCAAGAACTTCCAGAACTATGTTGAATAGAAGCGGAGATAGTGGGCATCCTTGCCTTGTTCCTGATCTTAGGGGGAATGGTTTTAGCTTTTCCCCATTGAGTATGATGTTAGCTGTGGGTTTGTCATATATGGCCTTTATTATGTTGAGATAAGATCCCTCCATTCCCACTTTCTTAAGGGTTTTTATCATAAATGGCTGTTGGATTTTATCAAATGCTTTTTCTGCATCTATTGATATGATCATGTGATTTTTATTTTTCATTTTGTTAATGTGGTGTATCACATTAATAGATTTGCGGATGTTGAACCACCCCTGCATACCAGGGATGAATCCCACTTGATCGTGGTGAATGATCTTTTTAATGTATTGCTGAATTCTGTTTGCTAATATTTTGTTGATGATTTTTGCATCTATGTTCATTAAAGATATCGGCCTGTAGTTTTCTTTTTTTGTGGTGTCTTTGTCTGATTTTGGGATCAGGGTGATAGTGGCTTCGTAAAAAGTGTTTGGGAGTCTTCCCTCCTTCTATATTTTTTGGAAGAGCTTGAGGAGAATTGGTGATAATTCTTTTTTGAACGCTTTGTAAAATTCACCTGTAAAGCCATCTGGTCCAGGGCTTTTGTTTGTTGGGAGACTGTTGATTACTGATTCAATTTCCGTGGTGGTAATCAGTCTATTCAGGTTTTCTGTTTCTTCTTGAGTTAGCCTTGGAAGGTTGTACGCCTCTAGAAAATTGTCCATTTCTTCCAAATTGTCAAATTTGTTGGCATATAGTTGCTCATAGTAACTTCTTAAAACTCTTTGTATTTCTGCAGTGTCCGTTGTCACTTCTCCTCTTTCGTTTCTGATTTTATTAATTTGGGTCCTCTCTCTCTTTTTTTTAATGAGTCTGGCTAAAGGTTTGTCGATTTTGTTTATCTTCTCTAAGAACCAACTCTTGGATTCATTGATCTTTTGCATTGTTTTTCTGGTTTCTATTTCATTTATTTCTGCTCTGATCTTTATTATCCCCTTCCTTGTGTTCCCTTTGGGCTTATTTTGCTGTTCTTTTTCCAAATCCCTTAAATGTGAAGATAAACTGTTGATTAGTGATGTTTCTTGTTTCTTTAGGTAGGCCTGCAAAGCTATGAATTTCCCTCTTAGGACTGCTTTCGCGGCATCCCATAGATTTTGGGTCGTTGTGTTTTCATTTTCATTTATCTCGAGATATCTTTTGATTTCTTCCTTGATCTCCTGCTTGACCCATTCATTATTTAGTAATAAGTTATTCAGCCTCCATGAATTGGTGTGTCTTCCAGTTTTTTTCCTGTAGTTCATTTCTAATTTCATAGCATTGTGATCAGAGAAGACAATTGGTATGATTTCAATTTTCTTAAATTTATCAAGACTTGTTTTGTGGCCTAACATATGATCTATCTTGGAAAATGTTCCATGTGCGCTTGAGAAGAAGGTGTATTTTGCAGCATTGGGGTGAAATGTTCTGAAAATATCGATTAAATCCAAGTGGTCCAATGTATCATTTAAGGCTGTTGTTTCCATATTGATTTTCTGTCTGGAAGACCTGTCCCTTGTGGTAAGAGGTGTGTTGAAGTCCCCGACTATAATAGTGTTACTGTTGATCTCTGCCTTTATGTCAGTCAGTACCTGTTTTATATATTTAGGTGCTCCTATGTTGGGTGCATCGATGTTTACTAGGGTTATGTCCTCTTGTCGGATCGATCCCTTTATTATTATATAGTGCCCATCTTTATCTTTTAGTATGTTCTTCATTTTAAAGTCTATTTTGTCAGAAATAAGTATTGCAACTCCAGCTTTTTTCTCGTTTCCATTTGCATGAAATATCTTACTCCAACCCTTCACTTTCAGCCTGTGTGTGTCTTTTGTTCTGAGGTGAGTCTCTTGTATACAGCATATACAAGGGTCTTGCTGTCTTATCCAGTCAGCCACCCTATGTCTTTTGATTGGAACATTTAATCAATTTATATTTAAAGTGATTATTGATAGGTACATAGATATTGCCATTTTTAAATTTGTAGTTAGGTTGTTTTGATCTTTCTTCTATTTACAGAAGTCCTTTTAGTATTTCTTGCAATGCTGGCTTGGTGGTAATAAATTCCTTTAGCTTATTTTTTTCTGGAAAGCTCTTTATCTCTCCATCAACTTTAAATGATAGCCTTGCTGGATAAAGCAATCTAGGTTTTAGGCCTTTGTTTTCCATCACTTTAAGTATCTCCTGCCACTCCCTCCTGGCCTTCAATGTTTCTGTAGAAAAATCATTTGATACTCTTATGGGAGTTTCCTTGTATGTAACCCTCCGTCTTTCTCTTGCTGCTTTTAGGATTCTCTCTTTGTCTTTAAGCTTTGCCATTTTAACTATAATGTGTCTTGGTGTGGACCTGTTTGGGTTAATCCTGGTTGGAACTCTCTGCACTTCCTAGACTTGTATGTTGGTTTCCTTCATCATGTTGGGGAAGTTTTCAGACATTATTACTTCAAATATGTTCTCAATCCCTTGCTTGCTCTCTTCACCTTCTGGTATTCCTATGATGCGCATGTTGTTGCGCTTGATGTTATCCCAGAGGTCTCTTAGGCCATCTTCATTGTTTTTTATTCTTTTTTCTTTTTGTTGTTCCGTTTGGGTGATCTCTGCTACCTTGTCTTCTAAGTCGCTGATTCGATCCTCTGCTTCATCTAGCCTGCTGGTAATTCCTTCAAGTGAGTTCTTAATTTCGGTAATTGTGTTCTTTAGTTCCTACTGGTTTTTCGTTATGATTTCTACATCCTTCTTTATGTTTTCTCTAAGCTCGTTTGTTATGATTTCTACATCCTTCTTTATGTCTTCTCTAAGCTCCTTAAACATTCTTATCACCAGTGTTCTGAACTGTCTCTGAGAGGTTGGTTACGTCTGCTTCATTTGGTTCCAGTTGTGGAAGCTTCTTCTGTTCTTTTATTTGGGACGTGTATCTTTGTTTCCCCATTCTGGCTGACTGCGTTTATTTTGATATATTAGGTAGATCCCCTAGAGTTCTTAGTTCTTGCTAGGTTATCTTATGTAGTATGTGTCCTTTATATTTGACTCGCACCACGTCGTCCTCCTCTGCGTGTGCTCCAAAGGTGAGTCTTGTGTTGTGTACACTGTCCCGTTCAAGAAGATCTTTAATTGCTTCCCGCTAATGAGCAGGTGGGGTCAACTCCTGGGCTGACCTGCCGTGAGACTTGGCTCTGCCCCTCGCAGGGCACTCTGCTGCGTGAGGGTTGACCACCCCAATGTGATTTGGCCTCTATGGGCTCCAGAGCCTGCCGAGAACCCCCTCTAGGTGTGTGACCTGCAGGTCAAACCCGGCTGCACTCCGATTTGGTCTGGAGTTGGCCCCCGGATATGCCGAGTCCCATGCCACCCAAGCTGGGCCCCGGCAGGGAAGTCCCAGAACAAGGCAAATCACCAAGCACAGCAGCAACGACAACAGCAAAGAGAAAAAAAAAAAAAACAGCCGATAACCCCCGCTCGACACAGGCAAAGATATCAAAGATACAAGACAAAGCAAAACAAAACCAAGCAAAGCAAAACAAAGCAAAACAAAAAGCAGCGACCGTCTCGGCCTGAGCCCACCAAGCAATGACCAGGTTGTCCTCTGCTGTACCAAAGAGCCCCCTGCTTATTGCGCAGGCAGAGCCGGTCACCTGGTGACCAGAGAGACTTTGGGACTGCAGACTTAAAAGCGTGGGCCTGAGGGGTCTGGATGATAGTCTCCACAAAGTCAGTGCAGCTTCTGCCCTTGTCCGCATGTATGCACACCGAGAGGAGCACCACCAGTCCTTTGTCCAGAGCTCCAGAGTCCTAGGGCACTCCTTCAGTGTGTGTGTATGGGTGCGGCGGGAGATTTCTGATCTGCTGACCGTGCCTCACAAGCTGGGCCCCGGCAGGGCAGTTTCAGAACAAAGCAAATCACCAAGCACAACAGCAACAACAACAACAAAGAAAAATATCAAATACGTTCACATGCAAAACCACCTTATAACCCCACTCGACAGAGGCAAAGATATCAAAGATATAAAGACAAAGCAAAACAAGACAAAACAAAGCAATACAAAAAGCAGCGACAGTCTCGGCCTAAGCCCACCAAGCAATGTCCAGGTTGTTCTCTGCTGTACCAAAGAGCCCCCTGCTTATTGCGCAGGCAGAGCCGGTCACCTGGTGCCCAGAGAGACTTTGGGACTGCAGACTTAAAAGCGTGGGCCTGAGGGGTCTGGATGATAGTTTTTACAATGTCAGTGCAGTTTCTGCCCTTGCCTGCACAAATGCACACTGAGAGTGGCACCACCAGATACGTGACCAAAACTCTTGAGTCTTAAGGCACCTCTTCAGTGTGTGTGTGTGAGTGCGGGCGGGAGATTTCTGATCTGCTGAAAGCCCAGAGCTGCGCCTGCCTCACTGCTGATCTCCGGGTGCGTCTCGGCAGCTGCACCCACCCCACCCTAGGCAAGCCAGGAAGGGTGGGGGCTGGGGATGGAGGGGTCTTCACTCTCCCAGCCCAGCCGTGCGTCGCCCTCTTCCCGCAGGCCAGAAAAGGTGGTGGCTGGGGGTGGAGGCGTCTCTTCTCTCCTAGCGCAGCCAAAATCACGCACACTACCCAGTCTGCCTGGGTCAGGGCTGCCCGTCAGGCATCCCAAAGCCTGAGCCTCAGATACCAGTCCTCGGTTCAGGAGCGGGTTTAAGTCTCTGGAAGGGCGGAGTAAGATTGGAAGAGCGGGGCGGGGGGGGGGGAGCCCAGGTATGGAGACTGCGCCCCCCGTCCGCCGCAGGGCGCGCCGCCTTCCCGGCGGGAGAAATCAGCCGTGGGACGCAGAGAAAGAGCCTACCCCCGGTCTCTGCGCTCTCCGCTCCGCCTGGGATCCCGTGCGTGCCCGGCTCAGCGGTTTTCGGTTTTCGCCCCCGCCAGCTGAGGCTCCGTTGGGGGCTGGGCTCTCCCGCCGCTGCCGGCCGGGCGCTCTCACGCCGCTCCTCTTTTTCCTTTCCTTGCTCCGTCCAGTTAGCGTACCTTCAAGAATTTCTTAGCTTCAAGTAATCCATGCCTTCTTTTTAAAGATGAGTATTTACAGCTATTTCCCACTGAGCCCTGCTTTAACTCCATCCCACAAAATTCTCAGTATGAGGCATTTTGATCATTATGCAACTTGAAATATTTTCTAATTTTCCTTGTGATTTGTTCCTTTGTCTATCAGTTATTTAGAATGGAGCTTCCTAATTTCCAAATAACTAGGGATTTTCTACTGATCTTATTGTTATTGACTGCTTATTCATTCCATGTGGTAGAGAATATATACTGATGTTTTCAATCTTTTGGTATTTATAAGGTCCCATTATATAGTCTATCTTGGGGGAAATTCCATATGCTCTTGAAAAAAAATGCATTCTGTAGTTATTGGACTCTATATGTGTCAGTCGTGTCTATGTTGTTAATATTGAAATTCAAATCATCTATGCCTTCAATGAATTTTTTCCTAGTTCTGTCAATGACTTAGGTGTGATCACTAGGATCTACATCTGTGATTGGGGATTTATTTCTCCCTTTAATTCTGTCAGTTTTGGCTTCATGTATTTTCAAGCTCTGTTGTGATGTTTTAAACAGACTTTTAGCCTGAATAAATTTCTTTATATTTCTTTTTTTATTATTAAAGTTTATTTGGGTGGCAATTGTTAGTAAAGTTATATGGGTTTCACGTGTACAGTTCTGTAACACATCATCTATTTGATTGCGTGTTCACCACCCAGAGTCAGTTCTCTTTCCATCACCATATATTTGATCCCTTTTACCCTCCTCTACCACCCCTCTCCCCCCTTACCCTCTAGTAACCACTAAACTATTGTCTGTGTCTATAAGTTTTTGTTTCTTCATTTGTTTGTCTTGTTCTTTTGTTGTTTTCAGTTTTATATATTTCTTTTATGCAGGTATGCTGTTAAAGAATTCTCTCATCATTATCAGAAAATATCTTAAATTTGCTTTTTACTTTTGATGTACATTGTCACTGTACATAATTGTGTCTGCAAATATTTTCAACTAATGATGATTCTACATTGTTCTACATCATCCATTCTTTCTTATGAGAAGTCCAACCTCATTCATATCATTATGCCCCTGTACATAATGTGTTTTTTTCTATAGGTTCTTTCAGATTTTCTTTTAATCTCAGGGTTGTTTTTTTTTTTCTTTGTTTGTTTATTTTGTTCTGTTTTTTTCTTGTTTTGCTTTTTGTTTTTCCAGTGGATTCGTTATGATATGCTTAGGTGTAGTTTTCTTTAGTTTTCTATTGCTTGGGTTCTGCTCAACTTTCTATATCAGCAAATTTAAATTTATCACCAAGTATGGAAAATTCTCGCTATTACTACTGTTTCATTAATTATTATTCTTTTTACTCTCCTGTTTTTTTCATTCCTGTTCTTATGGAACTCCATTTACATTAAATCACTGGATATTATCCCAGAGGTTATTGAGGCCCTCTTCATTTTCTTCTCTTTGTTCATCAGACTAGGTCTTTCTTCTGATTTATCTTCAAGTTCACTGACCCTTTCTTCAGTTGTCTCCATTCTGCTGTTAGCCTATCTAGTGAATTGTTCTTTCTTATACTTTGCTTTTGAAATCTAGACATTCCTCTTTATTGTTTTAAAGTTTCCAGCATTCTGTTGTGATTCTCTGTATGTTCACTCACTATGAAGAGACTCCCTTTAAATCAACAAATATATTTGTCCTATCTGCTTTAAATCATTATCTATAATGTTTAACATCTGTGTTATTTCAGAGTTAGTTTTCATTAATTGGTCTTTTTTTCACTATGGGTCAGTTTTACCTGTTACTTCTCATGTCTAGCAAGTTTTAATTGCATAACTGGACATTGTAGTTAATATGCAGACATCCTGGATGCTTTTACCTTCCTCTGAAAAGTATTGAACTTTTGTTTTAGGAAATAGTTAATACAGCTGAACTGAAACTTAAAACTCTGTTTTCCCTTCAATGGACAGCACTTAAATCTATGTTCATTTACTGCAGACTTCCAGCTATTCCTTTTTGCTGGGTTGTATGAATCCTCCCCTTAAATATAAAGCTCAGCATTCAACCAAGTGTTTGGGTGGAATTTACAAGCAGATTTTCAAGGTCTCCTCTCTGTGGCTCCCTTCATTCCACAATACCCCCCTCCTCCACATTACTTTCCAACCATTCTGGCATCCTCAACAATTTCCTCCGACTTCTCAAGTCAGTAAGACTTGAGACTTACTTACTTACAGTAAGACAGTAAGACTTTTTGTCTGGATTCTAGCCTTCCTATGCCACACAAACTGAAGGGTATACTCAGAGGGAAAGCCACATGAATGCAAATTTGCCCAGTGTACTTCCTTCCTTTCAAGAGTAGAATCCTCTCTACTTTTTTCCCGCTTTTGGTCACTCTCTGTGCTATTAAATAGCTGCTATATTTTGTCCAGAGTGTTTGCTTCTTATCTCATGAGCAGTTAATTTGATACAAGTCATTCCTCTCAAACTAGTTTTACTCAAATAGGTGTTCTGTATAACACTATTCAATTATTTTTTTAAGCAGACATGACTCTCCTAAATTGTTTATTAGGTATGAATTTTATAAACTCTACCTGTATTAGTGGTAACAGTGGAGCTGGAGAGAATTGCGCGTTCTCCAAGCTGCACTGTGAGAACCACCAATAGTATGGTGGAAGTTGTGGCCCTTTCTAAGGCCACGGCTCTTGCGACCTGCAGATGTCAGCCCTTGCATCTCCCTGCACTTGTGGACTTGTTTCGTGATCCACTGGGTGATAAGATTCCGTCTGATAGCATTATGGAATGCATCAATGAGGATGACCTCAAAGTATTTGCACATGGAATCTTCACCAACCCAGTAAGAATTCAGGACTCTCAGAGCCCCACAGTGGCATCCGGCTTGCTCCTCAGCAACAGACTGAAGGCTTCGAGCAAACTTTGGCTGGTTAATTCCGTGATGGACAGGCTTGCCATAGGTTGAAGCCTTAGGAACTAGATGTTCGCGGCCACCATGGCACGCACAAATCCATTATGTGACATATCCTTGCTTGGCTTTGTATCCCAGCCTGTGTGCTTTATCAGGCCAGGGTGGGGCAGGGGGCCCTGTGCAGTACTGCCAGCCGTGCACCCTGAGAAGAAACTGCATTACATCAGACTGCTTCTTCCTATGTAGCTCTTGGATATGCTTGTAAGCACCCATCTTGGCTTACTGGATGGCTGCAGCCAGGTGGAAAGGTTATTCAATTATTATTACGGTAGTCCCCCGTTATCCACATTCCAACACCCCTAGTCAATGTCTGAAACTGTGGATAGTACTGAACCCTATACATACTATGTTTTTTCTTATATATATGAGGTCTGACAATTGAGTTCATGAATTCATCCTAGAAAAAATGCAACATACCTCATTGCTGAATATCACTATGGTCACCTTCAAAGTACACTCCCCTTGGGAAGCTAGGCACTGACACCAGTGCCTAGTCCACCCTTCAAAGCAATTTTGGAACTCTTTTTCTGGAATGGCTATCAGACCTGTTGTATTACCCTTGACGTTCTGAATGTCATCAAAACGTCTTCCTTTCAATATTTCCTTTATCTTCAGGTAAAGAAAGAAGTCATTGGGGGCCAGATCAGGTGAGTAGGGAGGATGTTCCAATACGGTTATTTGTTTACTGGCTAAAAACTCCCTCACAGACAGTGCTGTGTGAGCTGGTGCATTGTCGTGATGCAAGAGCCATTAATTGTTGGCGAAAACTTAGGGTCCTCTAACTTTTTCAGGCAGCCTTTGCAGCACTTCCAAATAGTAAACTTGGTTAACTGTTTGTCCAGTTGGTACAAATTCATAATGAAGAATTCCTCTGATATCAAAAAAGGTTAGCAACATCATTAGAACAAGTTCGCGAACTTAATTGTTCGACCTCATACATACTTATGATAAAGTTTAATTCATAAATTAGGCACAGTAGGAGATTAACAACAGTAACTAATAATAAGATAGAAAATTCTACCAATATACTGTAATAAAAGTTATGTGAATATGGTCTCTTACTCAAAATTACTTAGTGTACTATACGCACCCTTCTTGTGATGATATGACATGATACAATTCCTACACTTTGAGATGAAGTGAGGTGAATGACATAGGCATTGTCACATAGTGTTAGGTTACTACTAACCTTATGAAGATATGGCTACTAAATGACCAATGGATGGGTAGCATATACAGTGTGGAAACACTAGATAAATGGATGATTCACGTCTTGGACAGGATGGAGCATAACTGTGTGAGATTTCACGCTGATCAGAACAGCACACAACTTAAAACGTAGAAATTGTTTACTTCTGCAATTTTCCGTTTAATATTTTTGAACCGCGATAGACCATAGGTAACTAAAACTACAGAATGTGAAACTGCAGATAAGTATGGACTACTGTAATAGGTGTCCTGTTAGGAGGAAAGTGGTAACATGGTCAAATGGAGCTCAGAAATATAGCGTTGCGAAACAAACAAATAGTTCTTTTTTCTCCAGGACTTTTAGACATCCTTAATGAGCTAGTGATCCCTATATGGAATGTGTTCTGAAGATCCTGTCCCAAACTTTTCCGTATATAATTAGCAACATTCACTGATTTCTTCCAAAATATTTATTGAGCCCCAAGTAGTGGAGACTAGAGTACAATCCTCTTTCTCCTTGTACAGTTGTACTCTCCTTGTAGAGTACAACTCTCTTTAGGCCACCGTTAACTATGCCTTTTAATCTTCCAATTTCATTGTGAGTCACTGACTCACAGTGCCTAGGTTATGTTGTTTCCTCCTCACAAATACTTACTTTGTAATCATCCTATCTATACAACAAAGGTGCTGTTGTGGGCAAAGTGAGATGAAAAACAGTGATTCACCAATCATTAATTTACAGGGACTAGATAAATGCACAAAGTTGTATCCATCAAAGATTAATAACCTGATAAATGTTTCATTTCTTCTTAAGTTGTTTTTCCCTTCTTTTCTTTATTAAGTCAGTGATTTCAACAAACTGATCAAACGTTGGCAGACTCAGGTCAAAAGCAGTCAGACCCCTGCTTTATATAGACCAGGAGCTAAGAATGTTTTTTTCTTTTTTCCCTATTCTTTTAATGGAATATTTTAAAATGGAGAAGAAAATATCTGAGAGACACCTCATTGGGCCACATGGCCTAAAAACCTTACTATATGGCCTTTTACAGAAAATGTGTGCTGATCCCTGAGATATAGTATAATACAATTATCTAAAACATGCACTATAGAATTCATTTTATCTAAAGATGCTAAAGTAGAAACCATGTTTAAAAAACGTATTATTAATGCAACAAAGAGCTGGTTTTTGAAAGGATTAATAAAATTGACAAACCCTTGGCTAGACTCACTAAAATAGATAAAGACACAAATAAACAAAATTAGAAATTAAAGGAAAGAAGATGCCATGGATGCCACAGAAATACAAAGGATCATCCAAGAATACTATGAAGGACTATATGCCACCAAATTCAATAACCTACCAGAAATGGACAAGTTCTTAGATACGTATAACATCCGTAGGCTGAATCATGAGGAATTGGAAAATCTAAATAGACCAATTGACAGTAAGGAAATTGAATCAGACATCCAAAATCTTCCCAAAAGCAAAAGTCCGGGACCAGATGGCTTCATTAGTGAATTTTACCCGACCTTCAAGGAGGATCTAATACCAGTCCTGCTCAAACTCTTCCAAAAAATTGAAGAAGACACAGTACTCCCTAACTTATTTTATGAGGCCAACATTACCCAGATACCACAACCTCGTAAGGATAACACAAAAAAAGAAAACTACAGACCAATATCTCTGAAGAATACAGATGCAAAAATCCTAAACAAAATTCTAGCAAATCAAATGCAACAATGCATTAAAAAGATTATTCATCACGACCAAGTGGGGTTCATCCCAGGGGTACAAGGATGGTCCAACATACGCAACTCCATCAATGTGATACGTCACATAAACAAAATAAAAGACAAAAAACATGTGATTATATCAATTGATGCAGAAAAAGCATTTGACGAGGTACAACATCCATTTATGATTAAAACACTTAATAACACAGGTATAGAAGGAAAATACCTCAATATAATAAAGGCCATATATGACAAGCCCTCAGCTAATCTCACAATTAACGGTGAAAAACTGAAGCCCTTTGTTCTACGTTCAGGAACACGACAGGGCTGTTCCCTATCACCTCTGCTTTTCAACATAGTATTGGAAGTCCTAGCCAAAGCAATCTAGCAAGAGAAAGAAATAAAGGGCATCCGAATTGGGAACGAAGAAGTTTAATTGTCACTTTTTGCAGATGACATGATGCTATATACAGAAAACCCTAAAGACTCCACCAAAAAGCTATTAGAAACGATAAATGAATACAGTAAAGTTGCTGGCTATAAAAATCAACGTACAAAAGTCCATTGCATTCCTGTATACTAACAATGAAATCTCAGAAAAAGAAATAAAAAAAAAATTCCTTTTGCAATTGCAACAAGAAGAATAAAATACCTAGGAAAAAACTTAACTATGCATGTGAAAGACCTATACACTGAAAAGTATAAGACATTTTTAAAAGAAATTGAAAAAGACATAAAGTAATGTAAAGACATTCCATGTTCATGGATTGGAAGAATCAACATAGTTAAAATGGCCATATTACCCAAAGCAATATACAGATTTAATGCAATCCCCATCAAAATCCCAGTGGCATTTTTTATAGAAATAGAACCAAAAGTCATCAGATTTGTATAGAACCACAAAAGACCCTGAACAGCCAAAGCAATCTTAAGAAAAAAGAACAATGCTGGAGGTATCACACGCCCTGACTTCAGCTTGTACTGCGGGGCAACAGTAATCAAAACAGCCTGGTATTAGCAGAGAAACAGACACACAGACCATTGGAATAGAATTGAGACCCAGAAATAAATCCACATAAATATGGAAGGATAATTTTTGACAAAGGTGCCAAAAACGTACAGTGGAGAAAAGACAGCCTCTTCAATAAATGGTGCTGGGAGTGTTGGAAAGCTACATGCAAAAGAATGAAACTTGACTGCTCTCTGTGACTGTGTTCCAAAATTAACTAAAAATGGATCAAAGACCTAAACATAAGACTTGAAACAATAACCTGCATAGAAGAAAACAGAGGTACTAAATTTATGGACCTCTTGGCTTCAAAGAGGACTTTATTAATTTGACCTCAAAGACAAAGGAAGTAAAAGCTAAAATAAATGAATGGTACTATATGAAACTAAAAAGCTTCTGCGCAGCAAAAGAAACCATCAGCAAAGAGGCAATCAACTGAATGGGAGAGGATTTTTGCAAACCATGCCTTCGATAAGGGGTTAATATTTAAAATACATAAGGAACTCATACAACTCAAAAAAAAAAAAAAATAAAAAAATGGGCAGAGGGCCTGAGTAGGTATTTCTCCCAAGAAGACATACAAGTTGCCAAGAGACATTTGAAAAGATGCTCAACCTCACTAATCATCAGAGAAATGCAAATCAAAACCACAATGAGATATCACCTCACTCCGGTTAAAATGGCTATCATCAACAAGATTAATAATAATAGCTGTGGGAAAAAAAAACCCTCATACACTGTTGGTGGGAAAGCAGTGTGGAGGTTCCTCAAAAAATTAAGAACAGAAATACCATATGACCCAGCAATCCCTCTCCTGGGTATATACCCAAAAAACCTGAAAACATTTATCTGTGAAGATATATGAGTATGTGCTCTGATGTTCAATGCAGCTTTATTTACGGTGGCCAAGACATGGAAACAACCAAAGTGTCCTTTGATAGTTGATTGGATAAAGAAGATATGGTGTACATGAAGCCTAACAATTAAGTTCGTCAACTTTTTGCAACAATGTTGTTAACCTTTTTTGATATCAGAGGAATTCTTCATTATGAATTTGTACCAACTGGACAAACTGTTAACCAAGTTTACTATTTGGAAGGGCTGAAAAGACTGCATGAAAAAGTCAGATGACCTGAACTTTTTGCCAACAATTCATGGCTCTTGCATCATGACAAGGCACCAGCTCACATGGCACTGTCTGTGAAGGAGTTTTTAGCCAGCAAACAATAACTATCGGAACACCCTCCCTACTCACCTGACCTGGCCCCCAATGACTTCTTTCTTTACTGAAGATAAAGAAAATATTGGAAGGAAGACGTTTTGATGACATTCAGGACATCAAGGGTAATACAACAGCTCTGATGGCCATTCCAGAAAACGAGTTCCAAAATTGCTTTGAAGGGTGGACTAGGTGCTGGCGTCGGTGACCATATTTATATTCAGCAACGAGGTACGTAGCACGTTTTGCAGGAAGAGTCCCTGAATGTAATTCTCAGACCTCATAAACACATTGAAATACTACTCTGCCGTAAGAGAAGATAAAATAGTGCCATTTGCGATAATATGGATGGATCTTGAGATTATTATGCTAAGTGAAATAAGTCAGACAGAAAAATTAGAGTCATATGACTTCAACTGATATGTGGGATATAAAACTCAAAGCAACAAAGGAGCAAGACAAACAAATGAAGAAACAAAAACTCATAGACACAGACAATGGTTTAGTGGCTATCAGAGGATAAGGAGTAAGGGGGATCATAGAAGAGGGTAAAGGGGGTCAAATATATGGTGATGGAAGGAGAACAGACTCTGGATGGTGAACATACAATGTGATATATAGATGATGTATTACAAAATTGTATACTTGAAACCTATGTAATTTTAGTAACCATTGTCACCACAATAAATTTTAATTAAAAAAAACATATTAAAACTACAATTGCTTTCTGTGCCGTTAGTGTTGTCACAAACAAGGTGTACGTTCCAAAAATCCGCCAAATTTTCTATAAGTAGTGTCTCAAGCACCATCCCCAAGAAGTGCCACAGTACAAGAAGAACAAGAATTCTCTGTATATGAAAGGAAAGCGGTATTATGACAGGAAGTAGAGTGATTATGGTGGGCAGACTAAGCTAATTTTCTGCAAATGGCTACAAGTACAGAGAAGATACTATAACATTTTACATGGTTATGTATGTCATTTTATATCATTAGATATACCCTTATGTATAGTCAATGTAGTTAAATATATTTAAATATTATGTTTCTTTTACATCAAATTTTCTTTTCCAGTAACCAAAGTGAAATAGGAAATAGTACATTTTCTCATATTAATAAAATATTGATTTAAAAAAAACAGATTTTCCTGAGGCTTAAGTGTGTTGAGCCCAACTCTAGATCTAAGAGAAAGCTAGCTATTAAGACACACAAGTATTTTGAACTGGGAGGAGAAAATAAGAGAAAGTGCCAAGTGATCCATTATTAAGCTTCATGTTTTTATCATGAAGAAAATAAAATCTTGGGGATATGTTTTTAAAAAAATCTACTTTACTTGTTTTCCTAAGGTTTCAATGGCCCATCTCAGATCTTACCTTTTCTCCTTTTACAACACTACAGTCACACTTTGATCCTGGATAACACCCATAGCAAGCCTATAAAGCAATGGAGAGGGAGAAAAATCATTAAATATGAAACTGAAAACCCGACTCACTTACAGCTCAACTAAATTCAACAATCCAGACTTTTAAAGCAAATACCAGAAAAAAATCTGAAATGATATATATCAAATTGCAAACAATGGTTACCTTTGGGAAAACTTTCACCTGTTATTGTATACAATTCTTTTTGAAGTTTACACAATGAGCAAATATAATTTTTATATTTTTTTAATTATTTAAGTATGGTTAGCATACAACATTACAGTAGTTATGTATGAGTCAAGTGCACAATGTAGTGATTTGACATTTTTATACCTGACAATGTGATCACCCCACTAATTCTAGTGATCATCAGTGATGGTGCAAACATCTCACAATATTATTGCCTATATTTCCCATAACGTTTTTCACCCACCACCCCAACCCTCCCTTCTGGTAACCATCCATTTGGTCTTGGTGTCTGTTTCTATGAGTTTTTTGTTTTTTTAAGATTCCACATATAAGTGAAACCATATGGTATTTGTCTTTATCTGCCTGACTTATTTCACTTAGCATAGGACATTCTAGATCCATTTATGTTGACACAAATGGCAAGATTTCATTATGTTTTATTGCTGCATAATATTCCATACACACACACACACACACACACACACACACACACACACACACACTCTTCTTTATCCATTCATCTATAGATGGACTCCTAGGTTGCTTCTTAGGCTACTGTAACTAATGCTGCAATGAATACAGGGGTGCATATGTCTTTTCGAATCACTGTTTTTGTTCTCATTGGATAAATGTCTAAGAGTGGAATTGCTAGGTCATATGTTATATGTATTTTTAGTTTTTTGAGAAATCTCCATACTGTTTCCCACAGTGGCTGCACCAATCTGCAGTCCCACCAACAGTGCACAAGTGTTCCCTTTTCTCCACATCCTCTCCAGCACTTGTTGTTTGTTGCAACAAATTTTTATAATTTCAAAGTGAAAATGTATTTTTAAAAATGAAAAAGAAATTCATAAAACTTCCCTGTAATATGATTTGTCACTGTCCAAGCTCTTAGGAACTCATTTTTCCCCTAATATCTCTTGTAAGAAATTAGCTCTTAATCTATATTAGCAATGACCCTGGCAACTGGCCAAAAATGTCTGCCACTTGAAGTTTCTTGTTTCTCTGCATTCATGAGCAATAGTGGAACACAAAATACATAATACAGTCTTTAACCACCTTTCTTTTCTTTGCCTCCACTCTCTCATCACTTGTAGCTCAGTCTTCAACTGCTGTAAGCTTTAGCATAAATGCTGTTCCCACAGCCTGAATGTTCTAAATAGCCACTACTAACAGGTTCATTTGCTCATAGTGCGAATTGAAGTTCTGGAGCCAGAAAAATATCTTCCTTTAAAATAAGGATCTATAGAACAAGAACACAGTAGATGACTTATTCCACCCAGAACTATACTTTGGCATGAAGCTTAAGTGCTTAGAAAAACAAACAGTAATTAGTTTAACATATGTACATAGCTCAGCATTTATGTACAATAAAGTAGTGTGCTTCTCATCAAATAATAGAAAACTTTTATGTGATGTATATACCAAGTAATGTTTATCAATACTCAGCCTTCAGAGCCTATGACTTAAAAAGTACCTTAGTCTCCTTTTTTTTTTTTAAATGGCAAATGTAATATGCACACCAACCACTAGATGCCACTTTCCATACAGTTATAATAGTGATGCCCACAAGGAAATGGCCCCAATTTGACATTTGGTAAATGGAACGACATGTTTTTTGTTTTTTTATCAATATCTATTAATATTTATTAGATGCATTATAAGCACAAAACACAATATTAGGGATATGAGTTGTACAGAAATATATATAGACATGGGTGCTGCCTTTAAGGAACTTCCAATCTAGCTTACAAAAAAAAGAAAACAAAAAGAAAAACAAACTAGGCCCAAACAAATGCAAGTGAAATTTAAATACAGTAGAATAACGATACAGTAGGCAATAGTAATAGAAAGAGCTTTAAAATACAATAAATACATTCTGAGTTAACCTCAGCAACTGCATTATTAAAATACTATGAACAAGTAATTCCCATAACCGAAGACTCAGTTTTCTCTTTGGTAAAATGGCAGAGATGGATAATATGATCTCTTTAGGTGGCTTACAGCTTTTACAGTCTGCGATTCAGTAGCAATTAACAAGTAAAAATGAGTGGTATAGACAATGATTGCTATCAAAGTTAAGAGTTCCCTTGAACTTGGGAATGTGCATAATGGCTCTTTAGAGAAGGTAAATAACTTGACTTCAATTCTGAAAGATGGGCAGAAAGATTATCTAGAGGAAAAACGGCCATGCTAAGCACTAAGATTAAAAGACAAAATTTTTGTAGGCAAAGAGTTGGGTAAAACAGACATTAAGTACCCCAGTCTAAAGGACTTCTTAAGTCGATATGAAAAAAACTACAGTTAGAGAAAAGGACCCCACCCCCCAAAAAAGAAACACTTTTTCAAAAAATGTAGAAAAACTATTTAATTTTACCAAGTTACGAAGACTGTTAAAACAAGAAAATATAGTAATGCTTTAAATTTTTTAGTGTGGTAGAAAATAATAAAATAAAAACTAAGGAAGATTTGTTCTTATCACGTAGTAAAACACATAAAACAACACTAATTAAAACACTATGCAAATAACTTCTCCCATTTGGTTGGTTGCCTCTTTGTTTTGTTGATGGTTTCTTTTGCTGTACAGAAGCTTTTTAGTATGATATAGTTCCATTCATTTATTTTAGCTTTTACTTCCCTTGCTTTGAGGTCAAATTCATAACATCCTCTTTGTACCCAAGGTCCACAAGTTTAGGACCTATGCTTTCTTCTATTACAGTTTATTGTTTCAGGTCTTATGTTTAGGCCTTTGATACATTTTGAGTTAATTTTGGTACATGGTGACAGATAGCAGTCTAGTTTCATTCTTTTGCATGTGGCTTTCCAATTTTCCCAGCAAGCAAAATTTATTACAACTCCTTCAATAAGGGGCTAATACCCCCAAATTAAAAGGAACTCATACAACTCAACAACAAAAAGATAAACAATCCAATTAAAAAATGGGCAGAGGACATGAACAGAAACTTCTCCCAAGAAGACAAACAAACCGCCAACAGATATATTTAAAAACACTCAACTTCACTAGCTATTAGGGAAATGCAAATCAAAACCACAATGAAATATCACCTCACATATGTTAGAATGGCATCATCAATAAGACAAATAATAAGTGTTGGAGAGGCTGTGGAGAAAAAGGAACCCTCATACACTGCTGGTGGGAATGTAAATTGGTACACTTGCTATGAAAAGCAGTGTGGAGGTTCCTCAAAAAATTAAGAATAGAATTACCATATGACCCAGCAAACTCTCTCCTGGGTATCTACCCCAAAAATCTGAAAATATTTCCGATGTTCATTGCAGCATTATTTACAGTGGCCAAGACACTGGATAAAGAAGATGTGGGATATATACACAATGGAATACTACTCTGCATAAGAAAAGATGAAATAGTGGCATTTGCAACAACATGGATGGATCTTGAGATTATTATGCTAAGGGAAATAAGTCAGACAGAAAAAGTCCAGAACCATAAGATTTCATATGTGGGACATAAAACTGAAAGCAACAAGAAACAAGACAAAGAAACAAAAACTCATAGACACAGAAAATAGTTTAGTGGCTACCAGAGGGTAAAGAGGGAGGAGGGTGGTAGAAGAGGGTAAAGGGGGTCAAACATATGGTGATGGAAGAAGAACTGACTCTGGGTGGTGAACACACAATGTGATATATAGATGATGTATTACAGAATTGTACACTTGAAACCTATGTAATTTTACTAACAATTGTCACCCCAATAAATTTTAATTAAAAAAATAAAAAAGATAAGGTAGCAGAAAATGCCCAATCACTACAGAGAAAAGAAAAAAATAATCCAAAAAATGAGGATAGTTCAGGGAGCCTATGGGACAACATTATCCGTAACAACATTTGAATCATTGGGGTACCAGGTGGCGAAGAGAGAGAGGAAGAGGAATTGAAAACTTATTTAAAGAAATAATGACAGAAAACTTCCCTAACCTAGCAAAGGAAATAGATATACAAGTCCAGGAAGCACAGAGAGTCCCAAACAAGATGAACCCAAAGAGGTCCACACCAAGACACATCATAATTAAAATACCGAAAGTTAAAGACAAAGAGAGAATCTTAAAAGCAGCAAGAGATACCTACAAGGGAGCTCCCATAAGACTGTCACCTGATTTCTCAACAGAAACTTTGCAGCACCTAAGGGATTGGCAGGAAATTGTCGAAGTGATGAAAAGCAAAGACCTACAACTGAGCAAAGCTATCATTTACAACTGAAGGACAGATAAAGAGCTTCCCAGACCACAAAAAAAAAAAAAAGCAAAAAAAAAGCTAAAGGAGTTCATCAGTATGAAACCACTATTACAAGGAATCTTAGAGGGATTTCTCCAATGTGAAAAAAAATCAAATATGAATAAAAAAATATCAATAAGTGCTCATCTATCAACAACTACTTTACATGTAAATGGATTAAAGTCTCCAATCAAAATAGGATGGATGAATGGATAAGAAAACAAGTCTCTTACATATGCTGACTACGAGAGACTCACTTCAGATCAAAAGACACACAAACTGAAAGTAAAGGGATGGAAAAAGATATTTCATGAAAATGGAAGTGGGAAAAAAAACTGAGGTAGCGATACATATACCAGAAAAAATAGACTTTAAAACAATGGCTATAACAAGAGGCAAAGAAGGACCAAGTAATCCCACTTCCAGGTGTTTATCCGAAGAAACCCAAAATGCTACTTTGAGGGGACGAATGCATCCATATGTTCTTTGCATCACTGTTTATAATTGCCAAGATATGGAGCCAGCTTAGGTGTCCGTTGTTGGATGAATGGATAAAGAGTGGTACAAATATACAATGGAGTATTGCTCAGTCATGGAAGGGAAAGGGTTCTTGCCATTGGAGGCGGCATGGATGGACCTGAAAGGTACTGTGCTGAGTGGAGTAAGTCAGACAGAGAAAGATAAATAGCATATGATTTCACTTACGTGTGGAATCTAAAAAAACAAAAACAAACAAACTCATAGATACAGAGAACATTTTGATGTTCGTCAGATAGGAGGGGGTTGGGAATGGGTGAAAAAGGGGATGGGATTAAGAAGTTCAAGTTGGTTGTTATAAAACAGTCATGGGGATATAAAGTATAGCATAAGGAATATTGTAAATAATATTGTAATAACTATGTATGGTGTCAGACAGGTACTAGACTTATCAGGGTGATCACTTCGTAAGTTATATAGATGTCTAATAACTATGTTGTACACCTGCAACTAATATAATATTGAATGTCAACTGTAACTGAAAAATGTTTCTATTTATTTTTAAAAATTAATTAATTTTTAAAATTAAAGAGACAACCCATAGAATGAGAAAACGTATTTGTAAATCATGTATATGATAAGGGACTTGTATCCAGAATATATAAACAACTCTTATGCCTTATTAACTTACTGTCCAGTAACCCAATTAAAAATGGGCAAACGATCTGAATAGACATTTCTCATAAAAGTATCCATTAATCACATAAAAGGATGTCTAACATCATTAGAAATCAGGGAAATGCCAATCAAAACTACAGTAAGATACCACTTCACACAGTAGAATAGCTACGAGGTATGATAAAATACGGTGAATGCTGCTGCCATCCAATGGAAAGGTGATGTTGTTTTTTGACCTTGATGGAATTGTGTGAGTTGTTTTTACCTGAAACACTACGGTGAAATCTGAATATTCTAAGAGCTTATTAGAGCATTTAAAAAATGATGTGCATAGAAAACAGCCTGAGAAATGGGCAAACGGTTTCATTCTCCATCATAACAATGTTCCGTGTCACCCAGTGCTTCCGGTACAGCAGTTTCTGTCAAATGAAAACATTACGGTGTGTCCTCATACACCTTATTCACCATATCTGGCACCGTGCAACTTCTGGCTCTTCCCCAAAGTCAAAATGATTCAGGACATCAAAGCAGCCACAACAGTGCAACTAAAGACATTCACAAAAGAGGACTTCCAAAATTGCTTCAGAAAGTGGCAAGAATGATGAGGTAACTGTCATTCAAAACGAGGGGGAGTATTTTGAGGGGGATTAATAGCAATGTGTCTTTTACTGTAATAATTATTTTATTTAAATATTCACTGTATTGTTTGATCACACCTCATATAATACAAAAGACAGACAATAAGAAGTGTTAGCAAGGAAATCAGTTCCAAAGAAATTGTAAACCTTATATATTGCTAGTGGTGGTGCAAAACAGTGCATCTCCTTTGGAAAACAATCTGGCAGTTTCTCAAGCAAACATATGACACAGCAAATCCACACAAAGGTATATAGTTAAGCAAAATACAAACATATACCTATACAAAAACATATACATAAATGTTCATAGTCGTATCCAGAATACACTAAAAAATGTAAAAAACAATATATGCATACAATGGAATATTATTCAGCAATAAAGAGAAATGAAGTAGCAATTCATACTTCAATATGAATGAACCTTGAAAATATTATGGTAAGTAAAAGAAGCCAGACAAAACACTACATGTTATTTTTTATATGAAATTGACAAAATAGAGAAACCTATAGAGACAGCAACTAAATTGGTGGTTGCTTAGGGCTGGGGATTTGGACACACAGGGAGTGACAGCTATGGGGTGTGGGTTTCTCTTGGGTTTGATAAAAATGTTCAAAACTGGATTTTGGTGGTGGTTGCACACCATTGTAAATATTCTAAAAATGACTGAATTGTGAACTTTAAGTGGGTGAATTGAATGTAATTTATATCTCAGTGAATCTATTAAAAATCAGTGTCATGAAATAATACAATGTGGGAAGACTATTCTATCAGGAACTGTGAAGGGTCTGAGACTTTTCCTTACTTGGAAGCTAACAAGTTAGTCTACCATAGTTTCTTGGATGCTGGCAGAAAACACAAACATTTTTGATCAGAGACAACAGATAATTTGTTACAATCATAGTCCAGGCTTCCCTGGACCCCAGTTCCCACAGGGTGACATGAAGAGGACAAGGTAATGCCTTTGTTATAGGAGAGAATTTGAGTGTTTAGGGTACCCACATATTTTATAAGGGACAGTAAGCTTGCTCGACCTTTGTTCTAAGATGTTATCTTTATAATACTGGACAGTAAACAAACCTGGTTGTTTCTCCAAAAGGAGATACTATCTCTGTTTTCCAAGTTGTTTGTTATACAAGTATCCCTGAAAAGATAGTCCAAAACAAAGAGCCAGTTCCTCTTCTATCAAGATGTACAGAGACACGAGAGATCCAATTTTCTTCCAACGCAATCCAGATTTTTAAAATTTAAGAAAATAAACAAATGTAGTACATCAACAGCTATGAAAGCTTTTTAGGAGCACAGGGGACATCTGAAAATGACTTGAATATTAAATTATACTTTAAAATCATTGCTAATTTTTACAGTGTGATGATGATACGTTTACATAGTACAATGCCCTTTTCCTTTGGTGAGACATGATGCATGCTGAGGTATTTAGAAATATGTGTTATGATGTCTACAAATTACTTTTTTTGTCTTTTATTTAATTTTATTTTTTCATGTTTGGTATACAAAACAACATAATGATTAGACATTTATACCCCTCACAAAATGATAACCCCCCTAGCAAAAAACAAAAGTATACACACACACATACATAATCATTAAACACACGTGCACACACAGACACTGAAAAGCAAGACACATAAAAACATAAAACAAATATGGCAAAATGTTAACAAGTGTTAACTCTAGAAGGAAATGCACTAGTGTTAATTATATCTTCTTTCAATGTTTTGAAAATATTGTTACTAAAAAGTTAGGTAGGTAAATACACTGATAAAATTACTTAAGAGACAAATATCCTCACACTGCAAAAAAAAAAAAAAAAGGCAAATTGCAACATGCATGCTATTCATCAGAGACATCAAAAAAATAAGGTACATGGAAAGGTTAAAATAAAAGATGAAAAAAAGTTCTATCATACCAATAACAAAGAAAATTGGTATAGCTATGTTAATTTCAGACAAAATAGACTTTCAGGCAAAAAAGATTATGAAAGATAAAAGATGGTCACTTCAGAATGATAAAAAGGTTTGGTTCAGAAAAAATACACTTTAAAAAAACCCCAAATTTGTATGCACTAAAAACATCCTAAAATATATATAATTAAAAGTACCAGATGTACAAGGAGAAATAGACAAATCCACAATCATAGTTGCAAATTTAAAACAGATCTCTGTTTCCTAACAGAACATGTAAACAAAATAATCTGTAAAGACTGTAGAAAGACTTGAACATGATTATAGTCTCATTCTAATGAACATACGCAAAACAGTGTACCCGTCAAACGAAGAACATGCATTTCTATCAGGCACACCCTGGATATTTATAAAAACTGACCATGCACTGGGCTTTATGGTTAGTCTAAGCAAATCTCAAAGGATAGAATTCATACAGAATATGGTCTCTGACTACAATGCAATTAAGTTAGAACAAGTATTTAAATCTAACCATGCTTTTCCAGAAAACAGAAGAGGAGGGATAAAGCTAGCATAACCTTGACACCAAACCTAAATAGGACTGAGTGTAAATGGAAAATCACAAGTCAGTCGTACCAATGAACATATATGCAAAACTCCTAATTAAAATATGACAAAGTTGGATTTAACCTAGGCCTTAGCCATTGTTGAAAGGAAAGGTTTGGAAAAGAAGAAACAAAAATGTCTTTCACAGATGATATGATTGGATAGATAGAAAATTCAAGAGACCATACAAAGAAATTAGAATTAATAAAGTTTATCAAAGCTGCTGGGTATAAGTCCTATATATTAAAATAAAATATATTTTATATATCATCAATAAATCAGGGGAAAAAAAAAAAAGAAACCACTTATAATGGTGTCCCTAGTGTAGTCTCTCCCAGGAAAAAAGTGATGGAACTTTTGAAAAAAATCAGAGTATAAAAAAAGCATTATGTTAAGCAAAATAAGTCAGACAGAAAAAGTGGAGAACCATATGATTTCACTGATATGTGGTATGTAAAACTGAAAACAACAAAAGAACAAGAAAAACAAATAAAGAAACAAAACACATAACACAGACTATAGTTTAGTGGTTACCAGCGAGTCAGGTGGGAGGAGGTGGTAGATGAGGGTAAAGGGGATCCAATATATGGTGATGGAAAGAGATCTGACTCTGGGTGGTGAACACACAATGGGATTTATAGATGATGTGATACAGAGTTGTACACCTGAAATCTATGTAACTTTACTAACAATTGTCACCCCAATAAACTTGAATTAAAAAAAACTAATGCATTATGAAAATAGAAGAAATGTAACTAGGACTCTGGGGGAAAAGATCCACACACAGAAAAGAAATATAAATCACAGAGTTTTACCTGGCTCTACATAAGTAACATATATTATATTCATAATATTCACATATTCAAAATAATGCAAACATTAATTATTGATTAAAATGAAAACAGCATGACATATTGGGAGGAGATGGAAGAAGAGAGATAAGAGTGGTAGCAGAAAGAGCATCTCATCTGTCATAACACAAAGTAAGTAGAAAATGTTGATAAAGCAAAAATTACTCGTTTTTCTCCTTAAGGAACTGATCGAGGAAGTCAAAAGGGATGAGGAAAGAGACATGTTCTTTTACTATTAGTTGTACTTTTAAAACCATATGCATACAATATAATACTATGCTATATTATCACACAATGACTACTCCCATGATTCTCATGAACTCTTAGAAGATAATTTAAATTTAACATTTCAAAACAGAAGTCATCTTTGACTGGGCTATTTATTGTTAACACAAAACCTCCACTTGCGGGTGGAGGGGCATGGATTTACCATTGTTTAACAGTCCAAGGCTAAACATTCTATGTATCTTTTATTACATCCCTTTATTTGATATCCTCTCACAATCCATAAACAAATCTTGCTATTTCTTACTAATACATGCTAGCAATAAAAGAGTGTTAGCAGAGTTCAAACAGGCCTTAGAAATTACCTAATCTACAGCCCTCATTTTAAACATGAAGAAATGCAGGGCTACTGAATGACAGAGCCAGAGCTAAAGTCGGTATTTGACTTTTTCCAATATTTCAAACTGATTCCCATTTACCTTCAAATTCTGAGCAAAAGCCAAGATAATCTGCTAGATTTTCTATGAAAAGGAAACATTTTCTTCTCTTTATCATTAAAGTATTTCTATAAAAATCGAATTATATTTGTACACATTGATCAGTTTGGAGGCCTGTTAACCAAGGCAGCGCCTGCTGCCTTCTACAAATCCAGAACTAAAAATATGAGGAGACTCATTAGAATATGACCACAACATGTACTTCACCAATACTAACAATTTTAGTTGATTAAAAACATTGCAATTTTTAAGAGAACTAAAGAATAAAGATACACTCGGTTTTCAAGATCCTATTTTTTTCCCCCAATGGGATAGAAGAAACTTGGAGAAATGAGGTGAGAGGTGTAGGAAAGGTTACCATGCAAAAGTATGCCAAACTTTAAGGATTCGCATTAACTAATGTTATCAAAGTGAGCCTAAAGATTGAAAGACATCAGTTTTCAGACAATGGAGCTATTCTGGCATCTAGTCTGGACAAATTATCAAATGCTTCATTATCAAAAGTACTTTAACTTTAAAAATCCATACATAACTTACTCAGAATAGCCCTAGTGATTTTACATTTAGGGTGGGGAAGCTATGCCAACTGGGGTATTTCTTTTTAATTTCCAAATACTTTTGGATACCACTTGGAAGTATGTGAAATGGGGAGCTATTTTAAATAATTAGGTTATTAGATGCTTTTAATGGCATTTATGCAAAAGGGATTTTTTACATTAGAAAATTACCCTAAATCAAAATGTTATTCATTATGAGTAGATTGTATGATTGGCAGACAGGAAAGAAACCCAGTGTAAGCTACTTTAATTAAGACCAACTTTCCCCCCCATTTTTAGGTACCAGTAACCATAAATTAAATTTGAGAAATTTTTACTGAGTCTGTCTCTGTACAAATCAATATGAGATGTATAGAAATTATTAAATATGTTACCTCCCAGGAATATTTCATAACCTAAAAGGGGGAATTAGAGAAATATATGAATTAGTATTCATTAGACAAAATGAGATAAATTAACTTAAGATTAATGTAAACAAAGTTTTATGGGCATTCAAAAAGGAAAGAAAAATGCTTGGAAAACTGGTAGTACACACAAAATTTTTTTTCACATGGTACTCTAATCGAGTTTTCCCTAGAAAGAATTTCCAAAGTTTTTAGGTGGAACAAGCAATATTTGAATGAAGTACATAAAATCATTTCATGATTTAAATTTGAAAATAAACACAAGTAAGGGCCACAGAACAGCAAAACTAGAAGCTTTTCAGTACTCAGTTCTACATGATCTATGATATTCACTTAAACAACTTCTATCCATCCAGTCTCACCTAGTTAACATCTCCAGTGATGACTAACTCACAAAGGCAGACCACAGTACTCAGGTTTAAGACACTTCTGCAGTAAAAGATTTAACCTGCTTAAGTCCCTTACAAAGAAAACTCAGCAATGGGAACTCAAGCAAGTAATAGATTAAAATCATCTTCAAATGAGACCAACCCAATAAATCATTTAATATTGTTTCTTAAAAGCTGTAATACAAGCAGCAGAAGAAACAATTAATTTCCCTACTCCATCAAAAAGCTGTTATTTTATTTTGGGGGTATAAGAAGAGGAGCAGTGCTTTTAAATGAATTGCTTCTGCTATAATGATTATTACTCATTTTTAATATGAAACCATGGTAAGAAAATCTGGTGATATATGCATATTCAGCAATAAAATGAAACATATATTCACAAGTGATACTATCATATTTAACATGCCACTAAGAGATTATATGCATGGGATAGATGTATTGACGATTTGGGGGTGAACGAATGGGTTGCAAGAGAAAAATGAAAACCAACATTTGTATAACTTTTTAAAATTTACAAATGACGTGACACATTTTGTGTTTGGTCTTCTCAGAAATAATGCTGTGATGTATGCAGGAAAATACTTATCTATGTTTTCAGTTGTAGAAATTGAGGTTTAGAGAGCTTAAGTGACTTGATTTAGGATCACACAGTAAGCTAATACTTGAATTCAGATTTTTGCCTTTTGCCTCCAAATGCCATGTTCCTTCAACGACTAACTCTGAAAGAAAGTATCCTAAACTTCCAACTAAAAATTAGTGATCCAGAATGATAGGATGGTAAACATGTGTAACACAATAAAAACATTGGATTTTACATTGTGATTTATTTTTTGATATTATGAAAACTTTCAACATCATTTAAAGTGATTTACTTTCAGATAAAAGAGTTAACCACAGCTATGGCTTTACTGAGAAAAAAATTGAGAAGTAAGATAAACCTTGATTTTGTGGCAAGAAGATTTTTATGGGCTGACTATTGACAGCACTGCAGCCTTCCATTCTACCAGACCTGTACAGACATATCCTGAGTTTCAACATCTTTCTTAAGATTGCAGTAAAGCAGTTCCATAAATGTAAAGAGATTAGCATAAATTGAAGTTATCTGTAGTTATTTGTTTTAACATGGCCTTGGAAAAGTACTAACATCACAGATAAAAGAAACAAACAAAAAGACCACACAGTACCATGATAATAAGAATAAAAACTTCAGACTTTGCTGAGCATAAATATGTCTGGAATGTCTCCTATGAAGCAGTCAAAACCTGTGTTCTAAGTGCATTTAAGACTCAGTGAGTCCAACTCCATGGCTCAATGCCAGTGTAAAAATGCAGCAACATGCCCTCAGTCTCCCTTTTGCCTGCTGGCAGGAAGGTAAAAAGAAGAAATTGTTTTTTGCCCTTACACTGATTAGACCAAAATTTCCTGTGTATTTCTAATAAAATTACTAGCTGATCATCGCAGCAGCTGGTATTTATGGTAGGAGGCGCTAATACGATCCTGATTTCACAGGCAGCAAAGCAGGAAACTTTGCTACCACTTTGAATAAGGCAAGTGTTCTGCATGAAAAACTCCATGGTATTTTCCATCATGGGCAGAAATCAGGAAAACCTTAGTTTAGTACAATCACAAAAAGCGGGAATACTTCAGTTCTGGCTGTTTCACTTATAATCAACAGGAAAAAACAATGCCTTCTTAATGATGTGCTTGATTATAGGACACTCATAACATAAAAGCATGTATAAAAGGTGGAAAATTGTATATCACCCACTACCACAGCCCCTCCGAAATCATAAGAGGTCCAGCTCCATGCAACAAGCTGGTAATGGACAAGTCAATATTTAGAAAAATTATAACTCCCTCTAATATTAAAGCTGAGAGTACTTTTTCAGTATTTGTCACTCAAATAGAGCAATTATTTCCAAAGCAGCTTCAATTTATATACTACTCAAAATCTACTGCCATTTTGTGCTCTTGTCATGATGAAAAAATCTGCCCTTTACTTAACCCCATCCTAGAATAATGGGTATAGATGAGAAAGAGATGATTTCACAAACAGATATGGAAGATGAAGATGGGAAATACTTTACAGGTAGAAGGAGTCTATGATATACCTTCCATACATAGAGTCAATCGATGAGCTTTTATTTTAATAAAACTAGCAATAATCTGGCAATTTGCTATTTAATCAAGTTTGTTAACATGAGATTGTACCTGATTTGTATCACCAGTCATTTCTAATGAATGAATACAAGAGTGCTGGGTGAAAAGCTTTAAGAACCATACATAAACCAGCAAAACAATTTTAGAGATCAAAGTCTATCTGGCTAGTCATTTACAAAACATAATTCAAGGCAACATTGAATTTGAAACAAAAAGAATGAAATAAAACTGCATCCCAGAAAATCATAAAAGTATATTCAAATGGTACATCTGGTAGAACAAGAGGTACACATGTATGAGTAGACAAAATCAGAACACGATGTACACTACCTTGACTTGTGGCTAGACTTTTGTAAATGGAATGTGTCTTTATTCTTGAGGGAATACTGACCACATTCCTAGTTACTAACTGTCACGCAGGGTGTCAGGCGGGGTCTCTGGTCCCGCTCCCCACATAAGAACACAGGATATGGTGAGCCAAAAAGGAACACCCACGGAGCCATAGGTAGGGGAGCCATGCCACTATATTCTCCCTGGCGCTGGGTTGGAGACACAGGAAACAGGAACCACACGATCTGCAACCCGCCACCACTTCCCTCTGCCAACTCACCTCACTTGCTAACTGCAATCCTCTCGCTAGCCCCCATTTTGCTAGCGTCGCCACAGCAGATATATTAGTGGCCAATGGCTCACTGGTTACAGCTGACGGCCACATAGCCACAGCTGATGGCCATCCAATCACAGATGATGGCCATTTACTACCTGAGCCAGCACCTTTCCACATGAGGCCGAGAGCTTGGAAACTGCACTCCTGGCTCTGTCCCCACACTCCACCCCTACAGGTTCTCGCCTCACAATCTATGTGACAAGCGTCTTCTGTGGGGGGGCCCTGTGCAAGGAGACTGGAGGTGAATGCAATATCCTGGATACAGCCAGGCTCTCTGGGCACAGCCAGGGTTTCTCAGGGCACCACCTGTCCTTCTGGGCACAGCCAGACTTCCTGGGCTTCTTAGGGTACCACCAGTCTCCCCGGGCACAGCCAGGGCCTCTCAGGGCACCGCCACTGTCTCTGGGCCTCTCAGGGTACCATGCTGGAACAACAGCGACTCACAGTCAAGGTGCTTACATATTCTCGATGGCAGCCGGTCAAGACACAAAAGCAAACATCCGCCAGTTCCACTACACGGTGGTATGTTCCCAAGCAAACAGTCAAGCGGTCCATTAAATCAGGGATGGAAGGCAATTCCCCATACTCCATAGTCATTCGCCAGGGCTGTCCTGGGGGTGAGGGATGACCTTGACCTCACCCTCATCTCCCACAGAGGACTCAGCAAGCATTTCCTCCTGGGACAACAAGTCCTGCATCCGGGCTGCCTCAGCAAGCACTTCCCAGCCCACAGGGCCGCAATGTCCTTTGCTTTCTCCCGCCTATGCTGGTTGGGGAACCGTCCACGTCTTCCCACCCCTCCACGGGGGTCCAGCTCTCCGGCAGCTGCTCCTCCTGGTCTTCCTGAGACTTAGTGTTCACAGGTACAAACTGCTCCACCGCCCTTCAGAGAGCTTTGGCCGGCACTATACCCTGCTCACCGTGCCATGTGTCATGCAGGGTGGCCTGCGGGGTCTCAGCTCCCACTCCCCACATAAGAACGCAGGATATGGTGAGGCCAAAAAGGAACACCCACGGAGCCATAGATAGGGGAGTCATACCACTATACTCTCACTGGCGGCTGGGTTGGAGACACAGGAAGCAGGAGCCACACGATCTGCAGCCCACCATCTACTTGTCTCTGCTACCCAACCTCACTGGCTAACTGCAATATGCACTTGCTAGCGTAGGCACGGCACTTATATCAGTGGCTAATGGATAACCGGTAACAGCCGATGGCCAACTAGTCACAGCTGACGGCCATCTACTACCTGAGCCAGAACCTTTCTATGTGAGGCCAAGAGCCTGGAAACTGCTCTCTGGGGCTCTGTCCCCACACTAACCCTCTGCAATATGTACGCACATCGAGAGATGGGTTGTATACAATTCAATTCCATAAACATTTATTGCATGCTTTACTTAAAAAACAAAAAACAGAGATAATTGCTGAGGATGGGGAAATGTGGCACAAAGAGGAATATAGTACACGGAACCTGCCTTCAGAGACCTGGCAATTTAGTTGGAGAAACACAGGCAAATTAATTTTACTATGATGTCATAAAAACAATAGGAAACAAAAATGCTATAATGGAGGTGTAAACAAAGTGCTGTAAGAGAGAATATAAAGGATTCATTCTAATTAGGAAATTATGGCAAAACAATAATCTCCACATTAGAACATAACCTTCAGGAGGACAGTGAGTTTGTTTTGTTTACCAATGAAGCCCAGTATCTGAAACAGTGGAACTACTCAATCATTCTCTTCCTCCTCTACTAGCCATTCCAAATTCCTCTCATCATTAGCTATTCCCTCTACAATCCAGCGTTGTGACTCAAATATTCATTCCTAAGGGGGAATGATCCTTTGGTAATGATACACCTGTCATGTCAGAGATGCTCCAGGTGTCCATTCACAGTTTAAATGGGGCAAAGGAGTACCAGGAAATATCAAGTAGATCCCCCGGGTTCCACATGAATTCTTTCCTGACCCTGCTGTGTAAAAGCAGCCCAACCTCCTTCTTCTTGTTAGCATCAATTATCTCTGCCAAGATAGACACTCCGAGACTAAGCACAAGAATGTGAGACTATGGTTCATCCAACTAATTTCTCTCTTCTAAGTTTCCCCTCGGGAACACAGGACCACGGGTACCATACATTGACAAACTGCTCCCCAAGTCTGGATGTGAGCAGCATAGAAATATGGGGGCCATGGAAATGTGCCACTCAAACCTGTTGTGGGGGTCATCGTTGATTGACAGCCCAAGCTGCTACCCCTCTAGATCTGCCATTATGCTCAGAACAAAGCCATGCTTCACCTAGGCTGTTCCCAGACAATGACTGAGCACAGCAGGAATATTAGCACAGATCCATTCCTGTAGGATGAGGGGCTCCACTAACAGGTGACATTGGCTCAAACGCTCTCCATTGGCCTGGCCAAAACTTTGTTAGAACTGTACTGCAGTCTGTCTGACATGCTTACTGCTTAGTCCTTCCTTCCCCCGTCCTTTCACATGTGTCAGACCTACAGTGCAACCTGGAAATGTTCTCTGCTAATTGCTGCTTCTCTGAAGTTTGTGATTCCTCTTTGACTAGCCAAGTTATTAAAATTGAGTTGCCTACCAAAGGCACTAACATTCTCAGAAAAAAATGATGACAATTCTAATACACACACACACACACATGCACACACCCACACACACATACACACACACTATATACAGGTAACCCCCATATAACACAGCACTTCTGTAACACGGTTTCATTCTAACATGGTTCCAGAATTGGGGAAAACCCTCCTACAACACAGCATCCTAGAACACGGTTTCACTCTAACACGGTTTGAGAATTAGAGAAATCCCCGAACAACACGGAGCTTAATAAGAGCTTTTAAGAGCAAAAGATACCTCATTTGAAATTTTTCATTCACACGTGGATATCGTATCAGATTTGACTGCAGAATTTTAAAATTTATTAGAATTTTAAATCCATTTTGTTTGTGGAGTTTTAAGTTCAGAAGATGAAGATATCTTGTCAAAAAGAAAACGCCCTCAGTTAACGGTGCTTAGTAGTGATGACGAAGAAAACATTATTTAATACATATTAATATGTTATACTTTGGTGAAAATTGGTTTCATAAAGATATTTCTCTTAATTATAAAAATATAATAGTTTTTTTTTTTAATTTTTGGAACCTAACCCCCTTTTTTGTACCAGTTCTTTGTTTCATATAACACAGATTTGCATGACACGGCATTTTTTAGGAACCTAACAACCGTGTTATATGGGGTTACCAGCATATATATATATATATATATATATATATATATATATATATATATATGACTGCCAGATAAAATCTGTGATGAAAATCATAAAAAATGTGAATCACCATTTCAAGGAGACTTTCATGATTTAGAGAAAATAGATAAGCTAACTAAATACATGTCAGTCAACTATTTTTTCACTAAAGTGCTGGTGATCCACTTAATTCAGTCTAGTTTATTGAACACACACTTAATGAGATGGCTAGTTCCTTTAAATAATGTTTATATTAACTTCAATACCAGATCTGTTATTTATAATATATCCTCGAGATAATTACTATTAAAGAGTGTGAAGTCTGTATTTTTATTGGTATTCAATTTAAGCAGCCAAACTAATAATGTTGTACCTAAAATCAACATGATGCTACTTAATCTGCAATGCTATCACTGATTATTGTAGTCACACAACAGCCTAGCGGTTTGTCTCCCAGCACCTTTCCCTAAGGAAAGAAGAACCTGTGAGACTGTGCTTCTCTGGGACTGAGTTTGCTATATCTTGTGTCTCTCTGTCTGGTCTCCAAAAGAGGGTTTGCAGCCAATGACGAGTAAGATTCCCCACGGGGGGCAGGGGGAACAACTCAAGCCAGGCGGAACCCCACAGAGACCCCCATGAGCTGCCTTGGAAGATCTGGGAGAGAGCCTTGCCTCCCCTTCCCCCATGCTTGAGAAAAGCCACTGTTAACTCTGGCTACTCCCTCTCACCTAATTGTGAGAGAGGTCTTTGGAGCCATAAGATCAAGCTCTCTCTGCTCAGCTCTATAGAATTGTTTCAACATGAGAGACTTTGCCGCCCCAGGGAGGTGCATACCACACCTTAGTCATCATGGGACTCGCTGCTTCGGCTGTTTTGAGACAAATAATTTTGGTTTCAAGTAGCTTTCTGACGTGATGGGTGAGTCTCACAGACCGTGTCTAAAACAATGCCACTTCCTTGTATGCTTATCAATAAAAGCCGTCAGTCGGTCCGATTCAGGGCTCCAGTCTTTCAAGGCTGCGAGATCCTTGGCCTTCTGAGATTTAACTGCATTAAGTCTCTGTTTCTTTCTTTCTTAAAAACTTAACCCAAAGCTGCCTCTTCTCGCCTCCTCACAGCCCGTGTTGCGCTGGACGCGACCAATTATAACATTTGCAGTGTACCTCCATGGGTACAGCTGACCTGCAAAAACACCCCTGAATAGAAAAATGAGTGAAAACAGTCATAAAAATCAGCAAACTTCTCTATTTTCTTCAATTTACATAATAGAAACAAATTACAGTTTTGAATTTCTAACTTGTTAGGAGAAAGTCGTAGTTCCTGATTGAAGTGATCATGCTGACACCAACTTTTTCAGCATCTTTTAGTTATCAGAACATGGAAAGAAATTGGTAAAAATGGAGAAATAAAAAAAAATATTTATAAGTGTACGTGAAAAATTGTACTTCATTCATAACATTAAGTTTAGATAGATGTCAGCAACCTCAAATATATATAATGTTTTTAAATAAATCTATTTATATACAGGATTCCCAATGGTCAAAATCAACTGCACATGCAATAGAAAACAATTGCTTAATTAAGACAATTGTTAATTGCTTTAATAGCAAAAAAGCTCAAAGAATTATAAACATATAGTTTGCACTTTGGCACATAGCACAATACTTTTCTTTTCTTCTTCTACTTTTTTTTTCTTTTTTTTTTACCAAATAACTTCTAAAAGTCCCAACTGCAATATGCAAGACAAAAGCCTAATATGCTGTATTTTAACTTTAGGCACTGTGGGTGGGAGAAGCAGAGGCGTGAATGGAATGAGTTCTGGAGATCTTACACACATATCCTTTAACCAGAGAAGCTCCACTTCTATCTGCTTTATTTTATTGATACATTTAAATTAATATTTGAAACCGACTCTCCTAGCCTATCTAAATGATAGAAGATGTGACGGGCTACCATTTACACCACATTTATTTCTCTTACCTCTTTCTTCATCTTTCTCTGTTCTCCTAATCTCTTTCTTGCTTTTATTTACTTTTCTAACTATGCTAATACGAACAGCGCCCCCTGGAGTTGAACAGTACAAAACTAGTGCAGTCGTGCTGGATGCCTGAGTTCTACTAGTGTTTTCAGGAAAGGTTACCTAATGCTAGGTTCAAATATTCCTTAGAATTATGTCCCAAATTATACATATCATTAGAAGTTTCCCCAGTAAATGGTAATGACTTCCTGAAAATTATAGTGGTTCAATTAACAAAGCTGAAAATACGAGTACTCAAAGTCTATAATTATTCTTATTAAGAATTTGAAGGCATTTGATATTTATTATAACTTAGTTAAAAGCTTGTTTTTCTTTATTAGATCCCTTGCTTAATTTGGGGGAGTAAGTTTACTTCAAGACTTACTATAAATATACAGTAATTAAGACACTGTGGCACTATCATAAGAATTAGCAAATAAATCAATTAAACATAATATAGGATACTGGATTTTCCAATAAAGGTGCCAAAGCAATCACATGGGGAAAAAATACTAAAACATGGTTCTTAATAACTGGAAATGTTATCTCTATGGGAAAAAAATGAACCTCAATCCCTACCTCATACCAAAAACAAAAATTATTTGAGGTGTTGACGTCATCAAAATGGCGGCGTGAGGTGAGCCTCTGTAAAGCTCCCCTGGAATTTATAACTAATCCAACAACAATAATTCCACAAAGGACTCCCTGCACAGCAGAAAGGCAAGACGAGGAGGCCCACTACTGAATTCACCTAAAGGTGGGCGAATCGCGAGAGGTGGGGGGGAAGAAGGGAAGGGGGTAGTGCGGAGATAGAGCCACGCGGGCGCAGGACGCAGACCGAGTTCAGTGCTCCGAGCTCGCTGCATCCCGGAACGACCGCAGCTGCGGGAGAGGGAAGAACTCGGACTGCTAGGGCTCCGCTTATGGCCCACAGGGCTGAGGGGGCAGCGTATAACACGGCTGAACCCAACGCTCACAGCAGAGACCTCGGAGCAAAGACTGAGGGAAGAAGGCTGAAAACGGTGGTTTAAGCCCTCACTGCCAAGCAGAGAACAGAAGCCTTGGGCACTGAGACTGGCTGCCCCCTCCCTACCCTCCCAGAGCTTGCCCCGCCCCCACCTGCCCGTGCTCGAAGTGGAACAGTAGCAGTGTCAGATCAAAGAACAGAATATTTGCTGTTCTGAGAACCCTGGACTGCAGACACGGACTCGCAGCCCAACTAGTTCCGGCAAAGGGGAGGGAGCTGTGGAAGCAGGACCAGCTGTGGTGGTGGTCGCCGCCATTGCTCTGGGCCGACTCTCACAACTCACCCCGCCCCTGTCCACACTTATCTGGGCGGATCCCTGCAGGAGTAAACAGAACTGCTGAAACACACGGGCTCTGAATCTGGTGCAGGAAGAGCTTTCGAACTTCAGAAGCTCTCCACATACCCACATGGACACTGTGCCCTGTGACCCAAGCGAACTATTAACAGGAGAAGCCCGTTTCCCAGGAATCACCCCATTGTGTGAGAAGTTGGAAAAGTGCAGAGAAAACATAGCACTACCGAGTGAGAGGGAAAAAAAGGCTGCAGCGGAGAGAAAATAAAACATTCTACCAACAAGTATTGGAAAACAAAAGAAAGACCTCTTTCTATCAACCTGTTGCAAAAATCCTAAACAAATTCTAGCAAATCGAATACAACAATGAATTAAAAAGATCATTCATCACGACCAAGTGGGGTTCATCCCCGGGGCACAAGGATGGTTCAACATCCAGAAATCCATCAATGTGATACATCACATAAACAAAATAAAGGACAAAAATCATATGATTATATCAGTTGATGCAGAAAAAGCATTTCACGAGATACAGCATCCATTTATGATTGAAACACTTAATAAAATAGGTATAGAAGGAAAATACCTTAACATAATAAAGGCCATGGATGACAAGCCCTCAGTTAATCTCATAATTAATGGTGAAAAACTGAAGCCCTTTGCTGTACATTCAGGAACACGAAGGGCTGTCCCCTACAACTTCTGCTTTTCAACATAGTGTGGGAAGTCCTTGCCAGAGCAATCAGGCAAGAGAAAGAAATAAAAGGCATCTACATTGGCAATGAAGAAGTTAAATTATCATTCTTTGCAGATGACATGATGCTATATATAGAAAACCCTAAAGACTCCACCAAAAAGCTATTAGAAACAATCAACGAATACAGTAAAGTTGCCGGCTACACAATCAACGTACAAAAGTCCATTGCATTCCTATATACTAACAATGAAATCTCAGAAAAAGAAATACAAAAAACAATTCCTTTTGCAATCGCAGCAAAAAGAATAAAATACCTAGGAATAAACTTAATCAAGGATGTGAAGGACCTATATGCTGAAAACTATAAGACATTTTTGAAAGAAATTGAAGAAGACACAAAGAAATGGAATGACATTCCGTGCTCATGGATTGGAAGAATCAACATAGTTAAAATGGCCGTATTATCCAAAGCAACATACAGATTTAATGCAATTCCCATCAAAATCCCAATGGCATTTTTTAAAGATATAGAACAAAAAATCATCAGATTTGTTTGGAACCACAAAAGACCCCGAATAGCCAAAACAATCTTAAGAAAAAACAACAATACTGGAGGTATCACACTCCCTGACTTTAGCTTGTACTACAGGGCTACAATAATCAAAACAGCATGGTATTGGCAGAAAAACAGACACATAGACCAATGGAATAGAATTGAGAACCCAGAAATAAAACCACATAAATATGGACAGATAATTTTTGACAAAGAAGCTAAAAATATACAATGGAGGAAAGGCAGCCTCTTCAATAAATGGTGCTGGGAGAATTGGAAAGCCACGTGCAAAAGAATGAAACTGGACTGCTGTCTATCACCATGTACCAAAATTAATTCAAAATGGATCAAAGACTTAAGCATAAGACCTGAAAGAATAAACTGCATAGAAGAAAACATAGGTACTAAACTTATGGACCTTGGGTTTAAAGAGCATTTTATGAATTTGACTCCAAAGGCAATGGAAGGAAAAGCTAAAATAAAGGAATGGGACTATATGAAACTTAAAAGCTTCTACACAGCAAAAGAAACCATCGAGAAAATAAAGAGGCAACCAACTGAATGGAAGAAGATTTTTGCAAACAGTGCCTCCGATAAGGGGCTAATATCCCAAATATACAAGGAACTCATGAAACTCAACAACAAAAAAACAAACAACCCAATTGAAAAATGGGCAGAGGACCTGAAGAGACATTTCTCCAAGGAGGACATACAAATGGCAAACAGACATATGAAAAACTGCTCAGCATCACTAATCATCAGGGAAATGCAAATAAAAACCACAATGAGATATCACCTCACCCCAGTCAGAATGGCTATCATCAACCAGACAAATAGTAACAAGTGTTGGAGAGGCTGTGGAGAAAAAGGAACCCTCATACACTGTTGGTGGGAATGCAGACTGGTGCAGCCGTTATGGAAGGTAGTATGGAGGTTCCTCAAAAAAATTACGAATAGAATTACCATATGACCCAGGAATCCCTCTCCTGGGTATCTACCCAAAAAATCTGAAAAAATCTACACATAAAGACACGTGTGCTGCAATGTTCATTGCAGCTTTGTTTACGGTGGCCAAGACATGGAAACAACCAAAATGTCCTTCGACAGATGAATGGATAAAGAAGTTGTGGTATATATACACAATGGAATACTATTCAGCGGTAAGAAAAGATGATATAGGAACATTTTTGACAACATGGATGGATCTTGAGAGTATAATGCTAAGCAAAATGAGTCAGACAGAAAAAGCAGAGAACCATATGATTTCACTTATATGTGGTATATAAACCAAAAACAACAAAAGAACAAGACAAACAAATGAGAAACAAAAACTCATAGACACAGACAATAGTTTAGTGGTTACCAGAGGGTAAGTGTGGTGGGGGTTGAGAGATGAGGGTAAGGGGGATCAAATATATGGTGATGGAAGGAGAACTGACTCTGGGTGGTGAACACACAGTGGGATTTATAGATGATGTAATAGAGAATTGTACACCTGAAATCTATGTAATTTTACTAACAATTGTCACCCCAATAAATTAAAGAAAAAATACAGGAGTCAGAATGATTAGAGTCTTTTGAATTATCAAAAAACAAACAAAAAAAAAAACAAAACAAAGGATGCGTCTAGTAGGGTATATGGGAAAGTTGACAGAGTAGGTGACAAGAGGGAACATTCTGGAGATGATGTTAATGTTCTATAATATGTTAGGGGAATGGGTCACATAAGTGTATGCATTTGTCAAACCTCACTTAATGCACAGTTTATATGCATTTAATGTTATATAATTTTTACATCAAAAGGAAAATCTGTAAACAAATATTAAACAAATATTGTATATACATTAATAATAGTGCATGTTGAAGTATTAGGGGGAAATGTACTGATTTCTGCAATTTATTTGTTTTTCTCTAACAGGTTATTAGGCCATGATTTCTATGCAGTTAAATAGTTTTTGGTATATTCATAGAGTTTTGCAACCATTATCGCAATTGATTTATAACATTTTCATCATCCCAAAAAGAAATCTTGTACACATTAGTCACTCCCTATTTTCTTCCAATCCCCTCCCAGCCCTACATAAACGCTTATCTACTTTCTGTCTTTACAGATTTGGCTCTTCTGTACACTTCGTATAAAAGGTCCATTTTTGAGTAAATTTTGTATATGGTGGAAAAAAGGGTCTAACTTTATTCTTTTGTATGCAGACCCAACTCCATTTGTTGAAAAGTCTATTCTTTCCTCCATCTAATTGTCTTGGCACCCATGTCAAAAATCAATTGACTATAAAAATGAGGGTTTACTTCTGGACTCTCAATTCCATTCCATTGATCTATGTCTTTCCTTATGCCAGTACCACACAGTCTTGATCACTGTTTAACTTAAGAGTAAGTTTTGAAATTGGAAAGTGTGAGTCCTCCATCTTTGCTCTTCTTTTTCAAAATTGCTTCGGATATTTTGGGTCTTGTATTTCCATATAAATTTCAGGTCAGCTTCTCAATTTCTGCAAAGAAGCCAGCAGCAATTTTTATGGAGACTGCAATGAATCCTTAGATCAGTTTGGGGAGTATTGTCATCTTAATAATATTAATTCTTCCAATGCATGAGCATGGGATGTCTTTCCACAATTTACTTTTAAGTGAATCAAATAATTCATACGAATTAATGGATAAATAATGGAATGGATAAACTGACACATAGATAAAACAACTATAGCAAAATTTAATGGTAAAATCTAGGCAGTGGTTCCATGAGTGTTCACCGTAAAACTTTCAACTGTACTCCAATCCCACCACCAGAACTATAATGTTGACTTAGATCTCTGTATACTGCCTACTGCCAGCTACCCTAGCTCTTGTACTCAACTCACCCGTGAACAATACCTACCATACTTGCAACCATGCTGACTACACAAATATCTGGACAAACAAACAGCCTACTGCTGAAACCTGCCCCATATACTGGTTCTAGTCTATACTCTCTAGGTCCTGCCCATATTCATGAATCATCTGGCTGCAAAAAAAAACAAACAAACAAACAAACAAAAAACAAAACAAAACAAAGAACAAAGGTGATACTTCAATTTGCCCGACTGCAGGAACCCAGTTCCTTATCCCTTGGTTTCCTCTCTTTCAAATAATCAAAGGGAAATACGGAAACAGAAATAACCCAACAAGATGGTGATGATTGCCTAGTGGGAAAAAAAGAGAAGATAGGTAGACTGCTTTCCATAAATTTTTAAACTACCAAATCTCCAAATTACAAAATAATAATAATAATAATAATAATAATAATTAAGATATGTAATGTTCCAAAGAAATTGTAGTAACATGTAACTGAAAGTTCATTTACACAACTGTATCATGGCTAAAGGTAGCTTTCTCACACTGCTTCACCTCCATTACAATCAGAGCAGATAGCTTTCTGGTTAGGATCATTCTGACTAAAAGTAATAAATAAACACTATTTATAACTTCACAACAATTAGAGCATGCTAATAATGAGCAGAGGAAATAAAGCCAAAAGTAGATAAGCTCTCTGGCAGGCGGGTGCCTAGTCTCATTGGCAAACTAAGTGACTTTCCCTGTACTGCTTTCTCACCTAAACGTACATTATTTAATTCTGTACCTTGGCAAAACAGGAAAACAGCTATAAGCGGTGCACCTTAGTTCAGTACTGACAAAGGGAGTCATAAGGCAAAGCAATTTTGAAATAAGTGACATAATTCCAGATGGAAGAAATGAACCACGTGTGCTTAAGGGGGGTGTGATGGGGTGAGAAAATGAGGAGAGTTATGGATTAGGAAATAATGGGCACAAATCAGCCTTATCCACTACATATCAATGGTTCTCAAACTTTCCTGTGCTGAGTCATCTGTAAAACTTGTTAAAAATGCTGATCCAGTTAAAACCCTCAGAAATTAATTATATTTGAAGTGGGGTTCAGGACTGTATGTTCTATTTAGTAAGTATGCCAAGTGACACAATTGTGCATACTCTTCTGATTACATATTATTAAATACTGAGCTGGAGAAATCAGGCAAATAAGATTTTACTCCTCTCCTTCATTCTTTCTTCATCTTCTTACAGCCTCCTCATTTGTACCTAGCATCGTTTAAACATGAGCTAATCTAAGAATAATATATTATAGGTACTGACATTTACAGGAGCATCCTGAAATCATCCAAATTTGGAAGTTAAAAAAAAAAAAAAAAAAAAACTTACTCATCCTATGCCCAATACCCTTTGGATTTTTCTCTAATTATTTTGTTTCCAATATTTCCCATACCTCCCCACAACCTCTCACCCTTCCTTGGTCTTCTGGTCCCATTCCTCCTGCTATATTCATCCTCCACAGTTGATTTGAAACAGCCTAAGTAAATGATTATATATCATTCTTTCCACAATTTTCTTGGAAGGGAGGTTTAATACTAGATATCCGCCTCTCATATACATGCAACTTTTACAAAAGTATTCTACTTTTTGTTCTCTCATTGTTTCTTCTAAAACTTATAATCCATCATATATCTGTGTTCAAGGCCAAATAAGAAGTTAAACAGTTTAGGTAACACCTCTAAACTGTGATCAACTTAACAATTTTACAGGCATCTGATGAAGTATCCATGCATTTTTCCCAGTATTTCTTAAGACTTTAAGGAATAAAGATTGTTTCTTAATTGTCCTGGAAAACTAGAGCAATCACAATGGATTACATGTTCTAAAACTTTTTACTGTATCCTATCACTGGCAGCATTAACCAGATTTGGCTGCTTAATTCTTCTAAGTAGTTCTTCTCATCTCCCTAACCCCTTTCAAACAACTTTAAAAATTCACATCAAATTTTTCCAGTGTCTTGTGACATTGGGTAGCCTTCTATGCTCTAAATCAAAGGCAACAAAAATGCATTTGGCTGTGAGGATTTTCATTTCTTTAAGACTTTAAAGACAAAGGGAAAAAAATTGGACTTATTCCCAAAGAGCATAACTGTCCCCTTAATCATTTGGCAATTTCTATGAGAACTTGAAATGCTGTACCTACTCAGAAATAATTTAATGTTCTGGTATTGGGAGAAAAAAACTCCTAAATGTGAACATTGTTTGAATTATAATTACAGTATAGTATTATAGTAATTTCTCAACTTGCCTGTGCTAGCTGAAGAAATCCTATATTTTTTCTTAAATCCCAAGAACAAAAACAGTTCAGGTTTCTTCTTTACTTTCCAATTATAAAGCGACATTCTAACTCTGGAAGGGCAGGTGGAAGAAAAAGCATTTGACAAGATACAACATCCATTTATGATTAAAACACTTAATAAAATGGGTATAGAAGGAAACTACCTTAACATAATAATGGCCATATATGACAAACCCTCAGCTAATATCATAATTAATGGTGAAAAACCGAAGCCTTTTGCTCTACGTTCAGGAACAAGACAGAGTTTCCCCTATCACCTCTGCTTTTCAACATAGTGTTGGAAGTCCTCGCCTGAGCAATCAGGCAAGAAAAAGAAATAAAAGGCATCCAAATTGGGAATGAAGAAGTTAAATTATCACTTTTTGCAGATGACATGATTCTTTATACAGAAAACCATACAGACCCCACCAAAAAGCTATTAGAAACAATAAACAAATACAGTAAAGTTGCCGGCTACAAAATCAATGTACAAAAATCCATTGCATTCCTATATACTCAAAATGAAATCTCAGAAAAAGAAATGAAACAAAAATTCCTTTTGCAATTGCAACAAGAAGAATAAAATACCTAGGAATAAACTTAACCAAGGATGTGAAAGACCTATACACTGAAAACTATAAGACTTTTTAAAAGAAATTGAAGAAGACACAAACAAATGTAAAGACATTCCGTGCTCATGGATTGGAAGAATCAACATATTTAAAATGGCCATATTATCCAAAGCAATATACCAATTGAATGCAATCCCCATTAAAATCCCAATGGCATTTTTAAAGAAATAGAACAAAAAATCATCAGATTTGTCTGGAACCACAAAAGACCCCGAATAGCCAAAGCAATTCTAAGAATGAAGAACAATGCTGGAGGTATCACACTCCCTGACTTCAGCTTGTACTACAGGCCAACAATAATCAAAACAGCATAGTATTGGCAGAGAAACAGACACACAGACCAATGGAATACAACTGAAAACCCAGAAATAAACCCACATAAATATGGACAGATAATTTTTGACAAAAGAGCCAAAAACATACAATGGAGAAAAGACAGCCTCTTCAATAAATGGTGCCGGGAGAATTGGATAGCCATGTGCAAAAGAATGAAACTAGACTGCTATCTGCCACAGTGTACCATAATTAACTCAAAATAGATCAAAGACCTAAAGATAAGACCTGAAACAATAAATTGCATAGAAGAGAACCTAGGTACTAAACTTACAGACCTTGGGTTCAAAGAGGACTATATGAATTTGACTCCAAAGGCAAGGGAAGTAAAAGCTAAAATAAGTGAATGGTACTATATCAAACTAAAAAGCTTCTGCACAGCAAAAGAAACCAACAACAAAACAAAGACGTTATCAACCGAATGGGTAAAGATATTTGCAAACAACATCTCTGATAAGGGGCTAATATCCAAAATACATAAGGAACTTATACAATTCAACAACAAAAAGATAAACAATCCAATTTAAAAAAATGGGCAGAGGACATGAACAGAAACTTATCTCAAGAAGACATACAAATGGCCAACAGATATATGAAAACATGTTCAATTTCACTAGCTACCAGAGAAATGCAAATAAAAACCACAATGAGATATCACCTCACCCCAGTTAGAATGGCATCATTCTACCATCAACAAGACAAACAGTAACAAGTTTTGGAGAGGCTATGGAGAAAAAGTAGCCCTCATACTCTGTTGGTGGGAATGTAAATTGGTGCAGCTGCTATGGAAGGCAGTGTGGAAGTTCCTGAAAAAATTAAGAATAGAATTACAATATGACTCAGCAATCCTTCTTCTGGATATCTGTCTACCCCAAAAATCTGAAAACATTTATCTGTAAAGATGTATGTGCTCCAATGTTCATTGTACCATTATTTACAGTGGCCAATACATGGAAACAACTAAACTGTCCTTCGATAAAAGATTGGATAAAGAAGATGTGGCATATGTACACAATGCAATGTTACTCTGTCATAAGATGAAATACTGACACTTGCAACAACATGGATGGATCCTGAGATTATTATGCTAAGCGAAATAAATCAGATAGAAAAAGTCAAGAACCATACAAGTTCACTCATGTGGGATATAAAACTGAAAGCAACAAAGGAACTGGACAAAAACTCATAGACACGGACAACAGTTTAGTGGTTACCAGAGGGTAAGGGTGGGGGGTGGTAGATGAGGGTAAAGGGGGTCAAATATATGGTGATGGAAGGAGAACTGACTCTGGATGGTGAGCATACAATGTGATATATAGATGATGTATTACAGAATTCTACACTTGAAACCTATGTAATTTTACTAACCATTGTCACCCTAATAAATTATAGATAGATAGATAGATAGATAGATAGATAGAGAAAAAAAGAAAGAGAAAGAAAAAATATTCCCAACATCCAAAGTTGGACTGCATTAATGTATTGAAGTATATAATACCAGAGTCTGTCAATCTGTGGGTCCTTTCCAGTGTGTGTGCATTTTATATATATATATATATATATATATGCATATGTATAATACATGCATACATATATTATATATGTACCTAATGTACACAACATAGTTTTATGTAATATTGTATTTATAATAATATAATGTTATATTACATATACATGCCAGTATATAATATGTTTTTCATGCACATAGACATGTATCTTAGAAAACCAGAGCCTCAGAATTTAATTGTTTTGTTGTTTGGTAATAAGAAATCAACGAGGGGAATATATTTAATAACCAAAATATCCAAAGGTAGAAACTAGCTAATACATTACAGTACATTTATCCAAATGAATATTATGCACCTGTGAAAAATCTTGTTTTTGAACAAATATTCAATGAAATAGGAGAGTGCTCACGATAAAATGTTAATTAAATAAGCACAATATAAAACTGCACTATAACAGAAAGAAAAATCCAGGAGCAGATAGATTCATTAATGAATCTGATAAACCATTTAAGAAAAAAATAATACCAATGCTATAAACACTTTTAGAAAATGCAAAGAAAAAGACACTCATTTAGGATGCCTCTATTACCTTGATACAAAAACTATACAAATGCATTACAAGAAAACATAATACAGTAGTCCCCCCTTATCTGCTTTTTTGCTTTCCGCAGTTTGAGTTACCTACAGTCCACTGTAGTCAGAAAATATTAAATGGGAAATACCAGAAATAAACAACTCATAAGTTTTAAATTGCATGGGTTCTGAGTAGCATGACGAAACCTCGGGTCATCTCCCTCTGTCCCACCAGAACTGTAAAGCATCTCTTGTCCAGCATATCCATGCTGTATACACAACCTGCCCATTAGTCATTTAGTAGCTGTCTTGGTTATCAGATCAACTGTCAAAGTTTGGCAGTGTTTGAGTTCAAGTAATCAAGCAACCCTTATTGCACTTAATAATTGCCCCAAAGTACAAGAATAGTGATGCTGGCAATTGGGATAGGTGAAAGAGAAGCCTTGATATACTGCAAGTGAAAAGGTATAAGTTCTCAACAAGTCATTTCATCATCTCATATCATCACAAGAAGTGTGAGTACAGTAAGATATTGAAAGAGAGTGAGAGACCCCAGTTTCACATAACTTTTATTACAGTATATTCCTTAAATTGTTCTATTTTATTATTGTTGTTAATCTCTTACTTTGCCTAATTAAAAAAATAAAGTTTATCACAGGTATGTATGTATAGGAAAAATATAGTAGATATAGAATTCAGTATCATCTGCTGTTTCAGACGTCCACTGGGGGCCTTGGAATATATGCCCAGTGGATAAGAGGAGACTACTGTACAGACAAATACCCCTCAAGAACCCAGATGCAAAAATATTTAATAAAATATTACTAAATTGAATACAGTGTGTGTGTGTGTGTGTGTGTACAATATTACATCATGGTCAAATAGAGTTTAATTTCTAAAATGCAGCATTGGCTTAACAATCAAAAATCAATAATACAATCCTATTCATTAACAGATTAAAGGAGTAAGATTACATTGTCATTGAACAAAATTCAACACCATTCATAATAAAAATTGTCTCTAAACTAAAAACAGAAGGGAACTTGTGTTCCTCCACATCACAATTTGCATGTAAAAAAAACCATATATCTAACATTATACTTAATAATGAAAAACTGAAGAATTTTCTCCCTATGATTGGGAACAGACGTAAATATCCTCTTATCACTTCTATTTAGCATCGTGCCATTGTGCCTAACCTTTGCAATAAGAAAAGAAATAAAAAGGTAAAATGATTGGAAAGGGAAAAATAAAATGTCTTTTGTTTGAAGATGATATGATTGTTAAATGTAGAAAATTCTAGGTCATCTTTAAAACAACTATGCAATCTAAATAAGTGAATTTAATAATATCATAGTATAAAAAGTAATTATATGAAAATCAAACTAATACTAAATCAATTATAAAATGAAAAAAGTTGTAAGTAATTCCATTTACAATGGCAACCAAAATCATAAATTACTTAGAGATAAAGTTAACGAGAAACGTGCAAGACCTCTATAATGAAAATAATAAGATACTGATTAGAAAAATTAACAAGTTTCTTAAATAAATGGAAATATATGCTAGCTCAGGTATTAGCATCTAAATATTGTTATAAGTTTTCCCAAAATTGATCTATAGATTCAGTTCAACCCCCTATCAAAATACTAGGAAACTTTGTTATAGAAATGGACAAACTAATTCTAAAATTTATATGGAAATGCAAAGGATATAAACTATCAAAAACAAGAATGAAAAGAGGAAGAAACTTGTTAGACTTACTCTACCTGATTTTAAGACTCACTCACTATAATGCTACAGCAACCAAGACAGTGTGGTATTAGTGAATGAATAGATCAGTGGAACAAAATGGAGAATCCAAAATTAGATACACACAAATAAAATCAAATGTTTCCAATATGGTACCAGAAAAGTTCACTGGGAAAAGAAATCTCTCCAATAAATTTTGATGAAACAACAAGACATTCATATTTTTATAAAGAAATGTCAGTTCCTCTCACATCATTGAAGAATTACTTCAAGATCAATAATGCCCTTAAATATAAAAGATGTTTTAAAGCTTCTAGAAAACCATTGGAAAGATCTCTGTGACCTTAGTATAGGAAACGATTTGTTAGACAAGATACAGAAAGACAAACAATAAAAGAAAAACAAATAAATTCGATTTCATCTAAATTAAAAACTTCTGCTCACTAAAAAATAACATTAAGAAAATAAATAGGCAAGTAACAAACTGAAAGAAAACTTTTGCAAAACATATATAGAATAAAAGACTGGTCTCCACAATTATAAAGAACAGTTAAAACTCAACATTAAATGGAGTTTTTAGCCTGGAGATGTAGCGAACTGGAAAGACATTACTCCTATCACTGGTTGTATTAACATTCGACAATATACTTGGACAGTTATGCCTCAAGGGTTCACTGAGGCTCCTTTTTATTTCTCCCAAGTGCTTGGAGATTTAAGCAATGTCTAGTTTCCCCAGGAAATCGACCCTTTTACAGCATGTAGATGACTCTTGCTTTGCTCAGTTACCAAAGAAGCATCCATAAAAGATTCCTTTTATTTGCTGCAACAGATAGTTGAAAAAAGAAACAAAGTCTCTAAGGAAAAATTACAATTATCTTTATACACTGTTCATTACCTAGGTCATCATCTAAGCTCTGAAGGAATTCAGCTGTCTCCAAAAAGAATTAAACTAATCCAGGAATTTCCTAGACCCACAACTAAGTGACAGCTTTGTGGATTTCTAGGCTTGGCTAATTATTGCAGGCTACAGGTTCCCAATTTTTGTCTATTAGCTCCCCCATTCTATGAAATTACCAAAATTTCAGCCCTTGAACCACTTTTGGGGGAAGGTAAAACATGAGTGGGCTTTTATAAGACTAAAACAATCACTGCAAGAACCACCTGCCTTAGGGCTACCTAACTATTCAAAACCTTTTCCTTTATTTGTGCATGAAGGGAATAATCAAGCTCTTGGGAATGTTCATGGAACAACATGGTAATAATCATATGGTTGTTGCCTATTATAGCATACAACTTGATTCATTTGTTCGTGCCTAACCCAGCTGTTTTAAGGCTATAGCCCCAGTTGCAAGATTAGTGGAAACCTCAGGCAGATTTAACCCTGGGAAATGAGATTTGCAAACTCCACATGCTGTCCAAAGTCATCTTAACTCTAAATTGACGTCAACATTTCTTTGCAAGTAGACTAACTTCCTATGAGATCCTTCTGCTTTCACCACCTAAGCTACATCTTAAAAGCTGCAGCATCCTTAATCCTGCCACATTAGTACCTCCATCTGACAAAGGCTTGCACCAAGTCTGTGAGGTAATAACATTCCATTTTGTGACACAGCATCCTGATTTACAAAATACCTTTAACTAATCCTGATTTAATCTTGCTTATTAATGGGTCATACTGCAAAAGTGGAAAAGGGAATGTTCAAGCTGGTTATGCTAGTATCTCTATGCAATATGACTTACTTACTTGAAAGGGGAAACCTTCCACAAGCTAAATCATCCCAACAAGCAGAACTTCACACCCTTAAAATAGCATGCCAGTTATCAGGACAGACTGTAAATATTCATACTACTAATAGCAGGTATGCCTTTTTGGGGTCATCCATAATTTGGGGATGTTAATGGAAACAAAGGGGTTTCTTAAGTCCTCTTGGACCCCAATAAAAAAATGGGCAACAAGTAAACGATCTTCTTACTGCTGTTCTCTTACTTTCTGAAATTGCTGTAATCAAAATTGAGGCTCACACTAAAATGACCAAACCTGAATATGAGGGAAATACCCTAGCTGATTTTCATGCAAAGGCAGCACCAACAGAATCTCATAAGATTCTCTAACATTTCTGAAGAAGCTGACTCTCAGTTATATGAGATCATTGATCAAGCCACTTGTTTTAAAAGGGTGACTCCTTCAACAGAGTCTTTCTTTGATTAGTTTGGATCTTGAGGACTACAGCTCTGAAGTGCACTCTAAATATTGGGGATTATCCTGTTTACAGTTATAAATAATCTCCCTGACACACTGTATTCTCGCAAAAGCTTTAAATGTGTGTTCACAGCCACTAACCACCAGGCAAATGATCTCCCTAAGATTAGAATGTCAGAAGGGGAAAGAAGAGAATGACAGACTTAAAGATTATGAAACAGAAGCTGTGACCTGTAAATAACACAGGGATTAAGCAAAAGCATCTTGTGCTGTGAATGTCATAAATAGGACCAATGAAAGCTATGAGAACTGTAAAGTGGTGGTAATGCCTTAAATTTTTATCATACCTCTCAGTCAAGCTGAGAGTTATGATCAAAAGGGAGGAATTATTAAAGAGAAAACCACAGGCCCAAAATGGAGTCACTTGTGTTAAAGCCCATGACACCGAACTTAGACTTAATACCTTACCTAAATGCAGTTTTAACCCTCTCCAGGAATGTAATCTTAATCAAGTCAGTCTGGAATTTTCTGGGTAGTACTAATGAGGTAGCCTTTCCTGTAGGCCCTCTCCTTCCCCCCCTCAAAGGAAGCCAAGGCAATCTGCTTGATAAGACCCCTTCCTTCCCCTAAGGGAAGGTAATCTTGCCTGAAACAATACATTCTTTTATTTTGCTAATAACTTTCTTGTCCTGCCCAGTTTCTACCTATAAAAGCCTTCCATACTATACAGCTTCTCAGAGCACCTCCCAATTTGCTAGATGGGATGTCCACTGATTCATGAATCACTTAATAAAGCCAGTTAGATCTTCAAATTTACTTGATTGAATTTTTGTTCCTTAAGAGTAGTTAGAGAAGAAAAATAAATATAAACCATACATATTAGAAAAAAAATTAAAATGTCTCAATTCACAGACTACATGAATTTTTTTAAGTGAAAAATCCCAGGGAATCTACAAAACATCTCCTAGAACTAATAAATGAGTTTACCAACGTCGTAGTATAAAAGGACAACATGGAAAAATCAATTTAAAAAATAATTAATTAATATAAATAAATGAAAAAAGATGGAAAATCAATTGTATTCCTATATAGTAGCAATGTACATTAGGAAACTGAAACTAAAAAAGAAATATCATTAACAAAACCCTCAACAAATAAAATATTTTGGTATAAATCGAACAAAATATGAACAGTTTTATATGTTTTTTAAAGCATTTTTACAACAAACTGCTCATAAGAGAACTTAAAGAGAATGTAAGTAAATGGAGATACATACTGTGTTTGTAGATTGCAACATAGTAAAGATGTCAATTTTGCCCTAAATGAAGATATACATTTGGTGTAATTCCAACCAAAATCCTAGCAGGAATTTTTGTAGAAACAGAAAGATTAGTATTAAAATTCATACGGAAAGACAAAATAAGAATAATAACTAAAACATTTTTAAAATTATAATGAAGTAGAAAGAAACCCACTAAAGGATTTTAAGACTTAATGACAAAGCTATAGTAATGCAGACAGTGTAGTATTAATGAAGGAGTATACATATATGTAAATCAGTGTAAAAGAATAGACCATGCAAATATAGTCAAGTGATTTTTAACAAAGGTACAAAAACAATTCAATGGAAAACTGATAGTCTCTTTAAAAAATGGTATTCAAACAACTGGAAATCCATATATGAATACACGAATCTTAAATGAAATACCACATTTTATACAAAAATTAACACAAAACAAAACATACATTTAAATGTAAGTTTTAAAAACTATAAAGCTTTTACAAGAAAAGATAGGGAAAAATCTTCCTTAGGCAAAAAAAAAAAAAAAAAATAGACAATAAAATTTGTCTAATGCAAAAAAAATATTCTTAGCAATATGACAAAGCACATTCCATAGAAAAGAAAAATGATCACTTGGACTTCATAAAATTAAAGTGTTTGAACTGTGGAAAACACCGTTAAGTGAATGAAAAGAAAAGCTATATACTAGGAGAAAATATTGTAAATCACATAGTAAACAAAGGATTTTTATCCCCAAAATATAAAGAAATCTGGAAACTCAGCGAAAAGTAAATAAACAGCCCAATTTTAAAATGGATAAAGGACTTGAACAGACATTTCAAAAAAAAGTTATACAGCTAAGCATCTGAAAACATGTCCAACTTCATGAGCCATTAGGGAAATGAAAACTAAAACCATGATAAAAATAGCATTACAAAGGAGAAATAATGTATGAATGATTCACTTTTTCTACACCCTCATAAGCATTTGGTGTTGTCAATGTTTTTTTTTTTTTTATTTTAACCATTCTTATAAGTATGTAGTGACATCTCAGTGTGTGTTTAATTTGCACTTCTCTAATGGCTCATGATGTTGAACATAATTTCATATGCTTAATTGTTATCTGCATATTCTTTTATGTGAAACGTATGTTCATGTATTTTACCCGTTTTCTAATGGGATTCTTTGTTGTTGTTGTTTTTCATGATGAGTTTTGAAAGTTCTTTATGTATTTTAGATACTAATCCTTTCTTGGATTTGGGTTTTGCAAATATTTTTGCCCAGTCTATAGCTATATTCTCGTCATTTTTAACAAAGACATTCACAGGACAAAAGTTTGTAATTTTGATGAAGTCCAATTTATCAGTATTTCCTTTCATGAATTCGGCTTTTGGTATCAAGTGTAAGAACACTTCACCTAGACCGGGATATTGAAGATTGTCTCCTATTTTGTTCAAGAAGTTTTATTTTTACATATTATTCCACAATTCGTTTTGAATTAATGTGTTTAAAAGTGTAAAGTTTGGGTCAAGGTTCATCTTTTTGTCTATGAATGTACAATTGCCCCAACATTATTTATTGAAAAAGCTATTCTTCCCTCATCAAATTGCTCTTACTCTTCTGTCACAAATTAGCTGGGCCTATGTATGTTGGTCTATTCCATGATTCTCTCCTGTTTCATTGATCTATGTGCCCATCCCTCTGCCATTACTACAGCTATGTCTACTAACTGTTGCTATCCAGTAGGCCTTAATATCAGGTAGAGTTATTTCTCCCACTTTTATTCTTCTTTTCAATCTTCATAAGTTTTTAAGCATCTTCCTGTAACCCAGAACCTGAACACACCAAGTGTACATCTACCTATGTACTCATTCCCAAAGACAAAAAATTCAATCATGTGGGTTGAAGAGAATTAGAGGATGAGAAGCTTCATTTTACATTAATTGTTACAAAATCAGCATTATTTCTGCAGTGTAGAATCTGGCATATAAGGCAGTTTCAGAACATGTGAGTGAATGTTTGGACACATTGGATAAATGTTTATTTATAAAATCAGTCATTTCCACATAAACCTCTCTCTACATTATTGAACCTATAAATGCATTAAATAACATGAAAAAAATCAGTACTTTAATTCATAGTAACCACTCAAAGTCCTACTGGAAGTAAATGCTTCTAGAACACTGAAATACAAATTAAGAAAAGAGTATAAATGTATTAAAACGTGAAATATTTTCTGTCTATAAAAGATTTAAGCATCTCAAAATGAAAAGATAAAAAGAAGAAACAGACGTCCTTTTACTTCCTGCCCTCTGTACTAAATGCAGCTTATTACATCTTTACTTGTGGATTTTTTTCCTGCTCCTTTGTCTTTCCTATCATCCATTTGCCATAAGGATCCTTTATATAAAATGATGATCTATAAAAAAATTCATGTGTTGGAGTGAAATTTTTTCTACAATAATCATTTCAAGCAATTCAATTATGAGACCTGTTACACTATGAAGCAATATCTTTTCTGCAGTCCTCATAATGCTAGATCTGTTTGGACTTGTAAAGAAATTCTGCAAAACTATACACAGAGCTCAGTTATTATAATTGTTTAGGTCAAAGACAGCCTCAAATATAGCCCTGTGCTTAAATTTTAATTTATAAAAACAAGGAAGAAATACTGTAGACTTAAATAGTTGCAATTTTTTCTTATGGAGATTTTAAAATTATTTTTGGAGCATTAGGCAATATCAAAATAAACTGCAAAGTAAACAAAGCATAGTCACAATTTAACGTTGTATTTCTGTATTTTAGGGTGGTTCAGGTATAGCTTTAGCTCATTCCGGGCAAAATACTAATTACAAAACAATTAAAAGTGAAAATTGACTAAAATGTCAAAGAACATTTAAATGATACCATTCTTTACATCAGCTCTCTTATGTTGGAGATACAAGGTATGCCCTATAAATTCTGGTTAATCACCCATGCAACTGGGAAGCTCCCTCTAGTGAAATATGGTACTTTATTTGATGGCTATGTAGCCCCAAGATTTACGTTGATATAATCCCTGGATAGCAGAGAAGCTACATTATACACACTTTTTATTTTTTTAAAGGAAAACAGAGTTGGAGTTAAACAACAGCACAGCCATATGATTTCTACTGACAATATGACTCAGCAACGTGAAGTATGTAAATAAAAAACAATGTAGATAAACACTACATTGAAGCATCTTAGTCACTGAATTCAACTTTTCCAAAGAAAGCTTTATTAAGGAAAAAAAATTGGGGGTCGGCCAGTTAACTCAGTTGTTTAGAGCATGGTGCTTTTAACAACAAGGTTGCCGGTTTGATCCCCACATGGGGCCACTGTGAGCTGCACCCTCCACAACTAGATTGAAACAACTACTTGACTTAGAGCTGATTGGCCCCGGAAAAACACACTTAAATAAATAAAAGTTTTAAAAAAATTAACTCGTCTATAGGTGTACAAGTACATTTTCTAAATGCTCATTACTTGAGTTATCCGCTTATGAAGTAAAATCATTACTTTTCTCTTTGACATTTCTCATTTTTCCTTTTGAATTCATTCGACTCAAATAAAGCTCAGTTGATAAAATTGAGTCTTTTACCCTGGTGTTCCCTATTTCTAATGAATAAGATCCCTAAAACGAATTCACAATTCCAGATTCACTTACTGAACCCCTCTCTACCTTTGCTTATAAATATATCTTTTTAAAAATTATTCATCCCTTTGCTAAGTCTCAATAACTACGAGAGTTCTATAGTTTAAAATGGCATTAAATTAAATGATCCATTTTTAAATTGTTATACAATGCTTTTTTTATAAAGATGAAAATGATAACCATCTGTACTTAACATAATAATAAACAAATAAAAATGCCCAGCAGAAGGTACAAGTGAGACAGCAGGCTTTAAGAATTGGGCTTTGTGCTTGGAAGAAAGACAAACATAATAGAACCTGGTACTATTTGGGCAAGGGTTTACACATACTATTTTATCTAGAGTCAAAGAACCCAAAACCCTTAAAAGACTCAATGATTTTCCACAATTGAGCAAAACTCATCAATTCATTTGCTCACAGAATGTGGGTTAGCTTCTAAATATCACACAATAAGATGGAACAATAATGAAAATTTAATTATAGGTTATAATGCAGTAAGAATGGCCAGACATTTTTGGAATAGCTTTCAATTTCTATAAAAGCATATTTTACTAATAAATGAGAATCCCTCCCATTGTGTTAAATATTTTACTCACTTATTTTATTTGTCCCATTAGCTATATAGCTAGTATCTAGCTAGTTAAAACTCACCAACTCTATAATTTCCATCCCTCCATTTCACCTTTAATGATGAATGTTACATTGGAAAAAAATGAAAACATCCTCAAAATGGGCTAAAGACCTAAATGTAAGAACTAAAACTATAAACTACATCAAAAGTATAAACTTCTGTGTCTCAAAGGACACAATCAACAAAGTGAAAAGACAATTTATGGGATGGAAGAAAATATGTGCAAATCATATCTGATAAAAGATTAATACCAACAATATATAAAGAACTTCTATAACTCAACAACAACCAAAAAAAGATTAAAAACGGAAAAAGGATTTGCATAGACATTTCTCCATAGAAGATATACAAATGCATGAAAACATCACTAATCATTAAGCAAATGCAAATCAAGACCACAATGGGATAACACGTCACACCAATTAGGGCGACTACTATAAAATAATTAAAAATAGTAAGTATTGGAGACTGTGGAAAGAGTGGAGCCCTCGTGCACTATTGCTGAAAACATAAAATGGTGCAGTTGCTATGAAAAACATTACGACAGTTCCCCCCAAAATTAAAAGTAGAACTACCATATGATCCAGAAATTTCACTACTGTGAAAAGAATTAAAAGCAGGATCTCAAAGAGATACCTGTACACCCAAATATTAATATTTTTGGTTGGTTCATATTTTGCCCAACTGTTATTCCTTGCCCTGGGAAGCAGTGGCTAACACATTTGCCCTTAAATACTTCCCACAAATGCCCCCCACCCACCACCCACCCAAGTAGCTGCCTCAGCCTTGGGAGAGTTCTGAGTTAGGCAAAATAAGGTCACACCTTTTGAGGTGGTCCTTCAGGAAGCCAACAGACTGGTCAAAATGAACAACCACAATTCTTTAAGAATAAGGTCACTTCTGCTCCTTCCAGTACTAATAACTGGTACTAAGAATTTGTACTGTGGTCTTCAAAGCTTCTGCCAAACTGGAACAGGAGATGGGGACACGGTAAGTCGAAATGCCACAAACCTGGGCCGGCCCGGTGGCTCAGACGGTTGGAGTTATGTGCTCCTAACGCCAAAGGCTGCCGGTTCGATTCCCACATGGGCCAGTGCCAGACGGCTCAGTTGGTTAGAGCGCCGGCTCTCAACCACAAGGTTGCCGGTTGGACTCCTGCAAGGGATGGTGGGTTGTGCCCCCTGCAACTAAGACTGACCACACCTTGAGCTGAGCTGCTGCTGAGCTCCCGGATGGCTCAGTTGGTTGGGGCGCGTCCTCTCAACCACAGGGTGGCCAGTTCGACTCCTGCAAGGCATGATGGGCTGCGACCCCTGCAACTAACAATGGCAACTGGACCTAGAGCTGAGCTGCGCTCTCCACAACTAAGATTGAAAGGACAACAACTTGACTTGGAAAAAGTCCTGGAGGTACACACTGTTCCCCAATAAAGTCCTTTTCCCCTTCCCCAAATAAAAAAAAAAAATGCCACAAACCTCTCTTATTGAAATTCAACGGTTTTTTTTTTCCTTGATTAAGTAGTTGCATCGTTGCTGTAAACTTTTGATTATGAGTAGTTTCCCAAATGCCATTAAAGTTGATTCTGAGAGGATCTGCTAGTTTATTTGCTGCTTTTGTGGCTACTCTGCCATGTTTATTGGAATCAAATCTGATTACATCAAAACATAATTTCAAGCCAAAAAAAATGTTAACATAGCATTTAATAGCTCAAAAAAATAAATGGATGAAGTGTCACGGTTTGATGAGGGCAAGAGGGGCCCCATAATTTAGCAGACCTCATTCTAGTCACTCCTCAGCTGCTTCCAGTTCCAGAAGGGAAGAGTCTGTGGGCCTAAGGGAAAGAATCATCAGAAACCTGTGCCTTCCCCTTCAAGATCGTAATTTGAGTACCTAAGATCCCCAAATCCCCTGCCCAAATAGCCCCAAGCCACTTTCATGAGCCCACCTTGGCTTCTTCTTCAGGTCTCCTCTTCACTGGTTTTTCTCAGCCCACTAGTTTTTCTGAAGCCTTAAAGAAAATTATTCATGTAACCATTTTCTCAATTCTCCCAAATATGGTAAAAGGCTGGTAGTATTTTATAATATTTTTTTCATCCATTAAATGCCTTAGGGTTTTATTGCTTAATTATCTCTTGGAACTCATTTTGAAGTGCTGTTCTGGAGGGTGAATCTTGCTATCTATGTGCCCCCTGTTACACCAAAGGAGTTGTCAAAGGAGGCTGGTGACAGAGACCATGGACAGAGCTTGTATACAGGGACAGGCTGGAGTGAAACATACATTAGAGTGAGACACTTCCTGGTACAAGACAGAACCAGGTATCAAAACAGAAGGAAGCTAAGTCATGGAGATGTAATATACAGCAAGGGGAATATAGTCAATAATATTGTGATAGCGTAATATGGCATCATATGGTTGCTGGATTTATCATGGTGATCACTTCTTTAGGTATATAAATGTTGAATAACTGTGGTGTACACCTGAAACTAATATTGTATGTTAGCTATATTGTAATAAAAGTCTTTTTAAAAAAGAGAGAGAAGGAAGCCAGCCAATGTCTAAGAGCCAGCTTTCCCAGTACGGTCACGTTCCAGTGTTGAATTCTGAGGAGTTTAAGAATTCTAAACGTGACCCTGACCTTCTAGTTCATTATAAAGGCATATTTGTCAAATTATGAAAATAGAACATTGCTTTATTTAATAGTTTGTTAACTTGGTTCACAAATTTTAAAATTGTTACACATATGGTATATAGACTTGCATTTGTATTCTTGGCTCAGTATGCACAAATGTTGACAAAGGCCTGAATAGGTAAGCCAAAGGAATTAGTTTTCTCTGTAAAGTCAATGAGGCTCAAACTGGATAGGTAGACCGTGTCCAAGTGATTTTAACTGTATTACATTTATACAATATACATAAATATTATAAGATGAAGACTTTAAATGTATCCATTTTCCTGTAAGTTATATGTGCAATTCCAACTTTAGAGTACCAGCAACTTTCTAAAACCAAGAACTAAGACACCTCTAAATCAACATTAGACCCCAACTAACCATAACATTGGAAATGTTATTCCTAAAAACTAGTTTTAAAGCCTAAATAAGCCCACTTAAATGGAGCATATTTTCATAAATTACCTTTTCATTATTATTGATCATAGTGACAACTAATCTGAAGTATTTTCTAAGCGAAATGGTCCTGACCACAGTCCCTACACAAGGGCAGCCACAAACATATTTTATACCACATGACCCAGAATTTCCATGCATGACTATAGGTAATTGTAGATCAGGAAGGACCAAGGTAACTCGAAAACAATTCATCTATAGGCTGGTCAGTGGACTAAAAAGTGGCCGACGTCAAAAGATAAACTGTACCAATCAGGTTAATCAGATTTCTTCACATGAATTTGAACTAGGAAACAACAAGAGATTAACCTAGGTAGCACTGGGAACAAAGCCAAGAGGTCATGAATCATAATGGCTATAAAGGCCCCTGTTGGCCATGCAAGCCAATATTAAGAGGAAACAAATGGTCATCTTGAACTCAGCAGCTATGGCCAGTGTGTGTCAAAAAGTATAAGGAAGAGGAAAAACAGAGAACAAAATAAATACTCATATGTGTAGATAACATGGAAACTTGGAGCTCAGGAACAGGTATCCTCTCTTCACTGCCTCAATTCTGGAATTCTCTATAGCTCCAATTCTACAATATCCACCCCGCCCATATCTTGGGGCAGAGTAGATATCTATTTCTTGAACCCAAACCATTCCTATGCTTTCCCAAAATAGACAGACTGCTTCTCCAATCAAGATTAAGACAAATCACCTTGCTTAGTTAATTTATTTTACATAAATTATAAACACTTTAATAGATTTGGCTTTTTATAAAAGGCAGCTGCATGAGACACAGTGTTTTATGTAATTCTGTTTCATGCAAATTCAGATTTGCACAAACAAATCTAGAAATATTATTCCCTATAACATTAGATTTTCCTTACTTTTCCCTAGTGACATACGGAAAATTTTCCAGAAGTGTGCTTACTGAGAATAGCAGAGAAAGTGAATTGTGCAAATTAGTAATATTTCAGAATTACATAAAACAAATAAATAAAGTATGTTTCATTTGTAACTTGTCAGGGTGTCAGGGTGTTTGGCTTTCCAGGGTATCTATTTTAATATAAACTTTACACAGACCTCTACAGAATCCTTGATCTCTTATAAATAAAGGGGGAAATACAATCTGATGTCATCAACCAGTTATGTCAGATTTCTCATAGCAAAGGTTGTATATGCCTTTTCTTTTGACATATACTACCAATTGATCAAAAATATTTAAACTGCTGTGTATTATTGGCTCAGAAAACACCAATTTTAGGCCATAATTAATTCATTTTATAATCAGATCAATAACTTCAGATGTGTAAATTCCAAAACCTTGAAAAATAGTAAAACCAGGAAAAAAAATCCCCCTAACTTAAAAACTGATGTAGGCTTCCTGAGCTGCTGGGTGAGACTCTGGCCAATGGAGACCCTGAACTGGAATCAGCAGGTACGCGGAAACTCCTAAATCTACAGATGCATTACAAGTTTACAAGTGCCTCATATTCAGAAAGAGGGAATCGCACAGCCACCCCAGTCTTCAGCATCCTCCACCTTGATCAGTCAGCGGCCACCAACATTGAGGCTCACACACCTTGAAATGTCATTTAAGAAATAATTTTTGAGGAATGGCGGCAGCAGGGCGCACTTTCTGAGTTCTCCTCCGGATCTTCTTGCAAACAAGACCTATAACCCATCAAGGAACTTTTTGCTCATCGCACAGAACAGCTGGGAGATTCGTGGTTTACTTGAAGCTAAGGAGTACTTGAAGGTGCACTAATTGGGCGAGCAGGGGAAGGAAAAAGAGGAGTGGAGTGAAAGCGCCCGGCCGACAGCGGCGGGAGATCCCAGCCCGCAACGGAGCCTCGGCTGGCGGGGGCGAAAACCGAGAACCGAGGTGAGACCCACTGTGCCGGGCACGCACAGGAGCCCAGGGCGGAGCGGAGAGAGCAGAGACCAGGAGGTGGGCTCTTTCCCTGCGTCCCACGGCTGATCTCTCCCACCGGAGGGCGGAGGGAGTCGCCCTAGGGCAGACAAAGAACACAGTCTCCATACCTAGGCCCCTCCACCGCCCCGCTCTTCCAGTCCTACCTCGCCCTTCCAGAGACTTAAACTGGCCACTGAACTGAGGAGTGGCGGCAGATTACAGAGGAGCCGTAAAGCTCAGACTCTGGGAAGCCTGACGAGCAGCCCTGACCCAGGGAGACTGGGAAGTGTGTGTGATTTTGACTGCGCTAGGAGAGAAGAGACTCTTCCACCCCCAACCACCACGTTTTCTGGCCTGCGGGAAGAGGGCGACACGCGGCTGGGTTGGGAGAGTGAAGACCCCTCCATCCCCAGCCCCCACCCTTTCTGCCCTGCCTAGGGCAGGGAGGGTGCAGCTGCAGAGACACACCCGAAGATCAGCAGTGAGGCAGGCGCAGCTCTGGGTTTTCAGCAGATCAGAAATCTCCCGCCCGCACTCACACACACACACTGAAGAAGTGCCTTAAGTCTCAGGAGTTCTGGACACGGGGCCGGTGGTGCCACTCTCAGTTTGCATATGTACAGGCAAGGGCAGAAACTGCACTGATTTTGTAAAAACTATCATCCAGACCCCTCGGACCCACGCATTTAAGTCTGCAGTCCCAAATTCTCTCTGGGCACCAGGTGACCGGCTCTGCCTGCGCAATAAGCAGGGGGCTCTTTGGTACAGCAGAGGACAACCTGGACATTGCTTGGTGGGCTTAGGCCTGGACTGTCGCTGCTTCTTGTTTTGCTTTGTTTTGTTTTGTTTTGCTTTGTCTTTATATCTTCGATATCTTTGCCTCTGTCGAGTGGGGGTTATCAGGTGGTTTTGCATGTGAATGTATTTGATTTTTTTCTTTGTTGTTGTCATTGCTGTTGTGCTTGGTGATTTGCTTTGTTCTGAAACTGCCCTGCCAGGACTCAGCTTCTGAGGCACGGTCAGCAGATCAGAAATCTCCCGCCCGCACCCATACACACACACACTGAAGAAGTGCTCTGAGACTCAGGAGTACTGGACAAGGGGCTGGTGGGGCTACTCTCAAGTGTGCATACGTGCAGACAAGGGCAGAAACGGCACTGACTTTGTAAAAACTATCATCCAGACCCCTCAGGCCCACGCATTTAAGTCTGCAGTCCCAAAGTCACTCTGGGCACCAGGTGACCGGCTCTGCCTGCGCAATAAGCAGGGGGCTCTTTGGTACAGCAGAGGACAACATGGACATTGCTCGGTGGGCTCAGGCCGACACTGTCGGGGCTTTTTGTTTTGCTTTGTTTTGTTTTGTTTTGCTTTGTCTTTATATCTTTAATATCTGTGCCTGTGTCGAGTGGGGGTTATTGGCTGTTTTTTGCATGTGAATGTATTTGATTTTTTTCTTTGCTGTTGTCGTTGCTGTTGTGCTTGGTGATTTGCTTTGTTCTGAAACTGCCCTGCCGGGGCCCAGCTTGAGAGGCACGGGATTCAGCATATCCAGGGGCCAACTCCAGACCAAACCGGAGTGCTGCCGGGTTTGACCTGCAGGTCACACACCCAGAGAGGGTTCTCTGCAGGCACTGAAGCCCATAGAGGCCAAACCACATTTGGGTGGTCAACCCTCACGCAGCAGAGCGCCCTGCGGGGGGCAGACCCAAGTCTCACAACGGGTCAGCCCAGGAGTTAACCCCCTACTCACAAGCAAAAAGCAATTAAAGATCTTCTTGAAAGGGACAGTGTACACAACACAAGAGTCACCTTTGGAGCATACGAAGAGGAGGACGACGTGGTGCGAGTCAAATATAAAGGACACATATTACATAAGATAACCTAGCAAGAACTAAGAACGCTAGGGGATCTACCTAATATATCAAAATAAACACAGTAAGCCAGAATGGGGAAACAAAGATACACGTCCCAAATAAAAGAACAGAAGAAGACTCCACAACTGGAACCAAATGAAGCAGACGTAACCAACCTCTCAGAGAAAGAGTTCAGAACACTAGTGATAAGAATGTTTAAGGAGCTTAGAGAAGACATAAAGAAGGATGTAGAAATCATAACGAACAACCAGTTAGAACTAAAGAACACAATTACCGAAATTAAGAACTCACTTGAAGGAATTACCAGCAGGTTAGATGAAGCAGAGGATCGAATCAGCGACTTAGAAGACAAGGTAGCAGAGATCACCCAAACGAAACAACAGAAAGAAAAAAGAATAAAAAACAATGAGGAGGACGTCATAGAAATGGCGGCAGCAGGGTGCACTTTCTGAGTTCTCCTCCGGATCTTGTTGCAAACGGGACCTATAACCCATCAAAGAAATTTTCGCTCACCACACAGAATAGTGGGGAGATTCGTGGATTACTTGAAGCTAAGAAATACTTGAAGGTACGCTAATTGGGCGAGCAAGGAAAGGAAAAAGAGGAGCGGCGTGAGAGCGCCCGGCAGGCAGCGGCGGGAGAGCCCAGCCCCCAACGGAGCCTCAGCTGGCGGAGGCGAAAACCGAAAACCGCTGTGCTGGGCACGCACGGGATCCCAGGGCGGAGCGGAGAGCGCGGGGACCAGGAGGTGGGCTCTTTCCCTGCGTCCCACGGCTGATTTCTCCCGCCAGGAAACCGGCCAGGGCGCCCTACTGTGAACAAGGAGCACAGACTCCATACCTGGGGCCCTCCCCCACCACGCTCTCCCGGGCACGGAGGGAATCCCAGGACGGAGCGGAGAGCGCAGAGACCGGGGGTGGGCTCTTTCTCTGAGTCCCACGGCTGATTTCTCCCGCCGGGAAGGCGACGCGCCCTGTGGCGGACGGGAGGCGAAGTCTCCATACCTGGGCCCCCCCCGCCCTGCTCTTCCAATCCTACCCCGCCCTTCCAGAGACTGGGACTGGAAACCGCAGTGGAGCCCCGGTGTGCCAGGCACGCACGGGAGCCCAGGGCAGAGCGGAGAGCGCAGAGACCGGGAGACGGGCTCTTTCCCTGCGTCCCACGGCTGATTTCTCCCCCCGGGAGGCCCCTAGCGCAGACAAAGAACATAGCCTCCATACCTGGGCCCCTCCCCCACCCCGCTCTTCCAATCTTACTCCGCCCTTCCAGAGACTTAAACCGGCCCCTGAACCGAGGAGTGGTGTCTGAGGCTCAGGCTTTGGGAAGCCTGACGGGCAGCCCTGACCCTGGCAGACTGGGTAGTGTGCGTGATTTTGGCTGCGCTAGGAGAGAAGAGACGCCTCCACCCCCAGCCACCACCTTTTCTGGCCTGCGGGAAGAGGGCGACGCACGGCTGGGCTGGGAGAGTGAAGACCCCTCCATCCCCAGCCCCCACCCTTCCTGGCTTGCCTAGGGTGGGGTGGGTGCAGCTGCCGAGACACACCCGGAGATCAGCAGTGAGGCAGGCGCAGCTCTGGGCTTTCAGCAGATCAGAAATCTCCCGCCCGCACTCACACACACACACTGAAGAGGTGCCTTAAGACTCAAGAGTTTTGGTCACGTATCTGGTGGTGCCACTCTCAGGGTGCATTTGTGCAGGCAAGGGCAGAAACTGCACTGTCATTGTAAAAACTATCATCCAGACCCCTCAGACCCACGCATTTAAGTCTGCAGTCCCAAAGTCTCTCTGGGCACCAGGTGACCGGCTCTGCCTGCGCCATAACCAGGGGGCTCTTTGGTACAGCAGAGAACAACCTGGACATTGCTTGGTGGGCTTAGGCCGAGACTGTCGCTGCTTTTTGTATTGCTTTGTTTTGTTTTGCTTTGTCTTTATATCTTTGATATCTTTGCCTCTGTCGAGTGGGGGTTATCAGGTGGTTTTGCATGTGAACGTATTTGATATTTTTCTTTGTTGTTGTTGTTGCTGTTGTGCTTGGTGATTTGCTTTGTTCTGAAACTGCCCTGCCGGGGCCCAGCTTGTGAGGCACGGTCAGCAGATCAGAAATCTCGCGCCCGCACCCATACACACACACTGAAGGAGTGCCCTAGGACTCTGGAGCTCTGGACAAAGGGCTGGTGGTGCTCCTCTCGGTGTGCATACGTGCGGACAAGGGCAGAAGCTGCACTGATTTTGTGGAGACTATCATCCAGACCCCTCAGGCCCACGCATTTAAGTCTGCAGTCCCAAAGTCTCTCTGGGCACCAGGTGACCGGCTCTGCCTGCGCAATAAGCAGGGGGCTCTTTGGTACAGCAGAGGACAACCTGGACATTGCTTGGTGGGCTCAGGCCGAGACAGTCGCTGCTTTTTGTTTTGCTTTGTTTTGCTTTGCTTGGTTTTGTTTTGCTTTGTCTTGTATCTTTGATATCTTTGCCTGTGTCGAGTGGGGGTTATCGGCTGTTTTTTTTTTTTTTTCTTTGCTGTTGTCGTTGCTGCTGTGCTTGGTGATTTGCCTTGTTCTGGGACTTCCCTGTCGGGGCCCAGCTTGGGTGGCACGGGACTCGGCATATCCGGGGGCCAACTCCAGACCAAATCGGAGTGCAGCCGGGTTTGACCTGCAGGTCACACACCTAGAGGGGGTTCTCTGCAGGCTCTGGAGCCCATAGAGGCCAAATCACATTGGGGTGGTCAACCCTCACGCAGCAGAGTGCCCTGCAGGGGTCAGAGCCAAGTCTCACGGCAGGTCAGCCCAGGAGTTGACCCCACCTGCTCACTAGCGGGAAGCAATTAAAGATCTTCTTGAACGGGACAGTGTACACAACACAAGACTCACCTTTGGAGTACACGCAGAGGAGGACAACGGGGTGCGAGTCAAATATAAAGGACACATACTACATAAGATAACCTAGCAAGAACTAAGAACTCTAGGGGATCTACCTAATATATCAAAATAAACACAGTCAGCCAGAATGGGGAAACAAAGATACACGTCCCAAATAAAAGAACAGAAGAAGCCTCCACAACTGGAACCAAATGAAGCAGACGTAACCAACCTCTCAGAGACAGAGTTCAGAACACTGTTGATAAGAATGTTTAAGGAGCTTAGAGAAGACATAAAGAAGGATGTAGAAATCATAACAAACGAGCTTAGAGAAAACATAAAGAAGGATGTAGAAATCATAACGAAAAACCAGTTGGAACTAAAGAACACAATTACCGAAATTAAGAACTCACTTGAAGGAATTACCAGCAGGCTAGATGAAGCAGAGGATAGAATCAGCGACTTAGAAGACAAGGTAGCAGAGATCACCCAAACGGAACAACAGAAAGAAAAAAGAATAAAAAACAATGAGGATGGCCTAAGAGACCTCTGGGATAACATCAAGCGCAACAACATGCGCATCATAGGAATACCAGAAGGTGAAGAGAGCAAGCAAGGGATTGAGAACATATTTGAAGTAATAATGTCTGAAAACTTCCCCAACCTGATGAAGGAAACCAACATACAAGTCCAGGAAGTGCAGAGAGTTCCAACCAGGATTAACCCAAACAAGTCCACACCAAGACACATTATAGTTAAAATGGCAAAGCTTAAAGACAAAGAGAGAATCCTAAAAGCAGCAAGAGAAAGACGGAGGGTTACATACAAGGGAACTCCCATAAGACTATCAAATGATTTTTCTACAGAAACATTGAAGGCCAGGAGGGAGTGGCAGGAGATACTGAAAGTGATGGAAAACAAAGGCCTACAACCTAGATTGCTTTATCCAGCAAGGCTATCATTTAAAGTTGATGGAGAGATAAAGAGCTTTCCAGAAAAAAGTAAGCTAAAGGAATTTATCACCACCAAGCCAGCATTGCAAGAAATACTAAAAGGACTTCTGTAAATAGAGGAAAGATCAAAACAACCTAACTACAAATTTAAAAATGGCAATATCTATGTACCTATCAATAATCACTTTAAATGTAAATGGATTAAATGCTCCAATCAAGAGACATAGGGTGGCTGACTGGATAAGACAGCAAGACCCTTGTATATGCTGTATACAAGAGACTCACCTCAGAACAAAAGACACACACAGGCTGAAAGTGAAGGGTTGGAGTAAGATATTTCATGCAAATGGAAACGAGAAAAAAGCTGGAGTTGCAATACTTATATCTGACAAAATAGACTTTAAAATGAAGAACATACTAAAAGATAAAGATGGACACTATATAATTATAAAGGGATCGATCCGACAAGAGGACATAACCCTAGTAAACATCGATGCACCCAACATAGGAGCACCTAAATATATAAAACAGGTACTGACTGACATAAAGGCAGAGATCAACAGTAACACTATTATAGTCGGGGACTTCAACACACCTCTGACCACAAGGGACAGGTCTTCCAGACAGAAAATCAATATGGAAACAACAGCCTTAAATGATACATTGGACCACTTGGATTTAATCGATATTTTCAGAACATTTCACCCCAATGCTGCAAAATACACCTTTTTCTCAAGAGCACATGGAACATTTTCCAAGATAGATCATATGTTAGGCCACAAAACAAGTCTTGATAAATTTAAGAAAATTAAAATCATACCAATTGTCTTCTCTGATCACAATGCTATGAAATTAGAAATGAACTACAGGAAAAAAACTGGAAGACACACCAATTCATGGAGGCTGAATAACTTTTTACTAAATAATGAATGGGTCAAGCAGGAGATCAAGGAAGAAGTCAAAAGATATCTCGAGACAAACGAAAATGAAAACACGACGACCCAAAATCTATGGGATGCCGCGAAAGCAGTCCTAAGAGGGAAATTCATAGCTTTGCAGGCCTACCTAAAGAAACAAGAAACATCACTAATCAACAGTTTATCTTCACATTTAAGGGATTTGGAAAAAGAACTGCAAAATAAGCCCAAAGGGAACACAAGGAAGGAGATAACAAAGATCAGAACAGAAATAAATGAAATAGAAACCAGAAAAACAATACAAAAGATCAATGAATCCAAGAGTTGGTTCTTAGAGAAGATAAACAAAATCCACAAACCTTTAGCCAGACTCATTAAAAAAAAGAGAGAGAGAACCCAAATTAATAAAATCAGAAATGAAAGAGGAGAAGTGACAACGGATACTGCAGAAATACAAAGAGTTTTAAGAAGTTACTATGAGCAACTATATGCCAACAAATTTGACAATTTGGAAGAAATGGACAATTTTCTAGAGGCGTACAACCTTCCAAGGCTAACTCAAGAAGAAACAGAAAACCTGAATAGACTGATTACCACCACGGAAATTGAATCAGTAATCAACAGTCTCCCAACAAACAAAAGCCCTGGACCAGATGGCTTTAAAGGTGAATTTTACAAAGCGTCCAAAAAAGAATTATCACCAATTCTCCTCAAGCTCTTCCAAAAAATCCAGAAGGAGGGAAGACTCCCAAACACTTTTTACGAAGCCCATATCACCCCGATCCCAAAATCACACAAAGACACCACAAAAAAAGAAAACTACAGGCCGATATCTTTAATGAACAGAGATGCAAAAATCATCAACAAAATATTAGCAAACTGAATTCAGCAATACATTAAAAAGATCATTCACCACGATCAAGTGGGATTCATCCCTGGTACGCAGGGGTGGTTCAACATCCGCAAATCTATTAATGTGATACACCACATTAACAAAATGAAAAATAAAAATCACATGATCATATCAATAGATGCAGAAAAAGCATTTGATAAAATCCAACAGCCATTTATGATAAAAACCCTTAAGAAAGTGGGAATAGAGGGATCTTATCTCAACATAATAAAGGCCATATATGACAAACCCACAGCTAACATCATACTCAATGGGGAAAAGCTAAAACCATTTTCCCTAAGATCAGGAACAAGGCAAGGATGCCCACTATCTCCGCTTCTATTCAACATAGTTCTGGAAGTTCTTGCCACAGCAATCAGACAAGAAAAAGAAATAAAAGGCATCCAGATTGGTAAGGAGGAAGTAAAGTTATCATTGTATGCAGATGATATGATACTATATAGAGAGAACCCTAAAGACTCCACCAAGAAGCTATTAGAGCTGATAGATGAATTTAGTAAAGTGGCAGGATACAAAATTAATATTCAGAAATCAGTTGCATTTGTATATACCAATAATAAAACATCAGAAGTAGAAATTAAAAAAACAATCCCATTTACAATCGCTCCAAAGACTATAAAATACCTGGGAATAAATTTAACCAAAGAAGTAAAAGATCTGTACTCAGAAAATTATAAGACACTGAAGAAAGGAATGAAGGAAGATATAAATAGCTGGAAACACATATCATGTTCATGGATAGGAAGAATTAATATAGTTAAAATGTCCATACTGCCTAAGGCAATATACATATTCAACGCAATTCCTATCAAACTGCCAACGTCGTTTTTCACAGAAATAGAACATATAATCCTAAAATTTATATGGGACCATAAAAGACCCCGAATAGCAAAGGCAATCTTGAGAAATAAGAACAAAGTGGGAGGTATAACAATACCTGACTTCAAATTATACTACAAGGCTACAGTAATCAAAACAGCATGGTACTGGCATAAAAACAGACACATAGATCAATGGAACAGAATAGAGAGTCCAGAAATAAATCCACGCCTATATGGCCATTTAATCTACGACAATGGAAGCAAGAATGTACGATGGAGTAAAGACAGTCTATTCAATAAATGGTGCTGGGAAACCTGGACAGACACATGCAAAAAAATGAAGCTGGACCACCTCCTTACACCATATACAAAAATAAATTCAAAATGGCTTAAAGACTTAAATGTAAGATCTGAAACCATAAAATACCTAGAAGAAAATATAGGAAGAAACTTCTCAGACATTACCCGGAGTAAGATTTTTACTGATATATAACCTCGCTCGAGGGAAGTAAGAGAAAAAATAAACATGTGGGATTATATCAAACTAAAAAGTTTTTTCACAGCAAAGGAAACCATCAATAAAACAAAAAGGGATCCTACTGAATGGGAAAAGATATTTGCCAATGATATATCTGATAAGGGATTCATATCACAAATCTATGAAAAACTCACTCAACTCAACGCCAAAACAACAAACGACCCAATTAAAAAATGGGCAGAGGACATGAAGAGACATTTTTCTAAAAAGGACATACAGAAGGAAAACAGACATATGAAGAAATGCTCAACCTCACTAACCATCAGTGAAATGCAAATAAAAACCACAATGAGATACCACCTCACCCCAGTCAAAATGGCTATCATCAATAAATCAACAAACAACAAGTGCTGGCGCGGATGTGGAGAAAAGGGAACGCTTGTGCACTGTTGGTGGGATTGCAGACTGGTGCAGCCACTATGGAAAACAGTACGGAGGTATCTCAAAAATCTGAAAATGGAACTACCCTATGATCCAGTAATCCCACTCCTAGGTATCTATCCGGAGAAATCCAAAACTCCAATTCAAAAATCTTTATGCACTCCTATGTTTATTGCAGCACTATACACAATAGCCAAGACATGGAAACAACCAAAATGCCCATCGGTAGATGACTGGATTAAGAAACTGTGCTACATTTATACAATGGAGTATTACGCAGCCATAAAGAAAGAAATCTTACCTTTGCAACAACATGGATGGACCTAGCGAACATTATGTTAAGTGAAATAAGTCAGACAGAGAAAGATAAGTACCATATGATCTCACTTATTTGCGGAATCTAAAGAAAAGAATAAGTGAATGAACTAACCAGAAACAGTGTTGGAGACAAAGAGGAAAAACTGAGGATTGCTAGATGGGCGGGGGGGGGGGGTGAAGGGATTGAAGGGCAGTCGGTGACCACAGGATGGCCACGGGGTTTGAAAATTAATCTGGGGAACGTAATTTAGCGGTTACCAGAGGGTAAAGGCGTTGGGGGTGGGAGATGAGGGTAAGGGGGATCAAATATAGGGTGATGGAAGGAGAACTGACTCTGGGTGGTGAACACACAATGTAATTTATAGATGATGTGATATAGAATTGCACACTGAAATCTATGTAATTTTAATAACAATTGTCACCCCAATAAATTTAAAAAAAAAAAAAAAACAACTGATATACAAGGTTGGTATTCCTTTTTGTATTGGCCACTAATATCTGTAAATAGGACTATTCAAATAAGTTTATCACGTCATTTACCTGCGGAAAAACGTATAAATGCTGTTATTGATGTATTACATATAATATCACAGTATAAATTTCATGAACTCAGAGATCCTATCTTTTTAACAGCTGTATATTAACAGGTCCCAGAAAAAAATATGGAGGAAAATAGTAGGGACTACATAAACACTTGTTGAATGAATAAATAGCTCAAGCCAACTTCTCAGGTATTTCCTATTTCAAGAAGCAGTTAACAAACTTACCTAAAATGTTCTTATTACTCCATGATGAGATATCTCCTGTACAGCCAAAGCTTATTTACCTACTGTCTCCTAAATAATAATCACTTACTCCTACCTCCTGCGTTGACCCTTTGCATATCCTCAATTTCTTTAGACATTAATCTCAAAAGTTGCCAAATAAGAAATTCTTCAAAGATGACACCCTCCCTCCAATAAGTCCTTACTCTTTTAGTCAGTAATCCCCTCCTCAACCCATCATATTTATTGAGTACCACAGAGATAAAAGCCTTTACAGTAAATCTCATTACAAAGGTTCCTTACTCTACAACACTAACGTTCTTTCTTTAGAAAACTCTATTTCTGAGCTATTTACAGGGTTATAACCTTTAAAATCAATATTAATACCACAAACATGAAATATTATCTATCAATTACAATTGATAAATATACCTGCATTGTGAATGAATGAATAAATGAATACTGCATAAATATTATAAATGGCCATAATCATTGTTAGCAAGCCTACAGAAGTTGAAACTCAGATTAATGTATGCACTCATATCTGACACCAAAACAAGGAAAACACTATAGGGACTATTCTGGGTAGAAAAATCTAAATAATGGAATGACATACCACGCTCATGGACCAGAAGACTCAGTACAGTAACGATGTCAATTTTCCCAAGTTGATCCGTAACTTTACTTCAATTTCTATCAAAATTCCAGCAAGGGTTGGATAAACTAGTTACAAAATTTATATGGAAAAGGCACAGGACCTAGAATACCTAAAACTATCATGAGAAAAAAGAATAAAGTGGGAGGAATCAGTCTACCCAATATTAAGGCTTACTATATAGCCACAGTAATCAAGACTGTTGTTAACGCAATAATAGACACATAGATCAATGGAACAGAATAGAGAACCCAGAAATAGATTTACACAAATAAAACCAAATGATTTTTTACAGAAGTACAGACCACTTCAATGGAGAAAGGATAGTCTTTTCAACAAATGGTGCTAGAACAATTAATTAAAATTGGATCATGGACTTAAATCGAAAAAATAACAAAACTTTTAGAAAATCTTTAATATCTAGGGCGAGGCGAAGAGTTCTTAGACTTGACATGAAAAATACAGTCCATAAAAGGATATGTTGGTAAATCGGACTTCATCAAATTTTAAATATTTTGCTCTGCAAAAGACCCTGTTTAGAAGATGAAGATAAGCTATACATTGGGAGAAAATGTTTGCAAACAACATACCTGACAAAGGACTAGAATCTGGAATATATAAAGAACTCACAAAATTCAATAAAGAACAGTCCAATTAGAAAATGGGCAAAAGACATGAAGAGCCATTTTACTGAAGAGGATACAAAGATGTCCAACAAGCACATCAAAAGTTGTTCAATATCATTAGCCATTAGGAAACTACAAATTGAAACCACATTGAGATATCACTACACATCTATAAAAATAGCTAAAACAAAAACAGTGGCAACAAGATATGCTGGTGAGGGTGAAGAGAAAATGGATCACTCATCTACTTGGGATGAGAATACTACTCTGTTACATAGTTTGGCAGTTTCTTATAAAAGTAAACATGCAACTACCATATGACCCAGCAAGTATATCCCTTGGTCATTCATCACAAAGAAATGAAAACATATGTTTACACAAAAACCTATACAGTAATATACATAGCAGCTTTATTTGTGATATCCCAAAACTAAAATCAGCTCAAATTTCCTTCAGTGTGTAAATGATTTAACAAACTGTAGTACATACATAACACGGAACATTACTCAGCAATAAAAACAAAACAAACTATTCATAACCACAAGCACTTCGATGTATCGCCAGGGAATTATGCTAATGAGAATAGCTAACCACGAAAAGTTACATACGAATACTATATCATTCTATTTATATAACATTTTAAAAGGGCAAGATTTTAGAAATGGAGAACAGATTATTGGTTTCCATGGGTTATGATAGTAGAGGTGAAGGGTGGGAGATATATATGGTTATAAAAGGGCAGTATAGATATCTTTGTGGTGTTGGAACTGTTCAGTATTTTCACTGTGGTGGTGAATACATGAATCTACATATGTGATACAATTGTATAGAACTTATGGCTGAGGAATATTCCATTCTGTACATGTACCATATTTTCTTTACCCAATTATCTATCAAAGGACACTTTGGTTACTTCCATGTGTTGGCCACTGTAAATAATGATGTCAAAATACTGTCATTTGCAACAATCTAATATGGATGGATCTCGAGATTATCATGCTAAGCCAAATTAGACAGAAAAACTCAAGAACTATATGACTTCACTCATATGTGAGATATAAAACTGAAAGCAACAAAGGAAGACAAAAAACCTCATAGATACAACATCAAACTAAAAAGTTAATTCAAAGCAAAGGACACCATCAACAAAACAAAAAGACATCCTACTGAATGGAGAAGACATTTGCCAATGATACATCTGAAAAGAGGTTAATATCTAAAATTTATAAAAAAATTCATTCAACTCAACACCATAAAAACAAACAATCCAATTAAAAATGGGCAGAGGACCTGAATAGACAGTTCTCCATAGAGGACATACAGGTGGCCAATAGACATATGAAAAGATGCTCAACAGCACTAAGCATCAGAGACACAAACAGAAACCACAATGAGATACCACCTCACACCTGTCAGAATGGCTATCATCAATAAATCAACAAACAACAAGTGCTGGCGAGGATGTGGAGAAAAGGGAACCCTCCTGTACTGTTGGTGGGATTGCAGATTGGTGCAGCCACTGTGGAAAACAGTATGGAGGTATCTCAGAAATCTGAAAATGGAACTACCTTATGATCCAGCAATTCCACTCCTAGGTATCTCTCCAGAGAAATCCAAGATGCTAATTCGAAAAAATATATATATATCCCTATGTTTATTGCAGCACTACTCACAACAGCCAAGACATGGATACAACTGAAATGCCCATCGGTAGACGACTGGATTAAGAAACTGTGGTACATTTATACAATGGAGTATTACTCGGCCATAAAGAAGAATGGAATCTTACCATTTGGAATGATGTTGATGGACCTAGAGAACATTATGCTAAGTGAAACAAGTCAGTCGGAGAAAGACAAATATCATATGATCTCCCTTATATATGGAATCTAAAGAACTGAATAAATGAGCAAAGTAAACAGAAAGAGTCTCAGAGATATAGAGGAAAAACTGATGGTTGCTAGATGGGAGGGGGGTGGGGATGAGGAAGAAGGGGAAGGGAGTAGACAGCATAAATTGGTAACTACAATATTGCCACGGGGATATGAAAGACAGTTTGGAGAATATAATCTATACTGTTGTAAAGATTTTGTAGGGTGTCAAATGGGCACATGTCTCATTAGGGAGACCATGTCATGGATGGTGTAGATGGCTGACCACTGCACTGCACACCTGAAGCTGAAGCTGAATAATATTGTATTCCAACTATAATTTAATATATATAGTCACGGGATATGGAGTACAGCAGAGGGAATAGAGTCAATGGAATTTAATAGATATATACGATGTTGGGGCAATAGATTGGGGTTATCACTTTGTGAGGGGTGAAATGTCTAGCTATTACATTGTTTTGTACACCTGAAACTAATAATAATAATAAAATATGCAAATTAAAAAAATTATGGATAACATATAATCAAATACTATGTAGCCATAGCTATTTATGTACTATGTAATATGGAATGATCAAAGGTAAAGTCCAAACAAACATGTAAAATTAAGGGGGAAAAAGAAACTGTATCTTTGCCAGTGCCCATGTTTATATGTGCATGAAATAGCTCTAGAAGTGAAAACAAGAGATGTTAGCATAGGTTGCCTATGGGAAAGACAACTATGTGGCTGGGAACAAAGAATGAGAGACTTTTATTTGCATACTCTTTTATAAAACTATCAAAATTTGAACCACCTGAATGCAATACCTATAAGCAAAGATAAATGTAAGGAGTGGGCGGAGAAAAAGAAAAACAATCCAAAGCAGCACAGCTCATCATACCGACGGAATTATTACAGCTAATTTCTCCTGTCTTAAAAAACACTTTTGGGCAGAGTAAGAACCAAAGGCACCAATTCATTTCAGTCACAAAATCAGTAATCAGGCTGATGTTTGCTTCATGGTAATACAGTAAGTTTTCCACTCTGAAGTTTCATGATTAGTTATATGAGAGCTTTACCTTTAGTGGATCCTCCAGATGCAAAAGAAAATACTTTATGAGAGAATCCACATTTTAAAATAAATATATCAACATTTTGGATGTGTAATGGAACTATATTACAACAATATGAATGTCATCACTTTTGAATTAGTGCAATTGGAATAAACAATCTTCTCTGATTTACTTCTTTATAAAACTAATTGGTTCTCTTTCTCTCTCTCTGACTGTCACACACACACACACACACACACACACACACACACACACACAGTTTTAGAAGTCAATACATATAATTATTTCCTTCTTTGACTTATGTACAATTCTACTACTGCACTCATCATGTTATATTGTAATTTGTCTCTCAACAGAAATGTGAACTCTTTGAGGTGAGGAGATTATGACTACTCAGCCGGGCACATGTATGGCAGTGCAGAAGTTTGAGGACTGTCTCACAAACTTCCTTTCCCAAACACTTTCTAATGTAATCCTTATTTGCTTTATTCTGATAAATTTAAATAAGAAAAAACTAACAATAATATCCTGTACTCCTACATTTTTCTTGTTTTGAAAACTTTGAGAAACTCTATTTTAATCTTAGTCTACCTGAATATTTGGTCATAAAATTATTTAAATTTGGCATATAGTCCAAAATATATTAAAATGAAAATGCTTTTTGAAGTGTCTCTTGGAAGCACCAATAAGAAATTTTCTTACGCATGGCATATACTGGTTTGAATAGTGTCCTCCCAAAATTCGTGTTCACCCAGAACCTCAGAATGTAACTTAATTTGGAAGTAGGGTCTTTGAAGACGTAATCAAGGTAAAAGGTGGTCACACTGGATTAGGATAAGCCCTAATCCAATGATGGGTGTCCTTGTGAGAAAAGGGAAATTTGAATACAGAGACACACACAGAATGAGAACACCATGCAGTGAAGAAGTAGAGATTGGAGTGATGCACCTATAAACCAAGGAATGCAAAGTACCTCCAAAAGCTAAGAAAAGGAAAGAAAGGATCCTCTCCTGGAGGCTTCAGAAAGAGAATCGCCCTGCTGACTCCTTCTTACAGACTTCTATCTCCAGAATTGTTTGAAACAATGACTTTCTGTAGTTTTAAGCCACCTAGTTTGCAGTACTTTGTTAGGGAAGCCCTGGGAACCTAATACACATGGTATATTAATGTTCAATGCCAGGTAAAATTAAATAGTTAACTAATGTTAATTGCATTATCTTGTTTATAAAAACATCCTACTGTTTTCTAGCCCAACAGCAATGAGATAATTAACAGAGTGGTAAAAATTATTTTCCACATCTCCACATATGAAGAAGCAATGTTAGCCAGTTTAGTCTCACAAATCCCAAGTAAATCAAGTGCGTTCCTAGATACACTTTGTTCTGTCTGTGAACCAGGAAGGGGGCCTTCACCAGACATTGACGCTGCCAGCACTCTGATCATGGACTTTCCAGCCTCCAGATCTGTGAGAAATAAACTTATCACCCAGTCTATGGTATTCTGTTATGGCAGCCTGAACGGACTAAGATAGTAATTAATATAGTGATATTAATAGTATAAAGGGGGAAATACTATATAATCATCTCTGTAGATGCAGAAAAAAATATGACAAAAATTCAGTAGACATTTCTAGCTAAAACTCTCATCAAATTAAAAATACAAGATTGTTTCTTTAATCTGATAAAGTGCACCCCTTAAACCCCAGAGCTAACACAGAGTTTCTCAGCAACAGCACTACTGATATTTTGGCTTGGATGATTCCTTGTAGCACAGACTAGATAGCTGGGGTTCCTCCGTGCTGTAGGATGTTTAGCAGCATCTCTGGCCTCTATCCACTAGATTCTAATATCAGCCCTAATCATGATAACCAACAATGTCTCCAGACATTGTCAGCTGTCCACTACAGGCAAAGTTCCCCCTCCAATTGACAACCACTGAACCAATATCACATTTAATGGTAACAGACTAAATGCTTTCCCCTCTTAACAGAAACAAGGAAAGGAAGACTGACCTCACCACTTTGCTCTCACTGCTTCTACTGAATATTGAATTGCAGGTCCTAGCCAGGACAGCAAAGCAAGGAAAACAACTAATAGGCATTTAAAATTGAAAGGGAAAGGTAAAATTGTCCCTTTTAAAAGATAACATAATTGTGCATATAGAAAATACTGAAGAATCTATAAAAAGCTACTATTAGAAATAATAAAACTGGTACACTGAAATATATAACACATTGCTAAAAGAAATTAAAGACACAAAAAGTAAATATATCACAGGCATGTATAATAAGATTGAATATCATTAAGGTCAACTGATCTATAGATTAAATGCAATCCCAATGAAGATCCTAGGAGACTTTTCAGAAATTTACTAGCTGTTTCCAAAATTTATATGGAAATACAATAAATCTCACAAAAAAATGAAAGTCAACAATTAGATGGCTTCATGGGTGAATTATACCAAATACTTAAAGAAAAATTAACACCAACTTTTCTCAAACTCTTCTAAAACATAGAAAACAAGGTAACACAACCCACCTCATTCTATGAACCCAGTATAATCCTGATAGCAAAGCCAGGCAAAGACACTAAAAAAAGATTACAGACCAATATCCACTATAGAATTAGATGCAAGAAAGCTCAACAAAATGTGAGCAAACCAAATCCAATAGCATACTAAAGGCATTACACACCATCACCAGGTAAAATTTATCCCCAAAATACAAGGATGGTTCAACATAAGAAAATAAATTGATGTAATATGTAGCATTAATAGAACAAGGAGGGAATAACCACATGATCATCACAATTTATACTGCAAAAGCATTGACAAGATCCAACACCCATTTCAGATAAATGCACTCAGAAACTGGGAATAGAAGGGAACTTTTTCAACATGTTAAAAAGTATTTATGAAAAGCCCACATCTAATGCAGCACTCAATGGTGGGTGATTGAATATTTTTGCTCCAATATCAAGAACAAGACAAGTATGCTCTGACAACTAAGGACATACAGAAGAAACCACCTTGAGACTAGTAGGAGGGGTGGAAATGGGAAACGGGCTGGTCTCACACTCATATGTGGCAATTAAGAATCGGGAGGGATATCTCAGCTGCAGAGGTCCCCCTGGAGGAGTGGGGGTGTCCCAGGCCCACACCAGACTCCCCAGCCCAGGGTTCAAGTGCCGGGAAGAGAATTCCCCAAAACTTCTGGCTGTGAAAACCCGCGGAGATGGTGGCAAAGTGAGATGAAGGGCTGCTGGAGCCCCAGGTCTTCCTCTTAAAGGACCCGTGCATGGACTAACTTGTTGATGGACTTACTCGGTCTGAGCTCCAGTGCTGGGGCAGCAGCTTGAAAGGCTCCAGCTTGAAAGGCTCCAGGGACATACTGGGAGAAACTGAGCTGTCTGGTTTTAGAACAAGGACTGTAGAGGCAGCTTTCTCCCAGACAGAAGTACTGGAAGAATCCATTGTTTCTTTCTTGAGCCATCCTCCCTCCCGGTATACAGACGCAGGAGGCCACCATATCTGAATCTCAATAAATGTGGATAACACTCTTTTCCGTGCCCTGGTGATTCTGAGACCCTGCCCCACCCAACTTGCAGGCCCACCTAAGCCCTTTCAAGTGGCTTTTCCCTACAAACAGCTTGTCTTCGCTCATGCTACAGACTTTCCTAAAAATCTCTCAAAGGTTCACAAAACCTGAACAAGCAGCATGTGGAATTGGAGGGCCCCATACCTCGTGCTGAGCAGCCCCAAGCCTAGCCATAGCAGCAGACAGACTCAGTTTGCCTCTTGGCCTTGCCCAGGCATCTCCAAGTCAAGCACAGTGGCTGCAAACTGCAGATTGCTTTTTGGCTTATTCCAGGTGGCCCATGGCAGGACAGACTGCAGGAGAACTTGCCTGAGGCGAGGCTCCTCTCAGGTGGACCTGGGGCCTACACACCTGGTGGCGAGCTCAGGGAACACCATCTACCGGCCTCCATGAATGACAAACCCAAAGGGAAGACTGGGAAGGCACCAGAACCATGCTAAAGCGAATCCTGCTGCATAGGGTCAGCCGCTACACAACAGCTCCTCAACTGCAATAACAGCCAGTCCTCACAACTAATCAGTCCAAGGGTAAGTCTCTCCAACTGACGTGCAAAGAATAACCAAGGGTCAACTACAACAGGAAGGTACACACAACCCACACAAGGGACACTGTGGGGACAGAGCCCCAAAAAGCAGTTTCCAGGCTCTCGGCCTCACATAGAAAGGTGCTGGCTCAGGTAGTAAATGGCCATCGAGTGTGATCAAATGGCCAGCAGCTGTGGCTAGTTGGCCATCAGCTGTAACCAGTGAGCCATTAGCCATGAATATAACTGCCGTGGCTAGGCTAGTAGCAAAAAGAAAAAGGGGGAGCTAGCAAGAAGATGGTGGCTGAGTCTGCAAGCGGCACATTGAGGGTTGAGAATTGTGTTGCTCCTGGTTCCTGTGTCTCCAACCCAGCCGCCAGTGAGAGTATAGTGGTATGACTCCCCTACCTATGGCTCCGTGGGTGTTCCTTTTTGGCCTCACCATGTCCTGCGTTCTTGTGTGGGGAGCGGGACCAGAGACCCTGTCGGGCGCCCCGCACGACAGACACACATGAAGTACCCAGCTCAGGTGACCAAGGAGACTGTGCCAATGGGCCCCACAGGATATCTGTACATAAGGCCACTCTACTAAGACCAGGAGACATAGCAGCTATACCTAATATATAGAAACAAACAGAGAAGCAGCCAAAATGGGGAGACAAAGAAACATGTCCCAAATGAAAGAACAGAACAAAGTTCCAGAAAAAGAACTAAACAAAATGGAGAAAAGTGATCTACCAGATGCAGAGTTCCAAACACTGGTTATAAAGAATGCTCAATGAACTTAGGGGAAGAGTAGATGAACTCAGTGAGAACTTCAACAAAGAGGTAGGAAACATAAAAATGGAAATAGAAAACATAAAAAAAAAAAGAATCAGTCAGAAATTAAGAATACAATAACTGAAATAAAGACTACATTAGAGGAAATCAACAGTATATTACATGAAACAGAGGATCGAATCTGTGATGTAAAAGTTAAGGTAACAGAAAATATCCAATCAGAATAGCAATAAGAAAAAGGAATAAACAAAATGAGAACAGCTAAAGGGCCTCTGGTATAACATCAATCTTACCAACAATCACATCATTGGGGTACCAGATAGAGAAGAGAGAGAACAAGGAATTGAAAACCTATTTGAAGAAATAATGATGGAAAACTTCCCAAACCTGGCAAAGGAAATAGACATACAAGCCCAGAAAATACAGAGAATCCCCAAAAAGATGAACCCAAAGAGGCCCACACCAAGACATATCATAACTAAAATGTCAAAGGTTAAAGACAAAGAGAGAATCTTAAAAGCAGCAAGAGAAAAGCAGCCAGTTACCTACAAGGGAGCTCCCATAAGACTGCCAGCTGATTTCTCAACAGAAACTTTGCAGGCCAGAAGAGGTTGGCATGAAATATCCAAAGTGATAAAATGGAATGACCTACAACCAAGATTACTCTACCCAGCAAAGCTATCAATTAGAACTGAAGGACAGATAAAGAGCTTCCCAGACAAGAAAAAGCTAAAGAAGTTCATCACCACCAAACCAGTATTACAAGAAATGTTAGTGGGACTTCATTAAGAAGAAGAAAAAAATGATAAAAGATATGAATAAAAAGTGGCAATAACTACATATCTATCAACAGTTACTTTAAATGTAAATGGACTAAATGCTCCAATCAAAAGCCATTGGGTGGGTGAATATATAAGAAAACAAGACTCTTACATATGCTGCCTACACTTCAGATTGAAAGACACACAGACTGAAAGTAAAGGAATGAGAAAATATATTTCATGAAAATGGAAATGAAAAAAAAAGTTCAGGTACGAATACTTATTACAGACAAAACAGACTTTAAAACAAAGGATATGACAAGAGACAAAGAAGCGCCCAGTAATCGCATTTCTGGGTATTTATCCCAAGAAACACAAAACACCACTTCAAAGGGACGTGTGCAACCATATGTTCATTGCGGCATTATTTACAATAGCCAAGATATGGTGGCCACCCGGGTGTCCACCAATGGATGAATAAATAAAGATGAGGTGGTACAGATATACAATGATATACAATGGAATATTACTCGGCCATTACAAAGAATGAAATCTTACCAGTTGCCAAAACATGGATGGACCTAGAGGCTGTTGTGCTGAGTGGAGTACAAATGCCATATGATTTCACTTACATGTGGACTCCAAAGAATAAAACAAACAAATAGAAACAAACACATAGACACAGATAACATTTGGATGGTTGCCAGCTGGTAGGGGAGTTGGGGCATGGCTAAAAAAACGGGAAGGGATTAAGAATTACAAATTGGTTGTTACATAATAGACATCGGGATATAAAGTATACCGTAAGGAATATAGTCAATAATATTGTGATAATAATGTATGATGTCAGAGGGGTACTAGATTTATCACTTCATAAGTTACAGAAATGTCTAATCACTATGTTGTACACCTGAAACTAATATAATATTGTATGTCAATTATAATTAAAAAATGAAACAATGAAAAATAGTTCCTTCCAAAAACAAGAAAGAAATAAAAGTCATCTAAATTGGAAAGGAAAATGTAAAACTATATCTGTTTCAGAAGACATGATCCTCTGTGTATATAAACTCTTAAAGAATCCACAAATAACATACTAAAGCTAATAAACAAGTTCAGCAGAGTCTTAGGGTAGAAGATCAACATGCAAAAATCAATTTTGTTTCTATACAGTCACAATGAAGAATCTGAAAAGGAAATTAAAAAATAATTCCATTTACAATAACATCCAAAAGAATAAAATACCTAGGAATAAATTTAACCAAGTAAATGAAAGACACGTACATAAAAACGTAAAAATAATGATGAAAAAATTAAAGAACTAAATAAATGGAAAGACATTTTGTGTTTCTGCACTGGAAAACTCAATAATATTAAGATGGCAATGCCACCCAAAGAAATCTATAGATTCAATGAAATATCTATCAAAATTGGGATGGCTGCTGGAGGGGGGCGGTGGATAGGGGGATTGGTGGAAAAGGTGAAGAGGAATATAGCCAATAATACTGTGATAAGTTTGCACAGTGACAGATGATTATGGTTACTAGAAATAGTGTGGTGATCACACTGAAAGGTATATAAATGTTGAATCACTATATTGAACAGTTGAAACTAATATAATATTGTATACCCACTTTACTTAAAATTAAAAAATTAAAAATAATAAATAGAAAATAAATTCTAACAGCCTTTTGAGCCAAAATATAAAAGCTGATCCTCAAATTCATATGGAGTTGCAAGGGGACCCAAATAACCAAAATAATCCAGGAAAAAAAAATTGGAGGACTCACACTTTCCTATTTCAAAACTTACTACAAAGCCACAGATATCAAAACTGTGGTACTGACATAAGAATAAGCAAATAGTGGAACAGAATTGAGAGTCCAGAAATAAATCTATGCATATATGGTGAACTAATTTTTGACAAGGGTGCCTACACCATTCAATAAGGAAAGAACAGTCTCTTCAACAAATACTGCTGGGATAACTGGATATCCATATACAAAAGAATAATGTTGGCCCACTACCTCATGTCATTTACAAATACTAATTGAAAATAGATCAACGGCCTAATATAAAATCTAAAAAGATAAAATTCTTGTAAGAAACCAGAGGAATAAGTCTCCATGACCCTGCATTTGGCAATGGAGTCTTATATATGACATCAAAAGTATAAGAAACAAAAGAAAAAAATAGATAAATTGGACTTCATGACAATTGAAAATATTTGTGCATAAAAGGATGTTATCCAAAAAATGAAAACACAGTCTACAGAATGGGAAAAAAAATATTTGCAAATCATGTCTCTGTGTAGTAACCAGAATATATACAGAACTCTTACAACTAAATAAAAAGACACACAGTCCAAGTAAAAAGTAGGCAAAGGCCTTGAGTAGACATTTTTCCAAAGACAAATGAACAACTACATGAAAAGATGCACAAAATCTTTAGTAACTAAGAAAATGTAAATCAAAACCACAATGAAAAATTATTTTATTAACAAACCAGAAGGGTAATAATAATAATAATAACAACAACAATAATTAAATAATAGAACAAGTGTTGGAAGGATGTGGACAAAATGGAATGCTTGTGCACTGCTTGTTGGAATGTAAAATGGTTCAGCCACTATGGAGAACAGTCTGGCAGTTCCTCAAAAACTTAAAGTTAGACTACCATGTGGGCAGTATCTCTACTGTTAGGAACATACCCCAAAGTATTGACAACAGGTACTCAAATATATGCACACACATGTTCATAGCAGCATTATTCACAATTGGCAAAAGGTAACCAGCCCAAATATCCATCAATGGATGAATTGATAAACAAATTTGATACATCCAAACAATGCAATATTATTCCATCATAAAAAGAAATGAAGTACTGATACATCATACAATGGGGGTGAATCTTAAAAACATTATGCTAAGTGAAAGAAGCCAGACCCAAAAGGTCATATATTGTATGATTCCATTTATATGAAATATCCAAATTCTCCACAGAGGCAGAATAAAGATTGGTCATTTCCAGTGGCCAGAGGGAGTGTGGAAATGGGAGAAACTGTGTATTGGGTATGAGGTTTTATTTTGGACTAATAAAAATGATTGGAACTAGATGGAGGTGGTCATTGAACAACATGGTTAATGTACTAAATGTCACTGAATTGTTCACATTAAATTGTTAATTTTGTATTATGTGAATTTCACCTAATACATTTTTAAAGAATCAAACCAGAATCCTTACCTTGTACTGCACACAAAAATAACTCTAAGTCGTTCAAAAGCTAAAAGCATGAAACACAGGCAAAACTGAAAATTTAGTGTAAAGACTTATATATGATACAAAAACCAATAATAATAAAAAATTGAAAAACTGGACTTTATCAAAGTTACAAACTGTTAATTCACAGATGACTTCACTAGTGAACTCTACTACACATTCAATGAAGATTTAATAACTATCCTTCTCAAACTCTTCCAAAAAAGTGAAGAAGAGGCAATGCTTTCTAGCTCATTTTATGAGGCCAACATTAACCTGATACCAAAACCTGGTACAGATAAAACACACACACATACACACACACTAGAGGCCAATACCTCTGATGAATACAGATACAATAATCGTTAAGTAAAATATTAGCAAATCGAATACAACAATATATTAAAAAGATAACACATCACAATCAAGTGGGGTTCATTCCAGGGCCACAATGATGGCTCCACATATGCAAATCGATCAATGTGATAAACCACACTGACAAAATAAAGGCTAAAAATCATATGATCATATCAACAGATGCAGAAAAAGCATTTGACAAGATACAACATCAATTTATGATTGAAACACTTAATAAAATGGGTATAGAAGGAAAGTACCTCAACATAATAAAGGCTACATACGACAAACCTTGAGCTAATATTATACCTAATGGTAAAAAACTGAAAGCTTTTCCTCTAAAATCAGAATTAAGACAGTGATGACTCTGTCACCACTGCTCTTTAACATAGTGTTGGAAGTCCTAGCCAAAGCAATCAGACAAGAGAAAGAAATAAAAAGCATCCAATTTGGGAATGAAGAAGTTAAACTGTCACTTTTTGCAGATGACATGATTCTTTATATAGAAAACCCTGATTCTTTCTATAGAAAACCCTAAAGACTCCACCATGAAACTACTAGAAACAATAAATGAAAAGTAAAGTTTCTGGATATAAAAATCAATGTACAAAAATCCACTGCATTCCTATATACTAACAATGAAATTTCAGAAAAGGAAATGAAAAAAAAAAATTCCGTTTGCAATTGCAACCAAACGAATAAAATACTTAGAAATAAAGTTAACAAAGGATATGAAGGACCTATAAACTGAAAACTATAAGACATTATTAAAAGAAACTAAAGAAGACACAAAGAAATTGAAAGATACTCCATGTTCATGTATTGGAAGAATTAACATAGTTATAAGGGCCATATTACCCAAAGCAATACACAAATTTAATGCAATCCCCATCAAAATCCCAATGGTTTAAGGAAATAGAACAACAACAAAAAAATCATCAGATTTGTATGGACCCACAAAAGACCCCAAATAGCCGAAGCAATCCTGATGAAGCAGAACATAGCAGGAGGTATCACATTCCCTCACTTCAAATTATAAAGCAACAATAATCCAAACAACATGGCACAGGCAGAAAAACAGACATACAGACCAGGGGAACAGAACTGAGATCCCAGAAATAAATCCACATATGTATGGCCAGATAATTTCAACAAAGGAGCCAAAAACATACACTGGAGAAAAAGAAAGCCTCTTCTATAAATGGTGCTGGAAAAATTGGAAAGCCACATGCAAAAGAATGAAACTGAACTTCTATTTGTCACCATACACAAAAATTAACTCAAACGGACCAAAGACCTAAACATAAGACCTGAAAAAATAAAATACAAAGAAGAAAACACAGTTACCACAATTATGGACCTTGGTCTTAGAGAGGGTTTTGTGAATTTGACCTCAAAGACAAGGACAATAAAAGCAAAAATATATGAATGGGACTATATCAAACCAAAAAGCTTCTGCACAGCAAAAGAAACCATCAACAAAACAAAAAGACAACCAACCAAATGGGAGAATATATTTGCAAACAACACTTCCAATAAGGGGTTAATATTCAAAATGTATAAAGAATTTCATAAACTCAACCACAAAAAAACAAACAAAAAAAAATCCAATTTAGAAAATGGGCAGAGGACCTAAACAGAAACTTCTTTCAAGAAGACGTACAAATGGCCCACAGATATATGAAAAGATGCTCAACTTCACTAGCTATTAGTGAAATGCAAATCAAAATCACAATGAGATACCACCTGTTAGAATGGCCATTATCAACAAGGCAAGAAATAACAAGTGTTGGAGAAATTACGGAGGAAAAGGAACCCTCATACACTGCTGCTGAGAATGTAATTGACACAGCCACTATGGAAAATGGTATGGCGGTTCCTCAACAAATTAAGAACAGAGTTACCATATGACCCAGCTATCCCTCTCCTGAGTATCTACCAAAAAAATCTGAAAACATTCATCCATAAAGATATATGTAATCCTAAGTTCACTGCAGCATTATTCACCAAGGCCAAGACATGGAAACAACCAAAATGTCCTTCAATAGATAATTGCATAAAGAAGATGTGGTACATATATACAATGGAATATTACTCAGCCCTGCAAAAAGATAAAATACTGCTATTTGTGACAAAATAGCAAAAAGATAAAATACTGTTATTTGTGACAACATGGATGGATCTTGAGGATAATAGGGTAAGTGAAATAAGCCACACAAAAAGGTAAAAAATCAAAAACAAAACAAAACAAAAAAAAAGCAACATATGGTTTTACTCATATGTGGGATATAAAACTAAAAGCAACAAGTGAAAAACAAGACAAAAGAAACAGAAAAACTCATAGATACAGACAACAGTATGGTGGTTACTAGAGGGAAAGGGGCGTTAAAGGAGGTAGAAGATGGTAAAGGGCCTCAAATACATGGTGACGGAAGGAGACTTGACTTTGGGTGGTGAACACACAATGAAATATACAGATGATACATTATAGAATGGTACACTTGAAACCTATATAATTTTATTAACTAATGTAACCCCAAGAAATTTAATAAAATTTATTTTAAAAATAAAATAAAATAATTCTGCTAACTGAAATATACTGATAAGGAAAAGAAAATACAATCCACAGAATGGGAAAAACACTGTGTGCACGTGTGTGTGAGCATGCGTCCTCAAATTTAACAAATAATTTGTATTCAGAATATAAAAAGAACTCCTTCAATTTAAGAAGATAAGCAATCAAAGTTATAAAAAAAATAGGCAAAGATTAGAGAAGACACTTCACAAAATAAGATATTTGAATGGCCAATAACCGCATGAGCATATGTTCAGCATCAGGAAAGTGCAAATAAAAGATACCACTTCATATCTACCAGAGTAGCTATAATTAAAAAGATCCTATAAACTTCCGGTAGAAAAGTAAAATATTTTGGTCATTTCTTATGAAGTTAAATACATTAATAACTCCATTCTTTTGCATTTACCCAAGAAAAGTGAAACTTATGTGTACAAAATGACTTGTAAACAAATGTTCACAGTTACAGATAGCAGATCAATGGCTTCCAGGGTCCAAGGACAGGGCAATATTTTACTGGGAAAGGACACAAGTGAAGTTTTGGGGGTGATAAAACTATTTTATATCTTGTGAGTGTATACATTTGTCGAATCTCATTAAATTGTATACTTAAAATGGATTCAGTATACTGCCTGCAATCTATACTTCAATAAAGTTGATTTAAAAAAAATAAAAGGGAGGGGAACCTGATTTGGGACCTGGGCCTCTTCAGTAAGATTTCCACAGGCAACTCCCATGAGGGATGCTTCACTGAGGTCCCTGTTTGCGCCAAGGAATGCGGAGGCAAAACATTGTTGGAATAGCTAAGTTATTCCCTTGTTCCCTTAAATTTACTAAACGGCATGCTATATCTCCTGAAACATTCAAAGTATTTATTTAAATTTTGGGGGGTGATAAGGAACCCTAAAATTAGTTTAGCAATAACAAACTTGTATATATGTAACATATACGCTATACAGACATACATATCTATACTGCAATTATCTAAATATTTAATTTCAACACAATAAATAATTTAATATTTAAAAACCTTAAGAAGCTTTCTATAAAATCAAAGTAGGCAGAGTAGTTTTAACAGTTTTTTCCTATGGCTGCAGATAAACCTGCTCTCTTGTTCACACGTTAGTTTTTATTTTGTCTGCAACAACTCCCACTCCTCCATTTTCCTGTCTCTCTTTTGGACCATTTTATCTCTAAAAATACAACACTATTTAAGGAATCATATCTGCTTTTTAATATATCAAATATTAGTATATGCATATTTAACTGACATAATGTCTAGCCAATCCCTATGGAAATAAATGAAAAGTAGTGTTTTTATGTCATCTTTTCACATTATGGTAAAGTCCAGACACGAAGAAAACTGAGCAAGAAGGAAAACAAAGTAGTATACCTAAGGAAAGGCAACTAGATTTCACTGAACTATACTGGAAGAGACTACAGACCCTCTGGAAAGTCTCAGCTTTCATTTATTGAACACTTACTACGTGTTAGGCATTAAGACACTATGGGTAATAATATTAGCCTAATCAGTAGGTGGAAAGGTCATAACTTAAACCAAGCCTGATGTCAACGCCCATACTCTAAACTAAACCATTACACTATATTACCTAGTTATTGTGGGGGTTTTTTACTGCCATGAAAATGGAGGAATCTGTCCTACCTACTGTAAAACACCAAAATACTAAAGCAATCCATCATTCTAATTCCTAACCCTTTGGTGTCCAAGATAAACTGAGTATTTTCTCTCTATCCTCAGTTCTAAAGTCTAACCTAACTTCCAAATCCTGGTCTTTCCAATAATTTGCTTTGATAAACACTATAACAACGTGCAGAAGGTAAATGTACCTCCCACCCTACACTTTGACTACCTGACAAAGGAATGACTAAGAAATGTGCAGAATCCTAAAAGACGATGGGGACAACATGCTTAGAGGGTTGCCACACCTCAGCTGCATTCACCTATACCATCTTCTAGACAGAACCAGAAAAATCTACATTCTCTCAGTAATACAAACTCAAAAAGTATATTTCCCTTCCACAACACCCTCTCTTCCAGCTTGGCTATGGAGTCAACTCTCAAACACTCACAGAGGTTGACACAATTTTCTTCCTCAGGGAAACTGTAAGATGGAATGTGGATTAGGGCAGCAATAGGTAATATGATCCAATGTTTTCAATCATATTGGGCAACAGCATAAACTAGTTAAAATGATTTTATTAAGGTTTTGGAATAAGTAATAGAACTTGTGTCTATTAGTTACTACATACTGTATTTTACAATTCCTGAGTATTAGTATTCAGTCAGAAAAGACACAATTAAAACAGAAAGGATTAAAATTCTTTTTTCATCGGGAAGGAATTTGTATTTTATAGCAACTTTCGTGTCAATTTATCTAAAGATTTTGGATACATTAAAAGGCTTTAAAATAAAATCACAGGTTTCATACATACATTACACATTTTGCTCCACATATAAGACATTTGGATCTATCATTCAAAATCACTCTTTTTAGTGTTGATAAAGTAAAAAGTAGACAGGTGTTTGTCACTCAGCAGGGGGAAAGAAAAGGAGAATATGCGTTAGGCTTTGTATGAAAGAGTGCATACAAATTAAAGATCAGTCCTCTCTGATATCAAAATTACAACTAAATTACAAAACAACCATCATTGAAAATAGCCTGAAATCTAGCTGAACAGAAGTCCTACAACTAAAGACATACAGAAGAAGCCATTCCGAGAATGGAAGGAGTGGCAGAGATGGGGAACAGACTGTAGAGCTACCCCCAGAGGTGTGCGGGGTTCCAGCCCCAGTGTTCCAAGTCCAGGGAGAGAAGTCCCCATAACTACTGGCTGTGAAAACCAAGCACAGATTGTGACTCAGTAAGACTGAGGGCTGCTGGAGTTCCGGGGGTTCCTTTTAAAGGGCCCGCACATGGACTTCCTTCCTGATGGACTGACTCACTGTGAGCTCCAGTGCTGCAGCAGCTCGAAAGGCACTAATGACATACAGGGAAGAACTGAGGTGTCTGGCTTCAGAACAAGGGCTGTACGGACAACTTTCTCCCCGAAAGAACTGCTGGCAGAATCCATTGTTTCTTTGTTGAGCCCGATCTACCTTCCTGCAGACACAGGTGGCCACCATATCTAAGTCTCCATCGATCTGGCTAACACTGTTTATCTGCCCCACCCAGGTGATTCCGACACACCCACCCCACCGAACTTGTGGGCTCAACCAAGCCACTCTCAGTGGCTTTTTCATACAAATGACCTCTTAGCTCAGGCTATGGACTTTCCTAAGCTCTCTCAAAGATTCACAAAATCAAACACACAGCATTGCATTGAGAGTGTCCTCTCCCTCTTACTGAACTGCCCCAAGCCTGGCACTAGCAGCAGCCAGCCTCAGTTTGCAGCTTGGCCTCTTGCAACACCTCCAAGCCCAGTGTGGGTGGCAGCCATCTGTGGATTGCTTTGTGGCTCATGCCAGATGGCCCCAGTCAGGGCACAGGATGTGGCTGAAACTGGCCTGCTAATTGATCCCTCCCAGGAGGCCCCCGGGCTGGCACACCTGGTGGCCAATTAGGACGGATCCAGGACATCATTCAGCCACCTCCAAGGATGACAAACCCAAAGGGCAGACTGGGCAGGCACCAGAGCCCTGCTAAAGCTAATCCTGCTCTGTAAGGTTAGCCCCTCCAAAACAGTTCCATGACTAACAGTTCCTGTAGTCATGGGCAATCCTTACCAATCAGCCTGAGGGTGAAACCCTCTAATTGATGTGCAAACAGCAACCAAGGGTCAACTACAACAGGAGGACACACACAACCCACACAAGGGACACCCCTGAAGCACCTGGCTCTTGTGACCAGGAAGATTGCATCACTGGGCTCCACAGGATATCTGCTACATAAGGTCACTCTACTAAGGGGAGGTGACATAACAGCCCTACATAGAAACAAACACATGGAGATAGTCAAAACGAAGCGATAAAGAAATATGTCCCAAATAAAAGAACAGAAAAAAGTTCCAGTAAAAGAACTAAACAAAATGGAGACAGCCAATCTACCAGCTGCAAAGTTCCACACATTGGTTGGAATACTCAATGAACTTAGGGGAAGAGGAGACGAACTCAGTGAGAACTTTAAGAAAGAGGTAGAAACATAAAAATTAGCATAGAAAACATAAAAAAGAACCAATCAGAAATAAAGAATAACCAAAATGAAGAATACATTAGAAGGAATCAACAGTAGATGAAGCAGAACACTGAATCTGTGATTTGGAAGATAAAGTATCAGAAAACACCCAAGCAGAACAGCAAAAAGAAAAAAAAAAAATCCAAAATTAAATGACAATAGTATAAGGGGCCTCTGGGACAACATTAAGCATACCAACATTCTCATCATAGGAGTACCAGAAGAAGAGAGAGAGCAAGGAAGTGAAACACTATTTGTTTTTATAATTCTTTTTTTTTTAATTTATTGGGGTGACAATTGTCACTGAAATTACATAGATTTCAGGTGTACAATTCTGTATTACATCTTCTATAAATCATATTGTGTGTTCACCACCCAGAGTCAGTTCTCCTTCCATCACCATATATTTGATCCCCCTTACCCTCATCTCCCACCCCCCACCCCCCTTACCCTCTGGTAACCACTAAACTATTGTCTGTGTCTATGAGTTCTTGTTTCTCATTTCTTTGTATTGTTCTTTTGTTGTTTTTGGTTTATATACCACATATCAGTGAAATCATATGGTTCTCTGCTTTTTCTGTCTGACTTATTTCACTTAGCATTATAACCTACAGATCCATCCATGCTGTCACAAATGGTCCTCTTTCATCTTTTCTTACCGCTGAATAGTATTCAATTGTGTGTATATACCACAACTTCTTTATCCATTCATCTACTGAAGGACATTTTGGTTGTTTCCATGTCTTGGCCACAGTAAATAAAGCTGCAATAAACATTGGAGCATACTTGTCTTTATGTGTAGATGTTTTCAGATTTTTTGGGTAGATACCCAGGAGAGGGATTGCTGGGTCGTATGGTAATTCTGTTCGTAATTTTTTGAGGAACCTCCACACTGCCTTCTTTAGCTGCTGCACCAGTCTGCATTCCCACCAACAGTGTCTGAGGGTTCCTTTTTCTCCACAGCCTCTCCAACACTTGTTACTATTTGTCTTGTTGATGATAGCCATTCTAACTGGAGGGAGGTGATATCTCATTGTGGTTTTTATTTGCATTTCTCTGATGATCAGTGATGTTGAGCATCTTTTCATATGTCTATTGGCCATCTGTATGGCCTCTTTGGAGAAATGTCTATTCAGGTCCTCCACCCATTTTTAATTAGATTTTGTTGTTGTTGTTGAGTTGTATGAGTCCCTTATATATTTTGGTTATTAGCCCCTTATTGGAGGCGTTGTTTGCAAATATCTCCTCCCATTCGGTTCGGTGCTTCTTTATTTTGTCAATGGTTTCTTTTGCTGTGCAGAAGCTTTTTAGTTAAGAATAGAAGTACCGTGTGACCCAGCAATCCCTCTCCTGGGTATATACCAAATAATCTGAAAACATTTATATCTGTAAATATATATGTGCTCCGATGTTCACTGCAGCTTTATTTATGGTGGCCAAGACATGGAAACAACAAAAGTGTCCTTTGATAGATGATTGGATAAAGAAGATTTGGTATATATACATAATGGAATACTATTCTGCCATAAGAAAAGATGCGATACTGCCACTTTAGACAACATGGATGGATCTTGAGATTATCATGCTGAGCGAAATAAGTCAGACAGAAAAAGTCGAGAACCACATGATTTCACTGAGGTTGCCACGCAGCAGCTTAACCGTTTGTTTCCTTGTACCTGCCCCCAAAGAAAGAAGAGTCTGTAAGTCGGATCCTTTCAGGGACTTTGCTAAACCTTTGTGTTTGCACCTTATGCCTCCTTGTTTGGTCCCAGAAAGATGACTGGACAGTCAATGACGAGTAAGATTCCTCACGGAAAGAACAACTCAAGCCAGACGCAGTCGCGGTGGGGAGCAATAGGAGAACCCACGGGGTTCACAGAGGTGGGCACAGCCCCCCACCTTCCTCAGGCTAAGGAAAGCCTCAGCCTCTGTGGCTGCATTCCTTCCCAAAACCTGCAAGAGAAGTGATTCAGAGATGTGCTCTTCATCTATTCATATGCATATAGGTTTTGTCCCTTGGGGAAGTTGAGACTTAGGGTCCAGCTGCCTGCAGGCAAGGGTGATTGACTTAAATCGGTTTCCTATTATGATGTATTGGAATTCACAGATCTTGACATTGACAAGCTTTATCTCCTTTAATTCCCCAACTAACTAATAACAGCTGATGTGAGGCCCGATTTGGGGCTCCCAGTCCTTGAGATTGGGGGTCCCTTGGTCTGCTTAATCTCTATTCATGACTACTATCTTTTCTTAACCCTGCGCTGCACTCCTCGCTCCCCATAACACTCGTCACACAGGACGCGACACACTGATAAGTGGAATATAAAACTGAAAGCAACAAAAGGACAAGACAAAACAAACAAACAAAAACTCATAGGGGGATCAAATGTACGGTGATGGAAGGGGAGCTGACTCTGGGTGGTGAACACACAGTGTGATTTATGGATGATGTGATTCAGAATTGCACAACTGAAATCTATGTAATTCTACTAACAATTGTCACCCCAATAAATTAAAAAATAAAAAATAAAAAATAAAAAATAAAAAAATAAAAAAAAAAAAACTCATAGACACAGACAATAGTTCAGTGGTTACCAGAGGGTAAGGGGGGGGTGGTAGAAGAGGGTAAAGGGGGTCAAATATATGGTGATGGAAAAAGAACTGACTCTGGGTGATGAACACACAATGTGATATATAGATGATGTATTACAGAATTGTACACCTTAAATCTATGTAACTTTGCTAACAATTGTCACCCCAATAAACTTTAATTTAAAAAAAAGAAATGGCCTATTGATGCACACAACATGGATGAATCTCAAATGTATTACATTAAGAGAAAAAAAGCTAAATTCAAAATGGTACATGGATGATTTGATCTATATGACATTATGAAAAGAGTAAAATTATAGGAATAAAAAATAGATGAATGATTGTCAGGAACGGTGGGTAGGTGGAGGAGCTAATTACAAAGGGCAGCATGAGGAAATATTTTGAGGTGATGGGACTGTTCTGAATCTTGATTGTGGCTGTGGTCACAAGGTTGTATGCTTTTATCAAAACTCACAGAGCAGTCCACCAAAGATAGTAAATTTCTGGATATAATTATGAGATAACTATAAGAAAACTATAAGAAAAAAAGAAAACTATAAGAAGATAGCAATGTTTTCACAGCAAAATGGTTAAAATTAATAAGAGTAACTATTGCAAATGCAGGTAAGGATGAGGAACAACTAGAACTCATATAGATTGGTGGAATGTACAGTGGTACAAACACTGTGGACAACAATTTAGCAGCATGTTATAAAGTTAAAAATAGACTTTGATACAAACCAGCAATTCCATTTTTTGATATCTACCCAAGACAAATGAAAGCACATGTCCACACAAAGACTTGTTCACAAAGTTCATAACAAAGGAAGTAGGGAAAAAAATCTGAAGACACTTTTCTCCACTCTGACTCAGTACTCAGTATTTTTCCACTTCTAGCCTTTTCCCCTTCCTTCTCTAGGTCCTTAAAACTGGAGGAGTGGTTTTTTTTTGAGGCACCTTCAGTGAGACAACCCGACCACCAAGTCTGTACTAATCCAGGGATCTGGAGCCACTGCATGGAGAAAAATGTAAATGGGAGGGAGGGGGAACTGGCTTTTACCCTGATTTAGCCTCTTGCTTATACAATCACAGTAGTAAGCAAATAAAGACTTGACTCTTACTTTCATTTTGACTTGTTTTAATTGGCAGCTCAGACACCTAGCAGCTCAGTTGAGCTCCTGATAATGATTGTTTAAATAGGTGCAAATTATTTCTTGATAAAATTTTAACTTTTTTTAAAATCTCAGCAAACAGGAATGGAAAAGGACCTCTTGAATCTGTAAGGATGGAAAACTCAAAGCTAACACAGGAGCGAAATATTGAATATTTCCCCTAAAAGACAGTGCACTAAATGGATGTCTTCTCTTACCACTTCTATAAAACTTGTACTGGAGGTCCTAGCCAGTGCAATAAGGCATACAGATTGGAAAGGAAGAATTATAAGAAGTATGACTCTTTATTTACAGATGATATGATTATGTACATGGAAAATACAAAGTAACTACTAAAGCTAATGAATAAATTCAACAATGCTGTCCTATATTTTGATGATGAACTATACTATTGTATGCAGCTCTCAAATTCACAGAACCGTGCATAAAATCGGTGATTTTTACAATATATACACGATATCTTAAAAAAGAAAATAATATCAGGATAAAAATATCAATATAAAAATGATACTATTGTATGCAGCTCTCAAACTCACAGAACTGTGCATAAAATCGGTGATTTTTACAATATATACACCATATCTTAAAAAAGAAAATAATATCAGGATAAAAATATCAATATAAAAATGAATTATATGTCTATATCTTAGCAACAAGAAACTGAAAATAAAAATTTTAAAATGAGTCTATTTACCATAGAAACAAGCATCTGCATAGGAAGAAATTGAACAAATGTTATGTGTGACCCCTATGATGAAGGTAATTAAAGAACATCCAAATTAATGGAGAGATGTCCTGTGTTCATGTATTGGAGAAATCAATAACTTTAAGATTACAATTGTTCCATACAATTGTTGCCATGCCTATCAAACTCTCAAAAAAATTTTTTAGTAGAAATTGACAAAATGTATCTAAAATTTATATGGAATAAATAGCCAAGACAATCTTGAAGAACAAATTTAAAGAACTTACACTACAAGGTTATTATAATGACACAAATAATTTAGACAGTGTGACACTGTCATAAGGTAGACAAACATGTCAACAGAATACACTAGTGAGTTCCGACCTATACCTATACATTCAATTGATTTTCAATAAAGCCATCAAAGCAAATCAACAAAAAGGGGGGCTTTGTAATATGGGGAACAACTATTTATCTACATAGAAAAAAAATGGGCCTAAAGATAAAATCTGAAACTATAAAGATTCTAGAAGAAAACACATGACAGTATCTTTGCAATCTTGGAGTGTAAGATTTCTTAGAGAAGACACAAATGACACTGAAAGGGAAGGGTTATGACGGAGCTTGGGGTATGGAAATGTTTTATATCTTGACCTGGTTTGGTGGTTAGTTACCAAAGTGTACACAAATGTTAAAAATATAACTGAGCTGTTCACCTAAGATAAGTGCATCACTTTATGTAAATCACACTTCAATAAAATAACTGTTAAAATGCAAAAATAAAATGTTCATAGTAGCTTTACCTGTAATGGCCACAAACTGCAAACAACCCAAATATCTATCAACAGGTGCACAGAAAAACGAAGTGTGTTATACCTATACAATGGAATGCTACTCAGCAAGAAGATAATAAACTGTGGATACACACCAAAATGTGGATGAATCTCAAAAGCTGAGAGAAAGATGCCAGAGCAAAGGAAGTATACATACCATATGACTCCATTTCAAACTCTAGAAAATGAAACTAATGTACAGAAAGCAGATCGGTGGTTACTTGGGGATGAGAGATGGGAGTAGGAAGGGTGGTAGGTAGTACAAAGAGGCATGAAAATCTTTTGGGATGATTTATATGTTCATTATTTTTAATGTACTGATGGTTTCACAGGCATATACATAAGCTACAACTCCTCAAATTGTACACTTAAATATGTGCATTTTATTTTATGTCAATTATACCTCAAAGTTACTTAAAATTATAGAGAGGAAGATTTCAGCTTAGTAAGAAAAAAAAAAAAAAAAACCTTCCTTCTAACAACCAGAGTAATAGAATTTTAGAGTCGAAAGGGACTTCATGGGTATTGCTACTAAAGTAGCATCCATCCTCTATTTCAGTGCGTTTAGTATTGGGGCATTCCCATTCCTAAATTACTTAATAGAAAATTACTGACATTGAGAGTTCCTGTAACTTATTGATTCTAGGTCTTGCCTCTTGGTACTATTCAAATAAATCTACCCTTCCTGTAAATTCAAAATTTATTCAACACCTGGCTACTAAGAACCAACTATACGAGGTCTGACAAATAAGTTCACGAACTCATCCTAGAAAAAGTGCTACACACCTCACTGCTGAATATCACTATGGTCACCTTAGAAGTTCTCCCCTTTTGGAAGCTATGCACTGACACCAGGGCCTAGTCCACCCTTAAAGCAATTTTGGAACTCTTTTTCTGGAGTGGCCATCAGAGCTGTCGTCATATTACCCTTGATGTTTTGAATGTCATCAACGTGTCTTCCTTTCAATATTTCCTTTATCTTCAAATAAAGAAAGAAGTCATTGGGGGCCAGATCGGGTGAGTAGGGAGGATGTTCCAATATAGTTATTTGTTTACTGGCTAAAAACGCCCTCACAGACGTGCCGTGTGAGCTGGTGCATTGTCATGATGCAAGAGCCGTGAATTGGGGGCGGCCGGATGGCTCAGCTGGTTAGAGCGTGAGCTCTGAACAACAGGGTTCCCGGTTCAATTCCCACATGGGCCAGTGAGTTGCGCCCTCCACAACTAGATTGAAGACAATGAGCTTCCAGAAGGGTGGCCGAACGGCTCAGTTGGTCAGAGCGAGAGCTCTCAATAACAAGGTTGCTGGTTCAATTCCCCCATGGGATGGTGGGCTGTGCCCCCTGCAATTCAAAATTGAGAACAGCGACTGGACTTGGAGCTGAGCTGCGCCCTCCACAGCTAGACTGAAGGACAACGACTTGGAGCTGATGGGCCCTGGAGAAACACACTGTTCCCCAATATGCCCCAATAAAATTAAAAGAAAAAAAAAAAGAGCCATGAATTGTTGGGGAAAAGTTCAGGTCATTTTCGTCTAACTTTTTCATGTAGCCTTTCAGCACTTCCAAATAGTAAACTTGGTTAACTGTTTGTCCAGTTGGTACAAATTCATAATGAATAATCCCCCTGATATATATAAAAAAAAAGTTACCAGCATTGTTGCAACAAGTTCATGAACTTAATTGTCTGACCTCGTATTCAAGGAACCAGATTATACACTGTGGTGAATACAAAGATATGTAAAACAAGGACTGTGATTTCGTGGATTTTCCAATTTAGTATCTAAAAATAACTATAATTTTAGCTCACTGTCTTTCTTCATCAGTATCTCCTCTGCTGTGGCTTGTATAGCGTGAATGTTTCTGACTTGGCAAGTGGACTAAAGATGGTAAGAAAGACATGAGTACAATCTAGTATCTCCATTTTCTACTGAGTATGTTCATAACGTCATATCATCTACCCAGATGAATAAAATTACAAAATCATATTACCAGCTCACCAATACCTAAACTCATGTGGTACTCTGGCGAGAGGACTGGAATAAAATTCCATCTCTGCCTCTGCAACTAAATAATTGCATCTATCATCAATTACGTCAATGTCCTGGAAAATGATGGAGTTAGTGTCTTAAATAGCGGTTTTCAAACTTTTTAGTCTCAGAGCCTTTTCACTCTCTTAAAAGTCATTGAGGACACCAAGAACTTTTGTTTATGTGGATTATATCTATCAGTATGTACCATCTAAAATAAAACTGAGTAATATTTAAAATACTTACTCATTTAAAAGTGACAATAATGAACTCATTACATGTTAACATATATCATATGTTCTTATGAAAACTAATTATAGTTCCCAAAACAAACAAAAATAGTGAGAAGAGGGATTGTTTTACATTTTTTGCTAAATCTTTGTAATGTCTATCTTGAAATATTAATAACACAGCTAGATAGATCTTCATATCTCCTTCTGCATTCACTCTGTTACAATATATTCTTTTGGTTGAAATATATGAAGAAAATCCGGCTTCATGCAGTTATGCATTTGGAAAACTGATTATGTTGATAGCCTTTCAAGCTAATCATGGCTATTCTTTGATACAATACCAATGTTCTACAAGTGGTAGACTCTTTAAGGTTAGTTGCAACAGAGAATCTGAAACCTTATCAATTAACTTTTTGTACCTGATTACATTAAAACTCATTGGTCTATCTTGCCTTTGAATAGATCTCTTTACCTATGCATGTTTTTGTAATGTCTTGCATTAGTCATTTGGAAAATACTAGTTCACTGAGATTTGCAGAACTTTCAAATGTTAACACATTTTATTGTACAATATAAAAAATCATACACATTAATATAACCACCAATCTCATTAGAAAAGGCTAAGATTTGGGAAGCTATCAAGCTCACAGTGGCAGATTCAAGTATTCCAAACTTTTAATTCAAGTTTTCCAAACTTCTAATTCAAGTTTTCCAAACTTCTAATTCTTACTTGAAAAGCTCAAAGGTTTTCACTGGCAAATTTTTTCAATGCCAGTAGTTTTCCTTTAAGTGATAGACTCGCTTTGTTCTTTTTCAAAATAATGCCTGCCACGTACCCAAGTTTGAATAATTATAGTTCATTTCAATTGTTCTTTCAAGTAAGAATGTGCTCCATGCAAAAGTCAACTAGTTCAGCCCACAACTCAAACAACTGCACAAGTGCTTTTCCTAGCGAAAATGGCAAAACAGTCTTCATATTATTGTTAAAATAGTCTTCGTGTTCCTCCTGACAGGACCACAGGAATCCCAGGGGTCCACACACTAAACTATACTAGAAGAGCCACTCTCCTAAAGGATCCCTAATGTCCCTCCAGCTCTAAAATGTCTATAATTATGTAAATTGTCAACATCTTTCATTTGTACAACTAGATAAAACATACCTTTCCCTATTAAGTAATACAGCTTACATTTAAGAAATTCTTTAATGTCTTACACATCTTTTATTCAACTGATTCTGAGGACAAATTCATGAGGTCACGAAGCTGGAACTATTTCTTCATGCCTAAAAGAATCTTGATTTTATTTAGATTTCCCCACCCTCTAACTTTTCCAAGCAGCAATGTGCTTTGTTGGCGGGGTGGGGGGGTGGGGTAAGTCACTGGTCTAATTCTACCTTTGTGGTTCAATTCCACTTGCCAATGTACCGGTGTAAACACACACACACACACACACACACACACACACACACACATATAAAACACAATTCTAACCAATGAGATATAAGGGGTGTTTTCAGGGTGGAGGTGTGGGTCTGAGAAAGTAAGGTAACAGGCAGAGTACAACAGAGCAGAGAATGGAAAGAACCGGAGTCATTATCTGGCTGAATTAATCAGCCTCCGAGATACTACTCTACCTCCAAACTTCTTAGTATGTGAGCTAAAATTTTTCTTTATTGTTAAGACAGTTGAATTAGTTTTTTCTACTGCTTGCAACAGAAAACAACTTATCTGATATACACATGCACTAGTACGCCTATCTTCCACATACCAAAATGTTTTACTACATCAATTACATTATAAGATTATGGAAAGAGAAAGACCTCACCTCCTTGAGCAAAGTCCTATAGAGCTCAAAATACAGAACACACTAAATGATTTTTCACTAGTGTACCTCTCTTAACACAATTCCCTCCTCCCAAAGTTCCATTTCCTCCAGTATTCCATTAGTACTACAGAAATTTTGGAAGCAAATCATCCAGTTCTCGTATCATGCAGAGTGTTATTTGACTTAATTATAAGATGAAACAAATGTCAACAACATTTCTTAGAGTCCTATTTTACTATTCACTGTCATAAAACCAATTCCATTAACCTGACTAGCACTTGCTCATAAATGTTGCTTAAGTCTCTCTACAAGTTAATAAGTAAATCTAATGTTTCTATCAGACTCAATAAAATAAAAAAAAATAAGTTAAAAATTGAATTTAGGAAAAGCCTGTTTCTTTTATAACATGTGCCTTGGGTTGTCTTTGTTTAGCAAAAAGCCAGGGGTTTGAGGTTTCCATTTCAATAGGGTAGCAGGTACCATCACAGACTGTACTACTTTTGGTTAATGGCCCGCAGAAGCTGCTAAACAAACAAAGGGCAGTTGGACCTGCACAGATTATGAAGAAATAAACTCAAGCACTGAGGCATAAAATGAGAGTCTGGTTTCTTAAAATGAAAGGAGCTTATGTATCAGAGATCACACTAAAGATGCCTCTCCAAAAAACCTCAAGAATTATTGCTATTAAAAACAAATCTTTGTAATGAAGATTTAGTTAAGTGGCTGGGTGGCTCATTTATAATGTTAATTAGAGAGAATATATTTTCAAAAATTACTTCTGTCCCATGGTTGCTATTGTCAGAAGGGAATGAGATGATGGAATGATTACATTTTAAAAAAGAAAATCATTAGAGGATAGGACCAAATCAGCCAACAACCAACTGGCAATCAATTGAGCATCAATTCCATAGTCACTGCACTAGACAGAAAAAATTATTAAGACTGTCTCATAGGTACTTTTACACACTACGGATAGGAGTGTAATTGGTAAGCCCATTCTGGAAAGTAATTTGGCAAGAACAGATAATTCAGAAGCTTAAAGTTCAGCTATTCAAATGCCACCTGGAAAAGCTGTAATGCATAACAATTTGTGATTTTGCAGAGGAATACATTTGAATTGCACAAGCTACAAGACTGGCATAAAGGCAATAAAGTCACTTAGCTAGTGAGGAAACAGGAGGAGAAGGTAAAGCGGGCATGTTATACAATGAATGAAAAACCCTCATTCCATATGTACTTAAAGTTTGTTTCTTAAAAAAGGAGATGTGAGCTATTTCCCCCACCCCCAAAGTGGGGAAAATAGATTGGCAATTGATGGGTAGAAGGGTCTGGAGTTTCACTAAGGGAGATACAGATGAAAGCAAGGGACAGCACTAGGCAAACACACACAGGAGCTGGGGAAGGGATTGGGGAGGGAGGGCAGAAGGGGATCCCATTTCAGATGCATTCTAAAACTCGCCTAGGGGAGGGGGAACGTCTATGGGTTTGGAGTATGCTATATCCTTGCTATAATTAGGAAGAGGCAAGTGGGGGAGTTATTAATGGAGGGCAGGCTCCGTCTTCTGTCCAGGGGAGAAATACAGGAGGAGACATGGTTCACAAAATTAAAATGTAGGCCCCTGAGGATGAATGGCCTGGGCAATTATAATACAGTTATTAAAGGCTGGTCTGGTTGTGAGCCTAACTTTAGAAATGACCAGTCATAGGCAGGGATAATGGAAAGGGCAGTGGGAATTATTCAACTTTTCAACATGACTTTATTTTTCTGTATTATCTGTCATGTATGAAATAGAGAGTGAAGAAAATCGCTTGAGCATGTTCTAGAGCAATCATTTATTAACCTCGGGCAAATTATTTAACTAACCTCTGGGCCTCAAATTCCTTGTACATAAAAATGGGAATAGCATTATCTACCTAACAGGATATAACATAGCAACCACTAGAAAAGTTAGCTATCATAATTTATCTACAGATATAGCCTTTCTAAATCTTAGGGTCTATTGCACATACCAAACACTTTAAAACTACTGATGTCCTAATCAGTAAAAAAATACTAATTCCCCATGAAAGAGGCAGTACTGATAAAATAACACAAAATATGGAATAAAAATTGCTCATGGCAATATTTCTTACAATAGCTTAAAAACTTTGAAATTTAAAAATATATTATTCTACAAAAGTGAACAGGTAAATTAATTGTGCTGTGTATAAATATAAATTATATTCAATCATAAAAATATTTTAAAACTGATCATTTTAATAACATGGGAAAACGATTCATAAGTGAAAAAACATTAAGATATAAAGCTGTATATAGAATGAGCCCAACTTTTTTTTTAACCTATTTACTTTTTAAAGAAAAGATTAGATACATAAAAAGGAAAATTATCAAAACAGTAGTAGAGGTTATTTTTGTGCTGTTGACAGAATTGTGCACAGATTTTTATTTTCTTCTTTGTAATTTTCTATGTTTTTCAAGTTTCCAACACTGAGCATGTATTACTTTTGTTATCAAAATCAACATGTAACTTGGTTAAATGAAAAAATAAACATACAGCCTTCATCTTCAAAGAGTCTGTAATTAATAGGGAGAACAGATAAAAATCCCATGAAACAAAATGCTTATAAGACCAAATGCAATTAGATACTAGACTAATTGGGAGAGGCTAAATATTACAAATGTTCAAAGATGGGTGAAATCAGCAATGACATAACAGTAAAAAAACTTTCATGGGAATATTTATCTGTTTTCACTAGCATATAAACTCTATGAAGGCAAAGACCCTGTCTATCTTATTCAGTTTTATCCAGAATGATTTTGTGGACAGTACATATCCACAAAGGTGGAAACAGAACAACATAAATACAATTATTAAGTACTTATGAATTGCTGAATAAGTATCTGCTGAATGAATGTAAACATTATGCTGAAATTTAGCAAAGATTTGGATCCACGGGATTCTAATCAAGATGGAGACCCAAAATCTGTACGCAGTGCTCAAGGGATTATAGGAAAGCTCACCTAGGGTAGAATGGAGGGAGTATATTGTGAAATTTAATGAAAAATACAGTTAGATGAAGGGAAATATAATGATAGGCCTTGAAAATCAGGCAAAAAATGTGAGAGTTAGAGCAATCACAAATGGCGAGTCAATATATAGTTTGTAATGGAAATAATAAAATCTAAAATTTACTGAACATTTACTATGTGCCAAGTACTATTATAAATGCTTTACATAAGTTCTCTCATTTTATCCTCAAAACAATGTGTGACATATATACCACTGGGCCCGTTTTGCCAATGAGGAAATTAAGGCTCAGCGGTTACTACTTGTCTGAAGGTCACACATCCAACAGCCAGACTGCAGGTCCAACTCCAGAGGCCAGATTCTTAAAAACTCTGTATGAGACCCCTACAAAGCCCACATGTGTGAGGAGAGATAGCAGAAAGCAGTGAGATCGCACAATGTCAATGATGTATGTTTATTCTGTGGTCTTGGACTGGAATCAGAGGTATCAGTACAAATTCATGTTTTTTAATATATATATATATATTTAATATATAACATTATATATTAAATATAATATTATTTATTTATATAATATTTAATATAATATTAATATATTAAATATAATATTAAAGACGTAATATATAATATTAACTATATACCTACATATTAATATTATATATTTTTAAATACTATATATAATATATATAATATAATATATAAACATATAAATATATATATAAAATATGAAATATAAAATATAAAACAAGCAGGCAGATCTTGATCTCTAAATACTGTTATCCAATAAAAAGCATCAGAACTTGAAGAAATGGCTAATACCAGGATTGGGGCATGGAAAGTAGAGAATGAGCCTGGAACTTAAGGGAATACTCAAACAATGATGGAGACACATTGAAAGAACACAGGAGCCTGCTGCTAGGGGCTCCTACGGCCAAATTTGGGTTAATTTCAGGAAAAAAATAAAATAAAATTAGCATAATTCATTATAACTCATAGAATAAAACAAACATCCATAAATCCGTACTACTATAAACAACTAACTAAATAAATACTTAAACAAATAAATAGCAGAGAAGGTAAAGTTCTTTGTTATATTAACATTTCTATTAAAATGCAGAATATGTTGAAAACTGATAATCACCATTTGGCAAATGTCACAGTAATAATTTAGGCCAGAATCCTCAATGGATGTTAAAATTAGTGGGTAAAAGTATGATGAGACAGATTATTTACATGTCTTACAATGTCACCCCACAAAGTCTCATAAGATCTTCTTACTTTATAATTACTAAGGGAAAAAATAGTGACTTGATAGTGTATAAGCCTGGCAGACACAACCTTAACCAAGTTATGCTTAACTCAAGGTCAATATCCTAATGAGAGAGAAATGGGTTATAAAATGTCCTTTAAAAATTAAATGGGAAAAATACTTCATGGTATCTTCTGTAATTTCTTCATGAACACTTGTATACTCATGTGTTGTATACTCGTATACAGACATCAAAAGCCAAATAAAAACACAAGAGAAAAATGTACACACTTTTACACAGTTGGCGGATGGATAGATGATAGATAGATGATAGATAGATAGATAGATAGATAGATAGATAGATAGATAGATAGATATAGATGTATTTGCACAAGATTATATACATAGATATTTGAGTGAATAAATAGAATTGAATATGTTGGGTAGGTAAATTAGTAGAAACAACAAAAATGAATTGGGCATCTTAAACAAAGTGTGCCACCATATACACATACCCTGTTTTATCACAATAGACATATGCCTGAAAAGTTCAGTATATTTAAAATTATTAGAGAAACTGACTAAAAGAATAATAAGGCAAATCTTTCTTCAAAATAATCATCTACCACAAATTATAGTTGTTTTATAAATCTAACATTTTATATATGTGATTGTATAGAATCATTCAACCTACAACAAGCAACTGCTTCTAGATTGCTTTTAAATTATCTCTCTATACATACATGTACATATAGAGATCAAACTCTGATCTTTCTATTCTAAGCCCAAAGCTGTTTCCACTATACCATGCTGCTTCTCCTAACATCAGCAGGAAAAGCTGTAATCCCCATCTTATCATTTCCATTTAACCTCCTCTGTCTCCCTCTCCCCCCACCAAAAAAAGTAGCAGAGATCCAAATACTCTGAACAGCAAATAAATCTCTAGAGCACATACAAAGAAGGCAGTATAGAACAATCAACAAGGGTAAAGAAATTGGAGTGAAACTGCCTGGATTCAAATTGCCAGCTTCACAACTACAAACTTTGTGATTTTCTGCAAGTTACTTAACCTCCATAATCTATAGCTTCTTGATCTGTAAAGTGGGGATAAGAATGGTATATTCCTCATAGGTCTGTTGTGAAAATTAAATATGGTCATGTATATCATCATATTAGCACAGTGCCTGGCACATAGTAAATACTCAAAATGTAAGTTATGGTAACAGTACTGACAAAATCTTCCTATGGAATAGTACACTTCATAGACGAAGAAAAACTGTTCCGTGACTACGAACCACACTACTACCCTGTATGAGTTGCTGCCTATGGTCACAAGGGAGATAGTATATTTAAATTAGAGAGACCTATCTACTTTCCTGCACACACACATACACAAAACACTTGCTAAGATTTGTACAGTAGGAGTAGCATAATTTTACACACCATATCCATAAAGTAGGATTGCATATTCTACTGACAGTGAGTCACTACAGGTATAATTACCTTTACATAAAAATACATTATTTCCATTACTAGAAATGACTTTTCCAACTTAAAGCTGCCTTCTTCTCTTACTGCTAACCTTTCGGCATGAGTTTAGTTCACCTAATACTCTCCCTAAAAAAAATTTTCCACGTTTATGACATCCCAATTTGGCATGACTTCATAGATAAAGAAATCACTTAACTATGAAAAACTAAAACAATTTAAGTAGCCATGCTCTTCCTGATATAAAGGTCCGAATACTAGACTACTTCAACCAACAACCAGCCCCACTACCATCCAGTTTACTCTGGAGAAGGTTACCAATATCCCCAGCACTAGTATGGAGAACGGATACCATTCATATCTTTGAGATCGTTAAAAACATTCATCTAACTAGGATATTGATGTGTGAAGTGGAATAAACAAACCCTTGGTTTTATTAAAGGCACAATATCCTAATGAGAGAGAAATGGGTTATAAAATGTCCTTTAAAAATTAAATGGGAAAAATACTTCATGGTATCTTCTGTAATTTCTTCATGAACACTTTATTTTTAAAGTTTCCAAGAAAATAAGCTTGCTTCCAAGTTTTGTCAATCATAAAAAGAAACTACATTTTTACTATAAATTGATTTACTATAAATTGATATAAAGTATTGCTTTACATACCCGTATGATAGCTGGTGCACATTTACTAATAGCAATGCGAAAAGAAAAAGTAGAAATATTTAATCAAATATCCACAACATCTTTGCCCCTGGGCCAAATGCCATAAGAAGTAAGCACCTAGAAGATGTTTTTAAAAGTAACTATTTTCAACAACACGACTGTAGTTTTATCCAAGGTTCTGTAGCACTATTGAGTGACTAAACCTTACCACACTAAGATTCTCTAAATCAAAAATGCAATTTTTAGTCATCTATCTACTTAGGTGGAGGAAGAATTATGGCAAGTGTAATTAAAAATGTGATATGCATGGCTTTTCAGCAGATTTGGTATCATAATTATGTTGTGCTTAGAGTAATATGAAAGTTAGTTTTCATACCATGAGTACACACTTTCTGGACGATACAAGGAGGGCAATGTAATCTGTGGCATGCTGAGTGTATAGAGAAGCTAGACAACTAACTTAAAAGTGGACCCAGATAAGCCATAATATAAATGCTGCATACAAAGAATTGACAGCTGCATACAAAGAATTGATAGTCATTCAACCATGTGAAGGCCTAAGCCATGATCTCATATTGAAGTGCTTTTAAAACTATCCATTACAATCATTCAAATATAACTTTTAAATAATGTCACATACTTAATTCTTTAGAGGTTAAGTGAAATTAAGGATGATGGGCTTTAGGCTGGAGAACATTTTTTCTGACAAAGCCATTCATTCCTTTACATCTGCCTCTCATCCCCAGAAGGACAGTGGGTGGGACTACCCAGATACCCTTCTGGGAGATATATTGGGGTTTTAATTCTACATTCCTAAAACTGAGTGGAACTTTTTGCCTGTCATTTCACATATGCATCCTTCTCCACTCTGCTTTAAGCCAGCATACTTATTCTCCATTGAAAAACGAGAAGTCTTTTCCTTTAAATAGGTGATGGGCAATTTCTCAATTCGTTCAGGTTAAAAAAAAAACAAAAAAACAAACAAACAAAAAAACCCAGAACTTAAAAAAGACGCAGAAAACTCGAAGCCTGAGGCTATTCGTCTTTACCTCATTCTTCTTGGTAGGTTACCTGAACATTTGCAACAAGGATGGCAAAAGGGGAACAGAGGTTTTACTGACCATCGGTGAGGGTAGGTTCAAGTTTTCAGGAAAGGGCAAAAGCGAAGAACTTCATGGGCGCCCTTAACACTGATGAAAGCTCGATTTTAGAAAAGACAAAATCTTAAACTACAGACAACGTTGAAAGAGTGCGTGGGTTGAATACAACTATAGAAAAGGTTAGCCGGCAGGCAGGGAAACACCCAAAGGCGGAGGGTGGGGAGAAAAAGTTTTAAATTCCCACCAGATCCTAGTGATCTATTAGCCTGCATCCTCCACCCCAGGCTCTGCTCTTGCCCCCAGAGCAGCTAGCTGCAGGAAAGCAAGTAGCCTTATTGAACACTTAAACCGCTCCTTTGGACTTCAGAAGGCTTGAGTTAGGAGCGAGGGTTGTACATGTTTCTTCCTAAACAAGTGAAGGCAAATTTGAATTCCCGAGCCAAGGCCAAGGAGAAAGGAAGGGAAAGGGACAAAAAGTGATTTCAGAGGGAGAGTGAGGAGATGGGGTGGGGGTGGGGTGGGGGTTAGAAAGAAGGACTTACCGCAGCCTCCGCAGGCTGCCCCCAAAGACTCAGGGCCAGTAAGAAGCCGGCGGCCAGGCTGACTCCACGCAGTTTCATTCTTCTACGGCTCCCGCAGCTCCTTCAGCACCCACACGAAATCCCTGGCTGGCTCTGACCAATTGACATAATCTTGAGGGTTTATTGGGCGAGAGCTAGAGCCAGAGAGAGACAGCGAGGGTGTCCCAATTGTGCCGGTCAGCTGCGGTGAGGAGAAAGAAGCGTTTCCAGAGTGGGGGTGGGGGAGAAGCAGGTATTCCTCCCTCCCCCCTTCCTACCCCAAAGCCAGTCTCTCAGGAGCACTTTTCCCTTCTGTCCAGACTTGCAAACTTTTTCTTCACGTAAGTCCCTCAGATTTACTTTCTTCCCTCTCTTCCCCCGCACCGCCTCCAGTCTAATAGCACCGAGGAATTTGAGGATCACTCCGCCACAGCTTTAGACTGCACAAGCAACCTGCGAGGGAGTGACGCTCAGTTATTTGGGGGAGGGAAACTTCCAGACCAGTTGACTGAGCTTCCAACCTGGAAGCTTTTCTATTCGTTCACTTGCACTTCCCGTTGATACTACTCTTCCCAGCCCAGTTCTCACTCTTATTGGTGTAAGCACCAAAGCCAATTACAAATAGACCTGAGCTGGGACTATTTTTTAGCGGATGGATCTCAGGGTATCGGGCTTTTTCATTGTCAAAGATTAGGAACAAATTCTGGTCGCTGCTCCTTGGGTTGCTGATGTTCTTTGCCTTTCACCTGCTCGCAGGACAGAGTTTCTACATACAACAGAATATGTGAAAATATTATAAATATATGAAATATTTATATAATTAAATATATGCTTATAACCAAAAGAATTAAGAAAATGTGTGAAGAATTTTTGCTGTGTGTGTGTGTGTGTGTGTGCACGCGCGCGTGTGTGTATGCATATATATGAGATTTGGGAGCATTCAGTAGATATTTATAATTATTATATGGTTGAATGTTATTGTAATAGTCATATCTTTTAGCTACACTGAATGTCATAATTAATATTTATCTCATATTGAACTAACATAACATAACAGTTGTTTATTGTCATTGCATTTGTGTTTCAGAGGGATTTAAGACAGAGAATTAAGTAACTTTCATGAAATTTTCCTTAAACGTAACACAAACACTTTACTGGAAATACTTACATGGAGTTAATGGCAGTTTAATAGATATCTTCCAGATAAGTAGACTTGACCATTATTTGGGTGATTTTGAGATGCAGATTTTTTAAAATACCAACCAGCCCAAAAAGACTCCTTGGAGAGTCAGGGATTTACTGAAGAATTCTTCAGAATATTTCTGTTATCTGAGACTCTAGAATTTACTACTTTAGAGTCTTTCAAGGCTTTGGACCTATTTCATGGGGACCCACTCATCCTTAGGTTCTACTCATTTTAGGGTGGATTTACAACTCCAGAAACAACCACAACCACCACCACCACCACCACCACCACCACCACCACCACCACCACCACCACCACCACCCCAGCTTAGTATACAATTGGAATGAGCGTTGTATGCATTTGGACAAGCCTGCGAGGGCACTTTGGGGCCCATTTGTCTATCTAGGAGTCGTATGTCTTTATATATGTGTAACAGTTAACAGTGGTTTGTAGAAGTGTATGATGCTTACATCTATGTGTAGGTATCCATCGGCCTGTGTGTGAAGCTCTGGGGATGTGTGGGAATGTTGTGTGGAGGTGCCTGAAAGTGAGAAAGATAGCAGGCTGCCCAAGGTAGGGGGGGTGATTGACAGCAGACAGCCCCGCCCCTTTCCCCTCCATTCCTTCCTCTCGTGGTGCATGGGACTATCTTCTGAGTGCGGCAGTTGAAGCCAGCACCGCTGAGTGTGTTTTCCCTTTGGGGCACTTCTTATCCAAGAGCTGAGTTTAGTTTCTTCCGAAGTGAGCCACTTCGCCCCCCTACCCTATCCTCCTGAATAAGAAAGCAGCCGCCAAGCATCAGCGGAACCCAGATGAGCCTGGGCCGCGGAGCCGCTTAGCAGTCTCCCGGGACTCAGCTCCAGAGGAACCGCAAGCATGCATACTGGGTGAGCTGTTGCTGCCCCTACCTCCCCTCCTCTTTCCTTCTTTGGAGCTATTTTGCCAGAATAGAACTACACCTACTTGTACTTCTGTCATTGCAGGGAAAGTGTGGGCAGGCAGCAAAAAGGGGTCGGGCTCTAGGGACAGACATAGGACCCCGCAGTCTAGAGAGCCCATGTTACTCACCCTCCCTCCCGTTTCAGGTTGTCGCTGCTCCTGGTTACGTTGTGCCTGACCGACAAACTTGCAGAAGCGGTGAGTCTCTTTTTCCAACCCCTTTCCTACTCCTCCTTTGACACCCCCCACCCCATCCCACCTCTTGTGTTTGTGTCAGGGGTGTTCCAGAGGGTTGCCCCAAAAACGGAGGGCACATTACGCTAATTTCTAGTGGGAGTTAATGGGGTTCTTAGAGAGTAATAGCTCTGTCTCAGGCCTTTGGAACTCGGGCATATTTCTGTCCCAAAACTTTGTAATGGGTTGGGAAAACAGAAGTAGAAGATACAACAGATACACATTTCTGAGCCTTTCCTGGACGACTTAAGATGACTGACATCTGATGCCTTTCTCTGCATCCATCTCCAAGGCAGAAGAAATGTAGTTTTCCTGTGTCTACAAGAACATGAATTGGCACACAAGTTTGAGAGTGGGAGTAGAGCACAAGGAGTGGGACTTGAAAATGCCGCCAATGTTGTGGGGGTTAAACTTAAGTATTTGCTTGTGAGTCCTTTGACAGTACCAGGTGACAACATCTGGATTCTTTAACTTCCTGAACTGAACTAATACCACTAGATGTTGTTCAATTTCTGCCTGATGTTTCCTTTTACTGATTTTCTGTGTCATCAGAAAATTAAAAGTTAAAGTGGTTAGAACAGGGGAAAAAAATTCTACGAGTTAACCTTTCATAGACTGTTTAGATATCACCCATAAAAATCAGCTAGGGACTGCAGGCGAAGGAATTTCTGTAGAAATCTGGTCAAGAAAAGTTTAATAGATCCCAGAAAGTAGAGAGACCTCTAATGGAATTATGGGGATAATTTACAAAAGGTGGAGTGAGCCGAATAATCAGAGATGCTGCAGTTTTCCAGTGTCACTAGCTACTCATGCTGGCAGAAATAAAGTTAACTGTTCAGTTCAGATATGAAGTTGTTCAACTATTGAGTACTATTTCACTGCTCTATTAAAACAAACAAACAAACAACTCTTAATAATAGCCAAAGTCGTGTACTGTATAGATGACAAATGAATGTATATTCCAAATATTTACCTGGTGGGTTTTGGCAATTTTAACTGATTGACTCTATTTTTAATACTTTAAATATTTAAAAATCCTATTTATAGAGCTATACTTAATTCAACCCAATAAAATTACCTAACACCTTTATGGAAAAAATGGGTTACTTTGTCCTGGCATATGTCTTTAAGAAAATATCAGAATGAAGTGAAATCATTTCTCTTATGAAAAGAGGATGATGTGAGAAAACTTGAATTTTAACATCTTGTGACTTCTTAACTCAGAACATCAGCTCTTATATAAGTAAATTCCAGACTTTGTAAGTAGAAGTATTGATCTAGGGTTCTGCACACTTCTCCATCTGATTCCTCCAATATACAAGTTGTTATCTTGAAGCTCAATACTACGTTTACTGAAAATGCCAGGTTTTGATTAGTTAACAATTTGTCTGAGAATCTTGCCACTTGTAAAAATGTCTTGCTTGGACAGAATACCTTGCAGCAAATCCTTTATTTTCAGACTCTAGCTGATCATATTCAGTATACTTTGGGGAAAAGCATTAACAAATCATTCTATACAGCTGGAGACTTCCCAAACACTGCACCCTATCACTTAATATCCTTAAAAGTCACTAAAGGATGATGTCTTCAATTCTTAGAAGTATTGAAGTGTGTCTCCAAAATTGAGCACTGCTTTGGTGAGCTTTTTTATTCGTTGTTTTACAGTGTCACCTACTACGTCAGTGTGATTCACCTTGGTAAGACTAAAATAAACCTTGTGACTCACTGACAATACTTTTTTGCCTTATTTGTGCCCAGGGCTGCTTCCTTCACTTGTTGGTTACTTATGTATAATGTTTTTAACATTGTAAAGCTATTTTTTTAACTTTTTGGAAAAATGGCAGACAGAAAGAGGAGAATCACAGGGTAAGTTCTCAGGAGACTTTTCTAAGGGGAAGTTTTTTGTTTTCATCTTTGTACTCCTTGTACTGGATACTCATCTATATCTGGTTCTCATCTTGCCTCAATTCCAGTTTATCTTCTGGTTTTGCAATGTTTGTCACCTTTCAAATGGGTTTAGACATTTGAATTCTCTGTACCTAAATGTTTAGGTATGTAGCAATATTTGACTAATATTAATGAAAAATAACTATTATAAATAAATTGACAGGAACAATGTTGCACTTCACTATAAGGAAGTCTCTTCACTGTAGAGAGTTAAGTTGCCAATAATGGAACATTGGTGAGCATTTAAGATACAGTCATTTAGGTGCTTTTGAGTTCTTTCTTTGTCAGCATTTATGAAGCGGTGCTATTTATTAAAGGGATAGAAAACTAAATGTTAAAATCCAAGATTAACGAATGAGTTTCCGTTAAATTTACTTTAAGGGAATGATGATCTTCATTCAGGTGAAACATTGCACAATTCATCTGAATGAGATAGAGTTAGGATTTCAGAATATCCATAATTATTTTTGGCTATTAAGTGCCTAAGGCACAGCACACACAAAAAAAACTCAATATAATCTCTAACTCTCTAGGAGTTTACTTTCTCAGACAATGGTGGTCGTTGTGCTCCTATAAAGGTAGGATACATAATGATAAATTCTTGTGTGCATGTGCCTTCATTGTATTAGAGAAAAAACTAGAAAGATCCATATCTCACCATAGGCCAACATATCTAAGAGTTAAAATCTGTCCCAAAGTGGGCAGGGTCCTTATGTTTTTTTCCCCAATTTGCCCCAAATTCTGCTTTCATGAAAGGCTCTAATACAACTAAGCATATTTAAAAGTCAAAGCCTACTGGGAGAGTTATTTGGGTGGGAAAGGGGCAAAGAGGAGAAAGCATATATCTATTGTTCCTTCTGCAAAGAACATAGATAATATGCTTTTTAATGCATTCAAGTCAAGGTCAGATTAAAATAAAAACTTCTTTCCTTAAAGTTGTAAGCTGCCCAGGTTGATTCTTTCCAACTGTGATTTTTAGTCATAATCACAGTCATCAAAGTATGAATTGAGTGTTAGGTTTTCCAGAGAGGGAGAAAATCCCTGCCCACTGTAAGGATCAAAAGAAGTATTTGCCTTGTTTGGGGCTGTGTCTCTACGAATTACTTTCTTTTTCAAAACAATTTTATTGAGATAATTTACACACCAGGAATTCACCCATTTTATGTATACAATTCAATAATTTTTAGTAAGTTTACCAAGCTGTGCAACTATAATGTTATCCAGTTTTAGCACTCTGTCATCACTCCAATAAGATCCTTCATATCCATTTACAGTTAATCCCCATTCTCACCCGCAATCCCAAGCAGACATGAATCTACTTTTCTATCTCTGTAGGTTTATCTTTTCCGGACATTTCGTATAAATAGAATAATAAAATATGTAATCTTTTGTGTTTGGCATCTTTCGCTTAGCACAATGTGTCTGAAGTTCATTCATTTTATAACATGTATCAGTATTTCACTATTTTTTTTAGTATCGGTATTCCATTTTGGACATACCCCATTTTATTTATGCGTTCACCAGTTAATCTACATTTGGGCTCTTTCCACTTTTTGGCTGTTATGAATAATGCTGCTATGAACAGTTACGTACAAATCTTTGTATAAACATATATTTTATTTCTCTTGAGTAGATATTTAGGAATGGAATTACTGGATCTTTTGGAAATTTTATGTTTAACCTTTTAAGAAACTACAAAAATATTTTCCAAAATGGCCGTACTACTTCACATTCCCAACAGCAATGTATGAGAATTCCTGTTTCTCCACATCCTTGCCAAAATGTGTTATTGTCTGTTTATGATCATAGCCATCCTGGTAGATGTGAAATGGTATCTCGTTGTGGTTTTAATTTGCATTAGTTCCTAATGACTAATGGTGTTATGCATATTTTCAAGTGCTTATTAGCCACTTTTACCTTTTCTTTGGAGAAATAGCTATTCAAATATTTTGCCCATTTTAAAATTGGGTTGTCTTCTTATTGCGTTGTAAGAGTTCTTTGTATATTCTGAATTCAAGTTGTTGGCCGTATATGTGATTTGCAAATATTTCCCCCCAGTTTGTGTCTTATCTTTATTTTCTTAACATGAATTCTTAAAATAGTCTTCTGCTTGGCCTGCTATCAAACATCCTGTATTAGCTAGCTATGAATAGCTACAATATAAGACATGTATATGTACATAGAATATATATCTTGGGATGAATGGAGATACTGATACAGTTGTATAAGTACATCATCAAGTGAATCATCAAATGACTATGTAAACTGATAATACATGAATAATAACGTAGTTATATTATTGATACAAACATTTTAACACAGTAGAAGAAGGGGAAATAGATCTTCTTATTTAATGTGTTAGTAAAGAAGCAGATATACGAGTATTACCATATCACAAATTTGTTTTCTTACATATTTTGATGATTATATTTCAATATAATTGGTTTCTGTTGCAATCACATGTATTTTATTGAGTGCGTTTAAAAATATTATTCTGAAAGGGAGTCCATAGTCCTCACTAGACTGCCAAATTAATCCATGGCATTAAAAAATATCCTAAGTTATGTAGTTGGTTTTTACAACAAGCAAATTGTCACTTTCTAAGGCTTGCTCAAGCCTATAAATGCCAACAATCTTTTAGATTTTAGGCATTTATTAAGTCCTCAGTAAATATGCCCCCCTATTCTATAAATGCATAGTCAAGCCAGGTCACAGGAGCAAAGTATGCTGTTCCTGTAATTACTTCATTAATGTAAGAATGAAACAAATAAATTGATCTCAATTATCAATACATATTGGTTTTTGCTTGCCTATATTATATGGATAATCACATAATCTCACCGCCCATGCTTGGAGTATAGATTTGCCCTATACTGTATAGATGACAGGACATACACATATAGAAAGAAGATAATAAGAAAGCAACATCCTGTATTAAATTATCAAGCACCTTTAAGCTTGACTAAATGTCCCAGTGAGTTAGATCACAGGGCTCTAAATTATTTTAAAGTCTAACTTAATGTAAATTGAAAACCTGATACCAAGGGAAAACAGTGATGGGAACTTAGTTAAGAGCAATTATCTACTCTCTTACCATCTTTAATCTATCCTTCTCCCACAATTTCATTTTTTATTTCTACAAACAATATTGAAATCTCCTCTATTATAAAAACAAATTTAAAAAAAAATCATGGCTTCATTTTCCTCTGTGACTCTAACCACCTCAATCACATTATCACCAAACTTCTGGTCATTGTCTACTCCTCTTCAACAACCATACCCTTATTCCTATTACAATCTAGACTGATTCTACACTACCAAAACTACTGTATTTTAAGTTACTAATGACTGCCTAAGGACCAAGTCCAATGGTTTCTTTGCAATCCCCATTCTATCTGACTTTTCTATAGTGTTTGGCATTTTCCAATCATTCTGAAATTACATTTCCCCCTTTGACTTCCAGGATACTGCGCCTTATTGTTTCTCCTTATACTTCTCTGGTATTTTTATTACATACATTCAACATTTATTGATTGAGCAACCACTGTATCCTAAATAGTATTCCAGGCTCTGGTGACACAATGGTGAACAAGTCAGCCACGATCTTTGCCGATGTGGAGCTTACAATCTTCATCACCTAAAATGGTGGTTTTTCTCAACATTTTATCCTTTGCCTTTTTTTTACCTCAACAGTTTTAACTATGCCTCCTATCCATTGATAATTGTCAAATTTATATTTCAAGCCTAGACATCTTTTTTGAGCTCCAGACCTATATTTCCAAATACCTACTAAGCCCTGATACCTGTATGTCAATAAGTTGATATGTACAACGCACTTAAAACAGTACCTAGAGATTAGTATAAGCATTCAACCAATGCCAGCTATTTTTATCGCATTACAGTGTATACAAAATGAAACTATTTTCTAGTCCTTTCCATGACACTCCAACTTGCTGCTATTTTTTTAATCTTTGTTAAACATCACCATCCACCCAGTTTCAAGCAAGAAACTATAGAATCAGCCACCAACTCTCATTATTTTCACCCTTTTCACTAAGTTCCTATAGTTTTACCAAAACTAGCTTTTCTATTAATATTATGTTGGTTCCAACTTCATCATCATCATACATCAATAATCTCTTAACTAGTTTTCCTACCTCCTGACTTCATTCTAATCTCTGCCACCAAAGTTATTTCACTAACAAATCAAATTATATTATCTCTTGATTTAAAACCTCTTTTGGTTTCTTGTTTCTTTCAATATTAAAATGCATACTTCTTGGTTTGGCACATTTAAGGGTCTTCATTATCTGGCCCCAACTACTTTTCCAGCCTCATGTCTGTGTGTTTTTTCCTGCCACCCATCCTTCTCAAACTGATAGGGTACATTACACTTCATTCAGACTGAATTTTTCTCCATTCCCAAACCACTTTATGTTTTTTGACATCTCTTTACTTGTGCATATGCTATGCCCTGTATCTGGAAGTCCTTCTCCATCTTTTACACTTTCTCCTCTATCTAGTGAACTCCTACCCAGTCTTTACCCAGATGAAAATGGCACTTCCTCTATGAAACAGACCTCTTCAGAAATAATTCATTCTTCCTTCCCCTGTGCTTCTAAAGTTCTTTGGGCCCCTTTTGTAGCATCTATCACGTAGTTGTGAAATTTCTATGCTTATATATGTCTATATTACCCTCTTCAACCTTGTACTAACAATGCCCAGGATACTGCCAAGCATATAGTAAGTGATCAACAGATGACTTTCAAATGAGTAAAGAGATCTATTCCTGATGGCCTGCAGCAACTGCCTTTTCCCTGTCTATTTTAGGAATTCCTAATGTTAACTCTAATAACAATTGCTTTGAAGGAAAAGTCACAATCTTGTTAAAAAGTATTTCCCAATTTTGACAACTGATATATGATAAGATGAGGAAAAGGGAGCCATCAGAGAAGACACTCATTTGTAGATAGTATATCTGTAAGAATGGCCATGTTTCTCAATTATCCCCCTAGCCTTTTTTCCCCCTCTTCCACCACTTTAATAATGTCATATAATTTCTAGTGCCTGAAGTTTACAAGCACTTTCTCAATATTATTTTATTAGTTGCATAAGACTACCCTTTGAAATATATAGAGAAAATATTCTCAACCCAGAGAGATTAACTGATTTATCCAAAATCACAAATCCAGCAAATAGTAGAATTTGGGTTAAACGCCACTATATTGTGCTCTCTCTCTAATTCAGGCTTGATGATAAACATCTCTTATCTGGACTCCTACAACAGACCTGACTGTTGTTCCGGTTTCAGTCTTCCCCCGCCTCCCACCCCTTTCCTGATATCCATTGTCTCTGCAAGCAAAGGGCGTTTTCTAAAACACAAAAATGATCGTGCCACTCCAACATTAGTAAAAGCTCCCTATACCGGTGATCATCTGGCCCCATCTCCTGTTGTTGTCCTTGTAATGATGCTTAGATCCCAGTTATACTTTTGATGTTGGCTCAACATGCTGTGAAGAATCACGTCTGGTTTTCCTTCTGTTTGAAACACCCTTCTTTCCTCATCTTTTGCCTTCCTCCTTTCTCTTTAGATGGACATATTATTCTTCCCAGAAGGGCCACTTTAATGAGTATTTTTCTGAAGTCTCCCTTTCTTTCTGTCTTCCCCTCTGTTTTTCCTTCTTTCCTTCCTTCAATGAATACTTATTTAGTCCCTAGCATGTGCCAAATACTGTGTTCATCCCTGTTGTTTGAAGGACCATGGTAAGTGCTAAGCTAGTGTGGCTGGAACAGGGAGAGGGTGAAGTGGAGGGAGGTGGGCAGAGCACTTTGTGAGATGAGGCTGGAGGAATAAGAAAGGGCCAGACCTGCCCTGCACTTTTATCTGTCCCCTGACTTCTCAGAACATTTGCCTAGTGCCTGTGATAAGGTGTATTTGTCTGGGTGGGGTATAGTGGGCATTCTGGTTATTACTGGCTACTTACTCTGTGTACAGCACTGACAAGCCCTTTATGCATGAAGGGCTCACTCCCATGGTACACATCTGCCCCATCCAAGTTTATAAAATTTAGGCAAGTCATGTGTCTTTTCTCAAGCTCTTTTTGGGTTCCATGTTTAAGTGTAGAGGTCTATTTCTTCTTTATGGTTATTTTTCCTCTTTATGGATTATAGTGTGGTTAAAAAAAAAATTGGAGCCAAATGTTCCTAGGTTCAAATACAGACTCCACCACTAACTACAGCCTCAGGAGAAATCATTAAATATATTATCAGCTATAAAATTATTACTATTGTTACTATTTTTCCATCACTCACTATGATTGCCTCTGTACTAGAAATCATAAGCCAACTTTGGGGATACTTTAGAGAAAAATTTTTAATTGTGTGTTGGATTTGTGTTTCAAGCTTCCTAGGGGAGAAAAAGAGGGAATTGTTATATTTGTTCCAGTTTTTTCAAAGCCACTTCTACTTCTGCTGCCCTAACTTTGTGACCTCCTGTGGAGACCAGGATCCCAACTAAAGATTAGATCTGAAGGCACCTCCCCAGGCATCTTTGAAGTCCCAGTTTCCCTTTGTCTGACAACAATAGGGCTAGTTGGTCATTATCTTTCAGACTGGTCTACTTGTACTGAGGGGGAGTTGGTGCTCTTCAGAGGAAATTTCCCTGACCATAAAAACTCTGTAGCATTTACCTTGGAGAGACCAGGATTTCCCAGAAATGACTTGGACCTCTGGCCCAAAGGCTGAATTAATCCTTTGGGAGACAGATTTTCTCTTAGGGAAGGAATAAAATTTAAGTGGTATTTTTCTTTGATCTGTAAAGCTTTGAGTGACCATTTTTCTTTCTCCAGAGGGAAAAGAGTTGGCAGAGAAAATCTAAAATGCCTAGAATCTCTAAATTCTGTTTGCGAATATAGCAGATCCTTTAAAGATGAAGGTCAACTGTAGATTTATAAAACTTATGTAACCTTGCTTTCGAGACATGATTAAGTTGCATAAATACTTACCAGCACCTAGCATGAATCTAAATAGCCAGAGCTCACAGATGACAATGTTGATGTTAATAATGATGATGAAGAAGAAAAATAATTATTAGAACATTTTTTCAAATTTCACAGCCTTAGACACTTTCCTCCCCAAAATTAGATATCATATAACCCCCGATAGAAAAACCAGACCAAAATAAGTGTTTTTCTAATAAGTCCAACATTTATTTATTTGTAAGGTCAGTAAGAAAGAAGAGACTGGAAAAAAAAAACATTAAAATCTGAAATTGAGAGCTGTATCAGTCTTAGTCTCTAGTTTATTTCTGTTTTATTTTGATTATACAGTGACAGTGTGGAGAAAATTCTGATGTACCCAAATAAAGAATGGACACCATGGGGTGAGGGATTATTTTGTTTAACAGTTTGTCTTGCTATCCCAGAATATTCTTCAGTTAAACAGACATAACAAGAAAATGTCTATATCCTGGTCAACACCTCTCTCTCTCTCTCTCTCTCTCTCTCTCTCTCTCTCTCTCTCTCTCTCTCTCTCTTTCTCTCTCTCTCTTTCACACACACACACACACACACACACAGTGTTAAATTGTTAACTTGGCAGCACACCTTAATGCAACCAGTTGGTTTCAAATTTGTTTGGCATGTAATCCATTTGAATGGTACATGCTGTCTTTGATTACAGTTTAAATTAGGTTAAAATATATTTTTAAATGAAATTAAAATTGGATGCTATAGAACTGTTGAAATACCTCTGTGATTCTAAAACAGTGAAATATATGATAATCAGGCATTAAAATTCATGGGACGGAATGAAGAGCTATAGAAGGTGCAAAAAGGAAGAGGTCAACGTGGATTGCAGTTAGAGAAACCTTCACAGAGGTAGGATTTGTGCTTGGCCTTAAAGGACTAGTAGAAAATGAATGATAAATGTGGACACTGTATGTTCTAGATTTTCCAGGACATCCCTGATTTCAAGTTTTTTTCTCTATATGTAGATATATTTGTATTTGTCAGGGCAGATGATTCATCTTTAATTTAAAAATGTAGGATGGAAGCAGGGCCCCTGGGGCTGGGACAGCCAGAGTCCACCTGCAGGAGTGGCACTTTGGGCTGAGCCATTGAAGAGCAGGGTCTGTATAACCAGAGAGAACAGAAAGGGCACTCCTCCTGGCAGAACAGCAACAATAGAATGGGGAGCCTGGATAACACAGTGGAGAGACCTGTTCTCCTGGGATGAAGAGTGTGTCCAGGGCCTTTAGAGACACCCCAGTCCCAACTGAGACCACACCTAGGGAAGGTTCTGACAGGGTACAGCTCAATTAGAGTTAGGTTCCTGGGGTGGCAAGAGACATGTTGAATTTTGGAGGGGTGGGGAAGGAACCAACAGCATGGAAGGGCAGGCTGATAGAAGCAGGGTGTCCAGGCAGAAGAAACCACCTCAGAAAATGAAAGGACAAGCATGCGTGGGTGGGGATGGAATGCAGTGGGGACCTGCCACATGACAGTTGGTACTTAAGTTGGGGAAGGTGAAATTGGGGAAACAGCAGGTGGGTGGCAAGTTTCTTACTTGCTCCTTCCTTGTTTAAAGGGCTAACAAATTTTACTGCTAATAAAAATATAACTTAATCTAACGCTCCATAAAGATTACAGACCTTTGGGGAATCAGACAATGTATCCACATATGTAAAAATAAATGTAGTTACCTTAAATATTGGAGAGACAACCTGATCAGAGCATGAGCAAAAACATGGATGAGGTATCAGGATGCGGAGGGTTTGAGGAAATTAGAAAAAGGCACACTTTACTCTAGCAGTCATGGCTTTCTGCCAGGCCTTACTCTTTGGTGAGCAGCAAGCAGCCTGGACTTCAGCCCCCACTTGCTCGCTTAGTCAAGTTTCTTTTTGCAGTGAACCCTATGAACAATCATACAGCCCTAGCAGGAATGAATATGGTTGAGTGGAGGACCATAAGAGCTACCTGGCTAAAGTAGAGTAGTCAAAAGAAATGACTATGAACAGTTATATCAGGGTCAGGTTATGGAGGCCTTAAAAACCAGGCAGAGAGAAGAATTTGACTACAAAGCACTGTGTGGATTGCTATTTGCAGGAAATACTGACATGATCAATGGGTCTCTACCCACTCTAATGCCAGACAATTGCCTGTACATATAACTCCCTGTATCCTATATATCCAGCATAAATACATATACGAACAGTCTGCTATTTATGTTTTTATTTGTTTATTCATTTTTAAATATTTTTCTGTTATAAAAACTGGCACTCTACCTTTGCCTTTAGTTTCTTTCTTCTACATGCTATCTTCCTAAAGCATCACTTTTATCTCTGCTCAAGAAGCTGTACCATCACCCAGATGCTCAATTAAAAAATTGTATTTCTCCCCCCATTTCCCAAATCTCACCCTAATGAACTACCAGAAGAATTGAAGGCACAATGGGCAAGTTGAAAGGGATCCGTAGCTTTCTCTGGCTGGATGTCTAGCACCTGTTTGGAACCCTCAGTCTGCGCTCTTTAGTCTTGAAGCCATGAGAGCGACTTGAGGGTCCCACTTTCCCTAATGGCTGTGATAGCCAGTTTGTACTCTCTCAGTCAGAATAAAAGCCAATGGGGAAAAGAGAGTTCTGACTTAAACATTGTACTTTAGGGTCATATTAACAGTAGTTCCTTTTTCTATTTTGAAGGCTCTCTTTGTGTATTTCTATGTGTACATTTCTCTGTAAGTTTGTTTATTCCCTCTGACAGTATGTATTTATTTCAGTTTTTGTTTGTCAACTTGTTAGTTGTTAACTATCTTAGTGTTAACTGTTTTTTTTTTCGTTTTGAAACAGTCTCAAAGTTCCCTAAAATAAGACCTAGCTGGACATTCGGCTCTAATGCATCTTTTGGAGCAAAAATTAATGTATGACCCGGTCTTATTTTACTATAAGACCGGATCTATAATATAATATAATATAATATAATATAATATAATATAATATAATATAATATAACATAACATAATATCGGGTCTTATTTTACTATAAGACCGGTTCTTATGTAATATAATATAAGACCGGGTCTTATATTAATTTTTGCTCCAAAAGACGCATTACAGCTGATTGTCTGGCTAGGTATTATTTTCAAGGAAACAGGGTAGCAGTTTCAAAGCATAATACAAAAATTTTTTCTTTAACTATTTGAGAGTAAGTTGCCAATGTGATGACACATCACCTCCAAATACTTTAGTACATATTTCCTACAAAGATATTCTGCTATATAATCATTTTTCTATTTTAAAAAGTTTATGAAATATTTTAGGCAACAAAAATATTATAATACATATAAATATTATATAAAATAATATAATTAATATATAATGATGCAATGTACATAACATAATGAACATATATAATGATGTAATGAACATAATATAATGAACATATGACTAGCCTAAGAAATAAAATATTACCAATGTTGTTGAGACCGCCTGTGTACCACTCCCACAGCCCCACACCCACCATCTTAAATGTGGTATTTTTCATTCATCCCTAAGGTAGGGCCCATAAGTGGGTTTTAGGTGGGTTTATGGATGCCCTGAAATTGTATGTTAAATTAGATATGTATGTATTTTTCTGGAGGAAAGATGCATAGCTTTGATGAAATTTATGTGAATAAAGGTAAGCTGTGTGTGAAGTACCAGATTTCTTGAAAAAAATAGCCTACAGTTAGTGCATATCCTTTTCTGCCACTCATTTATTGTTTAGCTCTTTGTATTCAGGCTTTTCTCCTCAACCAATTCACTAAGATTCTTTTTTTTTCCAGTTTATATTGGAGAACAGTGTGTTTTTCCAGGACCCATCAGCTCCAAGTCAAGTTTATGTTTTTAATCTAGTTGTGGAGGGTGCAGCCCCCCATCCCATGTGGGAATTGAACCAACAACGTTGTTGTTAAGAGCTTGCGCTCTAACCAACTGAGCCATCTGGCCGCCCCTCCGGAAGCTCAGCAGCAGCTCGTTGTCTTCAATCTAGTTGTGGAGGGCGCAGCTCACTGGTCCATGTGGGAATCAAACTGGCGACCTTGGTGTTATGAGCACTGCCCTGTAACCAACTGAGCCAACCGGCCGCCCACTGAGATTCATTTTTAAAAGTCACTACGAATCACCAAATTCAATGACTTCTTCTCAGTCCTTATCTTCATTGAACTACCAATACCATCTTACTCTAGACTCACTTCTTCTAGACTCTCCCTCACTTCTGCTTTCTCTTGATAGTTTTCAGTCTCCTCATTTGAAAAATATAATACCTATTTCATATAGTTGTGAGGAAAAGCTATAATGTTCTCATAAGGTGTCTGGTTGTTGTATATGTTCAATAAATTGTAGCTAATATCGACAGTTCATTCTTGCATCACTGTGGTGTGTCTATATCCCAGCCACCTATTTAAGATGTTGCTAATGAGCAGAGGTCATGCCAGGAAGACAGCCTGCAATTACTGCCTCAGTTTTCTGCAGTGCTGTTCATTACCTTTGTAGTAGCCCTATACTTATAAGTAGTTCAGGTTAGGGCAAGTTCAATGATCCTTAGAATCTTCAGGAGAAAATAGTTTAGGTGACGACTAGTTAGCCCAAAATTACATAGGGATATATATTTTAAATTTCATCCCCAAAGTTTATAACACTGTTCTCAGCCTGGTCACCGTTAAGGGCTTAGATGGTAAAAAGGTAGTTCTCCCTTCCTTGTTTGTTCAGCTTTTTGCCCACTCTGCTACTAAATAGACTGACAAATGAAGGTTCCAACTCTATGACGAAGAACACCTGCTGGCTTCAAACTGGCCTAGGGCCAGTTATTCTGGATGGACCATTGAAGAGCCATATGACTTTCAATCACTATTTACTTGGAACAGAATGACAGGAAGGATTTATATCAAGTTACCAGTCCCCTGAGCCTGCCTTGTCCTGAGCTGTCCTCTTTATTTTCACATCCACTACTAGCTGCCAATAACAGTGACATACTTCTGTTGATATGCATAATAGAACCTTACAATATTTGAGGGAAAACCTCTTGAGAAGCACCAGAGCCCTTATTGAGGCTCATCTGCCAAGAGAAAAGCAGCCTTCTGTTAGGTAGAGTTCTTGACCTCATAACTGTCATCCTTTGATCAGTATAGGGTAGTTTATGTTGCTGTAGCAAAAGACTCCCCAAATCTCAGTGTCTTAAAATAACAAAAGTTTGTTTCTTGTTTATACTGCATGTCCAACATGAGTCACCTAGGGGACATTATGGTCCAGAGGGAGCAGCCACCATCTAGACATTGCTGATTGTAGTGGCAGAGGGAAGGAGAGCTCTGGAGATCTCACACTGCACTACAGGGGGTGGTAGAAGAGGGTAAACGAGGTCAAATATATGGTGATGAAGGAGAACTGACTCTGGGTGGTGAACACACAATCTGATATGTAAATGATGTAATACAGAATTGTACACTTGATTGTCCAATAAATATTAAATTTTAAAAACCTTATTTCTGTATGTCACACTTTTCACTTTTCTCATATACCATTGGTCAGACTTGATTAGGGAAAACCTGGAGGCCAGGGAGTGTAGTCCTACCATGTGCTCTAAAGGTGAGAGCTGGAAATACTCAGTCACACTGTTACTTAATGTGCCCTGTAGAAAGGTATCACTGGCTCTCTAGCCCTGTCTCTTTCCCTGGGACATCTTGCTGAGTCACTTCCCTTCAATTTCACTCATTCTTGTTTCCTGGCTTTTGCAGAAATCGAACTACTTATCAATTTGGTAATTATTTTGCATACTGTAAGCTGTGTTGTTTAATGAAGGTGTCTTCCCCCCTTAATTTGAATTCCTTCTGCCTCTTTGGTGTCCTTAAAACAGGTGTATGCTTCCGTGATATACAGAGGTATTCACTTAGAATGGTTTTGTTTCATTAAAATGCCTTTTCTTTATTAATTTCAGGTACAAAACAATGCAATAGTTAGATATTTATACCCCTCACAAAGTGATGATCCCTCTCCCCCAATCTACTACCCCTCTGACATTGCACACAGCCATTACATTTCCACTTTCTCTATTCCTTATGCTGTACTCCACTTCTTGTGACTATATATATATACATACATTAAATTATAGTTGGCATTCATTATTATTCAGCTTCAGCTTCAGGTGTACAGCTTCATGATCAGACATCTACACCTTCCCTGAAGTGGTCTCCCTAATAAGACAAGTGACCATCGGATACCCTACAAAATCTTTACAACGTTAAATAAATAAGTAAATAAATAAATAAATACATAAATAAATAAATAAATAAATAAATAAAATGCTCTTTTGAACTCTTACTCAGCTCCTACTATTTAGTAACAGAATAGCTATAATTCTGTGATCCTCTTACCATAAAGGTGTGATTAAATGACTTGCCCAAGGGTATGCAGTCAGTTGGTATTACAGGAGCACAAACTAAAACTCAAGTTTTCTGACTCAGAGTCTGTTTTCTTTTGTTACACCAGGTCCTATTATAAAGAAAGTTGTATAACTAGTGGCTGTGCAGTTTACTCCCAGAGAGAACTGGTAACAGAATCTGGTCTTTAATCTTGAACAGAAGGAATTTTCTATTTAAATGTCTCCTTTTGAGTATTTTGATGAATTCCGTGCCATAAAATCAGATTTCTGGTATTCCTATACTGATAAGTTTGCATTCTTTTTTGAAGTAAACAAACAACTGGCCCTGGATAAATCAATGACATGATCTTGAGTGTCTGTAAGACTCAAACACAGAAGGACTGTCACCACTCCCACTGTATCTCAATCTAAAATAAGGCATTGTATGTATTGTGTTATTACTTTGTTTATTTCTTACTAGTATTTAGAATGTAAAACAATAGTCAAGAATTAAAATTTATAAATAGCATCAATAGCCTACCGAGAGCATTACTGAAAATGGTGTGTCAATTTAGGGTTAGTTTTTGTGTGAACTGCTGTGGGATCTTCTCATGTATAGTTTACTATAAAACTCTTCAATGATGCTGCTTCTCTTAACCAAATTCACATTGATAATGGCCTAAGAAAAGCCCTTAGTCAATGAGACTACCATTAAAAATATAGATAATGAAGGAGGCATTTATAATATAAAGACAAGTCTTAACACACAGGCACAGAGTTCTTGTCAACATATCAACAAATATAGCATGGGTTGTCCAGAGTATCTGAGTGCCTGAGTACCTGAGTCCAGGGTACCTGAGTACCATGAACCTCTGCCCAGACTTAGTAAAGGAATACGCCATTGAGTTTTTATAGAAATTCAGTAATACAGTTGTCACCCCTTATCCATAGTTTCACTTTTTGTGGTTTCGCTTTCTGCTGTTTCACTTACCCACAGTCAACCACAGTCTAAAAATATTAAATTTCCCCAGCCATCAACATTGTCTACACCTAACATTCAACCACCAACATGATCAGGGCTCAATGATCCAGGATCACCTGAAGCAGATGACCTCCTTCTGACGTATCATCAGAAGGTCAATAGTAGCGTAATGCTACATTACAATGTTGAAGTCATTCACCTCACGTCATCTCATCATGTAGGCATTTTATCATTTCACATCATCACAAGAAAAAGAGTGAGTACAGTACAATAAGGTATATTGAAAGAGAGAGAGAGAGAGAGCGAGAGAGAGTGCAAATTTATATAACTTTTATTGCAGTATATTGTTATAATTATTCTGTTTTATTGTTGTTAATGCTGTACTGTGCTTCATTTACAAATTAAATTTTATCATAGTTATGTATGTATAGGAAAAAACATAGTATATATATGGTTTGATACTATCCACGGTTGCAGGCATCCACTGGGCATCTTGAAATGCATGCCCCGTGGATGAAGGGGAGCTACTGTATAAATTGTAGGTTAGGAAGAAGGAATCTTTTCAAAGAATGCCACACAGAACTCATCAGAACGGTGTTCTGAATTGTTCCAATAGTTTGTCTTCCGGCATCAGGTGATCTCGTTTACTCTTTTGACACTAAAGCCTGGATTGCTATCATATATAGAAGCACAAGGCTAGATATCTGAGGACACTGGTTATAAGTGCAAAGTCAAAACCAATTTCACTTATGGTATATCTGTGATGTTAGAATATCTTCTATAATATTTTCTCACCAAGTCCGTAGTTTAAGTCATTTAGCTATCAGGTCAATATTTTCCTCATGGAAAATTTCACACAGGAACAAACAAGATAGAACTGTATGACTTCATGTTCCTATCAATCCGCTTCAACAGCTATCAACTCATGGCCAATCTGCTATCAGACCTTTATAAGGATTATTATAATCATTTGCATTTCATGGCTGTGAACTGTTTTTTAAATGTTTTTTTTCCCTTTTTATGGCAACTGTAGGTATAAATATTAAGCTTTTATATAAAGAAAGAGAAGTTATTTACACCACTAGGAAATAAAATCCAAAATACCCATGTTACTAGGATAGCTCAACACAGAAGCTATTAACCAATTTCCTAAGAAATTCTTATTGGCAAGGAACCCAGCAACTTTCTATTAAGATCTATCCATTATACCAAATCACTTAAAACATTAGAAAAGTACTATTGCTTCTCATATTGTGGTCTATCACCTGTTGGGTGTCAGCAAATGTATTCTTGGGGATCTACAAGTTCTTAAGTTTAAGAAACATTCTCCTAATATCAAACTGATAATATTCCTTCTGAGTGTTTACTCTTGTACTCATGTTGAATTCTTTTACCAGTACTTGTCTTTTAAAATGGCAATGCATTATCAGAAGTCATCTTTATAAAATAAGATTCAACTTTCTTATGTCAGTGTTTTTCAGTCAGATCCATGAATCCATTCTAGAGTTCCTTAGAGTTTTAAAGGATGAGAAATACCAGTCTAAGGGAAGAACTTAGACAAATTTGATTTTTATCAAACAGGTTGCCATTGAAACAAATACATAGGCCATAAGGGTTACACCCCCCATGCCCTCAGTGAACAGAATGTGGACATTCTGGTGGAGAAAAAAACTTCCTGAAGAATATGACAATATGAGAATAATACTGTATAAATAAAATAAAATTTTCTCTATATTTGTCTATATTAGTAAGTATTGAAATGCACAGCAATGAAGGTTTTAGTCCTTTTCGTCATGTAGAATTGAACATTATTTTAATTTTGTACCTATGTTACATGGAACAATAATCTGCTTGGGTGAGGACTCCCGTCTGATGACACTCAAGTTACCCAGTGGCAGTTGGAGAATTCTAAGCAGGTTTTGGGATGGAAACTTATTAGTGCTTTCATTTCTCACTCTAAAACTCTGAAATACAATAACATAGCTTAAACTATTGTATGCAAATTAATGCCTGCTACTAAATAATATAATAATAGCCTAAAGAAGATGATAATACTGTGTGCCAGTCATTGTACTAAAATTCTTATTTACATTTTTATTTCATCCTCACAGCAACCCAAGGGCAGTAGGGTGGTAGGATGTTTCTTCCTGGGTTGCTTGAGGTACTGCTGATTTAAGGTAGTGCACTTTGGTTGAAGTCTCTAGAGCTCATCTGTTTGTATTTCATATAGGGAGTGTCTCCTTTCCCATTTGCAATGGGTTGCTACTACTATAATACTCACTCCCATATCGCAGTATGAGTACTTCATCAGCATCTAATATTTGCATGCAGTTAACAAAAATCTCTTTCATGTGTGCTATCTTATTTGATTTTGGCAGGAACACTATGACATAGGAAAGGAAAATATTATACAGTATTATACTCATTTAGGATGATAAAATGGAGGCTCAGATATTTCTGACTTGACCAAGGTACAAGTCTTCATATCTTTTGCTACTGTTATATCAATCTGGACTCCTCTTGAACTGTTGAAAATTTTATACACACACACACACACACACACACACACACACACACACACTGGGGGTGCCAAAAAATGTATACACATGATTTGTATTCATCTTTTGTTTTGTTATTGGCATATGTTGAGTATTATAATTTTAATACAGTTTTTTCCATTCTTAGAATGTGTATACATTTTTTGGCACCCTCTCTCTATATAATATATATATATATATATATATATATATATATATATATTATATATATATATATATTATATATATATATATATTGCTTAACAGAGAGACAGAAGCTTATCCTTATTTACTATATCCTTCACCCAGCATGATGTTAGGCATACAACAGGTAATTAATAAATGCCTATTGATTTGACTTGTTAGATTTTATACTTAAGTGGAGGAAGAGTTAAAGGAATAAAATAAATTTTAGGTAAGGCTTGCCATTACTTAATATGTGGCTATTCATTAAGATGTGTAATCTCTAAATCGTCCTAAGAATTCCCTACTGCAGGAGGGCCTCAAATATTTTTCTTGCCACTTATCGCACACTGTCTAAAATTAGACTATTGTAAATCCTTTTGTCTGGCCACTGATACTTCTAGATATTATCCTAAATTACGTATATTTTTGGAAAGTAAAAGTCATTTACACATTAGTACAAAATAGTTTTTTTAATCTTTGCTGAGGATTTGGCCAGGGTAGTTTTAATAAAGGTAAAAGATCATTTTGGAGCATGGTTCACTACTGTGGAGAGTTGTGAAGGAATACATTAACAATTTTTTTATTTATCATCTACTATAAAAGTGATAACTAATACTTGGTGAGCATAAGGTGTAGGACAGAGTGTGTGCTTTTTAAAATTACTTATAATTACCCTATTTTACAAATGAGATACCTGAGACTTATAAAAGTTAAATAACTTGCTGAGGGTCACAAGGCTAGCAATTGGTAGGACTCGGATTTAAACCAACTTCTGACTAAACCCAATCTCCCATTTTTAACCACTACCTTGCATTACCTAATAAGTGGGAATAAGGAGAGAAGTAGTGAAGAAGAATTGAAAAGGATGTACAAATGGTTGCTAGGAAGATAACCCCAGTTAAAATTTACTTAAGTCACAATGGGAATTCAAGTCTGTGGGCTCAAGTTCTAAAGCAGGAATTTTGGCGCAGATTCCCCTTGGTAATCACCTCCCTTTCATTCTTTCATTCAGCATTTCTGGCAACTATGCATTTCCCTGTGCTTATTTGGTTACCCATTTTGGTCTTCATTGTTTTGTTTCTCAAGCGGAACCTGAACAGTGTAGTCAGATCTCCTTTATATAAAAGACTTATCTCCAATATCCAGCTCAACTGTGTTACTTATAAATTATCATCATGCCAGGCTACTAGGAGCAATAAATAATACATAATGAGAGTTGCTTTTTGTAACTAGTAAATTTAAAAGTTGATAATTCTGCAAGAGTAAGCATTAACCCATTTCACAAGCTGGAATGGTGAATAATAATGATGACATTGCTTTTACACTTGAGTTTAGGACTTTCATGTATTATCTGAGTTGAGCTATTCACCAGTTATAGGAGATAGATAAGGATTATTAAACCCATTTTATAGATGAAATGGGCTGAGGTTTACTGATTTTATTGTATTTTTTATATAAATTTTATTTTTCAATTATGGTTGAAATACAATATTATATTAGTTTCAGGTGTACAACATAGTGATTAGACATTTATATAAATTATGAAGTGATCACCCCAATAAATCTGGTATCCATCTAACTTACAATTATTATTGGTTACTATTATTATAATAGTAATATTTACTATTATTATTATTATATTACAATATTACTGGCTATATTCCTTATGCTATACTTTACATCCTCGTGACTATTTTGTAACCATGGATTTGTACTCCTTAATCCTTTCCCGTTTTTTACCAACCTCCAACCCCTCTCTATCTGGAAGCCATCCAAAAGTTCTCTGTATCTGTGTGATTGTTTCTGGGTTTTTCGTTGTTGCTTACTTTGTTCTTTAGATTCCACATATAAGTGAAATCATATGGCATTTGTCTTTCTCTGTCTGACTTATTCTTCTCAGCACAGTACCCTCTAGGTCTATTCATGTGGTTGCAGATGGCAAGATTTCGTTCTTTTTTATGGCTCAGTAATATTCCATTGTATATATTACCACCTCATCTTTAATCATTCTTCCATTGATAGACAACCAGGTTGTCTCCATAGTTTGGCTTTTGCAAATAATGCTGCAATGAACGTATGGATGCACATGTCCCTTTTATATAGTGTTTTGGATTCCTTTGGATAAATATCCAGTAGTGGGATTCCTGGGTCCTTCTTTGTCTCCTGTTTTAAAGCCTTTGTTTTAAAGCCTGTTTTCTCTGGTATAAGTATTGCTACTCGAGATTTTTTCTTTCATTTCTATTTTTATGAAATATCTCTTCCCATCCCTTTACTTTCAGTCTGTGTATCTTTCAATCTGAAGTGAGTCTCTTGTTGGCAGCATATGTAACAGTCTTGTTTTCTTATGCATTCATCCACCCAATGTCTTTTGGTGTGAGAATTTAATCCATTTACATTTAATGTAATTGTTGATAGATGTGTAGTTAGTGCCAGTTTATTATTCATATTTTGTCTTTATTTTTTTCTTCTTTTTCATAGAGAGGTCCTTTTAATATTCCTTGTAATACTGGTTTGGTGGTGATGAACTCTTTTAACCTTCTCTTGTCTGGAGAGCTCTTTATCTGTTCTTCAATTCTAAATAATAACTTTGTTGGGTAGAGAAATTTTGGTTGTAGGTCCTTGCATTTCATCCCTTTCAATATTTCCTGTCAAGCACTTCTGGCCTGTAAAGTATCTGTTGAGAAATCAACTGACAGTCTATGGGAGCTCCCCTGTAGGTAACTAACTGCTTTTCTCTTGCTGCATTTAAGATTCCCTCTTTGTCTTTAACCTTTGCCATTTTAATTATGGTGTGTCTTGGTATGGGCCTCTTTGGGTTCATTTTGTTTGGGATTCTCTGTACTTTTTGGGCTTATATGTCTATTTCCTTTGCCAGGTTAGGGAAGTTTTCCATCATTATTTCTTCAAATAGGTTTTCAATTCCTTGCTCTCTATCTTCTCCTTCTGGAATCCCTGTGATGTGATATTGTTACACTTGATGTTGTCCGAGAGGCCCCTTAAACTCTCCTCATTTTTTTTGGGTTATTTTTTCTTTTTGCTGTTCTGATTGAGTTTTTTCTGCTATCTTATCTTCTAAACATTGATTCGACCCTATGCTTCATATAATCTACTGTTGATTCTCTCTAATGTATTAATTTCAGTTATTGTATTCTTCATTTCTGATGGGTTATTTTTTATGTTTTCTATCTCGATTTTTATGTTTCCTATCTCTTTGTTGAAGTTCTCACTGAAATCGTTGAACATTCTTGTAACCAGTGTTTTGAACCCTATGTTTGGAAGATTGCCTGTCTCTGGTTTGTTTAGTTCTTTTCCAGGAGTTTTGTTCTGTTCTTCCATTTGGAAAATGTTTCTTTGTGTCTCCATTTTGACTGCCTCCCTGTGTTTGTTTTTATGTATTAGGTAAGCCTGCTATGTCTCCTGGTCTTAGAAGAGTGGCCTTATGTAGTAGGTGTCCCATGGGACCCAATGGCACAATCTCTCTGATCCCCTGAGCCAGGTGCTGCAGGTGTGTCTCTCATGTGGGTTCTGTGTTCCCTCCTGTTGAGCCTTGGTGCTGTTTGCACATCAGTGGGAGGGACTGACCCTTAGGCTGTTTGGTTCTGTGGGCTGGCCATGACTACAGTGGAGAAGCTGTTATGCAGGATCTGACCTTATGGAGCAGGATTTGCTTTAGCAGGGCTATGGTGTATGCCCTTTGGGTATGTTGTCCTCAGAGGTGACCAGGTGCTGCCCTGCCTAGGTCCAAAGCCAGCCACCAGGCGTGCTGGCCCGGGACTTCCTGGGAGGGGCCCTGCCACAGGCCACAATCAACCACAGCTGGAACCCTGCCTGGGGCCTCCTGACTGGCACCAGAAATAAATTTGCAGATGACTGCCACCTGCACTGGGCTTGGAGGTGACTCAAGAGGTTAAACTGTGAACTTAAGCCATCTGCCACTAGAGCCTGACTTGGAGCTGCACAGCAAGTGGTAAGGGGCTCGCTGAAGCCAGATGCTGATTGTTCAGGTTTCGTGAACCTTTGAGAGATTTTAGGACAGTCCACAGCATGAGCCAAGACAGGCTATTTGTGTGGGAAAGCCACTGGAAGTGGCTTGGGTGGGACAGCATCTCAGTGAATCACCCAGGTGGGCCAACTGTGTTAGCTAGATGCATAGAGACACAAGTATGGCTTCCTGCCTGTGTCTGCTTGCTGGGAGGGAGAGGGCTCAACAACGAAATAATGGATTCTGTCTGGGAGAATGCTGCCCTCCAGCCCTTGCCCTGAAGCCAAACATCTCAGTTTCTCTCTGTATGCCCCTAGAACCTTTGGAGCTGCTGCCACAGCCCTGGAGCTCAGAGTGAGTTATTCCATCAATGAGTAAGTCCATGTACAGGTCCTTTAAGAGCAGTGTCTGGGACTCCATCATCCCTCTGTTTCACTGAGCCACAATCTCCACTGGTTTTCACAGAGCAAGTTTGTGGGAACTTCTCTTCCCAGCACTGGAACCCTGGGCTGGGGAGCCTGGTGTGAGGCTGGGACCCCTCGCTCCTCCTGGGGGACCTCTGCAACTGAAATATCTCTCCTTGTTTTTAATTGCCACATGTGGGTGTGGGACCAGCGCGTTCCACATCTCTGCTCCTCCAAACTGTCCCAAAGCAGCTTCTTCTGTATGTCCTTAGTTGTAGCACTTCTGTTCAGCTAGACTTCAGGCAAGTCACAATGATGGTTGTTTTGTAGTTCAGTTTTAATTTTAATATGGTCATGAGAAAAGCCAAGCACAGTGTTTACCTACTCCACCATCTTGACCAGAACTGGAGGCTTACTGATTTTAAATGGTTACCTGACTGAATCCAGTAGTTTTCCAACAATCTCACATTGTTTCTTTTTCTGCCCATCCTGTGGCTTCGTATTACAAAGAAATCTGCTATTTTATTGCAAGCCTCTTCTGTGAACCAAATCAATGGTACAGGCATTAAATCTTAGAGTAGTCAGTTGGAGTAGTTGAGGGGAGATCCCCTTTGGAAGGAGGGTAATCAGGAAAGCTTACTTGGAGGAAATGAAATTCGAGTTGCAGCTCCTTCTTTGATAAATCCCTCAGGTGGGACAGGGATATGTTTCCCTGATTTTTAATTGATGGGGGTATAGATATGTGCTCATAGAGAATGGTGAGTATGTGGGGTGTGATATTTGTAGACCTTTTAAAAATATATGTATATGAAATGAAGTAGTTGGAGAGAAGAGAAATTCTACACAATTGCCAAGGTCTATTCAATTCACACTACCTCCACAAAACATGCTATGACTGTTCTGGCCTCCATTTTTCTCCTTTTCCTCTGAAATCTTTTAATGATTGTAGTCTAGACTACAGGTTATAAACTGGTGACCCATGGTCCAAATCTGTTTCAAAGACATGTTTTGTTTTCACCAGTGCTGCTGTATGCTAGCAATAGGACTTTATTGGCTTTTTTGGAGAGTAGGGCAGAACTTTGAGCCCACTGGCTTGCCACAACCCACCAACAAGGCCCTTCAGATGCTCTGGTGTGATGAATTACAGCTATACTGGGAAATTCAGCTTTCAACAGTTTATGGCTAAGGACAGATGTGGTTTATTGAGCAAGATGACCCTCTTCTTCATCAGCATTGATGCAGAATACATTTAGGAATGGTCTCAGCACTATTGTCTTCCCAATTGGAGGGAAGAGCAAAAATAGAAAATGGCACCAAACTTTCTGAGAGATTAGATCACTGCCCTATTATATATATATATATTTTTTTCCCTCACAGCACTTTCCACTGAAATTTTTTAAAGTCTGATAGCTAACAGGGAGATTGAATATAATATTTTCCTCCTTGACCTTTTAGTCACTGGCTACTAAGCATAACTCTGAGAGATTTCAGTATAGAGTTCCATCAAAAATCATCATACACTGCATTTTCCATGTCTTTATAAATTTCCTTTTGCTCTGTGTGGTGGGTCATAGACTTAATCCTTAACTCATGCACTATGTAAGAAATGAAATTGGACAAGAATGGAATCATTAATTAGTGTATCCTGAGGGTGTGATGGTTCTGAACAGTTTTGTATACATGAGAACCACTACATATTATCCACACTGTCCCAGAAAACCAGTAGTAATAGATGTTTAACTACTGCATTTCTTGCAGTCTTTGTGAATCTCAAGAGTGCCATAGACTTAAGCTGGGACACCAGTTCTGACTGTACTGTCTAGAAGCCAGGTAAGGCCAGTGAATCTTATTTTCAGAAAAGCAGTGGAAACTTCCTGAATGCTGCTAGAAGCATGGAAGGTCAGGTTATCTCTTCCTTTTTGGTATCTCGCAGAGCATACTGAATCAGCTCATATGGACTGCACTGACCTTAGCCACCTGTATTATGATTAACTGTCAGCCAGGCAATCCATGGTCTCACTTTCAGCAAATATATTATTTCCTTTCTTTCAAAATGTGTTAAGATTAAACCTATCATCTTCTTACACCTAAATTTTAACATTAGTACTATCATTTGGAGAGTCACATTTTTGCATACTTATTTTGTGTGGGATTACAGTGCTGACTCTCTAACATGAAATCCCCAAGTAAAACCTTTTTACCTTGTATTACTTTTACTAATGTAGCAATTCTCTTGTGTGCCATCAAGACTACAAACATTCAGGATATGTAAACTACTTATCCAAATTACACAATAAATTATTACCAACCTTCAGCTTTCCCCAAACAAGAGCAAAAGGGTCAAATGATATAGACTGCCCAGCAATGACTAACAAGAACTTTCAAAAGAAAGTCACTTTCTTAGCTTTGATAATTTTGCATGCATACACAAAATCAATTTCATGGGACACAAAGCTGTGCTGACTTTTTGATTGTGCCAGAATTTTGTCGAATTAGCTATAACATGAAATTTAGTGATTTGCTTCCTGGATGAGAGAAATGCCTTTGTTATGCAGTGGCTGTTTAGCTAACAGGTGTGTATCCACTTGCATCATTATACACTGGCTGTCAGAATCCTGGAAAATTTCCAACGTCAACTGGACTCCCTTTTCATTCAGTGGAGGTCCTGCCTGAGGTGATTGTGTGCCAGAAGATCACAGGAGAAGCAAAGACATTTAGTGCTTTTGTTAAATTAGTGGGGGCAGAAGTGAAGTGGAATGACCTTTCCACAGATCTCCTGCAAACCAACTCAAAATGGCTCCTCAAATGGCAAATCATGATGATGATGATGCACCCTTACACTTCACCTCTGCTTCTTCATTCTTTCTGAGTTTATGGCAGTCCTGGATTTAGTAGAGTGTTCCTTCACACAATAGGCTTAAGACATGTTAAACAGTGAGGGACTATCTCTGTTTTCAAATTCCCAGTGAGAGGGATATAGAAACTCTAGTCAGTGTGCTACACTGCATCTGATATTTCTGAGAGAATGTAAATCTCTGTTTGTCCTATGTTGTGCCAGATCTTCTAACTAATATAATTAGAATGAGTAGTAATAAACCAGTATTTACATACGGTATTTGTTTTGAGAACATTAGATAAGCCCACATATCTACTGACACCATCTCTCACTTCTTTTATTGGGCAGGCATTTTGGATGAGTCCCAAAACATATTTCCTGCTTTTCTATTAAAACAAACACTAATGTTATTTCTGTGAGTCTTTTCTTTTGCCCTGATAAGGCTTATCTCTTGCTTCTCTTCATTAAAATCTAGGTATGCTTTTGTGAAAATGCCTATTTTAACATGTGAAATGCAGCACCCCAGCACAACATGCACCCCTATGGCCTCTTTGCATCAGCTCCATGTATCTCTCTTCTTCCTTCTAATCCCACTCCTATCCTCAATGTTGAATGCCCCCTCCCTCCAAATAGTAGTAGAGGGGAAAAAATGAAACTAAAGAGAAGCACTTAAAATGGCTACAGGTTTCAAAATTACCTTAATGTTCTAAGCATCAACTTTGGCATGCACAGGCACCCCGGATTTACAGGTCTCAGATTCTTACACTTCTAAGTCAATTGAAGTGTAAGTCAATCTCACTTTTTCACTCCGTTTTTACTCCTATTAGAATAGAATACGCAGGATACATTAAATTCATAGATGACCTAGTACCCTTAACTAACACTTTATTTCAAGGGGTTAGGGGTAATGAAAACTCCCTGGGAACGAATTAGAGGACTTCTGGCCTTGCTACGGTAGCCTTAGACAATTCACTGCAGCTCTTCCTGAGTTTCTTCATTTAAAAAATGGTGATAAGAGTATCTGTTCTGCACACATCACAAGTTTGTAGCTAAGTTCCTGTATAATAGTGAATGTGTACACAAGGCCCTAGAGAACTTTAAAGTTATGTTATTTCAGACACCTCCTTTTCCTATCACATGGAAGACAAAATTGCCTGCCACTTCCTATCAATGGACAGCTAGAAGAAATTAAAGTGTAAATTTATTACAATCATCGATCTTTTCTGTAGTTCTGTTATATTTTTAAGGCACTGTCCACTTGCCAAGAGAAACGTATTTCCTCAAAAGGACTTTATGACCCTGGTGTGTAATTATGATTTACTGGTAAATATTTTTTTAAAGTTTATTGGGGTGACAATTGTTAGTAAAATTACATAGATTTCAGGTATACAATTCTGTATTACATCATCTATAAATCCCATTGTGTGTTCACCACCCAGACTCAGTTCTCCTTCCATCACCATATATTTGATCCCCCTTACCCTCATCTCCCACCCCCCACCCCCCTTACCCTCTGGTAACCAATAAACTATTGTCTGTGTCTATGAGTTTTTGTTTCTCATTTGTTTGTCTTGTTCTTTTGTTGTTTTTGGTTTATATACCACATATCAGTGAAATCATATGGTTCTCTGCTTTTTCTGTCTGACTTATTTCGCGTAGCATCATACTCTCAAGATCCATCCATGTTGTCACAAATGTTCCTGTATCATCTTTTCTTACCGCCGAATAATATTCCATTGTGTATATATACCACAACTTCTATATCCATTCATCTATCGAAGGACATTTTGGTTGTTTCCATGCCTTGGCCAATGTAAACAAAACTGAAATGAACATTGGAGCACACGTGTCTTTATGGATAAATGTTTTCAGATTTTTTGGGTAGATACCCAGGAGAGGGATTGCTGGGTCATATGGTAATTATATTCGTAATTTTTGGAGGAACCTCCACACTGCCTTCCATAGTGCCTGCACCAGTCTGCATTCCCACCAAGAGTGCATGAGGGTTCCTTTTTCTCCACAGCCTCTCCAACACTTGTTACTATTTGTCTTGTTGATGGTAGCCATTCTGACTGGGGTGAGGTGATATCTCACTGTGGTTTTTATTTGCATTTCTCTGATGATTAGTGATGTTGAGCATTTTTTCATATGTTTATTTCCCATTTGTATGTCCTCTTTGGAGAAATGTCTCTTCAGGTCGTCTGCCCATTTTTCAATTGGGTTGTTTGCTTTTTTGTTGTTGACTTGCATGAGTTCCTTGTATACTTTGGATATTAGCCCTTTATCGGAGGCCCTATTTGCAAAAATCTTCTCCCATTCAGTTGGTTGCCGCTTTATTTTGTGGATGGTTTCTCTTGCTGTGCAAAAGCTTTTAAGTTTCATATAGTCCATTCATTTATTTTAGCTTTTACTTCCCTTGCCTTTGGAGTCAAATTCATAAAAAGCTCTTTAAACCGAAGGTCCGTAAGTTTACTACCTATGTTTTCTTCTATGCAGTTTATTGTTTTAGGTCTGATGCTTAAGTCTTTGATCCATTTTGAATTAATTTTCGTACATGGTGAGAGATAGCAGTCCAGTTTCATTCTTTTGCACATGGCTATCCAATTCTGCCAGCCCCATTTATTGAAGAGGCTATCTTTTCTCCATTGTATGTTTTTTGCTCCTTTGTCAAAAATTATCTCTCCATATTTATGTGGTTTTATTTCTGGGTTCTCAGTTCTATTCCTTTGGTCTATGTGTCTGTTTTTCTGCCAATACCATGCTGTTTTGATTATTGTAGCCCTGCAGTACAAGCTAAAGTCGGGGAGTGTGATGCCTCCAGTATTGATCTTTTTTCTTAAGATTGCTTTGGCTATTCAGGGTCTTTTGCGGTTTCAAACAAATCTGATGATTTTTTGGTGCTACTTCTTTAAAAAATGCCATTGGGATATTGATGGGGAATGCATTAAATCTGTGTATTGCTTTGGGTAATATGACCATTTTAACTATGTTGATTCTTCCAATCCATGAACACAGAATGCCTTTCCATTTCTTCGTGTCTTCAATTTCTTTTAAAAATGTCTTGTAGTTTTCAATATATAGGTCCTTCACATCCTTGTTTAAGTTTATTCCTAGGTATTTTATTCTTTTTGCTGCAATTGCAAAAGGAATTGTTTTTGTAATTCTTTTTCTGAGATTTCATTGTTACTGTATAGGAATGCAATGGAATTTTGTATGTTGATTTCATAGCCGGCAGCTTTATTGTATTCATTGATTGTTTCTAATAGCTTTTTGGTGGAGTTTTTAGGGTTTTCTATATATAGCATCATGTCATCTGCAAAGAGTGACAATTCAACTTATTCATTCCCAATTTGCATGCCTTTTTTTTCTTTCTCTTGCCTGATTGCTCTGGCAAGGACTTCCAACACTATGTTGAAAAGCAGAGGTGATAGGAGACAGCCCTGTCGTGTTCCTGAACGTAGAACAAAAAAAGGGCTTCAGTTTTTCACCATTAATTATGGGATTAGCTGAGGGCTTGTGTTCCTGAACGTAGAGCAAAGGGCTTCAGTTTTTCACCATTAATTATGGGATTAGCTGAGGGCTTGTCATATATGGCCTTTATTATGTTATGGTATTTTCCTTCTACCCCTATGGTATTAAGTGTTTTAGTCATAAATGGATGTTGTATCTTGTCAAATGCTTTTTCTGCATCAATCGATATAATCATATGATTTTTGTACTTTATCTTGTTTCTGTGATGTATCACATTGATGGATTTGCGGATGTTGAGCCATCCTTGTGCCCCGGGGATGAACCCCATTTGGTGGCGGTGAATAATCTTTTTAATGCATTATTGTATTCAATTTGCTAGAATTTTGTTTAGGAATTTTGCATCTGTATTCATCAGAGATATTGGTTTGTAGTTTTATTTTTTTGTGTTGTCCTTACCAGGTTTTGGCATCAGGGTAATGTTGGCCTCATAAAATGAGTTGGGGAGTACTGTCACTTCTTGAATTTTTTGGAAGAGTTTGTGCAGGATTGGAATTAGATCCTCTATGAAGGTTTGGTAGAATTCACTAGTGAAGCCCTCTGGTGCAGGACTTTTGCTTTTGGGAAGCATTTGGATGACTGATTCAATTCCGTTATTGGTGATGGGTCCCTTCAGATTTTCCAGTTCTTCATGGTTCAGCCTAGGAAGGCTATATGTTTCTAAGAACTTGTCCATTTCTTCTAGGTTATTGAATTTGGTGGCATATAGTCCTTCATAGTGTTTTTGTATGAGCCTTCATATTTATTTCTGTGGCGTCCGTGATATCTTCCCCTTTTTCATTTTTGATTTTGTTAATTAGTGTCTTCTCTCTTTTTATCATAGTGTGTCTAGCCAAGGGTTTGTCAATTTTGTTAATCATTTCAAAGAACCAGCTCTTTGTCACATTAATTTTTTTCTATTGTCTTTTTGTTCTCTATTTCATTTATTTCTGCTCTGATTTTTGTTATTTCCTTTCTTCTGCTGACCTTGGGTTTCATTTCTTCCGTTTTTTCTAGTTCTTTAAGATGGAACGTGAGGTTATTTATTTGAGATTTTTCTTGTTCCTTGAGATAGGCCTCTAATGATATAAATCTCCCTCTTAAAACTGCTTTCACTGAATCCCAAAAATTTTGCTAGGATGTATTTTCATTGTCATTTGTTTCTATGTATCTTTTGATCTCTCCTCTAATTTCTTCTTTGGCCCAGTTGTTCTTTAAAAGTATGTTGTTTAATCTCCATGTGTTTATGTTTTTTCCTGCTTTCTTTTTGCAGTTGATATCCAATTTCAAAGCCTTGTGATTAGAGAATATGCTTGGTATGATTTCAATCTTCTTAAATTTGCTGAGGCTGATTTTATGCCCCAATATATGGTCTATCCTTGAGAATGTTCCATGTACAGTAGAAAAAAAATGTATAGTATCATGTTTTAAGATGAAGTGCTCTATATATTTCAGTTATGTCCATTCCTCTAATGTGTCATTCAGGGCTGCTCTTTCGTTATTATGTTCTGTTTGTATGATCTATCCATTGCTGTCAATGATGTATTTAAGTCCCCAAGTGTAATTGTGTTTGGGTCAATTTCTGCCTTCAGTTCTGTTAGTAGTTGCTTGGTATATTTCGGTGCTCCCTGATTGGGGGCATAAATATTGATGACTGTTATGTCTTCTTGTTGTATAGTCCCCTTTACCATTATGAAATGTCCATCTTTGTCTCTTGTTATCTTTTTCACCCTGAAGTCTGTTTCATCTCACATCAGTATGGCTACACCTCATTTTCTCTGGATGCCATTTGCTTGGAGTGTGAATTCCCACCCTTTTGCTTTGAGTCTATGCTTGTCCCTTGTAGCTGAGATGTGTCTCTTGGAGACAGCATATAGTTGGGTTTAGTTTTTTGATCCAATCTGCTACTCTGTGCCTTTTCATTGGTGAGTTCAGTCCATTTACATTTAAGGTGATTATTGATATGTGAGGATTTCTTGTCATTCTATCTTTAGTTTTCTGGTAAGGCTGTGTCTCCATTGTTTCTTTGCCTTTTTGTTGTTGTCTATTATTTCTGTGTGGTGGTATTCTATGATGTTTCCCTCTGTTTCTTCTTTTATTACAGTATATATTTCAGTTCTGAATTTTTTTTTTTAGTGGTTACCCTTAAGTTTATGTAAAAGAAAGTTTGATTTTTAGAGTATTCCATTTTCTTCAGCACGCTTACTTTCTCCATTCCCATATTCCTGTTCAGGACTTTACTCTCCCTCTTTTTAATTTTCGGTTGCCACAAATTGTCCCTGTTGATGGTGGTCGAATAGCCTCCTTTAGTATTCCTTGTGCAGGTCGTGTATTAGAAAATTCCGTCAGCTTCTGTATGTTTGGAAAGGTCTTTGTTCCTCCTTCATATCTAAAGGGTATCTTTGCTGGATACATTATTCTTGGCTCATATTTTCTCTCTTTCAATAGTTTGAATATTTGGTTCCAATCCCTCCTGGTTTGTAGAGTTTCTGCTGAAAAATCTGATGATAATCTAATGGGCTTTCCTTTGTAGGTTACCGTCTTCTTTTCCCTGGCTGCCTTGAGGACTCTTTCATTGTCGTTGATTTTAGACAGCTTCAATACAATGTGCCTTGGAGAAGGCCAGTTTGGATTGAGGTAATTAGGTGTTCTGTTTGCTTCTTGGATTCGAGGATTCTGTTCTGTCCGTAAGTTTGGGAGGTTCTCATCAACTATTTGTTTCAATGTTCTCTCTGTTCTCTTCTCTCTTTCTTGTCCTTCTGGTATTCCCATTAATCTTATATTGCTCTTTCTGATGGAGTCAGTAAGTTCTTGTAGAGTTCTTTCATTTCTTTTAAGTCTCAAGTCTCTCTTCTTCTTCCATCCATGTCATTTCCAGGTTTCTATCTTCAATGTCACTGATTTTTTCCTCCATCTGGTCAACTCTACTACCGAAGCTGGCTATTTCAATCTTCATTTGTTCTATTGAGTTCTTAATCTCCAGAAATTCTATTTGGTTCTTTTTTAAAAGTTCAATCTCTTTTGTACAATGCTAATGTTGTTCTTTGATTGTGTTTCTGAGTTCATTAAACTGCTTTTCTGTGTTTTCTTGCATCTCGTTGAGTTTTTTCCAGAACTGCAATCTTGAATTCTCTGTCATTTAAGTCACATATTTCCATATCTTTAAGTTCCTTTTCTGGAGACTTTTTCTTTCTGAGCTGTCTTGTTGCCTTGGTTATTCATGGATATTACTGATTTATTATTTCTCTTCCTAGACATCTACAGGAGTGGCTTCTACAACAGGTTGATAGAAAGAAGTCTTTTTTTTGTTTTCCAGTACTTGTTGGTAGAATGTTTTATTTTCTCTCCGACTGCAGCCTTTTATTTTTCTCACACGGTAGTGCTGTGTTTTCTCTGCACTATTCCAGCTTCTCACACAATGGGGGCATTCCCTGGGAGACCGGCTTCTCCTCTGTTCATAGTTCGCCTGGGTCACGGTATGCAGTGTCCGTGTGGGTATGTGGAGAGCTTTTGAAGTTCCAAAGCTCTTCCTGCACCAGATTCAGAGCCCCTGAGTTTCAGCAGTTCTGTTTATTCCTGCGGAGATCTGCCCAGATAGGTGGGGACAGGGGCGGGGTGAGTTGTGAGAGGTGTCCCAGAGCAATGACAGCAACCACCATCACAGCTTGTCCTGCTTCCACAGCTCCCTCTCCTTTGCCGGAACTAGTTGGGCTGCGAATCTGTGTCTGCGGTGCACAGTTCTCAGTACAGCAAATATTCTGTTCTTTTGATCTGACACTGCTACTGTTTGCTTCTACAACCTGGCAGGTGGGGTTGGGGCGATGTCTGGGAGGGTAGGGAGGGTAGGGAGGGTTCGGCTAGTCTCAGTGTCTAAGGCTTCCGTTCTCTGCTCGGCAGTGAGGGCTTAAACCACCGTTTTCAGCCTTCTTCCCTCAGATTTTTCTCCGAGGTCTCTTCCGTGAGCATTGGGGTCAGCCATGATATATGCTGTCCCCTCAGCCCTGTGGGCCATAAACGGAGCCCTAGCAGTCAGAGTTCTTCCCTCTCCCGCAGCTGTGGTAGCTCTGGGATGCAGTGAGCTTCGAGCACTGAGCTAGGTCTGCGTCCTGCGCCCACGTGGCTCCATCTCTGCACTTCTCCCTTCCCTCCTCCCCACCTCTCGCGATTTGACCACCTTTAAGTGAATTCAATAGTGGGCCTCTTCATCTTGCCTGTCTGTTGTGCAGGGAGTCCTTTGTGGAGTTATAGTTGTTCCATTTGTTGTAAATTCCAAGGGAGATTTACAGAGGCTCACCTCATGCTGACATTTTGATGACTGGAGTCAATTTTTTTTTTTAATTAAAGTTTATTGGGGTGAAAATTGTTAGTAAAGTTACATAGATTTCAGGTATACAATTCTGTAATACATTATCTATATCTCACATTGCGTGTTTACCACCCAGAGTCAGTTTTATTTCCATCACCATATATATTAGACCCTGTTTACGCTCTTCTAGAGCCCCCCTCATCCCTTACCCTCTGGTAACCACTAAACTATTGTCTGTGCCTACGAGTTTTTGTTCCTTCATTTCTTTGTCTTGTTCTTTTGTTCTTTTCAGTTTTATATACCACATACCAGTGAAATCATGATTCTCTACTTTTTCTGTCTGACTTATTTCGCTTAGCATTATAATCTCTAGATCCATCCATGTGTTCACAAATGGTACTATTTCATCTATTCTTACCGCTGAGTAGTATTCCATTGTGTATATATACCACAAATTCTTTATTCATTTATCTATTGAAGGATATTTTGGTTGTTTCCATGTCTTGGCCACCATAAATAAAGCTGCAATTAACATTAGAACACACATGTTTTTATGGATGTTTTAGATTTTTTGGTAGATACCCAGGAGAGGGATTCCTGAGTCATATGGCAATTCTATTCTTAATTTTTATAGGAACCTCCAGACTCCCTTCCTTAGCGGCTGCACCAATCTGCATTCCCACCAACAGTGTATGAGGTTTCCTTTTCCTCCACAGCCTCTCCAGCACTTGTTACTATTTGTCTTGTTGATGATAGCCATTCTAAATGGTGCGAGGTGATACTCATTGTGGTTTTTTGTTTGCATTTCTCTAATGATTAGTGATGTTGAACATTTTTTCATGTCTATTGACCATCAGTATGTCCTCTTTGGAGAAATGTCTCTTCAGGTCCTCTGCCCATTTTTTAATTGGATTGTTTGTTTTTTTTTGTTGTTGAGTTGTATGAATCCCTTATGTGTATTGGATATTAGCCCCTTATTAGAGGCATTATTTTCAAAAATCTTCTCCCATTCGGTTGTGGTGTATGTACACAATGGAATACTATTCTATCACAAGAAAAGATGAAATAGTGCCATTTACAACAACATGGATGGATCTTGAGATTATTATGCTAAGAGAAATAAGTCAGACAGAAGAAGTCAAGAACCATATGATTTCACTAATCTGTGGTACGTAAAACTGAAAACAACAAAGGAACAAGACAAACAAATGAAGAAACTAAAACTCATAGACACAGACAATAGTTTAGTGGTTATCAGAGAGTAAGGGGAAGGGAATGGTAGATCAGGGTAATCAGGGTCAAATATATGGTGATGGAAGGAGAACTGACTCTGGGTGATGAACACAGTGTGGTATATAGATGATGTATTACAGAATTGTACACCTGAAATCTATGTAATTTTACTAACCATTGTCACTCAATAAATTTCAATTAAAAAAATAAATAAGAAGAATAACAATAAGAATAATCGATCCAGAAGCTTAAAAATTAATGTGTCGAATTGAATGTACTACTTAATTTCCCTGAGGTTTGGTTTCCTTATTTGTATAATAGCACCTATCTCAAAGTGTTATGAGGGTTAAATCAGACATTGTAGGTAAAGTCTTTGCAGAATTTGGCAGGCTTTTCAGAATGCCTCGTGCATGAGAAGCAATCAGTAAATACTAACAGCACTACCCAGTGATCACCAGCAGCAGCATCAGCAGAATCTGTTTGGATTCCTTAAATTCCAGTAATAGACTTGACCAACAGATTCCATAGTTCCTTGCATCTTCACTGTTTGGTGAGAAACACTTTTTCTTTTTTTTCTTTTTTTAAAAATTTATTGGGGTGACAATTGTTAGTAAAATTACATAGATTTCAGGTGTACAATTCTGTATTACAGCATCTATAAATCCCATTGTGTGTTCACCACCCGGAGTCAGTTCTCCTTCCATCACCATATATTGGATCCCCCTTACCCTCATCTCCCACCCCCCATCCCCCTTACTCTCTGGTAACCACTAAACTATTGTCTGTGTCTATGAGTTCTTGGAGAAACACTTTTCCAAATGTATCTCACAGCATTGTAAAATGCTTAATTTTATATGTCTATAGAATGCGATTTGCAAATCACTGGTTATGGGGACAGAGCCAGGAGTGCAGTTTCCATGCTCTCGGCCTCACATGAAAGGGTGCTGGCTCAGGTAGTAAATGGCCATCAACTGTGATTGGATGGCCATCAGCTGTGGCTAATTGGCCGTCAGCTGTAACCACTGAGCTATTGGCCACTAATATAATGACCGTGGCTACGCTAGCAGCAAAAATGGGGGTTAGCAAGAAGACGGTGGCTGAGCTAGCAAGCGCAGATTGCAGTTAGCACGGCGGATTGCAGCTAGCAAGTGAGGTTAGTTCATTGGCAGAAGCAGACGACAAGTTGCGGATCATGTGGTTCCTGCTTCCCGTGTCTCCAACACAGCCACTAGCGAGACTATGGTGGTATGACTCCCCTATCTATGGTTCCGGGTGTTCCCTTTTGGCCTCACCATATCCTGTGTTCTTATGTGGGGAGCGGGACTAGAGACCCCGCCTGACACCCTGCGTGACACTGGTGTAGATGTCTGATTAGGTTTCTGCAAAGTCCTCACCTGGCAGATTCTGAGCTCTTTGAGAACAAGGGCTATATTTTATTTATTTATGTATTCCTTATAATGCCTGGAACAGCAGATGTTCAAAAACTATTTCTTGGATTATATTCAGGTTCAATTCTATGGATTAAAAACAAAACAAAACAAAAACAAAAACAAAATTTCCTATCACTCCTAATCACCTTCCCATGTAAAACTAAATTTTCTTCTTGGTCTTTCTCTCCATTATCTCCAACATTGCTATATTTATTTTTATTGTCTCCTGAATCAAGGGTCCCAACCTTTTTGTAGGTAAGTTCTTCAGTATCCCAGCTGGAACTTCCAGATTTTGAAGGCCATAATATCCTCTAAAGAAGGAAAGCAAGTTACTACTGCTCGACAGTCACTAAGCAGTCACTGGCTCACCTTGTCAAACCACAGTTTGGAGCTCTTCTGTGAGTTTGAATTTAGCATTAATCATTCATGGGAGAGGCAAGAAACTTTTAATTTTAGACTTTACAGTTTCTGGTTATAAAAGTTGATTTTAGCAGCCATCTGAAAGTCACTAAGAGTCAAATAAAAGTCATATGATTACACATAATTTGCTCCCAGATTTGTTTCTGACAGAAAAATCATAGGTGTCATAAAACCCTGATAGTTGTATTTTAATACAATCTGCCCTCGCAATCCAGCAGGAAATTTGTATTTTATATTGCCATTGCTTAAAGAGTTAGAGAACTCCTGCCTTTCTGCCTCCCTTTCTTCCTTCCTTCATTCCTTCCCTCCAAAAACATTGTGTAACCACCACCATTATCACCACCACCATTAGTACTTTTCCTCAAGGAGTTAAAAGGCTAGCAGAGGAGACAGACACACAAGCAGACTTCTCTTGCATTTATTGCATAGCATTCTAATTGAAATATGCAAAGAATATTATGAAAGCACAGAGGAGGGAACCACCAAAGAAGCCTCCATAGGACATTCTAAAGGATAGAAAGGAATTTTCCAGGAAAGGAATGAAGATAGAAAGAAAGACTGTTTAAGGCAGAGGCTGCTGCACTGAGCATAAAACCAGAGCAAGAACCAGCATAGTGTTTGGAAAACTCCAAACAATTTATTGGTATTAAAACACCATGTACCAGGTAGAAATTAAATTTTTAAAAGGCCAGAATCAGCAGGTACCAGATCAAGAAGGACTGTGAATATCATAAAAAGCCTAAAATGTATCATTTATGTGTTGATCTACTAGAAGATTCTAGTACAAGGATGGAAACTAGACTCCTAGTAGAATGGTTGGGTGACAATTTTCCTAAGAAGTCCAGTGAGTAAGAGGTGATAAGGGCGGGGACTAAGGCAAGAATTGTAGAAGTAGAGGGGAAAAAACAGATTCAAGAGATATTTAGGAGATGAAATTAGCAGGACTTCATGAGATAGCATAATGGAGTCACTAAAAGGTCAGTTAGTAATAAAACTCCCACCCTAGGTGTCTAACTTAGTGATGGCAATGATTGATATAGGCAACAAGGGAAGAGGGAGAGATTTAGAAGGAATTGGACTTAACATCAGTTTTAGATGTTTTAAGTTTCAGATGCCTGGCCATCCTTTGTCCATGCAAGTGGAGATAACCATAGAGTAGTTGGAAATTTTAGTTCTTGGTAGAGGATTGAACTAGATATAGATATAGGAATGATGGATACATGGATGCTAGTTGAAACAATGAGAATGGATGCGTTTACTCAAAGAGATCATGTAGAATAAAAAGAAAAGATCTGAGAATAGAATCCTGCTGCAACACCAATATTTAACAAATACTTGCTGAGTGCCTATGCTATATGTAGGAGGGCCCTGACCTTGAGCATTGTACAACCCAGTTAAAGATGATATGGAATTTCAAACTGTTCCTCAAAGTGCCAGGGTTCTGGGGCTGCTATGTGGGACAAGGAAGGGGCTGAGCAGCTCCCTTAACTCATGCTAAAACATGCTCACTTCTATGAGGTGTGATCGAAAGATACAGTGAATGTTTAAATAAAAAAATATTACAGTAAACGACACATTGCCATTAATCCCCCTCACTTCGAACACACTTATAGTTCTTGACACTTTCTGAAGCAGTTCTCGAAGTCGTCTTTCGTGAATGTCTTTACTTCATCCTCCATCATGACAACGCTCCATGTCACACATCGCTTCTGGTACAGCAATTTCTGTCAAATAAAAACATTATGGTATGACCTCATCCACATTATTCACCGGATCTGGTGCCGTGCAATTTCTGACTCTTCCCCAAAGTCAAAATGACCACGAAACGAAAACCTTTTGAATTGATTCAGAACATTGAGGCGTGACAGCGCAACTAAAGATTGTTTGATCACACCTTATACTGTGTATGTGTTTATTTCTATTTTCATTGTGATTTTGGTTTGGGTGGAGGTGGGTTGATATCCTCCTGTTAAAAAGAGAAATTTGACAACCACTTCTCTAAAGGGCTTATTTAAATATAATCAAAAAACAAAATATGTAGGATGAATATGTATATGGCTTAAACTCTACTTTTGGTGAAAAGGAAAGGATGAGAGCAATGTTTAAAAAAATAGTAATGATATTTGGCCAGTGTTCGGTTTTATTTCATTGCATCAGCATCATTAAATCAACACATATTGCTAAATATGAACTAATAGATGGGAAGGTAGAATATGTATTTGTTAGGAGATGCCTACCAGATGAGGTATTGAATACTGAGACAAGGCCAAATAATGTAGATTCTCAAATATTATGTTCCGGAGTTGGGATATAATCAATTGAACAATTAGAAGCCATTGTTCTCCACTGGGCTTCTGACATTCAACCTTTTCACTCATCACATATGATACATGAGAGGAATTGACAATTACCATTCTAAATTATGAAATTTCTACAAACTAAAACTTTTGTTGGGAAGTTGGTCAATGTTTCTTTTGAAAAACCTGGGAAAAGGATGATTTATATATGGGGGTGATGTCTTTTGCCTCCCCTCTATCCTATTTAGTAATTAAGAAACAAAAATTAAATCAGAGTTATGATTGTCCAGCAGAGGAAGTAAATCCCCTGGAAACCAAACATATATAAATAATCAGTGTTACACTTCTCTGATAGGAATGGATTAATAAAGTTTGCATATTTAAAAGGTAAAAAATGAAGTAGTTATTGTCGAGTCATTATTTTTGTTAAAATAAGGTATGACTCATCTATTGAAGAAGAAAATATTGTGCTTACTTATTGTATCATTAATCATAAAAGTTTCCAGGTTTCCTTCCATTTGTAGAAAACCTCTATTCTAGTCAATTTGGCTGTAAAAGGAAACTCCACAGATTAAACTTTGCAGCAAGAGTGGAGCGAGAACTTGAATAGGACAATAGGGAGTAGGATAGGGGGAAGATCCACTCCCAGAAGGTGGAAAAGGGAGAAAACTTTTACTTGTTTAAATTTGATAAGCTTAAAACAAACAATTCTTACATGACTATCTCTCTGCTGAGTCAAATAGCCAAGTAAAGCAGACTGCATTTGCTGCTGAATTGTCAATTATTTATGCTTAATCATTCATACTATGTTAAGGAAATACAAGTTATGCATTTTAGAAAATTATTAATGGTGCATAATATAGTAGTTTATAGTAGTCTGTCTGAGCCCAAGAGTCAAGGTATTTAATATAGTGGCTGGGCATAAAAATTTACAGTGCCTAGACTTCTGCTTCTTGTCATATCATGTATTACACATACTAGGAATACTTACTAACTAAAAAACAGTAAGATTCTTGATAAAATATGGTTTTTATGCATTTCTGGGATCACAGTAGAAGGGGGATTCCAAGAACCACCTCAATGCCTCAAATTAAAAGGCATGAATTAAATAAAACTGAATTAAATGAATTAAATAAACCATAAATTAAATAAAATTAGGAATAAGAGCAACCAGAAAGCTGTATGTGTGGGAATTGCTCTGAGGGGAAATACCTGTAACATAGTAGTTCTGCTTTCAATTCACTAAGACTTGAAATAGCAGTGAGGTTGGGAGCACAGGGAAGGGAACTCTGAACCTGAGACTTCCTCATTCAACCAGGACACATGAAGGGACTATGGGGGTCCCAGATTAGCAATCCTTCCTCCCAAGGAGAAGGAAACAAGTATACTCTTTGAAAAAATTTCCAATTTATGTCTGCAGTTTTTTAATAGATTATGGACAAACAGATATGAGTTCACAATAATCAAAGATCTCCAAGCAATGGAGAAAGCAAGACACCATAAGCAAGAGTCAACAGAAACAATAATGAGCAGGTTTATATTCATGAGGACTTCAGATATTCAGAATAACTACGTATGAAATGTTTTTGTTTTTTTTAAATCAAGGACATATTACAAAGATGAGCAAGTAGTAAAAGACTACTAGAGTTACCTGGAAAATTTGAAAAATAATTCAATGGAACTTAATTATTAGAAATGAGCAATATATTTATTGAAATAAGAAATGTACTGAATGGTTAAAACAACAGCTCAGACCACAAGTGATGAGAGAATTGGTTAACTAGAAGAAAAACCTAGAATAATTATCTACAATGGAGACAGAAATACAAGGAGCTGGAATGAGAGAGAGAGAGAGAGAGAGAGAGAGAGAACAGAATGAGAACACTTTACTTATATCTACGAGGACTGACAAGTTTGTGAATTTGTTGCAACAACGTTGCTAACCTTTTTTGATATCAGAGGGATTATTCATTATGAATTTGTACCAACTAGACAAATAGTTAACCAAGTTTACTATTTGGAAGTGCTGAAAAAGGCTGCGTGAAAGTTAGACGACTTGAACTTTTCACCAACAATTCATGGCTCTTGCATCATGACAATGCACCAGCTCACATGGCACTGTCTGTGAAGGAGTTTTTAGCCAGGTTTTAACCAGTAATACAAATAGCTATTTGGAACACCCCCTCTACTCACCTGATCTGGCCCCCAATGACTTCTTTCTTTACCCAAAGATAAGGAAATATTGAAAGGAAGACATTTTGATGACATTCAAGACACCAAGGGTAATACGATGACAGCTGTGATGGCCATTCCAGAAAAAGAGTTCCAAAATTGCTTTGAAGGGTGGGCTAGGTGCTGGCATCGGTGTTTAGCTTCTCAAGGGGAGTACTTTGAAGGTGACCGTGGTGATATTCAGCAATGAGGTATGTAGCACTTTTTCTAGGATGAGCTCACAACCAAAACAAGAGAATAGAGGGAATTGAGGAGAGGCACTATTTATAGAATTATTCTCTGAGACAATTTTCCAGAACTGATGAAAGACATGAATCAGGAAGCACAACATATTCTAAAGAGATGAGAGAAATAGATAGAGATATTAATAGATAGAGAAATAGGAATGGGGAGCAAGTGAAAGAGAATCCTAACCTAAACACATGCAGTGAAACTTTAGGACACTACCAACAAAAAAATCTTAAAAATAGAAAGGCAGATCCCTTACAAAGGAACCACAATTAGATTGATACCAGATCACTTACCAATCACAATGGAATGCAAAATTTAATAGTGATACAAAAAGACATTCACATATCTACCATCTTAGAGGCAGAATTGAAAACACATCTCTAAATTTATAATTAAAACGGATAAAAATTAGTAAAGCTATACAATATTTGAATAAAATAATTAACACGTTTGATATAATGAATATTTATAGAACACTGTACCCAGCAATTAAAGAATACACATTCTTCTCAAATACAGAAGGAACATACAAAAAAAAATTAACCATGTGTTGTGCCCTAATGCAAATTACAAAGAATTCAAGTAAATCTATATCTACAACATATTCTCTAACCATACCGATATTAAGTTAGAAGTCAATAACTTAAAGACAGTTTTCTAAATCCTTATACATTTAGATATTATAAACACATCTACAAAATAAATCATAATTTAATTAAAAATTAGAACTAAATGATCATAAAGTTCCTACAAATCAAAACTGTGAGATGGGAAGAATTCGGGAGATCAAAATATCGGCATGAGGTGAGCCTCTGTAAAGATCCCCTGGAATTTACAACTAATCGAAAAACAATAACTCCACAAAGGACTCCCTGCACAACAGACAGACAAGACGAAGAGGCCCACTACAGAATTCACCGAAAGGTGGGCAAATCGCACTAGCCGGGGAGGAGGGAAGGGAGAAGTGCTGAGACGGAGCCGCGCAGGCGGGTGCAGGACACAGACCTAGCTCAGTGCTCCGAGCTCGCTGCATCCCGGAACGAACGCAGCTGCAGGAGAGGGAAGAACTCGGACTGCTAGGGCTCCACTTATGGCCCACAGGGCTGAGGGGGCAGCATATAACATGGCTGAACCCAACGCTCCTAGCAGAGACCTCGGAGCAAAGACTGACGGAAGAAGGCTGAAAACGGTGGTTTAAGCCCTCACTGCTGAGCAGAGAACGGAAGCCTTAGGCACTGAGCCTAGCCGCCCCCTCCCTACCCTCCCAGAGCTCGCCCCGCCCCCACCTGGCTAGTGCTAGAAGCGGAACAGTAGCAGTGTCAGATCAAAAGAACAGAATATTTACTGTTCTGAGAACTGTGGACCGCAGACACAGATTCTCAGCCAAACTAGTTCCAGCAGAGGGGAGAGAGCTGTGGAAGCAGGACTGGCTGTAGTGGTGGTCGACGCCATTGCTCTGGGCCACGTCTCACAACTCACCCTGCCCCTGGCCCCACCTATCTGGGCAGATCCCTGCAGGAGTAAACAGAAAATGCTGAAACATACGGGCTCTGAAGCTGGTGCAGGAAGAGCATTGGAACTTGAAAAGCTCTCCAAATACCCACATGGACATTGCGCCTTGTGACCCAAGCGAACTATTAATAGAGGAGAAGCCCGTCTCCCAGGGAATTCCCAAATTGTGTGAGAAACTGGAATAGTACAGAGAAAACATAGCACTACCGTGTGAGAGAAATAAAAGGCTGCAGTCAGAGAGAAAATAAAACATTCTACCAGTAAGTATTGGAGAACAAAAGAAAGACCTGTTCCTATCAACCTGTTGCAGAGGCCACTCCTGTAGATGGCTAGGAAGAGAAACAATAAATCAGTAATTGCCATGAATAACCAAGGCAACAAGACAGCTCAGAAAGAAAGTGAAAAGTCTTCAGAAAAGGAACTTAAAGATATGGAAATATGACTTAAATGACAGAGAATTCAAGACTGCAGTTCTGAAAAAACTAAACGAGATGCAAGAAAACACAGACAGGCAGTTAAATGAACTCAGAAACGCAATCAAGGAACAACATGAGCATTTTACGAAAGAGACTGAAATTTTAAAAAAGAACCAAATAGAATTTCTGGAGATTAAGAACTCAATAGAAGAAATTAAGAATGAAATAACCAGCTTAGGTAGTAGAGTTGACCAGATGGAGGAAAGAATCAGTGACATCGAAGACAGAAACCTGGAAATGACACAGATGGAAGAAGAAAGAGACTTGAGACTTAAAAGAAATGAAAGAACTCTTACAAGAACTTTCTGACTCCATCAGAAAGAGCAATATAAAAATAATGGGCATACCAGAAGGAGAAGAAAGAGAGAAGGGAACAGAGAATATATTCAAACAAATTGTTGATGAGAACTTCCCAAACTTGTGGACAGAACTGGATCCTCGAATCCAAGAAGCAAATAGAACACCTATTTACCTCAATCCCAACAGGCTTTCTCCAAGGCACACTGTATTGAAGCTGTCTAAAATCAACGACAAAGAAAGAGTCCTCAAGGCAGCCAGGGAAAAGAAGACAGTAACCTACAAAGGAAAGCCCATTAGATTATCACCAGATTTTTCAGCAGAAACTCTACAAGCCAGGAGGGAGTGGAACCAAATATTCAAACTATTGAAAGAGAGAAATTATGAGCCAAGAATAATGTATCCAGCAAAGAAATCCTTTAGATATGAAGGAGGAATAAAGACCTTTCCAGACAAACAGAAGCGGAGCGAATTTTCTAATACACGACCTGCACTACAAGAAATACTAAAGGAGGCTATTTGACCACCATCAACAGGGACAATTTGTGGCAATCAAAACATAAAAAGGGGGAGAGTAAAGGCTTGAACCGGAATATGGGAATGGAGAAAGTAAGCGTGCTAAAGAATATGGAATACTCTAAATATCAAACTTTCTTTTACTTAAACTTAAGGGTAACCACTCAAGAAAAATCCAGAACTGAAATACATACTGCAATAAAAGAAGAAACAGAGGGAAACATCATAGAATACCACCACAGAGAAATAATAGACAACAACAAAAAGGCAAAGAAACAATGGAGACACAGCTTTACCAGAAAACTAAAGATAGAATGACGAGGAATCCTCACATATCAATAATCACCTTAAATATAAATGGACTGAACTCACCAATGAAAAGGCACAGAGTAGCAGATTGGATCAAAAAACTAAACGCTACCATATGCTTCCTCCAGGAGACACATCTCAGCTACAAGGACGAGCATAGACTCAAAGTGAAAGGGTGGAAATTGACACTCCAAGCAAATGGCACCCAGAGAAAATCAGGTGTAGCCATAATGATATCAGATGAAACAGACTTCATGGTGAAAAAGATAACAAGAGACAAAGATGGACATTTCATAATGGTAAAGGGGACTATACAACAAGAAGACATAACAGTCACCAATATATACGCCCCCAATCAGGGAGCACCGAAATATACCAAGCAACTACTAACAGAACTAAAGGGAGAAATTGACCAAAACACAATTATACTAGGGGACCTAAATACATCATTGACAGCTATGGATAGATCATCCAAACAGAAAATAAGTAACGAAATAGCAGCCCTAAATGACATATTAGATGTAATGGACATAATTGACATACATAGAGCACTTCATCCTAAAACATCAGACTATACATTCTTTTCTAGAGTACATGGAACATTCTCAAGGATACACAATATATTGGGACATAAAATCAGCCTCAGCAAATTTAAGAAGATTGAAATCATGCCAAGCATATTCTCTGATCACAAGGCTTTGAAATTGGATATTGACTACAAAAAGAAAGCAGGAAAAAACACAAATACATGGAGATGAAACAACATATATTTAAAGAATGACTGTGTCAAAGAAGAAATTAGAGGAGAGATCAAAAGATACATAGAAACAAATGACAATGAAAATACATCCTACCAAAATTTTGGGGATGCAGCAAAAGCAGTTTTAAGAGGGAAATTTATATCATTAGAGGCCTATCTCAAGAAACAAGAAAAATCCCAAATAAATAACCTCATGTTACACCTTAAAGAAGTAGAAAAAGAAGAACCAGTGAAACGCAAGGTCAGCAAAAGAAAGGAAATAACAAAAATCAGAGCAAAACTAAATGAAATAGAGAACAAAAAGACAATAGAAAAAATCAGTATGACAAAGAGCTGGTTCTTTGAAAAGATTAACAAATTGACAAACCGTTGGCTAGACTCACTAAGATAAAAAGAGAGAAGACACTAATTAACAAAATCAGAAATGAAAAAGGGGAAGTTATGACCGACACCACAGAAATACAAAGCATCATCCAAGAATACCATGAAGGACTATATGCCACCAAATTCAATAACCTAGAAGAAATGGACAAGTTCTTAGAATCATACAGCCTTCCAAGGCTGAACCATGAAGAACTGAAAAATCTAAACAGACCGATCACCAGTAATAAATTGAATCAGTCATCCAAAACCTTCCCAAAAGCAAAAGCCCGGGACCAGAGGGCTTCACTAGTGAATTCTACCAAACCTTCAAAGAGGATCTAATACCAATCCTGCTCAAACTCTTCCAAAAAACTGAAGAAGAGACAGTACTCCTTAACTCATTTTATGAGGCCAACATTACCCTGATACCAAAACCTGGTAAGGACAACAAAAAAAAGAACACTACAGACCAATATCTCTGATGAAGACAGATTGAAAAATCCTTAACAAAACTCTAGCAAATCGAATACAACAATGCATTGAAAAGATCATTCATCACCACCAAGTAGGGTTCATACCCGGGGCACAAGGATGGTTCAACATCCGCAAATCCATCAATGTGATACATCACATAAACAAAATAAAGGACAAAAAATCATATGATTATATCAATTGATGCAGAAAAAGCATTTGACGAGGTACAACATCCATTTATGATTAAAACACTTAATAACACAGGTATAGAAGGAAAATACCTTAACATAATAAAGGCCATATATGACAAGCCCTCAGCTAATCTCATAATTAATGGTGAAAAACTGAAGCCCTTTGCTCTACATTCAGGAACACGACAGGGCTGTCCCCCATCACCTCTGCTTTTCAACATAGTGTTGGAAATCTTGCCAGAGCAATCAGGCAAGAGAAAGAAATAAAAGGCATCCTCATTGGGAATGAAGAAGTTAAATTGTCACTCTTTGCAGATGACATGATGCTATATATAGAAAACCCTAAAGACTCCACCAAAAAGCTATTAGAAACAATCAACGAATACAGTAAATTTGCTGGCTACAAAATCAACGTACAAAAGTCCATTGCATTCCTATATAGTAACAATGAAATCGCAGAAAAAGAAATACAAAAAAACAATTCCTTTTGCAATTGCAGCAAAAAGAATAAAATACCTAGGAAAATCTTAACCAAGGATGTGAAGAACCTATATGATGAAAACTATAAGACATTTTTGAAAGAAATTGAAGAAGACACAAAGAAATTGAAAGACATTCAGTGCTCATGGATTGGAAGAATCAACATAGTTAAAATGGCTATATTACCCAAAGCAATATACAGATTTAATGCAATCCCCATCAAAATCCCAATGGCATTTTTAAAGAAATAAAACAAAAAAATCTTCAGATTTGTTTGGAACCACAAAAGACCTCGAATAGCCAAAGTAATTTTAAGAAAAAAGAACAATGCTGGAGGTATCACACTCTCTGACTTTCGCTTGTACTACAGGGCTACAATAATCCAAACAGCATGGTATTGGCAGAAAAACATACACATAGACCAATGGAATAGAATGGAGAACCCAGAAATAAAACCACATAAATATGGACAGATAATTTTTGACAAGGAAGCTAAAAACATACAATGGAGGAAAGACAGCCTCTTCAGTAAATGGTGCTGGGAGAATTGGGAAGCCACGTGCAAAAGAATGAAACTGGACTGCTATCTGTCACCATGTACCAAAATTAATTCAAAATGGATCCAAGACTTAAGCATAAGACCTGACACAATAAACTGCATAGAAGAAAACATAGGTACTAAACTTATGCACCTTATGTTCAAAGAGCATTTTATGAATTTGACTCCAAAGGCAATGGAAGGAAAAGCTAAAATAAACGAATGGGACTATATGAAACTTAAAAGCTCCTACACAGCAAAAGAAACCATCGACAAAATAAAGAGGCAACCAACTGAAGGGGAGAAGATTTTTGCAAATAGTGCCTCGGATAAGGGGCTAATATCCAAAATATACAAGGAACTCATGGAACTCAACAACAAAAAAACAACCCAATTGAAAAATGGGCAGAGGACCTGATGAGACATTTCTCCAAAGAGGACATACAAATGGCAAATAGACATATGAAAAAATGCTCAACATCACTAATCATCAGAGAGATGCAATTAAAAACCACAATGAGATATCACCTCACCCCAGTCAGAATGGCTATCATCAACAAAACAAACAGTAAGAAGTGTTGGAGAGGCTGTAGAGAAAAAGGAACCCTCATACACTGTTGGTGGAAATGCAGACTGGTGCATCCGTTGTGGAAGGCAGTGTGGAGCTTCCTCAAAAAATTACGATAGAATTACCATATGACCCAGGAATCCCTCTCCTGGGTATCTACCCAAAAATCTGAGAACATCTACACATAAACACCCTTGTGCTCCAATGTTCATTGCAGCCTTGTTTACGGTGGCCAAGACGTGGAAACAACCAAAATGTCCTTCGATAGATGAATGGATAAAGAAGTTGTGGTATATATACACAATGGAATATTATTCGGCGGTAAGAGAAGATGATATAGGAACATTTGTTACAACATGGATGGATCTTGAGAGTATAATGCTAAGCGAAACAAGTCAGATACAAAAAGCAGAGAACCATGTGATTTCACTGATATGTGGTATATAAACCAAAAACAACAAAAGAACAAGACAAAGAAATGAGAAACAAGAACTCATAGACACAGACAATAGTTTAGTGGTTACCAGAGTTTAAGGGGTTTGGGGGGTGGGAGATGAGCGTAAGGATGATCAAATATATGGTGATGGAACGAGAACTGACTCCGGGTGGTGAACACACAATGGGATTTATAGATGATGTAATGCAGAATTGTACACCTGAAATGTATGTAATTTTACTAACAATTGTCACTCCAATAAATTAAAAAAAAATTGTGACCTGCAGTGAATGGTCTACATAGAAGAAAATATATAGTATTCAGTGCCTATAATAAAAAAATGAAAGATTGAAAATTAATCATATAGATATTTGGCTTAAAAAGTTAGAAAAAGAAAAATAGTATAAATTGAAAAGATTGAAAAACTAAAAGTAGAAGCAGAAAGTAATGAAATGATAACCAATATTCAGTGCTGTTTCTTTGAAAAATCAAGTTGTTTCTTTGAAAAGAGTAATAAAACTAACAAACCTCTGACAAGAAAAAAAGGTCACAAATAATTAATATGAGTAATTAAAAAAGAGCATATAAGTGCAGATACACTAGATATTATAATGAGGATGTTATGACCAACTTAATGACAATAAAGTTTGATCCAAATAAAGTGGATAAATTCCTAGAAAAATAATTATTAAATGAATGAGTTCTGTAATTTACCAAAACGTTATAAAATAGTTTATACCAATCTTTATACAAATTCTTCCAGAGAATAGAAAAACTAGGACTATACCCCCACACCCAAATCATTGTATGATATCAGGATAACTCTTAGAGGGGAAAAAGACATAGTGGCAACAAGAGTAAAGAAAATTACTGGATAGTTTCTTTCATGAACATAGATGTAAAATTCCTAAACAAAATATTAAGGAATTAAATTCATCAGGATATGAAAAAGAAAAATCTATCATAACATATTGTGGTAATCCCAGAAATGAAACAGTTTTAACATTAGGACATATATAAATGTTACTTACCATTTACTTACCATATTAATAGATTCAAGGAGAAGAAAAAACTATATGGTCCTCTCAATAGACAGATTTTCACACAGTACTACATGGATAAACTCCCTGACAATTTATTTGATCTCCACAGAGTTTAAACCATTTTTTAAAGCAATAAGCAATACTATGTCTCAGATTTCAGTTTGGTCCTCCATGTTAAAATGGAAATATTGCAAATTTTATTTTATTTTAAGTAAAACTTACAATTTCCTGATTACAAGATAATATGTCTTCATTGTAAAAAGCAGGGAAATACAGAAAAGCACAAAGAAGTATAAGATTATCCATAATTCCACAAGCCCTAACGTTTGGGCACATATCATTCCCATAGTTTTTCTGTATGTGTGTGCTTTGTAATTTACATGAATGTGATCATACTGTGCAAACTACTCTGTTGTAACCTCCTATTGTCATTTATCAATATCATAAATATTTTCATATCCTATCCCTAACAGCTTTATACATACATCATCAAGTAATGGCTATATTGAATCATATCAAATGACTATATCATAATTTATTCAGTTACTCCCCTATTGTTAGACAGTTTAGTTTGTCTTCAATATGAGTTATTATAAATAAGGCTGTGATTTATATTCTTATAGCTGAAGCTTTATACTTATCTGTGATTTTCTTTAGGATGCATAACTACAAGTGAAATTGCTTGTAGTTATGTTTCCTAAGGATGTACACAAGTCAAAGATGTGCAATTTCTGATACTCAAGGAATTATCCATTCCAAACACATATAAAAGTACATATTATTAACTTCAGTTAGAGTGAAGGTAGCATCTCAAATCACTTTTTGGAGATAGTTGACTAATAATTTTGAAAAGTCAGATCTGTATTTCATACAATGCAACAGAATATATGCCAGGGAAAGTTTTAAATCGAAGAGATAAAACCTGCAAAAATCTTAGAAGAGAATGTACAGAAATATTTTCATAAGTGTGGAGTAGGTAATGACTGCTGTTATAAAAATCTGAACTCATAAAAATATATGTAGATACATTGGACCACTTTCTAAACTTTTTGTATCAAAAATTTATCATGAAAAAATTAGTAGACAATTGACACGTTTGGGAAAACATTTGCAACATGTGCAAAAGCAAAGCTTAATTCATTATTATATAAAGAGCTAAAGGCTATCTATGGTGTGTGTGTGTGTGTGTGTGTGTGTGTGTGTGTGTGTGCGTGTATAAATATAAACACACAATCACATAATTACTTGAGTCTTTTTCAAGGAAAAGGAGTCAAAGCTTTCTCTTTTGGCCTTTTGAGAGCTGGAAAACATTTTCTGAGGTCATATGGAATTTATGAAAGGTTTTTAACTCTGAGGTTCAGGTGTCAGGACGCCTAGCAGTTTTATCCTGCTATACTTGGATCCCAAATAGAAGGCATATTCCTTTCATCATTGCTCTGAGATGCAGCCCTAGTCTTCTTCTTTTTCTTCAATTACAGCTGACATTCAATATTTTTTTATATTAGTTTCAGGTGTATACCATAGTGGTTAGACATTTATATATATAATTGATGCACTGATTCCTCCCCAGCCCATTAGTCTAGTACCCACCTGGCACTATAGGTAGTTATTACAATATTATTGACTGTATTCCCAATGCTGTACTTTACATCCCTATGACTGTTTTACAACTACCATTTTATACTTATTACTCTCTTCACCTTTTTCACCTAGTCCCCTACCCCACCCCCACCCCCATCTGGGAGTGTTCTCTGTATCTATGTCTCTTTCTGTTTTCTTTGTTCATTTATTTTGTTGTTTACATTCCACATATAAGTGAAATCATATAGCATTTTTCTTTCTCTGTCTGACTTATTTCACTTAGCATAATACCTTCTAGATTCATCCATGTTGTTGCAAATGGTAAGATTTCATCCTTTTTTGTGGTCAGGTAGCATTCCATTGTATGTATGTACCACTTCATCTTTACCCAGTCATCTATTAATGGCCACTTCAGTTGCTTCCATATGTTGGCTATTGTAAATAATGCTACGATGAACATAGTGGTGCATATTTATTTTTGATTTAATATTTTGGATTTCTTCAGATGAATACCCAGAAGTGGAATTGCTGGGTCATATTCATAATATATTTAGGAACCTTCATACTGTTTTCCATTGTGGCTATACCAATTTGCAATCCAACCAACAATTCAGGGGGTTCCATTTTTTCCACATCCTCACCAACACTTCTTATTTGTTGATTTATTGATGATAGCCATTCTAACAGGTGTGAGGTGATATCTCATTGTGGTTTTAATTTGCATTTCTCTGATGATTAGTGACATTGAGCATCTTTTCACATGTCTATCGACCATGTATATCTTCTTTGGAGAAATGTCTATTCAGGTTTTCTGCTCATTTTTAAAAATTGGATTGTTTGTGTTTTGGATGTCGACTTCTATGAGTTCTTCATAAATTTTGGATGTTAACCCCTTATCAGATGTATCATTGATGAATATCTTCCATTCAGTAGGATGTCTTTTTGTTTTGTTGATGGTTCCCTTTGCTGTGCAAAAACTTTTTAGTTTGATGTAGTCCCATTTGTTTATTTTTTCTGTTGTTTCCCTTGCCCGAAGAGACATATCAGAAAAAAACATGACTAAGGACAATGTCAGAGAGTTTGCTGTCTATGTTTTCTTCTAGGAGTTTTATGGTTTCAGATCTTACATTTAAGTCTTTAATCATTTTGAGTTTATTCTTGTATATGGTGTAAGAAGGTTGTCTAGTTTAATTTTTTTTTGCATGAATCTTTCCATTTTTTCCAACACCTTTTATTCAATAGATTATCTTCACCCCATTGTATATTCTTGCCTCCTTTGCCATAGATTAATTGACCATATATGCATGGGTTTATTTCTGGGCTCTCTATCCTGTTCCATTGATCTATTTGTCTGTTTTTATGCCAAGACCAGGCTGTTTTGATTACTATAGCCTTGTAGTGTAGTTTGATTTCCGGTGTGTGATACCTCCAACTTTGTTCTTCTTTCTCAAGATTGCTGTGGCTATTCAGGGTTCTTTGTGGTTTCATGTAAAATTTAGGATTATTTGTTCTAGTTCTGTGAAAAATGCCATTGGTATTTTGATAGGGATTGCACTGAACCTGCATATTGCTTTGGGTAATATGGATACTTTAACGATGCTAATTCTTCTTATCCATTAGCACATATATGCTCCCATTTGTTTATATCTTCTTCAATTTTTTCTTCAGTATCGTATTTTTCCCAGTACAGGGAAAAATTTAACCTCCTTGGTTAAATTTATTCCTAGGTATATTTTTATGCAATTTTAAATGGGATTATTTTCATAACTGCTCTTTCTAACTGTTCATTATTGGTGTATAAAATTGCAACAAATTTCTGAATATTAATTTTGTATCCTGCTATTTTACTGAATTTATTTATCAGTTCTAATAGTTTTGTGTGTGTGTGTGTGTGTGTGTGTGTGTGTGTGTGTGTGTAATCTTTAGGGTTCTCTATATATAGTATCATGTCATCTGCAAGTAATGACAGTTTTACTTTTTCTTTTCAGATTTGGATATCTTTTATTTCTTTTTCTTGTCTAATTGCTGTGGCTAAGACTTCCACAGCTCTAATCTTGAGCTAAAGGCAAAAATAAGTGGGCTATGAAAATCTGGGAGTGACTACTAAAATGCTGGCAATTAAATTAATCTATTCCAAGCTAAAATGAGTAATGAGACAATACCACCAGTATGTAATATGTATGGACAGTCTTTATACATTGTAAAAAAGATGTCTTATACTTTAAAACACTCTGAAGAGGAAGAAGGAAAGGAGGAGAAAAGAGAGAGGAAGCAGAATTAAACTACGAACCCAGGAACTTCTGTTTTCTAGAGGCAGTAACAGCAAAATATTAGCCCAGCAGTAAATGCTGCAGAGAAATCATTTCTTTAGAGTTGTCTTAGACCCATTTTCCTAGCAAAGACTATCTTTACTAACTTTCACTTCATAATAAAGGAGGCTCAGTGTTGGTGTTCAGAAAAGAAATGTTTTATTGGCAGCCGTGTAGTTTTATAGAAATCATAAAGCATGTCCTGACTGGTAGTCATGATGACAAAGACGGAATAGCTTTCAGGCACTGAAAGAAACACAGTAAACTCCCTGAAATCAGCCATCTTCACTGTCTTCCTCAATGTGAAACAGACTATTCCTAACTTAAAACTCAATGTGACTTTCATGTTAGACAAGTAGGAAAACAGTGTGGGCTGAGAAGTTTGGAAGCTTCTCCATTATCTGGGTTTATATAGTTGGATGGACTTTTTCAAGGTCCTTTTATATTATCAAGCTTTCAAAATGGTTAATAATGAAAGATACTAGGGTGAATCATTGGGCTGTTCAATGGTTATTAAAATCTGCTGCCTTTCCTGGGTGTCTCATGTTATACCCAACCCTAACATTTTGTGTGTTGAAAAGAACATTGCCTGAAGGGGAAACACTTGGACAAACAGTATGCTTAGAAGCAATCCAACTAAATCTTTGAAGCATGTTCCTGACCCAAATAGGAGCATATCCTATTGCCTTTTTGCCCCAGTTTTGCTTGATTTGTAATATCTAAAGAGTTGCAGTTTTGAATAAATTATAGTCTAATTTATATCAACCTAGAATGTAAGTGTAATTTGGCAATTTACAAGTTAGACAGGTCTAGTATTTATGAAAGTACTAGTATCTTAGAGACTATTTAACATCATCAACCAGGGCAGAATCTATCCTAGTACTGTACATTGAACCTAGTAGGCATTTAGTAAACATTTGTTAAATTGAACTGAATGATGTTATAAAACAGCATTCTCTATTACTATATTACTATCTGGATAGACAATCATCAATGTTTTCCTATTAATAAGAACTCCAAGTTCAAAATTATCTTCCCATTCTGTAAGCAGTAGTCACCAGCTTTATTTCATAGTATCTACTGACTTGCCTCCTTCACCGTGGCCAAATAGATAAAAAGTCTCCCAAGCCCTTGACTCACCACACTGCAAGAAGAATGCTCTCCCTTCAATTTACCCAAATACTTCACACTCTTGCATTTACAGCAAAGATTCCATTTCCTCTACTTATTCTGCCCTGATACTCTAGCTCCAAAGTATTTATTCCCACTTTTCTCTATTGGATTTCCCTCTCGTTTGGCTCTTATCAAATATACTTACTGGTTTCTTCAAATTTCAGGTTTGTCAGTCTTTTTTCAACCAAAGGATCAACTCCTAGAAATAAAGGGGTTCTATCTCATATGTCTTTGTTTCCCTACCTCTTTTTCTGGATTCTTAATGTAGGGAGGGGATCCTTTAAGAATCTGTGGATAAAACTGTATTTCAACGTAATAGATTTCTTTGTAATCCTATATGTATTATTTATTTTAAAAAATTGGTCATCGAAGTCAAGTATGCATCCAAAAGTGCATGAATCATAAGTGTACAGCTCAATGAATTTTTACAAGGTGAGCATAACTGTGTAATTAGCACTAAGAACAAGAAACAAGAACATTACCTATACTCCAGTAGGGCCCCTCCTGTCCCCTTCCATTAAGAACCCCCAAGGGTAACGCTTGTCCTGACTTCCGACACCATAGATTAGTGTTGCTCGTTTTTGAACTTTAAATAATAGGAATCACTGTCATATGGTGTAGTTAATGCATTTAAAAAACATTATTCTGAGAAGGCATCCAAAGCCTTCACCAAGGTGCCAAAAGAGTCTATGGCAACCCCCCCCCCACTACACACACACACACACACACCCACACACACAAACACAAAGATGTAGAACCTCTGGACAACCTCTTAGGCCTTTCCAACTCTAGAATTTCTATGAGTTTGATTCTTCACATAAAATGAAGGAAATTTTGTAGAACTATTTGCAGAAGTAGTGTGACTCAGAATCTGATAATGCCTAAAATAGATGGGCAGTGCCAAAGGTTTGCAAAGATTGATTCATCGTTAGTCTGTTCTTGCTGCGAGGGCAGGGTGGGGAGAGTAGTTTTTGACTGAGCAAAATGAGCTTTATTTAACTAATTTTATCATATGTGGCTCATGATTTTGTGTTTTTCTCTTTCAAAATAATTTTAAGAATAGTCACCTGTTTTGTGGATTAAGCTCTCGCATCATCTAGCACAGGGTCTAGTTTGGGAAAGGAGCTGAATAAATACCTGATAACTAATTTTGTGCTTCAGTTGGCCATCCTGAAACAAAATATCAGCTAATTAATTCTTTCAAAACTGTACAATTGGCAGTTTGTGTAATTGGCAGCTTTTAAACAAACTTCAATGAAATTTATTTTCTTGGTGTCACTTGTAGGGAGATATGTTTGCACTGAGGGTGAACTACACTACACATACCTCCAAGTATAGGCAGAGACTGATCTACCTAATCGTATTCTTTTTGCCTAGCATTTTTGTTGTCCTGAATATCTTCTATTGATTTACTGTCGTTTTTGAGTGCTTACTATGCACATTGCACTGCTTTCAAGGGCTGTGGCAGATGAAAGAGAAATAGAGTATGCTGATCCCAGTCTCCAGTAATTTAATAACTAGTTTGAGAAACAAGATATAATAAGTAAAAAGAGCTGAATAAAGGTGCAAGGCTGACTATATTTAAGCATCAACAATAAATGGTAAAGACAATAAAAATTATTGAACGTGAATTGAATAACTTCCCTTTGGGGAGGGTGGAGAAGGCCTCAAAGAACAGAACATCGCCATTGTGACTGATTGAGAATTTCTATACAAGAGAGGCTTAGGGGGTGGCAATCTGATTAGAGGGGAGGGCTGAAGGAGTTGTCTTAAAGCTGCATTTACATCAGCAAATACATTACTCTTCTGTGGATTATATGATTTTTGTGATGGATCTGGAAGGATAGATGGGGTCTGGGTTAGGGAAGGAGAGGTCTTCTTGGTTGAGGATTCTACTGTGTGTATAACTGCCTTTGTTGGAGGATATGATGTGTAAAGACCAGGTTCCTATTCTCAAGAAAGTTGCAACCTATATGGAGAGGCATGATATACATGCACAGAAAGTCATTACAAATAGAAAGAATTTGAAAATAAGTGTCAAGTTCAGGCAATAAGTGATAAAAAGAGAGAGAGCTCAGCATGTACCTTTGGTCAGGGTGGTCAGGTGGTCAGGGAAGGCTTCCTGAATCAGGTGGAACTTGAGATAGGCCTTGAATGAGACGTGGTAATTGGATAAGCAGAAAGAAGAGAGAGCCCAGGCAGAATTACATTGATTGCCTTCCACGACTTCCTGGTCAGCATTGAACTCTCTGCCTGTGACTCACCTTCTGAATGACATCATTTATGAATCTTAAGTGAATGGTGCCTAAATTGTTTTTGAATCGTAAGCCTTATTTCCCCAACCAGCCTGTTGAATGATTCTTTTGCACTAGGACATAGTGCTGGATCATACCTTTCTGTTCTGAAAGAGTTAACAGAGCTTCTATAGGTATCTCACTGACAGGAATCCAGGCTGTGGGCCATGGACTTTAGATAACAGAAATGCCTTTGTGCTGGAGTGTACTTAATGAGAGCGAGCACCTCTGCCCCGACACATTTGATGAATTCACTCAATTTGGGAAAACCCAAGCCAGTGCACAAAAGTTAAGATGAGTAAAGAAAAAGCTCTGTTCACCTTCATTCCAAGGTTGTGAATTCATTCTTGGGAGGCCTTGAGAAGGGAGGGTGGAAAGAGTAGGAGGAGAAGTGGAGGTGGGGGATACAGAGTTTCTGACCTGAATTCCACAACAGAGGAATGTGTGAACAGCGAGAGGCACAGGTACAGGCTAGTGCTCTCACATACCTGGGGAAAGCAGCTTTTCTCCAGTTCCCATTACTCCATAGACAGTTGACAGTTTGCTCTGAAGAATTAATTTATTTTTCTGCTTTTTTTCCAGAATTTGGGGAATGAGAGAGGGTTACCATGAAAAATGAGGAGAGAAATAACATTTTAAAACACTTATAAGCATGTCCAGGAAGACAATGTGAATGGTTTAATGCTGGTTAAAATTTTCCTGGATCAGCCATGTTTATTAAATGAGGAATAAGAGGAACACGAATTGTGTTGGTTCTGGTTCATCATAAAACTACAAGATGGTTAACTGGGAGAGAAAATGAGGTCTTCCCCTCTTATTATGGAATACTTTGGGAAAACTACTTAAATGTATTTTGGATTACTTTGGTAAGGGACTTTTGGGACAGAAGTTAAACTCAGAGAAAAAACAGCAAAACATCTGCTGGTACAGCATAGTACATTTGTTATAGTTGGCATGCAAATTATAAGGGCAAATATAAACTAACTCAGGGCATATAAAAAGGTGAAGGAAATGTGCAAAGTGCTTAATCAGATTGACAAGGTAAAATGAAGTCAAATCATTTTATCAGATGTAATGTGCTCTGGATATTGGGGTAAGAAAAATATCAGATACCTACAGTTAGAGCATTCACTCATTGTGATATTTTTTCCCTCTATAGTACTTTTCTTTGATTGAGGGATACTGGGGGGAGGGCGGCTTTTCCTCCTTACCTACATAATGATCCTTTTAGCTGAGGAGGCACATTTCATAGAGCACACAGGATCTGCTGTCGTGGAGAATAGTCTCCCTCAGCTCCCAAACTATTATTAAGTTCTTCCCACTTTAAACTGTGAGTCGGAATCTGATGTTCGAGGTAGCAAGTGAAAGGCTATGCAGTAACACATGTTTGGCCTTTGCTAGGAAAGGGCACTCGTCCATTTTTTTTTTCTGTAATGCATTAAATGACAAAGGCAAGCAATGGTAAATTGGCTGAAGTTGGGGTGGTATGGTGATGATATTAATACAAAAACAAGCTTTGCTCAATAATCTACATAAATACACTTTCCTAAAGAAAGTAGTATATGTCAACCTAGACCACCAGAACCTATATTTACATATACATCACTTTTATTATCAATTTTTTCTGAGTAATGATACACATTCAATAAAGTATACAAACCTTAACTGTTCAGTAGAATATATAAAACAGCCACATAGATGAACATACAGAACATTTCCAGAATAGAACCAGACTCATTTCTGCCTAACTTCTATTACCGTTAATTAGTTTTGACTGATCTTGGATTTCATAAAAATGGAATCATATAGTATATACTCTTTTATTTCTAGTGTCTCATCAGGTCTGTGAGATCCATTTATATTGTTGCAAGTAGCATTTACTATTAATTTTAATGAAAGTCAATCAGTGAACAATTCAGTGCTTCTACAAGTAGATAATAAATGCATTTTATATGCCATGCATTGTGCTACGTATTAGGAATCCTCAGCCCAGTTATATGTGGTCCCTAGCTTCAAGGAACTCAGAGCTTTAGGGGATAAGATGAACAAGTTAAAAATAATAATATAGCCACACACACTTTCTATTGATTAGTGTTGGCAAGGGATACCTTTTCCATCCTTTTACTTTCAACCTGTCTATGTCTTTATAGTTAATTGATAACAGCTTTATTGAGACATAATTCACATAGCATACCATTCAATTCGCTTATTTAAGTAGTATTATTCAATTATATTTAGTATAGTCACAGATATGTGCAACCATCACCACAGTCAATTTTAGATCATTTTCACCATGTCAAAGAGGAACCCTGTACCCATTAGCAAACACCCCCCTATAACCTCATCTGTCCAAATCCTAAGCAAACACTAATCTACATCATGTCTATTCTGGACATTCCATATAAATGCTATTATATAGTATGTGTTGTTTTTTTAACTGGCTTATTTCACTTAGCATAATATTTTCAAGGTTCATTAATTTGTAGCATGTATCAATACTTTTTTCTTTCTATGATGGAATAATATTCTAATGTATGGATATACTACATTTTGTTTATCCATTCATCATTTTAAAGGCATTTGGATTTTTTCTACTTTTGACTGTAATGAATAATGTTGCTATGAACATTCATGTGCAAGTTTTTGTGTGGATATGTTTTCATTTCTCTTAAGTATTTACATAAAGTGGAATTGATGGGTCAAATGGTAACTCTATATAAACTTTGTAAGGAACTCCCAGTAGTTTTCCAAAGTGGTTACACGTTTTTACATTTCCACCAATTGTGTATGAAGGTTCTAATTTCTCACATCTTTGTCAGCACTTGTTATTATTTGACTTTTTGATTATAGCCATCCTAGTGGGTGTGAGGTAGTATTTTATTGGGCTTTGATTTGCATTTCCTTAATAGCTAATGATGTTGAGCGTCTTTTCATGTGCTATTGGCTATTTATATATTTTCATTGGAGAAATGTCTATTTAGGTCATCTGTCCATTTTTTTTTAATTTATTATTTTAATTTATTGGGGTGACAATTGTTAATAAAATTACATAGATTTCAGGTGTAAAATTATGTATCACATCATCTATAAATCACATTGTGTGTTCACCACCCAGAGTCAGTTCTCCTTCCATCACCATATATTTGATCCCCCTTACCCTCATCTCCCACCCCCCACCTCCCTTAACCTCTGGTAACCACTAAACTATTGTCTGTGTCTATGAGTTGTTTTTTTTTTCTTAGACATTTTTCATTTATATCCCTCACACTGTGGACCACCCGCCCCCATCCACTATCTCTCTGGCATTGCACCGAGTCATCCCATTTCCACTATCTCCACTCCCAATGCTGTACTGTGCCTCTTGTAAATGTATACATACCTATATATACATATATATACATAATATTATAGTTGGCATTCATTATTCTTCAGCTTCAGGTGTACAGTGCAGTGATCAGGCATCTACATCTTCCCTGAGATGGTCACCCAAATGGGACACATGTCTACCGAATACCCTACAAAATCTTTACAACATTATTGATTACGTTCCCCAGATTAATTTTCAAAACCCCGTGGCCATCTTGTGGTTACTGATTGTTTTCTAATCCCTTCACCTTCCCCCTTACCCCCACCCCCCCTGCCCATCTAGCAATCCTCAGATTTCCTCTTTGTCTCCAAAATTGTTTCTGATTAGTTCATTCACGTATTCTTTTCTTTAGATTCCGCATATAAGTGAGATCATATGGTACTTATCTTTCTCTGTCTGACTTATTTCACTTAACGTAATGTTCTCTAGGTCCATCCATGTTGTTGCAAATGGTAAGATTTCTTTCTTCTTTATGGCTGCGTAGTACTCCATTGTATAAATGTACCACATTTTCTTAATCCAGTCATCTACCGATGGGCATTTCGGTTGTTTCCATTTCTTGGCTATTGTGTATAGTGCTGCAATAAACATAGAAGTGCATAAAGATTTTTGAATTGGAGTTTTGGATTTCTCCGGATAGATACCTAGGAGTGGAATTACTGGATCATAAGGTAGTTCCATTTTCAGATTTTTGAGATACCTCCATACTGTTTTCCATAGTGGCTGCACCAGTCTGCAATCCCACCAACAGTGCACAAGCGTTCCCTTTTCTCCACATCCGCGCCAGCACTTGTTGTTTGTTGATTTATTGATGATAGCCATTTTGACTGGGGTGAGGTGGTATCTCATTGTGGTTTTTATTTGCATTTCTCTAATGGTAAGTGAGCTTGAGCATTTCTTCATATGTCTGTTTGCCATCTGTATGTCCTTTTTAGAAAAATGTCTCTTCAAGTCCTCTGCCCATTTTTTAATTGGGTCGTTTTTTCTTTTGGAGTTGAGTCGAGTGAGTTTTTTATAGATTTGTGATATTAATCCCTTATCAGATATATCATTGGCAAATATCTTTTCCCATTCAGTAGGATCCCTTTTTGTTTTATTGATGGTTTCCTTTGCTGTGAAAACCTTTTTATTTTGATATAATCCCACATGTTTATTTTTTCTCTTACTTCCTTCGCGCGAGGGGATATATCAATAAAATCTTACTCCGGGTAATGTCTGTGAAGTTTCTTCCTATATTCTCTTCCAGGTATTTTATGGTTTCAGATCTTACATTTAAGTCTTTAAGCCATTTTGAATTTTTTTTGTATATGGTGTAAGGAGGTGGTCCAACTTCATTTTTTTTGCATGTGTCTGTCCAGGTTTCCCAGCACCATTTATTGAATAGACTGTCTTTACCCCATCGTACATTCTTGCTTCCATTGTCGTAGATGAAATGGCCATATAGGCGTGGATTTATTTCTGAACTCTCTATTCTGTTCCATTGATCTATGTGTCTGTTTTCATACCAGTACCATGCTTTTTGATTACTGTAGCCTTGTAGTATAATTTGAAGTCAGGTATTGTTATACCTCCCACTTTGTTCTTATTTCTGAAGAATGCTGAGGCTATACGAGGGCTTTTATGGTCCCATATAAATTTTAGGATTATATGTTCTATTTCTGTGAAAAACGTCGTTGGTAGTTTGATAGGAATTGCGTTGAATATGTATATTGCCTTAGGCAGTACGGACATTTTAACTATATTAATTCTTCCTATCCATGAACATGATATGTGTTTCCATCTATTTATATCTTTTTTCATTTCTTTCTTCAGTGTCTTATAATTTTCTGAGTACAGATCTTTTACTTCTTTGGCTAAATTTATTCCCAGGTATTTTCTAGTCTTTGGAGCAATTGTAAATGGGATTGTTTTTTTTAATTTCTCCTTCTGATGTTTTATTATTGGTATATACAAATGCAACTGATTTCTGAATATTAATTTTGTATCCTGCTACTTTACTAAATTCATCTATCAGCTCTAATAGCTTCTTGGTGGAGTCTTTAGCGTTCTCTATATATAGTATCATATCATCTGCATATAATGATAATTTTACTACCTCCTTACAAATTTGGATGGTTTTTATTTCTTTTTCTTGTCTGATTGCTGTGGCTAGGACTTCCAGCACTATGTTGAATAGAAGCAGAGATAGTGGGCAACCTTGACTTGTTCCTGATCTTAGGGGGAATGGTTTTAGCTTTTCCCCATTGAGTATGATGTTAGCTGTGGGTTTGTCATATATGGCCTTTATTATGTTGAGATATGACCCCTCTATTCCCACTTTCTTAAGGGTTTTTATCATAAATGGCTGTTGGATTTTATCAAATGCTTTTTCTGCATCTATTGATATGATCATGTGATTTTTATTTTTCATTTTGTTAATGTGGTTATCACATTGATTGATTTGCGGATGTTGAACCACCCTTGAATACCAGGGATGAATCCCACTTGATCATGGTGTATGATCTTTTTAATGTATTGCTGAACTCTGTTCACTAATATTTTGTTAAGGATTTTTGCATCTCTGTTCATTAGAGATATCAGCCTGCAGTTTTCTTTTTTTGTGGTGTCTTTGTCTGATTTTGGGATCAGTGTGATAGTGGCTTCGTAAAAAGTGTTTGGGAGTCTTCCCTCCTTCTGGGGATTTGGAAGAGCTTGAGGAGAATAGGTGATAATTCTTTTTTGAACGTTTTGTAAAATTCACTTGTAAAGCCATCTGGTCCAGGGCTTTTGTGTGTTGGGAGATTGTTGATTACTGATTCAATTTCCATGGTGGTAATCAGTCTATTCAGGTTTTCTGTTTCTTCTTGTGTCAGCCTTGGAAGGTTGTACGCCTCTAGAAAATTGTCCATTTCTTCCAGATTGTCAAATTTGTTGGCATATAGTTGCTCATAGTAATTTCTTAATTTTTTTTGCATTTCTGCGGTATCTGTTGTCACTTCTCCTCTTTCATTTCTGATTTTATTAATTTGGGTCCTCTCTCTCTTTTTTTTAATGAGTCTGGCTAAAGGTTTGTCAATTTTGTTTATCTTCTCTAAGAACCAACTCTTGGATTCATTGATCTCTTGTATTGTTTTTCTGGTTTCTATTTCATTTATTTCTGCTCTGATCTTTATTATCTCCTTCCATGTGCTCCCTTTGGGTTTATTTTGCTGTTCTTTTTCCAGATCCCTTAAGTGTGAAGATAAACTGTTGATTAGTGATGTTTCTTGTTTTTTTAGGTAGGCCTGCAATGCTATGAATTTCCCTCTTAGGACTGCTTTTGCGGCATCCCATAGATTTTGGGTCATCGTGTGTTCATTTTCGTTTGTCTCGAGATATCTTTTGATTTCTTCCGTGATCTCCTGCTTGACCCATTCATTATTTAGTAATAAGCTATTCAGCCTCCATGAATTGCTGTGTCTTCCAGTTTTTTTTCCTGTAGTTCATTTCTAATTTCATAGCACTGTGATCAGAGAAGACAATTGGTATGATTTCAATTTTCTTAAATTTATCAAGACTTGTTTTGTGGCCTAACATATGGTCTATCTTGGAAAATGTTCCATGTGCGCTTGAGAAAAACGTGTATTTTGCAGCATTGGGGTGAAATGCTCTGAAAATATCGATTAAATCCAAGTGGTCCAATGTACCATTTAAGGCTGTTGTTTCCATATTGATTTTCTGTCTGGAAGACCGGTCCCTTGTTGTCAGAGGTATGTTGAAGTCCCCTACTATGATAGTGTTACTGTTGATCTCTGACTTTATGTCAGTCAGTACCTGTTTTATATATTTAGGTGCTCCTATGTTGGGTGCATAGATGTTTACTAGGGTTATGTCCTCTTGTCGGATCGATCCCTTTATAATTATATAGTGCCCATTTTTATCTTTTAATATGTTCTTCATTTTAAAGTCTATTTTGTCAGATATAAGTATTGCAACTCCAGCTTTTTTCTCGTTTCCATTTGCATGAAATATCTTTCTCCAACCCTTCACTTTCAGCCTGTGTGTGTCTTTTGTTCTGAGGTGAGTCTCTTGTATACAGCATATACAAGGGTCTTGCTTTCTTATCCAGTCAGCCACCCTATGTCTCTTGGTTGGAGCATTTAATCCGTTTACATTTAAAGTGATTATTGATAGGTACATAGTTATTGCCATTTTTAAATTTGTAGTTAGATTGTTTTGATCTTTCTTCTATTTACAGAAGTCCTTTTAGTATTTCTTGCAATGCTGGCTTGGTGGTGATAAATTCCTTTACCTTAATTTTTTCTGGAAAGCTCTTTATCTCTCCATCAACTTTCAATGATAGCCTTGATGGATAAAGCAATCTAGGTTGTAGGCCTCTGTTTTCCATCACTTTGAGTATCTCTTGCCACTCCCTCCTGGCCTTCAATGTTTCTGTAGAAAAGTCATTTGTTAATCTTATGGGAGTTCCCTTGTATGTAACCCTTTGTCTTTCTCTTTTTGTCTTTAGATTCTCTCTTTGTCTTTAAGCTTTGCCATTTTAATTATAACGTGTCTTGGTGTGGACCTGTTTGGGTTTATCCTGGTTGGAACTCTCTGCACTTCCTGGGCTTGTATGTTGGTTTCCTTCATCAGGTTGGGGAAGTTTTCAGACATTATTACTTCGAATATGTTCTCAATCCCTTGCTTCCTCTTTTCACCTTCTGGTATTCCTATGATGTGCATGTTGTTGCGCTTGATGTTATCCCAGAGGTCTCTTAAGCCATCTTCATTGTTTTTTATTCTTTTTTCTTTCTGTTGTTCCGTTTGGGTGATCTCTGCTACCTTGTCTTCTAAGTCGCTGATTCGATCCTCTGCTTCATCTAACCTGCTGGTAATTCTTTCAAGTGAGTTCTTAATTTTGGTAATTGTGTTCTTTAGTTATAACTGGTTGTTCGTTATGGTTTCTACATCCTTCTTTATGTCTTCTCTAAGCTCCTTAAGCATTCTTATCACCAGTGTTCTGAAGTCTGTCTCTGAAAGGTTTGTTACCTCTGCTTCATTTGGTTCCAGTTGTGGAGGTTTCTTCTGTTCTTTTATTTGGGACGTGTATCTTTGTTTCCCCATTCTGGCTGCCTCTCTGTGTTTGCTTTGATGTATTAGGTAGATACCCTAGAGTTCTTAGTTCTAGCTGGGTTATCTTATGTAGTATGTGTCCTTTATATTTGACTTGCACTACTTCGTTCTTCTCCTCTGTGTGTGCTCCAAAGGTCACTCTTGTGTTGTGTATATTGTCCTGTTCAAGAAGATCTTTAATTGCTTTTTGCTTGTGAGTAGGTGGGGTTAACTCCTAGGCTGACTGGTTGTGATACTTGGCTTTGCCCACCACAGGGCGTTCTGCTGTGTGAGGGTTGACCACTTAAATGTGGTTTGGCCTCTGTGGGCTCTAGTGCCTGCAGAGAATTCCCTCTGGGTGTGTGACTTGTAGGTCAAACCCAGTAGTACTCTGATTTGGTCTGGAGTTGGCCTCTGGATATGTTGAATCTTGTGCCTCTTAAGCTGGGCCCTGGTAGGGCAATTTCAGAACAAAGCAAATCAGCAAGCACAACAACAACAATCAAGAAAAAAATCAAATACATTCACATGTAAAAACACCCGATAACCCCTACTCGACACAGGCAAAGATATCAAAGATATAAAGACAAAGCAAAACAAAACAAAACAAAGCAAAACAAAAAGCAGCGCCAGTCTTGGCTTAAGCCCACCAAGTAATGTCCAGGTTGTCCTCTGCTGTACCAAAGCGCCCCCTGCTTATTGCGCAGGCGGAGACAGTCACCTGGTGCCCAGAGTGACTTTGGGACTGTAGATTTAAATGCGTGGGCCTGAGGGGTCTGGATGATAGTTTTTACAAAGTCAGTGCAGTTTCTGCCCTTGCCTGCACATATGCACACTGAGAGTAGCACCACCAGCCCCATGTCGAGTAATCCTGAGTCTTAGGGCACTCCTTCAGTGTGTGTGTGTATGTGGGTTTGCGGGCGGGAGATTTCTGAGCTGCTGAAAGCCCAGAGCTGTGTCTGCCGCTTACTGCTGATCCCTGGGAGTGCCTCCGCAGTTGCACCTGCCCCGCCCTAGGCAGTCCAGAAACGGTGGGGGCAGGGGATGGAGGAGTCTTCTCTCTCCCAGCCCAGCCGCCTCACACTCTTCCCGCAGGCCAGAAAAGGTGGTGGCTGGCGGTGGAGAAGTCTCTTCTCTCCTCACCCAGCCAAAATCACACTCTTCCTAGCCTCTTCCCTGGGTCAGAGCTGCCTGTCAGTCTTCCCAGAGCCTGAGCACTATGGCTCCTCTGTAATCTGACACTACTCCTCAGTTCAGGGGCCAGTTTAAGTCTCTGGAGGGGTGGAGGTAGAATTGGAAGGGGGGAGGGGCCCCGGTATGGAGTCTGTGTTCTTTGTCCGCCCTAGAGCCCACTAGCCGACCTCCCGGCGGGAGAGATCAGCCGTGGGACGCAGGGAAAGAGCCTACCTCCTGGTCTCTGTGGTCTCCGTTCCACCCTGGGATCCCATGCGTGCCCAGAACTGCGGGTGCCACCGCGGTTTTCCCTGCCACCGCCGCCGCCACCGCCGCTGCCGCCGCCACCAGCTGGACCCCGCCGCGGGCCCGTGCGTTTTCACTCTGCTCCCTTCCTTCCTTCAAGTAATTAGTGCACCTTCAAGTAATCTTTCCACGAGTCTCCTAGCTGCTCTGTGTGATGAGCAAAGAGTTCTTTGATGGTTTATAGGTCTAGTGTGTAATAAGATCCAGAGGAGAACTCAGAAAGTGCGCCCTGCTGCCGCCATTCCTATGACGTCCCATCTGTCCATTTTTAATTGGGTTGTCTTTTCTTTAAATTGTTTTATTAAAATATAGCTAACGTACAATATTATATTAGTTTCAAGTGTACTCCATAGTTTTTCAACATTTATATACCTAAAGAAGGGATCACCATGATAAGTCTAGTAACCATCTGTCACCAAACAATGTTATTCTAATAGCATTGAGTATATTCTCTGTTGTGTACATTATATCCCTATGATTTATTTATTTTATAACTGGAAATTTGAACCTCTTATTCCCCTTCACTTTTTTATTACTGATTTATAAGTGTTCTTTATATTCTAGATACAAGTTCCTTATCAGATATATGATTTTGTCTCATTTTCTGTGTTGTATTTTCAATTTATTAATAATGTCTGTTGAAGCACCAACGTTTTTAATTTTGATAAAGTCTACTTTATATGTTTTTGTCTTTGTTGCCCATTATTTTAGTCATGTATAAGAATCCACTGCCAAATCTGAAGATTTATCCCTATGGTTTCTTTTAAGAGTTTTGTAGTTTTAGCTATTACAGTTAGGACTTTGATCCATTCTGATTTAATTTTTGTATATGGCATGCGATAAGGATCCAATCTCATTCTTCTGCATGTGGATAACCAGTTGTCCCAGCATCATTTATTGAATAGACTTCCTTCTGCCTTGAACAATCTTGGGATCCTTGTCAAAAATCAATTGATCAAGATGTAAATGTTTGTTTCTGGAGTCTCAATTCTGTTCCATTGATCTGTGTGTCTATACTTACATCGATACTACACCTTTTTGGTTACTGTTGCTTTGTAGTAAGTTTTGAAATCAGGAAGTGTGAATACTCCAACTTCGATCTTATTTTTCAAAATTGTTTTGGCTATTCTAAGATATTTGTGATTCCATATGGATTTTAGAATCGGTTTGTCAATTTCTACAAAGAAATGAGCTGGGATTCTGATGGAAATTGCATTGAACCTATATATCAATTTGAGGAGTATTGCCACTTAAAATATTGTCTTCTGATCAATGAACACGGATATTTTCCCATTTATTTGAATTTTCTTTAATTTCTTTCAAAAATATTTTTATAACTTTCAGACTATAATTTTTTTTTCTTTTGTACTTCTGAGTTATAACAGCTATCTGGAGCCTTGGTTTTAGTTGTCTGTTGTTGAATTAGGTTGTTATGAATTTCCCTTTGACTTGATTTATTTTCAAGGGTAATAGAAGAAACAGCAACCTTTTGCTCATATTTTTCTCCACTATAATGGTGTTTCCTTGAGAACTTTGTACATCATACTAGAGTGTCTTCATCCTTGGGGATCCTGGGGGAATGATTTTTATATTCTTAATGTTGGAAAGCAAGAGAATGAGGAATGTGAATTCACGCTAAAAATTTACCTTATTTTAGGAAGGAGTCAAAATTATTATATATAACTTAAATTTGATTCTGTTTGGAAATGTGGGTTAAAGCAACATTTTGAGAACTATAAAGGCAATTAAAAATAAAGTAAAAACAGGATGGATTTCTTTCACTGGAGAAAATAAAAGTAAATATAATACATGTGGCAGAGAAAAAAATAGATAAAATATATAAAAGCAACAAAATTTTAAAATAAGATGACTGAGAAAAAACCATCTATAGCAATTATAACATAAATGGCTAAAATTCTTCTTAATAAAAATCAAGAGATTTCTAGAGGGGAATGTGTTTCTTGTGTGTTAAAAATGTTCCAGTTATTGTTTGGACTACTAGTTTCATGGGTAAATTCACTGGAGCTGCATGCTTACAATTTGGGCTTTTTATCTATGAATACCTGTATCTTCTTTAATAAATTCTTTAAAAAAATAAAGAGTTGGGCTAGGCTCAGCAAAAGAAAGAAGAAAATAAGTTAGCTGTAGTAATATTAGAAATAAAATTCAAGAAAAAAGACATTAAGTGAGATATAGAGGAAATTTTCATAAAAGATACAATTTGCAAATAACAAATACTGAGGATGAATATGTGTAGCATTAAATATATATCAAATAAATATATATAAGGAGAAACTGAAAGAAATATTTATTGTAGGGGGGTTACACACAAACAAAGAAATTTTGTACTTCTGTTAGTAAATTAATTCTTATGTATTTTATTCTTTTTGATGGTATTACAAATAAAATTGCTTTCTTAATTTCATTTTCAAATTGTTCCTTGTCAGTGTATAGAAATACAGTTGATTTTTGTACATTGATCTTGTATCCTGCAACTTTGCTGAACTGTTTTACTAGGTCTAATAATCTCTCTTTTAATAGTTCTAATGGATTACTTAGGATTTTCTATATACAAGTTTATGTCATCTGCGAATAGACATAGTTTTTGGTTTTGCTTCTTCTTTTACAATTCAAATGACTTTTATTTCTTTTTCTTGCCTAACTGCTCTGGCTAGACCTCTCAGTAGAGTATTGAATAAAAGTAGTAAGAACAGACATCTCTGTCTTATTCTTAATCTTAGAGTTAAAGCTTTCAGTCTTTCACCATTATGATGTTAGCTATGGATTTTTTTTTTTTTTTTGTAGCTGTCGTTAACAGGTTTAGGAAATTCACTTTTATTACTAGTTTGTTGAATATTTGTATCATAAAAGGGTGTTGGATTTTGTCAAATGATTTTGCTATGTCTATTGAGATGATCATGCGTTACAGTGTAGTACATTAATTCATTTTGTATAGTTTGCTCTTCCTTTCCTAATTCTTTAAAATACGAAGTTAGATTATTGTTTTAAGATTTTTTTTTCTTACTATAAGCATTTAAAGCTATAAATTTCTCTTTAAGTACTGCTTGAGCTGCATCCCATAAGTTCTGGCATGTTTTGTCTTCATTTTAATTTATCTCAGAGTATTTTCTGATTTCCCTTTTGATTTCTCCTTTGACACCTTGGTTATTTAGGAGTGTGTGGTTTAATTTCCACGTACTTGTAATTTCCCCAAATATCTAACCATTGATTTCTAATTTTCTTCCGCATGATTGGAAGACATTCTTTGATTAATTCTATCATTTTAAATTTATTGAAGTTTGTTTTATGGCCTAGAATATGGTCTGTCCTGGAAAATGTTCCATGTGAAGTTGAGAAAAATATGTGTTCTGTCTATACATCTCTGTTAAGTCTATTTGTCTTACAGTGTGTTCTAGTCCTTTATTTTCTTGTTGATCTTCTGCCCACTTATATCCATTATCGAAGTCTCCAAATATTATTATTGAATTGTCTATTTCTTCCTTAATTTCTGTCAGGTTTTGCTTCATATATTTTGGTGCTGTGTTGTTAGATGCATATATGTTCATAATTGTTGTATCTTCCCGATGGATTGAACTTTTATCATTATAAAATATCCCTCTTTGTCTCTAATAACATTTTTTGTTTTAAAGTCAATTTTGTCAGATTTTGTTTTTATTTGAAGTGTGACGATGCTAACCTTATGACTATAGCTGAATAAGATGGGTCTTGCTTTTTACTCATTTTGACAACCTTGGCCTTTAAAATGCAGTGTTTAATCCATTTACTTTAAATGTAGTAATTGTTATGGTTGGGCTTAAGTCTACTTACCGTGTATCCCTGAAAATAAGACCTAGCCAGACAATCAGCTCTAATGCGTCTTTTGGAGCAAAAATTAATATAAGAGCCAGTCTTATTTTACTATAAGGCTGGTTAATATAATATAATATAATATAATATAATATAATATAATATAATGTAATATCGGGTCTTATATTAATTTTTTTCTCCAAAAGACACATTAGAGCTGGTTGTCCAGATAAGTCTTATTTTCGGGGAAACACAGTACTTGCTATTTGTTTTCTATGCCCCCCCCACCTCGTTCTTTGTTCTTTTGTTCTTCTTTTCTTGCTTTCTTTTAAATTATTCAAGGATATTTTTAAATTTTGTTTTGTTTTGCATTCCATTTTATCTCCTCACAATATTGGCTCTTTAGTTATGTCTCTTGGTTATTGTTTTTATTTTGTTTTGTTTCTTCACAGAAGGTTTTTTTGTGGTGCTTTCTCAAGGGATTATGATTAATCACAGTATATGTGCTATGGGTATGAAGGTGTAGAATAATGTGACATATTTGGAAACTGAAGTGTTCTTTGCACCTAGATGTCAGAGATTAATGTGGGGGTTAACATAACCATTAGTTAGACTAGGGTGATGATAATATTTTTCTCTATTAAATACTTATTATGTGCCATCACTGTGGCAACTGCTTTATATACATTCAGTCAAATAATTTAATTCTCACAATGACCTAATGGAGTAGATATGAGAAAACTGAGACTCAGCAACTTTCCAAAGGTCACATAGCAAATAAAAGGCAGATCCAGCATTTAACCCCTGGCAGAAATAGTGGAAACGAAAGGGAAATTATATATTATTGTTGGGGGTGCACCTGAATATTTCTGAGCAGAGGTGAGATGTGAGCAGACTTGTATTTTAGTAAAATCACTCTGGCTGCTATATGGGAAGTGGACTGGAGGATACCAAAACTAGGGCTGAGAAACCGGTGAAGACACTATTGTCACAGCCTCGGTGAAAAATGATGAAGGCCTAAAATTTGATAGTGATAGTAGAGGTAGAAGGGAAAAGTCAAATTCAAGAGAAAAAGATAAATGTATGCACTAGAATCAATATGACCTGATATTGCATTAATCATAAGGAGAGAGAAAAAGGAGCAAACTTGAATGAAAAGTCCCTGCTTAGTGCCTAATGCTGTGCTAAGCTGAGGAAGAAAGAGTTAGTGATCATATCAATTATTATTAATAACAATATTATCATCAGCATATGATGACATATATGTTAGATTATATACTAACGCTGTTGTCATTGATAACATTAGCAATTGTTGTTGTTAATTATACTCTTGTTACCAATAACTTTTTTTTTTTTTAGATTTTATTGGGGAAGGGGAACAGGACTTGTTTTTGTTTTTTTTTTATTATTGGGGAACAGTGTGTACTTCCAGGCTTTTTTTCCAAGTCAAGTTGTTGTCCTTTCAATCTTAGTTGTGGAGGGTGCAGCTCAGCTCCAGGTCCAGTTGCCATTTCTAGTTGCAGGGGACACAGCCCACGATCCCTTGCGGGAGTCGAATGGGCAACCTTGTGGTTGAGAGGACGAACTCCAACCAACTGAGCCATCTGGGAGCTCAGCAGCAGCTCAGCTCAAGGTGCCGTGTTCAATTTTAGTTGCAGGGGGCAGAGCCCATCATCCCTTGCGGGAGCCGAGGAATCAAACTGGCAACCTTGTAGTTGAGAGCCCACTAGCCCATGTGGGAATCGAACCGGCAGCCTTCGGAGTTAAGAGCATGGAGCTCCAACCGCCTGAGCCACCAGGCCGGCCCCACCAATAACTTTTTAGTTGAATATGATAATGGTTAAAATTTACTAAATGCTACCTATTTGCTAGAGATTGTTGTAATTGTTTTCTTTACATACATTATATCATTTAATCCCATAACAGCCTATGAATTAGGTACTATTATTCTAATTTTGCAATTATGGAAGCTGGAGTACAAGGAGGCTAAATAACTTCCCAAAGTAACACAAGGTAGTAAATACTGCAGCCATATCTAATCTAAAGGTGTAGCTATTTTTATTTGGTCTGTATATTTTTTTTTTAATAATTTGTTTTCAACATGTAAACAGAAAGACAATTCACATTTTTTAAAGGTATAGATTTTTAAGCTTCTTTTAAAGAATATGCTAAAATTAGCCACATTTGGACTTAAAGAGCTTTCCATACTAGCTAAGGCATAGGCTCTCATAGGCCTCAATGCCCACCCAACCCGTTAAATCATGTTACTTCACTGTCCTTGGGGGGATGTGAGTCACAGTTTTCAAGGTATAATACATACCTACAGTTCTCAGGGAATTTTGGAGGAAGACAAGCATAGATAAAAAATGAAAAAATAATATAGTTTATAATTTAAAAATACATTTATGAGTGAAGGCACAACATTTTTATAGCGGATGGCTTACACTGAAGAGTGGGTGAAAATAGAATCACAGGTAAGGTTGATCTACTTTATGAAAAATAATACTCTAATAATAATAGTACTCACTATGTCCCAGGCATTGTAATAAACACTTTATATGCATACATCTCTTTGAGTCTTTTCAACAACCCTGTGAAGGAGATGATTACCATCCTCTTTTTACAGATGTGGAAACTGATGCCCCTACCAATTTGATTTATTCAAGGACACACAGCTACTTAGTGAGCTCCTAATTTTTGGTTTAGAACTGAAAATCTGGACAGTTTTCCCATTCTCTAAGGAGTTTGTAAACGAAGGAGGTAACAGTGTGGGAGAGAATTTGCAAGGAGGATTAGTCACAGGTGTTCCAGAGTTGCCTCTAAATAAGGATCTGTTGAATCAAAGATGAGATAGATCAGTAGTGGTGAAAGAGATCCCAAAAGTTAATAGACACTGCAGATTGTTCTGGATTGAAATTGATGTTATTGCCTTGTGGAAAAGTTCCTAGTTCCAATGTGTACCTGACCCCCTGTCCAATATAAAGCTCAGTAAATAACCTGTGGGCCAGTGGAGACCTCACTATTAACTCTGGCCAGTGCATGTTCTATGTCACTAGCCCTGAAGAAACCCAGTTTCTAAAAAGCGATTCAGTTAAACGTTTTTTCTTCAATGGCAGCTATTTATGAACTAGTTTACTGAGAAAATCCCCTTAAGCTGTAGAGAACAATTTATGTAGGAAAGAATATCAACAACATTGTTGATTCACAAAAGTAAAAAATAGCTTCCTTAAATTTTGTCTATATTAATTAAATATATTAAGATTTCCATTAGCTTGTCTTCTTAAAATAGTGGGTTGACAGCATTACCTGGTTAACTGAATGTAAAGCAGCAACTGCCCTGTTGAAAAAGATCTCAATAATGAATGAACCCAATAATGAAGATCCCATGCTGAAACCTTACTGTAATGGGTTAGTTCGTATATTATTGGGAATATTACTAAATATTGGTGGCAGAGGGAATTGTAAGACAGACCACCAGGTTCAGCCTTCTGAAGGGCTCTGAAAAGCTCTGGTCATTGGCAATAATGAAGCAAGAGGACACAAAGGAAGTCAGAGAGCATAGCAAATAGAAGACTCTGCATCTCCAACTCCTTGGGGGATGTTTTTCTCTCTGTATCATCCAGTCTTGAGAGCTTTTTAAAATATTAATTTATTTTAGATATGCTATGGAGACAAATCTGGTATTTTTTCACTTGTATGTGCTGTAACATAACTAGTGTGTCTCTCTCACCTGCGAGGGGTACTACGAGTAACATATTAACAATAATAAATTGAAACTTGCGGAGTTTTGATATAAATAAAGCAGACTCAAGGTTATGCCTTGCATAAGTCAGGATCTCAGCAGAAAGCACGTGACACACTCAAATGACTAAAGAGAATTTAATGAAGTGACTGTTCACAAAAGTGTAAGCATTGTCGTTGGGCACAAAACAGAGTAGAAATGGCGGGGTGTCAATCTGAAGAGGGAGCAGATTATCCAGCACATTCCTAACATGTTAGGCCAACTGCAGTAACAAACAAAATTTCTGGGGCTTAACATAATAAAGGTCCAATGTGAGTCCATGGAGCAAGCAGGTACCTCTGTTCTATGCAGTCATTCATGGACCCAAGATCCTTCCATCCAGTTTGTGCCATGGCCCAAGGCAGAGGTTAGCAAACTTTTCTGTCAAGGGGTAGGTGGTAAATACTTTAGGCTTTGTGGGCCATACAGTCTCTGTCACAATTACCCATCTCTGCTCTTATAGCATGAAAAGAGCCATATATAATAATAAAATTAACGAGTATGGCTGTGTTCCAAAAAATTGTATTTACAAAATTAGGTGGCAGCTGGATTTCACCCATGGACCATAGATTGCCAACCCTGGACTAAGACATCACAATCTTCTTTAGAATCCTCCGTATCTGAGGGCAAATAAGAAGAGAGAAAGTATGTGGAGGACTGGGTGAGTTGTTTTTATGGATCACAACTGAAAGTGGCGTGTAAGAATGGTACCCACATTCCATTGGCTAGAACTTAGTCATATGGCTGCATCTAACTTCAGGTGAGGCTGGGGAACGTAATCTAACCATGTGCTTGGAAAGAAGAGTAAATGGCTGGGTAAACATCTAGCCAATCTCTATCACTTATTACTTCAAACTTTGCACTAAACCACTATTTCCCAAAGGGTGTTATATATATAAAATACATGTACTGGAGACTCTCTAAGGAAAAAAAATTGGGTCTGAGGCCATATTAGATTGGAAAATATGTTTAGTAGATTCTCTCTCTGCTTTGAGATTTACGACGCATATTAACATACCGAAGGCTCTGAAATGTCCTCCACTGTATTATTATTTTTTTAACTTTGGTAAATGCTGCTTTATGATAAATTCACTGGTGCTTATTTGTATTCTGAGAGAGAGATGAAGGGAGTAAGTTTACAAATATTACCAACATAACACCTTCAGCTCTACCACTGGAATATAAGTTATATGATTTCAAAGACTTGTGTCTGTTTCATCCATCAGTGTGGTATCTTCAATGCCTACAATACTGCTTGACACATAGTAGGTGCTCAATAAATGCTGCATAAATGAAATTGTGTACTGCCTGGTAGACTATATTTTCTCTTAGACCCACAGCTAACACAGTTCTCTCTCTCTCTCTCTCTCTCTCTCTCTCTCTCTCTTTCTCTCATTCTCTCTCCCCATCCAATAGTCAATTCTACTTCCAAGCACCTTCCAGTTAGGACAGGCCATTTAGGCCTGTTTAGAGCAGTGGTTCACTAACCTAGATGATTATAAAAATCACTTGCAGAGCTTTTAGAAGAATATAAATTTCCAGATTTCTAGAATCAGAATTCCTAAGGATGGGATTGGGAAATCTGGTACTTTGAAAAACTCAATTTTTAAACCTTCAAATACACAAATATTTGAAGGTTATTAGGTACAACAAGGAACAAAATAGACTAAGTCCCTTATTTCATTGGGTTTGTATTCTGGTGGAGGAATCAGAAAGTAAAATAGTTAAATAAAAATATATTATGACAGGTAGCATTAAGTCCAATGAAGAAAAATAAAACAGTAATGGGGTATAGAATGGCAGAAATGCATATAATATTTTAAGTTGGGTGGTCAGTGAAGGGTGCTGGTTATTCTCTGATTTCCACCACCTCCCCACTCCAACCAATTCACTCTCTACCCTTCTTTGCTTTGCTCTGTGCCTGTGGTAGCCAGTCTCCAAGATGACACCCAGTGATTATCAGTTCCTGCTATCACCCCCTTGTGTGGTCACCTCCCACGTTGACTCAGCATCCTGTCTGTATTACCAACATAATACCATGTTTCCTCAAAAATAAGACCTAGCCGGACAATCAGCTGTAATGCATCTTTTGGAGCAAAAATTAATACAGTAAAATATGACTGGGTATAATATAATGTATATAATCTAATCTAATATAATATAATATAATATAATATACACTGGGTTTTATATTAATTTTTGCTCCAAAAGATGCGTTAGAGCTGATTGTCCGGCTAGAACTTATTTTCGGGGAAACACGGTATCACCAAAGTGACAGTGTGTAATGTTCAAGTCTAGGTTGTAAAAGACATTGCAGCTTCCACTTTGGCCTCTTGGATCACTGACTCTGTGGGAAGCCTGGTGCCATGTCATGTGGGACATGTTAGTGGGACACTTAAACGCCCACATGGGGAAGAACTGAGGTCTCCTGCCAACAACCCACATCAAATGGTCAGTCATGTGAGTGAGCCACTTTTAAAGTGGATCCCCCAGCCCTAGTCAAGCCTTCATATGACTGTAGCCCCAACTGACATCTTGACTGCAGTCTAATGTGAATTGCAGGGCCTGAACCACCAAGATAAGCTGCTCCCAAATTCCTGACTCAGAGAAACTGTAAAAGAAAATAAATGTTTATAGTTTTAAAAGAAATTCAAGTGATTCTGATGCTTAGTTGGGTTTAGAAATGGCTCAACTGTTTGTCATAAACCGTGTCATAAACCGTGACGTCAGATGAAAATGCACATGCATGACACAGAAATTCTTAACAGTGGCTTGTTCTGAGGAAGGAGACTGGAGGGTGTCTGTGGGAGGGGTAGGAGATATGTATGTATATCTCACCAAGGCATGACTCCAATCCTACAAATATATATGTATATCTCCCCCAAGTCGTGACTCCAATTCTACAAATTCTAGGGTTCTAGGCTAAGGGCACTGGGAAACTCAGGCAACATATACAATTAAGGGAAGGATGGGGGGATCCAGTTTCCATTATTAACAAGCATACAAGGTGGTGACTAGGTTTCTTGTGGACTCTCATCTCTTTCTGGGCATACCTCTAGCTCTGAACAAATGCTATGTTATTTTAAGACTACATATCTAAAACTTGACTAAGCTGAGCTATCTCCAAGGCCTAACTAGAGTACCTGATACATAATAGATGCTCATTGAAGCTTACTGAAGTGAACTCAAGGGTCATCAAATTATGAGGACCAGGATACAGAGTTTGGGCCAGACCAGCAATGACAGTGATGCTGTGTTGAGCACAGGCTAGAGAGTTGAGGTAGGACTCTTTGAATGTTCCCCCTTCAACTATTATTTAGATTTATCCTAAGTGTTAGAGCATGGTTAAGGCTGGAAGTGGGAAGCAAGTGGCCCCAAAAGTGAGGACTGCAAAGGCTGGAAACCAGATAGAGGTCTGACTAGTATGCTAAGATATATGAAGAAAAGATAGTGTTGGAATAAGGCACCTATCCTATACCAAAATATCAACGGGTATTAAAAGCAAGATGTTGGTACCGTTTTCCAAGAATCTTGGATATCATGTTAAGTTTCTAAATTCTTGCTGATTCTGATTATAAAATGTCTCTTCCCCAGGCACCACAGAAAAAATCTTTTCGGATGATACTATTTTCTTTCATCTTCCAGTCAGATTAGCCCATATTCTTGAGATCAGCAATTTGTAACCCTTGAAATGCTGAGGAGAAGCATATAAGGCATCACAGATTAGTGGTGTTCACCAAAGAGGAAGATTGTTATGAGTACATATACCCATACAGACTGGAGTTTTTCACTAAATACCAAATCTGGAAAGAAAGAAAACAGACACCTTAATTCCTGAGACAAGCACCATCAAAATGATGGAAAATTCTGCAGTCCAAATCATTCCCTTCTTTATCCCTAGAGATGCTCTTCCCCTTCAACCTAGCTGAGTGAAGAAGGCACTTCCCTACTAATGGCAATTACATTAAAAAGCCTGGAGTTTCCCCTTTGATTACTTGAACTGATACTAAGTCCATGAGCTAACTTGGATGGGAATGATTTCCAATGGACAGACAACTCAGAAAAGACAACTTCCTTGCGCTTTCTTTCCAGTTCACTTACTTAATGCTCTGAAAGTACTTTTGTAAATTGTATCAACAGAGGCTGAAATGCAAGCTTTTTCAAAATGGATCAGAGAACTCGCTCCTGTTTTTACACAGCTGAATGAAACTCTGCCAAGTGCGGATAATAACAATCCTTCTGTGCCTCGGATGGTAAACCCTTACTCTCACCCTTAGAGGAAGCATGAAGTTCTAATTAGTATAATAAATGAAGTAGTTATTACATTTCAAAAACAACACCCCAAATTGCTGCTCCTATGTGAATTACATTGTAGATTCTAACTTTTTCTTTGGTCAGACTGCTTGTCCAGGGAATTTGTGATTAAAAAGGCAGGAGGTTATTTACCAAGTGGATAAATGAGGGGGTTGTTTACTAAAAAATTGACTCAGCACTGGGAACCTTCTCTCTTTACCTAAATACGATTTGATTTATATGCATTTTGAAATTACCTTTGAAAACTAAAATGTCAGGAACATCTGTATTTTAGGGACAATTTTATTAGTGTTTTGTGAACAGTAAATATGTAGAATATCCATTCCAGGTATATGTACCTTGGACAAGTTTAGGCCCCCACAAGTCACTTAGTCTGTCTCAGTTTCTCCATTGTTTATGTAGGATAATAATAGTTTCCTACCTCAGAGAGGTGTTTTGAGAATTAAGCAGTTAGGGAGTTGCTTTGAAGACAAGCTGCCATGTTTTCATGATTCCTTTGTTTCTAGCCTGGCTCAGTTTCTACAGCAGTTAAACGTATAATGTTGTAAATATGCCATATGTGGTTTTCAAGTAATCATACTTTCTTGAACTCCCAATTTGCTTAAAATATTTTCCCACTTCTCCGCCTTTGGTCTGTGTGGGGCTTGGGGTTAATTAGGTCTACAAGCTCTTATCTAAGCCTTTTCGAAGGGCTAATTCACTAGTTTATACTTTTTCAGATTCTTTTTTTTTAAATTAAAGTTTATTGGGGTGACAATTGTTAGTAAAGTTACACAGATTTCAGGTGCACAATTCTGTATTACATCATCTATAAATCCCATTGTCTGTTCAACACCTAGAATCAGTTCTCCTTCCATCACCATATATTTAATCCCGCTTACCCTCATCTCCCACCCCCCACCCCTCTTGCCCTCTGGTAAACACTAAACTATTGTCTGTGTCTATGAGTTTTTGTTTCTCATTTGTTTGTCTTCTTCTTTTGTTGTTTTTGGTTTATATACCACATATCAGTGAAATCATATGGTTCTCTGCTTTTTCTGTCTGACTTATTTCGCTTAGCATTATACGCTCAAGATCCATCCATGTTGTCACAAATGTTCCTATATCATCTTTTCTTACCGCTGAATAATATTCCATTGTGTATATATACCACAACTTCTTTATCCATTCATCTATCGAAGGACATTTTGGTTGTTTCCACGTCTTGGCCACCGTAAACAAAGCTGCAATGAACATTGGAGCACACGTGTCTTTATGTGTAGATGTTTTCAGATTTTTTGGGTAGATACCCAGGAGAGGGATTGCTGGGTCATATGGTAATTCTATTCGTATTTTTTTGAGGAACCTCCACACTGCCTTCCATAACGACTGCATCAGTCTGCATTCCCACCAACAGTGTATGAGAGTTCCTTTTTCTCCACAGCTTCTCCAACACTTCTTAGTATTTGTTTTGTTGATGATAGCCATTCTGACTGGGGTGAGGTGATAGCTCATTTTGGATTTTATTTGCATTTCTCTGATGATTAGTGATGTTGAGCTGTTTTTCATATGTCTATTTGCCATTTGTATGTCCTCTTTGGAGAAATGTCTGTTCAGGTCCATTGACAATTTTTCAATTTGGTTGTTTATTGTTTTGTTGTTGAGTTGCATGAGTTCCTTGTATATTTTGGGTATTAGCCCCTTATCGGAGGCACTGTTTGCAAAAACCTTCTCCCATTCACTTGGTTGCCTCTTTGTTTTGTCGATGATTTCTTTTGCTGTGCAGAAGCTTTTCAGTTTGATAAAGTCCCCTTTGTCTAGTTTAGCTTTTACTTCCCTTGCATTTGAAGTCAAATTAATAAAATGTTCTTTGAACCCAAAGTCCATAAGTTTAGTACCTATGTTTTGTTGTATGCAGTTTATTGTGTCAGGTCTTATGCTTAAGTCTTTGATCCATTTTGAATTAATTTTGGTACATGGTGACAGATAGCAGTCCAGTTTCATTCTCTGCATGTGGCTATCCAATTCTCCCAGCACCATTTATTGAAGAGGCTGTCTTTCCTCCATTGCATGTTTTTCGCTTCTTTGTCAAAAATTATCCGTCCATATGTATGTGGTTTTATTTCTGGGTTCTCAATTCTATTCCATTGGTCTATGTGTCTGTTTTTCTGCCAATACCATGCTGTTTTGATTATTGTTGCCCTGTAGTACAAGCTAAAGTCAGGGAGTGTGATACCTCCAGTATTGTTCTTTTTTCTTAAGATTGCTTTGGCTATTCCGGGTCTTTTGTGGTTCCAAACAAATCTGATGCTTTTTTTGTTTTATTTCTTTTAAAAAAGCCATTGGGATTTTGATGGGGATTGCATTAAATCTGTATATTGCTTTGGGTAATATGGCCATTTTAACTATGTTGATTCTTCCAATCCATGAGCACGGAATGTCTTTCCATGTCTTTGTGTCTTCCTCAGTTTCTTTTAAAAATGTCTTGTAGTTTTTGGCATATAGGTCTTTCACATCCTTGGTTAAGTTTATTAGTGTAAGTTTATAAAATATTAGGTACTTTATTCTTTTTGCTGCAAATACAACAGAAATTTTTTTTTATTCTTTTTCTGAGATTTCATTGGTAGTATATAGGAATGCAATGAACTTTTGTACATTGATTGTGTAGCCGCCCACATTACTTTATTCGTTGATTGTTTCTAGTAACTTTTTGGTGGAGTCTTTAGGGTTTTCTACATATAGCATCATGTCATCAGCAAAGAGTGACAATTTAAATTCTTCATTCCCAATTTGCATTCTTTTTATTTCTTTCTCTTGCCTGATTGCTCTGGCGTGGACTTCCAACGCTACGTTGAAAAGCAGAGGTGATAGGGGACAGCCCTGTCGTGCTATTGAACGTAGAGCAAAGGGGTTCAGTTTTTCACCGTTAATTATGAGATTAGCTGAGGGTTTGTCATATATGGCCTTTATTATGTTAAGGCATTTTCCTTCGATACCTATTTTATTAAGTGTTTTAATCATAAATGGATGTTGTATCTTGCCAAATGCATTTTCTGCATCAATTGATATACTTCTATGGTTTTTGTCCTTCATTTTGTTTATGTGATGTATCACATTGATGGATTGGTGTATGTTGAACCATCCTTGAGCCCCTGCGATTAACCCACTTGGTCGTGATGAATAAACTTTTTAATGCATAGTTGCATTCGATTTGCTAGAATTTAGTTTAGTATTTTTGTATCTGTATTCATCAGACATAGTGGTCTGATGCATTATCAGGTTTTGTACCAGGGTAATGTTGGCCTCATAAAATGAGGTAGAGAGTACTGTCTCTTCTTCAATTTTTTGGAAGAGTTTGAGCAGGATTGGCATTAGATCCTCTTTGAAGGTTTGGTAGAATTCACTAGTGAAGCCATCTGGTCCCGGACTTTTGCTTTTGGGAAGGTTTTGGATGACTGATTGAATTTCCTTACTGGTGATCAGTCTGTTTAGATTTTCCAGTTCTTCATGGCACAGACTAGGAAGGCTATATGTTTCTAAGAACTTTTCCATTTCTTCTAGGTTATTGAATTTGGTGGCATGTAGTCCTTCATAGCATTCTTGGATGATCCTTTGTATTTCTGTGGCATCCGTGATAACTTCCCCTTTTTCATTTCTGATTTTGTTTATTACCGTCTTCTCTCCTTTCATCTTAGTGAGCCTAGCCAAGGGTTTGTCAATTTTGTTAAACTTTTCAAAGAACCAGCTCTTTGTCTGATTAATTTTTTCTATTGTCTTTTTGTTCTCTATTTCATTTAGTTCTGCTCTGATTTTATTTCCTTTCTTCTGCTGACCTTAGGTTTCATTTGTTCTTTTTCTAGTTCTTTAAGGTATAACGTGAGATTATTTATTTGGGATTTTTCTTGTTTCTTGAGATAGGCCTGTAATGATATAAATTTCCCTCTTAAAACTGCTTTCGCTGCATCCCCAAAATTTTGGTAGGATGGATTTTCCTTGTCATTTGTTTCCATGTATCTTTTCATCTCCTCTTATTTCTTCTTTGACCCAGTTGTTCTTTAAAAGTATGTTGTTTAATCTCCACATATTTGTGTTTTTCCCTGCATTCTTTTTGTAGTTGATATCCAATTTCAAAGCCTTGTGATCAGAAAATATGCTTGGTATGATTTCAATCTTCTTAAATTTGCTGAGGCTACCCTATGTCCCAGTATATGGTCCATCCTTGAGAATGTTCCATGTACACTAGAAAAAAACGTATAGTCTGATATTTTAGGATGAAGTGCTCTATATATGTCAATTATGTCCATTTCATCTAATGTGTCATTTAGGGCTGCTATTTCATTATTTATTTTCTGTTTGAATGATCTATCCATAGCTGTCAATGATGTATTTAGGTCCCCTAGTATAATTTTGTTTTGGTCAATTTCTCCCTTTAGTTCTCTTGGTAGTTGCTTGGTATATTTTGGTGCTCCCTGATTGGGGGCAAAAATATTGATGACTGTTATGCCTTCTTGTTGTATAGTCTCCTTTATCATTATGAAATGTCCATATTTGTCTCATGTTACCTTTTGTATCTGAAGTCTATTTCATCTGATATCATTATGGATATACCTGATTTTCTCTGGATACCATTTGCTTGGAGTGTTACTTTCCACCCTTTCACTTTGAGTCTATGCTTGAAGACTTTAAGACAGCATATGGTTGGGTTTAGTTTTTTGATCCAATCTGCTACTCTGTGCCTTTTCATTGGTGAGTTCAGTCCTTTTACATTTAAGGTAATTATTGATATGTGAGGATTTCCTGTCATTCTATCTTTAGTTTTCTGGTAAGGCTGTGTCTACATTGTTTCTTTGCCTTTTTGTTGTTGTGTATTATTTCTGTATGGTGGTATTCTATGATGTTTCCCTCAGTTTCTTCTTTTATTACAGTATATATTTCAGTTCTGGATTTTTCTTGAGTAGTTACCCTTAAGTTTAAGTAAAAGAAAGTTTGATATTTAGAGTATTCCATTTTCTTTAGCACGCTTCCTTTCTCCATTCCCATATTCTGGTTCAGGCCTTTACTCTCCCCCTTTTTATGTTTTGGTTGCCACAAATTGTCCCTGTTGATGGTGGTCGAGTAGCCTCCTTTAGTATTTCTTGTAGTTCAGGGCATGTATTAGAAAATTCCCTCAGCTTCTGTACGTCTGGCAAGGTCTTTATTCCTCCTTCATATCTAAAGGATATCTTTGCTGGATACATTATTCTTGGCTCATAATTTCTCTCTTTCAATAGTTTGAATATTTGGTTCCACTCCCTCCTGGCTTGTAGAGTTTCTGCTGAGAAATCTGATGATAATCTAATGGGCTTTTCTTTGTAGGTTACCGTCTTCTTTTCCCTGGCTGCCTTGAGGATTCTTTCTTTGTCATTGATTTTAGACAGCTTCAATACAATGTGTCTTGGAGAAGTCCTGTTGGGATTGAGGTAATTAGGTGTTCTATTTGCTTCTTGGATTCGAGGATCCAGTTCTGTCCCCCAGTTTGGTAAGTTTTCATCGACAATTTGTTTGAATATATTCTCTGTTCCCTTCTCTTTCTTCTCCTTCTAGTATGCCCATTATTCTTATATTGCTCTTTCTGATGGAGTCAGAAAGTTCTTGTAGAGTTCTTTCATTTCTTTTAAGTCTCAAGTCTCTTTCTTCTTCCATCTGTGTAATTTCCAGGTTTCTGTCTTCGACGTCACTGATTCTTTCCTCCATCTGGTCAACTCTACTACCGAAGCTGGTTATTTCATTCTTAATTTCTTCTATTGAGTTCTTAATCTCCAGAAATTCTATTTGGTTTTTTTTTTAAATTTCAATCTCTTTCGTAAAATGCTCATGTTGTTCCTTGATTGCGTTTCTGAGTTCATTTAACTGCCTGTCTGTGTTTTCTTGCATCTCGTTGAGTTTTTTCAGAACTGCAATCTTGAATTCTCTGTCATTTAAGTCACATATTTCCATATCTTTAAGTTCCTTTTCTGGAGACTTCTCACTTTCTTTCTGAGCTGTCTTGTTGCCTTGGTTATTCATGGCAATTACTGATTTATTATTTCTCTTCCTAGACATCTACAGGAGTGGCTTCTGCAACAGGTTGATAGCAAGAGGTCTTTCTTTTGTTTTCCAATACTTGTTGGTAGAATGTTTTATTTTCTCTCTGACTGCAGCCTTTTATTTCTCTCACACGGTAGTGCTATGTTTTCTCTGCACTATTCCAGCTTGTCACACAATTTGGGGATTCCCTGGGAGATGGGCTTCTCCTCTGTTAATAGTTCACTTGGGTCACAGGGCGCAATGTCCGTGTGGGTATGCGGAGAGCTCTTGAAGTTCCAAAGCTTTTCCTGCACCAGATTCAGAGCCCGTATGTTTCAGCAGTTCTGTTTACTCCTGCAGGGATCCGCCCAAATAGGTGGGGCCAGGGGTGGGGTGAGTTGTGAGAGGCGGCCGAGAGCAATGACTTGACCACCACCACAGCTGGTCCTACTTCCACAGTTCTCTCCCCTCTGCCGGAACTAGTTGGGCTGCGAATCTGTGTCTGCGGTCCACAGTTCTCAGAACAGCAAATATTCTGTTCTTTTGATCTGACACCGCTACTGTTCCGCTTGTAGCACAGGGCCGGTGGGGGTGGGGCGAGCTCCGGGAGGGTAGGGAGGGGGCGGGTAGTCTCAGTGCCTAAGGCTGCCGTTCTCTGCTTGGCAGTGAGGGCTTAAACCACCGTTTTCAGCCTTCTTCCCTCAGTCTTTGTTCTGAGGTCTCTGCCGTGAGCTTTGGGTTCAGCCGTGTTATATGCTGTCCCCTCAGCCCTGTGGGCCATAAGCGGAGCCCTAGCAGTCCGAGTTCTTCCCTCTCTCGCAGCTGCGGTAGTTCCGGGATGCAGCGAGCTCGGAGCACTGAGCTAGGTCTGTGTCCTGCGCCCACGGCTCCATCTCCGTCACCACACTTTTCCCTTCCCTCCTCCCCTGCTCCCGCAATTTCCCACCTTTAGGTGAATTTAGGAGTGAGACTCTTTGTCTTGCTTGTCTGCTGTGCAGGGAGTCCTTTGTGAAGTTATTGTTGTTCGATTAGTTGTAAATTCCAGGGGACCTTTGCAGAGGCTCACCCCTTGCCGCCATTTTGATGACGTCTCTCACTTTTTCAGATTCTAATGAGAACTGATAAGGAGTCATTTTACCTCGTTTTATTTCCCTTGAGGGGGGACATATGTGGGGACAGAGCCCCAGAGAGCTGTTTCCAGGCTCTCGGCCTCATGTGAAAAGGTGCTGGCTCGGGTAGTAAATGGCCGTCAGCTATAACCATTGAACCATTGGCCACTAATATAACTTCCGTGGCTACGGAGGGAAGTCGAGGAGAGTTGAGGAGAGTCGGTCGGTTGGCAGCAAAGCGGACAGCAGGTCGCACGTCGTGTGAATCCAGCCTCCAGTGAGACTGTAGTGGTATGACTTCCCTACCTATGGCTCCGTGGGTGTTCCTTGTGGTCCTAGCCACATCCTGCGTTCTTAGGTGGGGAGCGGGAGGAGAGACCCCGCAGGCCGCCCCGCACAACACGTGGCGCAGTGAGCAGGGTGTGGTGTCGGCCGAAACTCTCCGGAATGTACTGGAGCAGTTTACACGTATAAAAGCTCAGTGTCATAAGCAGGGTACGGTGCCAGCCAAAACCTACCGAAGCATGGTGGAGCGGTTTGTGCATGTTAGAGCCCAGCTTCGGGAGGCCCATGACTAGCGACAATGGGAACGGGAGGCGCGGTCTGCCGGGGAGACTCAAGCCTCCAGCTGGCACACCACCTTCTTGGCCATGGAAGGCGTTGCCTTTATTTTGGTGATCTGATGCGGCCTTAGGCTCCGTGGGTTGTGGACATCTTCTGTGGAGGCCTCCACCCACTCAGACACCTGGCACGGTGAGTGAGATTCCGACCAGGTAGGAATGGCGTCTGACTCTGGGCAGGAGGATGTGTGACCCCCACACAGTGTGTGGTGTCTGGTGGCCACTGTTCTCAGGAGTTGGACCCCCAAGGAGGGGTGGGAGGACATGGACGGCTCTCCGGCCAGCATGGAGAGGGCACTGCAGGCTCTGGCTGAGCGGTTGCCAGAGGAGGCGAAGGCTACAGCCGGCCACGTGGGCTGGATGTTCCTCACGGCCTTGAGTCTCAACACGGAAAATGCGCTTAATGAAATGGCCCAGGTGCCGGACCAGGTGTCCCGGTTGGAGGCGCTGGAAGCTCAGGTCCGCCTGTTAGAAGAGGGGCCCCACAGTGGAGACTCTGAGGCAGAGGCGGAGGAAGCGAGTGGAGACAATATAGCTCCCAACCCCCAAGCCCGGACAATCTTGAAGCAAAGTGTAAAACCTGAGCAGCCTTTGGGCCCCAGGGGCATTGCTGCCAGCAACTCAACTGTGACTGAGTTCACAACCTACACCCCTTACACTCCCACTGAGTTGCAGGAGCTGGGGAGGCAGTACAGAGAGAGCCCTGGAGAGTCAGTCTCGGCTTGGCTATTACGTTTATGCGATGAAGGAGCAGACAACATTCTCTGCTCCCCAGGCAAGATGGAAAAGCTAGGCTTTGTGACAGTGCATCCGTCCCTGCGACAAAGGTTACAGAACTGCCATAGGTTAGCCCACAACCAGGGCAACCATTCTCTAATGGAGTGGCTCACTGCTGCGGTACGCGCAGTATGGGGACAGGATGGCGAGCTGCCGGACACTGTGAGTCAATGGCAGTCATATACGGAACTTACGCAAATCATCCGTGAAATGGGTATGAGACATGCTATTTTCAACCCTAATATGCAGGGGCCGGATGACGAGCTTTTCACAGCCAGCATGAGAGATCTGGTTTTGGATACTGCACCTGTGAGTGCTTTTGGATCCTTGGTTGCTATTCTTACACCTTATGTAGGGCGATGGATCCATGAAGTTACAACTGCCATGGCCACCCTAGGGGATGTTGAAAGCCGGAGGCAAAGGTAGTTAAGACAGGAGGTGCCCACAGTTGAGATCTGGAAGCCCAAACCAAAGGTAAAGGGGCGAGGTCGCGGGCCTCAGAGAGTAACACGCGCACAGATGTGGCGTGATATCGTGGCAGCAGGGGTCGATCAGGAGAAAATAGACCGAAAATGCAATGCACTCCTGCTGTGACTTTGGAAACAGTTGCACCCGGAACAACAATTCCGGAGAAGCCTAAAGGAGAAGTCTGGGAAAGCCCGACCTGTGTCCCTCCAGAACTTCATGCAGCTGCTTGAGGCCGACTCCTTTCAACTTGATTAGGGGTAAGGCCAAGGTACCCAGTCAGAGGGGTATGGATGGGGCCTCTGGCAACAGCAGGAGCATCTCCGGTTGCCAGTGGGATTTTGGTCCCAAATATGGAAAGGAGCGGAGGTCCTCTACTCTCTAATAGAGAAACAGCTGGCTGCTGTGTACGCAGCCCCAGTGGCCACAGAAGCCATCACAGGAACAGCACGGGTGTTGGTTTGAACAACCTATTCTGTCAAGGGGTGGGTCTGTACGTGGACCCAGGGACCCAAAATGGGGGTGGTACAGACCACCACCGTCGCCACGTGGGGTGCCTACTTGGAGCAACATAGCACACTTAGTTCAAGCCCTTTGAGCACAGAGCTACAACAGGTCCTGGGGCCTGTGGAGCTTGTAGCCCAGGCTGATCCAAGCGCTCTGCCTAGAGGGGAGGACTTGGAGCCCTCGCCCTACAAAGAAGGACAGTCCCCAGTACCTGAGGATGCCTGGTTTACCAATGGTTCTAGCCAAGGGGCTGCATCTGTTTGGACGGCATTTGGTGTGCAGCCCAAAACAGACACCATTTTGTTTAATACTGGAACAGGCCAGAGTAGCCAGTGGGCTGAATTACGGGCTGTGTGGATGGTAATCAGCCAGGAGCCCGGGCCCCTAGTTATTTGTACTGACAGCTGGGCAGTGTTCTGGGGCCTAACGTTGTGGCTCCCTACGTGGAAACACCAAAACAGGTTGGTAGGACACCGTCCACTGTGGGGTCAAGCCATGTGGCAGGACCTCTGGGACCTAGGACAGAGAAAGGAGGTAACCCTAATGCATTTCACAGGTCACTCCCCCTTAGTGTCCCCAGGTAATGATGAAGCAGACGCCCTAGCACGGGTCTGATGGTTAGAACGGTCTCCTGCCACTGATGTGGCCCATTGGCTGCATAGGAAATTGCAGCACGCCGGAAGCCAAACCATGTGGCAGGTGAGCAGACGCTGGGGTCTTCCTTTGAAATGGCAGGAGATAGCAGATGCCTGTTGTGACTGTTCCGTCTGTGCCCAGGACAGCCCCCAAAGGCGGAGGCTCCCCTGAGAGACACAGCAGATTACACGAGGGTGGGTGCCCCTCTCTCTCTGGCAAATGGATTACACTGGACCCCTGCCTAAGGCCTGCAATGTGATGTATGCGTTCACAGCAGTGGACACTGCTACAGGGTTGATGTTTGCTTGGCCGTGTCCGGCCACGGATCAGCGGCATACAATGGTCGCTCTTACACGGCTGTGTATCCTCTATGGTTGCCCCCAAATCATTGAAAGTGACAGGGGTACCCATTTTATGGGGCAAGAAGTGCAGCGCTGGGCTGCCAGGATGGACGTGCAATGGTTGTTTCATGCTCCGTATAACCCACAAGCAGCCTGCATGATTGAACGCTATAATGGCCTTTTGAAGCAAGGTCTCTGGGTGTCAAAACACCCTCCCACGATGCGTGACTGGGCCTCGCGTCTATGGGATTTCCTGAGAGTCCTGAATGAGAGACCACGGAAGGGAGGGCCCGCACCAGTAGAAGCTCTGCTACATCGAATGGCCACTCCCATTCAATTACAAGTTACCACCAGTGAGACTCTGTTAAAGCCAGGCTACGGCAGGAATGGAAACATTTTGCTGCCAGCACCCACATGCTTGAAAGCAGGGGAATGGCAGCAATGGACTTGGCCCTGGCAGGTCAAAAGCCCTCACTGTTGGTGGTTGGACCTGATAGCCCCATGGGGTCTGGTTTGACTCATGATTTGCAAGTGATGCCAGGGGTGGTGGCTGAGTGGCCACCGCAAGTGACTGTAGTATACGGAGGTCCCTATACTGGGATTATTTTGTGGGGAAACTATGTGCTCTCACTATGGCCTATTATGGGGTCCCCTGTTCTGTTACATGGTGAAACTATGCAAGGGACCCAAAGCACTGCCATAAAGGTCTGGTAGCACAAACCGGGAAAGGTGCCAGTGGCAGCGACCCTCCTTTCCCAGGACAAAAAGCTAGTGTGTATCCTCCCAGATGGTAGGGATTTGCCATTGTTGGTTCCTAAGACTACCGTTTCTTTTCGTCCGTAGGTGTCAATAGGCTAATATGGCACAGGGACCCTCGCGGAAGACGCTTGTCGTGTAGATTATGAGGCGAGAACCTGTAGGGGTGGAATGTGGGGACAGAGCCCCAGAGAGCAGTTTCCAGGCTCTCGGCCTCATGTGGAAAGGTGCTGGCTTGGGTAGTAGATGGCCGTCAGCTGTGGCTAGTTGGCCGTCAGCTGTAACCATTGAACCATTGGCCACTAATATAACTGCCGTGGCTACGGAGGGAAGTCGAGGAGAGTGGAGGAGAGTGAAGGAGAGTGGAGGAGAGTCGGTCAGTTGGCAGGCAGAAAAGCAGACAGCAGGTCGCACGTCGTGTGGTGTGAACCCAGCCTCCAGTGAGAATATAGTGGTATGACTCCCTACCTATGGCTCCATGGGTGTTCCTTTTTGGCGTATCCATATCCTGCATTCTTATGTGGGGAGCGGGAGCAGAGACCCTGTAGGCCGCCCCTCACGACAACATATTATTTTCGCAAACGTTTGTTTTTTTCAAGCTGACAATATTTGTTAGTTTCACCAATGCTTATGAAGCACCTTTAAGGCCTTTGGGGGATACAAAATAATATAAAAGACACATTTTTAAAGGAGTCAATGGATCTGAGGAGGTTAAGCTAGTTATAAACAACTGTAAGCCACGAACATTATGAATATGAGTGAAGGGACTCTCCAGTAAATGAGCATTGAAATGGGCTTAAGGTGACAGCCATGAGTGATGCAGAGGGCTTGCTTTGGATAGTAATGAACAAGATAAAGTGTGTAGCATGGACTTGGGGGCAATATAATAGGCTTAACTGGGGAAGGAGAGCTTAATCAAAGAAGAGGGTGGGGAAACAGGGAGAGGGAGAGTATAGGGATAAAAGTCCTGGACTGCTGTTCAGGAGAGCTGGGTTTAATCCTCATGCGAACTTCACCATTTTGTAGCTCTTTGAATTTTGGCTTGTCACTTCCTCTTAAGACTTTCCATTACCTCCTCCACATTGCAGAGGTTGGGACTACATAAGGGACTTCCAACCAAGGCAGTTTAGGATTTGAAAGCTTCCTCCGAAAAGTGAGTTTTCAATTTTATATGCATTCAGGTTCTCAAGTTCTCAATAGATCTCATGGCTAAAGAGAGAAAGAAGATTACAGGAAAAAAAGAATGACCCCTAAGAAGGCCCCTCCATTAAAGTTCAGAGCTAGAGTAAGAACAATCAGGTCATGGAGGAAAAAACACATGAGAGAGAAGATTTTGTATCAAGTGTATTAGATAGATTCTTTTGGAGGTGGTATCATGCAGCAGAAAAAAACACAAGTTTTGGACAGACCTGGCTAAGGTTTGAATCCCAATCTATCCACTTACTTGGGATTTCAGGCAAGTTCCATAACCACTCTGAGCCAGAATTTTCTAACTATTAAATTGGAATAATAATACTATGTACTTAGTCTTGTTTTGAACACTAAGTTAGTTAATCTCAGCAAAGCACATCGCACTCACCTGGTTTGTCATAAGCACTCAATAAATGGTAGCCATTTATAGCTCTCAATTACTGAAGCCCTGGTTTGTCTTGACCTTTTAGCTAGACAAGTTAGGTTACACAAAGGGAACTCTTTAGCTCCTCCTTAGAGACTTGGCTTTTATCATCTTTAAATTGAGAGCCTCTGTGTCAGCTTACACAACATCCCCCTCCCCCACACTGTTAGACTTCTTTGGTTCCCATTGCAGACTTCAGCTCCCCTCACAGAAAACATGTTCTGAGGCATCTCTATTTTCAATTTATCGGTAGCTGGATCTACCTGGTCCCAATCAATCTAGATATAGAGAGTTGGACTGTATCCTTCCTTGTTCTCCAAATGCCTGTGGGTGTATCTGATTTAATTCCTGTCAGTGTAAAGAATTTTCACAGAATACTGAGGAAGACATTTCCCATAGTCAGGCAGCCCCGACCACCCTTCCTCTCATTCACAGGGGCTCACTGGGGGCCTTTGCTAGGGTAAAGACTTAGGCTCTGTTACTCAGATATGTTAGGCAAAGATCTGTTTGGTGATTAGTTTTGATTAGATAGGAGTTCCACACAAAAGAGGGCTTGTGCATTTATTGTAGTTAATTAGATTAAGGGAGCCAGGTACTGCTGTGGGAAGCTGCCTCACTGAAAAGAGAGGCCATTCTTTGATGTTGAGAGGCCCATCCTTCCCCAATGAGAAAAATAACTATTGATTTCCTTAATTTTTGCAAAAACACTTGAAAAGTGCTTTAACCAACTCCTTAGCTTAGATAATGCTTGTTTGAGGGTGGGGTTTAAGCAGGTGCAGGGAAAGGAAAGTGCAGATTTTTTTTATTTGTTTCCCTTGATCTTAGAGACAGCTCAACTGACTCCCCTTCCACTGTCCCTGCTTTTCTTCTTTCTCTTTTTTCCACCTTTTCCACACACTCTTCTTCCTCACCTCCCATGCTCCTCTTTTTTTCAAGTAGCACCTCTGTTATGGTCTACATTGATGTAACCCATACCTCCCTATAGCACTCACCCATTTTATTTTTTTGACATCTGCAATCCCTATCATTGTATACACACTCTGCATTCGAGCTCTTCTTCTCCATACTCTTAGTTACTTGTGTGATTGGAAGAAGAGGAATTACATAGGTCATCCAATAAAGTTTATCTTTTAATGCTGTATTTTGCTTAATATCAAAACAGGAGTGTGTCTGATCTTGAAACAGCTACCTAAATAAATTTGGAAGATATGCTGTGAGAAAGACCTAAAAGCATTAAAACCTGAGAAGTGGCTCCCTTTCCCTTCTCTCTTGTTGTCTGTCCACAACTCTGTAGTAAACCTGGACAGTGTCAGCCCTCCAACTGATTCCAAAGATAAGCTAAGTTAAGTGGAGCTGCTCTCTTCCTCCCCCGCCCTGTTCTTCTCTGTTGTTGTTGTTGTTCTTCTTCTTCTTCTTCTCCTTCTCCTCCTCCTCCTCCTCCGCCTCCTCCTTCTCTTCCTCCATCTCTTTCATTTCATCATGTATGGAACATACTTGGTACTGGGTCTGACATACAGTAGATGCTCAATAAATAATAGCTGAACCAACCCCTGGTATTCCATAACCCCTTTTCCTGCTTTCTTTTTCTTCATAATACTAGTCATCATCTCCATGCTATATATTTCAGTTAGTTAGTTTCTTTATTGTTTGTCTTTCCACTCCCCCCTCCTCCCGTACACATAATGTGCACTCCACAGAGGCAGGAGTTTTGTATGTTCACTACTATACCACTAGCACTCAGGATAGTGCCTGATACTTGGTAGCTGCTCAGTAAATACTTGTTAAATAAATTAAGTAGCTTTTGTCTGTCTGCTCTTCTCTGAGGCATTTAAGTGGACACCATGCTGACGGTCCCAGTGAACTCCCTTCTCCAAAGTGAGGAACTGCACCAGCCATCTCACTCTTGGTAACAATTGGACCTATATGAAGGTGAGGAATTACCCATCTGTGGCGACAGAGCCCCAAAAAGCAGTTTCCAGGCTCTCAGCCTCACATAGAAAGGTGCTGGCTCAGGTAGTAAATGGCCATCGACTGTGATCAAATGGCCATCAGCTGTGGCTAGTTTGCCGTCAGCTGTAACCAGTGAGCCATTGGCCATTAATATAACTGCCGTGGCTAGGCTAGCAAAAAAAGGGGGGAGCTAGCAAGAAGATGGTGGCTGAGCCTGCAAGCGGCGCAGTGAGGATTGAGAATGGTGTGGCTCCTGTTTCCTGTTTCTTAAACCCAGCCTCCAGTGAGACCATAGTGGTATGACTTCCCTACCTATGGTTCCGTGGGTGTTCCTTTTTGGCCTAGCCATATCCTGCGTTCTTGTTTGGGGAGTGGGACCAGAGACCCCACATGATACCCTGCATGACACATGGCGTAGCGAGCAGGGTCTCCCGCACGACACCATCTCAACTCAAAGCTATTAAGTCAGCTAAAAGTGCATTGCTCTCAAGCACAGGTTTTTTTTTTTATCTAGATGTCAAGTTCTATAGATAAAATGAGACAACATTTTCCTAGAGAAGATGGATCTTTTCCCACAAGATCCATGATTTGGAACAGATTTGGGGGCTGGCTGAAACAATGTTCTAGAAACTTAAGGCGATCAGCTACACGAGGTTAGGAGAGGAGGCAGAGAGTGTTGAACTCTTGTTTCAAATCTGAGTGATTTTAGCTGCTCCTTTGGAAGAAGGGAATGTTTTTCTTGTATAAAATCTCCAGCCTTGCATCTGGCCTTATTGTCTGTCTTGCTGTGCTTTGGCTCGGAGATGCTACTCTGAATGGAAAACTTTCTCTTTGAATGGATTTTTACTTGAAAACTTCCAATTTACTGGGGCCAATTAGTTGTTGAAATATCACCGGAAACCAGAGTATCTTAAGGTTGAAAGTTTGAGAGGACATTTAGTGTAATGATTTTCAAACTGTAATTCATAAGTATAAGTTAGGTACAATCTCATTCTTTGATAATTAAAACATTGGTTTGGGGAATGGTTGCTCTCATATCTTGCTGGTGGGAGTGGAAACTGATATAGCCTTTTTGCTGGGCAATTTGGCAGCACGTGTCAAAAAATTTCAATTCACGTACTCTTTGACTCATCAATTCTACTTCTTTGAAACTATCCCATAAATATACCATATTTCATCAATTCTGAGATGCACATTGTGGGGACAGAGCCAGGAGTGCAGTTTCCAGGCTCTCAGCCTCATGTGGAAAGGTGCTGGCTCAGGTAGTAAATGGCCATCAACTGTGATTGGATGGCCGTCAGCTGTAACCAGTGAGTCATTGGCCACTAATATAACTGCCGTGGCTATGCTAGCAAAAATGGGGGCTAGCGAGAGGATGGTGGCTGAGCTAGCAAGGGTGGATTGCAGTTAGCAAATGAGGTTGGTTGGCAGAGAAAAGCGGACAGCAGGTTGCAGATCATGTGGCTCCTGCTTCCTGTGTCTCCAACCCAGCCGCCAGCGAGAATATAGTGGTATGACTCCCCTATCTATGGCTCCGTGGGTGTTCCTTTTTGGCCTCACCACGTCCTGCATTCTTATGTGGGGAGCGGGACCAGAGACCCCGCATGCCACCCCGCATTACACACATTAATTTTTTAGATGTACATTTTATGCACATTTTCGAAATTGGGCTGCATCTTTGATTCAATGAAATATGGTACTTTCCCACATTCACAAGAAGTTACTATATGGATTTGTATTGCAGTATCACTTGTAACAACAGTAAGATCAAGAAAAGCATAAATGTCCATAAATAGGAGACTGATTTACTAACATTCATTTATCCCAAATAATATCGTATGTAGCTACTTAAAATAATGATGTTTATCTATATGTAATGATTTGAGAAAAATATCTGAGATATATAATTAGGTGAAAAAATTAAGGTACATATAATTGTGTTCAGAGAAATCTCTTTTGTGCTAAAAATGGTTTTAGTAAGATATTATACACACACACACACACACACACACACACACACACAGTTTTTTTCTGGTAGGATATGCAAGCAACTATTACCTAATGTGTTTTTCTGGGGCCAGGGTTAGCTAGTGGAAGACCTTTACTTTTCATTGTGTACCTTTTTATACAGTTTGGATTTTCCTACCATGTTCATATATTGCTTTGTTTTCTTAAAGACCGAAAGGGGTTTCTTAGAGATGAATTATGGTTCTTTTTTTCCCCTCTTTTATACTTTTTTTGTTTAAAAACACACAATAGATGTTATTTTAAAAAGGAAATTAATAAGACAGCCCCTGTCTTAGTATAGTTTATAGTGTGATAAACCAGAGAACAGATGCTTTACTAGGTCTAATAATAGACAGTTAGTTGAACAAAGTGATGGGTGGGGAGAAAATAAGGGGGAGAAACTGATTAAGTGTCTCCAGAGGTGTCAGGAAAGTGTCACAGAAGAGGTGACATTTGAGCTAAGGCTTAGTAGCAGAGGACATGTGGTAGGACGCATACCAGGAAGAACAGACAGTACGCGTAAAGGCACAGTGGTATGGAAGGGAATCACTTGTTTTCTGAGTGTTGAGAGGTTCCCTGTGGTCAGAGACATATTCATATGTGTCTGTGGGTGAGCATGTAAAGGAGAATGGTGAATAATAAAAACAGATGAGTACATAATATGTGCTAGACATACTATGAACTAGACAATGGGCTAGGTGCTTTCATGTTCACCTCCAGTCCTTCGAAGAGCGTTCAGGAATCTATGGACTTGAGAACAGCAATAGTGGTAAAGACATGGACCAAACTGGGTTTCAATCCAAGCAATTCAGTTTATCTGATCGTTTCTTAAAGGGCTGTCATCACAGGCCTTTAGGAAAGGTGTATATAATATGCTTGACATATAGTCAGCACCCATAAAAGTTACTTATTAATATTCTCATCCTCATCATTCCTTCTCTCCTAAACCCAGCTTTGTGCCTCATATACAGTAGGAACTCAGTGAATCCCCGCTACTGAATGATTTGTGAGAGACTTGGGTAAGGTGTATGGTAGGGCATGATATGATAGAGCTCTCATTTCCTCTTCTCCAACGCAGCGCTAATACCACAGAAGTCAGAACATTTTGCTTAAGAGAACCTAGTACACAAGCATTCTGTATATGTGAGGAGGCAGAACTCTAGGAACATGAACAAAATGGACGGACTTGTATAATCTCTCTGCGAAGCTGATTTTTCCCAAGGCTTTTACACTAGAGATGATAGAATAAAAGGTAAAAATGAAAAGCCACCAATGCAAATCACATTTAAGGTAAAGTCCCTTAGCTGCAATAAACAAGGCAGTGTAGTGCCAACAGCAGGACTGAAGCAGGAAGACCCTAAAACGTGGCTCTTATGTGGTATCATGAAAATTGAAGTTAGAAGTTGAAAGTCCCCGCTTTGTCATTTATTACCACTGTGACTTTTAACAGGCCATTTCCCCTCTGGGAAAATATTCTCTCTCTGTTCTCACCTAGAAAATATGGGAGTTGAGTTACAGTTGGATTAGAATTAGATAGGGTCAGAAAATTGCAGCCAAATCCAGTCTGCCACCTGTTTTTGTAAATAATCTTTTGTGGGAGCACAGCTATGCTCATTGGTAGTGTATTGTCTATGATCGGTTTTGCACTACAACACCAGAGCTGAGTAATTGTGACAGAGACCATACAGCATGCAAAGCTGAAAACATTCACCATTTGGCCCTTTGCAGAAAAAGTTTGCTGACCACTGATTAATGTGTAAGGTTTCTTCCACCTCTGACATTCTGTGATATCTGTACTGCTAAAGACTTAATAAGGCTTTATAATCGTTATAAAGCTTTTATAAGGCTTTTGCAATCGTTACATTCACCATGGAAAACTTTTGTGAAATTTGAAAATGTTCCAGAGGACCTATCTATATATTTATCATTAATGAAGCAAAATACTTTGAAGCATTTCTGTTTGATACATAATTATACTGGTTCTGGGGTGCAGTGGGGAGTAAAATCAGACATGATCTTGGCACTCATGCAGCTTACAGTCTACTTACTGGAAGAGACAGTTTTTAACAGAACCTCACTACGTCTTTCATTTTGGAAAGCAAAGCCAATCAGTTTTTTCATAGTAGGTTGATGACTGACCCGGTTTACATATAGGTTTGTGAGTACCTTATTCATTCATATATTAGTTTGCTCATTCATTCATTCAGCATATATTTACAGATTTTTCATTATGTGTCAGGTGCTGGACTGGCCTAGATGTTAAAATATACTAATGAAAAAAAAAAAGGACAGAGTTCTTGTCCTCGTGAAGCTACATTCTATTGGGGGAGATACATATTAATAAAAACTAATAAATATATGATTATCAACTGTAATAAGTCCTCTGAATAAAAGACACACAGTCATATGGCAGCATATAAGAAAATAATATGGGATGGCCAGTTAGCTCAGTTGGTTAGAGCATGGTGCTAGTAGCACCAAGGTTACCTGTTTGTTCCCAACATGGGCCACTGGGAGTGAGCTGTGCCCTCCTGAAAAAATAAAATAAGGATGTCACCAAAATGGCAGCATGAGGTGAGCCTCTGCAAAGCTCCCCTGGAATTTACAACTAATCGAACAACAATAACTCCGCAAAGGACTCCCTGCACAGCAGACAGGCAAGACGAAGAGGCCCACTACTGAATTCACTGAACGGTGGGCGAATCGCGCTAGGAGGGGAGGAGGGAAGGGAGAAGAGTGGAGACGGAGCAGCGCGGGTAGGCGCAGGACGCAGACATAGCTCAGTGCTCCGAGCTCCCTGCATCCCGGAACTATCGCAGCTGCGGGAGAGGGAAGAACTCGGGACTGCTAGGGCTCCGCTTATGGCCCACAGGGTGAGGGGGCAGCGTATAACACGGCTGAACCCAATGCTCACGGCAGAGACCTCAGAACAAAGACTGAGGGAAGAAGGCTGAAAACGGTGGTTTAAGCCCTCACTGCCAAGCAGAGAACAGAAGCCTTAGGCACTGAGACTAGCAGCCCCCGCCCTACTCTCCCGGAGCTCGCCCCGCCCCCACCTGCCTGTGCTAGAAGGGAAACATTAGCAGTGTCAGATCAAAAGAACAGAATATTTGCTGTTCTGAGAAATGTGGACCGCAGACACAGATTCGCAGCCCAACTAGTTCCGGCAGAGGGGAGGGAGCTGTGGAAGCAGGACCAGCTGTGGTGGTGGTCGCCACCATTGCTCTGGGCCGCCTCTCACAACTCACCCCACCCCTGGCCTCACCTATCTGGGCGGATCCCTGCAGGAGTAAACAGAACTGCTGAAACACACGGGCTCTGAATCTGGCGCAGGAAGAGCTTTGGAACTTCAAGAGCTCTCCGCATACCCACACGGACATTGCGCCCTGTGACCCAAGCGAACTATTAACAGAGAGGAGAAGCCCGTCTCCCAGGGAATCCCCCCATTGTGTGAGAAGCTGGAATAGTGCAGAGAAAACATAGCACTACCATGTGAGAGAAATAAAAGGCTGCAGTCGGAGAGAAAATAAAACGTTCTACCAACAAGTATTGGAAAACAAAAGAAAGACCTCTTCCTATCAACCTGTTGCAGAGGCCACTTCTGTAGATGTCTAGGAAGAGAAATCATAAATCAGTAATTGCCATGAATAACCAAGGCAACAAAACAGCTCAGAAAGAAAGTGAGAAGTCTCCAGAAAAGGAACTTAAAGATATGGAAATATGTGACTTAAATGACAGAGAATTCAAGATTGCAGTTCTGAAAAAACTCAACGGGATGCAAGACAACACAGAAAGGCAGTTTACTGAACTCAGAAATGCAATCAAAGAACAACATGAGCATTTTACAAAGTAGATTGAAATTTTAAAAAAGAGCCAAATAGAATTTCTGGAGATTAAGAACTCAATAGAAGAAATTAAGAATGAAATAACCAGCTTAGGTAGTAGAGTTGACCAGATGGAGGAAAGAATCAGTGATATCGAAGACGGAAACCTGGAAATGACACAGATGGAAGAAGAAAGAGACTTGAGACTTAAAAGAAATGAAAGAACTCTACAAGAACTTTCTGACTCCATCAGAAAGAGCAATATAAGAATAATGGGCATACCAGAAGGAGAAGAAAGAGAGAAGGGAACAGAGAATATATTCAAACAAATAGTCGATGAGAACTTCCCAAACTTGTAGAAAGAACTGGATCCTAGAATCCAAGAAGCAAATAGAACACCTGATTACCTCAACCCCAACAGGCCTTCTCCAAGGCACATTATATTGAAGCTGTCTAAAATCAACGACAAAGAAAGAATCCTCAAGGCAGCCAGGGAAAAGAAGACGGTAACCTACAAAGGAAAGCCCATTAGAGTATCATCAGATTTTTCAGCAGAAACTCTACAAGCCAGGAGGGAGTGGAACCAAATATTCAAACTATTGAAAGAAAGAAATTATGAGCCAAGAATAATGTATCCATCAAAGATATCCTTTAGATATGAACGAGGAATAAAGACCTTTCCAGACATACAGAAGCTGAGGGAATTTTCTATTACACGACCTGCACTACAAAAAATACTAAAGGAGGCTATTCGACCACCATCAACAGGGACAATTTGTGGCAACCAAAATATAAAAAGGGGGAGAGTAAAGGCTTGAACCAGAATATGAGAATGGAGAAAGTAAGTGTGCTAAAGAAAATGGAATACTCTAAATATCAAACTTTCTTTTACTTAATCTAAGGGTAACCACTCAAGAAAAATCCAGAACTGAAATACATACTCTAATACAAGAAGAAACTGAGGGAAACATTATAGAATACCACAATACAGAAATAATACACAACAACAAAAAGGCAAAGAAACAATGGATACACAGCCTTACCAGAAAACTAAAGATAGAATGATGGGAAATCCTCACATATCAATAATCACCTTAAATGTAAATGGACTGAACTCACCAATAAAAAGTCACAGAGTAGCAGATTGGATCAAAAAACTAAACTCAACCATATGCTGTCTCCAAGAGACACATCTGAGCTACAAGGACAAGCACAGACTCAAAGATAAAGGGTGGAAATTGACACTCCAAGCAAATGGTACCCAGAGAAAATCAGGTGTAGCCATAATGATATCAGATGAAACAGACTTCAGGGTGAAAAAGATAACAAGAGACAAAGATGGGCATTTCATTATGGTAAAGGGGACTATACAACAAGAAGACATAACAGTCATCAATATATACGCCCCCAATCAGGGAGCACCGAAATATACCAAGCAACTACTAACAGAACTAAAGGAAGAAATTAACCAAAACAAAATTATACTAGGGGATCTAAATACATCACTGATAGCTATGGATAGATCATCCAAACAGAAAATAAATAAGGAAATAGCAGCCCTCAATGACACATTAGATGAAATGGACATAACTGACATATATAGAGCACTTCATCCTAAAACATCAGACTATACATTCTTTTCTAGTGTACATGGAGCATTCTCAAGGATAGACCATATATTGGGACATAAAATCAGCCTCAGCAAATTTAAGAAGATTGAAATCATACCAAGCATATTCTCTGATCACAAGGCTTTGAAATTGGATATCAACTGCAACAAGAAAGCAGGAAAAAACACAAATACATGGAGATTAAACAACATTGTTTAAAGAACGACTGGGTCAAAGAAGAAATTAAAGGAGAGATCAAAAGATACATAGAAACAAATGACAATGAAAATACATCCTACCAAAATTTTTGGGATGCAGTGAAAGCAGTTTTAAGAGGGAAATTTATATCATTACAAGCCTATCTCAAGAAACAAGAAAAATCCCAAATAAATAACCTCATGTTACACTTTAAAGAACTAGAAAAAGAAGAACAAGTGAAACGCAAGGTCAGCAGAAGAAAGGAAATAACAAAAATCAGAGCAGAACTAAATGAAATAGAGAACAAAAAGACAATAGAAAAAATTAGTATGACAAAGAGCTGGTTCTTTGAAAAGATAAACAAAATTGACAAACGCTAAGCTAGACCCCCTAAGATAAAAAGAGAGAAGACACTAATTAACAAAATCAGAAATGAAAAAGGGGAAGTCATCACGGATACCACAGAAATACAAAGGATCATCCAAGAATACTAAGAAGGACTATATGCCACCAAATTCAATAACCTAGAAGAAATGGACAAGTTCTTAGAAACATATAGCCTTCCAAGGCTGAACCATGAAGAACTGGAAAATCTAAAGAGACCAATCACCAGTAATGTAATTGAATCAGTCATCCAAAACTTTCCCAAAGGCAAAAGCCCGGGACCAGATGGCTTCACTAGTGAATTCTACCAAACCTTCAAAGAAGATCTAATACCAATCTTGCTCAAACTCTTCCAAAAAAATTGAAGAACAGCCAGGACTCCCTAACTCATTTTATGAGGCCAACATTACCCTGATACCAAAACTTGGTAAGGACAACACAAAAAAAAGAAAACTACAGACCAATATCTCTGATGAATACAGATGCCAAAATCCTAAACAAAATTCTAGCAAATCGAATGCAACAATGCCTTAAAAAGATCATTCATCACGACCAAGTGGGGTTCATGCCCGAGGCACAAGGATGGTTCAACATCCGCAAATTCATCAATGTGATACATCACATAAACAAAATAAAGGACAAAAATCATATGATTATATCAATTGATGCAGAAAAAGCATTTGACAAGATACAACATCCATTTATGACTAAAACACTTAATAACATAGGTGTAGAAGGAAAATACCACAACATAATAAAGGCCATATATGACAAACCCTCAGCTAATCTCATAATTAATGGTGAAAAACTGAAGCCCTTTGCGCTACGTTCAGGAACACGACAGGGCTGTCCCCTATCACCTTTGCTTTTCAACATAGAGTTGGAAGTCCTTGCCAGAGCAATCAGGCAAGAGAAAGAAATAAAAGGCATCCTCATTGGGAATGAAGAAGTTAAATTATCACTCTTTGCAGATGACATGAGGCTATATATAGGAAACCCTAAAGACTCCATCAAAAAGCTATTAGAAACAATCAACGAATATAGTAAAGTTGCGGGCTACAAAATCAACATACAAAAGTCCATTGCATTCCTGTATACTAACAATGAAATCTCAGAAAAAGAAATACAAAAAACAATTCCTTTTGCTATTGCAGCAAGAAGAATAAAATACCTAGGAATAATCTTAACCAAGGATGTGAAGGACCTATATGCTGAAAACTATAAGATATTTTTGAAAGAAATTGAAGAAGACACAAAGAAATGGAAAGACATTCCATACTCATGGATTAGAAGAATCAACATAGTTAAAACGGCTATATTACCCAAAGCAATATACAGATTTAATGCAATCCCCATCAAAATCCCACTGGCATTTTTTAAAGAAATAGAACAAAAAATCATCAGATTTGTTTGGAACCACAAAAGACCCCGAATAGCCAAAGCAATCTTAAGGAAAAAGAACAATACGGGAGGTATCACATTCCCTGACTTTAGCTTGTACTACAGGGCTACAGTAATCAAAACAGCATGGTATTGGCAGAAAAAGAGACACATAGAACAATGGAATAGAATTGAGAACCCAGAAATAAAACCACATAAATATGGACAGATAATTTTTGACAAGGAAGCTAAAAACATACAATGGAGGAAAGACAGCCTCTTCAATAAATGGTGCTGGGAGAATTGGAAAGCCACGTGCAAAAGAATGAAACTGGATTGGTATCTGTCCCCATGTACCAAAATTAATTCAAAATGGATCAAAGACTTAAGCATAAGACCCGACACAATAAACTGCATAGAAGAAAACATAGGTACTAAACTTATGCACCTTGTGTTCAAAGAGCATTTTATGAATTTGACTCCATAGGCAATGGAAGTAAAAGCTAAAATAAACGAATGGAACTATATGAAACTTAAAAGCTTCTACACAGCACAAGAAACCATCGACAAAATAAAGATGCAACCAACTGAACAGGAGAAGATTTTTGCAAACAGTGCCTCCGATAAGGGGCTAATATCCAAAATATGAAAGGAACTCATGAAACTCAACAACAAAAAAAAACCAAACAACCCAATTGAAAAATGGGCAGAGGACCTGAAGAGACATTTTTCCAAAGAGGACATACAAATGGCAAATAGACATATGAAAAAATGCTCAACATCACTAATCATCAGAGAAATGCAAATAAAAACCACAATGAGATATCACCTCACCCCAGTCAGAATGGCTATCATCAACCAGACAAATAGTAACAAGTGTTGGAGAGGCTTGGAGAAAAAGGAACCCTCATACACTGTTGGTGGCAATGCAGACTGGTGCAGCTGTTATGGAAGGCAGTGTGGAGGTTCCTCAAAAAATTACGAATAGAATTACCATATGACCCGGCAATCCCTCTCCAGGGTATCTACCCAAAAAATCTAAAAACATCTACACATAAAGACACCTGTGCTCCAATGTTCATTGCAGCTTTGTTTACGGTGGCCAAGACGTGGAAACAACCAAAATGTCCTTCGATAGATGAATGGATAAAGAAGTTGTGGTATATATACACAATGGAATATTATTCAGCGGTAAGAAAAGATGATATAGGAACATTTGTGACAACATGGATGGATCTTGAGAGTATAATGCTAAGCAAAACAAGTCAGACAGAAAAAGCAGAGAACCATATGATTTCACTGATATGTGGTATATAAACCAAAAACAACAAAAGAACAAGACAAACAAATGAGAAACAAAAACTCATAGACACAGACAATAGTTTAGTGGTTACCAGAGGGTAAGGGGGTTGGGGGTGGGAGATGAGAGTAAGGGGGATCAAATATATGTTGATGGAAGGAGAACTGACTCTGGGTGGTGAACACACAATGTAATTTATAGATGATGTGATACAGAATTGTACACCTGAAATCTATGTAATTTTAGTAACAATTGTCACCCCAATAAATTAAAAAAATAATAAAAAAGTAAAATAAATAAAATAAAATAAAATAAAATAAAATGATCATACACCATTTTCAAGTGGGATTCATTCCTGGTTGAATGAAACCTATTTTTATTTTAAAAAATTAACTGTATGGACCTTGACCAGCATTTGTTTCCTAATAGAATTGAATAGATAAGACAAGAATAGAATAGGATGAAAATTTCCAACTGTATTACTGGAAATAATTGTTTTGTGAAACTATGTAAAATGCATTTGTTACTGTCTCAGTCCAGAAATTGAGAATCACTGATCTGAATGATCTGCCTTTGCTGTATATAATTACAATTTATCAGATAACAGCTCTGGTCTCGTTTCCTGTCTATAAAATCACAAGGATGAGTTCTTCAGGTCTTTTCTAAGTTTCTTTCATGTTCTTTTCAGAGGAAGCATGAGAATAAGTGGGAGAGCAGCAGCCAGCATTTACTGAACGCCTGCTCAGGTGCCAGACATTGTACAATGTGCCTTTTGTAAATCAAACCATTTAATTCTCACAGCATTCCTACAAGATAGACATAATTCATTATCCCCTTTTCAGATAATGATATTTGAAGCTCAAAGAGGTTAAGGAACTGGCTCAAACTCATACATCCAGTAATTGTTTTCTTGCCTAAATAGTAACAACATAAACACAAATAAACTCAATTTGTTACTCTCTGGTCATTCAACAGATATGTTAGAAATTAATCAAATCTGTGATGCTGGTTGAAAACCCGCTAGGTTTCTATCACCTGTGTGATGATCTAAGTTCTATAGGCCCTTCAGCTGAGTCCGTCTCTCTCTCTCTTTTCCTTTCTAGAAAACAGTGTTTCTTAATTCCTGAGCTGTTTGGATAGAATTGGACCCATTTAATTCCAAGGTGGCAAAACTCATTCTTTGCAACTGAAAAGAAAGCATCAAAAAATATGACACTGATGTTACACTATCAGTTCCCTAGCCCTGCAAATCTCCAAGAAAGAATCTCTAAAGACAGAAAATTTGACTCCTGGAGGCTCACAATAGGCAATAACAGAGTGATCAATTCTCCAGGCTAAGAGATGCAAACAAAAGATGTATCCCAAGTGAAAGTACAACAGCAAAGCCTCTGGGAGGAGACTGATGCTTTCATTAAGAGACTCAAACCGGTTCCATTTAATTTTCTCAAACAAAATAGATTAGCAGGTGCCTCCCATATTCATACTCGAAGAATTTCATTATTCTTTAACATACAATGAGAATGGAGGGGACAGGGAGAAATCCTTCAATGACTAAATAAAAAAAAATAATAGTGTTTTCGTTCAGAGAATTATAATTCTAAAGACCGACTTTCCTTAGCCAGATAATGAGATGCAGTTAAAGAGACTTGAGTAATGTGAAAATAATTTCACAAATGCCACTTTATAGGACCCTGTGGTTTAAAGTGGCAATCTGCAGCATGATGTAATGAAAAATTACTTTGGAGTGGGAATCATAAAAACTTGGTTTGGAAACTGTCTCTAATCCAAGTTTGGATGACCTTGGGAAATTAGCTTCATTTCTGTGAGCCTCAGTTTCCTCATCCTGTAAAATCGGAATGAAAACAAAACACCTGACCTAACTCTCAGTGTTATTGTGAGGGTCAGATGACAATAATGCATAGGAAAATGTGTTTTATAAACTGAACACTTCTATGACTCTGGATGGTGAGCACACAATGTGATATATAGATGACGTGTTATAGAATTGTACACTTGAAACCTCTGTAATTTTACTAACCATTTTCACCCCAATAAATTTAATTTTAAAAATATTTTTTTTTTAAAGTGTGAAGATGATACATCAAATTCTTGCTTAAGAATTTATAATGGAAAGTCCAAATTTCTCAGAAGAGTTTTTGGTGCAACTAAAAATTTGGTCCTCCCAAACCTACTGAATCAGCTTCCACATTTTAACAAATTCCCCACTGCACATTACTGTTTGATAAGTGTCGTCCTACACAGCTCCAGCCCTCACTCCCTTCTCCCTTCTCCAAACTTCTAGAGCACTTAGGGCTGTTTGTCTTACTAGTGAATTGCTTTCTAGTTAAACTATTCTTTTTAACTTCGAGATTGTAAGCACTCTGGGGGCAGCTATATACTTAATGATTTTTGTATTTAGGAATCTTTTCTTGCCTGCTTTCAATTCCACAGAGGTTTATTGTGGGGCCCTCTCTCTCTCCCTCCCTCTCTTCCTCCTTTCTTTCCTTCTTCCTATCTCTCAACATTTCCCAAACATTAAACTGTTCCAGACACTGCACTAGTTTTTGGGACTATAAGGATAGCTAAGACAAAGCCTCTGCCTTTGAGTTTAGTGGAAATACATATCATAATAAGAAAGTAACTTTAATAAAGGTTTGTTAATGCTATAGCAATGTTGTCCCTGGAGTGCTATGGAGTGATTGACTAATTTGGTGAGGAGATAGGAAAGGCTACAGAAAGAAATTAGGGTTAAATTTGGAAGTTGAGTTTGAACCCCCAAGTAGACAGGGGTCTCCCATACAGAGGAAACAGCATAAACACATGCGTGCACGTGCACACAGTATGTTTAGGTAATGGTAAGTAGTCAGGTGTAGCTACATCATGTGGGATATATGTGCGTGCTGGGGTGAGGGGCAGAGGAGTCTGGATGGCTGGAGATAAGACTTGAAATTAGGCTGGAAGTCACAATACAAAATGTCCTATATAACATGTATCACTCTAAGGAACTTAAGTTTTTTTTTTCTTTTATTAGAGAATGGGGAATTCTCAGTGATATTCAGATATTATTATCTCGTAGCAAGTGCTCAATCAAACTCCCTTGAATTGATTCTGGAAATAGAGAAAAGGATCTCTTCAAGGATGTAGGCAAAGTGACCTTTAATTTGCTCTGGATTCTGTGATCTTAATTATGATTATCAAGGGGCTGCCGTGATGAGGGAGGGCAATGCTCCTGACTGAAGAGACATCCATCTCAGAATGACAAAGTCAAACCACAACTTTGAAGTCTCAGAACAAATGATCTGAATTAAATGTGGGTTATTATTTCATCAAAACCTAGCCAGAATGTCTGATATGAGTGAAGAACCATTGAAGGCCCCCTTTACAGGTAGCTGGTATGCAGGTGTCTGGAAAGTGAAGGTGCAAGTACATGTGCTTGGTATTGAGAAAAGCTTGCAGCTGTGAAGATGAAGACTTGTGGTTTGGGGTCTGGACACCCAGCTTCCAAGCCTTGTTCTTCTAGGTACTAGCTATGGGGGTGGTCCATAACTAGTGGGACAAGTTATGCCTACGTTTGGGAGTTGAAAAGAGGCCCCTCCAACTTTTTTATTTTTGTCATCTGTTTCCCTACTTGGGAAAGATCTTGCTGTATGAAACCACCAGGGCAGCTGTGGTGCTACACACCTAACTGCCCACTATATTCCTTACAGGAACTTGCTTTGTTGACTTAACTTTTTAGGAACATCTAAAGAGGTTCTGATCATCCCAGATGAAGAGATTTATGAGAGATTGTAGAATGTCAGTTGGTTTATGGTGGAGTCACAGACTTTCAACGCTCAGAGGGAATGGGGGAAAATATCACTTACCTAACCAAACCCCTTCCACAATATACCTACCAAATAATAACCCCACTTCCTGTTTACACTCTTCCAAGAGGCCCATGTTCCCTCCAGCTACACTTCACTCTCTCCTGTGCTAGTGCAATTCTCTTCAGCTGCTCTGAGTTTGAGGAGGTTCATCCTTGTTTTGAGATACTGTAAATATCACATTTCACCAAGAGAAGTAAACATAACATAGTCTCTAGACGACGAGACTTGATTGCCCTACATTCTTTTGCACTAGTTAGATCATACCTCAAAGTTTAAGGATAATTCAGGGCCATGAGATTTAACATATATGCAAGGCACCTGATTTGTCTTCATAAGAAAGTGGCTTGTAAAGTGAAGGCACAGATGAAGAAACGGGCTGTTGAAACTGGAGAAGAGAAGACTTCTGGAGCAGGTCAGCTGTCTTTAAATATTTGAAGGGTTGTCATGGGGAAAAGAGATTAACCTTGTTCAATATAGACACAAGGACTAATTGCTAAGATCAATAGGTTGAAGCTACAGGAAGTAAATTTCAGTTCAGTATGAAGAAAAGCTGTCTTGTAGTCTGAATTCTCCAAAGCTACAATAGGCCACCTGGAGAGGGAAGGAGTTCCCAATAACTATAATTATTCCACTAAAGGCTGAATGGTTTTTTTGTTGTTATTATTGTTGTTGTTTCAAAAATAGAGAGGATGTTGTAGAAGACATTTCAGCATTGAATTGAGAGGCCAGACCGCTTGCCCCCCTTGGTGAACACTGAAATGCTCTCAGAAAATCTTGAAGCTTCAGGGAATCACTTGAAAACCACTGGACTAGATAACCTTTATGTTCTAGTTTATCCCTATGATCATACATCAATATATCTATAGATTTTACCCGTTTGTCCAGGTTCTAAACTTTTGTGATCTGCTTCTCCGCTACCTTTTTGAAGTTTTTCTTAAACTTGTTTTGAGTGGGGAGCTTCATGTTGTCTAGTAGATTGTATTTCTTGGGTTTCCAAACCAGATGGAGCCTTGAGCCAAATGCCCTTTTCCACAAAAGCAGGCACAAGATTTCCCAGGGAGTTATCATAGTTATAGAATGCGTTCTCCCCTGCCCTCTCTCTCTCTCTCTCTCTCTCTCTCTCTCTCTCTCTCTCTCTCTCTCTCTCTCTCTCTCTCTGTCTCTGTCACACACACACACACACACACACACACACACACACACAGAGCTAGTTTGATGAAATTGAATCCAGAGATACCAAATGATTGGATCCAGGAATGGATCCGGAAGAACATATGAGGTCGAACAATTAAGTTCACGAACTCATCCTAGAAAATGTGCTACATACCTCATTGCTGAATATCACTACGGATACCTTCGAAGTACTCCCTTTGGGAAGCTAGGCGCCAATGGCAGCTCCTAGTCTACCCTTCAAAGCAATTTTGGAACTCTTTTTCTGGAATGGCCATCAGAGCTGTTTGGTATCGCCCTTGAGGTCCTGAATGTCATCAAAATGTCTTCCTCTCAATATTTCCTTCATCTGCGGGTAAAGAAACAAGTTATTGGGGGCCGGATCAGGTGAGTAGGGAGGGTGTTCCAATACAGTTATTTGTTTATTGGCTAAAAACTCCCTCACGGACAGTGCCGTGTGAGCTGGTGCATTGTCGTGATGCAAGCACCATGAATTGTTGGTGAAAAGTTCAGGTCGTCTAACTTTTTCAGGCAGCCTTTGCAGCACTTCCAAATAGTCAACTTGGTTAACTGTTTGTCCTGTTGGTACAAATTCATAATGAATAATCCCTCTGATATTAAAAACATCGTTGCCACAAGTTTGCAAACTTAATTGTCCGACCTCATACACTTCATTATTAATGGTGTGGCTTGAATTTCTGAAGAGATTATAAACCTTTCTTTTCCTCTCATATACTCCCACTAAATATTTATTGAATTAATTTATTTAGAAGTATTTGTTAGTAAGATAAATCTATGGTTTCTAGATATAAAAGAATATCTGATGGTATTTTTTATTTCTTTTATCTCAAATTAGTGAGGTTTCACTGGCCTCTGAAGCCGCTGTGATTTTAATGCATGAGACTTAAGATGACTGTTGCTCCCGGGCTCTCTCCTGTAAAAGATTCTGTGATGTCCTTTATGCATGCATCCAGGTCTTATGACTTGGAAGTTCCATCCAGCTTCCTTTAAAATCTCTTGGCTAAAATCAAGTGCTGTCCCAGGAATGACTTAGTGCACTGGGTTTGGGAGACAGGGCTTCCTCTCTTGGATGGCTGAGTTACTCCTTTAATCTATTTACTGCAAATGTTCGTTGCTTTGGAGCTTTGGGATTCTTCAGCATAAAAGCCCTCAGTAAATGTGTGTTATTGTTATGATAACCAGTATGGCTTCCAGAGTGAGATAAATTTGTCTCCTGGTTTCTGCTTCTCATTCCTTCCTTCTCTATCCTTTCCTTTCTCTCTCTAGATAATTTTTTTGTGTTAGAGAAACCATTTATTTGTGCAGTTAATTAAGCTGAGTACAGTGTGATTGGCATTAGCAACCTTTCAGGTTGTAACTGCTAAAGGATAAAGTCATTAGAGCTGGGGGTTCATACCATAAATATATTATTTTAATCAAACAGAGGGAAAAAAGTCCTTGAAAACAAAATTAAAAGTGATAGCAGAAAAATAATTAAATACTGCATGGAGGGATCTTGGGGACTGGTTTCCATAAAATTAAAAATGGTAAATCAATGTTTGCAATATCCTGCAGACTATCATCATGATAGCTTTGGCTTTCAGGTTCCTATAGGATGGCAGTCAGACTACTTACTGGGAGCACAAGACCTCCCTAATCTCGCCCCAGACTAGTTTTCCAGACTCATTCATTCCTTCTCTCTCCAATGAATCATTTTTATCCCTCCTTGCTTATGACGTCCCCTGCTTCTTAAGTCATAACCCATGGATCCTTCAAGAGTTCAGGTGACAACACCTTCATTAAACTGTCCTCACAATGCTTACCCCAAAACATCTATCTCTGTTCCCTCTTCTGAAATCCTATATGCCTGTTTACATTTTCATTTGGCATGTCACAGTTTAGGGCAGTAAATTCTACTACAGTTGTGGGGACAGAGCCAGGAGTGCAGTTTCCAGGCTCTCGGCCTCACATGGAAAGTTGTGATTGGATGGCCATGAGCTGTGGCTAGTTAGCTATCAGCTGTAACCAGTGAGCCATTGGCCACTAATATAACTGCTGTGGCTATGCTAGCAGAAAAGGGGGGCTAGCAAGAAGACGGCGGCTGAGCTAGCAAGAGCAGATTGCAGTTAGCAAGTGAGGTTTGTTGCCAAAGAGAAGTGGACGGCAGGTTGCGGATCGTGTGGCTCCTGCCTCCTGTGTCTCCAACCCAGCCACCAGGGAGACTATAGTGCTATGACTCCCCTACCTATGGCTCCGTGGGGTTCCTTTTTGGCCTCACCATATTCTGCGTTTTCATGTGGGGAGCGGGACCAGAGACCCCACATGACACCCTGCATGACAACAGTAGTTCCCCCCTTTTTCATGGAGGATACATTCCAAGACCCCCAGTGGATGCCAGAAACTATGGATCGTACCAAATCTTACATGTACTCTCTTTTACCCATGCATACGAGTACATACCTTTCTCCTTAATCAACTTCTTCAACTCTGCCTTCTGGAAATGTGGCAGCAGCTTCTTCATCAGCAGACATAGCCTCTGCAATAATTTTTGTATTTTTCAGTCCAAACCTACTCCTGAATCTGTGTAACCATCCCTTCTTTGCAGTAAATGGCTTGGTGTCACTTGTTTCAGGATATACTTTGCTGAAGTCTTCGTTTAGGTGCAATGCTTTCTGGTGCAACACATTGCCATCAATTGGAATACATTTTTTTCTTATCTTCCACTCACAAATTTAATGTCTTTTCTGTCTTAACTACCGTCTTTCCCCGAAAATAAGACCTAGCTGGACAATCAGCTCTAATGAGTCTTTTGGAGCAAAAATTAATATAAGACCCAGTCTTATTTTACTATAAGACCGGGTATATCATATCATATCATATCATATATCATATCATAATAATACCAGGTTATTATATTAATATACCGGTTATTATATTATAATAATACCAGTTATTATATTAATTTTTGCTCCAAAAGATGCATTAGAACTGATTGTCTGGCTAGGTCTTATTTTCGGGGAAACAGAGTAAGCACTTGTACACTATGGTTGTAACTTTTGCAGTTTGAGGTGCAACAACAAAACTAGCACAGTTTTTTTTTTTTCCCCTTCTTCACAGTATAGATAGATTTCCTTCTATCCACAGAATGGATAGATTAGTTCTTAGCAACCTCAGCATCTGATTTTTTAAAATTTTCCTTATTAAGTCAAGAACTTTTACCTTTTCACTTAAAGTGCTTTATGGCTTCTCTTTCGCGTATCTGAATTGCCAATATCACTACTCTCACGCTTTGGGCCATCATTAAGTAAAATAAGGGTCACTTGAACACAAGTACTGCAATACTTTGACAGTCAATCTGATAACCAAGACGGCTACTAAGTGGTGAATGGGTTGGTAGCATATACAGCGTGGATATGCTGGACAAAGGGATGATTCATGTCCTGGCTAGGAAGGTGCAGATCAGTGTGAGATTTCATCACGCTACTCAAAATGGTGCACAATTTGAAACGTATGTATTGTTTATTTCTGGAATTTTCCATGTAATATTTTCAGACTGTGGTTGACTGCAGGTAACTGAAACTGCAGAAAGCAAAACGACAGATAAGGGGGATTACTATAATCTTCTCATGTGAGTTATTCATATCTCCTCAATATTAGCAGTTTGTAAGCTCCTGAGAGATGAAGCCCAATGCTGCTTTATTTGATATGCCCTTGTATTCCCAACAGCATCATGTGAATAGTAGATACTAGATTAGTAGATTGATAACTTCATGTGGAGGATAGTCATAGTTGAACAGAATGGAAAAGTGAGACTCTCAGTTGGATATTGGCATGAATGAAAGGAAATGGAGACCCTAACAACTGCAATGAAATAAAACTGGATAAATCTCTGGATCTTGGCATTATTTAGTAGTGGGGTAAGGGCATTTGATGGTAGCCACCACACAGACCAAAACATCTGCTTGCCTCCAAATATGACTGACATGGCTGTTGGTGTACACAGAAATATTTCTCTCTTGAAGTCTTTTGTCCAGCTGTGTCCAATCTTCTAGCAGCTGCTTTGAATATAGCAGTTCTGGATCACATCTGTTGACTCTACACAAGTAAGATATGCACATGGGGTTTCTCTTTTATTTCCTTAACTACAAATATATTCTGCAGGTGGTATGTCCCTGAAACCTGTACTTGCCCAAAGCAAATGATGACAGCCTCTGTCCTTTAACTTTCCTGAACATGTAAGCATTTAAAGTGAATACCTTACATTTGCTTACTCATACCTACTCTTTACTGTCTTGCATTCTATATTTATACATTGCTCCCACTTCAAGCCACGAACTTGTGTTGAGTTCTGAAACAAAGAATGGGTACCTAGTAGGCACTTAGTAAATTTTTTCAGCTTTGGCTGATTTAACTAAAGATGTTCTAAATAGAGTCTAAAGGCTAAACCATCTGTCTAATTTTAACAAGAAATTATTATGGATAGACATGATCATGAATTTCCTGGTATACGGTACAGTATTACATGGGTAGTATAGACAGTTGTCCTCCATTACATTGGAAGATAAGATAATAGGAAAAAAACGTCTGCAGTTGCAGCTTGCCTGAGTAAGATAAGAAGGTAATCTTAGCAGAGTGGTTACAAACAAGGACTTTGGTGTCAGATATATCTGGAGTAGAGTCCCGGGCCTGGTCACTTACTTGCTGTGTGGCCTTAAGTAATTTACTTCTTTCTCTGGCCCTCAATTTTCTCATTTCCAAAATGAGGTTAATAATACTGCCTACTTTGTGGGGTTGGTTCAAGAATCAAATGAAATAATGCAGGAGACTTGTGCGTTTTTTAGGAGGTAAAGAAGGAGCCAGGAGAGATTAAGAGGTTGATGATACAGGAAAAGGAGGGAATCACTGATTGGCAAGGACTTGGAGATAATATCTTTTGAGTGCTGTGGATAGATCAGCTTTCAGAATGGCTCGGGGTTCTGCTCTGTCTTGAACCATGTTGCAACTATATCTCTCTAGTGTGTATCCAATCCCTAGGATTCTGAAGCTCTTTCCAACTTTATGCCTGCCTCCCCATGCCTGGTCTAGAAATGTCTCACTCTGGAAAAAACCTGGACTCACAACTTTCCATTTCGTTAACATTTTTCTACCCATATCTGACGTTATGCTGTTTTGTCAGCACATAGACAAAATTCAAAAGACAGAATTGCTGACAAAACCTTCTATTTTATTTTGTTCGCAGTCTCCCAAGTCAAAAAGAACATTGATTGAGTTCTATGATAACCAGTAGATACGAGAAGATGAGACAATTTCTTAACCGTAATTATCCATCAAACTTAGGTCTGCTTAGATGTTACTGGTTACACAAGATGGAGTGATACTAATCCTCAAAGGAATTCTTAATGTTTTCTTAGTTATTTTACTTATTTTTTATTTTTATTTTTTATTAGTTTCAGGTGTACAAAACAACATAATAATTAGACATTTATACCCCTCACAAAGTGAAAACCCAACAAGGCTACTACCCATCTGGCACAATGCAAAGTTATTACAATACCATTGACTATATTCCCTATGCTGTACTTTCAATCCATATCTCTCTCTCTCTCTCTCTCTCTCTCTCTGTGTATATAGATATATATATATAGAACTATATATATATATATAAAACTATATATATGTATATATATATAGATAGATAGAGAGAGAGAGAGAGAGAGAGGAGCCAAAAAAATGTATACACATTTTAAGAAAGAAAAAGAAACCTATTAAAATTGTAACACTCAGTATATACCAATAACAAAAAAATAACAAAAAAGTAATACCAATAACAAAAAATGAATACAAGTCATGTGTATAAATTTTTTTGGTACCCACAGCATATTCACTCACACACACACACACACACACACACACAAGGTTGGACAATTAATTTCACGAACTCATCCTAGAAAAGTGCTACATACCTCATTGCTGAATATCACTACAGTCACCTTCAAAGTACTCTCCCCTTGGGAAGCTATGCACCAACGCCAGCACCTAGTCCACCCTTCAAAGGAATTTTGGAACTCTTTTTCTGGAATGGCCATGAGAGCTGTCATCATATTACCCTTGATGTCCTGAATGTCATCAAAATGTCTCCCTTTCAATATTTCCTTTATCTTCGGGTAAAGAAAGAAATCATTGGTGGCTTGATCAGGTGAGTAGGGAGGGTGTTCCAATACAGTTATTTGTTTACTAGCTGAAAAGTCCCTCACAGACAGTGTCCTGTGAGCTGGTGCATTATCATGATGCATGAGCCATGAAGTGTTGGAGAAAAGTTCAGGTCCTCTTAAGTTTTTCACGCAGCCTTTTCAGCACTTCTAAGTAGTAAACTTGGTTAACTATTTGTCCAGTTGGTACAAATTCATAATGAATAATCCCCCTGATATCAAAAAAGGTCAGCAATATCGTTGCAACAAGTTCACAAAGTTAATTGTCTCATCCGTATATTACAGTTCACATTCAGTATTATTTTACATTGGTTTCATGTGTCCTGCACAGTGGTTACTCATGTAATCTACGAAATGATACCCCAATAAGTCTAGTACCCATCTGACACCTTACTTAGCCTTTACAACATTATTAACTATATTCCCCATACTGTATTTCACATCCCTGTGACTATTTTGTGACTACCAATTTGTACTTCCTAATCCCTTCACCTTTCACACCCATCCGCTACCCACCTTCCCATCTAGCAACCATCAGTTCGTTCTCCATATCTATGAGTCTATGTTTGTTTTGTTTGGTAGTTTATTCTGGTCTCTAGAGTCCACATATAAGTGAGATCATATGGTATTTGCCTTTCTTGGACTGACTTATTTAATTTAGCATAATATCCTCTAGGCCCATCGATGTTGTTGCAAATGGTAAGATTTCATTCTTTTTTATGGCAGAGTAATACTCCATTGTATAAATGTACCACAATTTCTTTATCAAATTGTCTATTGATGGGCATTTTTATTGTTTCCATATTTTGGCTATTATGAATAGCACTGCAGTAAACATAGGGGTGCATATAATTGTTTCAAATTAGTGTTTTGAATTTCTTTGAATAAATACCCAAGAGTGGAATTGCTGGGTCATAAGGTAGTTCTATTCTTAATTTTTTGAGGAGCCTCCATACTGTTTTCCATAGTGGCTGCACCACTTTGCAATCCCACCAAAGGCACAGGAAGGTTCTGCTTTCACCACATCTTCTCCAACACTTGTTTGTTGATTTGCTGATGATGACCAGGTGTGAGGTGATATCTCATGGTGGTTTTTATTTGCATTTCTCTGATGATTAGTGACATTGAGCATCTTTTCATATGTCTATTGGCCATCTGTATGTCATCTTTGTAGAAATGTCTATTCAGGTCCTCTGCCCATTTCTTAATTGGATTGTTTGCTTTTTTGGTATTGACTTGTATGAGTTCTTTATAAATTTTGGATATTAACACCTTATCAGATGTATCATTGGCAAATATCTTCTTCCATTCAGTAGGATGTCTTTTTCTTTTGTTGATGGTTCCCTTTGCTGTGTAAAAACTTTTGTTTGATGTAGTCCCATTTGTTAATTTTTTCTTTTGTTTCCTTTGCCCAGGAGATTTATCAGTAAGAATATTACTAAGGGTGATGTCTGAGAGTTTACTTCCTATATTTTCTTCTAGAAGATTTATGGATTCAGATCTTACATTTAAGTCTTTAATCCATTTTAAGTTTATTCTTGTATATGGTGTAAGAAGGTGGTCCTGTTTAATTTTTTTGCAAGTAAGTATCTGTCCAGTTATCACAGCACCATTTATTGAAGAGACTGTCTTTACCCCAGTGTAAATTCTCGCTTCCTTTCTCATAGATTAAATGACCATATAGGCATGGATTTCTTTCTGGGATCTCTATTCTGTTCCATTGATCTTTGTGTCTGTTTTTATGCTAATACCATGCTGCTTCGATTACTATGAACTTGTAGTATAATTTTATATCAGGTACCATGATACCTCCAGGTTTCTTCTCATTTCTCAGGATCTCCGTGTCCATTTGGAGCCTTTTATGGTTCCATATAAATTGTAGGATTATTTGTTCTTGTTTTGTGAAAAACGCCATTGGTATTTTGATAAGGATTGTGTTGATTCTATAGATTGCTTTGAGTAATATGGACATTTTGACTATATCACTTCTTCCTATCCACAAGCATGGTATATGTTTCCATTATTTGTATCTTCTTTGATTTCTTTCTTCAGTATCTTATAACTTCCTGAGTACAGGTCTTTTACTTCCTTGGTTAAATTTATTCCTAAGTATTTTTTTTTATGCAATTGTAAATGGGATTGTTTTCTTAAGTTCTCTTTGATAGTTTATTATTGGTGTATAAAAATGCAACTGATTTCTGAATATTAATTTTGTATCCTGCTACTTTATTCATTTATCAGTTCTAATAGTTTTTGTGTGTGGAATCTTTGGGGTTATCTCTATATAGTATCAAGTCATTCGTAAATAATGACATTTTTATTTCTTCCTTTCCAATTTGGATGACTTTTATTTCTTTTACTTGTCTGATTTCTGTGGCTAGAACTTCCAGTTCTATATTGAATAAATATGGTGAAAGTGGAAATTCTTGTCTTGTTCCTAATTTTAAGAAGAATGTTTTTAGCTTTTCCCCATTAAGTGTGATATTACCTGTGGGTTTGTCACCTATGGCCTTTATTATGTTGAGCTATGTTTCCTCTAATCCCACTTTGCTGAGAGTTTTTAATCATAAATGGATGCTGAATTTTGTCAAATGCTTTTTCTGACCATATGATTTTTATTTTTCATTTTGTTAATGTGGTATAGCACATTGGCTATTGAACCACCATTTTTACATACCAGGAATGAATCCCACTTGATCATGCTGTATGAGCTTTTTAATGTATTGCTGAACTCGGTTTGCTAATATTTTGTTGAGAATGTTTGCCTCTGTGTTCCTTAGGGATAATGGACTATAGTTTTCTTTTTTTTTTTTTTTTGTAATGTCTTTGTCTGGTTTTGGATTCAGGATAATAGTGGTCTCATAAAATAAGCTTGGGAGTCTTTCTTCCTCTTGGATTTTTTGGAATAGTTTGAGAAGAATAGGTATTCTGTTTTGAATGTTTTGTAAAATTCACCCATGAAGCCATCTGGTCAAGGGCTTTTGTTTGTTGGGAGCTTGTTGATTACTGATTCAATTTCATCAGTAGTAATCAGTCTGTTCATATTTTCTGTTTCTTGATTCAGCCTTAGAAGAATGTATGCTTCTAGGAATTTATCCATTTCTTGCAGATGGTCCAGTTTGTTGGTGTATAGTTGCTCGTAGTATTTTCTTTAAAATTTTTGTATTTCTATGGTGTCGCTTGTCACTTCTCCTCTTTCATTTCTGATTTTATTTATTGGGGTCCTCTCTCTTTTTTTCTTGATAACTCTGGTTAAAGGTTTGTCAATTTTGTTTACCTTTCAAAAAACCAGCTCTTGGTTTCACTGACATTTTATAATTTTTTTAGTCTCTGTTTTGTTTATTTCCACTCTGATCTTTATTATTTCCTTCCTTGTACTTACTTTGGGCTTTGTTTTGGAGAGGCTGTGGAGAAAAAGGAACCCTCATACACTGTTGGTGGGAATGCAGACTGGTGCAGCTGTTATGGAAGGCAGTGTGGAGGTTCCTCAAAAAATTACGAATAGAATTACCATATGACCCAGGAATCCCTCTCCTGGGTATCTACCCAAAAAGTCTGAAAACCTGTATACATAAAGACACGTGTGCTCCAATGTTCATTGCAGCTTTGTTTACGGTGGCCAAGACGTGGAAACAACCAAAATGTCCTTCGATAGATGAATGGATGAAGAAGTTGTGGTATATATACACAATGGGATACTATTCGGCAGTAAGAAAAGATGATATAGGAACATTTGTGACAACCAGGATGGATCTTGAGAGTATAATGCTAAGCGAAATCAGTCAGACAGAAAAAGCAGAGAACCATATGATTTCACTGATATGTGGTACATAAACCAAAAACAACAAAAGAACAAGACAAACAAATGAGATACAAAACTCATAGACACAGACAATAGTTTAGTGGTTACCACAGGGTAAGGGGGGGTGGGGGATGGGAGATGAGGGTAAGGGGGATCAAATATATGGTGATGGAAGGAGAACTGACTCTGGGTGGTGAACACACAATGGGATTTATAGATGATGTAATACAGAATTGTACACCTGAAATCTATGTAATTTCACTAACAATTGTCACCCCAATAAATTTAAAGAAAAATCTGGGGGAAAAAAAGAGACATTGTCTAAGTTAGGTTCTAGAGACTTCTTAAAGAGACCATTGTTTGGTGATTTCAAGGTGGGCTCCCTCTCAGGCCTTTGGGTTGCCATAGAGATGGCATGTTTTTCTTCCTAAATGTTATTTGATTGTAATCTCAGAAGTCTGTTCAGCAAATTAGCACAGGTGATTTGCAAACTGGGAGGGGATGGCTATGGCAGTTTCAAGGCCTTGTTACCTTATAAAGACCTAGTTTGTTAACAGAAGTGAGATAAGAGAATCTAAAAACCATCCTAAGAAAAAAGGCTATTGTTGGAAAGCCTTCTCTTTTCCCTTCTGATGAATGAGGGTGTATTAATGTGAGGAAAGAAGGAAGAGTTCCAGGTCACATGGTTCAAAATTCAGGGCGGCGATATGCCTGTAATAGTTATTGCCACAAAAAATAACATTTGTGGGGAAAAAAAATGTGTGTTCGGAAGTTATTAGTCAGTGTCATATAATAAAGCACTTAAAACTGCACTGAGCAGCACAGACTTGTTTTATGGTACTTGTTGGTTTTAGTTTACATGAGTATATGCTTCTTGCGAGAAGAGACCATATTTAACGTTCTTTTTGCGTCCTGTGTAGCAACTTAACTTGTCTCATCAGCAAGGTTTCTCTCATTTTCTGGCTCCCTTGTATTAATCTTTCTAAATCATTTGTCTGATAGCATCATTTTCTGTCAAAACATTTAATGGTGCTTCCCTGCCAGTTGAATAAAGTCAAACACTTGAGTCTGACACTAAAACCCTTTCAAGATGTATCTTTCTATCTTATTTTCCCACCACTTCCATAATGTACTCTAATCTCAGACATCCTGCAGTATTTGTCTTGTATTGCCTTGTTATTCTGTGTGCCTTTTTGGTTCAATCTTTCCCACCACCCCTTCTCCCACCAAATGTTTTCTTATGATGTAACTTCCCTCTGGAATGCCTCTTCCTCACCCTATAATCTCTAGCTAATGAAATTCTTTCCATTTTTTAAAGCTCATTTAAATGCCACCTCAGTGGGAAGTGATCTTTTGGTGTTGTGAATTCCTTTAGCCTTTTCTCCTAATCTTCTTTTCGTCCTCCTGAGGCTTAACACAAAGCCCCCATATAGGTATTCAAGATATTTGTAGAACCATAAATGAACTGTAAGTTGATTCACATATATCCCAAGGCCATAGAGGCAGAAATGACAGGGTCTAGCAAGGCTGGCTGTATTCAGAAGCCTGTTTCCTAGTTGTCTTCCATGATAAAAAGAGAAGATAATTTCAGGGGTTGTATAGGAAGTGATAATCAGGCAAAGAAAAAGAGGTCTACCTGACTGGAATTTCTGAGGATACCTGGCTTGTCACTGCACTGAGGAGTAGAAGACAGGCTTTAGGGGATAGGGCATTGGGACCTAGAAACACTAAAGACTGTGGCCTTGTCTGCCCTTTCTTATTTCTTACTGCCACTACCCTTTGTATCTCAACCACATTGTCAGAAAACTCAATGCCTTCACCATCAGCTCTTCAACCAGTGTCCTATTACTCTGATGCCAAGGAAACCATATAATGAATTTCCTTAGGTAGGGAGTTGATAAGAGGAAAGAAAGCCAACACATACTCCCTTAATTAAGACATTCTCACAAGGAACCCTAAGTTCTAGTAAATCACATAAGATGATAGATAAGAATTGCCTGCTACCTTGTTTGGAGGCAGTATAACAGCGTAATGGCAAAGACAGAGGGCAGTAAGCACCTACTCCTTAAGGACCTTGGCATGGTGGCCCAAAGCACCTACTATAAATTTTGATTCTCATGCTTTATCCTAAAAACTCACACCTATTTTGTAGTCTCCTCTCTAATGAGATTGTGTTTGTTTGAATATTTCGAATAATGTTCTTAAGTTAAAGTTGTGTACCAGGTTGTGTATCCAAAGATGTGTACCAGGTTTATGTTGTAGCTTTCAAGGACCACTAAATATTTCAGGAGTATTCTCAACCCTATTTGGATATAGTGAGGATTAAATGAGATAATGCATAGAAAAACAAGTGCCAGACACATAGTGCATGGTCCATACATGGGATTTGTTTGTGCTTAATTCCTCTCAGAATACAGTTTTTCCTTTTTCTTTTGTCCAGTAAGAGATTAATATCTTCTTTAGAGGTTTGTCATGAGGATTCTGTGAAGCATGCGTACAAAGCACATTGACTCCTTGCTTCCTGGCAAAGTAAAAGACCATTTTTGAGGAGAGCTTTTTGCTATTCACACCTTCCAGAGTAAAATGTTGAGTTGTAGTCACATTAAATGCATTTTTAGAATTTGCCTCTAATGGGTCAGATGTGTCCCTCCCTTTTCTATCTGCAGATAGAGGAAATAAAATGGAGGGAACACCCAGGTAAGAAGCAAGTCAGCAGTGCATGCACACACACACACACACACACACACACACACACAGAGTCATCTATACATTTTTTAAATGCTGCTTATTTTTATGTTTAAAATTCAAATTTGGGTGGCCGGTTAGCTCAGTTTGTTAGAGCACAGTGCTCTTAACAAACAGTTTGATCCCCACATGGGCCACTGTGAGCTGCGCCCTCCACAACTAGATTGAAACAACTACTTGACTTGGAGCTAATGGGTCCTGGAAAAACACACTTAAATAAATAAAAGTTTAAAAAATAAATAAATAAAATAAAATTCAAATTTTAAAAATTAAATCATACTCATTGTAAAATAATTTATTTTAAAATCAAAAAATGCAGATATAAAGAAGAAAAATAAATCCTACCCCCCAGCAAACACCACTGTTAACATTTGTAACGGTGGCTATTATATCTTTCAAGAACACAAATTTATTAAATTTTACCTTAGTAATAGAAAGTCAACTGTCAATAAGACACAATTCTTTTGGGAAGGACAGTAATGTGATTTGAAATGAAGCAAAATCAAAGTGCTAGGATGGGCACATTAGAGTTGATTGGGACACCTGAGGCTAACTTTGGCTACAGAAGAATTCATTGTGGAGAAAACAGAATTAAGTGCTAGAACAGAAGCATTTTCTGAGGGATTGACTGTCTTTGCTGAGGCTCTGTAGTGTAAGCAAAACTTTCCCTACTCATTGCTGGCTAAGATCTTGAGTCCTGAGTCTTGAGAAGGAAAGGGCTAGATTCTGGCAGTCAATTGCCCATACTTCCCTCACTGTCCCCAAACAAGAAACAACATTCTGGCTAAGTACCAAGGTCTTTGAACATCATTTGTTTTTCAGAAACCACCTTTTCAAAAAAAAAATTGAAATTTTTATGAAGTAAATCATCCTCTAAGAAAAAAAAATCAATTACAGGTGTTTGGGGGAGGGTGGGATGTATGTCAAAATGTCATGAAGCTCAGTGTTTCGCAAGATTTAGTTGGTACTTATACAAAGATGAATGATTTAAATCTTTCTTGAAGCTGTGGCCTTTTAAATATTCACTTAAATTGTCACCCCATAAGCATGTCATATAAGCGTGCTCTGATGTTTGTGTTTCTGAAAAAATATAGTATCCTAGTACTTTCAGGGGGTATCTGGGCTGTCTCTTTGGAGAGAATTTCTGGCTTTGTAACAGTTGGTAGCTGTAGATCTTTAAGCAAGTTACTGAACATCTCTGAACTTCAGTTTCCATTTCTGTAAAAAGGACAAAAAGCAAAACAAACAGAAAAACACCTGGCTCAACTAGGAGTGTGATCATTAGACAAGGTAAAGAGTGTATAAAAGACCTAGCATAGGGGGCAATAAGTGTTAGGCTCCCGTGCTCCTTTTATTATCTATATTTATGTTGCAAGTGATACTCTACCACTATTTCCAGTGCTGATTAATCTGTACTAGCTTATAAATATGTAATGGAGCCTAGGCAACATCTCATAGATATCTTAGTAAATCAAGTTTCCCCTATAGTGCTAAGGCATTTTTGTGTCAGGGACAAGTGGGAACAGGTTTAGTATGCATAGTTAGCATTTATTGGTGCCTACTACTATGAGTGCTGAGAATGATCTCATCTAATCCTCACAACAGCCCTATAATTAAAGTATTATTATTATTATCATTATTTTACAGATGAGGAAATGGCGGCTCGGAAAGGTTAGGTAACTCTCCTGAGGTCACACAGATGCTAGTATATGAAGTCAAGGTTTAAGCCAAGGGCTATCTTCTCTTCAAAGACTGAACCTCTAACCACCGCCTTTCCAGCTCTGAATCTTAAGCTGTCCCTGTCTGGAAGGGATCTTAGACATCATAGTCTAGTCCTCCCATTGTAGAGATGAAAGAACTGAGGCCCAGGAAGGGGAGTGAGATACCCCAGCTTGCTAATGACAAAATCGAAAACTAAACTGCGGTTGAATCCAACCTCTGCAGTTTTTACAGCAATGTAGTTTTGCTTTGGTACAATAAAAGTTTTCACTCCCCAATTCAAGCATTGTACAAATAACGGCTCTGCTGAATCAGGAGGGGAAGTTAGATAGTCCCATGTTTAACAACTAGCTCTCTGTGGGAGGAGAGAAGGCCCTGATTTGTAGCATTTACCAATTTCCACAGTATAAATACTCCCACCAAGGCTGATTTCAAGCTATCAACGTGATGTCACTAAACGCAGAGCTGGGAAGAGATGTGCACAATCCGAAGTCTTGATCTATTGTGAGCTGGCTCTAGCATACCACTGCCTCCATCTTTGTAAAGAATGAGTATTGTTCCAAGGTAAGACTCCGATAGTCAAGAAAAAAAATGAGTGTTTCTTATATGCCAGGATTCTGAAACTCAGTAGAATTGTTATTCTGGCCAATTTTTCTTTTAGAGTTTAGAACTGGCTCTATTACTGATATCGAGCCCCTGCCAAGAGCCTCTTGTGACTTATTTATAGAATTTTTCCCTCCAAAGCCTACGTGAATATGTTGTGTCATGCTCTATCTTTAGAAATGCAACTTCTTTTTCTCAAATGATATCTTTGAAAGTGAGGATAAATAAAGCACTCATTAAAAGCTGTTTGTTTTTATTTTTTAAAATTCTACAACAACAAAAACCCATTTAAAACTTAAAAAATAACCTAACAAATACATGTGTGCTTTAGGAAACTTAGAAAATACAAGCAGATAAAAGAAAATAGATAAAAAGTCATCTGTTATTCCAAGATCCAGAGATAAACGTTGCTAACATTTTAGTGTACATACTTCTACTACTTTTTCTTTTCTTATATGCAGACAGATTTTTTTTAAATGGCTCTACTGTAAAGAAAATTCATTTATAAAATGAAAACGTATCACAGATTAGTATCCTCCCCATACAGGTCCTGTCACTCTATTTGTATTCACGGAAATGGCATGTTAGCTATATTTATGCTGATGTTCTACACACATTTGAAGATAATACTACTAATGGGGGTTGTTATCTGTGAGTACATGTGGGGCTAAAAAGACTACGGTAACTGTCTCAGCCCTTTCCAGTCCATAGACCACTGTACATGCAAAGACTGTTTTTCAGATACAATTGCAGCTGTGCGATATGGTGGTTGATTGGGACTTTGCCTCTGAGCCCTGAGGTCATCCTGGAGCTATGAAAACAACCCCTGATTGCTATCACCAGCCGAGTCTGCCTGCTGCTTGTTTCCTGCTGCCTGCTGCTGGACCCCATTGTTTGAAGTGGGACTTGAGAGCAGCCTTAATGGGTTTTCTTCTGCCCTCCCTGCTTGGAGTTGCCTCACTGCAGCTCACCATACAACAGTCTGGTCCGGTATCCTGGGGCCATCCATCCTTCACACTTGTCCAGCCCAGTGGGGCACTGTTAGAAATGGAATTTGTTCATTCCCTTTACTCAGTTTTGATTTTAGTGAAACAATAACCTAGAAAAATTTAACAGTCATAATAAAAACGCTAGGGAATTTTTATTCCCCACTGACTCTGGGAAATTAATAATTCTTTCTAAAATAGGTGCTCATTATTAAGTTTGGGAAGAGTAGCCAGTAGGAGTTGCCAAGAAGTGAAGTAAAGTAACTGAACTTTCTAGAATCTTTGCTTTTGGCTAGTGTCAGCTGTGGATTTTCTTGACAGATCTTCTTCTGACATGTTTCCTGAGTTTGATTCCCTAGTTGAAGGCCAATGTTGAATGATGGATAACCACAAAATGTTTTGGGAAATGTACCTCTTAATTAGGAGTTGCTAAAAGTTATACTAAATTGCATGTATATAAATGGGTGATATTTGGTGGATTCACGCTGACATTTTTGTTACAGACTATCATTATTGGTGAGGGTAGACTGGCAGGCTCCCTCCAGAGAGAAGATACCTTTTCAGTTGGGAAAATAATGTCACAAAAGAGAATCCAGGCCTCTGGACAGTTTGTGAGACAAAGTATTTTGTTTAGTTTCAGAAAAGTTGAGAGTACTAGCTGTGTGACCTTAGGAAAATCACTTCACCTGTTCATGCCTCAGTTTCTTCCTCAGTAAATAGGCAATAACAATAATATACCCCTCATAGGGATGTCATGAGGATTAAATGAGGCAGAGAACATAAAGTGCTTCACACACAGTACCTGTCACAAAGTAAATGCCCATTAAATACTGGCTATTTTCACCAAGGGGAAGGCAATGTCCTCATGGTCCCAGTTGTAAGATAATGATTCTAAGGCAGGGAGCCAACAGACCCTCCAGTTAAGTGTCAGTCCAAGTGTGGGGATGTCCCTGGTTTCCCCTGTTGTGTTGCTTTGAATCCTTGTGAATCACATTTAGACTTGTGACTCTCAACCTTGGCTGCACATTGGTATTACCTGAGGAGCTTTAGAAAATGAAGATGCCTGAGCCCCACCTCCAGCGCTTCTGTTTTAATTCATCTGAAGTGGAGCCTGGGCAATGGGATTTTTCAAAGCTCCCCAAGTGATCCTAATGTGCATTAACAGTTGAGAACCATTTGATTTTAGACAGATGCTGCATATCTGTGATAAAGACAATGAGAATTAACATCATGCCGTTGAAGACATCAGAGTGCCACTACTGCCATGATCATGGATTCCTCTCTAATCTCTTGATTTGGGACTATAATCACCAATCCACAAAATTTGCATTGGCCCCACCTGTATTTACCAAATGTCACCCCCAGCCATACTGTACCCCTCTCTATTCAATGTGCACAATTTGCATAAAGGGGAATGAAAAGTACACACCTGGCCTTGTAATCAAGTTGAGTAAATGTTATGACAGTAGTCTAAGAGTTAATCTCATTAATGCTGATTTCCTATGCTTGGGCTGTTAGCTATTGCTCAGCTTTTATTAATTTAGGCTTCAACATGTATCTGCTTTGTCCCCAATTCCAGATAGTGCTATAACTCATGCCCTTCTGTCAACTCCAGAAGATGACTACATGTGTTTTATTTAGATAAACTGTAATTATGCTGACTTTCAACTGTTTTGGTAATTTTGGCCCATTTGTGGATAAGTGGTAAAATCCACTCTTTATTAGTACATATTAAAAATCATCTGAAAACAGATTTGTTTGGTTCATGAAGTCTTATGGGATGGGGGACATGGGGGAAGGATCATAGTACTTAAGGTTTTAGTTAAATAAGTATTAAAAACAAGTAAGACAACTTTTGTTTGCTTGGAGGGCTCAAAGCCAGGCCACAAAAACCTACCCTGAGAGGGCAGCAGTTAGGAACAGGTCTCCACCCTATATGTCTACAATGTATTCTAGTTTAGTGTAGACACTTAATCCAGGGTGGGGCCAATTAGTAACATAGGCACAATCATCCCCCACCACTTATCCCCCATAATTAGTATTCATCTGGGTAACAGGTTCAGTTTGCAATTAATTTCTATGTCAAATGGAAATATAAATCATACCCGCTCAAATATTTACATTTATACCTGATTTCTTTACTGTAATTGCTCTTGATAGAGGAAAGTTTCATTGCTCTTGATAGAGGAAAATGGATATGGTTTTTACACAGAGACATGATTTATGAAGCAGCTGTCTGAAACCCCCAAAAACCCCGTTGCAAATAAGCTTGTCAATTTGAAATCAAAGGACCTTGAATCAGAAACAAATCATGGTTGATCATGCAACGCTGTGTTAATTTAAAGCATTCTTATCTCATAAACATTCACTGGAAATGAATTATTGATAATATGGTTTTTAATGTGTGACTTAAATTGCTGAAGAAAAGGTAAAAGTAACTTTTTGAAATGTTAAAAAAAAATGCCTTCTGGAAGGGTCTTAGTGCTGAGCTTCAGCAAAATTTAAGTTTTATTTTAAGCACAAATCTTTTACATTCCAAAATCTTCCCCAAAAGTCTGAAATTCTGCCAAGTAGGATGAAGAAAACTGAGGGGAGGATAGTTGGTTTGGTTTTGTTTGTAAAGCTGTTCCCTCTTGTTTATTCTTGGTGGCAGGAGAGAGGTCCTGGGCTGCTTTGTTCTTTGGCTGGGATCACTACTTTACCAAATAAAGGGTTCTGAGATCTTTAGTCTGCTCCCTTGAAGTGAAAGAGAAAGGCAGCTTCTGCCTCTAAGTACATTCTAAGTGGAAACTAATGGTTTGGATGTTTTGAGGGGCTGACTTTAGACATGGAGTCCTGTCCTGGAACTTTTAATTCAGATCCGAGTCTTCAAGAAGTATTACTTTTTGAAATGGAGTTGATTTCATTCTTGGAGTTAGATAAAATGGATACAGTACTTGCTAGCTACAAACAGTGAAGTGGATCTTTAACCAAGAGAACATTCATGAAAAGGAGCAAACAACAAAAATCAGGCTATTGTATTTTATCTATATCATTTGGTAATAGACAATTAAGGTTGTCTAGTCAATTTCACTATCGTTGCTCTTCCATGCTGCTTGATTGGGCCACCTTTGGCTAGGTAGATATGTTTAAAAGGCAGGTAACTTAAATTTCCCCAGTCCTCCCTCCCCCACCTCCTTCTCTGCCTTTTTTGACTTTTTGCCTTTGCAGCCCAAAATAACTGGTAAATTATGTTCATTTTCATCCTAATTTGGAATGGAAGGATAAAACCAAAGTTTTACTGCAATCTTTTTGGTGCCTCGGTCACTTCTGGCATTCAGTTACTCTGAACATTTATTGAGTGTCTGATTGCTCTGTTTTCTATTTCAACTATGAGTTAATTCATCCATGAAATCAAATCTCAAATTTAAGATCCCTTCCAATCTCCAAATTCTGTTCATCTCTGATCCGAAACCTGTATGCCACTAGGGCTACAAATATTTATTCTAGTTAGGTAATGTTTGTTTGTTTGTTTGTTTGTTTGTTTGTTTTGCTTGAAAGGAAGAAGCTGTTTTAAAAGTAGTAAACTTCATTTTGCAATTACACATCCCATCCAACCGAAAATGAACTTTGAGAACCTCCAACAATTTTCCCTGCCCTAGATTTTTACCGTGCTTCCCCAAAAAGAAGAACTAGCCGGATAATCAGCTCTCATGCATCTTTTGGAGCAAAAATTAATATAAGACCCAGTCTTATTTTACTATAATGTAAGATGGGGTCTTATATAATATAGTATGATATGATATAATATAGTGTAATATAATGTAATATAATATAATACAATATAATATTCGGTCGTATTTTATTATACTATAAGACTGGGTATAATATAATACAATATAATATAATATAATATAATATAATATAATATAATATAATGTAATATAATATATACCGGGTCTTATATTAATTTTTGCTCCAAAAGATGCATTAGAGCTGATTTGGCTAGGTCTTATTTTTCGGGAAACATGGTGTCTGTACATCCCAGATCTTGCCACATTTCTGTCTCCCTGGTTTATACGTCATGAAGACAGGAGCCAAAATTTAGTGACTTAACACATAGCAGATGTTTGTTAAATTGCATTGAGTCTACTTTGTTTATGGGTATATTGTCAACCCCCAGCCTTTGCACATATACAGTAGGTACTCAATAAATCTTGGTGAATTGAGTTAATAGTGTTTGAATTGTAATAGGGTAGGAATTAGTGAATCCCCCTTACCTCTCCCCACAAATATATAAAACCTGGCCCTTCTCCGTTGTTCTGTATCTTAGTGAATGGTTTTACCATCCACCTATTTGCTCAAGGAGAAACCTGCATATCATCCTTGATTTCTTCCTTTCCTTCATCCCTCATGTCAAATTCCTCACCAAATCCTGTTGGTTTTTAGCTCATATTACATTTATCTAATCTGTCCTTGTCTCTCTGTCTACAGTCATTATTTTAGGCCACCATCATCTCTAGCTTGAATTACTGCAGCAGCCTCTTAATGGTCTCCCTTATCCACTGTCTTTTTCTAGCACATTCTCTACAGAACAGTTAGAATGACCTTTTCAAAATGTAGTTTTGCTCAAGTCAATGCCACTGCTTAAAATTTTCTTGCTTCCCATAATTCTCAGATGACCCTTAAGATTCTGTATGGACTGGCTCTGCTGCTACTTCTAAGCTCAATCCAGCCCACCTTTTCCTTGCTTACTTAGTACATTCTAACTACACTTTCATGTCCTCAACTGTACCAAACTATTTCCCAACTCAGGACCTACACATTGCTTATTCCCTTTTTCTGGAATGCTCTTTCTCCCATTTTTTTCTATGGCTAACTACTAATTCAGGCCTCAGCTTAAATGACATTACTCAGGGAGGCTAACCATCCCTGAATACTCATCTAATTCAGGTTTTCCCATTAATCCTTTTCAGAGAACTTTTTTTTTCTTTCATAGTGTTTATTACAATTTTGAAATTTGTAGAGTGATAGACACATAACTGCATATCTACATACATACAAAACTACTGCATAGTACTTTTCTATATGGTGGTCACTTGGAACAACTCTGAGTTATGTAAATTACATGAGGACAAGAGCCATGTCCATCTTCTTTTCCACTGTATCCTCAGTTCATAATATAGCGTTTAACAAATATCAGGCACTCTTAAATATTTGTTTAAATAAATGAACAAAGTCCCTTTTCCCCCTTAAACCACCCCCATACAACTTTCCAATTCCACCATTTAAAGGAATGCAGAGTTAAAGTTTCATTCAATAAGTATCCATTGGGTACTTACCTAGCCAAGTACTGTGCTCTGCCCCATTGCAGTCTCAAAGAGTTTAGCAAAAGATGCCTCCCCCCAAAAATAGGGATGCAAAATGTACCTATGCAGCAAGATTGCTGCTTAAAATTATCCACAGAATGTGCCGTTGTTGTTCCCATTCACTGAATGCAATGCACTTTTTGTTCAAAAGGAATGACAGCTGAAGCGTGTTCTGGGGAAGGTTACATGGCCCTTTGAGTGGCACCTAACTTAGTTCCCTACATTTCTAAATCCAGCCCTAAGCTTGCCCTTTTGGGATCTTAATTTTGTCAGCCTGGTGGGGGGGTGGGGAAGTACATAATTTTCTTAGGACACACCAAGACTAGTCGGGTTCAAAAGAGGCGGACACCTAATACAGAATATTGTTTCATTCACTTAGCGTAAGAAAAAAAAAATAACTACTGGGAAGAATCAGATGGTCACATGAGTGAGTCTTCTGCCTATAGGAAAATCCATGTGGAAAACCAAAAGATATCAGGAAAGTTGCTTGGTGTGTATGGCACTGCAGCAAGGGGAGTTGGTTGTATAATCCTCATATTTGCTGACAACCAACGCTAATGGCCTGATCTGCCCATCTTTACGATGGAAATGTGCTGACCTCAGTGAACAGAAAATAGATTTCTTGAGCCAGAGGTTCTTCCTAGCCTTGATAGTGCTGCACTGTTAAGCATTTCCTTTTTAAAACCCTGATTTTCAATATTTCCAACTGACCTTTTTCCCAGTGGACTGTCTTTCTTTGGATATGATAATAACATTGATTGGGTTACTGCCTGAACTGGTTCTCAGCCTGAAACCGCTGCTGTCTCTTTTAAGGCGACTTTAAAACTCACTGGTCTTATCTAATGTGCTTTAAACTTATTTATCAAATTCTTAGAGTTTGGTGGGTGCATTGCTGGGTCCTCTGTAGATTCTTGAAATAGTGTAGTACAACTTTCAAATGGAAGAGCAAAACGTATTTCTGACCCAAATTCACTGCAATTTTTTCAGGTGGAAGAAAGACTATTCTGTGGTAGAGTGATTAACTTTGTCTTGGACAGTTAGAAAAGGCGTTCCATAAGTAACATTAGAACTAAATCTCAAATTAGAAGCTTTATGGGAGGGGTGGAGAGTGTTTCAATTTGCAAGTAGAGAGAACAACTTGCATAAATGTTATTGCATACCTGTAAGACACTGTTGTGTATTAGGGTGAATAAAACACAGTCCACTGGGAGTTTAAGTAGGTCCAATGATAGGGAAATCTTGTATACTCCCCGTTCCATGGCTCTCAATCAACCTTACAAACCCTGTGACATAACTATTGACCTTTCTGTCTGAAACATTGCAAATAAGCCAAGACTTGACCCTTGAAATGTCAAAATCTGTTCTCAGTATGCAAAGTCAAATATGGGAGTCCTTGCCCTATAAGCTTCTGAGCATTTTTCTCCTTTTGTGACCTTTATAAATTATGGTTATTTATGCAAATATGCAAGTTTGACCTGCTGTGCTGTCCTTCCCTCCTACTAGTAGACTATAAGTTCCTGGAAGAGAAAGAACATTACTTTTTAATGAACTATTTCACATACTTGTCATTCTGATGTATGAATATACTTACACTGAATTCCTCAAAAACAGTATTGTTTTACAGGTTCATAAATTTTACATAAATGATATGAGACACAGCACTCTACACCTTACTCTTTTCATTCAACATTATGTCTTAAGATTCATCTATGTTATAGTTCTGTTTCTTTCATTTTAACTTTTATGTAGTATTCCATTGTATGTGTATAATCATAATATGTTCATCTTTTTGTCTCTTGTTGAATATTTAAGTTACTTTTTTTCCATTTTTTGGGAAGGACAGAGACAACCATTTTGGAAAACATTTGGCAACATCTAGTAAAATTGAAAGTGCACATAATACTCAACCTAAGCAATCCATTCCCAGATATATACACCAGGTCTTCACTATTCAGTATGGTAGCTATTAACCACATTTGGGTTATTTACATTTTAATGCATTAAAAATAAGTAAAATCTAAATATCAGTTCCTCAGTTGAACTAGCCACATTTTCGGTGTTGAACAGCCACAGGTAGCAAGTGGCTACTGAATAGAACAGCACAGATATAGAGCATTTCCAGCACTGCAGAAAAGCCTATTGCATTTTGAAAATTCAATAGAATTCTATTGACTATTGAAAATTCTATAGAACACTGGAGGCAGTGTTCCTTTAGAGAATAACTTTATTTGCATATTGCCAGTATACCATGAAAGTAAAACCACACGATATCTATGGAATGAATGAATATGAAAATATTGCATTACAAGGTTGTACAAGATGTGATCAAACAATATGGTGAATGTTTAAATAAAAAATTTATTATGGTAAAAGACACATTGCCCTTAACCCCCCTCAAAATACTCCCCCTCTCTTTGAATACAATTATCCCATCATCCTTGCCACTTTCTGAAGCAGTTCTGGAAGTCCTCTTTCATAAGTGTCTTTAGTTGTGCTGTCGTGGCTGCCTTGATGTCCTGATGCATTTTGACTTTGGGGAAGAGCCAGAAATCACACGGTGCCAGATCCGGTGAATAAGGTGGATGAGGGCACACTATAATGTTTTTATTTGATAGAGATTGCTGTACCAGAAGCAATGTGTGACACAGAGCCTTCCATTGTGAATAAATAATACGGTGAATACTACTGCTTAGTGCCATCCAAAGGAAAGGCAGGGATTTTCAATATGGGAAGTGGCGTATCTAACCTTAGTAACTGTGTGTGACATGTTTCAACTTGTTCGGTGCAGTCAGTTGGGTGCAAGCTACGGTTGAGAGAAGGTGTGTTTTAAAGTGTGCTGTAAATCATCCTCCATCATGACAACACTCTGTGTCACACATTGCTTCTGGTATATGGCAATCTCTGTCAAATAAAAATACTACAGTGTTTCCTCATCCATTTAATTCACCGGATCTGGTACCATGTGACTTCTGGCTCTTCCCCACAGTCAAAATGATTCAGAAATCAAGGCAACCATCACAGCACAACTAAAGACACTCACGAAAGAGGACTTCCAGAACTGCTTCAGAAAATGGCAAGAATGATGGAATAAGTGTATTCGAAGTGAGGGGGAGTATTTTGAGGGGGATTAATGGCAATGTGTCTTTTACTGTAATATATATATTTTTAATTTAAACATTCACCATATTTTCTGATCACACCTCGTATATAGTAAGTATTAAATGAGGTCCAGCAATAATAGCAAACAAGTTTAGAAGGGGTGGGATTTGAGCAGTTTCAGGGTCCTGTGCATGAATTTGGAGGAGAATTGAGTAAGGTATTTATCCAGGGCAGTCAACTGCAACAAAGCAAGAGAAGGAGTTGGAATCATTATTATGTAGGAAATCAGATAGCTCAAAAACAGAGAAGCTGTGGCAAGAATCAGATCCAAGGAAAGACTGTGAGTGGGGAAAATGAGTCATGAGGTCAGAAGCCAAAAAGATTAAAAGGAGGCCAAGAGGTAGAGTGCAAGGCAGGTTGGAGAGAGCAAATCAGGACAGATGCTGTGAAAAATGTGAAGGTCTCTGAAACCTGTGCCCCTGGCTTTGAGATCAAAATCTACTCATTTCCTAAGCAGATTGCCATCACCCACAAGAGGAGAGGCCTATCTACTTCTAGTGAAGCTATGGTTAGGAGAACGTTATCTGTAAGTATGTAGAGGAAGATTAGAGTTTGGCTCCCATTACAAATAGCTGTGAACATTTGGAAGGGTGGGGCTGGGACTAGGCTGTGAAGAACTACATTTCTGAGAGAGTAATTACTCTGGGAAGAGTAAGAGACCATGGAGAAAGCAAATGTGATAAAAGAAGAACAGATCAAAAAGGAAAGGGGGATGAAAAGGGTAGGGGTCAGGGGGTGGCCGGTTAGCTCACTTGGTTAGACCATGGTGCTAATAACACCAAGGTTGCCCATTCGATTTCCACATGGGCCACTGTGAGCTACGCCCGCCTTAAAAAAAAAAATAATAAAGTAGGGGTCAGATGGAGACAGGATGCATTGAAAGGGGGCATGTTACAGATCTTAATATTGGTTTTAAGTTACTTATAGAGTTCTTTGTATAAAAAAAATAAAAATAAAAAACTAAAAAAAAAAAAACCTCAGCAGGAATGTGGGATTCAAAAGCCATGGGTCTGATACAGACTGAAAGTACAGTTGTAGCCCTAGGCTTCTGCCAAGCTCTTTGAGCTGCTCCGTCATCCACTCCTGGTTTTCCTGAAAGCTTCTCCAACTCTTCCCCTCAACTCCACTACCTTCTACAAGTCAGAGGTAGTGATTTTAAAATTCTGGTTCCCAGTATTTTTGGCAGGGAGAGGACAGGTGTGTAGCCAAAGGGTAAGTTGAGCATGGAAAATCAGAGACATCTATTTTAAAGTACACAAGTCAAGCAGGATATTCTGTGTCACTCTTGTGACACTTAGCTTGACAGTAAAATTCTATCTCTCCTGCCCACCTTTTATTCTTTTACATACTATAGGTAGTCCAAACTCAGTTAAGATTTCAGTTATTATTTTAAAAACTCAATAATCAATTCAGTGCCTACCTTTAAAATAAATAAAGGTATAAACAATCCTAGGACAAGACCAAACAAAGCTCTGCTTATTTTCTTGCTTACAATACTGAAAACTCATTTCTAACCATGGCTTTTGAGAATCACAATATATGGCAGAAAGACTAGAGAGAGTTCACTCAAAGGGGCAAACAAACCTATCTGGCTTAAGAAAGTAATCTTTCAAGTAGAGATTGTGCATTATGAGAACAGCCAATTGCCTACCAACAATGAGTTTACAATCCCAGAAATCTTTCCCAGTGGCTTTCTGGACCCTCTACCAATACTGACAGAGGTTTGGATTCCTGAGCAAGACAAGTCTGAAAGAACTGTATGTGTGCATGGCTAATTCTTTACAAAGATTATGGATCTTCAATTCCCAAGGTCATTTCTTGCTCTAACTCCCCTACTTCTTTCCATCTCATGTAACCTCACTCTTCAGCCTCAATTCCCTGTGCCCAAGCATGAGCCAGTCTACTGAAACATGGGCGGCATGCCTTGTCATGCGTGGACAATCAGATATTTGAAGAAAATTGATGAAGAACCATGTGTCCTAGAGATCCATAGAGCTTAGGGAATTAAAAAGCTTATTCCTGTGGTTAAACCCGGGGAATGCCATCTCATTCCCATCCACTGATTTTCTATTGTCAATCAGTAAGCCACAAGCAGATCCCTTGTTCATGTGCCAGAATGCAAACTAGCCCTTCTTTCAAGTCCCATTTTTGTTTTCAGGCTAGAAACACTGCAGTTATTCCAAAAGGAATCTGGCTGGCACCATTAATTGGATTTATTAAGTTATAATTATAGTATGACAGCATCAACCTGCATTTTCCTGGATTTGATCATTGAACATTCATAATGAACATCTTTGGGTCCCGATGCCACCATTTAAGACCCAATGGGACATCACAGAAATGGTGGTGTGAGGAGCGTTTCTTGAAATCTCCCCTGGAAGTTACAATAAATTGAACAGCCATAATTCAACAAAGTATAACTTAAGCAACACACAAGCATGTCTGAGAGATCTGCACATCAAGTCACCTGAAGGTGGGCAAATCGGGTGAGCAGGGGAAGAGGGAAGGGTGAAGTGCAGAGATGCTGGCCTTGGGACAGCAGTCCAGAGCTCCCTGCAGTCTCAGGAGAAGGAAGAATTCAGGCTGCAGGCACACTCCCTGTGGCTCACAGTCCTGCCTGAGGGATCGGCATATAACACAGCTGAACCTGGCCTTTGTGGGTGAGAACTGTGGTTTAAGACCTCACTGCCAGGCAGAAAACAGAAAACACAGACACGGTGCCTGGCCAATTCGCCCCCAACCCTCCCAGAGATCATTGCACCCTGATCTTCCCAGTGTTAGAAGTGGGCTCCCAAAGAAATGGTAGCAGTGTCAGATTAAATAATACATTATCTACAGCCTCGAGAACTGGAAGAGTGGTACCGCAGTTGCAAACGCACACTCCAGTGATAGGGAAAGAGCTGTAGGGGTGAGACGCTGTGGGCTGGTAGTTGCCATTACTTGGAGCCACAAATGCACCAGCCAGCTCTCACAGCCCACCCCCCCACCCCACCTTTCTGAGTGGATCCTGTGGGGCAACCAGAGCCACTGAGACACACAGTCTCTACTTCAGGCTGCAGGGGCAGCATTGGGATTTCAGAAGCTCAGAACTCTATCACCCTCTACATCCTCCCACAAAGGCAATGCCCTGAGACCTAGGTGATCTGCTCAAAGAGAAGCCCACCTTCCATGGCATGAGAAGCTGGAACAGCACAAGAGAAAATAAAATACTGCAGCATGAAAGAAAATAAAAGGCTGCAGCGGGAGTGAAAATAAAACATTCCAGCAACACCTACTGGAAAGGAAAAGAAAGACCTCTTCATATCAACCTGATGCAGAACCTACTCCTGTAGATACCCAGGAAGAGAAATAATAATTCATTAATTGCCATGAATAACCAAGTTAACAAGGCAACTCAGAAAGAAAATGAAAACTCCCCAGAAAATGAAAGACATGGAAATCTGTGACTTGAATGACAGAGAATTCAAGATTGCAGTTCTGAAAATAACTCAATGAAATGCAAAAAAGTCACAGATAGGCAGTTTAATGACCTCAGAAACACAATCAAAGAAAAAATGGAATATTTCACCAAAGAGATCGAAACTTTAAAAAATAACCAAATAGAAATTCTGGAGATGAAGTACTCAATAAAAGAAATGAAGAATGAAATAGCCAGCTTAGGTAATAGTGCTGATCGGGTGGAGGAAAGAATTAGTGATATCGAAGATAGAAGTCTGGAAATGACACAGATGGAAAAAGAGAGACTTGAGACTTCAAAGAAATGAAAGAACTCTACAAGAATTTTCTGACTCTATTAGAAAGAGCAACATAAGAATAATGGTTATACCAGAAGGAGAAGAGAAGAAGAAGGGAACAGAGAATATATTCAAACAAATAGTCGACTGGAAATTCCCAAACCTGTGGAAAGAACTGGATCCTCAAATCCAAGAAGCAAACAGAACACCTAATTACCTCAATCCTAACATGTCCTCTCCAAGGCACACTGTATTAAGCTGTCAAAAATTAATGACAAAGAAAGAATTCTCAAGGCAGCCAAGGGGAAATAAAGCAGTAACCTATAAGGGAAAACGCATTAGACTATCATCATACTTTTCAGCAGAAGTTCTACAAGCCAGGAGGGAGTGGAATCAAATATTCCAACTACTGAAATAGAGAAAGTATGAGCCAAGAATAATATATCCAGCAAAGATATCCTTTAGATATGAAAGAGGAATAAAGACGTTTCCAGATATATAGAAGCTGAGGGAATTTTCTAACACATGACCTGCATTACGGGAAATACTGAAGGAGGTTATTTGACCTGGAAAAAAAAGAATACAAAACCATGAGCAATATTACGAACAGATAGACAGAAGCAGGAAATGGAAACCCCTACACAAAATAGGGCACTCTATACTTAAACATCACATAAAGAGTAAAGAAATAAAAACATTTCAAAAATGAAAGGAAAAAAAGAAGAAAAAGACAATTTGCTACTGCAAGTCAGAAATCAACCCACAGCACAAGTAGGGAAAACGTGTGACAACAAAACCATAAAAGGGGAGAGAGTAAAGGTCTGAATCTGCAAAGGGGAATAGAAATAAGAAGCATGCTGAAGAAAGAGGACTACTGTATTTATGAAACTTTATTTTACATAAACTTAATGGTAACCAGTCAAAAAAAAGAATTCCGTAACTGAGATATATAACATGATAACAGAAGAAACAGAGGGAAAAATCTGTTTCTTCTGTTATCATGTTATATACCACTGCACTAAAATAGCAGACAGCAGCAAAAAGGCAAAGAAACAATGAAGACACCAAGGTACCAGAAAACAAAAGACAAAATGGATATAGGAAACAATCATATATAAATAATGACCTCAAATGTAAATGGACTGAACTCACCAATAAAAAAAAAACACAGAGTAGCAGATTGGATCAAAAAACAAAACCCAACCATATGTTGCCTCCAAGAGACGCATCTCAGCTACAAGGAAAAATATAGACTCAAAGTGAAAGGGTGGAAATCAATACTCCAAGCAAATGGTAGCCAAAGAAAATCAGGTGTAGCCATACTCACATTAGACTTCAGGATAAAAAAGGTAACAAGAGACAAAGATGGACATTTCATAATGATAAAGGTGGTTACAACAAGAAAATATAACACTTATCAATATATATGCCTCTAATCAGGGAGCACCAAAGTATACAAAGCAACTACTAACAGAACTAAAGGGAGAAATTGACCAAAACACAATTAATTATAGTAGGGGACCGAAATACATCATTGACAGCTATGGATAGATCGTCTAAAAAGAAGATAAGTAAGGAAATATCAGCCCTAAATGACACGCTAGATGAAATTAACATAATTGATATTCATAGAGCACTTCATACTGGAACATCAGACTATACATTCTTTTTTAGTGTACATGGAACATTCTCAAGGATAAGCCATATGTAAGGATATAAAACTAGCCTCAGCAAATTTAAGAAGATTGAAATCATACCAAGTATAAGCATGATCACAAGTCTTTGAAATTGAATATCAACTGCAAAAAAAAAGGAGAAAAACCCACAAATATGCAGAGATCAAATGACATGCTTTTAAAGAATGACTGGGTCAAAGAAGACATAAGAGGAGAGATCAAAAGATACATAGAAACAAACGAGAATGAAAATACATCCTACCAAAATTATTGGGATGCAGCAAAAGGAGTAATAGAGGGAAATTTACAAAATTACAGGCCTACCTCAAGAAACAAGAAAAATCCCCGATAAACAACCTAACATTACACCTTAAAGAACTAGAAAAAGAAGAGTCAGCAGAAGGAAGGAAATAATAAAAATCAGAGCAGAACTAAATGAAACAGAGAACAAAGTGACAGTAGAAAAAAACTAATGCAACAAAGAACTAGTTCTTTGAAAAAATTAGTAAAATGGACAAACCCTAGGCTAGACCAGAAAAAGAGAAAAGACACAAATAAAGAAAATCAGAAATGAAAGAAGAGAAGTTACCACGGGCACCACTGAAATACAAAGGATCATCAAAGAATACTATGAAGGACTATATGCTCCCAAATTCAGTAATCTAGAAGAAATGGAGAAGCTCTTAGAAACAATTAGCCTTCCTAGACAGAATTAAAAAGAACTGGAAAATCTAAATAGACTGATCAACAGTAAGGAAATTGAATCAGTTATGCAAAACCTTCCCAAAAGCAAAAGTCCGGGACCAGATGGCTTCACTAGTGAATTCTACCAAACATTCAAAAAGGATTTAACACCTGTCCTCCTCAAACTCTTCCAAAATATGAAGAAGAGGCAATACTTCCTAACTCATTTTATGAGGTCAACATTACCCTAATACCAAAACCTGGTAAGGATAACACAGACAAAAAAGAAAACTACAGACCAATATCTCTGATGAATACAGATGCAAAAATCCTAAACAAAATTCCAGCAAATCACGCACAAGAATGCATTAAAAAACTGTACATCATGATCAAGTAGAGTTCATCCCAGGGGCCCAATATAGGTAAACCAATCAATGTGATACACCACATAAACAAAATGAAAGATAAAAATCATATGACTATATCAGTAGATGCAGGAGATGCATTTGACAAGACACAACATCCATTTATGATTAAAACACTTAATAAAATGGGTATAGAAGGAAAATACCTTAACACAATAAAGGCCATATGTGACAAACCCTCAGCTAATATCATAATTAATGGTAAAAAACTAGAGCCTTTTGCTCTACATTCATGAACTAAACAGGGTTGCCCCATCACCATTGCTACTCAACATAGTGTTTGAAGTCCTTGCCACAGCAATCAGGCAGGAGAAAGAAATAAAGGGCATCCACATAGCGAATGAAGAAGTTAAATCGTCACTTTTTGAAGATAACATGATTCTTTATATAGAAAACCCTAAAGACTCCACCATAAAGCTATTAGAAACAATAAACAAATACAGTAAAGTTGCTGGCTACAAAATCAATGTAGAAAAATCCATTGCATTCCTATATACTAAGAATGAAATTTCAGGAAGAGAAATGAAAAAAGCAATTCCTTTTGCAATTGCAACAAGAAGAATAAAATACATAGGAGTAAACTTAACAAAGGCTGTGAAGGGCCTATACACTGAAAACTATAAGACATTATTAAAAGAAATTGAAGAAGACATAAAGAAATGGAAAGACAGCACATGTTCATGAATTAGAAAAATAAACATAGTTAAAATGACTACACTATACAAAGCAATATACAGATTTGCCTATCTGAATATTTCATATAAATGGAACCATACAATATATGGCCTTGTGTGTCTGGCTTCTTTCACTTAGCATAACATTTTTAAGATTTTTCCATGTTTCAGTATGTGTCAAAATTTCATTCCTTTTTATGGCTGGGTAATATTCTATTGAATGGATATATACTACATTTTGTTTACCCATTCATCTGTTGATAGATATTTGGGTCTTTTCCACATTTTGGCTCTTGTGATTAGAGCTTTTTATGAACATTGGTGTGTAAGATTTTGTTTAAAGACTTGTTTTCAATTCTTCTGGGTATATAGTATATAACTAGCAAGGAAATTTCTGTATCATATGATAATGATTATGTTTAATTTACTGAAGAAATGCAATATTTTTCATGAAAATCTAACATAATGGTTAGAAACAAGGGCTTTGCAGTTTGAGTTGAATATACAAATCCCATCAAAATCCTAATGTCATTTTTTAAAGACAAAGGACAAAAAAATCATCAGATTTGTATGGAACCACAAAAGACCCTGAAGAGCCAAAGCAATCCTAACAAAAGACCAAGCCTGGAGGTATCACACTCCTTGACTTCAATTTATACTACAAAGCAATACTAATAAAAACAGCATGGTATTGGTAGAAAACCAGATATGCAGAACAATGGAATAGAATTGAGAACCCAGAAATAAACCCACATAAATATGGACAGACAGTTTTAGACAAAGGAGCCAAAAACATACAATGGAGAAAAGGAAGCCTCTTCAATAAATAGTGCTGGGAAAATTGGAAAGCTACGTGCAAAAGAATGAAACTAGACTGCTGTCCATCACCATGTACCCAAATGAACTCCAAATGTCTTCAGGATCAAAGACCTAAACGTAAGACCTGAAACAATAAACTGCATAAAAGAAAACATAGGTACTAAAGTTGTGGACCTTGGGTTCAAAGAGGATTTTATGAATTTTACCTCAAATGCAAGGGAAGTAAACGCTAAAAGAAGTGAATTGACTATATCAAACTAAAAAGCTTCTGCACAGCAAAAGAAATCATCAACAAAACAAAGAGAAAACCAATCGGATGGAAGAAGATATTTGCAAGCAATGCCTCCGATAAGAGGCTAATATCCAAAATATATAAGGAACTCATACAAGTCAACAAAAATATAAACAATCCAAAGAAAAAATGGGCAGAGGACATGAACAGAAATTTCTCCCAAGAAGATACACAAATGGCCAACAGATATACATATATACACACACACACATATATATATATATACACATATATATACATATGAAAAAATGCTCAATGTGACTATGTATTAGGGAAATGGAAATCACAACCAGTGATTAGATCTGTTAGAATGGCTATCATCAACAAGACAAATAATAACAAGTATTGAAGAAACTGGAGAAAAAGGAACCCTCATACACTGTTGGTGGGAATGCAGACTGGTGCAGCCGTTATGGAAGGCAGTGTGGAGGTTCCTCAAAAAGTTAAGAATAGAATTACCATATGACCCAGCAATCCCTCTTCTAAGTATGTACCCCCAAAATCTGAAAACATTTATTCATAAAGATGCGTGTACTCTGATGTTCATTGCAGCTTTATTTACAGTGGCCAAGACATAGAAACAACCAAAATGTCCTTCGATAGATGAATGGATAAAGAAGTTGTAGTATATATACACAATGGAATACTACTCTGCCATAAGATGAAATACTGCTATTTGTGGCAACATGGATGGATCTTGAAATTATTATGCTAAGTGAAATAAATCAGACAGAAAAAGTCTAGAACCATATGATTTCACTGATATGTGACATATATAACTGAAAACAACTAAAGAACAGACAAACAAATGAAGAAACAAAAACTCATAGACGTAGAGAATAGTTTAGTGGTTACCAGAGGGTAAGGGGGTCAGTGGGATGTTAGAAGAGGATAAAGGGGGTCAAATATATGGTGATGGAAGGAGAATTGACTCTGGGTGGTGAACACACAATGTGATATATAGATGATGTATTATAGAATTTTACACTTGACACCTATGTAATTTTACTCACCAGTGTCACCCCAATAAATGTAATAAAGAAAAAAAGACCCAATGGTTGAACCTACCATGTTATAGACAAGTAGGCTGAAAGATTCCCTGAAAAGTAAGTCGAGGAATAAACTCTTTCCTTAGGAAGGAGGTTTGGGAAAGCAATTTATAATCATAAATACTACCAGATATAAACAAAAAATACAGTGAATATTTAAATTAAATATATATATATATATATATTTATATATATAACAGTAAGGGACACATTGCCATTAATCCTAAAATACTCCCCCTCATTTCTAACACACTTATCCCATTGTTCTTGCCACTTTCTAAAGCAATTCTAGAAGTCCTCTTTCGTGAATGTCTCTAGTTGCGCTGTCATGGCTGCCTCAATGTCCTGAAACATTGTGACTGTGGGGAAGAGCCAGAAGTCACACGGTGCCAGATCCAGTGAATAAAGTGGATGAGGACACACCATAATGTTTCTATGTGGCAGAAACTGCCATACCAGAAGTGATGTGTGACACGGAACGTTGTCATGATGCAGGATGATTTATGGCACACTTTGAAATACTCCTTCTGTCAACCATAGCTCACATCCGACTGACTGCACCGAAGAAGTTGAAACTTGTCACACACTGTTACTAAGGTTTGACATGCCACTTCCCGTATTGAAGATCCCTGCCTTTCTGTTGGATGGCACTCGGCAGCAGCATTCATCGTATTTTTTGATCACAATGAAATGTGTCCTTGTCACACTTCACTTCAGGTATGTCAATTTCTGTCAAATAAAAACATTACGGTGTGTTGGGGTGGCTGGATGGCTCAGTTGGTTAGAGCGTGAACTCTGAACAACAGGGTTCGATTCCCACATGAGCCAGTGAGCTGTGCCCTCCACAACTAGGTTGAAGACAACAAGGTGCCACTGAGCTGCTGGTGGGGCGGCCGGATGGCTCAGTTGGTTAGAGCACGAGCTCTCAACAACAAGGTTGCTGGTTCAAGTCCCGCATGGGACGTTGGGCTGTGCCCCCTGCAACTAAGATTGAAAACTGCGACTGGACTTGGAGCTGAGCTGCGCCCTCCACAACTAGATTGAAGGCCAACGAAAAACACACTGTCCCCCAATATTCCCCAATTAAATTTTTTTTTTAAATTTACGGTGTATCTTCAACCACCTTATTCACTGGATCTGGCACTGTGTGACTTCTGGCTGTTCCCAAAGTCAAAATGACCATGAAAAGTGAAGGTTTTGAATTGATTCAGGACATCAAGGCAGCCACGACAGCACAACTAAACACTCATGAAAGAGGACTTCCAGAATTGCTTCAGTAGTGTGGCAAGAATGATGGGTTAAGTGTATTCAAAACGAGGGGGATTATTTTGAGGGGGATTAATGGCAATGTGTCTTTTACTGTAATATATTTTTTTTTATTTAAACACTCACCATATGTTTTGATCACATCTCATAATATATGTTGAGTGCCTGCTATGTGTCTGGCCTTATGCTTGCATTAACACTCACAGCAAAAAGACAAGGGCAGGTATTATTATTAATATCCCATGTTTACAGATGAGGAAACTGAGGCTCAAAGGGGTAAGGTAAGTTGTCCATGATTATTCAGATAATAAACATGGAATTGGAATTTATTCCCATGTGTGTTCTGATTCACAACATATGCTCTTTACTACACTGAATTGCTTCTTCTTGGAAAGTGTCTGTCTGCTCCTTGCTTTACTTGCAAGAGCTCATCTGATTTTCATTTGATAGAAACTGAAATACAATACAATAAGCAGATGTTGCCATTCTGATGAAGTGATGGGTTATACTGTCCTATTTTACGTATCAGAAATTGGTTTGTGGCAGGTTGTGAAAACTCGTAGATCATTCAACATAAGAATTTATTGGGCATCAATTATGTGTCAACACTTGTTGGGTGATTCAAAAATGTGTAAGAAACAGCTATTACCATCAAGAAATGAGTGTCTTACCAGAGAAATATGGCTAACCCACAGGAATCCTTCCCAGAACACTATGTAGATAGAGACGATAGAGAGAGAGATAGAGATAGATACACATATATATAGATATGCATATGAAACAATATGCCAACTTATGTGATGACTCGAAGTGCTGTGGGAGAGAGTGAGGTATTAATAGAAAGGGCATTGGGCTAAGAACCAAAAGATATTGTTTTAGAAACAGTTGTGTCATGTTCACTTTTAATGTTAATTTAAAAATAAAGTGGGCCTACCTTGGTCATTCTGGGTTTCTTGATTAGAAGCAGGAGAGAAGAAATAATCAGGGAAGTCTTCCTGGATGAGCTGGACTGTGAAGGATGGCTAAAATTTGAATTGGGAGGGAAGAGGGAGGAGACTCCAGGTCCAAGAAAGAATAGGGAAGGGACAGTAGGAGCTATGGCAAAGCGGGGAAGATGAGCCCAGAGTGTGTATGGGTCAGCAGAAAGGAGACAGTCATAAGTGCTTTAAGGAGCAAAACCCACAAAGTTAGGCATACATAGGGGAAATCAGGCCATTGGATTGATTGATTGCATGAGTGTTTTTTATTGTCGTAAAATGTATATAACATAAAATTTACCATTTTAAAGTGTACAATTCAGTGACATTAAGTACATTCATAATGTGCAACTATCACAACTATCTAGCTCCAAAACTTGTTTAGCACACCAAATGGGAACCTCAGACCCATTAAGCAGTCACTCCTCATTCCCCCTCTCCCTAACCACTGGCAAGCACTAATCTCTCTTTGTCTCTAACATTTGCCTACTGAATATTTCATATAAATGGAACCATACAATATATGGCCTTGTGTGTCTGGCTTCTTTCACTTAGCATAACATTTTTAAGATTTTTCCATGTTTCAGTATGTGTCAAAATTTCATTCCTTTTTATGGCTGGGTAATATTCTATTGAATGGATATATACTACATTTTGTTTACCCATTCATCTGTTGATAGATATTTGGGTCTTTTCCACATTTTGGCTCTTGTGATTAGAGCTTTTTATGAACATTGGTGTGTAAGATTTTGTTTAAAGACTTGTTTTCAATTCTTCTGGGTATATAGTATATAACTAGCAAGGAAATTTCTGTATCATATGATAATGATTATGTTTAATTTACTGAAGAAATGCAATATTTTTCATGAAAATCTAACATAATGGTTAGAAACAAGGGCTTTGCAGTTTGAGTTGAATCCTGGCTGTGCTAGTTACAAGTTGTATGATCTTGAGCAAGTGATACATAACCTCTGAGCCTCAGTTTTCTCATCTGCTGAATAGAGTTGTTTTGGGAATTACATGACATAATGCACATAAAGCTCTTAGCACAGTGCCTGATGCATAGTCAGCACTAGATAATTGCCAGCTACTGAGAATACCCTGTGCAAGTCTCATGCTAAGTGTGATGTATAGTCAACAAGTCAACATCACAGATGGTAGAGACACAGCCCTTTTACTGACTTTGCTACTTACCCCTCCCCCCTTGTAGAATTCAAGAAGTGGGTTCAGTTGAGAAGTCCCCAACCGAATTTCTAGAAATAAAATGAGCTGCTTTGGTTCCTTAACCCCTCAGTTTTTTAGAGTGGGTGTCTATGTGTGTATATGCACACATACATATACACTAATTATTCTAGTGAAAAAGTTTCCTTAAAATGTTAAAAGCCTGTGTGTTTTCATTAAACAGACAATTCTCAAGAAGAAGTAATTCAGTGTAGTCGTTAAGAGTGTATGTTCTGATTCAAAACAGACCTGAGAGTAATTAAATTCCAATTCTGTGTTTATTAGGTGTGTAATCTTGGGCAACTTGCCTCAGCCCTGTGAGGCTGAGTTTCCCTATCTATAAATAGAGGAATATTAATAACAGCACCTACCTTTGTTGGTTTGTTGTGAATATTAAATATAATAATGCAAGCATAGTGCTAGACACATAGCAATCAATCAACCCTCTGTCTGTTACTACAGAGATACCCATAACTTTGACCTCCCTTGCTTTCCCACACCCCACAAGCCATCCAAGCGGCCCAAGAAACTTGAACCATACCTGAAAGAATATCAAATGATCATAAATATTCTTTCCAAATGAAATGAAATTCCACTATAACAAAAGCAGCTCAAAATTATAATCTCAAGTGTATCTTTTGAGTTTCCTGCTTATGATTACCCTGTTTCCCCAAAAATAAGACCTAGCTGGACAGTTTTAATGTGTCTTTTGGAGCAAAAATTCATATAAGACCCGGTATTATATTATATTATATTATATTATATTATATTATATTATATTATATTATATTATTATATTAAAGACCTGGTCTTATATTATAGTAAAATAAGACCAGGTCTTACATTAATTTTTGTTCCAAAAGATGCATTTGAGCTGATTGTCCAGCTAGGTCTTATTTTTGGGGAAACACGGTAGTGTCTCTTGGAAGTTATGTTTTTCTAAGAGAGATTGATTTTCCACCTACACAGAACAGAATCATATAGTGTTTGAGCTGAAAGGGGAAGGGGCAGTGAAAATAATTAACATCTATTTTACACTGTGCATTCAATTTGTCTTATTTTATCTTCATTAAAAACCCTGTTGTGAGGTAAGTATCCATATTCCTATCTTGCAGCTGCAGAATCTGGGGCTCAGAAATGACTTGCTCACGACTAGTAAGTTTCTGAACCAAGACTTGAACCCAGATCTTTTTGAAGGCTTCAATTTACCATATCACATTTGCTTTAAATAACTTCTGGGATCATGTTTTACTGTTGGTGAGGCAAAATTAAAAACGGTAAAGTGAGTTGCCCAAGGTCATATAGCCAGTTAATGATAAAGTAGGGGCTAGATTATAGTTCCAAGAATGCTAGCTCATGTTACTTTATTGCCACTGTATGGATGAATAATGTAGTAATTCATCAGTTTAAAAATGATTAAAAGATTGGAGAGAATCTGAAAATAAATTCCATCTGTACCTTTATTACATCCATCTCATGTTTCACAAGCTTTGTTGAAAAACTATTTTTTCTAGCTCCAAATGAACCAGTGACCTGGTGTTCCCTGATGTTTGTGTGCCCTCTGTATTCACTACTTGATGTTCAGAAGTAAATATGCAATATGTCAACTTGGCTAGGCTATGGTGCCCAGATGTTTGGTAAAACACCAGTCTAGATGTTGTTATGAATAGATAGATAGATAGATAGATAGATAGATAGATAGATAGATAGATAGATAGATATTCACAACAATATGTATATATATATATATATATATATATATATATATATATATATATATCTCAAAAAATATATACACATTTTACGACAGGAAAAAACTGTATTAAAATTACACTGATGGTAACCACTTTGAGCACCTCTTGTAATTGCAGAAATCAAACATGACTTGTATTCATCTTTTGTTATCAGTATATATTGTTACAATTTCAGTACAGTTTTCCTTTCTTGAAGTGTGCATGCATTTTTTTGGCGCCCTCTGTGTGTGTGTGTGTGTGTGTGTGTGTGTGTGTGTGTGTGTGTTTAGATATGATTAACGTTTAAATCAGTAGACTTTGAGTAATGCAGATTAACCTGAGGAAAAAGAAATAAGTCAGACTGAGAAAGATAAGTACCATATGATCTCACTTATATGCGGAATCTAAAGAAAAGAATAAGTGAATGAACTAATCAGAAACAGTTTTGGAGACAAAGAGGAAAAACTGAGGGTTGCTAGATGGACGGGGGGGGTGGGGGTGGGGGGGAGGGTGAAGGGATTGGAGGGCAGTCGGTGACCACAGGATGGCCACGGTGTTTGAAAATTAATCTGGGGAACGTAATTTAGTGGTTACCAGAGGGTAAGGGGGTTGGGGGGTAGGAGATGAGGGTAAGGGGGATCAAATATATGGTGATGGAAGGAGAACTGACTCTGGGTGGGGAACACACAATGTAATTTATAGATGATGTGATACAGAATTGCACACCTGAAATCTATGTAATTTTACTAACAATTGTCACCCCAATAAATTAAAAAAAAAAAAAGAAAGAAATCCTGCCTCCAGTCTGCCTTCGGACTTGAAACTGCAGCATCAACTTTTCCCTGGGTCTCCACTCTGCCAGCCTGCCCTGCAGAATTTAGACTTGCCTGCCCCCACATCGTGTGAGCCAATTCTTTAGATAGATAGATGATAGATAGGTAGATACATACATACATACATATATGAATAATGAATCACATCACCTGCGTGTGTGCATGCCCCCCCCCCACACACACTCCCTCCTGGTTCTGTTTCTCTGGAGAACCCTGACTAATACAACCACCTACCATGTTTCCCCAAAACTAAGACCTACCCAGAAAATAAGCCCTAGCATGATTTTTCAGGATGACATTCCCTGAACATAAGCCCTAATACGTCTTTTGAAGCAAAACTTAGTATAAGACCCGGTCTTATTTTTGGGGAAACACAGTACTAATGTAGCAGGTGCGGTGCTAAGCTCTGGGACTATAGAGAAGAGATCTCTTTACAAAGAGATTTGTACAGTATGGCAAAATATTACAAAGAACATGGACAAAGGACAAAATGGGAAAACAAAGCCACAGGAAAAGCACCCAGGTGTATTTCCTAACACACTTCACACCTGCCAATGATACTAATGACACTCAGTCTTTATTTTTAAGTGGACAATTTAGTTAATTCTGAAGGAGAACCCTTGCCACTATGCAAAATAGATTCCCCTCCTCTTTTTAGACTACCCTGATTGTTTACGTCTACTGATTGAATTTATTAACCCAGTAAACATTGAATATTGGTCTTGTGCTCAGTTTGTACTGACAAAGTGGTGATGGTCTGAGAAGCTTCAAGGCTGCCAGAGCCTTTCCCTAATCTTGGCCTTATCTCTGGAACCAGGCTAGGGATAAAGAAGTTGCTTGATGTAGCAATGGAGTGGAAACCAGGCACATGGAAGCCCCTGGTCAGCCCACTTATGTCTCTGACAACTTGATTTGGGCCCAGTTAGACAATGTAACTATGGACTGAGGCAGTGACCTGTTCCTAGCCTTCACCTCCTGGTTTCCAGGAATCCCTCCTCCGTGTTCGGGCTCTATCAGTGCTTAGTTTACATGTCCACCCATCAAAAAGGCTGACCCTGGGTATATTAGGGAAGGCTTAACATGCGCATTTCAATTATTCCCAAATATGCAGGCTCTTCTCCGACTCCCTGCACTGGAGTCATTTACAGTCTTGTGAGAGAGAAGACTAATTAATGCCCATAGAATATTTGAAAAGCCATGCAAGACAGCATATTTTTATTTTACTTTTTATTTTTTTATTTTAAATTAATTTATTTTCCAATTACACTTGACATACAAAATTATATTAGTTTCAGGTATATAACATAGTGATTAGACATTTATTTATATACCTTAGAAGTGATCACCCCAATAAGTCTAGTACCCATCTGACACCATACACAGTTATTACAGTGTTATTGGCTATATTTCCTATGCTGTACTTTACATACCATGACTATTTTTACAATTGGCAATTTGTACTTTTTAATTCCTTTCACCTTATATACAATGGAATATTACTCAACCATTAAAAAAAGAATGAAATCTTTCCATTTGCTACAACATGAATGGACCTAGATGGTATATGCTAAGTGAAATTAATTAGACAAAGACAAATACCATGATTTCACTTATAGGTCACATCTAAAAAAAACCAAAATAAATGAATTAATTAAACAGAACAAACTCATAGATACAGAGAACAAATTGATGGTCACCAGATGGGAGGGGGGTTGGAGGATGGGTGAAAAAGCATATGACCAGTTTTAAAATGTTATTTTCTACATGGTATCTGAGCTGATACCAGGCCTATAGAACTTACTTGAATGTATCTCCCTATCTAAAGTGTGAGCTTCCCCAAAGGCAGAATCTTTGTCCCATTCTGCTTTGTATCCATACAATTTTGGGTCCTCGTTCCTCTGCTCAACTCTTTTTTTTTATTTTTTTATTTTTTAAATTTATTGGGGTGACAATTGTCAGGAAAATTACATAGATTTCAGGTGTGCAATTCCATATCACATCATCCATAAATCACGCTGTGTGTTCACCACCCAGTCAACTCTCCCTCAATCACCATATATTTGATCCCCCTTACCCTCATCTCCCACCCCCCAAACCCCTCACCCTCCCCCCCAGCCCCGACCCCTCCTGCCCATCTAGCAACCCTCAGTTTTTCCTCTTTGTCTCCAAAACTGTTTCTGATTAGTTCATTCACTTATTCTTCTCTTTAGATTCCGCATATAAGTGAGATCATATGGTGCTTATCTTTCTCTGTCTGACTTATTTCACTTAACATAATGTTCTCTAGGTCCATCCATGTTGTTGCAAATGGTAAGATTTCTTTCTTCTTTATGGCTGCGTAATACTCCATTGTATAAATGTACCACAGTTTCTTAATCCAGTCATCTACCGATGGGCATTTTGGTTGTTTCCATGTCTTAGCTATTGTGTATAGTGCTGCAATAAACATAGGAGTGCATAAAGATTTTTGAATTGGAGTTTTGGATTTCTCCGGATAGATACCTAGGAGTGGAATTACTGGATCATAGGGTAGTTCCATTTTCAGAATTTTGAGATACCTCTATACTGTCTTCCATAGTGGCTGCACCAATCTGCAATCCCACCAACAGTGCACAAGCGTTCCCTTTTCTCCACATCCGCGCCAGCACTTGTTGTTTGTTGATTTATTGATGATAGCCATTTTGACTGGGGTGAGGTGGTATCTCATTGTGGTTTTTATTTGCATTTCTCTGATGGTTAGTGAGGTTGAGCATTTCTTCATATGTCTGTTTGCCATCTGTATGTCTTTTTTAGAAAAATGTCTCTTCAAGTCCTCTGCCCATTTTTTTATTGGGTCGTTTGTTTTTTTGGAGTTGAGTTGAGTGAGTTTTTCATAGATTTGTGATATGAATCCCTTATCAGATATATCATTGGCAAATATCTTTTCCATTCAGTAGGATCCCTTTTTGTTTTATTGATGGTTTGCTTTGCTGTGAAAAAACTTTTTAGTTTGATATAATCCCACATGTTTATTTTTTCTCTTACTTCCCTCGAGCGAGGGTATATATCAGTAAAAATCTTACTCCGGGTAATGTCTGAGAAGTTTCTTCCTATATTTTCTTCTAGGTATTTTATGGTTTCAGATCTTACATTTAAGTCTTTAAGCCATTTTGAATTTATTTTTGTATATGGTGTAAGGAGGTGGTCCAAATTCATTTTTTTGCATGTGTCTGTCCAGGTTTCCCAGCACCATTTATTGAATAGACTGTCTTTACGCCATCGTACATTCTTGCTTCCATTGTCGTAGATTAAATGGCCATATAGGCGTGGATTTATTTCTGGACTCTCTATTCTGTTCCATTGATCTATGTGTCTGTTTTTATGCCAGTACCATGCTGTTTTGATTACTGTAGCCTTGTAGTATAATTTGAAGTCAGGTATTGTTATGCCTCCCACTTTGTTCTTATCTCTCAAGATTGCCTTTGCTATTCGGGGTCTTTTATGGTCCCATATAAATTTTAGGATTATATGTTCTATTTCTGTGAAAAACGACGTTGGTAATTTGATAGGAATTGCGTTGAATATGTATATTGCCTTAGGCAGTACGGACATTTTAACTATATTAATTCTTCCTATCCATGAACATGATATGTGTTTCCATCTATTTATATCTTCCTTCATTCCTTTCTTCAGTGTCTTATAATTTTCTGAGTACAGATCTTTTACTTCTTTGGTTAAATTTATTCCCAGGTATTTTATAGTCTTTGGAGCAATTGTAAGTGGGATTGTTTTTTTAATTTCTCCTTCTGATGTTTTGTTATTGGTATATACAAATGCAACTGATTTTTGAATATTAATTTTGTATCCTGCTACTTTACTAAATTCATCTATCAGCTCTAATAGCTTCTTGGTGGAGTCTTTAGGGTTCTCTATATAGAGTATCATATCATCTGCATACAATGATAATTTTACTTCCTCCTTACCGATTTGGATGCCTTTTATTTCTTTTTCTTGTCTGATTGCTGTGGCTAGAACTTCCAGCACTATGTTGAATAGAAGCGGAGATAGTGGGCAACCTTGCCTTGTTCCTGATCTTTGGGGGAATGGTTTTAGCTTTTCCCCATTGAGTATGATGTTAGCTGTGGGTTTGTCATATATGGTCTTTATTATGTTGAGATAGGATCCCTCTATTCCCACTTTCTTAAGGGTTTTTATCATAAATGGCTGTTGGATTTTATCAAATGCTTTTTCTGCATCTATTGATATGATCATGTGATTTTTATTTTTCATTTTGTTAATGTGGTGTATCACATTAATAGATTTGCGGATGTTGAACCACACTTGCATACCAGGGATGAATCCCACTTGATCATGGTGAATGATCTTTTTAATGTATTGCTGCATTCTGTTCGCTAATATTTTGTTGAGGATTTTTGCATCTATGTTCATTAGAGATATCGGCCTGTAGTTTTCTTTTTTTGTGGTGTCTTTGTCTGATTTTGGGATCAGGGTGATAGTGGCTTCGTAAAAAGTGTTTGGGAGTCTTCCTTCCTTCTGGATTTTTTGGAAGAGCTTGAGGAGAATAGGTGATAATTCTTTTTTGAACGTTTTGTAAAATTCACCTGTAAAGCCTTCTGGTCCAGGGCTTTTGTTTGTTGGGAGACTGTTGATTACTGATTCAATTTCCCTGGTGGTAATCAGTCTATTCAGGTTTTGTGTTTCTTCCTGAGTTAGCCTTGGAAGGTTGTACGCCTCTATAAAATTGTCCATTTCTTCCAAATTGTCAAATTTGTTGGCATATAGTTGCTCATAGTAACTTCTTAAAACTTGTTGTATTTGTGCAGTGTCCGTTGTCACTTCTCTTTCATTTCTGATTTTATTAATTTGGGTCCTCTCTCTCTTTTTTTTAATGAGTCTGGCTAAAGGTTTGTCGATTTTGTTTATCTTCTCTAAGAATCAACTCTTGGATTCATTGATCTTTTGTATTGTTTTTCTGGTTTCTATTTCATTTATTTCTGCTCTGATCTTTATTATCTCCTTCCTTGTGCTCCCTTTGGGCTTATTTTGCTGTTCTTTTTCCAAATCCCTTATGTGTGAAGATAAACTGTTGATTAGTGATGTTTCTTGTTTCTTTAGGTAGGCCTGCAAAGCTATGAATTTCCCTCTTAGGACTGCTTTTGCGGCATCCCATAGATTTTGGGTCGTCGTGTTTTCATTTTCATTTGTCTCCAGATATCTTTTGATTTCTTCCTTGATCTCCTGCTTGACCCATTCATTATTTAGTAATAAGTTATTCAGCCTCCATGAATTGGTGTGTCTTCCAGTTTTTTTCCTGTAGTTCATTTCTAATTTCCTAGCATTGTGATCAGAGAAGACAATTGGTATGATTTTAATTTTCTTAAATTTATCAAGACCTGTTTTGTAGCCTAACATATGATCTATCTTGGAAAATGTTCCATGTCCGCTTGAGAAAAACGTGTATTTTGCAGCATTGGGGTGAAATGTTCTGAAAATATCGATTAAATCCAAGTGGTCCAATGTATCATTTAAGGCTGTTTTTTCCGTATTGATTTTCTGTCTGGAAAACCTGTCCCTTGTTGTCAGAGGTGTGTTGAAGTCCCCTACTATAATAGTGTTACTGTTGATCTCTGCCTTTATGTCAGTCAGTACCTGTTTTATATATGTAGATGCTCCTATGTTGGTTGCATAGATGTTTACTAGGGTTATGTCCTCTTGTCAGATCGATCCCTTTATTATTATATAGTGCCCATCTTTATCTTTTAGTATGTTCTTCATTTTAAAGTCTATTTTGTCAGATATAAGTATTGCAACTCCAGCTTTTTTCTCATTTCCATTTGCATGAAATATCTTACTCCAACCCTTCACTTTCAGCCTGTGTGTGTCTTTTGTTCTGAGGTGAGTCTCTTGTATACAGCATATACAAGGGTCTTGCTTTCTTATCCAGTCAGCCACCCCATGTCTCTTGATTGGAGCATTTAATCCGTTTACATTTAAAGTGATTATTGATAGGTACATAGTTATTGCCATTTTTAAATTTGTAGTTAGGTTGTTTTGATCTTTCTTCTATTTACAGAAGTCCTTTTAGTATTTCTTGCAATGCTGGCTTGGTGGTAATAAATTCCTTTAGCTTATTTTTTTCTGGAAAGCTCTTTATCTCTCCATCAACTTTAAATGATAGCCTTGCTAGATAAAACAATCTAGGTTGTAGGCCTTTGTTTTCCATCACTTTGAGTATCTCCTGCCACTCCCTCCTGGCCTAATGTTTCTGTAGAAAAATCATTTGATAGTCTTATGGGAGTTCACTTGTATGTAACCCTCTGTCTTTCTCTTGCTGCTTTTAGGATTCTCTCTTTGTCTTTAAGCTTTGCCATTTTAACTATAATGTGTCTTGGTGTGGACCTTTTTGGGTTTATCCTGGTTGGAACTCTCTGCACTTCCTGGGCTTGTATGTCGGTTTCCTTCATCAGGTTGGGGAAGTTTTCAGACATTATTACTTCAAATATGTTCTCAATCCCTTGCTTAGTCTCTTCACCTTCTGGTATTCCTATGATGCGCATGTTGTTGCGCTTGATGTTATTCCAGAGGTCTCTTAATCCATCCTCATTGTTTTTTATTCTTTTTTCTTTCTGTTGTTCCGTTTGGGTGATCTTTGCTACCTTGTCTTCTAAGTCGTTGATTCGATCCTCTGCTTCATCTGACCTGCTGGTAATTCCTTCAAGTGAGTTCTTAATTTCGGTAATTGTGTTCTTTAGTTCTAACTGGTTGTTCGTTATGATTTCTACATCCTTCTTTGTGTCTTCTCTAAGCTCGTTCGTTATGATTTCTACATCCTTCTTTATGTCTTCTCTAAGCTCCTTAAACATTCTTATCACCAGTGTTCTGAACTCTGTCTCTGAAAGGTTAGTTACGTCTGCTTCATTTGGTTCCAGTTGTGGAGGCTTCTTCTGTTCTTTTATTTGGGACGTGTATCTTTGTTTCCCCATTCTGGCTGACTGTGTTTATTTTGATATATTAGGTAGATCCCCTAGAGTTCTTAGTTCTTGCTAGGTTATCTTATGTAGTATGTGTCCTTTATATTTGACTCGCACCACGTCGTCCTCCTCTGCGTGTGCTCCAAAGGTGACTCTTGTGTTGTGCACACTGTCCCGTTCAAGAAGATCTTTAATTGCTTTTTGCTTGTGAGTAGGTTGGGTTAACTCCTGGGCTGACCCGTTGTGAGACTTGGCTCTGCTCCCCGCAGGGCGCTCTGCTGCGTGAGGGTTGACCACCCAAATGTGGTTTGGCCTCTATGGGCTCCAGTGCCTGCAGAGAACCCCCTCTGGGTGTGTGACCTGCAGGTCAAACCCGGCAGCACTCCGGTTTGGTCTGGAGTTGGCCCCTAGATATGCTGAATCCCGTGCCTCTCAAGCAGAACTGACATGTCTCCTTGACCTGTCTTCCCCACCTCTGGTCTGAATTCACCTTCTCAACTCTTTAACATGAGTTTTCCTCAGGCCTTTGTCCTAGGACCTTTTCTCTCTGTACACAGTGTCAGCAATGTGCAATTCTATGTTTCAGCCCAAATCGCTCTTCCAAGCTCCAACTTCATATATGTCTAATTGCTTAGACATGTCTCCTTGGCTATACACAGATACCTCAGATACCTCAAATTCAGTGTGTCCAGAATTGAACTTAGTCTCTCTCTCTCTCTCTCTCTCTCTCTCTCTCTCTCTCGCTTTCTCTCGCTCTCTCTCGCTTTCTCTCGCTCTCTCTCGCTCTCTCTCGCTCTCTCTCTCTCACACACACACACATTGGTCCTGTCCCTGCTTCCCCGTTTCAGCAAATAGCACTACCATCCTTCCTGTTACTGTCTATTGACTCCTCTTTCTCTTTCACCTCCCATTTCAATCATTCACCTTAATCCATCCGTTCACCCACTCAGAAACTTAAATTCTTTTTCTAAAATGCTTTTTTATTGAAAATTTCAAGCATATACAAAACAGAATAGTACAATGAAACTCTTTTCACATACCAACTGCTCAGCTCCAAATTTACCAATTTATCTATTCCCAACTTCTCCCCAATCTCAATTGTTTTGAAACAAGTCCAAAAGATCATTTCATTTCATCTGTATTTCATTATGTAGCCCTTAAAAAATAAGTTATGAAAACTTCCAAAATTCCATTATTAAACCAAAGCAAATTAACAATCATTCTATAATGTAATCAAATATCCAGTCAGTGTTTATATTTCCTCATTGTTTTATAAATAGTTTTGCTTCCTTACATTTGAGTAGCCAAATAAAGTCCCTACATTGCGATTGGATGGTAAATCTCTTAAACTACTTTAATCTATAGTGTCCTCTTAATCTTTCCAGTTTCCCGCAACATTTTGTTGTAAAAACTGCATCATTTGTGCTGTAAGGGTTTCCCACAGTTTTAATTGTTGATTGCTCTTCCTGTACATTTACTATGACATTATCGTAAAGTATTGGTAGTTAGAACTAGAGACTTCATCAGATCCCATTTCTCTCTCTCCCCAAGACCCTTTCATAGGATGATGTTTTATTCTTTCATCAGGAAGCACAAAATGTCTGCAATATCTGCTTGTTTCTCTTTCTGTGATGTCAGCAGCTGTTAATAATATTCATTACCTCAATCCATTACTTCATTGGGGCTTACAAATGTTGATTCTATAAATCTGTCTTTTCTTTTAGAACAAACTTTCCTTCATTAAACTTTATGGTTACCCTGAGTTCATTTAGGAAAAACAGGATAAATGCTTGTTTCCATCACAACCTTCATTTTAATCTATTTTAAAAATAAGTAGTTATTTCCCTAGCATCCTCCAAAGGTGACACTGAGGAGGTTTTGTTTGGGGGTGTGGGGGTGGGGAAAGAGTACCGTTATGAACTCCTAGAGTTCTAAAGATTTTAAGCATCTCATTCATTGCAGTTACCAACATTGATTTGAACTGGAGCTTGAACTTTGCTTATGACATATAATGCTTTAGTTTTGTTTTGTTTTTTGTTGTTTTTTGTTTGTTTGTTTTAGCATGTTACTTTTTTTTTAATTTATTGGGGTGACAATTGTTAGTAAAATTACATAGATATCAGATGTACAATTCTGTATTACATCATCTATAAATCCCATTGTGTGCTCACCACCCAGAGTCAGTTCTCCTTTCATCACCATATATTTGATCCCCCTTACCCTCATCTCCCATCCCCCACCCCCCCTTACCCTCTGGTAACCACTAAACTGTTGTCTGTGTTTATGAGAGACGTTTCTCCAAAGAGGACATACAAATGGCAAATAGACATATGAAAAAACGCTCAACGTCACTAATCATCAGAGAAATGCAAATAAAAACCACAATGAGATGTCACCTCACCCCAGTCAGAATGGCTATCATCAACAAGACAAATAGCAACAAGTGTTGGAGAGGCTTGGAGAAAAAGGAACCCTCATACACTGTTGGTGGGAATGCAGACTGGTGCAGCCGCTATGGAAGGCAGTGTGGAGGTTCCTCCAAAAATTACGAATAGAATTACCATATGACCCAGCAATCCCTCTCCTGGGTATCTACCCGAAAAATCTGAAAACATTTATACATAAAGACATGTGTGCTCCAATGTTCATTGCAGCTTTGTTTACGGTGGCCAAGACATGGATACAACCAAAATGTCCTTCGATAGATGAATGGATAAAGAAGTTGTGGTATATATACACAATGGAATCCTATTCGGCGGTAAGAAAAGATGATATAGGAACATTTGTGACAACATGGATGGATCTTGAGAGTATGATGCTAAGCAAAATAAGTCAGACAGAAAAAGCAGAGATCCATGTGATTTCACTGATATGTGGTATATAAATCAAAAACAACAAAAGAACAAGATAAACAAATGAGCATGATACTTTTTAAATCCTGTTCCCACCAACCAAGTAGACTACTTGACTAGTTTCTATTTTCTGCATATAAAAAGGAATTAGAACTGTTTCTCCTAATTTTAGAAGTGCAGGCATACGTGACAAGTAGGTTTGTTTTGGTCACCCTTTTGAAAGGATTTATAGCTTAAAATTGCTGTTCTTGGCACATGAAGACAGAGATCCTGGTCTGCTATTTACTGGGTTTTGTGCTTGGATGGGGTTGGGGGAAGATCCTGGCATTTTTCTTCTACTTATGAGGGATGGATTTGCTGTGAGATATTCTGTTTTCCTGGTTCAGATCCTCCTTCCCATGTCATCTTCCCTATCTCTGAGCAAGGCAAAACATCTTTAGCTTCATCTACATCAATATGCCTTAGAGACAGTATATATCATTAGCTAAATATCTAGGGAAATATTATCTTTATGGAAAAAAAAACCCTGTATTTATCTCCCTTTCTGTCGCCTTTTACTAGTTGCCACTACTGGTGAATTCCACATAGACTCACTGTCCTTCTCGATCGAGCATTTGTTAGACTCCCTCCCGCTAGTACAAAAGACAGAAAGGACATTGTCCTTGATCATTTGGACTTAGTAACAGATGAGACAGAATATTTCCAGCAATCTGCAGCCTCTATCCTGGAATCCTAATTCTTCCTATTCCTGTAGTTTCAACACTTAGAGAGCTTACTGAGTTTTCTATCATAACTTAGGCTCCCAGCTAGAAACCCTAAAGGATTTTGCTTTTAACTTGGGATTATTTTCCTGAAGACATCACACTGTAAATGAGCGATAAAACTCTGGATCAAGCCACTAAAGCCCATGACACTATACACATAAAATCTAGGGATAAGGGTGGGCTCACAGAAAGTAGAAGGACATGTAGCCCCACCATGCATTGCACAGCTGAGGAAATAGAGGCTCAGCCTAACCACTCAAAGTAATCTTGTATATTTTTATTAGGAAACTATCATCACAATTTTTCTGAAGTAGTCAAAAGGGAGGCTGTTAGAGTGGACAATGAATACTGTAAAGAAACATAAATAGTGCTATTGTTGGAAGAGGGAAGGTGACATTGAAGAAAGGATGTGTGAATGTATCTTGTATGAATTATATCTCAATAAAATTGTTACAAATAAAGGAAAAGGAAGAATGTGAGTAGGGATTCCCAAGAAATCAATGGGCTATGAAAGACATTCCAGGAAAATGGAATAGCTGAAAAATAGACCTCTATAAGTAGAATATTGGAGGTGATAGGTGGGCCTGCAATGATAGGTTGAGCCTGATTTAGAGAGGCTCTTAAAAGCTGTGCTTGGATTTTGAACTTTGCAGTTAAGAGTCATCAAAAGTTTTTGAGAGAAGACACAACATATTCACATCTATGTTTTAGAAAGGTATCTCTTTACCTTTTCCAATGATACTTTTCACTTCTTTTGATTACAGTTATCTCCTTCATTAGCCTTTAAGTTCCTTGAGAGCAATAAATATTTTCTAAATATTTGTCTTTTTTTCCCATAGTGCACAACACAGTACCTTTATGCTCAGCAAATGTGTGTTAAAGGTTGTCTTCAAATTAGTGAAGTGAACTTGGTGCGAGAAAGCCTTGGTTCTAGTTGTCTTCCTTTCTGGTCATATCCCTCTATTTAAATATGTCTTCGATCCATTCTCTTCTCCCCATCCAACCACCAAAATCCTTGTTCAGGCCACCATCTTCTCTTACTGCAACAATCTCCTAATTGGCCTCCCACCTCACTACCACCCCCTCTGTCCATTATCCATACTGCCACTAGAAAAAAAAAATTTCTAAAATATCAATCTGATCATGTTATTCCATGCTTAAAATTATTCAATAACTTCCTGTTGCCCTGAGCATAAACACCGACCTCCCTAACATGGCCTATAAGACTCTGCATAGCAGATCTTTGCCTGCCTATAAAACATCATCTTATGTCACTTTCCCCTTTACTTTCTTTTTATTTTTATTATTTTTTTTTATTTTTTAATAATTGTTTTATTTTTCAATTACAGTTGACATACAATATTACATTACTTTCAGGTGTACAAGACAGTGATTAGACATTTTTATAACTGACAAAGTGATCAATCACTCTGATAAATCAAGTACCCATCTAACACCATACATAGTTATTACAATATTATTGACTATATTCCTTAGGCTATACTTTACATCCCCAAGAATATTTTGTAACTACCAATTTGTACTTCATAATCCCTTCCCCTTTTTCACCCACTACCCCAGGCCCCCTCCCAGCTGGCAAACATCAAAATGTTCTCTGTATCTGTGAGTTTGTTTCTGTTTTGTTTGTTTATTTTGTTCTTTAGATTCCACATATAAGTGAAATCATATGGCATTTGTCTTTCTCTATCTGACGTACTCCACTCAGCACAATTCCCTCTAGGGCCATCCATGTTGTTGCAGATGGCAAGATTTCATTCTTTTTTATGGCTAAGTACTATCTCTAACAAGACCAGGAGACAAAGAATACATACACACAGAAACAAACTCAGGGAGGCAGCCAAATTGGGGAGACAAAGAATCATGTTCCAAATAAAAGAACAGAACAAAGCTCCAGAAAAAGAACTAAACAAAATAGAGACAAGCAATCTACCAGACACAGAGTTCAAAACACTGGTTATAAGGATGCTCAATGTTCTCAGGGAGAACTTCAACAAAAAGATAGGAAGGATTAAAAAATGGAAATAGAAAACATAAAAAAAGAAGCAGCCAGAAATGAAGAATACAATGACTGAAATAAAGAATACATTAAAGGGAATCAACAGTAGATTAGTTAAAGCAGAGAACTGAATCAGCGAGTTTGGTGGTAAGGTGGCAGAAAACACCCAATCACACCAGTAGAAAGAAAAAAGAATCCAAAAAAAAAACCAAAAACTTAGGACAGTTTAAGGGACCTCTGAGACAACATTGTCCCATTTACTTTCTTGTTTCTGTCACTCTGGTTTTCTTCTAGTTTCTCCTATGCGCCATGCTCTCTCTCACCACAAGGCATGTGCATAGATTGTTCCTTCTGCCTGGAAGATTCTCTGCCCCACTCCCATCCCTTAACCTAGTTAATGTTTCCTCATTCTTCAGACCTTAGTTTAATCACACTTTTTAGATAAACCTCCTCTGATCCCACCAAGGAGGCCATATGTCCCTGTTTTATGTTTTCATATCCTTCTCTTGGTCTCCTTTGTATCATATAACACAACTATAATTAAAAGATTGTTATTTGTTTTTCCAATGCCTGTCTCCTTTACAAGAATATAGAGCAGGGCACCTAGTCTATTTTATTTAACAGTGTACTCTCAGGATGTAATCCAGTGCTGGAACAGAGTAGGTACTCAATAAATAATTTGTTGAATGAAGGAATAATGCTTACTTCTTAATGACTTAAACATTGTAAACTTTCATAGCATCCTGTTTTCTTCCATCACACTTTTCGCAATTATTGTTCTTTAAATATTTGAGTAAGTATTTATTTGCATCACCATACGAGAATGTGAGTTTCATTATGGTAGGGACTTATATTTATTTTTAATTGAATTATAGTTTACAAACAATAAAATGTACTGATTATAATTGTATAGTTTGATGAGTTTTTACTGATGTGTACACTCTAAACATCACTTCAAACAAGATATAAAACGTGTCCATCATTCCAGTAAGTACCCTTATACCCCCAATCAACCTCACCCCTGACCCCTGCAGAAGTAACAACTATTTTGATTTCTATCATGTGTTTGCTTTGCCTACTCTAGAGCTCGTGTAAGTGTATTCATATTGCATATGCTCTTATGTGTCTGGCTTCTTTCACTCAACATAACATCTGTGAGATTCACCCATGCCCTTACAAGTATCAATAGTTTGTTCATTTTTTCATTGCTTAATAGTATCCCATTGTGAAAATATACCACAATTTGTTTATCCATTCACCTACTGATGGCAATTTGGACTCTTTCCACTTTGGAGTTATTATAAATAAAGTTGCTATGAACACTAATGTACAAGTCATATTCCATTTTTTATCCTCATATCCCCAGCATCTAGCACAGTGCCTGGTACACAGCAGGCACTCGATAAATACTCTTTGAGAAAATGAATGAATGTAATCCTTACAATGTTAGTTATAACTCTACGTTCTCTTCCTGCTTTGGAAAGCATATTAAAATGCAAATGACTGAATTCCAATAAAACGACTTGAACATCCTCTTAATTTTCTAAAAAGTAAGTTGCAGAACTTGTACTTTAAATATTATTGTTAACAACTACTTTTGACACATCTCACAATTAAACTTGTCACATAAGTGTGTTATGATGCTACTTGTAAGATTTCCAGATAAAATATAGGATTCTGAGTTAAATTTGAATTTCAGATAAACAACTGAAATCAATTTTTAGTATAAGTATATCCCAAACATTGCATGGAACATACTGATGTTAATTTGGGACACACTTATACTGAAAAGTTCTTTGTTGTTCTCTGATATTTAAATTTAATTCAACATCCTGAAATTTTATTTGCTAAATCTATTCACCCTAACTACATGTGAACTGTGGGGCTGTTGGTCCTCAGACCCCTTGTAGCCTTAAAGCGTAAAAAGTCCTCACATGCTCCCAGTGACTGCCCTATGCTATTCTTTCATAGCTGTTCATTAGGTGCTAACTGGCAAAGGAAAGGGAGGCATCTATTTTAAGCAGAGTATGGGCGACATTTAGTTTCTCTATTTGTGTGTTAAGCACTGGCTTGGTGAATTCACTTTAGGGTCTAACTGGACAGTGCATCCCCTCAGGCCCTGGTTCATTCTGATTGGCTAGAGCTTTTCCAGTGAAATCCAGCATGCCTGTTCCTCTCCCCACCCCATGACCCTGTCAGTTGTGTTTGTGTATGTGTATGAACACAAATGAAGGGAAATGCCTTCCTGCACTACCCAGTAATGTCTGGTGTCAGCTTCATCCTTAAAATAAAGTGTGGGCGACAAGTGCTACCTGGTAGGGAGCCAGCTCCCTCAGATCACTTTCTTCTCTTCCTAGAGCCTTTCATTCATAAACTCATAGGGAGCTGTTTTTAAAAGGCAAATGCACATTAAACATGGGACGAGACTCAGCTAGGCATAGTGTGTGTGTGTTTAAATTTCAATGAATAGATTTTGTTTTAGAATTACACAAAGTAAAGCCAGACTCTGTAATATTAGCACAAAGTTCAGAACCTTAGGATGATGCTAAAGGGAGGCCTGACTTAGTGGAAAAGCACTAAGGTTTTGAGTCAAACCTGTGCCGCTCCCTAGCTGTCTGACCTTGGGTAGACAAAATATCAACCGCTCTAAACCTCAGTTTCCTCATCTGTGAAATGATGGTGGTAATAGCGCCTACCTCACAGTATAGTTGGGAGAATTCTGTGAGCTAACAAAAGTGAAGTGCTTAGCCAGGCACATAGCAGAGGCTTAATAAGAGGTAGCCATTATTGCGAATATGGCCTCAGGAATAAGTCTGATCCAGCCAAAGAGGCCTCTCTGGGTTTCCGGACCCTGAGGCCACCAGTAGGGAATCAAGGTTGTTAAAGGGCACCTCAGCATCTTGTGTAATTTTTCCCTTCTGGAAATTTAGCTTTGCACTGAAAAGAGAAGTCTTTGAGTCTTCACTTTGTCACTTAACTAGCAAGTGACATCAATTCTCTGATAAGTTTTTTTTTTTTTTAATAAGGAAAATGGACATAAAGATTCTTCTTTTGTCTGTTGCAAAAGTAGTTATGAGGATCATGTATGGAGAATGTTCAGAAAGCATACAAACAGCATAAGAAATATTGTAAGGTCAGTAAAGCAATATTGATTTTTTAAAAGGCAAAAGAAAAAAAAAGGTACCTCTCTTGACACTCTTCCTGACTCATTAATTTCAGGCTAATTCCTAGAACTAGTGGCAGTGGGACGAGAGGAAAAACACAAGAGACAGAGAGTGAGGATAGCTGGTTTCTTACCCCAACTCTGATACTTCCTATGTTGAGGAAATCACTAACAGCTAAACTTCTGTTTCCTCATCTTTAAAATATGAATGAGTCATTGAGTGAGCACCTATTAGATACCTGTAGGCATAATATTAGATGTTGTGATTATAAATAATACCAGCTAATATACACTGAGCATAATATATATACCAAGCACTTTGCTAGGGGCATTATTTCTAACCCCACAAAACCCTATGAAGGAAAAATATTATTATCCCTATTTCATAGTTGAGAAAATTGAGACTTAAAGGGTTTAAACTGATTTGTCTATAGTGAAAAACCCAAGGTCTTCTCAGAGGAACTTACTGTCTAGGAGGGTAGGTGAAGATAAAGCAAAACCATTGTAATATTGTATATGTGTGTATGTCTCTACACATCCCCATTTGCTTTTCTACTACAAATCTGAAAGAGGTACATCTAAAATACTTCTTTCAGATTTGTAATAGAAAAGCAAATGAGATTTGGTATAAAGGTGTTTTAAAGAAACCTGATGTTATTAAAATAGAATAGTTTTGTTTTATTGTGTGAAACCAGGAGTGAGTGGCCATTTCAACAACATTTACTGAGCTAATTCACGAAGTACTTATATTCCAAGGGCTGTCTTGTTTTGCACTACGCAGAGTCTTAACAGATCCCAGCCTCTTTACAGCACAACCTCTTTTTTCTTCTGAAAAGCGGAAACAATACTAAAACCCGCACATTTCTTCAACCTCAGCAGGATCAATCATCCATTGATTCTACTACCTTTTTTACTGCCTGTTACCGACTGCCTGTGCTCACTTCCCTCTTTAAGAAGCCTAAATTCCATGGTCCATCATTACAATTACTTTTTTCCATATACCTCTGAATCCCTTTCCCACCTTTTCCTTTATCATTCTCACCTAGCAGAACCAAACCCTGGTTAAATCCAACCCTTCTGCTGATGTGCATCTATACCCACTCAGCTGAAAAAGGCTAAAGAAAAACACAATGTTGATAACTGGTGTTCCTTTAAGTCCATGACCACTAACCTCAAGTGGGCCCTTGGAGCTTTCTTGCAGTCCTACCACATTTCCCTAGTTCTCCTTCCTAAAATTGCTCGGGTCCAGATCACCACATTGCTAAATCCATTGCTATGTTCTCATACCTCATCTTAGTTGACACATCAGCAATTTAGCACAGTTTATCACCCTTTCCTTCTTGAAATACTTTCTTCACTTGCCCCCTCTCTATGTTGGCTGTCTCCCTACAATGCTGGCTACTTCTTCTCTGATACCTGCTCCTATTCTCTTAACATTGAAGTGCCTCAGTGCCCAACTCTAGGATGTCTTTTCTTTCCTTTGTCTACATCCACTCCCTTAGTGATCTCTAGTTCTGCAGGTTTATGTGCGTACCAGTGGTGGCAGAAATGGTGCTCGCCAAATAGTTCCTGTTCTCTCCTACCTTACATGCTGTTAGGTTGTCAAATGTTTGTAGTTCTTGCTAAGGGGAATATGAGCCTGGTCAGGGGCAATAAAGAGCAAGTACTAACATCAGAGGTGGTAGAGTTGCTGGACAAAAACAGCCTGGAAATCCAAGTCACTTTTGGAAGAAAGCCACTAAGAAGAGCTGCCTGGATTGTGACATGAACAAGAAATAAAGCTTAGTTGTGTTAAACCACTGAGATTTGGGTTGTTACCACAACACAGTTGAGTCTATACTGATTCAGGCACCACATGTATATCTCTAAGCTAGCCATCTCCTTCAAACTCCATACTGCCATAACCAGCTATTCTTCAATTTTTTCCATGTAGATGTCTAATTGACATCTCAAACCCAGAATTCCTGATGCCCCCACAAGCCGGCTCCTCCAACAGGTTTCAACATCTGAATAAATGACAATGTCATCTTTCTAGTTGCTTAGTACAGAAACCTTGGAATCATCTTTGACTTCTTTCTTTCAGTCACAGCTCACATCGAATCCAACAGCAAATCCTATCATCTCTACCTTCAAAACATATCCAGAATCCTCCCACTTCTGCAGGTCTCTACAACTGCCCCTCTAGTCCAAGCCACCATCATCTTTCTGCTGAACTACCCTGACAGCCTCCTGGATAGCCTTCCTGCTTTAACCCTTGCCCCACTACAGTTGACATAGTAGCTAGAGTGATCCATCTTAAAAAGTAAATCAGTAGATGCCACTCCTATGTTCAAAACCAGTCAACGTTTTTCCAAAGTCAAATTTCTTACAGTGGCCTATAGAATCTCACATGACCTGTCTCTGCTACACCTCTGACCTCATCATCAACCCTAATCCCCTTATTCACTCCATTCCAGCACTCTGGCCTCCTTGCTACTCAGCCAAAACATCAAGCATGTTCTCTTATTTACTGCCTTTGCTCTTCCCTTTGCCTGGAACACTCATTCCCCAGATTACTACGTAGCTTACTCCCTTACAGAGGTTCTCAAACTTTACTGTGCATAAGAATCACCTGAAAGGCTTATTAAAACACATATTGCTGGGCTCCATTATAAAGTTTATGATTCATTAAGTCTGGGAGGGGGCAATAATTTGTATTTCTAACAGGTTTCCAGGGTTGATGATGCCGGCCCAAGGACCATTGCTTTGAGAAACACTGATCAGAAGTCACCCTATGAACAGATCTTTCCCTGACTTCCTGTAAAATAACAACATGACCCCAACTCTTTCATATCCCTCTTACCTTGCTCTATTTTCCTCCATAACACAAATCATCTGATAAATATGGATGGAATATTTATTTATTTACTGTTTGTCTTTCCCTCTGGATTGTAAACACCATGAAAACAGGGATTTGGTTTCATTTGTGGCTGTATGATACCACCTCTATCCCCCATGTCTAACACAGTGCCTAGCAAATAGTAGGTGCTTAGTAAATATTTGTTGAGTGAATAGTCAAAATAAAATGTACATTCAGCTTTCTGTGACCCAAGATTCTGGAGGAATTGTTCACAAGGAATAGTTCACCTTTGCCAACCATTCAACCACTCTGACTAAACTGCTCTTACATTCTATCTCTCACTTCCTGAATTACCTTTTGTGTCACTGTCATCCCTGCTACCATTCATGCCCCAAAGCACTAGCGATGCCTGGAAAAACATACTAGTTTGTAAAAGGGACACTGTGGTGTGACTCTATTTCAGGAAACCAAAGGGAGAGGGAGAATCCCAAGTGGAGCTGATCTAACACTTAAAATCGATTGTTCTGAGAGCAATTATTTCATAGCCTTTTACTGAATACCTGCTTGTGCAAGGGCTACAGAGAAGAATAAAACAGTCTTGTTCCTGGTCTGATGGCAGAACCAAATAGAATGAGTCACATATGGCAAAGTACCATTAGCAAAAAGGAGGGAGTAAGAACTTCTGCCTGAAATTGCTGAGAGGGAAAAAATGGGGAGGGGGGGGACGTCTTCGCCAAGAATATGGTATTTAAGCTGGGTTTTGAAGAATGAGTAGAAGTTAGGTTTGTGGTAAATGGCAAAAGGGGTAGGGAAGGCATTTTATACAAAAGATCCAACATCAGCAAAAGGAGAGCTGTGTGTAATACTGGTGACATTAAAAATATTTTATAATCAGTTATACAAAGACATTAACAAATCCAAATGGGTATCCTAATCAAGCAGAATAGACAGCATTCATAGTTAAACTGGCATGTCTATATCGTAGCATACCACTTGATTATCAGCCCCAGAAAGAGACCAGAGTGTTACAGAAATACCTGAGGCACAACTAATATTAATGTAATAATAGCTAGCACTGAGTGCTTACTATGAGCCAGGCACTGTGCTTTGCATGCTTTCTCTTACTGAATCCTCAACCCCTATACAGTAAATATTGTAAAATACAGTAAAATAAGGTATGCTACCTCAGGTAATGGCTAGAACACAGGTCGCCTCTCTAACACTGTGGGAATATACAAGAATATACTAAGAGGTATAATGTCACTTATAGACAATATTGTTTGGTTGGAAAAAAAAAATGAGACTGTCAGCCATGCAACCTAAGGAACATTGCAAGGACTGTCCCACAGCAACATACGACACTTGCCCGATGTGTGGGACATATAGCGTGTGCTGTGTCTTTTCACTAAGCTGGAGGGGTCATGGAAGAAATGGAACTTGACCATGGCCTTGAGATGTATGGAATAGTGGGAAGAGTATGGAATTAGGGTTAGAAGTGCTAGCTAGCACTTCTACTAGCTAGCAGTTTGACCTGAACCAAACTAATTCCCTTCAGTGGTCTCATCCATAAAACAGGTGATTTTGATTAGACTACTGGTTCTCAACAGAAATACCCTACCTCCATGAGATATTTTGGAAAATGTCATGGCTTTTTTGGTTGTCAAAATTATTAGGGGAGGCTCTTAGGTAGGGGCCAGGAATGATAGGTATTCTGTACACTACAAAGAATTGTCTTGCATGCTGCCCTACACTTACCGTGTTTCCCTGGAAATAAGACTGGGTCTTATATTAATTTTTGCTCCCAAAGACGCATTAGGACTTATGTTCAGGGGATGTCATCCTGAAAAATCGTGCTAGGGCTTATTTTCCGGTTAGGTCTTATTTTGGGGGAAACACGGTAGAAGACCTCTGGACATCCATGGAGGTGAAAACTGTGTTTGTAATTACCTGAGCTGAGAACATAACTGAATTTTACATAGTGAAATCAATTTTATATAGTTTTATTGTTCATTAAAACTATCCAGTAAATAAATGAGAGATTGAACTGTTTTTTTCAGAACTTAACCATGAGTTACTCACCATTTCAGAGAATCACCACACTAATAGTAACTCCATTCATGGCATTTGAGTCACCAATACCATATCCCAGTGTCATTCTGCTTCAGCAAGCTGTCACATTCATGGTGATTCTGTGTCGAGCTGCTAACCTCTGACAATTTCATTACATCTTCTAATATAGCCATGTATGAGCATTTACATATTGAAATATATAGTGTTTCATTATAAATGACTTTTTTTCTGAAATACAATTATAGCAGAATATGTGTATTTTAGATTATTGCTTACATCTTTATTATAACTTATTCCTATGAATTTCTTTACAGGACAGAAAGAAAAAATAATAAATACTTATAATGAAAAATGGTGTGCTGGTCTGATAGAGTTGCCGAACCACTGTATTAGATAATCTCTCAGAGCCTTTCTAGTTCTAATTTTCTGTAGGTATAAGGAAGGATTGGATTTTGAAATGAAGGGGGAGAGCATTCCAGGGTGGGAATGAGTAGGGATTGGAGTGACCCCAGACAAACCAGGATAGGGCACAGACTTCCTCAGGGCTTGGTCTTGTCATGATCTCTGGAAGCTACTCCTTTTATCCCTCCCCCTACCCCCTCACTGTAATTGAAGACTCCTGGGGGAACTGCCAGGGCTGGCATTACAGGAAATTGCTTGTGACCAGGGGGCTTCTCTGGTTACTTTCCTCAGGGACAGAGGACAGTAATGGTTTCCTGTGTGTTAGCTTGGTGTCTTTGCCTCCCGTACTGCCAAGTTCCCAAGAAACCACAGCTTCAGCTTCTTACATTTTTTTTTAGCTCCTGTTATTGGGATTTTTCCTTTACCTTATTCAGCTCCCTCAACTCAGGCCTCCTTGCTCCATGCTAGAGATCTGGAAACTTTTCGTCTATGATAAATAAGTTGTATGGGGCACCCAAAAGTCATTGGAAGTAGGCCATAGCTCCGAAGAGATACCACTTCAACCTTGGCCACACCTGTTGAGTCCTCTCTCTTTGAAGGGGATGACTTTTATCATTGAGTAACATATTGCTTTTTCTTCTTTTAATTACATGTGCTCATTGAAGACTGTTTGAAAAGTACAGAAATATATGGAGAAACAAGTACAAATTATCCATTATCCCAAGAAATATAGTACTCAACATTAGACAAAATGGCAGCATAGGTGAAGGTTAAATTCAGTGCTATTCTGTCTCTCTGTTCTCTCTTCTATAATAGCCCCCAGCTGTCTCCTACTGCAGTACCTCTTGATCTCACCCTTATGAAAACTTGCCTGTCCTGTATACGATAAAATGGAGGGCATACTGGAAAATGTAAAATAGCACTTATCATGTCAAAGGCATATAAGAGAGATAAAATATATCAGGAAGGTGTTTGGAATCTAAAATAGCAATATTTTGTCATAGCTCTGCCATCACTACCTTATTACTGAGGTGTTGTGGTGATAAAGTGTTGTGGGACTATCTAAAAGATAAGAGACCATCCGAGAAATTCACAGTGCTTCCTGGGAATTAGGAAAAGGCTCACAGTACAAAGAGGCAAGAATGGTGAAATGTGAGGCTGGTTCATAAATATGCTTTTCTCTTTTGGAAAAAATAGCCAACATTAAACAAAAAAGTTGGATGATACTAAATCCATCCCAGAGCTAAAGCTCTTGTTACAGATAATAGAATTTATGTTTTGCTTTTATTCCAAGGTAGACAGTGTCAGAATGGCAGTTTCCTCATTTTTTAGCTCTTACATTGAGGGTCTGGTAAACAGAAGGCATAGAAAAAACTAAGGAATAAGGGTTAAGGTCCAGACTTTGGAGTTAAGTAAGACCTGGGTTCAAATCCCAGCTCCATTCATATGATCATCAAACATTCTATATGTGCCATCCAATGTATTAGACATTGGGAATACAGTGTTGGACAGCATAGGCAAGGTCCTTATTAACATGGAGCTTACATGGAGCTCCTCTAGTGGGAGGAGGCAGAATGTTTAATGAGGAAAAAATAACATAGAAACATGATTGGAAGTAACTGGGGGCTACCTTAGGTTGAATGGTTAGGAAAGGACTCTCTGAGAATAAACAAACTGAGACCTGGATGATGAAAAGAGGCCAGCAATAAATAACACCAAAGGGAAGGACATTCCATGCAGAACTAACAGCTAAGACAAAGGCCATGAGGCAGAAACAGGCTTAAGTTTTTAAAAAATGGAATGAACACCAGTGTGATTGAAGCAGAGTGAGCCAGAGAGAGAGTGAGTAGATGAGGTTGGAGAGGGTCAGCACATGTCAGGTCATGCGTGGGCCTTGTATAATTCAGCAAGTAATAATAATCATTTTTTTTTAATTTATTTTTAATTTATTGGGGTGACAATTGTTAGTATAATTACATAGATTTCAGGTGCGCAACTCTGCATCACATCATCCATAAGTCACACCGTGTGTTCACCACCCAGAGTCAGCTCCCCCTCCATCACCATACATTTGATCCCCCTCACCCTCACCCCCCCCAACCCCCCTACGCTCTGGTAACCACCAAATTACGTTCCCCAGATTAATTTTCAAACCCCGTGGCCATCCTGTGGTCACCGACTGCCCTCCAATCCCCTCACCGTCCCCCCCACCCCCCACCCCTCCCGCCCATCTAGCAACCCTCAGTTTTTCCTCATTGTCTCCCAAACTGTTTCTGATTAGTTCATTCACTTATTCTTTTCTTTAGAATCCGCAAATAAGTGAGATCATATGGTACTTATCTTTCTCTGTCTGACTTATTTCACTTAACATAATGTTCTCTAGATCCATCCATGTTGTTGCAAATGGTAAGATTTCTTTCTTCTTTATGGCTGCATAATACTCCATTGTATAAATGTACCACAGTTTCTTAATCCAGTCATCTACCGATGGGCATTTTGGTTGTTTCCATGTCTTAGCTATTGTGTATACTGCTGCAATAAACATAGGAGTGCATAGAGATTTTTGAATTGAAGTTCTGGATTTCTCCGGATAGATACCTAGGAGTGGAATGACTGGATCATAAGGTAGTTCCATTTTCAGAATTTTGAGATACCTCCATACTGTTTTCCATAGCGGCTGCACCAGTCTGCAATCCCACCAACAGTGCACAAGCGTTCCCTTTTCTCCACATCCGCGCCAGCACTTGTTGTTTGTTGATTTATTGATGATAGCCATTCTGACTGGGGTGAGGTGGTATCTCGTTGTGGTTTTTATTTGCATTTCTCTGATGGTTAGTGAGGTTGAGCATTTCTTCATATGTCTGTTTGCCATCTGTATGTCCTTTTCAGAAAAATGTCTCTTCAAGTCCTCTGCCCATTTTTTAATTGGATCGTTTGTTTTTTTGGAGTTGGGTTGAGTAAGTTTTCCATAGATTTGTGATATTAATCCCTTATCAGATATATCATTGGCAAATATTTTTTCCCATTCAGTAGGATCCCTTCTTGTTTTATTGATGGTTTCCTTTGCTGTGAAAAAACTTTTTTAGTTTGATATAATCCCACATGTTTATTTTTTCTCTTAGTTCCCTCGAGCGAGGGTGTATATCAGTAAAAATCTTACTCCGGGTAATGTCTGAGAAGTTTCTTCCTATATTTCTTCTAGGTATTTTATGGTTTCAGACCTTACATTTAAGTCTTTAAGCCATTTTGAATTTATTTTTGTATATGGTGTAAGGAGGTGGTCCAACTTCATTTTTTTGCATGTGTCTGTCCAGGTTTCCCAGCACCATTTATTGAATAGCCTGTCATTACTCCATCGTACATTCTTGCTTCCATTGTCGTAGATTAAATGGCCATATAGGCGTGGATTTATTTCTGGACTCTCTATTCTGTTCCATTGATCTATGTGTCTGTTTTTATGCCAGTACCATGCTGTTTTGATTACTGTAGCCTTGTAGTATAATTTGAAGTCAGGTATTGTTATACCTCCCACTTTGTTCTTATTTCTCAAGATTGCCTTTGCTATTCGGGGTCTTTTATGGTCCCATATAAATTTTAGGATTATATGTTCTATTTCTGTGAAAAACGACGTTGGCAGTTTGATAGGAATTGCATTGAATATGTATATTGCCTTAGGCAGTACGGACATTTTAACTATATTAATTCTTCCTATTCATGAACATGATATGTGTTTCCATCTATTTATATCTTCCTTCATTCCTTTCATCAGTGTCTTATAATTTTCTGAGTATAGATCTTTTACTTCTTTGGTTAAATTTATTCCCAGGTATTTTATAGTCTTTGGAGCGATTGTAAATGGGATTGTTTTTTTAATTTCTCCCTCTGATGTTTTATTATTGGTATATACAAATTCAACTGATTTCTGAATATTAATTTTGTATCCTGCCACTTTACTAAATTCATCTATCAGCTCTAATAGCTTCTTGGTGGAGTCTTTAGGGTTCTCTATATATAGTATCATATCATCTGCATACAATGATAACTTTACTTCCTCCTTACCAATCTGGATGCCTTTTATTTCTTTTTCTTGTCTGATTGCTGTGGCAAGAACTTCCAGAACTATGTTGAATAGAAGCGGAGATAGTGGGCATCCTTGCCTTGTTCCTGATCTTAGGGGGAATGGTTTTAGCTTTTCCCCATTGAGTATGATGTTAGCTGTGGGTTTGTCATATATGGCCTTTATTATGTTGAGATAAGATCCCTCTATTCCCACTTTCTTAAGGGTTTTTATCATAAATGGCTGTTGGATTTTATCAAATGCTTTTTCTGCATCTATTGATATGATCATGTGATTTTTATTTTTCATTTTGTTAATGTGGTGTATCACATTAATAGATTTGCGGATGTTGAACCACCCCTGCATACCAGGAATGAATCCCACTTGATCGTGGTGAATGATCTTTTTAATGTATTGCTGAATTCAGTTTGCTAATATTTTGTTGATGATTTTTGCATCTATGTTCATTAAAGATATCGGCCTGTAGTTTTCTTTTTTTGTGGTGTCTTTGTCTGATTTTGGGATCAGGGTGATAGTGGCTTCGTAAAAAGTGTTTGGGAGTCTTCCCTCCTTCTGGATTTTTTGGAAGAGCTTGAGGAGAATTGGTGATAATTCTTTTTGAACGCTTTGTAAAATTCACCTGTAAAGCCATCTGGTCCAGGGCTTTTGTTTGTTGGGAGACTGTTGATTACTGATTCAATTTCCGTGGTGGTAATCAGTCTATTCAGGTTTTCTGTTTCTTCTTGAGTTAGCCTTGGAAGGTTGTACGCCTCTAGAAAATTGTCCATTTCTTCCAAATTGTCAAATTTGTTGGCATATAGTTGCTCATAGTAACTTCTTAAAACACTTTGTATTTCTGCAGTGTCCGTTGTCACTTCTCCTCTTTCGTTTCTGATTTATTAATTTGGGTCCTCTCTCTCTTTTTTTTAATGAGTCTGGCTAAAGGTTTGTCGATTTTGTTTATCTTCTCTAAGAACCAACTCTTGGATTCATTGATCTTTTGTATTGTTTTTCTGGTTTCTATTTCATTTATTTCTGCTCTGATCTTTATTATCTCCTTCCTTGTGTTCCCTTTGGCTTATTTTGCTGTTCTTTTTCCAAATCCCTTAAATGTGAAGATAAACTGTTGATTAGTGATGTTTCTTGTTTCTTTAGGTAGGCCTGCAAAGCTATGAATTTCCCTCTTAGGACTGCTTTTGCGGCATCCCCTAGATTTTGGGTCGTCGTGTCTTCATTTTCATTTATCTCGAGATATCTTTTGATTTCTTCCTTGATCTCCTGCTTGACCCATTCATTATTTAGTAATAAGTTATTCAGCCTCCATGAATTGGTGTGTCTTCCAGTTTTTTTTCCTGTAGTTCATTTCTAATTTCATAGCATTGTGATCAGAGAAGATAATTGGTATGATTTCAATTTTCTTAAATTTATCAACACTTGTTTTGTGGCCTAACATATGATCTATCTTGGAAAATGTTCTATGTGCGCTTGAGAAGAAGGTGTATTTTGCAGCATTGGGGTGAAATGTTCTGAAAATATCGATTAAATCCAAGTGGTCCAATGTATCATTTAAGGCTGTTGTTTCCATATTGATTTTCTGTCTGGAAGACCTGTCCCTTGTGGTCAGAGGTGTGTTGAAGTCCCCGACTATAATAGTGTTACTGTTGATCTCTGCCTTTATGTCAGTCAGTACCTGTTTTATATATTTAGGTGCTCCTATGTTGGGTGCATAGATGTTTACTAGGGTTATGTCCTCTTGTCGGATCGATCCCTTTATTATTATATAGTGCCCATCTTTATCTTTTAGTATGTTCTTCATTTTAAAGTCTATTTTGTCAGAAATAAGTATTGCAACTCCAGCTTTTTTCTCGTTTCCATTTGCATGAAATATCTTACTCCAACCCTTCACTTTCAGCCTGTGTGTGTCTTTTGTTCTGAGGTGAGTCTCTTGTATACAGCATATACAAGGGTCTTGCTGTCTTATCCAGTCAGCCACCCTATGTCTTTTGATTGGAGCATTTAATCCATTTACATTTAAAGTGATTATTGATAGGTACATAGATATTGCCATTTTTAAATTTGTAGTTAGGTTGTTTTGATCTTTCTTCTATTTACAGAAGTCCTTTTAGTATTTCTTGCAATGCTGGCTTGGTGGTGATAAATTCCTTTAGCTTATTTTTTTCTGGAAAGCTCTTTATCTCTCCATCAACTTTAAATGATAGCCTTGCTGGATAAAGCAATCTAGGTTGTAGGCCTTTGTTTTCCATCACTTTCAGTATCTCCTGCCACTCCCTCCTGGCCTTCAATGTTTCTGTAGAAAAATCATTTGATAGTCTTATGGGAGTTCCCTTGTATGTAACCCTCCGTCTTTCTCTTGCTGCTTTTAGGATTCTCTCTTTGTCTTTAAGCTTTGCCATTTTAACTATAATGTGTCTTGGTGTGGACCTGTTTGGGTTAATCCTGGTTGGAACTCTCTGCACTTCCTGGACTTGTATGTTGGTTTCCTTCATCAGGTTGGGGAAGTTTTCAGACATTATTACTTCTAATATGTTCTCAATCCCTTGCTTGCTCTCTTCTCCTTCTGGTATTCCTATGATGCGCATGTTGTTGCGCTTGATGTTATCCCAGAGGTCTCTTAGGCCATCCTCATTGTTTTTTATTCCTTTTTCTTTCTGTTCCGTTTGGGTGATCTCTGCTACCTTGTCTTCTAAGTCGCTGATTCGATCCTCTGCTTCATCTAGCCTGCTGGTAATTCCTTCAAGTGAGTTCTTAATTTCGGTAATTGTGTTCTTTAGTTCCAACTGGTTTTTCGTTATGATTTCTACATCCTTCTTTATGTTTTCTCTAAGCTCGTTTGTTATGATTTCTACATCCTTCTTTATGTCTTCTCTAAGCTCCTTAAACATTCTTATCAACAGTGTTCTGAACTCTGTCTCTGAGAGTTTGGTTACGTCTGCTTCATTTGGTTCCAGTTGTGGAAGCTTCTTCTGTTCTTTTATTTTGGACGTGTATCTCTGTTTCCCCATTCTGGCTGACTCTCTGTGTTTGCTTTGATGTATTAGGTAGATCCCCTAGAGTTCTTAGTTCTTGCTAGGTTATCTTATGTAGTATGTGTCCTTTATATTTGACTCGCACCACGTCGTCCTCCTCTGCGTGTGCTCCAAAGGTGAGTCTTGTGTTGTGTACACTGTCCCGTTCAAGAAGATCTTTAATTGCTTCCCGCTAGTGAGCAGATGGGGTCAACTCCTGGGCTGACCTGCCGTGAGACTTGGCTCTGCCCCCCGCAGGGCACTCTGCTGCGTGAGGGTTGACCACCCCCAATGTGATTTGGCCTCTATGGGCTCCAGAGCCTGCCGAGAACCCCCTCTAGGTGTGTGACCTGCAGGTCAAACCCGGCTGCACTCCGATTTGTTCTGGAGTTGGCCCCCGGATATGCTGAGACCCGTGCCACCCAAGCTGGGCCCCGGCAGGGAAGTCCCAGAACAAGGCAAATCACCAAGCACAGCAGCAATGACAACAGCAAAGAAAAAAAAAAAAAAAAAAAAACAGCCGATAACCCCCGCTCGACACAGGCAAAGATATCAAAGATACAAGAGAAAGCAAAACAAAACCAAGCAAAGCAAAACAAAGCAAAACAAAAAGCAGCGACCGTCTCGGCCTGAGCCCACCAAGCAATGACCAGGTTGTCCTCTGCTGTACCAAAGAGCCCCCTGCTTATTGCGCAGACAGAGCCGGTCACCTGGTGCTCAGAGAGACTTTGGGACTTCAGACTTAAAAGCGTGGGCCTGAGGGGTCTGGATGATAGTCTCCACAAAGTCAGTGCAGCTTCTGCCCTTGTCCGCACGTATGCACACCGAAAGTAGCACCACCAGTCCTTTGTCCAGAGCTCCAGAGTCCTAGGGCACTCCTTCAGTGTGTGTGTATGGGTGCGGGCGGGAGATTTCTGATCTGCTGACCGTGCCTCACAAGCTGGGCCCCGGCAGGGCAGTTTCAGAACAAAGCAAATCACCAAGCACAACAGCAACAACAACAACAAAGAAAAATATCAAATACGTTCACATGCAAAACCACCTGATAACCCCCACTCGACAGAGGCAAAGATATCAAAGATATAAAGACAAAGCAAAACAAGACAAAACAAAGCAATACAAAAAGCAGCGACAGTCTCGGCCTAAGACCTTCTCTGCTGTACCAAGGAGCCCCCTGCTTATTGCGCAGGCAGAGCCGGTCACCTGGTGCCCAGAGAGACTTTGGGACTGCAGACTTAAATGCGTGGGCCTGAGGGGTCTGGATGATAGTTTTTACAATGTCAGTGCAGTTTCTGCCCTTGCCTGCACAACTGCACACTGAGAGTGGCACCACCAGATACGTGACCAAAACTCTTGAGTCTTAAGGCACCTCTTCAGTGTGTGTGTGTGAATGCGGGCGGGAGATTTCTGATCTGCTGAAAGCCCAGAGCTGCGCCTGCCTCACTGCTGATCTCCGGGTGCGTCTCGGCAGCTGCACCCACCCCACCCTAGGCAAGCCAGGAAGGGTGGGGGCTGTGGATGGAGGGGTTTTCACTCTCCCAGCCCAGCCGTGCGTCGCCCTCTTCCCGCAGGCCAGAAAAGGTGGTGGCTGGGGGTGGAGGCGTCTCTTCTCTCCTAGCGCAGCCAAAATCACACACACTACCCAGTCTGCCTGGGTCAGGGCTGCCCGTCAGGCATCCCAAAGCCTGAGCCTCAGATACCACTTCTCCGTTCAGGGGCCGGTTTAAGTCTCTGGAAGGGCGGGGTAGGATTGGAAGAGCAGGGCGGGGGGGGAGGGGCCCAGGTATGGAGACTGCGCCCCCGTCCGCCGCAGGGCGTGCCGCCTTCCCGGCGGGAGAAATCAGCCGTGGGACGCAGGGAAAGAGCCCACCTCCTGGTCCCCGCGCTCTCCGCTCCGCCTGGGATCCCGTGCGTGCCCGGCTCAGCGGTTTTCGGTTTTCGCCCCCGCCAGCTGAGGCTCCGTTGGGGGCTGGGCTCTCCCGCCGCTGCCGGCCGGGCGCTCTCACGCCGCTCCTCTTTTTCCTTTCCTTGCTCGTCCAAGTAGCGTACCTTCAAGAATTTCTTAGCTTCAAGTAATCCACGAATCTCCCCACTATTCTGTGTGGTGAGCGAAAATTTCTTTGATGGGTTATAGGTCCCGTTTGCAACAAGATCCGGAGGAGAACTCAGAAAGTGCGCCTTGCTGCCGCCATTCCTATGACGTCAGCCAATAATAATCATTTTAATATAGCATAGAAGAAAAGGAAGTTGGAGAGTTTGAGGGATAATATACAATACCAGCTGAGGAATTTAGATCTGACTGGGCTCAAGGGTATCACTGTTAAGGGTTGATTGGTGTTCTGAAAGTGGAGCTTGAGGGGAACAATTCTCAGAGCAGAGTACAGGGTGGTCATTTTCATGTATCATTACATTTCTAGCACCCGAATTTCTCCCAAGTTCTCTGCTACAGCTACTGCTTTCTCAGTGAATACAAATACATAAGTCCAGTGGGACACAAGGATATATCAAGGGTATATGAGGTGTGATCAAACAATATGTCTAAACAAAATTTATTACAGTAAAAGACACATTGCTATTAATCCCCCTCAAAATACTCCCCCTCACTTCAAACACACTTATCCGATCATCGTTCTTGCCACTTTTTGAAGCAGTTCTGGAAGTCCTCTTTCGTGAGTGTCTTTAGTTGCACTGTTATGGCTGCCTCAATGTGCTGAATCATTTTGATTTTGGGGAAGAGCCAGAAGTTGCATGATGCCAGATCTGGTGAATGAGGTGGATGAGGACACACCATAATGTGTTTACTTGATAGAAATTTCCGTATACCAGAAGCGATGTGTGACACGGAGCATTGTCATTATGGAGCATGATTTATGGCACACTTTAAAATACACCTTCTCTCAACCATAGCTCACACCTGACTAACTGCACCAAAAAAAGTTGAAACTTGTCACATACTGTTGTTAAGGTTCATCGTGCCGCTTCCTGTATTGAAGATCCATTGCCTTTCCGTTGGATGGCACTTGCCACAGCATTCACTGCATTTTTTGATCACAACGGAAAGGCTCCGTGACACACATCACTTCTAGTACAGCAATTTCTGTCAAATAAAAACATTACGGTTTGCCCTCATCCACGTTGTTCATTGGATCTGGCACTGTGCAACTTCTGGCTCTTCCCCAAAGTCAAAGTAACCATGAAAGGTAAAGGTTTTGAATCGATTCAGGACATCAGTGGCAAGAGCGATGGGATAAGTATGTTTAAAACGGGGGGCGGGGGGTATTTTGAGGGGGTTAATGGCAATGTGCCTTTTACTGGTAATAAATTTTTAAAAATGTAAACGTTTACCATATTTTTTTTTTATCACACTCATATTTCCAGCCCCATGTAAGAAAATTCTCTTGTACTTTGTGACTGGAATTTCTACCAATGAGGGGGTATCTGAGTCACAAACCAATTACCAAACTGGCTAGTTAGTGAGGTATAAGAGATCTGACAATTAAGTTCAAGAACTTGTTGCAACGATGTTTGTAACGTTTTTGATATCAGAGGGATTATTCATTATGAATTTGTACCAACTGGACAAACAGTTAACCAAGTTTACTATTTGGAAGTGCTGAAAAGGCTGCGTGAAAAAGTTAGACAACCTGAACTTTTCGCCAACAATTCATGGCTCTTGCATCATGACAATGCACCAGCTCACACGGCACTGTCTCTGAGGAAGTTTTTAGCCGGGAAACAAATAACTGTATTGGAACACACTCCCTACTCACCTGATCTCGCTCCCAATGACTTCTTTCTTTACCCGAAGATAAAGGAAATATTGAAAGGAAGACATTTTGATGACATTCAGGACATCAAGGCTAATACGACCACAGCTCTGATGGCCATTCCAGAAAAAGAGTTCCAAAATTGCTTTGAAGGGTGGACTAGGTGCTAGCATCTGTGCATAGCTTCCCAAGGGGAGTAGTTCGAAGGTGACCATAGTGATATTCAGCAGTGAGGTATGTAGCACTTTTTCTAGGATGAATTCGCGAGCTTAATTGTCACACCTCATAGTTGTGACCTAAGAGGGTACTAACTTATGATGACTTTTTATTTCATGTGACTCTTGATATCATTAAATGAGACAACTAAAGCCTCTCTGAATTTACTTGGATAGGAGAATGTGGTAAAGGTAGATCCTTCAGGCAACATTGCTTCTTGGTTCACCTGATTTACTAACTTTGCTTTCTTCTTCTCCTTTTTTTTTAATAGGGAGAGAAGAAGTCCTGTGAAAAGCCATGTGGAGGCCAAGACTGCAGTGGGGGCTATAAATGCTTTCCTGAGAAAGGAGTGAGAGTAAGTTGCTTCTTTCATTATTGAAAGACAAATAGTCACAGGAGCTGTTATCTGAAGTGTGTGTGTGTTTTCTTTAGAATTAAACTGCTTAGAATTTCCTTTTATGACCTCATGGAACAAGGAAAGTGATGAGGACCAGCTGTGAGGATTTTTGCTAACTAATAACGGGCAGAACCAGATTGGTCAAAGTCTCTGAGGGACCAGGAAGAGGTTTCCCTCATTAACTTAATACCAAGGTTTCCTCAAGGTTTCATCTGGAGTATTTCCAAAAGCCGATTAGGTTGTGCAGAAACAGATTGTGATATGTTTGTAGATATGTGTAAATTGTCATAGCTCATTTATATCCACATGGTTCTTCCCTATTACTCTGGGGACCAACTGGTTCAATTGTTATCTATAGAGTAGGGATATGACTCGTCCAATATCAAGGGTATAGGGCAGACACAAAGTCCAGTGATATAGGTGACTATACATAAAGAGTGATTTATAGATATTATATTAAAACATAGGATATGTTTAAAAGTATTACATGATATAGTCAATGTGTTGTCTCTTATTAGCAATGCACAAATTGCAATGAACACAGAGGATTGACACAGAATTTTCATCAATCCTTGTATATGCATATGTGATGCATTACCCCAGATGATTTGTATCTCTAATTTTCACTGACCAAATCTGCATCTTTAGTATAACTCCAAAAAAGTATTCAAGGGGGTTCAATCCTTAAAAAATAAAAATAAAATACAGGCTGTGTTTCCAGAATTGATGGCCACACTGTAGAATTCAGGTATTCGACTTGCAGTATTGTGTTTGCAATTTCACCACACTCAAACAAGCCTAAGAACTTATACTGTCAAAGGAAGGTAGTATAAACAGGTCAACCAAACCCTCAAAAACATAGCCAAACAGGGAACACCTCTCCATCTTCTGTTTCACTATCTTCTGTTTGCAGTAAAGTGAAATGTCAAAATTATGCCAGAATTTGGAGGAAGAGAATAAAAAGCCATCTCCTCATAAAAAGAGACCAAATTCATTTTACATTAAAGACATAGACTTAGACAATCATAAAATATCAGAAAGAGAAGGTATCTTAGTGAGCTTCTCAAATCTTATCCACTGATTGTACAGTGACTCTGAGAAGGAAAATGACTTCTTGTAATCACACAGCATACTGATGACAGATTTGGGCTATTACCTGGGTCCTCTGATTTCTCACCTATTTACGTTACCCACTGCTGCCTCCCAGGTAAGTCATGTTCACTGTAGCCACTGAGACCCATGCCCTTGCCTCTGATCTACAACCAGGAAACACTTTAAAAAATAATTCCACAATCAATATATGAATAGATTCTTAAACAACAGCAAGCAATAAAGACAAAGCAAAAGTCTCCCCTGATGCTCACAGTCCCACTATTGTCTTTCTGGTCTTTTTTTGTGCGTAATCAGAGATGTGCACAAATATGTATAAAATAGTTTCGTTTTCTGTTTTTTTTCCAAAATATAATCATATGTATATATTCTGTGCCTTGTTTTATTTTTGTCACTTAATATATCCTTAAGATCTTTTCCTCTACCTAGATAGTTTAATCTAGCCATTCCCCTTTTGATGAACACTTAGGTTGTTTCCAAGTTGTTGCTATTTAAAAAATAGTGGTGCTACAGTGGAAATTCTTGAACAGGCCTCCTTGCACTCATCTCCAGCATAGATACTAAGGATCAGAATTAGTAGTGGTAAAAGTGAACTGGCATCTTAAGATGCTTAACCATAGAGCTGGGAGGACTATGGGGTGGAGCTGGGCCCCTTGTTAACTCTCTAGTCTTGACTTCCTGTTGAACTCTATGGTACTTTCTGGGGTAGGGATGCGATTACAGAGGGAAGCCATGTTGAACTCTGCCCCTTTTTACCACGTGGACAGCCGGTGGGCAGACCAGCCTGCGAGTGTGTTTGCACTCCTTGGTGGTTCCCTTTCTTTTTCTTTTTCTGAGTAAACCGTTTTCTTTTGGTGGATTACCAGGAGAATTATTTGGCCAGTCAACACTAGATACAAGGGTAATAGACGTTTTTAATTTTCAAAGCTAATGCTCAATTACCTGACAAAGTATCTATTCCAATTTACATTCCAATCAGCATTATACAAAAGCGCTCATGTTTCTACACTCTACACTCTTGCCAGCTTTTGATTTTTGCTAATATGGGTGAAAATCATCCCAATTCCTGAACTATGTGTGAGTTTTTAAGTGTTTTCACATATTCATTGCACGTTTGGATTTCTTCTGTGAATTTCCTGGACATATCCTCTACCCGTTTTCCTAATGGGTGATTCTTACAGACTTACTTTACCTCTACAAAGACATGGCAAATAAAAATGGCCCAAGTAGAAGCAGATAAGATTTAAAGTTTGATACAAAAGTGCATTTCCTGATGAGTTGTGTGGGACAGGAAGTGGTTGGTCAGCTCCCACAACCAGGGAACTGAGAAATAGCTCTGGACTGTTTGTTGGGTTCGGGAGACTTTAAAAGTAGAATTTTCCCCCTTCTTTCGCCTCCCCCCCCCCCAACTCCAGTTCAAGCCGTTGTTTTTCAGTTTAGTTGTGTAGGACACAACTCCCTGGCCCATGCTGGTATTATGAGCCTTGCTCCCCGCCCACCCCCCTCCCCCAGGCAGTTAGTCGCTCACGGCAGCTCGTGGCAGCTCTTGCTGGCTGCTCACGCTGGCCACCGGCCGCTCACACTGGCCACCGGCCGCTCATGGAAGCACATGGTAGCCCATGGCAGCACACAGCTGGTCATGGCTGCTCCCAATGGCTGCCAGCCACTCACACTGGCCCCCCGGCCACTCACGGCAGCCCGCGGCAGCTCACACCAACCTCCAGCTGCTCACCGCAGCCCAGCTCCAAGGAGAGGCATTGTTCACAATCTTAGCTGTAGAGGGCACAGCTCACTGGCCCATGTGGGAATTGAACCGGTGACCTCGGCGTTAGGAGCATGGCGTTCCAACCATCTAAGCCACTGGGCTGGCCCCAAAAGTAGAAATTTTTAATATATAACTGAATGGAGGTTAGTCCTACACCAGGCAGACATGCCTGCGAAGACCTCATTGTTTAACCCCTGGCTGAGATTTTGACCTTTAAGACGGAAGGCAATGGGTTTTCTCTGTGAGGAGCCCTCATTTGGGTTCCAAACATCTGGAGCCCAAACTGGCTTCTCCTTTGAAAACATGAGTGGTTGAGGGGGCTTGGAGTGGAGGAAAACAGAGTATGACCACACAGATTTTTTTCTTTAATATTTAAAAGACTCAGAATCCATACACTTAAACATGTTCCCAAAAGTTTATTTGTGAAGTCTGAAGTTTCTGGGAACATTTATCAAGGATATTGAACCAGAACAAACTGTATTTCATGAGTCAAGAGCAGAGATGTCCTATTTCCCAAGTAGATCAGGAGGCCAGTGCTCATGGGGTAGATCCTGTGGGCACGGATACTTGAAGCCATCCACAATGCCAGGACCATTTTTGTCATCCTCCCTACCCTCCTACGTTCCCAGAGCCAAGCAGCATTGTTTAATCTGGCCCCAGCACTGTTGACCCTACAGGGCAGCCCCTCAGTACCTCTTTTGTGCAGATGTCAGAAAGATTTGAGACTGTTTTCCTTAGCTGAGAAGAGGGCCCCATTTGGACTTCAAGCTGTTCCTCTTGAGCTGTTCCTCTCGAGATCTGTGAGGTGGGAGGGGAAATGAACATTGGGTCACCCCGAGATATGCTGCAGCCCTGGCAGGCCTGCCTCCTGCCTTGGGGAGACATCAAACACATAGCTTGCTGGGCACTGTGTACTTTTTCTTCGCCAAAAGCCTCTTGAACTAATGAGGGCATTTACACAACACCTAGCACTTCTACACAACTGCAATCCAACCCTTTTGGGGTTAAGCTATCTCAAACTGATTTCTCAAATGCATGCCCTGCCTGGTAAAAGCCCTTTGTCTAGCATTGGTACGCTGCTTTGTACTTTCCAAAGCATCTTCTCCCAGGGTCTGTATTATTATCTGTATGCTACAAATAAACTGGTCGATGACCTGCCCAAGATCACTAGCCTATTAGTAGCTAAACCTTATTTAGCCTACCTTGGGAAAATGTCAAGATTAAAAAATGGCATGCCTAGTAATATTAAATAAAGGGTTTTTTCCCCTGTATATTTAGATGTGGATTTAATGTTTGACTTCAGTTGTCTTTCTTGAGAGTACATGTTATTATCTGGAAGAACCATTCTTTTGAATTGTTCTCTTCCCTGGTATTTTTTTTTTCTGCCATTGAACTGAACAAAACATTTTAGGTTGACATTTCCATCCCCTCCCTTTTCTCCTACTGGATTTAAAAGCATTATGCTCCATTGGTGTGTGTTTGTCTGAGTTGGGATCAGGCAGGACTGTTTGTTTTGTTCTGAGCCTACTATTCCTTAATACTATTATAGGGTTTTCCCTGTTTTAACATTGTTCTGGTGTTTATATACAGCATGGTGAGCTCCTAATAATACATGCCATATAAAGGAGCATTATTACAGATAATACCAAGCCACAGTGAACGTTTGGATTCCCCCTTTGATAAGGACTGTTTGCCCCTGTTTTATAGCTTGGAAAGCTATGTCCTAGCTAGAGTGTTTATGAGGCAAGCCTGAGTTTCATGCGAAACAGCCCAGGTTTCTTAATTCCTTATGTCCTGCCTGCATTCTGCTGCTTCTCTGTCACCAAATAGGTTTCCCGTGAATTCCAGAGCCCATATGCATTAACCACTAGTCCTTTAATTACTCTCCTCCTGCAAACCTCTGGCGTTCCCTGTGTCAGCTGACTGGTGCCATGGCTACCAAGAGGCCTTTCCATTTTCTTCTGAATTAGGTGATTCCTGTGTATGTCTTTCACTCCTCCCTGTGTATTCCAAACCCCTGCCCTGACCAACCACTGCCACACACACTCATGCCTTTACTTCTACTATATTTCTTACTTACTCTAACGTTGCTCCTATTTCTACTGCTATTCCACAGTTGACGAGCTCATTACACATGTCCTCTTTGAGCGCCTGGGTCTTGCTCTGGCTGCCTGCACATAAGCTTCTTGCCTTCATTGCCCACTCACTCTTCAGCCCCCTGTGAGCTAGCCTCACTGCTAACACTGATTACCACTAACTTGCTTGTTGTCAAATCCAGTGGATATTTTTCATTCTTATCTTTCTTGACTTCTCTGCTGCACGAGGTATCTCCTTCTTTCCTGAAACTCTCTGTTCCCTTGGATTTCATAATGCTATTTTCTCCTAATTCTTTTCCAACTTTGATTGGGACTCCCCGGGGTTCTGTCCTCATCCTACTTCTCTTCTCTCTGTAGGCCTCTCCCAGGGTAGTGTCAGATATTCCAAAAATTTCAGCTACAACCCATACAATGATAAATATTAAATCTCCATCTCTAACTCAGACCTTCTCCTTAGCTTCAGATCAGCATTGTCAATTTCTTGCCGGATATCTCTGCTTGGATTTTCACTGCCACCATAAACATGTCTCATACAGAATTCAACCATCAACCCCCACCAGACGTGTTCCTTCCTGAATCATATCTATGCCCCATCTCAACAAATAGCATCACCAAGCATTCCATTACTCAAGCCAGAAACCTGGGAGTCATTCTTGTCTTTTCTTTCCCCACTAACACCTCCAATTCATTATCAAATCCTGTCCATTTATCTTCATAAATTAGAGCTAAAATCCATCCACTTTTTTCCATACCTATTTCTCTAATGTAGGCCTATATGATTGTTGCCTGAATTATCATAATAGCCTCCAGATTGGTCTCCCAACTTCCAGTTTCACTCTTTCCCATCCACTTGCCACTCTGCTCTCATAATCTTTCCAAAACATAAATATGACCATGAAATTCTTGCCTAAAATCCTTCTGTAGCTCTCCATAGACCTCATTCTTAACTCTAGTGCAATTACAGAGTTGTCCATGGCCTGCCTTTGACCACCTATCCAATATTATCTCTCATCACTAAGAGCCTCTCCCTTTACAAAACAAGACAAAACAAAACAAAATCATACACATGAACTGAACCATTTACAGTTCACAGAATCTGCTATGTTATTTAATATGTTCCAGATTTTACACCTCCTACTCCCTTTACATGTACTCTTCATCACTAACTCAACCTTTTCTCTGCTGACTTGTTTCTATTTACCCATCCTTTAAAACCAAACACAACACTTTACCTTTTCATGAAGCTTTCTACGATCTGCAAGCCCTAACTTATCTACTCTTCATCATTTTTCTCATGCTGAACTATAGCAGTCTATTGATTTGTCTGCTCTCCATGGTCTTAAGAACTCCTAAAGGGCATAAACTGGGTCTTCTCAGACTCTGCAGAGGCACCGTTTCATGTACAAACTGCAAAGTACAAACTGTTTCATGAAGGACTGACTGACCAACCAACCAATTTGGATAGGTATGGTTCCAGCCTTTCTCTCTACCTCCTGGGTTAGCTGTTAGGTTGCTGTGAAACAGATGAGAGTCTCTGTCTAGGGAGGATTCCTTTCTTCTAAAAGAAGGGAAAGAGCCACGGCAGTCATTTCCATATATTTCTTTAAATGCTGTTAGCTGTAAGGCTCCCAGCTCTTTCCCATACACTGGTTCCCACAGCTTACTTTGGGAATCTGCTGTACCAAACTCCCCGGAGTTTTTGACCCTGACATCCTCTATTGTCTGATTGCTTCTTTCGAGTACTCTGTGACTATGTACAAAGCTTATATTTTGCTCCCAGCCATTAGTTCTTCCTTTAAGGTGAGGACATTCATGAATAATTGTGAGTCAAAGATAATCATAAACTTTCTCTTTTAACATTGATTTTCCCTTGTTCCTCTTCCTTGTGAGAAGGGAGACGAAAAGCACTTGAGCAGGGAAGTAGCCATTGGGTGGCAGTAGGGGAGGGAGGTAAAAAAATCAAATGAATCTGTGTATTTAAATATAGTTATTTAAGAGTGACGTCAAGGGGCGGGCAGGTGGCTTAGCTGGTTAGAGCGTGAGCTCTGGGCAATGGGGCTGCCAGTTCAATTCTCCCATAGGCCAGCGAGCTGTGCCCTCCGCAACTATAATGAAGTCAATGAGCTGCCGCTCAGCTCCAGGTGGCTAGATGGCTCAGTTGGTTGGAGTACGGGCCCTCAACCACAAGGTTGCTGGTTCGACTCCTCGACTCCCGCAAGGGATGGTGTGCTGCGCCCCCTGCAACTAGCAACGACAACTGGACCTGGAGCTGAGCTGTGCCCTCCACAACTAAGATTGAAAGGGCAACAACTTGACTTGACTTGGAAAAGTCCTGAAAGTACACACTGTTCCCCAATAAAGTCCTGTTACCCTACCCCAATAAAATCGTTAAAAAAAAAGAGTGACGTCAAAAACATAGCAGCATGAGGGGTCCCCCTTGATCTCTCCCTTTGAAATTACAAATTGAACAGCTATAATTCAACAAAAGATTCCCTGTGCAACACACAAAAACTTTGGAGAGATCCGCACAGCAAAATATCTGAAGGTGGGTGAATTGGGGTAAACAGAGGAGGAGAGAAGGGAGAAGTGCAGAGACAGGGGCCGCCGACACAGCCTGGAGCTCACTGCGGGTCCTGGGAGAGGAGAGAATTCAGGCTGTATGTGCACTCTCTGTGGCCCACAATCCTGCCTGAAAGATCGGCATATAATATGGCTGAACCCAGTGATTGGGGCAGAGACCTTGAGGCAAACACCAAATACAGAAGTGCGACAACTGTGGTCTAATAGCTCTCACTGCCAGGCAGAAAACAAACCCACAGAGCTTGACCACCTCCCTCTACCCTCACAAAATTCGCCTCCCCCAAACCCTCCCAGTGTTAGCAGCAGGCCCCAGAAAAAAACTGAAGTAGTGTCGAATTAAAGAGCAGAATATCTACAGCACTGAGAACTAGAGAGACTGTTCCTGAGTGGCAGACACATACTGTGGCTAATTCCAGTGACAAAGAGGAACTATAGGTGTGAGGCAGCAATGGTCTGGCAGTCACAATTACTCAGAGAAGAATAAAGCCACTTCACATGAGCCTCCTCTCCCAACCTACCCCAACCCCACCTTTCACAGCTGATCTCAATGTGAGCACCCAGGGCTGCTGAGGTACACAGCTCTGCATCTGGCTGCAGGGGCAGCACAGGGATTTCAGGGTCTCAGAGCTCCATTGTCCACCACATCCTCCCATGGGGATGGTGCCCTGAGACCAAGGCAACCTGGTCACGGAAGAGACACTCACCTCCCCCAGGAAATCTTCCACCATGAAAAGCCAGAATAAGGCAAGAGAAAATAAACTGCTCCATCACTACCTACTGGAAAACAAAAGAAAGACCTCTTCATATCAACCTGCTGCAGAATGTACACCTGAAGATGCCCAGGAAGAGAAATAATACATTAAATGCTTTGAATAACCAAGGTAACATGACAGCTCAGAAAGAAAATGAATAATTTCCCAAAATAAACTTAAAGTCATGGAAATATGTGATTTAAATGACAGAGAATTCAGGATTGCAGTTCTGAAAAAAAACTCAACAAGATGCAAGAAACCTCAGATAGGCAGTTTAATGAACTCAGAAATAAATTGAATGATCGAAATAAATACTTTACCAAAGAGATTGAAATGTTTAGAAAGAACCAATAGACATTCTGGACCAGAAAAACTTAACAAAAGAGATGAAAAATCAAATAGCTAGCTTAAGAAATAGAGCTGACCAGATGGATGAAAGAATTAGTGATCTCGAAGATAGAAATCTGGAAATAATGCAGATGGAAGAAGAGATAGACTTGAGAGTTAAAAGAAAGAACTCTACAACAACAATCTGACTCCATCAGAAAGAGCAATATAAGAATAATAGTTGTACCAGAAGGAGAAGAGTGGGAGAAGAGCACAGAGAGCCTATTCAAACAAATAGTTGACAAGAACTTCCCAAACCCATGGAAAGAACTGGATCCTCGAATCCATGAAGCAAACAGAACACCTAAGTACCTCAATCCCAACAGGCCTTCTCCAAGGCACATTAGATTGAAGCTGTCAAAAATTAATGACAAAGAAAATATTCTCAAGGCAGCCAAGGAAAAGAAGATGATAACTGACAAAGGAAAGCCCATTAGATTATCATCGGATTTTTCGGCAGAAACTCTACAAGCCAGGAGGGAGTGGAATCAAATATTCAAACTATTGAAAGAGAGAAGTTATAATATATCCAGCAAAGTTGTCCTTTAGATATGAAGGAGGAATAAAGACCTTTCCAGACATACAGAAGCTGAGGGAATTTTCCACCACAAGGCCTACATTACAGGAGGTACTGAAGGGCGTTATTCTACCTGAAACAAAAATGCAAAAGGATACAAAACTATGAGTAAGATTACTATCAGACAGACAGAAGCAGGAAATGACAACCCCTACACAGAATAGGGCACTATACACTTAGAAATAACACAAAAGATAAAGGAGATAAAAAGAAAAAGAAAATGACAATTGCTACTGCAACTGAGAAATGAACTCACAGCATAACTAAGCATACTAGTGAAAACAAAAACATGAAAGAGGAGGCAGAAAAGGTCTGAATTTGCAAAAGGGAATGAAGAAATGAAGCATGCCGAAGAAAAAGGACTACTGTATATATGAAACTTTCTTTTACATAAACTTCATGGTAACCACTCAAAAAATACAGAACTGACACACATAACATAAAAAAGAGGAAACAGGGTGACCGGATGGCTCAGTTGGTTAGAGCATGAGCTCTGAACAACAGGGTTGCTGGTTCGATTCCCACATGGGCCAGTGAGCTGCGCCTTCCACAACTAGACTGAAGACAACGAGCTGCCGCTGAGCTTCTGGAGGGATGGCCGGATGGCTCACTTGGTTAGAGCATGAGCTCTTAACAGCAAGGTTGCCAGTTCAATTCCCGCATGGAATGGTGGGCTGCGCCCCCTGCAACTAAAGATTGAAAACAGTAACTGGACGTGGAGCTGAGCTGTGCCCTCCACAACTAGATTGAAGGACAACAGACTTGGAGATGATGGGCCCTGGGGAAACACACTGTCCCCCAATATTCCTCAATAAAATTAAATAAAAAAGAACAGAGGAAACAGAGGAAAAAAAATCATATAATACCACCAAATTAAAATAACAAACAGAAACACAAAGGCAAAGAAACTATGGAGATACCGAGCTGCCAGAAAACAAAAGATAAAATGGCTATAGGAAATCCTCATGTATCAATAATCACCCTAAATGTAAATAGACTGAACTCACAAATAAAAAGGCACAAAGTAGCACATTGGATCAAAAAACAAAACCCAACCATATGCTGCCTTTAAGAGACACATCCCAGCTGCAGGGACAAATATAGACTCAAAGTAAAAGTCTGGAAAGTGATATTACAAGCAAATAGTACCCAGAGAAACGTGTGTGTAGCCATACTTTTATCTGACGAAACAGACTTCAGGATAAAAAAGGTAACAAGAGACAAAAATGGACATTTCATAATGATAAAGGGGGCTATACAACAAGGAGACATAGCACTTATCAATACATACACTCCCAATCAGGGAGCACCAACATATATAAAGCAACTATTAATAGAACTAAAGGGAGAAACTGACAAAAACGCAATTATAGTAGGGGACCTCAACATGCAATTGACAGCTTGGGATGGGTCATCTATACAGAAAATCAATAAGGAAATATAAACCTTAAATGACACATTAGACCAAACGGACATAATTGACATTTACAGAAACTTTGATCCTAGGACATGCAGAACATTCTCAAGGATAGACCGTAAGTTGGGACACAAAACTATCCTCAGCAGATTTAAGATTTAAATCCTACCAAGCAGATTCTCCGACCACAGTGCTTTGAAATTGGAGATCAACTGTAAAGAAAAAGCAGGAAAAATCACAAATACATGGAGATTTGACAACATGCTACTAAAGAATGACTGGGTCGAAATAGAAATAAAAGGAGAGATCAAAAGACACACAGAAACAAATGAGAATGAAAATACAGTGTATCAAAATATTGGGATGTGGACGGCTCAGTTGGTTGGAGCACATCCTCTCAACCACAAGGTTGCCGGTTTGACTCCCGCAAGGGATGGTGGGCTGCGCCCCCTGCAACTAGCAACGGCAACTGGACCTGGAGCTGAGCCGCACCCTCCACAACTAAGACTGAAAGGACAACAACTTGAGGCTGAACGGCACCCTCCACAACTAAGATTGAAAGGACAACAACTTGACTTGGAAAAAAAGTCCTGGAAGTACACACTGTTCCCCAATAAAGTCCTGTTCCCCTTCCCCAATAAAATCTTTAAAAAAAAAGTATTGGGATGAAGTGAAAACAGTATTAAGAGGGAAATTTATATCATCATAGGCCTATCTCAAGAAAAATCCCAAATAAATCAACATCTAACAACATCTTAAAGAACTAGAAAAATAAGAACAAATGAAACCAAAGGCAGCAGAAGGAAGGAAAATAATTAAAAAATTAGAGCAGAATTAAATGAAATAGGGAACAAAAAGACAGTAGGCAAACAATGCAGCAAAGAGCTGATTCTTTGAAAAGATTAATGAAATTGACAAACTCCTGGCTAGATTCAGTAAGGAAAAAAGAGAAAAGACACAAACAAAATCAGACATGAAAGAAGTCACAATGGACACCACAGAAATACAAAGGATCGTACAAGAATACTATGAAGCTCTACATGCTACCCAATTCAATAACCTAGAAGAAATGGACAAGTTCTTAGAAATACATAACCTTCCTAGACTGAATCACAAAACCAAAATCAAAAATAAATTGACTGATCAACAGTGAGGAAATAGGAAGAAAAAAACAACAACACATAAAACCTCCCAAAAAACAAAAGTCCAGGACGAGGTGGCTTCTCTAGTGAATTCTACCAAACATTCCAAGATGAATTAATATCAGTCCTCCTCAAACTCTTCCAAAAACTTGAAGAAGAGGTGATACTTCCAAATCATTTTATGAGGTCAACATTACCCTGATACCAAAACCTGGTAAGGAAAACACAAGAAAAGAAAACTACAGACCAATATGTCTGATGAATACAGATGCAAAAATCCTAAACAAATACTAACAAATCAGGCCAGCCCGCTGGCTCAGGTGATTGGAGGGCTGTGCTCCTAATACTGAGGTCTCCAGTTCGATTACCACATGGGCCAGTGAGCTGCGCCCTCTACATCTAAGATTGTGAACAACAGCTCTCCCTGGAGCGGGCTGCTGTGAGCAGCCGGAGGTTGGTGTGGGCTGCCTCTGGCTGCCGTGAGCTTCCGTGGGCTGCTGATTGCTGTTGTGGGCTACCGTGTGCTGCCGTGAGTGGCCAGCAGCCATCGTGAGGTGCCTTGGGCTGTTGTGTGCTGCCATGGGCTACCATGAGCGGCCGGCAGCCAGTGAGAGCTGCCGTGAGCTGCTGTGAGCGGCCGACCAATGACTGGCGACCGACTTCCTCAGCCGGGGGTAGCGCAAGTCTCATAATACCAGCATGGGCCAGGGAGCTGTGTCCTACACAACTAAACTGAGAAACAACAACTTGAACTGGAGTGTGGGAGGGGGAGGCAGAAGAAGGGGGGAAAAACCCTAATTTAAAAATTACTAACAAATCGAATGCAACAATACATTAAAAAGATTACATATTATGGTCAAGTGGGGCTGATTCCAGGAACACAAGGATGGTTCAACATATTGATCTATTGGATGCACCACATAAGCAAAATCAAAGACTAAAATCATATGATTATATCAGTAGATGCAGAAGAATCATTTGACAAGATACAACATCCATTTATGATTAAAAACGCTTCATAAAATAGGTATAGAAGGAAAGTACCTCAACATAATAAAGGGCATATGTGACAAACCCTCAACTAATGTCATACTTACTGGTGAAAAACTGAAAGCTTTCCCTCTAAAATCAGGAACAGGCATGGCCGCTGTCACCACTGTTATTCAACATATTATCGGAAGTCCTAGCCAGAGCGAGCAAAAAGAATGAACTAAAAGGCATCCAAATTGGGAATGAAGAAGTTAAATTGTCACTTTTTGCAGATGACATGATCCTGTATATTGAAAACCCTGAACACTCCACAAAGAAAAAGCTATTAGAAACAATAAACAAATACAATAAAGTTGCAGGATACAAAATCAATGTACAAATATCCATTGCATTCCTATGTACTAACAATGAAATTTCAAAAAAAGAAATGAAAAAAAAGAAAAAAGAATTAATTTTGCAATTGCAGGTAAAAGAATAAAGTACCTAGGAATAAACTTAACAAAGGATGTAAAGGACCTATGCACTGAAAACTATAAGACATTATTAAAAGAATTTGAAGACACAAAGAAATGGAGAGATATTCCATGTTCATGGATTGGAGGAATCAACATGGTTAAAATGGCCATATTACCCAAAATAATATACAGATTTAATGCAATCCCCATCAAAATCCCAATGGCATTTTTTAAGGAAATAGTACAACAACAACAACAACAACAACAACAACAAATCGTCAGATTTGTATGGAATCACAAAAGACCAAACATAGCCAAAGCAATTCCAAGAAAAAAGAACAAGCCTGGAGGTATCACACTCCCTGACTTCAATGTATACTACAAAGTAATAATAATCAAAACAGCATGGTATTGGCAGGAAAAATGTAGACAGACCAATGGAATTGAATTGAGAACCCAGAAATAAACCCACATATACAGAGGGTGCCAAAAAAATGTATACACATTTTAAGAAAGGAAAAAACTGTATTAAAATTACACTGATGGTAACCACTTTGAGTACCTCTTGTAATTGCAGAAGTCAAACGTGAGTTGTATTCATCTTTTGTTATCAGTATATATTGAGTATTACAATTTTAATACAGTTTTTTCCTTTCTTAAAATGTGTATACATTTTTTTGGCACCCCCCGTATATGGGCAGACAATTTTCAACAAAGGAGCCAAAACATACAATGGAGAAAGGAGAGCCACTTCAATAAATGGTGCTGGGAAAACTGGAAAGCCACGTGCAAAAGAATGAAACTGGACTGCTGTCTGTCCCCATGTACCAAAATTAATTCAAAATGGATCAAAGACTTAAGCATAAGACCTGACACAATAAACTGCATAGAAGAAAACATAGGTACTAAACTTATGGACCTTGAGTTCAAAGAGCATTTTATGAATTTGACTCCAAAGGCAATGGAAGTGCAAGCTAAAATAAATGAATGGGACTATATGGAACTTAAAAGCTTCTGCACAGCAAAAGAAACTATCAACAAAATAAAGAGGCAACCAACTGAATGGGAGAAGATTTTTGCAAACAACACCTCTGATAAAAGGGCTAATATCCAAAATATATAATGAACTCATACAACTCAAGGAAAAAAGTCCAATTAAAAAATGAGCAGAGGACCTGAACAGTCACTTCTTCCAAGAAGACATACAGACTGCCAACGGATGTATGAAAAAAATGCTCAACTTCACTAGCTACCAGGGAAATGCAAATCAAAACCACAATGAGATACCAGCTCACACTTGATAGAACGGCTATTATCAACAAGTCAAATAATAAGTGTGGGAGAGGTTGTGGAGAAAAAGGAACCCTCATACATTGCTGGTGGAATTGTAAATTGGTACAGCTACTATGGAAAACAGTGTGGAGATTTCTCAACAAATTAAGAATAGAATTACCATACAACTCAGCAATACTTCTTCTGGGCATCCACCCCCAAAATCTGAAAACATTTGTCCATAAAGATATATGTACCCCCATGCTCATTTCAGCATTATTCATGGTGGCCAAGACATGGAAACAACTAAAGTGTCCTTTAATAGATGATTGGATAAAGAAGATGTGGTAAATATATGCAATAGAATATTACTCAGCCATAAGAAAAGACGAAATACTGCCATTTACGACAACGTGGATGAATCTTGAGATGATTATGCTAAGCGGAATAAGTCAGACAGAAAAAGTTGAGAACCATATGATTTCACTTCTATGTGAGATATAAAACTGAAAGCAACAAACAAACAAGACAGACAAGCAAAGAAACAAAAATTCATAGACAAAGAACAGTTTAGTGTTTACCAGAGGGTAAGGGGGGAAGGGAGTGGTACAGGAGGGTAAAAGGGGTCAAATGCATGGCAATGGAAGGAGAACTGACTCTGGGTGGTGAACACATAATGTGATATACAGATGATGTGGTATACAATTGTACACTAGAAACACTATATAATCTTACCAATGTCATCCCAATAAATTTAATAAAGATTAAACAATAATAAATAAAAATATAGTTATTTAAGTCGAGATAATTGATGATAATGTTAAAACTTTGTGTCTCCGCACTGAATCAAGATGTTATTGTAGCCCAGCAGATGTTCATAGCTTTCTTAATCTCTTATTTGATTATATTGAGACAGTATGGCATTTTGGGGATATGTTATCCATGCTAGTGAGGGAGGTTTCAGTTAGAGAAGAGCCAAACAGCTAGAGGAAGAGATAAGTACACAGCTGTGGAGTCAAGGGCCCTTCTTTAGATATCCAGAGACCTAACTGTCATTCCTCAGCTTTGACGAATGAATGACATTGGGCTGGTGCTTTCCCTTTGCAGGGTGTCAGTTTACCCATAAGTTAAATGAGTGCTTCAGGCTGGGTGACTTTGAAGAACCCACCAGTTCTGATGATTTAAGTCAGACGCCACATTACTGTACTGTCACAGCTCTTTGCCCCTAGTGTCTTATCGGGCTTTCTAGTGTTGCAGAGAGATATAGAGGGCAATATTTGGCAGTGTTCTACACTGTGGAGTGGTGTCTTGGCAGCTGCCTCAGACATAAATCACTTCCTGTGGCTGTTTTACTGTTGATGCTGGAAGGTCCTAATAGCTAAAGTCCTAACAGGTCCTATGCTCCTGCAGGAATGAATAGTGCTCCCCGTCCTTGGTCATGACTGGTGTGATTTGAAGAGAGTCAGAATGATATGTTCTCACCACCCATATTCCCAAAATATCTTCCTTGCCTTGCCTAGGAATTATTCTTTCTATAGCTGTTGTTTTAAGAGACCCACTTTTTAGGTTAAGCACTGTTTTATCCTTGCATTGACTGAATAAATTGCATATGCCTCTCTGATGAGAGGAGGCATGCTCATTCTGCGTAACTGGGGAGGAACTATGTGCACAAATCTTTAGAGACTGCTCAGTTTTCCTCATACTGGCCTGGCTAATCCACACGTTAGAGACATTGGATATAAAAATAAGGGTGATCATCTTGTGTGCCAACATGTGTGACATATCCTTTCCTCCTAGAGTCTACCCTCATCTTCCCTTTCCAGCTATTTACCCGTTTCCTCTCCTTGTTCTTCTCTTTGCTCCCTGGTCTCTAACTTCCTTCTTCCTCCTTCTAGGCTTCTTTCTCTCTTGCTCCAGCACTTCTAGTTCTTCATCCCTCATTCCCATTTTCCCCACCAGGACCTCCTCACCCACTTTCTCCCCTCTGCTTTCAGTTGACTGGAATTGCTTCCTGTATCACTAGTCCCTCATTTGTGTCATCCATCAGCAGACATGAAATTACAGTAGCAGGATATCGAAACCAGTTGGTGTGATGTGCTTTATAGAAACATCCTACTTAGAGATTCTAAATCTCAGAGCATGGATCAGTGGTCTCCAAAATTGGAGGGAAGGTGGGGGTTGGCACGTCACCATATGCAAGTCAATGCATTGGGGTGTAAAAGAAAATATTACAACTTCTATTTCCATTTAAATTGAGAAAATCTAGACATAAATTAAGATTTGGATTAAATGATTTAATTTATGTAAAGTGCTTAAAACAGTCTGTAGTACGCTAAGTGCTATATAAAAGTAATAGCTATTATCATTACTATTATTAAGCCTTTCAAATATGTAATACATATATTATCACTGACACCCTCACCAGGTGGGTCTGTCCTCTGCTTTCGTGTTGTGTATGCTTTGTAAGGTATTCTGAGGGAAGAGTGGGAGTCCACAAGATGGAAGAAGTGACCCTGGGGCCCTCATTTTTTTTTTCTGTATATATACCAACAATACTGTTATTTCCTTCAGGCAAGTTAAGTGGATTTATGGATTACATTATCTATCTGCATTAACTCTCACAAAATGGACAAATGACTTAAGAAGATTCCTGCAAATAACCATGGTATTAAAGATAATACTAAAAATGTAAACACATAAAAATGGCAGTACTTACACTTCTCCAACTCCTAGAATGGGTTGTCCAACTGCCTCATTATGAAGCAAACCCCACAACGATCTAATTATACCTGACAAGAAGTTGGCGTAAAGGGAATGCAAGAACAATCAAGACTATATGAAATATGTATTTATATCCATTCTTTAAAAAAATTTTTTTTAACTTTTATTTATTTAAGTGTGCTTTTCCAGGACCCATCAGCTTCAAGTCAAGTAGTTGTTTCAATCTAGTTGTGGAGGGTGCAGCTCACAGTGGCCCACATGGGGATAGAATGGGCAACCCTGGTGTTATGAGCATCGTGCTCTAACCAACTGAGCTAATTGGCCACCCAATTTATATCCATTCTTAATAATGAAAGATCTTGCCCTAAGTGTGTAATATATTGTGCCTTGAAATATTAGCTAATAATATAATAAAGTCATCATGATGACATGACATTGGACATGTTATTTGTTTCATCTATATCTCATCTTTTTACACTTTCAGTTTACTGTGTGTGTTTCATAATATATGTATGTACATATATATGTAGAGTAGAACATGTATGTCATTCATATATATCGGGGGTACCAAAAAAATGTGGACACTTTGGTCAATGTTGCTCAAGCAGTAGTTTGCCGTAACCAGAAGTGTCTGGACACTGATAGTAACCATTTTGAGCACCTCTTGCAATTGCAGAAGTCAAACGTGACGTGTATGCATCTTTTGTCATTGGTATATATTGAGTATTATAATTTTAATAGTCTTTTTCCTTTCTTAAAATGTGTATATGTTTTTTTTTTGCTACACACACACACGCATGCACACACGAGGTAGAACAATTAAGTTCACAAACTCATCCTAGAAAAAGTGCTGTATACCTCATTGCTGAAGTGGCCACTATGGTCACCTTCAAAGTACTCCCCTTGGGAAGCTATGCACTGTCGCCAGCGCCTAGTCCACCCTTCAAAGCAATTTTGGAACTCTTTTTCTGGAATGGCCATCAGAGCCGTCGTCGTATTACCCTTGATGTCCTGAATGTGATCAAAATGAATGTGATCAAAATGTCGTCCTTTCACTATTTCCTTTATCTTTGGGTAAAGAAAGTAGTCATTGGGAGCCAGATCAGGTGAGTAGGGAGGGTGTTCCAATACAGTTATTTGCTGACTGGCTAAAAACTCCCTCACACACAGTGCTTTGTGAGCTGGTGCATTGTCGTAATGCAAGAGCCATGAATTGTTGGCGAAAAGTTCAGGTCATCTAACTTTCATGCAGCCTTTTCAGCACTTCCAAATAGTAAACTTGGTTAACTGTTTGTCCAGTTGGTACAAATTCATAATGAATAATCCCTCTGCTATCATCATTGCAACACATTAGTGAACTTAATTGTCAGACCGTGTGTGTGTGTGTGTGTGTGTGTGTGTGTATGCCAAATTCTTTTTAACTGAAAAGTGTGTCCAATCAGAAAGATTTGGAGACCATTCTCCCAGGCTATACTTCATATAGATGGGGACCCACAAGCAGAGGCAAATGAACTTCAAAGAAGGAAAAATAACTGTCCCTAAGTCTCTTGCTCTTTTCCTAAAAAACAGTCATGCCACAAACTTTAGAGCCTCACCTTAACAACTTTATACAAAATAAAGCAATGGGGATCTCAGAAGTTGGAAGAAGTGAGACAGCAAATAAATTTAAAAATCACAAAATCTCAAGCCTGGGAGGTTCAATCCAAGCCCCCAGTGTCATATTATAGTTTATAAAAGGCTTTCCCTTTATAAAAGTTTATAAAAGGCTTCTGAATGCTCTTTCCCTTGCTTTAAATATGAAGATGCTTAGAAAAATCAGTTTCAGAGACGTTAAGACACTTTCCCAAGGTCCCTTGTAAGGAAGTATAGATGAGATTTGAACCAAATATTCCATCCCCCTATTCGGTGTTCTTTCCACTATGTCAAATGGCCTCTTAACCCCAGGGTCATAATCAGCTGAGCTCATTGTGATTGAATTTTTGCCAATGGAGAAATACTTGTAGTGGAGAAAATCTTCTAAAAAGGTGTAGACCAGATATCAACAAATCAATCATCCTTCCCCTGTCCCAGTGAGAAGTAACTCCCAACTGCATGTATGACATCTGTTTATATCCTTGTCTGGGTTCCAAAATGTTTTCCTAATAGCCATCTCTTTTAAAAGTTAAAGAAATGAAATCCAGGCATAAGGAAAGCCTGGTTTTCATTTGTGATTACACGTTTTGTGAGGAGTCATGTTAGTTTTTACAGCTATGATGCAGATCTGTCCCTTTATGTAGGCCACTCACTGTATGGAAGTGCACTGCAATGGAGTTAGAAATGTGTGTAGATGAAATTACCAAGTATATGTCAGGAAAGTAAGTTGGTGTCTATTCTGAGAAGACTTGCATTAGTGGAAGTATTCCAAGAATATTTAACAAAATTAATTGCATGACATCTCTCTTAAGCTACAGTACAAGTTGATGGGGGGAAATATGCATTACTTTGCAGAAATTTTGCTTCATTGTCATCGTTTTTGAAAAGCTTTTATTTTAACAAATGAGGCACGTGGCCAATTATTTAATGAACACCTTTACTTATAGCAGTAGAAGTCCTAGGCTGTGCTCTGTATTTTGTTTTTCTCGTTGTGCTGTGTGAGATTTAAGCCCACTAGACAAACATTTAAGAAAGCATTTGGGGGGCTAAATATTGGTGCAGGCACTGTGGGGAATGCAAACATGTTATGAGACCTCTACTTAGGGAGACGACACACACACACACACACACACACACACACACACACACCCCAGCAGCAGCAGAGCAGCAATTAACTACACAGCACTGCATCTGAACTGAAAATCTGAATGGCCAAGCACAAGTCTTCAAAGGAGAAAGTGGTATGGACTAGAGTGATTAAGCAACTTTTTCTTTTTTAATATTATGACCAAAAAAAAGGTTTCTTAGGAAGATTAACTTGATGAGGGTTTATTCAGGGTGAACTGGAGTGAGAGATATGATAGGCAAATACAGCACTCCCTATTTTTAGGGATTAAGTGTCAAGTCCAAAATCCTCTAGCACAACAGAATACAAAGTTTGTATTTTCTCCTGCTCAGCTCCTACTTTCTTTAAATGATTCTCTCCAAAGTTGAACACACACATAGACACACATTCAGTTAGTAAAGTGATTTTATGATGAGGGCTTGTCTTCATTTTAGGTGAATGTTTTACCTTTTAATTTTGTTTTAATTAGCTGGAAGACAGTGCAAGTTCCTTTCCCTCACATTCTTGTAAGTCCTTGGAAACCATTATCTCCATTGGTTAGTCTCAACTTATCCCAACTGAGGAAAATTCATCCCCAAAGCCAGTGGAATCAGTAGCACTGAGGTGACACTATCTTGAGTACAGAGAGGACTAAGATGCTTCTCTCCATGGGATGCTAAAAGCTCCTGTAGTTACTACAGTGCCCAGTGAGAAAGTCAACTCAGTGGTTTCTGAAAGAGCATCCGTTTCCTACTTGACACATATTTTGTTTTGGGAGTTATGAGTAAAAGGTAGGGTTTGAGGAATCATGAAAGAAGGAAGTCATTGTTTCACATAAGACAGATTTTAAACTTGCTCAGCAGAGAAATCTACGGAGTACCTCAGAATTGTTCCCTTATCCTGAATTACCAGCTGTGACCATAGCAGGCTCATACCGTGCACTTGGCTAAGCACTTGGCTTTGCTGTCACAGCTTTTACACTTTTTATCCTTAGCTTTACAATCTTAGTTTTACTCTTTAATTTTTGAAAACCAAAGGAAAAAAAAATGCTCCTTTTTTCGGACTTTAGGGAAATGTATGTGTGTGTGTGTGTGTGTGTGCGTGTGTGTTTGGTTATCGTCCATATCAAGGAAACCATGGTGCCTGTCCCTGTACATGCCTTTGCTAGTTCAAGTAAATGTAGTCACTTGGCATTCCACTGCTTTAGTTAGGTTCCCGCTTGGAGCTGACACCAGTCAGTGATTGCTGCCCCCTTCATATGTTGCTGGGGGGATGCCAATAAAGCTATGAGCAAAGGAGGGAGCTGTGGAGAAACATTCTGTGGGGCCCAGAATGCAATGAGGGGTAACCAGGGTTCCGGAGCCAGGTTTCCCCAGAGAGGGACAAAAAGAAAGGAAGAGACAGGTTTGAACAGGCTCCCCGGACAGGGCCCCTTTGCTGTAAGAACAGAGCCTTAAGCTTCACAAAGCTCTGGAAAGGGAGGGAGCCAGGGGTTAAAACAGCCTTTGCAATTCAGTTGTAGAATTATTAACCGAGTATACGCAGAAAAGCCACACAGGTCCATATAGATCAACATTTATTGTTCTTAAAACCCATTCAGACACTCCATGAACTCAGAAATATACTGAAATCTGGATATCCACACAGATACTGATATTGTTCCCCACAAACCCCGCAGGTACTCACTCTTTCCCAGAAACAGAGAAACACAGAGAGGCTCAGCAGCACAAAACACCTGGAGTAACCACAATGCCTAAGATGGGCTGGGTTTTGAGGTATGGTTTGGAGGAGTTTAGTGACCTGACAAAATCCATTATTGGAAGTGGGGGCCCATGGCTCCAGTGACTGGCACCAGAGTAAGAGTAACTTCTCTCTGAGTTTTACCTTGAAAATCTAGTTCAAACCTAGCTCAAGCTCTGAGAGCTGGATGGAAGCCTGTCTCCTCCCTCCCTCATAAAACGAGGAGCCCGGCGTGAAGTCCTCCAAGGTCCCTTGGAGGAACCAGAGCATGGCATGCCACAGAGCCCCCTGCCCCCTCCTTTCCCTCAGGCTCATTTATACCCTAATGACAAACCGCCCCCAGGCCCCTAATTTGAGCAGCCCCTGCAGGGCCTCCGTCAGTCCCAGTTTCCCAGATTCCTGAGGGGAACTTGATCTGGCCCAGCGGTCAGCACGGGCTTCTCACATCGTCCCCAGAAATCACTGCTCAAGAGCCCCAGCACAGCACCCACAACTACACCCAGGCAGCCCCAAGGCGCCGGGCGGCTGGTGTGTTGGAGGGGTCCTCTCAGGGTCAGTTCACCAGGCTCCCTGCCTGGTCAGGCAGGAGAGGGCGGCTCCAGCAGGAGTGGCAGAACTTCCTCCGCAGCCTGAGGGGGAGGTGGCTGCCCCTCGTGCAGTGGTTCAGGGTGGCCATGAACCACTGACCCGCCTCCCCATTGTGTTCATGGCCCAAACCAGAGTGGCTGTTGGCCCTTAGTGATGGAAAAATCCAGTACGAAAGAAGCAAACACAACACAAAAACAAACATAGTATGGGAACATTAGACGAGCTTCCAAACTGAAAGTCCTCAAATGTCCCTTGCCCCCACCCCAAAAAGTGTTTATTCACAAAAAAATGGAGGGTATTAGATTCCAAGGTGGCAGAGCCAGAAAGCATCTCAGGGATCATCTAGTCCAACCATTTCATATTACATATGAGAGTCCAGAGTGGGGAAGAGAGTTAAACTCTTTATTTTAAAAAAAAAAATAAATAAATAAACTCCTTTTCTTGATTGTGAAGGCCCGTGTGTGGGGGGTGGGGTGGGGAGGGAAGAGAGAGATTGATTAAAAGACTATATGCAAGCCTGAACCATGGAACTTGTGAGCGCGAATGCCTTTAACTCCAGTGGCCAGATATTCTTCTCACTTCCCAGGGATCCACAGGTACCCAGAACATGGTAGGGAAAGTTTTCCATCTTGGTAATACAAATAATGCAGTAACTGAGAGCATAGGTTTTGGAGCCAGATAAACCAATCTTTTAAGACCTGGCTCTATCATTTACTGGATGTGTGATCTTTACCCAATGGTTCTCAATCAGGGACAGACTTGTTCCCCAGGGAGTATTGGACCAGGTATGGAAACATTTTGGCTGCTATAATTGGTAGGGTGCTACTGACATCTAGTGAGTAGAGGACAAGGATACTGCTAAACCTCTTACAATAGGACAGCCCCCCACAACAAAGAATCATCCAGCCCAACATGTCAATAGTGTCAAGGTTGAGAAACCCTGCATTAGGCAAATGGCTGCACCATTCTGAGCTCCAGTTTCTTCATCTATGACCTGGAGTAATAGTACCTATCCCACAGGGTTGTTATGATAATTAAATAGGCTAATATATATAAAGCAATTAGCATAGTGCCTGGCACAAAATAAATGCTCTAATAATTTTAGCTATTAGTGTTTTCAAGCCCTCCCTTAACGCTACCTTCTCCAATAATTATTGTCTCATTTCTCTGCTCCCCTTACAGCATAGCCCCTTGAAACTGTTGTTTATACTCCAAATCTCCACTTTTCCCATTCTCTCTTAAACCTACTGTGGGGACAGAGCCCCAAAAAGCAGTTTCCAGGCTCTCGGCCTCACATAGAAAGGTGCTGGCTCAGGTAGTAAATGGCCATCAACTGTGATCAAATGGCCAGCAGCTGTGGCTAGTTGGCCGTCAGCTGTAACCAGTGAGCCATTGGCCACGAATATAACTGCTGTGGTTACGCTAGCAGAAAAAAAAGGGGGAGCTAGCAAGAAGATGGTGGCTGAGCCTGCAAGCAGCGCAGTGAGGGTTGAGAATTGTGTTGCTCCTGGTTCCTGTGTCTCCAACCCAGCCGCCAGTGAGCGTATAGTGGTATGACTCCCCTACCTATGGCTCCGTGGGTGTTCCTTTTTGGCCTCACCATGTCTTGTGTTCTTGTGTGGGTAGCGGGAGCAGAGACCCCGCCGGACGTCCCGCATGACACATGGCGTAGTCAGCAGGATCCCCTGCACTACATCTACTCTAATCAGGTTTCCTTGCCACCACTCCTTTCTTATAAAGGTCACCAATGACATCCACATTGCTAATTCCAATGATCATCTCTCAGCCTTCATCTTACTTGACCTGCCACCAGCATTTGAAATGGCTATTCAATCCCTCTTTCTTGAAAATCTTTCTTTGCTTGACTTCCAGAATACCACTCTTTTGATTATCCTCCTTTCTCAATGGAGAAAGCTTCTCAGCCTCCTTTGCTCCAAGAGGAGAGGAACTTGGTCAGATTTGTTTTGTTGAATGAATGAATGAATGAGTAATATTTATTGTGAAGAGTAAATGAGATCATGTATGTAAAGTGCTTAGCACACATAAAGCCCTTAATAAATAGTCATCATTACCACTACTAATACAACTGTTATTATTGGTTTTATTATTATTCTCCCCTACTGGGCTATGAGCCCCTTGAGCATGGGAATAATGTTTAGTTTATTTTGGTCTTCCATTGTATAAAGCTTCATTCAATAGAAGAGTATATATATTCAAGTCTGGATATATATACAGAAAACAATTTGCCATGAATGAGAGTAGTTGATGAGGGCATGAGAGTGGAGCAGGACCTTAGAAGAGAAATAAGTTTGAAGAGTTTGATTGGGAAAGGCTCATGGGAATAGGTATCCAAAAGAGAGTTATATCCTAGTCCTTTTTCCTCGCCTCTTCATAAATGATGGGATGATAAAAGGTAGGGAGTAGCATTTCTCACCCATTAATCATCCCAATTCCTCCTCTCCCAGGTATGGGGGAGAAGTGGGACTGTAGCCAAATGTTAGCATGGACAGAGTTTATCTGTTGGGTTTGACAGAGTAAGCAACATAAATTTACTTTACTCACAGTACAAGTCGAACTTCATTTTCAGTCATATGAATTTTAAGCAACTTTGTACACAAATTAGCTCCTACCACCATCTTTACAAATTTGAAACTGGCATTTACATTAGCCTGAGAATTTGATCCCTTTGGGATAACCATTAGAAAAAGCGCACGACGCAATTTTATTAGAAAACTTGTGAACATTCAAAATATCCATTAGGTGTTGCTGATCATTCTAATAACATAATTTGACAGCATTTTGATTGAAAAATGAGGTAATAACCAAACAAGCTATTTGAACCAAGCTTCTTCTTTTCCATTAAAAATAGAATGTCTAGTTTTTATAATATTCATGCCATTAACTACTGCCAAATTTGGCATTAAATGATGGCTAGCCTTTCCTTCCTCTTTTTCACCACCTACTCCAAACAAAATGTCCACAACTTAGACCCTGACTAAGAAATGTTATTAAATAAAACCCATAAGTTTCCAGTCCCTGATCTTCCAAAGCCTCCATTCCTGCTCACTAGCATTACAGCCCATATGCAGTAACCAACCTGCTTTGCAGATGGCTCAGCCTAACTATAAATTGCCAGATGGAACCTGCCCAAGTGCAGAGAAAAAATTTAATCTAGGTTACATAAACAACCAAAATTTTTTTTTTAATCCACAAAACCCAAACCATTGACTTCAAAAGAAATTATGTTAATACAACTTTACTTTCAGATCAGCATTATTTTCTTTCAATTTGAACTTGCCATCAACTTAAAGTTCTTATAAAAATTAACTTAGTTTCTAAATTTTCTGAACTTTTATTTAACAATACTCTTGTTTTTTAAGCCTTCCGGTAGGTGCTTAATAAATACACAGGTGGCATAAAGGCCACCATGATTTTCTAACTGGCTGGGTTGTTGGTGGCTTTTGGCAGTTCTATTATTGTTTTTCAAAGATTCTCCAGTATCCATCTGGATCCACATATAGCCAAGGCTCCTGAAAGAAGTGTTGATAGAACCCAAGGGGGAAGTTGTTATTCATTCTTGAAAGGTGACCCAGCTGCCTGAATCCCCTGAGCCTCCTGTAGATGCCAAATGAGCTCCTAGCCTAGTAGTCCCATCTGTGATCTAGATGTATCCAGAAACCACCCACTCATCTCCTCCTCTTGACTAATATGCTCACAGAGACGTATTTTTTTCTACTAACATATACGGATTGCTTTCAGAGCTATCAGAGATAATGATTGTCATCTTTTTCATCATCATCATCATAAAAATGATAAAGATAACACATAACTATGAGATGATAATAGTTGTTACCATTCATAAAGTATTTACTCTGTGCCAGGCATTGTGCTAGGTCAATTATATGCTGTCTCATTTAATATATTCAATGAGCTATAAATTTCACCCTTTGAAAGTATACAATTCAGTGTTTTTTAGCATATTCACAAAGTTGTCCAACCATCACAACTATCTAATTCTATTCCGTTTCATCAACCTGACTCATTTCATTTTCACAGTAGCCCTGGAGAGTAGGTATTTATTTTAAACCCCATTTTACAGATGAGAGAACAAAGATTTAGATAGGATAAGTGATTTGCCAAGTTCCCACAGCATATAAGTGGTGAAGCTGAGAGTCAAAGGCATATCTCTCTGGCCCCCATACCCGTACACTTCTTTCTGCCTTCCCAATGGTCCTTTGTTTGTACCATGGTCCATTATCATTTTTATTAATAGGGACACCCAAGGGAAAAATTGTTTCTTTCTTGTTTCTCTTTTCCACTCCCTGTCCTCCTCTTCTTTGTCCCTCAAGGGATTGAGGACTTTGGTGTCCCTAGCAACGACTCTCCTCCTGCCTATTCCTCCTTCATACATACACTAATATAGAGCACAAAGTTCCCCTGTCAAAATCTGCTCTCAATTAGTGACATTAATTTGCATTTAAAGTCTAAAAGACTTATAAACCCTTAATTTGTTGCACCCTTTTAGGCCACCTACTTGTGTTTAATAGTAAGCCATTTTTTAGCATAGTGATATGAACAAAACTTTAGCAGCAAGCTAGGATTTAAAATTCTGGTCTGATTTCCCCATGCTAAATGTGTTACTCTAGGCAGTTAACCCCTGTAAGCCTCAGTTTCCTCAGCTATAAAACGGAAAAATAGTAGTACATACATCACACCACTGCTATGAGGGCTAAATTACATATACATGCTAAATGTATAATGTAATACCTTAAAAGAGAGTACATACTCAGTAAATGGCGGTAGTTATTTTGGTGGCATCAGTGAATGTGTGGAAAGGGGAATTATAGAGCAGCCATCAAGTTATATGGCCTAGACTCTCCCTAGGCTGCCTGCCCACAAGGCAAGCTTTGATAAAAAGTGTTATTATGAAAGGAAGTGAATGATAGTGTGCCAGATAGTACACCAATCAAGCTAAATAGTTTCTGCAAATTCTTGCCAACTTAATCAACTAAAAGTATAAAGATCACTTTTGGCATTAAATCTCTGACTGTTGTCCTCACAGCAGCCACCATATTTTCCTCCTTAAGAAACTACAGTGATTCCCTGTTGTCATCAAAAAGCAAAACTTAGGCGGCCGGATGGCTCAGGTGGTTAGAGCACGAGCCCTCAACAACAAGGTTGCCGGTTCAATTCCCACATGGGATGGTGGGCTGCGCCCCCTGCAACTAAGATTGAAAACGGCGACTGGACTTGGAGCTGAGCTGCGCCTTCCACAACTAGATTGAAGGACGACGACTTGGAGCTGATGGGACCTGGAGAAACACACTGTTCCCCAATATTCCCCAATTAAAAAAAAAAAAAAAAAAAGCAAAACTTCACTTGACCTGTAGGATATTGAGCATAGCCAGGAGTTGTCCCAGTGTCAGGTGGGATCTGATCTGTCTGGGAAAATCAAGTAGTCCTCGCAGACATGTGTTGTTGGCTAGAGGCTAAAGGCCCAAATATTTGAGAGTATAATGGGCTATTTTAGAATCTGGAATATAGATTTCAATCCAGGTTATCAGTTTAGGGTTTTTAGTTGATTCCAACATCCAATCCAAACACAGGCAGGGTGAACTAGTCAGCAAAGATCCAAATAGCAGGATGTCCCTACACAATCTAAGGACAAATATCAGAGACTCAATCTTAACTAATAATAATAATTGCTATTAATTAAGTTTTACCATGTATCAGACATCTTGCTAAGGGCTTTACTGTGTATTATTTATGTAATTTAATTCTTACCCACAACAATCTTATAAGGGTAAGTTAGTATTACCCTCCCCATTTTAAAAATTAAGGAAACCAAGGATCGCAGAGCTGGAAAGTGGTGAAGCTGGGATTAATCTCAGATCTGCCTGGTTCCAATGTACATGCCTTCAGTCACTATGCTATAATAATGCCTCCAAAACACTGCAGTGCTGCTGGTAACCACAGGCTACACACTTGGAGACTTGTACACAAGGATGAAATGATCACAGCAATAAAATTGACTTGCTGCTTAGCCAAAGTATTATTGAAGTGAGGCTCATGGTATTTTCTGCTGTGTGATGGATAGCAGGAGTACTCCAAAAGTCGGAGGTGGGGCTGAGACTGTCGGGGAGGGGCTACAAGAAACTCTGCGTGGGACTGAAGCAGGTTACTGCAGTGATTTTTTAAGGTGTTATTTCTCTTGCTGCTGTATACAAGTTTACTTTGTCCTATAGATGTGTCCTTGAAATTTTGTCTTGATTACCTCACATGTTCTAATGTTCCGTGGTCACTAATATAATAATAGCTCCTATCACTCTATCTTTAAATTTTTTATCTGCTTCTCTTGATCTATAAAGAAATACAAAAACCAGGAAGAGATGGTTCTTTATCCCTTAAAGAGCTCTCTAACTTTCTGGTAAATTAAATGACAGCAATTCTTCTAATAGGTGACCCCATTTTGCATGGATGGAGTCTGGGTGCTACTGAAATAACTTAAGCAGGAAATAGCTGAAGAGTGTAACAGTGTTAAGTGGGTGGCCTCTGTTGGAAACCACCTTGGTCCTTTTGGAAGATGGACAGATGCTGTGAGCTACCTCTGAATGTTTTCTCCCCTCTAGTGGTCAGTGGGAGGAGGAAGGAATGGTGCTATAAGTGGTGCCCACTTTTTACTGTAAATGCAATCCTGGAAATAACATCCACAGAAGATTGTTTCCTTAAGAACAATGTTATACAAACAACAAGTGCTGGCGCGGATGTGGAGAAAAGGGAACCGTTGTGCACTGATGTAGAAAAAAGGGAACCTGATGCACTGTTGGTGGGATTGCAGATTGGTGCAGCCACTGTGGAAATCAGTATGAAGGTATCTCAAAAAACTGGAAATGGAACTACCTTATGATCCAGCAATTCCACTCTTAGGTAGCTATTCAGAGAAATCCAAGACGCTAATTCAAAAAAATATATGTACGCCTATGTTTATTGCAGCACTATTTACAATAGCCAAAACTTGGAAACAACCGAAATACCCATGGGTAGATGACTGGATTAAGAAACTGTTCTCCTTCCATCTGACCTTGGGTTTCACTTGTTCTTCTTTTTCTAGTTCTTTAAGGTGTAACATGAGGTTATTTATTTGGGATTTTTCTTGTTTCTTGAGATAGGCCTGTAATGATATAAATTTCCCTCTTAAAACTGCTTTCGCTGCATCCCAAAAATTTTGGTAGGATGTATTTTCATTGTCATTTGTTTCTATGTATCTTTTGATCTCTCCTCTAATTTCTTCTTTGACTGACTCTGGGTGGTGAACACACAATGGGATTTATAGATGATGTAATACAGAATTGTACACCTGAAATCTATGTAATTTTACTAACAATTGTCACCCCAATAAATTAAAAAAAATAGAAACTGTGGTACATTTATACAGTGGAGTATTACTCGGCTATAAAGAAGAATGAAATCTTACCATTTGCAACGACATGGGTGGACCTAAAGAACATAAGTCGGTCGGGGAAAGACAAATACCATATGATCTCCCTTATATGTGGAATCTAAAAAACTGAATAAATGAGCAAAGTAAACAGAAATAGTCTCAGAGATATAGAGGAAAAACTGATGGTTGCTAGAAGGGAGGAGGTAGGATGAGGGAGAAGGGGAAGGGATTAGACAGCATAAATTTGTTACTACAATATTGCCATGGGGGTATGAAAGACAGTTTGGGGAATATAATCAATAATGTTCTAAAGATTTTGTAGGGTGTCAGATGGGCACCTGTCTTATTAGGGAGAACACTTAATGGACAGTGTAGATACCTGACCACTGCACAGCACACCTGAAGCTGAAGCTGAATAATATTGTATGTCAACTATAATTTAATATAGATATAGTCACAGGATATGGAGTACAGCAGAGGGACTAGAGTCAATGGAATTGTAGTAGAAATATACGACATCAGAGGGGCAATAGATTAGGGGAGGGGGGTTCTCACTTTGTGAGGGGTGAAACGTCTAACTATTGCATTGTTTTGTACACCTGAAACTAAGAACAATGTTTTAATTGCAGCTATGTTTCAGACCAAGGACCCTGTATCAAATAAATGAAAAATATGACCAACAATTTGTCATATTAGCAGAAATACAATTACAGTAGGACTATAATAATTCTAAATAATAAAATTAAAGCATGTGCCTTATAATGGGCATAGACACATTTTACATAATGATTATAAAAGGGGCCCGTGTTGTATCGTCTTTTTCATCTAAAGATAAAATGCCACATAAAATAAACAATACAATACACATTGACTAAACATTTTATTGCATTTTGCCACCTTCTTAGATTTTTAACTTTGTTTTAAGTTAAAGTTTATTGGGGTGACAATGGTTAGTAAAGTTACATAGGTTTCAAGTGTACAATTATGTAATACATCATCTAAAATTTTTAATTTTAAAGTGTTTTCCAAAGTAATCTAAGTTCTCTTCACAGAGCTATTTATAAAATGAAAGGCCACAATTACCCAGATATTGTTCAAACCATTTCCAAATATGTCTCTAAAATTAATACTGGCTGTTTTCCTTCCCAATCAATCCTCTCTGAATTTTGGTCATATGTATCAATAGCCTTAAAAATGTTCACAGCCTTTGACTCAGTATTTCCACTCTTACAAATTTAATTGAAAGAAATAATCAAAGCAGTACAGAAATATTTATGAATGAAAGTATTCATCAGAACCTTATACATAGCAGTGAAAAAATAGAGAAACAGGAAAAACCTCAGTTCATACAATAGGAGGATGGTTAAGTAAAAAAATGTGGTATATCCCTTGCAGTGGAATATCATATAGTTATTAAGACGATGTTTCATTAAAAAAATGTTTGATGACTTGGAAAAATGTTTATGATATAATGTTTGGTGAGAATTATGGAAAACAAGTATTTATACATTATGTTCACAACTTTGTAAGGATAGTAATTATAACATACGCATATATCCAACTTTTTAAAAAGACTGAAAGAATACACACTAAAAAGTTGCCAGTGGTTATCACCAAGAGGTAAAATTATGGGGGAAATGTTGGACAGGCAGAAGAAGAGGAGCCCACAAAAATGACAAAGTATCTGTAAGATGTAAATGAAAGCTGAAGGAATGAATTGACAGCTGGGTAGCAGAGCCTGGCAGGTTTTCTTAGAAAGAGGCTGGGTCTATTCAATGAAGGAAAGGGCAGACTCAAGTAAGGTGATCAATCATCCTGGTTTGCTAAAGAGTTTCCCAAGACATGGGACTTTAAGTGTTAAAACCGGGAAATTCCTATGTAAACTGGGATGAGTTGGTCATCCCAGGCTCAAGAGACCTGAGACTGGGAGATAGCTAGTGTCGGGACCAACGTCACACAGGAAGCAGAGCACTGGACTGGAAGTTCAAAGGCCTAATTCTACTCCCTGCTCTGCTGACTATTAGCAAGATACTTAATTTAAGGCTTAGTTAAGAATGTAAAAACTTACCTTGATTGTTACCAGGTTGTTATACAGACAAAATTCAATTATTCACAAATACAAAGGATTACAGTAACAATAAGCATGTACTAGATGCATACTACATGGATCTGGACACAGTTCTAAGGTCAGGGGAGTATTAATAATCCCAAATTTATAGAATTTTGGTGAAGCCTGAGTGAGTTTATATGTCTAAATAAATTAGTACAATGCTTGTCTTCTAGTAAACACTCATAAAACATTAGGTCTGATGATTATATGTGATTGATTACGTGTCTTAAGTGGAAAAATACAGATATGGGAATCCCACACCGCCTAATAGCAACTCTATGAGATAGGTACTCTAATAATGCTCCCATTTTACAGATGAGAAAATTGTGGTTCAGAGAGGTCAATTGCCTTGGTGAGTTTATACAGTCACTAAGTGACAGGACTGTTTGTCTCCTGGTCCAGCACTCTTTTCCACTTCATTAAATTGCCACCCAGTGAAAAGCCTTTTTCATGAGGGTATAGCCAACATTTATTTTTCTTTTTACTGTAGACTACCTTCTTCCTACATACATCTTCAGTTTAGTCAAAGCCTCCCGTTGGACTAAATAGAGGCCACCAGGGAACATTCTATGGGATACTTGTTTAGCAATCCCTAGAGAACTTCAGGATCCTTTAGAAAGGCCATAAAACAATTATAAGGTCTGCTGAGTATCTCTCACAAGGTAAGAACTAAAGTCAGTAGTGTGCTGGTAAATGTTTAACCACTGGCTCTAGGAGAGGGGAGAGAGGGACCCTGATTTGTAGCACATGCAGATATCCATGTTGTAAATATTTCCACCAGGGCTGATTTCAAACTACCAATGTGATGGGCTTCTGTAAACCCGTGTTAGCCAGTACAAGCCAGTGTATACCAGTTCCAGTACACCACTAGAAGCAGAATACTAACGTTGGGTTGGTTGTTTTCCTGAGTTTATATAAATTCAATGAGAATCAAAGTATGAGCATTATTCAAGAAGCTTGATTTTAATATGTGAAAAAGGGAGGGAGAAGGGAGTACAAGGTAATGTGTTAGGATATTCCAGACTGTAGGACAACTTCAAGGAAGGCCCAGAGGAACAGAGATGCTTCTGGTTAGTACCTGTAAGTCCTGGTCTGGCCTCCCATGAAACCTCTCAGTAAAGCCAAAGTTAACACCTATAATAGAGATTAAAGAAACATTTTCTCTTCTCACAAGCTTTTCATTTTCTCACCAGCTTTCTATTTTGAACATTTTCAAACCTTCAGAAAAGTTACAAGAATAGAACAATGAGCATCCACATACCCTTCACCTGGATTTACCAATTCTTAATATTTTTCCACATTTGTTTTATTACTTCATTTATTTTTATGAACTATTTGAGAGTTAGTTGCAGATATTTTTGACTCTTCACCCCTAAGTACTTGACTAAAAGTCTCTTAAGAACAAAAGTACTCTCACATATAACTACAATATGGTCATCACTCTCAGGAAATATAACACTGATACAATGTACAGATATAATATTTGTGTTCAGGTTTCCCCAGTTGTCTCAATAATGTCCTTAAAGCTTTTTTTGATGCAGAATCTAATAAAATATTATGCATTGCATTTAGTTGTCAGTCTCTTTGGTCTCCTTTAACCTAGAACCTCAGACCCAATCTTTTTTTTTTTAATGACATCAGCATTTTTTTTTTAATTTATTGGGGTGACAATTGTCAGCAAAATTAGATTTCAGGTGCACAATTCTGCATTACATCATCTATAAATCCCATTGTGTGCTCACCACCCGGAGTCAGTTCTCCTTCCATCACCATATATTTGATTTCCCTTACCCTCATCTCCCACCCCCCACCCCCCTTACCCTCTGGTAACCACTAAACTATTGTCTGTGTCTATGAGTTCTTGTTTCTCATTTGTTTGTCTTGTTCTTTTGTTGTTTTTGGTTTATATACCACATATCAGTGAAATCATATGGTTCTCTGCTTTTTCTGTCTGACTTGTTTCGCTTAGCATTATACTCTCAAGATCCATCCATGTTGTCACAAATGTTCCTATATCTTTTCTTACTGCCAAATAATATTCCATTGTGTATATATACCACAACTTCTTTATCCATTCATCTATCGAAGGACATTTTGGTTGTTTCCACGTCTTGGCCACCGTAAACAAAGCTGCAATGAACATTGGAGCACACGTGTCTTTATGTGTAGATGTTTTTAGATTTTTTGGGTAGATACCCAGGAGAGGGATTGCTGGGTCATATGGTAATTCTATCCGTAATTTTTTGAGGAACCTCCACACTGCCTTCCATAGCAGCTGCACCAGTCTGCATTCCCACCAACAGTGTATAAGGGTGCCTTTTTCTCCACAGCCTCTCCAACACTTGTTGCTATTTGTCTTGTTGATGAGAGCCATTCTGACTGGGGTGAGGTGATATCTCATTGTTGTTTCTATTTGCATTTCTCTGATGATAAGTGATGGACATCAACATTTTTTAAGAGTCCAGGCCAGTTGTTTTTGAGAATGTGTCTCAATATGATTAGCCTGATTATTTCTCATGAATATTTTAAGACTAAACCTTTTTGTTTTCTACAATGCTATGTCCTTCATAGTGTCTCACAACAGTAGGAACATGCTGTCAGTTTCCCCATCATTGATAATGTTAAGCTTAATCATTTGGGTAGGGTGGTGTGCAACTTATTTCTCCATTACAATGATAGTGGTGAAACTTCGAGTTGGTGTGAATATCCAGTTCCAGGAGAAGCTTCTTTATGCTGGAAGTCTAAATTACACGGTTCACTGCAGAACCATGGATTGAAAAGGTATTTGCCCTAATTAAAAAAAAAGAAATAGAAGATGAGATTTATTAAAAAAAAAAAAACTAGCACTAAGCCACTTAGCCAAATTCATGAGCTACTCACATGACAAGAGATCTTATCTAAATAAAAGATTTTTACCTAAACTGTGAACTGCTGGTGGAGACTAATGTCCCTGCCTATACATACGTACTTGTATACCTAGAACATAGCCTAGTGCCTAGACTACAATAGGTGTTCAAGAAAAGTTTGCTGAATAAGTTTCTCTCCAATTGTGCTGTCTCTTTGAAGGAGAAAATAATCTAAGCCAAAAAAAAAAAAAAAAAAAAAAAAAACGTACTTTATTTTGTCAACTCCTACCAGCTGGAATTTATTTGGCTGCTTACGTGCCACTCTTCTCATGGAAAATGACAGAGCTTTCATTTTTCATCCAGGTTTTTGACCTTACTCGGGTAGTATTCAAGCCTCTGGTTATGCTAAAAATCTTAGCTTCGCTATATTAAAGTCAGAAACTGCTTTAAATAAATCAAGGATCAGCCCTGTATTTGTTAGGATTAGACTTGGCTGCAAATGACAGAAAACTCAAAATGATGGTGGGTTAAAACAATACAGTCATTTATTTCTCTCTGATGTAAAAGTCCCTAGTTCTGGCCAAGATGGAATAACAGGGACTGGATTTACCCTCCTGCCTGAAACAAGTGAAAAAACAGACAAAATGAAAACAATAGTCTTAGGACGTTGTACACTATGCAACAAAGAACAGTGATCTCTGAGAAACAGGAAATAAACAAGGAGAGCCCTATGATTGCCCAGCTTACTGCCTAGAGAGAGTTTTCAGGCAGTGATGCAGGGGACTGCAACCCAAGCAGGGCCAAGTGGATGAGGTGAAGGAGCCAAGAGTCGGGAAAACCAAGGCAGTGAGAATTTGCAGGACAGAATACTGAAGAAGAGAGAGCTGCACAGAAAGAGAACTCTGGAAATCTGCAGAGTCCTCCATTGAATGTTCTGCTGGATACTGATCAACACAAGTATATGAGGCCAGGGAAAAGACCACCCAAAAGGAGCAGGAGGAACAATTCTCAAAGACCACACAGGAGTAGGAATAGTGCCTGTTCCCACCAGCCAGAATTGAAAATCTCATAATTCACAAAGCATCAGAGTAGTCAAAAGGGTCTTGCCTCAGTAGTAGTCCCAAATTTGTCCTAGACTCAAGGTTGCTCTAGCCCTGCCTAATGAAGTTTAAAAACAAGCCTTGAAAGGATCAAACTGTTTCCAAGTAACTTAACTGTGTTCCAGAACAAAGTCCAAGACTATTTATAGAAATACAAAATATCCATCACCCAACAAGATAAAATGCACATCTGACATCCAATTAAAAACTGTCAGGCATTCAATAGAAGAAGGAAGATACAACCCATAATAAAGAGAAAAACCAATCAATCAAAACTGACCCAGAAATAACAGATGATAGGATCAGTAGACAAAGACTTTTAAACAGTTATTATTATAACTATTCATATTTTCAGGAAGCTAGAAGAAAGATTGAACTTGTTAAGTAAAGACATGGAAGACATTAAAAAGACCCAAATAGAATATGTAAAGATGAAAAACTCAGTGTCTGAGATGATATGAAAGTCCATGTAGGGAGTTGAAGACTTGTATGACAGCTCCATGAAAACCAGGGACCCAAGCTCCTTTTGTCTTGTTGCTCTATCATTCTAAACATATAATTTCCAATTTATGATCCAAAATGGCTGCTCTGGCTGCAGCCATCATATCTTCATTCCAATCAGCAGGCTTGGAGAGTAGGGGTAAAGACACTGAGAAATCACATGACATCACTTTCCCTTCCATTCCATTGGCCAGAACTTAGTCTCAGGGTCATACTCATCTGAAAGTGAGATCAAGAATTATAGTCTTTATTCTGGGTGGCTACGTGCCCAGTTAAAATGTCAGAGTTCTACCACTTAGTGAAGAATGGGAGAAACGAAATAGGGGGACAACTAGACATCACTTTTAAGTGCAAACCCATATCAGTGCAGGAGAGGTTCTGATCCAGTCTGAATAACATGACTCCTGGCTTAAAAATAATCAGACTGCACCTCAGTGTTTTTGATTATGAAAAATTTTAAATCTGATTAATTTGGTTTGGGGTTGTTTGACTTCCAGCCTCCATACCTCCGTGTACTTCTGAGTTTATCTCAAACAAACTGCCAGAGTTGCTCCATTTCCCCAATCAGTGACACCAAGCTAGAGTTGGAATTTAACATTTTGTTTACCTTATGCCTGTATTTATCCTGGCCAAGAAACCAGGGTCATTCGTTGTGTTTATGCCCTAGTCCTGAAACAACTCTCTTTATTTCACTGACGCCTGTAGCTGAAACAAACTTTCACAGGGGCATCCATATTGCATGCCCTGGAACCCCAGTGCCTTCTTCCTGGTGGAGAAAAGATTTGGCATATGATAGATACAATCTTTTCCATCGACCACGTAACTTCTACCCAAACTTTCTTTTGGTTGGCCACATAACTATTTCTAAATCTCAAATACCTTGGTCATTACAACTCATTGATCATCTCAAATGGCTTTTCAGTATTTCTGTGGGTATCATTGCTCTCATTATGCCAAGGTGGGTGCCATGCTTTTCAAGAGATGGTAGGTGGACACACAATTGATCTGTTTTTGTCAGGCAAGAAAATATTGCTGAAAAGTAGCAATTCTTTCAAGGTGCCATACAAACCAAGCATATGGCTGGCTCACTGAGTATCTCTACAGAGCATTTTGCACTAGCTCTGTGTGCTGTCTTGAGCAACTCAGACCAAAAAATCTGTAGGAGGTCATGCCTGGGTGCTTTCCAGTTGCTAATGGCTTTGGTGGCTCTAACAATGTTCCTCTCAGACACCGATGTGTGACAGGTCCACTTTTTCCCCATATAAACTCTCTCCTCCTGTAACCACACTGCTGCTCTATTATTAGTATCACCATCATCATTATTCTTTATACCAAATAATAGTGACTTTTGAAGTATAATATTCATAGGTGTCTTGTACACCAAACTAACAACCCAGAGAAATTCTTTGGTGAAAGAGGTTCGGATGGAACTTACAGTGCTGATTTGGACTCCAGATTGTGACCTCAGGGGAAGATTCTTTCCCCTTGGGCTCTCTAACTGTGAACCTATCTGCAGAGGTCACAATGGAGTGGATTCAGTAAACATACTCAATGACCTGCTGTGTCCTACCTAATTTGATTTCTCTTTGGGCATCCAGTAGGCCCAGAATGTATACCATTTGGGCCTTGGGAAAGAGCAGATGGTTTTTTACTTGACAAAATACTATTTGTCGGGTACAATTTTGTTTTCATTAAGACCTTGCTGTTTGGATAAGATGGAGGGGAGGGGTAGAGAGTTGATATAAAGGGAAAATAACTCATGGGATTGAGTGGGTGTTTTTACCCAATAAGAAACGGATATTGAGAGGTAAAGTTGTTTTCCAGGTGAAGGTGAGAAGTAAACCTTTGTTAGGCATGGAGACGTGTCTGAAGCTTAATGCTCTATGAGCTCTGAAAACTTTAACTTTGTTCCATTTATTTTAACTAACCCCTCATTGATCATGACTATCAAAAGACTGGGGTGAACACGAACTGTCAATGACTGTTAACACTATAAATTGCAAGCATTTGGTAGCTGAGTGCCTGTCTTTCTGACCCCACTTTTTCATTGATTTGGAAAACATGACATTATTTGAACTGGTTGATTCCAGATCTGTGAAGTGTTTGGATCCAAATCGTGAATTGCCCCAAATGAGGCATATTGGTTTTCCTTTGGCCTTTAAGAAAAATCTTGTTGAGAGTTTCATCCAATAATATACAAAAGGGCAATTCAGCTTTAGGTCTTTGTATCTTTCTTTTCAGTGGAATAAACCTAAAGCACAAAAGCTATCTGTCCTCTCTCTACCAGGCAGGCAGGGCAATTAAGTAGTGTTAGCAAATCAATAAATAGAACACTAAACCTATTGAACGCATTACAATTCTTTCTGCTTCTGCATTTTGGGCTTCTTCATCTTGCTCACGTTTCTCAAGTGTAGCTCCTCTTCAGATGTTGTCTTGAATAACTGGAACATCTTTTCAAACAGCAAATTAGTATCTAACAATTTTCCTCCCCCAGCACCCTTCATCAGAGAGGCTCTACCCTCCTCCCAACCCCTCTTTTTTTAGAAATCCACGTCTAGTACATTCTTGTCATTTTGTATGCTATTGTCATGGTAGATTTTAAAGATTTCTTTTAAAGCTCCAGCTTTTAAAGCACTGTGTCTGCCCATTCCCTGTAACTGGATGTTGAATCCCACAATGGTCAGCTGTAGGTACCGAAGAGGATAGATATCAAAGAATGATAATCTTTGAAACTTGCTTTCCTATCAAAATTTTAGAGAGCCTATGGCAAAAAGAGGATGTTTGTCTTGAGGTACAGATTCCCCAGGGCAAATATTCTCTTCAAAACAGCAGTTACATAGCAAGTATTTACTGAACACCAGTTACAGGTATAGCACTGAGCTAGGTACCGGAGCATAAGTCATTGGTATGTAACTGTCTGTCTCCATCTGAGCCACACCTGTTGTCTTTAAGTCAGCTCTCCCTGTCCCAGAGGTGTAAAGTCGTCACAGAAGTGAAGGACATTAATAAAATTTTCTACGAAATTAGAAATATAAGATGGGCATAGCATGGTCCCCATTTTGGATGATGTTCTACTTTTGGCTTAGGAAGGGGAAAAATACTGTGAATTCTAAGAGTAAACTGTCCACCTTATGAACCATCAAATGATAGAGCTGGGAAGGACTTTTAGTTATCACCTAGTACAACTGTGTTTTCAAACCATGGACAATCAAGCCCTAAGATTCAGCACTGTGCTTCAAAGGCCTCTGTCCCTCTTGCCTCGATGCCTTTCAACCAGTGGCATAGATTTTGTTTGTGTAAGAAAGGTTTCATAGCGTTCAAAAATTTGCAAGCCATAAATTTAGTCCAACCCTCTCTTGTTACAGATGAGGAAGCAGAGCCCCAGAAAGGGAAGGTAATTTGGTTGTGGGTCCACAGCCAATTAGAAGCTGCAACCCTTAGTTTTCTGGTCCACATTCCCATGCCACCTATCAGCTTAGCAGGAGACACTTCTAAAATATCTGAGTGACCAGCTGTCTTTAGAAGAGCCACTTGTCTCAGGAGCAAGAGGAAGTTGCTTTGGGTTATCCTGAGCCAAGTGCATAGGTCCTGAGTTACTCCAGTCCAGAGAAAGGTCAGCGGGCGGTATTGTTCAGCCTCCCATTTTGCTGCCCCCAAAGGGATCCTCATTCTTCATGTGGGGATAAAACTACCTAACTGATAGAATTGTGAAGATTAATTGAGATCATACATGCAAAGAGTCTGGCACATAGTAAGTGTTAAATAAATGGTAAATCTTAATACTATAGCAATTTCTTTGGAACATAAAGTGTTATATTTTATTGATGTGCCTCCCAATTATTATATAGGCAAAGAAAATGAGGGTTTGTAAATCAGAATCCAGGTTCAGGATGAGTAACCTGGTTTACCACATGAATGCCAATTTGACATATTATTTGGTGGAGTCAAGGCATAACCTTCACTTCTCAGGGAGACTGGCAAGGTTTGGCAATTCTAATGTGCCCCACTGTGCCAGGATAGATAGCTAAACAGAGAGTGTGGTACTAGGTTTTTTAATTTTTTTTAAGCAAAGGTCTGGAAAATACTGTTCTTTGCTTTGCCTCTCATAATCTGACCGATATATAGAGAGGAGAAAAATGTCAAAAAGGATGGTTGTTTTTCTTAGATAAAGTCAATTCTCAAAAAAAAAGACAAACAAAAAATGCAAATACCCTCACTTGGAATTAACATACTCATACATCACTACAAAGAGACCTAAATAGGAAGAACCCTCTGTTTTGGAGAAATGGCCTGAGAGACATCACTGATGGCATTGCCTGGTTTCATGGAGCATGTGTTTCATATTTAGTTTCTGTGACTCTAGCTGGGGAATTTTCCAAGGCAAAGGTTACATTTTGAGCATGCACTTCAAAGATCCACTTGTTTGCACTCCCATCCCAATCTCAGTCACACACAATTTATTTCCTTCTAAAGGCATATGTGGTTTCCTTTGGGTTTCTGACTCAAATTATTTCAATTCCAGTGTTCCCACTCTACTTCCCCTTGGATTAAAGTCCCTCTTCTCCCAATGGCTTTCTCTCATCTGAACAGTGATCTTGACGTATTAAAGGTTAAGTAATTTACCCCAGATTTCCCAGCTAGAAAGTAGTTAAGAGCCAGGAATAGAACCTAGGCAATATGATCTTAGAATTTGGGAGCTTAACTCCAAATTGCTCAGGAATTTTAAATGCAAGAGGAATCATCTCATGGCTGGTGGGATCAAGAATTAGTTTGGAGAGGGGGTAGCAATTGGCCTTCAGGGATGGGAACGACTTTTGACAGAAATGAAGCAGTGAAGTAGTATGAGTGTGTCATACAGGGAGAACAGCACAGGTAAAATATAGGCCAGGGTACTTAGTTTGGTTTGAATATGGGATTATTTGAAGGGGGTATTAGAAGATGACTCCTTGAATAGCATTGGGATTATGTTATGGAAAACCTGTTTTGACAGGATGAATTTATACTTATTAGTTCAGTAAGCAACTGAAGGTTCTTGCTTTCTTCATTCTTCCCCTTTTCTTTCCTTCTTTCCTTCTTTCCGTCTTTCCTTCATCCTTCCTTCTTTCCTTCCTTCCTTCCTTCTTTCCTTCCTTCCTTCCTTCCTTGCTTCATTTCCATTTTCTTCACTTGCCTCCTAAATAATATAAGTGCTTTGTAGAATAAAAATGAATATCTAAAAAAGAATACCACCTGGAAGCCCCTCAAAAGAGATAATTCATATTAATATCTTCCAGACATTTCTCCCATGTAAATATATACATATAAATAATTCCACGTTGTGGAAGGCAGAATTCTAAGATTCCTGCTCACTGCCTATATGTCACATATAATCCCATCTCCTTGAGTGTAAGCTGACCTGTGAATATGATGTTCTGTCACTCCCTTGATTAAATTATGTTATATGGCAAAGATGAAGAGATAGTTATCATTATATAAGAATTTCCAGCTGGTTTTGAAGGAGAATCTTTGTGTTGTGAGAGGGTCGTGTGGCTAGGACCTAAGAGCAGCCTCTAGGAGCTGAGAGTGACCCCTCACAGTCAGCCAGCAAGATATCAGAGACCTCAGTCCTAAAATCACAAGGAACTGAATTCTGCCAATCAGTAGTGAGCTTGGGTCACACACCTGTCTTATACTGTGATTTCAACCTGGTGAATATATTAACTATATTTTCTGTATTTTTTTTTCTCTGATGGTAACCACTTTGAGCACCTCTTGTAATTGCGGAAGTCAAACGTGACTTGTATTCATTTTTGTTATCGATATCTATTTATCCATCTATGTATCTATCTATCTATCTATCTATCTATATATCTATATATATATATATAGATATATATATATATATATATAATTAAAGTTTATTGGGGTGACAATTGTCAGTAAAGTTACATAGGTTTCAGGTGTACAATTCTGTAATACATCATCCATATATCACATTGTGTGTTCACCACCCAGAATCAGTTCTCTTTCCATCACCATATATTTGATCCCTTTTATCCTCATCTACCGCCCCCTCCCCCCTTACTCTCTGGTAACCACTAAACTATTGTGTGTCTATGAGTTTTGGTTTATTCATTTGTTTGTCTTGTTCCTTTGTTGTTTTCAGTTTTATATACCACATATCAGTGAAACCATATGGTTCTCCACTTTTTCTGTGTGAATTATTTCACTTAGCATAAGATCCATCCATGTTGTCACAAATGGCACTATTTCATCTTTTCTTATGGCAGAATACTATTCCATTGTGTATATATACCACAACTTCTTTATCCACTCATCTATCGAAGGACACTTTGGTTATTTCCATGTCTTGGCCACCGTACACAAAGCTGCAATGAATATCAGAGCACATATATCTTTATGGATAAATGTTTTCAATTTTTTTTGGGTAGATACCCAGGAGAGGGATTGCTGGGTCATATGGTAATTCTATTCTTAATTTTTTGAGGAACCTCCACACTGCCATTCATAACAGCTGCACCAGTCTACATTCCCACCAAAAGTGTATGAGGGTTCCTTTTTCTCCACAGCCTCTCCAACACTTGTTACTATTTGTCTTGTTGATGATAGCCATTCTGACTGGGGTGAGGTGATATCTCATTGTGGTTTTTATTTGCATTTCTCTGATGATTAGTGATGTTGAGCATTTTTTCATATGTCTACTGGCCATTTGTATGTATTCTTTTTTTTTTTAAACTACACTACTATTTTTCTTTTTCTTTTTTTTTTTTTTTAAGATTTTATTGGGGAAGGGGAACAGGGCTTTATTGGGGGAACAGTGTGTGCTTCCAGGACTTTTTTCCAAGTCAAGTTGTTGTCCTTTCAGTCTTAGTTGTGGAGGGCACAGCTCAGCTCCAGGTCCAGTTGCCGTTGCTAGTTGCAGGGGGCGCAGCCCACCATCCCTTGCGGGAGTTGAACCGGCAACCTGTGGTCGAGAGAACACGCTCCAACCAACTGAGCCATCTGGGAGCTCAGCGGCAGCTCAGCTCAAGGTGCCATGTTCAATCTTAGTTGCATGCGGGCAGAGCTCACCATCCCTTGCGGGACTCGAGGAATCAAACTGTCAACCTTGTGGTTGAGAGCCCACTGGCCCATGTGGGAACCGAACCGGCAGCCTTCGGAGTTAGGAGCATGGAGCTCTAACCGCCTGAGCCACTGGGCTGGCCCCATTTGTATGTATTCTTGATGCTTTGGCACATGGGGCTTGCTGTCTGGGTAAAGACTGCCCCTCTGAAGGCTAGCCAGTTCTTAGACAGAGCAAATAACTTGCCCATGAGGGTGCCTTTCATATGCAAACCAACCAATCCAGACCCCATATTTGAGCCACCCCATCTATCTGGCTCTTTCCTCTAGGAGGCAATATTCCTCTGCCCTAATCATCTTAGGCCCAGACAACTAGTGACAGCTCCTATACCCTGGACCCTTCTGAAATTATTCAAATGAGCCAATCCTAAACCTGCTTACTCTGTTTTGCCTTGCCATTCCCATGGAAACTGCAATAAAGGCTCTTGCCCATGTTTCTCCCTCATTTCTGCCTCCTCACCAATCCTGGTACTTCTCCATGTTGCGTACTGTGTCTTTCCTTTTGGGACCTGTAATAACAAATTGTCTTTTCAGTGGCTGTCATCCCCTGTCCTGTTCACCATGCCTGATTGATAATAAAACCTACATCTTAAAACAGTGAGAGACCCTTAACAACAATTAAATCATGCTTGGGCTCCTGGATGGTGGAAGCCGTGACTTAATAAGTTTATGTTGTTTTAAGCTGATAAATTTGTGGAAATTTGTTATGTAGCAATGGAAAACTAATGCACATGTAAAATTTATATTTAAACATATCATATTCTTTTCTAACCTATATTTTTTCATTTAATATAGCATATGTAATGTTCATGTATATACAGATATATAGATATAAGGATATAAATAGGTAGAGATATAGATATAGGTATAGAGAGATAGAGATAGAGACAGAGATGATAGATAGAGATAGAGATGCCATTGAAAGATCTTCAGTAAAAGAATGAAACACTTGGAGCTTAGAATTTAAGCAGAAGTAAAATATGATATAGTTGAGAGAAGCAAGAGGTGGGGAAAACCTGGCAGGAGATTAAAGTGGTTATATGGATTGGTGGTTCTCAACCTTGGAATCATCTAGAACAATTTTTTTTTAAATACTGATACCTGAGATTCGCCACCCTCAGAGATTTTGACTTAGTGATCTAGGGTACAACCTGGGTATCTAGCATTTTAAGATCTCCCCAGAATGATTCTAATACACAGACAGTCAAGGTTGAAAACCTTTGGCAGATCCATGTAGAGAGTGCCATCTTAAATTAAAGTGGTCGTTGAAATAGAAAAGGAGGTATGTGTGACAAGGGTATTGTTGAAGAAACCCAGCAGAAAGAAGACTGGTAATCCTGCTCATCTTGTTTTTGTTGTTGTTAGGTTAGCTTGTTTGTTTTTAATTAGATTTCCACTCATCTCATTAGTATTATTAGAAGAATTTTCATGGGGAGATAGAAACTTGAGGCTGGCTCTGAATACATGGAGTGGTGGGAATGTTAAGGATGTCTCAAGGAGCATTCCAGGCACAGGAATTGGTTTGAGCCATTTCAAAGATGAGAATTAGTGTTCCAGGCACCAGCCTGAAATTGGTGGTTGACTCAGTGAGTGAAGTTAGAGTAACAAGGCTTCCACACAGAGTTTTTCTCATTCCTTGAAAAGAAGGTGGATGAACTGATTTTTCAAAATGGTAGGTGGGGAAGGTGACCTGAGTGCAACATGAAGAAAAGTTATAGAAAATCTAGAAGCCAGGAAGCTTAAAGGCTGTGGCAGTTAGCAAAGCATGAGAGAATGGAGACTATTATTGGGCAGAGCAGTGGAAGGGAAGAGGAGCAGGACAAATCATAAGATGTTCCTGAAGAAAAAGCAAATTTGAAGGACGTACTGGATGTGGGAGTAAAGGACGGTAAGGGTTGCAAGCTTTGGGCTTGGTAGGATAGTGGTAGGAAGGAATTTGATCAAAAGCTATCTATTTTGGCATTGTGGTTAGAGGAAGGGTAAACTGGTTTATTAGATTTCAGGTGTTCTTGGGTATCACTGAAGGCAGCTGTATAATAAGGGAACTCATCCACTGTAGACTCTCCCTTGCCCAGGGGAAATGGATGAGGGATCATTTTCACAAGGGAAACATGGTAGAAATAAAGTAGTTTAAAACATTTTGCTCACTTCTCACTCTATAAAGAAGACAACTCTTTTTGGATAGTTGCATGAAGTGAGAATTAGCAATCCCAGCAGCCAATGAAGAGACCACACACTTTCCCCCCTTTATAGATCCCCAAGGTGGAACTTTCTGGGGCTGTATCTAGTTGTGATTCATATTTTTGGCTGTGGTTCAAGCCTTAGCACGTGACATGTGAACTAGTCACTTGTAGCTAAAGCAGCAGATGGTCAATCCTCCCTCTCTTAAATGGCCAAGTCTGTCCAAAATCCTTAGGAGTATAAATAATTTACTCTGTTCTACTGAACCCAGTTAATATTACTTCTCAAAATACCCCTGCCTGTGTTCTTATATTTACTTATACTTTTCTTGCCAAGGTCTTCTAAATATCCCTTCTGATATTTATTTTATTGGTGGAAATACTGGCCTGACCCAAACTCTGAAGTAAATTGTAAAGGATAGGAGCATCTTTAGTGAGCCCAGTGGGATTTTTTAAGTACAACTGTCCCCCTCACTTGGGGGAGTTTCGTACCAGAAGCAACTGTGTGAGATCCTGCTTTCCATCAAGGGTTTATTGGTTAATGAGGTCTGTGGCTGGTGTGGTTTTCCTGTGTTTAGCATTTGGAACTCTCAGCTTGGACAGTTGCTTGGAATAGAGAGCTGACAGAATTATTGTCTAGTAAGCCTGCTGGCCACAGCCCACAAGACTCCACCAACACTGATGAATTTTAGGGTTGATTCAGTGAACAGAACAAGTATTTGAAGAGGCAGAGTGAAGAGCTGTTGGCATCCTGTTCTGCTATCTGAAGAAATCTGAAAGGCTTCTCATTAAGTCTTCCTTTTTCTATCTCCTTTCAGGCTAAATTTTCTTGTCCTTCTTCAAGTGTCTGCACAAGAACTGCTGGGCAACCATGGCCCCAGGATGAGGTCACTGGAGTGAAACTTTGGGACTTAGCCCCCCAAGTTCTCTTGTGGCAAATGGGACCCTTTCTATTAAAACCTGCAGTAACAGAACATGACCAAATTCCACTTTACCCTAGCAGTCCAGCCCTTCAAGCTACTTAGCCACTTTTTGAACAGTCCATTGTATTTGTATAAACTTTAGAAATTTTGAGAAAGTACTCTCATATATTATCACATTTGAGACTCATATCACCTCTATAAGTTATCATATCAATTAGCTGTCACTGTGTAACAAACCACCCTAAAACTCAGTGGCTTAAAAACAACATTTATTATTTCTTGCCAGTCTGTAGGTCTGATGGGCATTGGCCAGACTAAGTTGGACTCAGTCATGACTCCGTGGTAAGCTGGGGGTTGCCTGGTCTAGGCTGAGAATGGCTGTGCTTCACATGTTCCTCATCCTCCTCCTGGAACCAGGGCTAGCCTGGGCATGTTATAGTCATAGTTAAGGCAGAGATGCAAGAGTAAGCTGAAACAATAATGCCTTTTAAGTCCTGGGCTTGTAACTAGCTCACTGTTTCTTCCATATTATCCAATTTGCCAAAGCAAGTTACATGATCGAACCCAGAGTCAGTGAATGAGAGATATACTCTACCTCTTTGGTGGGAAAAAACAAACAAACAAACAAAAAAAAAAAAACAGTCAAATGGTACAGATAGAGGAAGGGGCAAATAATTGGATCAATAATGCAATCTTCCACAGGTAGGTAGGCAGATATGACCATTCTCATTTTACAGATGAGAAACCTGAGACCCAGAAAATGGAAAAGATTTGCTCAAGTTCATACAGAAAATTTGGGCAGTGCTGGAATGCAAACCCAGCTCTCATGACTTCTAATTCTCTCCGCTTTTTGTCACACTGAAGTCCATGATTCCATAACATATTCCCTATCCGCTAGTTAAAGATCCATGTTTTTTTTTTTTCTCTTCGAGGAAGAATCTTCATGACCTGGTCCTTGTTTTGTTCTCTCTTGTGCCATTTGGATTTGGCCCATGTCATCACAGTCATTACCATCTACCCTTCCATTTGGAACTGGTTCGGGGTGGAAGATGGATGAAGTTCTTCCTACTGAAAGACACACAGACACAAATTCTCCTAGCCCTGAAAGAGACATAGCAATCTCTCCATTTTTAATAAATAGATCTTTAAAAAATATCCAAAGGTCATATAGTAGTTGGACCAGAGTGACCTCAAAACCCAACATACTATGTTTTGTTTTGAAGAATGGGAGTATTATAATCACCTAAAATCAACATTCTTATTGCTGACTCTGATGTTAATATTCATTTAGTGCTTATCATGTGCCCAGCATTGTGCCAAGCACTTTACTGAACATTATTTAATCTTCACATATAAGGTAGGATGCATTATGCCCATTTTATGGATGAGATAACTAAAACTTAAGAGTTAAGAAACTTGCCAAATGTCACGCATTGAAAACCATTCAAGCCCAGGCAGTCTAGCTCTAGAGCCCATATTTATTACTATTATAGTATGTTGCCAACTAACAGATGAGCAATTCAGGAATTACAGCATGTGGTGCCACACTGCCAGCTGCCTGTATTCAGATGCTTCTTTTAGATGTCAATAGGTCCAAGCTAGTTTTCTCTTAGCCCTTCTCTGTCTGCCTTTGTTCTTTTCATGGCCCTCAAATCATGAATCTGCCCCATCCTTCCCAGTCTGGTCTGGGTAAAATTTTAGTCCAAACTGCTCAAACATAGCCTGAAGAGATTTGAGCTGGTATCTTTGATATAGCCTACAGGATCTTTTCAGGTATGAGTCTCCATGGCAACCCTAGGCTTCTGACTTTCAATACACTTACACTCCTAAATATGGTATCCTAAAGGTATAATATGCTATCTAACCTTAAATTCTACTCCTTTGGCTTTCTGGCCAACGTGAACTAACAGTGTGTGCCTCACATGAACCTTCTAGGCAGAGGTCTAATGACCCCAGTATCTGAAAACCCCATCCCTTTTCCTTAGCACAGTTCTTTTTCCTGGTATTTTTGGGGTTTTTTGTTTGGTTGGTTGGGTTTTGTTTTTGTTTTCTTCCCTGCAGCATAACTTCCAACAGCTGGTTGATATGGCTGTCTGGCTCTACCATTCAGTGAGGATCTACCTTATCTCTTTTGATTTCTAAGGGTTAATGTGACTTAGCCATAGCAAAGAGACTGAGTTCTGATCTCTTTCTCTATACTTCCATGGAAGACTGGAAGACAAATTACTTGCAGTGATTTCTGGAGGCACAAGGTAAGTGAGTGGCCTCTATAGTGGTAGAACCAAAAGAGAATGATGGCTGTCCTTAAGCCTTCAGAGATGATAGCTAAATCCAGAGAGAGAGTAAATAAGGAAAGTTTTGAAGAACAAAACAGGCGTTGCTGAAAAAATTAGCTGCTGCTGATAAAGAACCTCAATTAGTTCAAAAACTGTCTGCTTCTGTTTTTCATCTTCCTGGATCTTCACTAGGGAGAGAGAGGTGTGCAACTACCATGTCAGAGGGGATAAAGGAACAAAGAAATCCAGCTTGGGCCACTGCCACAGGTGTTTTGCCTCCTGCTTTGGAACAACCCACCACTGGACTATGAAGAGGAAGCAAGGAGGCAGCTGGCAGTGTGGCACCACATGCTGTAATTCCTGACTTGCTCATCTGATAGTTGGCAACATAGTATAATAGTAATAAATATGGGCTCTAAAGCTAGACTGCCTGGGCTTAAAAGTTTCTCAATGTGTGACTTCTGGCAAGTTTCTTAACTCTAAGTTTTAGTTATCTCTTCTATAAAATGGACATGATTCATCCTATCTCATATGGTTGTTGTGAGGATTAAATAAAATAATGTTTAATAAAGTGCTTGGGTCTAGTCAATATGACGCAGTAAAGTAAACGCTGTGCTTACCTTCTCTCACGACCACATCAAAATTACAACTAAACTACGAAACAACCATCATTGAGAATTGCCTACAATCTTGCTGAACCAAAATCCTACAACTAAGGACATGCAGAAAAATCCACCTTGAGACTGGTAGGAGGGGCAGAGACGTGAAACGGACTGGTCCCACACCCACTTGTGACCATTAAAAATCAGGAGGGATATCTTGGTTGTGGAGGTACCCCCCAGAGGAGTGAGGGGTCCCCACCCCTCCCCAGCCCAGGGTTCCAGTGTCAGGGAGAGATGTCCCCATAATTTCTGGTTGTGAAAACCAGTGGAAAGTGTGACTAAGTGATACGGTGTGTGGCTAGACTCTTAGGCACTCCTCTTAAAGGAACACGTGTGGACTTACTCATGCATGGCTCTGAGCTCCAGCACTGGGGCAGCAACTGGAGAGACAGCAGGGACATATGGTGGGGAACTGAGTTGTCTGGCTTCAGGACGGGGGTTGGAGGGACAGCTTTCTCCTGGACAGAGGAGCTGCAGAGGCCATTGTTTCTTTGTTGAGCCCTCCTCCTTCCCAGTATGCAGATGAAGGCGGCCACCATACCTGAGTCTCCATCAAGCTGTCTAAAGCCCTTTGTTCTCCATGCCCTGGTGATTTGAGACACCGCTCCACCCAACATTCGGGCACACCCAAGCTGCTTCCAGTGGCTCCTTCTTTAAAAAAAAAACAAAAACAAAAACAAAAAAAACACCTTCCTTGGCTCATGCTATAGACTTGCCTAAGGTCTTTCAAAAGTTCATGGAACCCAGACACACAGCACCTCATTTGAGCAGGTCCCATAACTCTGGCTGAGCAGTTCGAAGCTCAACACTAGTGGCAGCCAGACTTGGTTTGTGGCATGGCCTCTCAAGGTACTTCCAAGCATGGAACGGGTGGAGGCCATCTGTGGAATGCTTTGTGGTTCCTGCCTGGTGGCCCCAGGTGGGGCACGGTCTGTGACTGAACTTGACCTGCAGCATGTCTTCTTCTAGATGGCCCTAGGGCTGGTGTGCCCAGTGGCCAGCTTCAAAACGAGCTGGAGCATCACCCAGTTGCCTCCAAGGATGACACACCCAAGGGTCAGATTAGGCAGGCATCAGAGTCATGCTGAGGTAGACCCTGCTCTGTAGGGTCAACCCCTGCACCACAACTCCTCCACTGTAGTCATCGCCAGTCCTTAACAACAAATCAGCCTGAGGGTCAATCCCTCTCATTGATGTGCAGATAGCAACCAAAGCTCAACTACTAGAGGAGGGTACACGCAACCCACACAAGGGACACACCTGGAGTGCACAGCTCAGGTGACCAGGAAGACTGTGCCACTGAACCCCACAGCACACCTGCTACATAAGACCACTCTACTAAGACCAGGAGACATAGCAGCCCTACCTAGTAATAGAAAAAAACATAGAGAGGCAAACAAAATCGGGAGACAAAGAAACATGTCCCAAATAAAAGAACAGAACAAATCTCCAGAAAAGGAACTGAACAAAATGGAGACAGGCATTCTACCAGATGCAGAGTTCTAAACACTGGTTATAAGGATGCTCAATAATCTCGGAGAACTTCAACAAAGAAATAGGAAACATAAAAATGGAGATAGAAAACATAAAAAAGAAACAGTCAGAAATAAATAATAAAATAACAAAAATGAAGAATACATTACAGGAAATCAACAGTTAATTAGATGAAGCAGAGGATCAAATCAGCTATTGAGAGCAAAAAAATACCCAATCAGAACAGCAAAAAAACACAACAACAACAACAAAAGAATCCAAAAATATGAGTATAGTTTAAGGGGCCTCTGGGACAACATCAAGTGTAACAACATTGACCTCATAGGGGTACCAGAAGTAGACAAGAGAGAGCAAGAAATTGAAAACTTATTTGAAGAAATAATGATGGAAAACTTTCCTAACCTGGTGAAGAAAATAGATATGTAAGCCCAGAAAGCACAGAGTCCCAAACGAAATGAACTCAAAAAGGCCAAGACCAAGACACATTATAATTAAAATGGCAAAGGTTAAAGACAAAGAGAGAATCTTAAGAGCAGCAAGAGTAAAGCAGTTACATAGAAGGGAGCTCCCATGAGACTGTCAGATGATTTCTCAACAGAAACTTTGCAGACCAGAAAGGATCGGCAGGAAATATTCAAAGTGATGAAAAGCAAGGACGTTACCACTAAGACGATTCTACCTAGCAAAGCTATCATTTAGAATTGAAGGACAGATAAAAGCTTCCCAGACAAGAAAAAGGTAAAAGGGTTCCTCACCACCAAACCAGTCTTACAAGGCAAAATAATAATAATAATCATCATCATCATCATCATCTTTAAGACATAGAAAAAAATTAAAAATATGAATAATAAAATGGCAATAACTACATAACTATCAACAATTATTTTCAATGTAAATGGATTAAATGCTACAATCCAAAGATGGGGTGGAATGGATAAGAAAAGAAGACCCTTACATATACTGCCTACAAAAGACTCATTGCAGCATTATTTACAATAGCCAAGATATGAAGGCAACCTTGATGTCCCTGAATGGATGAATGCATAAAGAAGAGTTGATACATATATACAGTGGAATATTACTCAGCCTAAAAAAGAATGGTATCTTGCCATCTGCAAAACATGGATGGACCTAGAGGGTATTGTGCTGAGTGTAGTAAGTTAGACAGGGAAAGACAAGTGTCATATGGTTTCACTTATAAGTGGAATCTAAAGAACAAAATAAGCCAACAAATGAAACAGAAACAAACTCACAGGTACAGAGAACATTTTGATGGTTGCCAGATGTGAGGGGGTTTGGGGGTGGCTCATAAAGGGGAAAGGATTAAGAAGTACAAATTTGTTGTTACAGAGTAGTCATGGGGATGTAGGGTATAGCATAAGGAATATAGTCAATAATATTGTAATAACTATGTATGGTGTCAGATGGGTACTAGATCTATCAGGGTGATAGATGAGAGGGGGGTTAGGGGCAGGGTGAAAAAGGTGAAGGGATTGAGAAATACAAATTGGTAGTTATAAAATAGTCATGGGGATGCAAAGTAAATTATAAGGAATAAAATCAATAATATGGTAATAACTATGTATAGTACCAGGTGGGTACTAGTCAGGGAGATCACTTCTTAAATTATATAAATGTCTAACCACTATGCTGTACACCTGAAACTAATATAAAATAATATTGAATGTCAGTGTTAATTGAAAATTTTAAGAGGGGGGCATAAAGAAGAATAAGCAGTTCAAACTTCCAGGTATAAAACAAATAAGTTTTGGGGATGTAATATACAACACAGGAAATATAGTCAATAATTTAGTGATAGTGTCGTAAGGTGTCAGATGGTTGCTGGAGTTATCATGGTGATCACTTCTTTAGCATAAGGAATATAATCAATAATATGGTAATAACTATGTATAGTGCCAGATGGGTACTGTTGAATAACTATGATGTACACCAGAAACTAATATAATATTGCATGTTAGCTATGTTTTAATAAAAATCTTTAAAAAAATAAAATAAAGTGCTTGGCACAATGCTGGGCACATGATAAGCACCAAATAACAGTTAAGCATGGTTAATATTAGCTGATGCACATTTTGGGGGCACTTTCAAGAAGGAATTGAGTACAAGAGTAGATTGAGATACGTGGTATCTATTCATTGTTCCTTTTCTAGTAAACTCTTTTAAATATGGTAAAAGCTCCCCTCACTGACCTCTACTTAACTGACTTGGTTGATTAAGTTGATGCTTTTCCTACATACTAAAATACCGGGGGTGCCAAAACAATGTATATATACATGACTTGTATTCATCTTTTGTTATCAGTATATATTAATAAAATTTTAATAAAACTTTAACTTTCTTAAAATGTGTATACATTTTTTGGCACCGTCTATATATATTGACAATGCTCAGGGCACAGGGAAAACTCATGTGCAGTAACTCACCCTCTGGTCAACTCGTACACTTCTGCTCCCATGTGTTGAGTTGATGCTTACCAAGAATTAGTTGTTTTGTTGCCAGATCCATTTATGCCAGTTGTACTTGCTAATGTAATTAAGTAACAATGTAAATTTATTAAATATGAGTATAAAATTGAAGCTGCTATTTCCATGTAAACTAAATTCAATGCTTTGGAAAAAACTGATAAAGAAAAATTGCTTTCAAAAACTGCCTTATAGCAGATAAAAAAAGACAGAGAAAACCTGAAACTGGAAGTCAAATAGGATGCATTAGAGATGTAACTTATGGAAAAAAGAGTCTGAAATTCCAGTTAGAGGCCCCACACTGAGAAAAAAGGGCCTTGGCCTTACATCACATCACCACATTGGTGAATGAATGTACATTGGTATGTTTTAGGTTGGAATAAAATGCTTGAGGACCATATATATTATTTTATATGATTCTTCACTTTAACCAATTACTTGTTCTGATAGTGTTATATAAGAGAACTTCTACTGTGTGGTGAATACACTGTGTTAAGTATTTTATATGATGTGGGCTTGCAAGAAGGGAGCACTCTCTCGTAGAAAGTGTTTACCAGTTTTATGGATGGAAGCTTGTATGCAAAACAATGCTCCCCCAAACCCCCAAGGATGTCCATGTCCTAATCCCTGGAACATGTGAACACACCATGCTATATACGGCAGGGAGGAATTAAGGTTGCAGATGAAAGTAATGTTGCTAATCTGTTGACCTTGAGATGGGAAGATTATCCTAAATTATCTGGGTTGGCCCACTGTAATCACAAAGGCCCTTACAGGTGGAAGAGGGAGGCTGAAGACAGAGTGCTACAGTGATGTGAGGGGAGAAAGACTTGGCCAATGTTGCTGGTTTTGAAGATGGAGGAAAGGGCATTGAACCAAGCATGTGGGCAGCCTCTAGAAGCTAGAAAGGAGCAGGAATGGATTATCCCCTAGAGCCTCCAGAAAGGAATGCTATTCTGCCAACATTTTTATTTTAGCCCACTGAGACTCATTTCAGACTTGTGACCTACAGAAGAGTAAGATAATAAATTTGTGTTGTTAAGCTACTAAGTGTGTGGTAATTTGTTACAGCAGTAATAGGAAACTAATGCAGAGGTTGAGCCAAGATGATGACAAACAACAAATCCTACTTGCTAACCACCACCCCCTGCAACTGGGCTGATAGGAAACCTAGGCCCTTCATAATTTCAGGTACCCTAGACACAAGATTTACACTTAATATCTGGATCTTGTCTTAGAAGCACCATATTTACTAAGCTCCTACCATTTGCCAGGCACTACGCAAAATGCTAAAGCCACACTGATAAACAGCGTAGATATAGGGTCTGTCTTCATGGAGCTCTCAGACTATTTTCATTATCTCTTCCCATTTCAAAACCTGTACTGTGTGCAAAGGGGATTCTCAACATCTTCCTATTCCTGGACTGAGGAACACCTAGCTTTTTGCTCATTTGTAAAACAGAATATTTAAGCCATTAAATATTGGCTTAAAGAATTAACTTCAGAATTGGCTTAAAGAATTATCTTCTTCAATTAAAGAAGAATTAACTTCATTCTTCCTCTAACCCTTTTCCTCAGATTGCCTTTGATTTGGGACTCTGGTATTTCCTCTTTCAGCCACTCACACATCCCACAAAGTGATTTCCAAGAATTCTATCATTACTGTCTTTCCACATCAAAATACCAGCAATAAAACAGATATTTCCACCTAAGAAAGAGAAGGGTGGGTCTCTCATGCTCCATCTTCTTGCATGACCACGTTAATTTTAAGCTTTCCACTCCACTCAGGTATTTTCCTCCATCCAAAATGAACCACCTCATCAATTCCAAGTCTCTCCTATTCATCAGGCCCAGCTCATGTCTGCCTTCAGCAATGCCCTCTCTAGCCATAGTGGCTCACCCTTACCTCTACAGTACATACAGTTCCTTATTATTTATGCCATTTTGTTCTCTATTATGTGTGACATGTTTGTTTTATTACTTCCCTGATTAGAAACCCCTTCAATGGTTTCCCACAGCCCTCACAATAAAGTCCAAACTCTTCGTCATAGCACTATGAGCCATCGTGATCTGGTGGCTCTGTCTTCCTCTCTACATTCTAATGCCATTCTCTTTCCCCCACATCGGTCTTAGTCTGGTCAGGCTGTTATAACAAAAATACCATAGACTGGGAGGCTTACAAGCAACAGAAATTCATTGCTCACAGTTCTAGATGCTGGGAAATCCAAGATGAAGGCACCGTCAGATTTGGTGGCTGGTGAGAGCCCACTTCCTGGCCATCTTCTTGTTGTATCCTCACATGGTTGAAGGGGTGAGGTTGCTCTCTTACATCTCTTTCATAAGGGAACTAATCCCATTCATGAGGGCTTCACCATGATGAGTTGATTACTTCCAAAAGGCCTCATCTCCAAATACCATCACATTGGAAGAGTAGGTTTTAGCGTATTAATTTGGAAGGGACACAAGCAGTCAGTCTATAGCACTATCCTCAGCAGCCATTCCGATATCCTCAAATGTACCATGTTCTCTTAAACTTCTGGGCCTTCAATATGCTGTGTCTTCCTGAAATACTTATCATCAACTGTTTCTTCTCCCACTACTACCCTTACCCTCTTCACCGGGTTTACACAGCCTCTGGTTGACAACTCAAATGTCACATTCTATAAAATCACCCCTATATTAGACCTCCCTTGGTAGCATCTTCTCTTAGACACATAATCCTTTAGCACTGTGCATTTCTTTGCAGTCTCATACATTTCTTTGTAGCACTTACTAACTTGTAATTACTTGGGTTTTTGTCTTCCTCTAGGTATAATCTGCATGTTTATTGAAAAAGTGAGTGGGTGAGTGAATTAACTAACTAACGAATGAATGATCTTCTAGTCTCAACTTCTTAAATTGTTTACTATCTGTCTCCTCAAAGTAGAATGTAAGTTTAGTGAAGGCAGGAACTTTGTCTATCCAATGAAAACATTCTTATGCCACTTATTGATAAAGAGGAAATCAATGAAGGCAGAGAAAATTTCATATGTCTCATGATTCCCCTGAACCTAAAATCTTGAAATTCACTCCATTTCCTTTTCTGTCATCTAAATGACGTTAGCTAATATCACACAGAAAGCTTATAAAGTTATTTGCCTAAAGTAGTTGCACACTATTTTCCTCATATGACTTAGCTGTAATTTTTGTGAGACAAACAAGCCAGTCATATTGTGTAGACCAGTGGTTCTTAAACTTAAATGTGAAACAGAATCCTCAGGGTGATTTTGCTAAAATGGCTTATAGCAAAACCCAAGACCAATTCTGATTCTTTAGACCCAGAATGTTGCCCAGGAATCTGAATTTTAACAAGCTCCCTCAGGTCATTCTGATGCTGATTGTCCAAGAATCATCCCTTAAGAAAAGCTAATATGGATTTTGAATTGAGTGTCTAAGCAGTGTAGTGACCTGATCAAATAATAATACTGGCTATCATTATTGAGTGTTACTGTTTGCCAGGCACTGATCTGTTTTAAGAAGCTTTCTAGAAAACTATCCTTATCTAATTTAATCTTTTCCATTAGCCTGTGAGGAAGGTATTATTATAATCCCCCATTTTGTAGGTGAGAGAACTGAGGCTAGGAGAGAGGTTATTTTCCCAGAGTCTCACAGCTAATGAGTGGTAAAGCCACTCAACAAATTCTGACTCCAAAGCCCCTCCTCTTTCCCTGTAATTCCAGGCTGCTTGCCTCCCACAGAACTTTCCTCATTTATACATTCTGGATACTTGGCATGCTCAATGTGTGCTTACCTCTCCAGTCCTAATCAGAATTATGATCTGTTGCTTTTAAAGGTGCTTTATTGCAGATTACCAAGGGGAAAAGCCCTGTCTTCCTGCCGTTCTTTGTCCTGCATTTGTTGAAGTAACAGGCCCCAGGGAAATAGGCCTTTGCTTAGGGAAAAAAAAAAAAAAAAAGTATGTTCTTTCTGCCCTCCTCACATACCACATTAATTATCAACTACACAAGAAACTGCTGAATCTTCTGGCCCACTTGGCCCTTCTTCTCCAAAGCAGGAAGCAGCACAGCAAGAGAAGAGTTTCATTCTGAAGTTGAAGTGCTCTCCTGCATACCATAGCCTGGGACAAAGGTTCAGCATGCTGAGTATGAGTTCTGTGATAAGACAACCATCAATAGATGGAATGTTTATGGAAAATAGATTGGGATGTACAAACAAGAATTCTCATCTTGACTTGAGGTAAATATTGAGTGAACTCCCTTTATGCTTGGCCTTTCCTATACACTTGATATTAGAAAGTCAGACAGAGGCCCTCCATTAACCCAATATGAATAGATAAATTACTCTGCATATGGTTTTCTACTTGCAGCAGAAGATGGGATTGAAAATGCTTCACTGGGTAGTGGAGGTAGCTAAATGATGTCTCTCTATTGCACCTGCCTCTGGCTTCCACCTTCTCCTGCTTCAAAACAGTGTCCTGGCAGACAGTAATCTGGACACTTAAGTATCATACCTAAAAACAAAAGCTGGAAGGGCTTTCCAGAGATTATTAGATTTATGCCAATCAGGAACTAAGATAAAAATGGCAAACAGTAGTTTCGCGCCCACTCCATGCTTGGAAGTGGCTGCCTAGAGCAATATAGTGAGAAGAATTATGAAGCCACATGTGAGCACTGCAGGGAAGAGAGCCAGAATTGATTAGTGATGTCTGCCATGGACATAAAAACAGAGGGCCAGCTAATTCGCTACTTTTTTGCCACTCTTGCTCAAAGCTAGTAGTTCCTCAATCTGATTGAAGACAAATTACTGAAAAAATACTGGTACCTGGAGTTTTCCCCAGACCAATTAAATTAGATTCTCTGGAAGTGAGATTCAGGCATCTGAGCATCCAGGGTTGAGAGCCACTGCTCTCTGCACCATCACAGATATACAGATGACTTAACTCAGTAGTTCTCAAATGCACTTCTCCAACAAGGACCTGCCAGGCTGGCTGCATAAGAATGATCTGAGGAGCTTGTGAAATTGGAGATTCCTGGGACAAACTCTTAAAATTTCTAATTTGGAAGTATGGGGATAGGTCCTAAGAATTTGTTTTTTTGTTTTGTTTAAAAAAAAAAAAGTTCACAGGAACCACTGCCCTATGCTATTCTTAATGCCTCCGATGAATGAGAACTTTGAACAGAACTCAGTGTTCTAGAACAGTGGTTTTCAACCCTGACTGCACATCAGAATTTCCTTGGAAACTTTTTTAAAACACCAGTGCCTGGGTCCAACTCCACATCAATTAAATCAGACTCTCTGGAGTGGAACCTGGATGATTCTAATGTGCAGTTAAAACTGAGAATCACTGCTCTAAGAAGTGTGATGCAGGAATCTCATTTGAGAACCTCATCCATTGGATTCCATTCCTTTTTTCCTGCGGATTTAGTCCCTGACTTTGTCTAGCACGTTGGCTTGATATTAGGTGGTGGAACTGCTTCTGTTTCCCAAACCTTGTTTATCCACTAGAATCTATCACTTATGATAGTTGTGCTGCCCATGTGGGTCTTCCTGGACTTAGTAAACACTGGCTGCAGTCACTCACTCATTTTTTAAAACAAATAGCTACTGAATATATCAGAGTGTTTACAAAATGTAGATTCCAATATCTTCTACCTCTATAAAGAAAGGTTTGTGATGATGATTTATTGAAATTTGTTTTAGATAATCAAATGAAAAATAGGGCAATTGATGCTTTAAAGAGACAGAGTCTTTGTAAAGACAAAGTTGTATTTAAAGCTAGAGGTCTGCTAGGCCCTCACTGAATTAGTAGGAGCAAATAGACAGTTTAGATACCTATCCATGATTGTCTCTTATGGAGGAGGAGAAAGTTTTCCTTGACCCTCTTAAGGTCCCCTGGCTGGGTCTGAAAACTCAACTGACAGAAACAGATTAACATGGGAAAAGCATACAAATGTATTTAATATAAGTTTTACATGACGAGGGAGCCTTTATAAGAAAATGAAGACCTGAAGAAATGGTAAGACTTGTGTATTTTTATGGTAGGTTTGATGAAGAGTGAGCAGTCATGGAGGAAGGAATATGATAGGTTAAGGAGTATGAGGTAAGTGTAGTAAACTGGGGAAAACATAGCAAGTCCTTGTTGTTCAGATTCTTCTCAGCATCGCTTTGTCTTCGGAGACAAGGATGCTCCTTTCCTCTAGTACAAGGAAGACACCTCTCGCAGGAGGGTTTTATGACCTGTTTCAGGGAAGAAGAGTGGGGGAGAGGTCAGAATGACCTTCCTGTTTCTTCTGTTTTCTCAAACTCCTTCAACATAAAATACTCAATATACCAAGGTGCCATATTTTGGGGTGGCATGTCCTGAACCCCGTCACCCTGCTAGTCCCTTTTGAAGCAAACAGAAGACATGTGATACCTTTGTTTAGAAGCCTTGCCTTTATGTTTCTCTGTCTCACACTAGTTGTGTGAGACAGCCAGGCAACCACAGAGTCAGCCTTGCAGTGATGGTCACACCAGAGATGGTGAGATTTGCTTAATACAGCACGACTCCCCTTCATCCTCAAAATGATTGTTTAAAATTACATTTATTTCCTCACTTAGGCTTGAATTTCCATCATTAGTGATTAATGCATTTAATTTAAACATTCCCTCTTGGAATCCTTGTTTTAAAACATAAACAGAACTTACACATTAAGTCCCTGATACTGCCAATACTCTCAGGAAGGAAGAGCCATGGCTGTCTTGGTGAAGTAATGACACCAAAGGAGAAAGGTAAATAGGACCTCACAAGAGAGCCTAAGGCTTGGAGGACTAATTCCTCTTTAATGCATGTTGGCTTTACCTTGTCCTTCCCATTTCTGAACTTCTTTGCAGAAGTAACCTGTTTTGAAAAGCAGTGTAAGTCCTTTGAGAAATAATGAACTGGGGCCTAGCCATCTCTGTAGCCCCAGGATCTGGTCCAGAGTAGTCAAGGGAATGGCAGCCATTGAAAATGTGCCATCCTAGAACCGCTTTGGGAGGTTTGGGATCCAGGCTCGGAACTATCCAAATGAGTCCCAACAGCCAAACCTCTGGAGGACAGCCTAATTGTCCTTGTAAACAAGACTGTTTCCTTCCCTCCCCCATGGAAAACAGGATCCAACAAACCCCTTGCTGATGCAATGTCCCCATCCATGTGCTCTGAGAACAGACCATTGTGTTTTCTCCAAGAGCTGGCTATCCAATGAATAATCTGTTCCTATACATTTACACTCAACGCGGAGTATCCTAGGATATGTTTACACTCAAGAAAGGTTAGTATTAACGTGTGTCAGGGGATTTATCCATTTTAATTGTAAATGCCAAGAACAAACCCCCTTCTTTGGGGCCCAGATGTGACTTTGGTTAAATATTTAGACATCAGTTGGAATGTTTACTCTTAACTCTGGAGCTAGGTATTTACTTGCATAATTGCATACTCCTCTCCCCACCCCCAACCCCGTTAGGTGTTCAGTTCTCCTGGTGTTTTCTCTTCTAAAATACAAGTGACAGGAGGGAGATGATGGGAACATCTGGCTACTGGACTAGAACTACTGATATTGGTAGGAGCTGACTCTGAACTAGTAGAGTAACTAAGAAAATACTCCATGTACATTACCAGGATCATGGAATGAGCAGGGACCTCAGAATCAGGAAACCTGGATTGCAGTCCTAACTGTGTTGCAAATTAGCTTTTTAGCTTTTTGACTTTCTCTGGGCCTCAGTTTTCTCATCTATAAAATAAAACATATGAATTTGAATTTTTAAAACTTCATCCAGCTCTAAATCTTCACAGAAGCTTTCTTTAAGCCATTTTGAAACCCCTGCCCACCCTCGATGTACTATTTAACCTCACTGAAATAGTACCATCCAAAAGAAATCTCTACAATGATGAAAATGTTTTATATCTGTGGTGTTTAATAAGGCGGCCTCTAGCCACATGTATCTATGAGCACTTCAAATGTGGCTAATGTGGCTGAGGAACTGAATTTTAAATTTTATTAATTTAAATGTAATAGGCACGTGTGTTTAGTAGCTACCATATAAGACAGCTCAGTGCTGGGTGATTAGAAATGGTATTGGCCAGCTCCCTACAGAAGGCCATTGTCTATGCTAATGATGGTTTCTAATTTGGGGAAAATTGAAGAAGTGGTTGGTAAACACTGCTCTGTAGGAATGCTCTTTCTCTGATGTAGAAGGTGAGACACAATCAAGTATTTCTAAGATGTGTTGAGGTTTTCAAAATGCACATCTCCCAAGTTCTTATTAGTTCCACTAAAAAGTGAAAGGGGTGGCAAGCCATTGAGCTAATTTTCCCTTTTTTTCTGTCTGAAATATTAATATGCTTTTAGCCACACCACAGGAAGCTAGGAAAACAGTATCACTGCAGGGCATTCTAAGACAACAGATTTCACAGGATCAACTTCCATCATTGCACATTAATTAAACATTTTTCATACAAAAAAAGCTTGTTTACTTAATTTTCAAAATGTTTCTTTGCCATTTGATAGTTTATTGATCTGTATCCCATAGCATTGAATGCAGAGGGTTATTAATCTCTCTGAATTAAAAACAGTGGCAGGTCTTTATTATACAACTCATTGAGTTGAAAATTAGCTATGGCTATTCCTGGATTTGCCTTTCCTGCTTCCAAATTTACAATATTTGTCTTGACATGGTAAATAACATTAAGTATTGTTATTAGTTATTACTACTAGTAATAGTATAACTAAATAATAACAGACATTAGCCAAGACTTTCTATCATAGTTCTTAGTGTATAGCACTCATGATAAATTTTGGAAGTATTTGAAAAAACAGTGGGTTCAGTGGGTTACAATGGAGGCTTCTAACTAGTATGATTCTGTTGCCCAAGTGGTGTTATCTATGTCTGGAATAGTAAATTCATGGCATGAAAGCCATCATTTCCCACCTGTTCTTTTGTCTGTGGCATTCTTTCCTGCTGAGCTTGGACCTAACCTCAGAATTCTTCTCAACACAGTGTTTTAGACAGCCAGTATCAAACAATTAAGGCAATTAACTGACAACATTTAAGATAAAGCTTATTTTTCCTCTCCAGTTTTTGCCATATGGACATTACCAATTTGTAAGAAAAACACAGTAAAATACATACAGCTCTAGAACTAAGAGGAACCGTAAAGAGCACTCAATCTAATCCCCTTAATTTTATGGGGGGTGGTGTTAAAGACTGAGGCTGAAAGAAAGGAGGGGCGTTACACAAGGTTACAAAGTCAGTTGGTGGCAAAAATGGGAGTAGATTCCAGCCTCCTGACTCAGTCAGCAAGACACCACCTCCAGCCCACCTTGTGGTAATTGTACCTTAGATGTTTGCTGCAGGATTATCATCACTCTTGAATTTACTGGAGACGATGTGTACTTGCCTGGACAATTGAGGTTGTATAGGCCTGGCTATCAACCAGGGTCAATCTAATGGTTTGTGCAATGGCCACTTCCAAACCTGTCCTGGTGTTTTCTCTTCGCATGACACATGGCGAAGTCGGCAGGATCCCCTGCACTACAGAAGTCCATAAGCCAAAGTCATCTGTCAGACGAGTCCCTTGTCTCACAGGAATTGGTCCTACCTTAATATTTGGTATATATTCCCATGAGTTGGACTTGCATGTTTTCTAGACATCTGTGTCTAGTGTCACCTGATTGGAAAGATGAAATAACAGCCCATTAATTGAAATGACCGATCCTACCTGAGCAGACCTGCTGGAATGTGTCATACTGATTAACAAATATGATCTTTATTGTTATCACTAGTAAGTTGCCTTTGTTCATGTTGCTCTCCACCCAATAATCAGCTTCTTTTACTTATGGTCTGTGCCCTCAGTAGGGGTTGTTACTATGCCAAAATTGTGTTTATTAATTCTAATAACATTGATATCCTTGCCCGGCAGTATCTAAGACTTGAGCCCTCACAGTTTCAATAGAGAGGAGAGAAGCCTGCTATTCTAATCAGAGGCAACAGCAGGGACCTAGGAGTCTTGGCAACCAGTTCTTCAGATTATCTTTATGATCTAAATGATTCTTTAGGTTGGCAAGTAAGTGATTTGCAAAGTAAGAATTATGATTATTATTTATTAAATAGTATAATTACTATAAATGAACAGTCAGGAAAAAGAGATGATTCTGGTTAATGGCATTATCATTTAACTGCCAGGTACATCTGTTTCTGAACAAACATTAGTGCTTCTGTTTAGAAAATGTGTTTACATCCTAAAGTTCCCCTGCTGTTGAATATTCCCATTAAGCAGCAAGTTGTACTAGAGTAGTTTAACCTCCTTCCTTTTTTAAAAACTCTTTGTTGTGTCTTAAAGATCCCATTTTTGTTTTTACAATTGGTTCTTTATAATCTTTTAAGTAACTAAATTGCAATGTGTCTGAACATGCTCAGCTCTTCCGAAGGCATGAATAAGAGGGGTCTGATTCCCTTGTTTCCACAGGAAGACTCACCCTTCAGCTAGCAACTTATAATTTTGTTTACAAGACTGGCTTGGTTCCTGCCATGCCCTGGAGTCTTGGAAGAAGAAGGCCAGACACCCAGGGGTCTTTGACAGAGAAGAGGGCCTGACTGTCCTCTCACTAGGGCAAAGGCAGAATAGATAAAGTTATAAAATATTGGATTTTGTTTCCATGTTATCTCAGCTCCTCTTTTAGTGAGGTGCACAGCTCATCCCTAAAGAGCTCTATTGCACTGTTTCACAGATCATCTCTTTTAAGATGTTGGTCCCTAACATGTTACTTCTCCCAGGCATATTTAGCCTGAAGAGGTCCTTTCCAAAGAGTGTATATAGTATAAGTGCACACTCTTAAAAAAGGAAAGTCTGACTGGCAAAAATGACCCCTTCAACTTCTGACAAATCATTTTTCTTTATCAATCTTGCTGTCACGGCCATCCTCATTTTCCCGTGATATCAGACACCTTCCAACCATTCAAGAGTGAAAACACCTCATCCCATACTAGGATCCACCATTTCATTGAGATCATTGACTCTTTCCACACTACTAGGCTCAAGGCCTCGTATCAGAGTTCTTCCTGTGGAATCCACATAAGAGAACAGAACCGGTATAAAGGTGGGAATCTGAATGAAGCAAGTCTTCCTTGTAAAGGTCCAGGGTTAACACTATTAAATCTCCACTTCTACTCCTGTATATCTCCTTGCATGTATGTTACTCTTAATCTCAAATCATCCAAACCTGAGATACTTCCAGAATCCACATCTTCACTCATACAGAAAATCACGATTGAGGAAGAAACCTTTTTAGTTTTGGATCTCTGTGAAGCCGACTCCAAGATGGTATTATATATGTAAGAGATTTATTAGGTGAGGGGAAAAAAGGAAAAGAAGCCAAAGGAAGAAGGGGCTGTCAGATCACAGTTCAGGTTAAATCCTGTGAAAAAGAGAGACAAGGAGACGGGATTAGACAAATAGAGTCTCAGATTGCAGCACAATTCTAAGAATGTTTTGACCAAGCCAATAGGAAGTTGTGGGGACAGAGCCCCAAAAAGCAGTTTCCAGGCTCTCGGCCTCACATAGGAAGGTGCTGGCTCAGGTAGTAAATGGCCAATCGACTGTGATCAAATGGCCAGCAGCTGTGGCTAGTTGGCCGTCAGCTGTAACCAGTGAGCCGTTGGCCACTAATATAACTGCTGTGGTTACGCTAGCAGAAAAAAAGGGGGAGCTAGCAAGGAGATGGTGGCTGAGCCTGCAAGCGGCGCAGTGAGGGTTGAGAATTGTGTGGCTCCTGTTTCCTGTTTCTCCAACCCAGCTGCCAGTGAGAGTATAGTGGTATGACTCCCCTACTTATGGCTCCGTGGGTGTTCCTTTTTGGCCTCACCATGTCCTGCGTTCTTGTGTGGGGAGTGGGACAGAGACCCCGCCTGACACCCCGCATGACACATGGCGAAGTCGGCAGGATCCCCTGCACTACAGAAGTCCATAAGCCAAAGTCATCTGTCAGACGAGTCCCTTGTCTCACAGGAATTGGTCCTACCTTAATATTCTTGCCATGCTCAGTCATTGGCTAGGAACTGCCCATTGGAAGCACGGCCTCAGCTCAAATGTGATGATGGATTCAGAGGGTCAGCAGCTAGGGCCATCTTTCAATTATGCTCCCCAAATTAAGAGATCTGAGTAGCATATTTTCATGTCTGCCAGAAAATCCTAATAATCAATCACTGGGCTTGTTTCATTGGAAAATCTTCATCTCCAGCTGCTTCTCTGACTTAAGTATTATTACGTAAATATTATTTCACCCATGTCAATGCTGTAGCTCACAGAAGTTTGTTTGACTTAATCATCTCTTTCTTCAAAACCTGGTTAGTTCCTCCACAATCACTAAAAGCTATCAATCAAATTTTTGTCATATGGGGGAAAATCCAAAGCATCCACTTCTTCTTCCTTGGGTCCATCTCTGTCTTTTCCAGGCCTCTGAAAGGTAGCCATCCTCATTGTTCTTTGTGACCCCAAGCTACCCTGCTTTCTTCCTCTTCCCCTCTGTTTCCATATCTTTCCTTAACCGGGCTCCTTTCCTTCTGCTGCCAGACATATCCAAGTTTCTCCAATCTTGCATAAACCTTAACTCTGCCTCAATTTGTCATCCAAATCACTTTCCCGTCATTCCACACTTGCTGCCATTGCCTCAGTATAGTGCATGCAAGTTTAGTACACACTCAAATGTGAGTGTGTGTCAGAATCACCCATAGTGTTTCTTAAAACAGATTATTGGACTCCACTCCCCCAAGTTCCTGATTCAGTAGGTCTGGGACGGGACTTGATAATTTGATTTTTTAATAAGCTTCCAAGTGATGTTGATGCTGCTGGTTAAGGAACCATACTTTGAGAAGCAGTGGTATAGCAGTTACAGAGTACGACTTCTGAATCCAATCTGCTTGAGTTCAAATTCTGGCTCTGACCCTTGTGTGATATTACACAAGTTCTCAATTCCTCTATATCTTAGTGTCCTTGTCGGGATGCTTTTTTCCGGCGGGCCCCGCTAGGAGCTCCATCCCCCTCCTCCTATATCTTATCGGAGCTCTCTCCAGCGGGCACCAAAGTTAAAGGCCTCCCCGTCAAAACAATGTTGAACAATCACAGCTGCTAGGGACGGACCTCCCAGCACCCTGGCCAGATTTAACCAATCCCTAGCGTCGCAATAGCAATAGCGCAAATCCCCCCAAACCCGAGGCCTAACCCTATAAAACAAAGCGCCCGACCCGGTAAGTGCTCAGTCTTTGGGAACAATCCCGCTGAGCCCGCCTGCATAATGAAGCTGTGTTCTCCCTGATCTCTGCATGCCGCTTGAGTCTCTTGGTCCTCACTGCTTTTCTGCAACATCCTCACATGTAAAATAGAATAATAATACCTCCCTCATAAGGTTGTTATGAAGATTATATGATTATATATATATATACACATATATGTATATATGTATAATGTATACACATATGTACATATATACATATATACACATATATACATATATACATATATGTATATATGTGTATACAACGCTTTATGACATATATATATATATATAGTTATATATATAGTTATATATAGTTCTTAGAACACTGGCACATGCCTCGCACATAATAAATGTCATATAGTGTTGGTTGGACCCAGAATGCTAGAGTTAGTAGGAATAATTTGGCTCATTCTTCATTGAACCCAAGTCAAAATTTGCATAACACCATCGCTCTTGCTATATGTAGTACTTATTATTTTGCTAAATGCTTTTCTTTCGGTTGTTTCATGGTTTCACCAGGCTAAATTTATTTTTAAATGAAACTGGAAATGGCAAACCAGTGTTTTCGAAGTGTAAGATACAATATATACAAATCTATTAGACTAAAAAATATTTATCCATGTCACAACTCAAACCACCAGTGGTTTGGGTGTTCCTTCTTGAAAGAGGACTAACTTCACTCATACGCTTTCTTTTTCAATTAAGGAAACTGAGATCCAAGGAAAAGGAGATACTCACTTATGATCACAGAAAGTTGATGGTAGAGCTGAGACAGTCTCCTAACTCCCTGACTAGGATACTTTCATTACTACCTCTTGGAAGAAATACTCCACTACTCCTTCCTTCTGCTTTTTGATGAATTTATAGCAACTCTATGTCTAATACTGAAGATACTTAATTTACTATGAAAGCTTTGTCATTTAACATGCTTTTATAGGTTTTGTGATGACATCTGTCAGTATGCCATAGGGGTTTTGGCCGTGGTTGATTGTTGTCCTAACAGCTTAGAGTTGGATAAGAGGCTGAATGTGCTGGCTGCCAGATAATTAGGAGATGTGTGAAAAATGAATGTGGGCAAGTAAAAGAGTCAGGGTTTGTTAAAAGGGTGAGGTTAGCAGACCAGTGACAAGGGAGAACTGAAAAACAGATTCAGGGTACATACAGAACTTGGACTTTTACAAAGTTAGGGGAAAGAGGGTAGGAGAGCGGGGAAGAGAGAAGAGCCTCTGAATGATCTATTGCTTGTGGTAGGCTGCAGGCAGGCAAGGAAGAAGTGTATTTTGCTACTGAGTCTCTTTATTGAACCATGGGTCCTTTCTCAAGTTCCTTTAACCCCCAAAGGCATCCTGGCCCTCCCTTTGAGAAATGCTGCTCTACATTTTAGAGTTACTCAGATGTGAAGCACTAACAGACTCTCCTAGATAACGTAGACACGCTCCTTGGTCCAATTTAAACAGCAGGCCATCAAAGCAGAAATTTGTGGATGGCTCTCTGCAGGAATTAGACCCCCCTCCTCCATTCTGGGGTTCCCTTCCTCTTTTCTTTTTCCCTGTGAGACTCAAAGTGACTTGAGCAATCAGCAAAACCAACACTAGGGGTTCTTTGTAAGTATGCTCTCAAGAGGGTCAGAACCTCCTTAAGGCTTTCCTTTTGGAAAACTTCCCTGGAAGATCTAGGAAAGAGTTTATACAAAACTTGGTTAGGATTTGTTTTTTCCCTAAGGCACCCATTTTCCATTGTTGCTATTTTAATCACTACAGTTAAGAAGTTCAGAATTTTCCCAGATAAGATAAATAAAATGCTTTACCCCATTGGTGATTTCTCCAAGCTTAACTGCCCCTCTCCCCTCCCCCTTCAATCTTTCCACCCCAGCCCTCAGGATCCTGACATATAACACCCTGTGACCACCCCCTTCCATTCTGCACGATCCCCCAAGATAAGCAGAACTAATAAGTATACTCCGAGTGCCCACTGGCGTTAGCACATCTATTGATACAAGATTTAGAGAAGTGTGTGAGCTGTATAAAATGGACATCCCAGACTCAAATCAATGTGCATTTATCATATACAATTGGTTGATTTCACCATTTGTCTTCCCTAGATAGGAACTAATTATTCACCGTGCATGTTAGCAAATTAACATGTCATGTTCTTTGGGACTGGGAGTGTGTTAATTTAAATCAAAACTATATGAGTACCCTGATATCAACTACAACTGTCCAGAAGTGCTTTGGTTGAAACCCCATTGCAGCCACCTTAGGGAAGACGACTATAGAGTGAAAATAATTTCCTTTAAATTGAGTGTGCCCATAGGATTATAGATATTACACTGAAATGCTCAGTAAAATCTTGATAGGCCCAAATGTTTGCTGTCTGGGATATTTGTGGCATTCCTCTTTTAGGAAGAATCATCTACAATAGAAAAATGATCTGAGAAGTCAGGGATATAGCCCGGGGGGAGGAGGCGGAGGGAAAGAGCCTCCAGGTAGCATCCTGGGATCTCTACTGTTTTAGTCCATGTCCTTTACCTCTAAGAACTAGTCTCAGACAATGGAAAATGATCTACTGGAAAGTAATTCAGAGGCCCATCTAGTCCTCAAACAGCAAAGAAATGTTTTCCATCATTTCCACATGACTATCTTGTGAGGCACAAAGCTTGCCTCTGACAATTTAGAAAGATTTGCATTAATACAGGTTTTTTTTCCCCACTTAGGCCTCAATGAACCATACAATTCTGTAAAGTTGCACAGTCCGTATTCCAAGAGTTCCCATTACATAAAAGATTCGCTGTAATCTCTAATAAATGCCTTAATAAATTAATGAGTTCTCTGAAAGACCAGGCCCACGGGAACTCACAAATCCTAGAACAAAATTCCCAAGAACTGAGGAAAGGCTTGTGAATCAGACAATGCCTTCCCCAGCCTGAGAAAGAAGTCGTGGTTCTCGTTATGCTCCAGCCTGGCCTGGACTCCACAGGGCTGGATGAATCCTCTCCTCTTACTTGTTTCCTGGGCTTTTCTGTGCGAATAATTCAGTGGTCTCAGTACCTGTGATAGGGGGCAGATTATCATTTAAACATATATTTCTTGACCACCTGGCAGGGTTCTTGGGATACAAAGATAAGTAAGACATAGTCTCTGCCCTCAAGCACCTCATTCCCTGGTGATAGAAGGAGACCAAAATGTTAACAGTCACAATTCAGAGAGGTAAACGTTATTATAGAGATATAAACATAATGCAATGTGAACACTTTGGTTAGTTAACAGAGTAAAAATAACTATAAGGATGGTTATTTCCTTTGCTGATAACCACTTTGTTATTATGGGTTAAGATCAGATTTATCTGAACAAGAAAAAAAAGGAGAGACATAATTAGTTCATCACTGTACATTATAGGGATGTACATTGACCAGCATAAAACTTCTTGAAAAAAAATTGTGGTGTGAAAATTCACATTTGGGCGTTTATTTACTGTATAACATCACATTAGTTTTGTGTATCTATCTCCCCTACTATAATGTAAGCTACATGAGGGCAGGGACTTTTGTCTGTTCGTTCACTGATGCATTTGCAGAGCCTAGAAATGAGCCAGTAAATGTGAAATAAATATTGGTTGAACAGATGAGTAAATATAGATAATTAATAATTATGAGAAGTGCCATGAAAGAAAATTAACCTATGTGGTTAGAGACTGTAACAAGGGTACCGGATGTAGGTCAGGGCATCAGGGTAGGTCTCCCTGAGGAAAAGACGTTTGAGCAGAAACATGAGGAATCAGCCAAGACAAGAGTGTCACCCGTCAGACAACAGACAGCTCATATGCGGTATACAAAAGTCCCGGGAAATCTGAAGATGTCTGCTTTTTAAGTGACTCACATCTGCATGCTACTCATGTTAAGGAATGGTTTTGAAGTGTCCATTTTGGGTTTTGTTCTTGTTTAAAAGATTATCTTAGTCTCCCGGCTAAATCTTTGGGTTTAAAGCCAAGGAAGCACAGTTCAGACCCAGGTTTCCCTCCTACCTCACCCCTGTGTGGGATTCTGGATAGACTTAGCTTTGTGAATTCAACCTCTTGAAACTCCTCCGTGACCCCCTTGTAGCTGGCACCACAGCTCAGGACGCTCTTCTTCCTTGGCTTGCTTGACAAGAGAGGGGTCTGCTGTCTGGAGTCAGAAAAACACCCTGCCAGCCACTGAACAGTTCATCCTATGCCCCAGACAATGAGAATCAGGCAATAGCCAATTCCTTGTCTGTAATTTGCTGATTATCATACCCCAGGGTGTGGGATTGTACAGCCAGGACCACTTTGCTCTGCCTCTCATCAAGGCCAAATGAACACAGATCCTGACAGGTCAAATCTTCCCCCAGACCTCAGAGGTTGTTGTACAAAGGACCAAGCTTAATCTCTGGCCAAGGGTATAATTCATTTATCTGCACAGTCATGAATTCTGGGCTCTCAGGACAGGAAGCATGGGGCATTGTGACTGGTTCTACAGGCCTAGGGAGTCACTTAAGCCTTGATTGTGTTGTGAAGGGAGGGATTTGGGAGACAAAGGCCTCTATCCTCCAGAGATTGAGCAGACTGGAAGGGAGCCTATGCACACCAAAGAATAGTGCTTTAGGGAAAGGTTGACAGCCTTGTCAGCAGTGCCCATGAACTTCTCTAGATCATGTAAGTGATGACAAGGGGGCTGGAATTAATTATTTCATAGACGTTAGCCAAGAGGAATTGAGATAGGTAAAGAGTTCATCTCAGGATGTTTGCCCAATGCACATCCGCCACTTTGTAGTGGGGGAAAGTTTTAAACACCAAGAGTCGTCTTTGTGTGTGTGTGTGTTTTTTTTTCCATTTGATCCCTTCTCAGAGAGTTGTTGGGGGTCTTAATTTTTGCCTCCAGCTGTCAGAGCTCCTTTACCTCCAACCAAAAGACTTGAAGTAAAAGGCAGTGCTCTATCGAGAGCAGATACTTTAAAGCTAATTGGAAATTGTTTGGAAATTTACGGTTTCCTGGCTTGGCCAGCTGGCTTTCTCTCTGATCCTCCGGACTTCCTGCTGAACAGAGATGGGAATGCAGTGTCATTCTGTGTTCCTGGAGTTTCATTTGCACAGTTCCACAGCCTGAGGGAGGTTGACCCATTGCAATAAATAAATGTAGCCTCAAATTTAGAGTTATTTGATTTTGAAGTATGTCAAGCTCCATGTCTTTCATCTCACTGCAATCTACATGGAACTGTGTGCTATGGAAGGAATTTCAATAACCGGTTGTATGTTATATACACTGCAGGCTCCAGAAAGGGAGGAGGCCGAGTGTCAAGGAAGGCAAACAGCACTGCAGGGGAATGCAGAGAACAGGGCTCTAGTGCCTACTCTGACCTCAGACAGGCACTTGACCTCCTTGTGTGGTGACAAATCCTGATGCCTCATTTTTCCTTTTCTCCCTGTTCTTTTTTGGGGATGTGATGTGAAAGACCTGAGAAAACCTCAAGCCTGGGTCTCCACAGCCAATCCTGTTAGTGCCTACACTGGCAATCATTCATCACTCCATTGAAGGTCTGTGAGTTCAGCCATTCATTTTCTGGGATGGTGTCAGGTGTTAAACACATTATCAGTCATTAATACTTTACCCCTCAAATACGTTTATCAAATTAGTCTCAACAGAAAATTGGGTCCCCTGGGGAAACGGACTGGAAGTAGAAAGCTTTCTGAGGTGACTGGATAGGATTTTGTTTGCTTAGGCTTTTTACCCTTTGACACCTGGTTTCTAGATCATCAGCAAGTACTAAAGATTCCCTGCTTCCTGTGCCTTATCATTGGTAAAACCATCAGAGGATTCCACATCCCAATGCATCCCAAGCAGTTTGTTGCTTTGTCTTCATTCAACAAGTCTCTGCTAAGTACTAGTTCTAGCTCCGTGCTAGGTCCTATGGAGGACATAGAAAACATAGTCTTCCTTTAATGAGCTTGCTTTCTGGTTGTTAGAGATAAATCAATGAAATCTGTAACATATGCATTTAAGAACCATCTGCTTACGTGACATAATGAGTGTTCCAGACAGAAAGTTTTGCAGTGATGTAGCAAATGGATTAGTCAGGTTAGGCTTCTTGATGGAAATGGGATTTTACCTGGAGCCTTGAAATATGGATTTAAAAAAATATGGACAGAAGAAGGAAGAGAGCAGTCTGCAAAGAAAAGAGCATGAACCAAAGTCCAGAGGTAGGAATGAGCCAATAATGTATGTAGAGGGGTCACGTAAAAGAGATCAGAGTAGAAAAAAATAGCTTCAGGCCAGAGAGTGAAGAGCAGAGTAATTTTGATTTGATCTTTTACAGCAGTATCTTCAAAACCTTTTTGATCGTATACTCCTATCAGAAAATACATTAGCATACTCCCAATACATGTGTATTTATTTATAAACTGTATACTTATACTAATGCACTAATACATTATAAAGCATGCATAAAAATTATAAAATTTTGAAAGTTCTAATATTTCCTGCTCACACCCCGAATAATCAGCTTGTGCTCCTCCTGGGGTACCCGTGTCCCCACTCTGGATATCACTACTTTAGAGCATCAGTTAAACATTTTGAGACCAGAGAGCCCTTTAAGAATCTAATGGAAGCTACATATCCTCTCCTCTTCCCAGAAATCCATGCATCACAGATGCTTTACTCTTTCATACAGTTATTTTAAGGAGGGTGGGGCAGATGATGAATCCTGTGAAAGCCATTCTTAGGCCCCTGTTTAAGAAACCCTTCTCTGGGTGGAAAAAGGCAGTGAATGCCTTTGAGTATCTCAGTGGCATGTAGACTATAATCTTTTAGTAAGGTGAATCTGGTCATTTGTTGTGAAAAATTGGCTGCATCCAGGGTTGGGTGGGAGAGGGCAGATGGTAGAAGCAGGGAGACGAGTTAATAGGCTATTTCAAAACCTCAGGCCTAAAATGCAAACATAATGACAATAGAAGAAAGAGAATAGATGCAAATGACATTTGAAAGGAAGCAGGTCATTTGACAACACTGAAGCCTCAAGTTCGGTGTAGTGGAGGAAGGGCAATGATAATGGGAAATTATAAACTGGTTCAGATGACAGCCCAGGATCCCAACAGAAATGGTCTCAGAGCAGTGAGAAATGTAGGGATGAAGCTTGGGGGAATGGCTGGACATGAGACACAGAATGGGGAGTTGAAACAATGGGAGTAGAGCAGCTATGAGAAGAGAGAGAATAACAATAGTAAACATTTATGTACTAAGCACTGTTCTAAGCACTTAACATAAGTTGATTCAGTTATTCTTATGACAACCTCTGTGAGACAAGTGCTATTATTATCATCACTCCATTTTATGAATGGGAAGCTGAAGTAAAGCAGCTTACCTCAAGGTCACACAGCTAGAAAGTATCAGAATAAGAATTGAAACACAAGTAGTCTCCAGAATCTACGCCCCTGAGCACTGTCATGCTGCCTGTCAAGAGTCAAGGGTGGGAGTGACTTATGGGAAAGCCCCCAAGGGAGAAGAGGAGGAGCAGAGGAAAGGACTATCATCTAGTGAGCACCTACCATGGATCAGGTATTGTGTGCCAGCACTCTAAGAATAATTATTATTATCAGCAGTAGCATAGTTAAAACCACCAAGAGCTTTTCAACGTTCAAGGTGCTGTGCCAAGCACTTTATGGGGCATGATGAATATGTCATTTTTAAATCACTCAGTACCCAAATGCCTTTTCTAGTTGGACAGAATCCCCATTATATGAGTCTTGTTGTGGGCAGGGCCCCACCTCTCACTGTGGAAGCCAAAGAAGCCAGGTACTCTCTTCACTTGTTTCTGGGTAGCTAGGATGTGGGCATAAGACCTATTCTGGGCCAATAGGACACTTTCTCTGCAACTTTCAATCTGGAGCAATTGAAGCTTAGTTGGCAAAACAGAATTCAACCACAGTGATAGTCAGTGGCTGTGGCTATAGTACCCTGACCAAGTGGCTCCAGCTATCTAGTCTCCAAAGTCTCCTCTACCCTTTTATCTATTCTGGAAGTTTCTATATCACAGATTGGCAAACTAAAAGTATGGCCCACTGCCTTTTTTTTCAAATAAAGTTTTATTGGCACACAGCCATGGATATGTGTTTACTTTGCGTCTGGCTGCTTTTGTGCTGCAATGGCAAATTTGAGTAGTTGCAACATAATATAGCCCACAAAGTCTAAAGTATTTACTATCTCGCCTTTTACACAAAAAGTTTGCCCACTCTTGCTTTACATCCTACCAGTAAATCCCTTTTTTTTGGCTTAAATATATGCAGAGCTAATTTCTGTTGCTTGTAGCCAAGAACTTTAACAGATATAAATGAATAATCTCATCCAACACTTACAAGAATTCAGACAAGTAGGTGCTATTGTTAACTTCAAATTGAAGATAAGAAAACAGATGCAGAGAGGTTAAGTTATCTGCCCAGGATCACACAGATAGTAGGTGCTAGTGACACAGATGAAATTCCAACCCAGATCTGTCTGACGCTGTCATATGTAAAATAAATGAAGAAATGAAGATGGAACAGTTAGTGGTCCCTGAGCTCTTTTGAGATAACAAAGGAAATAAAAATGTCCCCCAGTTGTTTAGAGGCAGCAAAGTGATCAGTAGCATGGAAACAGAGAGGAAAAAGAAATAGAGATAGCAACAGGGTTTGATACGTTGTGTTTGATATGTTGTTCTCCCTCTTGGATGCTTCTATGCAATCTATTAAAATGTTGGTTTGAGCCTCTGTTGAAAGGTTAGACTGACCTCTCAATTCTTGGATCTCCTGCCAGCCTTTTGTGTGCTGAGATATCTAGGATACATTTGCATTGCAACCCAGGACTATACTAGGCTGTAGAATTTCAATTCCCTCTTCAGATCACTGGGACCTACTCTGGATCCAGCTGACAGTAACCAAAGTACCACATTGTTTCCTCTGCTAAAATGTGTACTTTCTGAGGACAGGGTATAAGATTTGTTCACTAATTCCACCTACATATGGAAATACATAGTCTGTGCCCTCTTTTGAGGTGGCTCACATGCAAATGACCACAAAAGCTTATTTCATAGGCAACCCTCTGTCTTCTCGGTGTGGCTAGGGCAGATGGTCACTTTCACATAGAGTTCAGCAGTCTGGAACTTTGGCTAAATGTAGACGACAATGGCCAATAAACCATAGATCTTTAGGGGTGGGTGGGAGAAGGTTTGGGCATACCAGCTTTCCAGGCTTACGCACCAGGTCTGGAGTTCCTTCAGTGGGATGCCTTTGGATGTTTATAATAAGATGGTCTTCCCTCTGCTCAGTGCACCATTTAATTGAGTTAATTAATGACAAATAAACACCTCACAGCAGCAAACCCTCTGTTGGAAGAATCTGAAGATAGGGAGGATCAAAATGCAGACTGTTGCAGGAGGCTTCTGGACAAAGGCATTTGGAGTGTAATTGCACTGACCTGTTTGTGTGTGTGTGCGCATGCACGTACCCTTTTATTAAAATAGCGTACTTCTTTTAAGCTAGTTGGGAAGTTTGTGAGAGAGCTGTTTTTTTTTTTGTTTTGTTTTTTTTTTTTAATCTGGCACATATACTGATAGAGTGTTTTCCTCTGTGATTTTACCCCCAGCAAACTTCTGTGACAGTTAAAGAAGAAAACCCTACTTCTGCCAAGTTGTTGGTTAGGAGAGAATTTGTGAGGGCCTTGCATTTTTGCAGAACATTACTGGTCCCCCAGGAAAGTCTTTTTTTTTCCCTCTCTGCTACTATGGCCAGAGAACACTTGAAGGGTGTCTGAAAACGGACATCTCTTTGCTGTGAGTCAAACCCAGCTCTGTGGCTATCCAAGCTGGCTCGTTTTTAGATGAGTACCTAGAGCTAACTGTCAAAAGAGTGAACCCAGCGAAGCCATTAGGAACTTTCATTAATATATCTTGATTATCTGTATGTGGGAAAGGACTGGTGGTTAGGACAGTTGAAACAGCCTGCAGTTTACTGATCCCAACCATTTCAGAATGATCAAACATTCTCATGACTTACTATCCATGCTGTGATCATATTCACCTAGTACTGAAAACTTATTCAAAGCATTTTCCTAATTCAAGATTCTTATTTAACCCTCCCAACAATCCAGTGGAAGTTCCATGATTAGGGGCTGTCATGCAGGGTGTCACGCAGGGTCTCTGCTCCCGCTCCCCATATAAGAACGCAGGATATGGTGAGGCCAACAAGGAACACCCACAGAGCCATAGGTAGGGGAGTCATGCCACTATAGTCTCACTGGAGGCTGGATTCACATGACGTGTGACCTGCTGTCTGCTTTTCTGCCAACCGACTGACTCTCCTCAACTCTCTTCGACTCCACTCCCCAGCGCAGCCGCAGCAGTTATATTAGTGGCCAATGGCTCAAGGGTTACAGCTGACGGCCATCTACTACCTGAGCCAGCACCCCTCCACGTGAGGCCGAGAGCCTGGAAACTGCTCTCTGGGGCTCTGTCCCCACAGGGGCTGTCCTATTGATCATTTGGTCAACAGCCATGCCTGTCGGTAGGTCAAATGCTTAGGTGTGTTTCCAGGTGCCCTGAGACTTGGAGAATTGTGGCATTACTGGTCAGCCGCAAGAGAAGCAGAGCCTAAGCAAACTGAGCTTACAGGTGCATGCTTTTTTGTGAACATTGGCCACCAGTGCATGGTAGATAAACAGCAAAAGACTTTGATTCACCTTCCTTTGATTTTGCCTTAAAAGTCTTTCAAATCTATTCTTTTCTGACGAAACTCAATGTTGATTCCAAGCACTCTAACTCTGAGAATATTGCTTAAATGTGAACACTAAAGAACACATTACAGCAATGCAACTGTGCTTGGTGTAATCAGAGAACAGTGTTTGAGAGCTCTTCTTCCATTCTTCTGTGAAGGAAGCAAAAAATGGTGAATGTATCTGAAGAGCTCATTCTTCACAGGGCTTCCCATATGCCCACTCAGATAAGAGGATCAATTTTATTTAAGTCCACATCAGAAAATACAAATCATAATATTGTCCACAGCCTTTCTCCTGAAGACAACTAAAAGAGAAAATATAACAGCTTTCATTATATTAAATGTCACATAAGCTGCCCCAACTTTTGGGTAGGGCACTCATGCCTTTGATGGATATGAATAAGTTGTTTAAGCGGGCGAGGGGCTCTCGTCTATTTTGTAATAAACTGGTGGTGTGGGTTGATGCTTCTCCAAGCATGTGGAGTAGCTTTTGTGTTTACGTAGTTCAGAGGTGATACAACTTTGATGTTGCATTCACTTCAACGACTATTTAGAGAAGCGACTATTTAGAGAAGCGGTTCTCTGCCTTGGCAGTACATTAGAATCACCTGGGGGAGCTTTATTAACTCTTAAAGCCCCGGCCACACCTTGTCTTAGCTTGAGCTATCATAATAAAGTATCATAGACTGGGAAGCTTAACCAACAAAAATTATTGGCTGGAAGTCCAAAATCAGGGGCCCAACATGGTCGGGTTCTGGAGAGTACTCTCTTCTGGCTTGCAAATAGCCACCTTCTCGCTGTGTCCTCACAGCGAAGTAGAGAGAGAACTCTTCTTATAAGGGCACCAGTTCTTTTCGATCGGAAAGAGCTCTATCCTTGTAACCTCATTTAACCTTAGTCACGTCCTCAAAGACCCTTTATCCAATACAGTCATGTGGTGGGGGTGAGGGGTTTAACATATGAATTTTAGGGGAACACAATTCAGTCCATTCAATACCCAAAATCAATTAATTAAATCAGACTCTTTCAGAATGGGACCCAGACATCGTTAGTTTTTAAAGCTCCTCAGGTGATTCCAATGTTCAGCCAAGTTGAGAACTACTAATTTAGAGTTTTGTTACTTGAAGTGCAGCCCACAGATCAGCAGCATCATCACCTCCAAGCTCGTGAGAAATGCAGTATCTTGGGTCCCACCCCTGACCTACTGATTCAGAACCTACATTTTAATATGATCCCCAGATGACTCACATGCACATTACAGTTTGAGAAGCACTGATTAAGAGCATCTAACATGTTTCTACTCTAGAGAATCTTCCTCCTTCCTTATACAGTCAAATACTTGCAACAATAGCTATATGAGCTTTTTCCATACTATAGCATTACCTCCAATATCAGGTGCTTGACTATGCCATTTTCTGATAATTGCCTAATGACACAAAGAGTACATGCAGTGTTGTGCTGGGGTCTGATCACCTGCTCAGATGCCATGCACATTGTTGGATTACTGCCAGGTAGTGAATGAAGTGACTGGTTTTAGTTTCTTTTCTGAAAACGTGTACATTCCCCTTTTTCTTCCTGGTGATTGATTTGCTTTTTGACTTGTTTCATGGAATTATCTTCTCTCAAAACCATTTTCAGCTTCTTGGTGAGGTTATGGATTTCACTTACATGGATTGCTTAGCTTTTTATTGCCAAAGTTTTTTGTTTATTAAGAGGGTTTACCACTAACCCAATCTAGATGTTTCCTATAAGTACTGCTCATGCTGCTCATAATTAGCTGTTCCATGCTTTTCATATAAATCAACCGCTTTGTCCCTTCTTGTTACAGTGTGGTTAATTGCACAATGGTTAGTGTTTCTCTTCAGCTCCGGCTACTCTGGGCTACAGGTTTTCTCTGTTGCTTTATAAATTTGTTTTACTAGTTTTAGTTGAGGAAGATGAAAAAGATTTGGAGATGGATGGTCATGATGGTTACATAATAATGTAAATGTACTTAATACCTGTAGTGCAGGGGATCCTGCCGACTTCGCCAAGTGTCATGCAGGGCGGCAGGTGGGGTCTCTGGTCCCACTCCCCACATAAGAACGCAGGACATGGTGAGGCCAAAAAGGAACACCCACGGAGCCATAGGTAGGGGAGTCATACCGCTATACTCTCACTGGCGGCTAGATTGAAGACACAGGAACCAGGAGCAACACAATTCTCAACCCTCACTGCGCCGCTTGCAGACTCAGCCACCATCTTCTTGCTAGCTTCCCTTTTTTTTTTTTTTTTTGCTACTAGCCTAGCCACAGCAGTTATATTCATGGCTAATGGCTCACTGGTTACAGCTGACGGCCAACTAGCCACAGCTGCTGGCCATTTGATCACAGTCGATGGCCATTTACTACCTGAGCCAGCACCTTTCTATGTGAGGCCGAGAGCCTGGAAACTGCTTTTTGGGGCTCTGTCCCCACACTCCACCCCTACAGGGTCTCGCCTTACAATCTACGCGACAAGCGTCTTCCGCGAGGGGCCCTGTGCAAGGAGCCTGGAGGTGAATGCTATTTCCTGGACACAGCCAAGCTCTCTGGTCACAGCCAGGGTTTCTCAGGGCACCACCAGTACTTCTGGGCACAGCCAGACTTCCTGGACTTCTTAGGGTACAACTAGTCTCCCCGGGCACAGCCAGGGTTTCTCAGGACACCACCAGTACTTCTGGGCACAGCCAGACTTCCTGGACTTCTTAGGGTACCACTAGTCTCCCCGGGCACAGCCAGGGTTTCTCAGGGCACCACCAGTACTTCTGGGCACAGCCAGACTTCCTGGACTTCTTAGGGTACCACTAGCCTCCCCGGGCACACGAGGGCCTCTCAGGGCACTGCCACTCTCTCTGAGCACAGCCAGACTTCCTGGACTCAGCCAGGGCTTCTCAGGGCACTGCCACTCTCTCTGGGCACAGCCAGACTTCCTGGACTCAGCCAGGGCTCTCAGGGCACTGCCACTCTCTCTGGACACAGCCAGACTTCCTGGACTTCTTAGGGTACCACTAGCCTCCCCGGGCACACGAGGGCCTCTCAGGGCACTGCCACTCTCTCTGAGCACAGCCAGACTTCCTGGACTCAGCCAGGGCTTCTCAGGGCACTGCCACTCTCTCTGGGCACAGCCAGACTTCCTGGACTCAGCCAGGGCTCTCAGGGCACTGCCACTCTCTCTGGACACAGCCAGACTTCCTGGACTCAGCCAGGGCTCTCAGGGCACTGCCACTCTCTCTGGACACAGCCAGACTTCCTGGACACAGCCAGGGCTCTCAGGGCGCTGCCACTCTCTCTGGAGACAGCCAGACTTCCTGGACACAGCCAGGGCTCTCAGGGCACTGCCACTCTCTCTGGGCCTCTCAGGGTACCGTGCTGGAACAACAGCGGCTCACAGTCAAGGTGCTTACATATTCTCAATGGTGGCCGGTCAAGACACAAAAGCAAACATCCCCCAGTTCCACTACATGGTGGTATGTTCCCAAACAGTCAAGCTGTCCATTAAATTAGGGATGGAAGGCAATTCCCCATAGTCCATAGTCATTCGCCAGGGCTGTCTTGGGGGTGAGGGATGACCTTGACCTCACCCTCAGCTCCCACGGAGGACTCAGCAAGCCATTCCTCCTGGGACTACAAGTCCTGCATCCGGGCTGCCTCAGCAAGCACTTCCCAGCCCACAGGGCCGCAACAACCTTCGCTTTCTCCGGCCTCTGCTGGTTGGGGAACCGTCCACATCTTTCCACCCCTCCACGGGGGTCCAGCTCTCAGGCAGCTGCTCCTCCTGGTCTTCCTGCAACTGAGTGTTCATATGCACAAACTGCTCCACTATCCTTCGGGGAGCTTTGGCTGACACCGTACCCTGCTCGCTGCGCCATGTGTAGTGCAGGGGATCCTGCCGACTTCGCCAAGTGTCATGCAGGGCGGCAGGCGAGGTCTCTGGTCCCACTCCCCACATAAGAACGCAGGACATGGTGAGGCCAAAAAGGAACACCCACGGAGCCATAGGTAGGGGAGTCATACCGCTATACTCTCACTGGCGGCTAGATTGAAGACACAGGAACCAGGAGCAACACAATTTTCAACCCTCACTGCGCCGCTTGCAGACTCAGCCACCATCTTCTTGCTAGCTTCCCTTTTCTGCTAGCCTAGCCACGGCAGTTATATTCATGGCTAATGGCTCACTGGTTACAGCTGACGGCCAACTAGCCACAGCTGCTGGCCATTTGATCACAGTCGATGGCCATTTACTACCTGAGCCAGCACCTTTCTATGTGAGGCCGAGAGCCTGGAAACTGCTTTTTGGGGCTCTGTCCCCACAATACCACAGAACTGTACACTTAAAATTTATTAAAATGGTAAATTTTATGTTATGTGCTTTACCACAATTCTAAAATTTTAGTGCATTTTACTAAATGGGATGATATACGAAATCTGACAATTAAGTGCGCAAACCTGCCACGGCATGCTTACATTGGCAGCACTGTACAAACAGCTCGGTAAGGTTTCATAACCTTGGCATATCTGTCTCACAGCTGTGTTCGTGTCAACATGTGGTGGTGTCTTGCTGAGTGGTGTTCATTATTGTTGTTGCGTGTTTTTGTGTGCTGTCACGAGAATGTCTGAGCTTGAATTAGAACAACGAACAAACATTAAATTTCTTGTTAAACTTGGCAAGAGTAGAAGTGAAATCAGGGACATGTTACTCCAAGTTTATGGGGAAGATGCCATGAAGAAAACGGCAGTGGAGTAAACATTTTTTCTGAGGGAGAGAACGCGCCACTGATGAAGAGAGGTCAGGGCGGCCACTAACGAGCAGCACTGATGAAAACATTGCAAAAATTCATCAAATTGTGCGTCAAAATCATTGGCTGACTGTGAGAAGCATAGCAGATCAAGTAAAGATCGATAGAGAACCAGTAAGGAAATAATTAACAGAAAACCTTGGCATGAGAAAGGTGTGTGCAAAAATGGTCCCGAAGGAGCTCACCAATGAACAAAAGCGAAGGAGAGTTGAAGTTTGCCAACACCTTTTGGAGAGGCAAGACAATGTTTCGGGCCATGTTATCACTGGAGATGAAACATGGGTGTACCAATACAACCCTGAAACAAACCGTTAAAGTGCACAACGGAAGTCAGCCAATTCTCCACGACCAAAAAAGTTCCATCAGTCCAAATCAAGAGTCAAAACGATGTTGCTAAACTTTTTTGATACCAGAGGGATTATTCATTATGAATTTGTACCAACTGAACAAACAGTTTACTATTTGGAAGTGCTGAAAATGCTACATGAAAAACTTAGACGACCTGAACTTTTCACCAATACATGACTGTTGCATCATGACAATGCACCAGCTCACACGGCCCTTTCAGTGAGGGAGTATTTGTTTGTTTGTTTGTTTTTTAATTAAAGTTTATTGGGGTGACAATTGTTAGCAAAGTTATATAGTTATATTTCAGCTGTACAATTCTGTATTACATCATCTATAAATCCCATTGTGTGTTCACCAGCCAGAGTCAGTTCTCCTTCCATCACCATATGTTTGATCCCCCTTACCCTCATCGCCCACCCCCCCACCTCCCTTACCCTCTGGTAACCACTAAACTATTGTCTGTGTCTATGAGTTTCTGTTCTCATTTGTTTGTCTTGTGCTTTTGTTGTTTTTGGTTTATATACCACATATCAGTGAAATCATATGGTCCTCTGCTTTCTGTGTGACTTATTTCGCTTAGCATTATACTCTCAAGATCCATCCATGTTGTCACAAATGGTCCTATTTCATCTTTTCTTACCGCCGAATACTATTCCATTGTGTATATATACCACAACTTCTTTATCCATTCATCTATCAAAGGACATTTTGGTTGTTTCTATGTCTTGGCCACTGTAAATAAAGCTGCAATGAACATTGGAGCACACGTGTCTTTATGGATAAATGTTTTCAGATTTTTTGGGTAGATACCTAGGAGAGGGATTGCTGGGTCATACGGTAATTCTATTTGTAATTTTTTGAGGAACCTCCACACTGCCTTCCATAGGGGCTGCACCAGTCTGCATTCCCACCAACAGTGTATGAGGGTTCCTTTTTCTCCACAGCTTCTCCAACACTTGTTACTATTGGTCTTGTTGATGATAGCCATTCTGACTGGGGTGAGGTGATATCTCATTGTGGTTTTTATTTGCATTTCTCTGATGATTAGTGATGTTGAGCATTTTTTCATATGTCTATTTGCCATTTGTATGTCCTCTTTGGAGAATGTCTCTTCAGGTCCTCTGCCCATTTTTCAATTGGGTTGTTTGTTTTTTTGGTGTTGAGTTGCATGAGTTCCTTGTATATTTTGGATATTAGCCCCTTATGGGAGTCACTGTTTGCAAAAATCTTCTCCCATTCACTTGGTTGCCTCTTTATTTTGTCAATGGTTTCTTTTGCTATGCAGAAGCTTTTAAATTTGATACAGTCCCATTCATTTATTTTAGCTTTTACTTGCCTTGCCTTTGGAGTCAAATTCATAAAATGTTTTTTGAACCCAAGGTCCATAAGTTTAGTACCTATGTTTTCTTCTATGCAGTTTATTGTGTCATGTCTTATGCTTAAGTCTTTGATCCATTTTGAATTGATTTTGGTACATGGTGACAGATAGCAGTCCAGTTTCATTCTTTTGCACGTGGGTGTCCAGTTCTCCCAGCACCATTTATTGAAGAGGCTGTCTTTCCTCCATTGTATGTTTTTAGCTTCTTTGTCAAAAATTATCTGTCCATGTTTATGGGGGTTTATTTCTGGGTTCCCAATTCTACTCCATTGGTCTGCGTGTCTGTTTTTCTGCCAATACCATGCTGTTTTGATTATTGTTGCCCTGTAGTACAAGCTAAAGTCAGGAAGTGGGATACCTCCAGCATTGTTCTTTTGTCTTAAGATTGCTTTGGCTATTTGGGGTCGTTTGGGGTTCCAAACAAATCTGATGTTTTTTTGTTCTGTTTCTTTAAAAAATGCCATTGGGATTGCATTAAATCTGTATATTGCTTTGGGTAATATGGCCATTTTAACTATGTTGATTCTTCAAATCCATGAGCACTGAATGTCTTTCCATTTCTTTGTGTCTTCTTCAGTTTCTTTTAAAAATGTCTTGTAGTTTTCAGCATATAGGTCTTTGACATCCTTGGTTAAGTTTATTCCTAGGTATTTTATTCTTTTTGCTGCAATTGCAAAAGGAATTTTTTTTTTAATTTGTATTTCTGAGATTTCATTGTTAGTATATAGGAATGCAATGGACTTTTGTACGTTGATTTTGTAGCCGGCCACATTACTGCATTCGTTGACTGTCTCTAATAGCTTTTTGGTGGAGTCTTTAGGGTTTTCCATATACAGCATCATGTCATCTGCAAAGAGTAACAATTTAACTTCCTCATTCCCAATTTGGATGCCTTTTATTTCTTTCTCTTGCCTGATTGCTCTGGCGTGGACTTCCAACGCTATGTTGAAAAGCAGAGGTGATAGGGGACAGCCCTGTCGTGTTCCTGAATGTAGAGCAAAGAGCTTCAGTTTTTCACCATTAATTATGAGATTAGCTGAGGGATTGTCATACATGGCCTTTATTATGTCAAGGTATTTTCCTTCTATACCTATTTTATTAAGTGTTTTATTCATAAAAAGATGTTGTATCTTGTCAAATGCTTTTTCTGCATCAATTGATATAATCATATGATTTTTGTCCTTTATTTTGTTTCTGTGAGGTATCACATTGATGGATTTGCGGATGTTGAGCCATCCTTGTACCCCTGGGATGAACTCCACTTGGTCGTGATGAATAATCTTTTTAAGGCATTGTTGCATTCAATTTGCTAGAATTTTGTTTAGGATTTCTGCATCTGTATTCATCAGAGATATTGGTCTGTAGTTCTTTTTTGTTGTTGTTGTACTTGCCAGGTTTTGGTATCAGGGTAATGTTGGCCTCATAAAATGAGTTAGGGAGTACTGTCTCTTCTTCAATTTTCTGGAAGAGTTTGAGCAGGATTGTTAGTAGATCCTCTTTGAAGGTTTGGTGGATTTCACTAGTGAAGACATCTGGTCCAGGACTTTTGCTTTTGGGAAGGTTTTGGATGACTGATTCAATTTCGTTACTGGTGATAGGTCCGTTTAGATTTTCCAGTTCTTCATGGTTCAGCCTTGGAAGGCTATATGTTTCTAAGAACTTGTCCATTTCTTCTAGGTTATTGAATTTGGTGGCATATAGTCCTTCATAGTATTCTTGGATGGTCCTTTGTACTTCTGTGGTGTCGGTGATAACTTCCCCTTTTTCATTTCTGATTTTGTTTATTAGTGTCTTCTCTCTTTTTATCTTAGTGAGCCTAGCCAAGGGTTTGTCAATTTTGTGAATCTTTTCAGAGAACCAGCTCTTTGTCACAGTAACTTTTTTCTACTGTTTTTTTGTTCTCTATTTCACTTAGTTCTGCTCTGATTTTTATTATTTCCTTTCTTCTGCTAACCTTAGGTTTCATTTGTTCTTCTTTTTCTAGTTCTTTAAGGTGTAACATGAGGTTATTTATTTGGGAGTTTTCTTGTTTCTTGAGAAAGGCCTGTAATGACATAAATTTCCCTCTTGAAACTGCTTTTGTTGCATCCCAAAAATTTTGGTAGGATGTATTTTCATTCTCATTTGTTTCTATGTATCTTTTGATCGCTCCTCTAATTTCTTCTTTGACTCAGTCGTTCTTTAAAAGTATGTTGTTTAATCTCCATGTATTTGTGTTTTTTTCTGCTTTCTTTTTGCAGTTGATATCCAATTTCAAAGGCTTGTGATCAGAGAATATGCTTGGTATGGTTTTAATCTTCTTCAATTTGCTGAGGTTAGTTTTATGTCCCAATATATGGTCTATCCTTGAGAATGTTCCATGTACACTAGGAAAAAATGTGTAGGCTGATGTTTTAGGATGAAGTGCTCTATAAATGTCAATTATGTCCATTTCATCTAATGTGTCATTTAGGGCTGCTATTTCGTTATTCATTTTCTGTTTGGATGATCTATCCATAGCTGTCAATGATGTATTTAAGTCCCCTAGTATAATTGTGTTTTGGTCAATTTCTCCCTTTAGTTCTGTTAGTAGTTGCTTGGTATATTTTGGTGCTCCCTGATTGGGGGTGTAAATATTGATGACTGTTATGTCTTCTTGTTGTGTAGTCCCCTTTACCATTATGAAATGTCCATCTTTGTCTCTTGTTATCTTTTTCACCCTGAAGTCTGTTTCATCTGATATCATTATGGCTACACCTGATTTTCTCTGGATACCATTTGCTTGGAGTGTCAATTTCCACCCTTTCACTTTGAGTCTATGCTTGTCCTTGTAGCTGAGATGTGTCTCTTGGAGACAGCATATGGTTGGGTTTAGTTTCCTGATCCAATCTGCTATTCTGTGCCTTTTTATTGGTGAGTTCAGTCCAGTTACATTTAGGGTAATTATTGATATGTGAGGATCATTCTATCTTTAGTTTTCTGGTAAGGCTGTGTCTCCATGGTTTCTTTGCCTTTTTGTTGTTGTCTATTATTTCTGTGTGGTGGTATTCTATGATGTTTCCCTCTGTTTCTTCTTTTATTACAGTATATATTTCAGTTCTGGATTTTTTTTGAGTGGTTACCCTTAAGTTTATGTAAAAGATAGCTTGATATTTAGAGTATTCCATTTTCTTCAGCACACTTACTTTCTCCATTCCCATATTCCGGTTCAGGCCTTTACTCTCCCCGTTTTTATGTTTTGGTTGCCACAAATTGTCCCTGTTGATGGTGGTCAAATAGCCTCCTTCAGTATTTCTTGTAGTGCAGGTCGTGTATTAGAAAATTCTGTGAGGGAGTTTTTAACGAGTAAACAAATAACTGTATTGAAACATCCTCCCTACTCACCTGATCTGTCCCCCAATGACTTATTTCCTTGCCCGAAGATAAAGGAAATATGGAAAGGAAGACAGTTTGATGACATTCAGGTCTTCAAGGGTAATACAACGACAGCTCTGATGACCATTTCAGAAAAAGAGTTCCAAAATTGCTTTGAAGAGTGGACTAGGCTCTGGCATCTGTGTGTAGCTTCCCAAGGGGAGTACTTCAAAGGTGACCATAGTGATATTCAGCAGTGAGGTATGTAGCACCTTTTCTAGGATGAGTTGGCAAACTTGATTGTCAGAACTTGTATCCTGGTTTGGAACAGAAAAAGGGCATTAGTATAAAAATTGATAAAATCTGAATAAAGTGTGTAGTTTTGTTAATAGTATCATGGCCATTTTAATTTCTTAGTTTTGATAAATGCACAATAGTTATGTAAGATGTTAACAGTAGGGGAAACCAGTTGGTAGGGATATGGAATATATGGTAAATCTAAGATTATTCCAAAATGAAATGTTTATTTAAAAAGAAGAAAATGACTCTATTATGACCTATCATTTTAGAAAGGAGGTAGGAAGGAGCAGTGGAACAATCAGACAGAAGACAACAGGGGCTAGAATCCTTTTCTTCTTCGAGCTTCTAGGTTGAGCACTTTAGAAATTTTGGCAGCTGAAATGCAACACGGTATCCCTCATCATGATATGATACTTTGAAAATGACTTGGTCAGAGGGTGCTTTTCTTTCAGGGTTCTAAGCTATTTTAGATCTAGATCTAGATCTGGATATATCTCACAGTGAATAGTAATAGTACTACTTACTGAATGTCAGTTCGACATAGTGGTTCAGAGTATGGAAGCCTGGATTTTAACAGTGCTTTTCCCACTTTCCACCTGTATGTCTGTAAGTAGTGATTTAACCTCTCTTTGCCTCATTTTCCTTATATATAAAGTGTGGATGATAATAGTACCTTCTGAGCATTAAATGAGACCATCCTTATGAGGTGCTTAGCACAGTAAACTCTAGATGTTATAATTATGTGCAGGCACTGTAAGTGTTTTTATACATTTATGTTACTTGTGAACTTCATATAATGCCTCATTTTTTTTACAACTTTTAAATTACATATTGTACATACAACATGCCAAAATCATAAATGTACATCACAGAAATGTTTACAAAGTCAACATACTCATGTAATCCACAACCACATCAAAATATAGAACATTATTATCACCCCAGAAGTTTCCCATATGTCCCCTCCCAGTTATTACCCACTACAATTAACTCCATTTATTTCTGTTTCTATTCAGTTTCAGAGATTCTTCCTCCTCCATCTTTCATAATTTAATATGATTTGGGGGTATGTAAAACATTAACATGGTTCAAAAGTGAAAACTGTACCTTAATTAGGTAATCTGTTTTTCCTCCTTCCCACTTTTTCTCCAATATCTAATTTGAAGTAACATGGCCATTTATTTTTAAATAAGAATCACATGGCACTTTTGTCAGAAAATTACATGGTTGTTAATTTTCAAAGCATTCGCAATCCTCTTAATTCAGTTCAAATGATATTAAGTAAGCTTATACTATGACAAAAACACAGTATTGGAAAGGAAGGTAAACCAAAGGCCTGTCTTTAGATGCTACAAGCCCAATTAGGGAAACACAACCTCTGACAAGGAATTCTAGTTCAATGTGCACTCTGAATATAATAATGGAAGTACAAAGTTCTGTATGTAAACATACCACTCAAAATAACAACAAAAAAGAAAGCCTTAACATATCTTTTTTGTTAGTAATTCACCTAACAAAAAATACATTGGGCATTTTCCAGATAAAATTTTTGAATTCCACTAATAGATGTAAAATATCTAAATAAATGGTGAGATATACCATGTTAGTGGATGGGATGACTTGTTGTAAAGATTTCAATTTTCCCCAAGTCTATCGATTCAATGTCATTCCAATAAAAATATCAACAGGATAACTTTAAGGAGCTTAAAAAACCCTTTCTGAAATGTATAAGAATAAATGTCTATGACTATCTAAGTCAATTTTGAAAAAGAACAGATGAGAGACTTGCCCTTCTGCAGTTGGAGACATGCTGCAAAGAAGTCATTCATGGTCGTCGTCATCATCATCATTATCATCATCATCATCATCATCATCATCATCATCATCATCATCTGTAGGCGTGGCATAGTAAAAGGCAAATAAACCAAAGGAATGAAATATAGAACTCAGAAATAGATGATCATAAGATCAATGCAATCTCACAGCAAAGTAAGGATGGATTGTTTAGTATTGGAAAGAGTGGATCACCATGTGACAGAGCTTCCCAATGGGTCTGTCACACTGCAAGCCAGAAGTGGATTATAGGGGTGTGGAGCTCTTGATCCCCTTGACCCTTAGGATTGTCAAGAGGGACCTAAATTGGCCAGAGCTCCCAAGCTGATAGACTTGACCTCTGACCATGAGCAGCCCCGTCAGTTTACTACATTATGCTGAGAACACACTGTCATATTTTGTCTCTTCCATGAGATGGAAAAGATTGAGAAGCACTGCCATATGGATAAAAATAAAGTTGGATGGCTATCACATATCGCATACAAAGGTGACCTCTGGGTAGATTAAAAGCCTAAATGCAAAAGGTAAAACTACAAATGTAGAATTTCTTCATAATTTGAAATGGTGTAAGACTTCATAAATAAGACCTGAAAGTACAAAACATAAGGTTAAAAAGTCATGAATTTTACCACGTCAAGCTTAAGACGTCCAATTCAGTGAAGGACACCATAGACAAAGTTAACAGACGGATGATAGACTAGAAGATATTTGCAATGTCTAAAACAGACAAGGCACTGATATATAGAATGTCCAAGGAACTCTGGTAAACTAATAAGAAAGGGGCAGAACATACAATAGAAAAAAATGGGCAAAGTATATTCACAGAATGGAAACCTCACAGAAGGGGAAACTGGATTGGCTGGTAAGCATGTGAAGAGATGATCAATCTTACTAGTGTTCAGAGAAATGCAAATTAAAATAACAGTGAGATGCCAAGTTATACTCATCAAATTGACAAAAATTAAAAAGTCAGGTAGGAGACTATAGTCAATATCATAATAACTATGGATGGTGCCAGATGGGTACTAGACTTATGGTAAGCCCTTCGAAAGTTGTATAAATGTCTAATCACTATCTTGTACACCTGAAACTAATATAATATTGTGTGTAAAGTGTAATTGAAATTTTTTTTTTAAATTTAGGATTTTTAAAAAGTTAGATAACACCAGTGTTTGTGAGCATGTGGGGAAAAAGAACTCCCGTGTATTGCTGGTGGGAGTATAAACTAGGATAGTTTTTGAAGAGCAATACGATAGTACTTATTCATAATAACTATGTATATATTTCTATAACCCAGCAACCTGACTGTTGAGTATGTATCCTGGAAAACTTCTCCATGATTCTAAAATGGGACGTTTATGAGGATATTTATCACAGAACCATTTGTGTAAGGGATTAGAGGCAAAGTAGGTTATCCATCAGTGATGTAATATACATATAAAGTGTGGTGATTGCATACCATGCATACTAACAAGGATTAGAAGCAATAAAGTAATTGTGCAAATATCAATATAGTGAAATTATTAGAAATAGAATAAGATCAATAGCCCAATAACATTTACATCAATTTAAATATACACATACACAGTGTGACAATTAAGTTCGCGAACTTCTTGCAGTGATGCTGCTAACATTTTTTGATTTCAAGGGATTGTTCATTATGAATTTGCATCAACTGGACAAACAGTTAACCAAGTTTACTATTTGGAAGTGCTGAAACGGCTGCGTGAAAAAGTTAGACGACCTGAACTTTCGCCAACAATTCATGGCTCTTGCGTCACAACAATGCACCAGTTCCCACAGCACTGTCTCTAAGGGAATTTTTAGCCAGTAAACAAATAACTCACCTGATCTGGCCCCCAATGACTTCTTTCTTTACCCGAAGATAAAGGAAATATTGAAAGGAAGACATTTTGATGACATTCAGGACATCAAGAGTAATATGACGAAAGCTCTGATGGCCATTCCAGAAAAAGAATTCAAAATTGCTTTGAAGGGTGGACTAGGCACTGGCATGGGTGCATAGCTTCCCAAAGGGCAATACTTCGAAGGTGACCGTAGTGATATTCAGAAATGAGGTATGTAGAACTTTTTCTAGGGTGAGTTTGCGAACTTAATTGTCTGACCTCGTACACACAAACGACCAAATATAGATATCTATATAGGTATCTATATATGTGTATAGATATCGATATCTATCTATCTATCATCTATAACTGTCTATCTATTTATCCTGAACTTATATCAAATACATTAGAGAAGGTTCCTGTGAGCAGATAAGAATGAGAGTGGAGATTTAGATGAAGGAAAATAATAAAATAAAAGTAGGGGCCTTAGAGGGACTAAAGATATTTTGCCATGAACTGAGGGGTGTAATTAACTCAGCTCTCTACAGGCGAGTTCCTAAATCAATAAGTTTTATGAGAAGGGATACATGAACTCCAGCCAGGGAAATCTGAGAAGACTTTTTGGGAGAGGTCAGACTTGAGCTGAGCTTTGAAGGATGGATAGAGTATTCTGGAAAATAAAGGTGTTTTGGGCAAGGAAACCACTTTGTTGGAAGCCAGCTGGTGAAAGCATATGGGATGAATTTAAGTGTCAGCAAGGAGACCGTTATGCCTGAAGTCTAGGGCAGGTAGGGGTGTTTAATGAAAAACAACCCTGCAAAGACAGGTGGGGCTGATTGGTGAAGGGCTTTCAATGCCTGTTTAAGAAATATGGGTTTTATTTCAAAATAATGGGGCATGATTTGCAGCTTTGAGCAGAGGAGCAATAGGATCAGATCTAGGAAGATTACTGTCCAGAGTTTTGGATAGATTCCAACAATGTTTGGCTGGACACAGAGGTAAGTCCCAGAGGCTGTTGTCATTATCTAAATGACAGCTAATGAGCGACTGAGTTAAGCTTTGAAAGGGACCAACAAGAGTGGTGTGGACATGGACTTGGAAATTTGACAGGACCTGAGAAATAAATTAAGTGGTGTCTCTTCTTTGTAAAGGAAGTGGTAGATGTGATAGGAGGTGGATGAAATCACCAAGAGAGGGGCAAGATCCTTTGGGCAGACTAGAATGGGCCAGTGAAGAGGACTGTGAAAGGATAAAAGACTGAAGAACCCATAGTGTAGAACGCCAAGGACAGGGTTTCAGAAGGGAAAAGAGTATTCAGCAATGATAAATGCTGCAAAGAAGGTCTATGGAATTAGAATTGAGCAGATGTCACTGGTTACTTTCCAGGGAGTACTTTCGAGAGAGAGAAGTAGTTAGGCCCAGGCTGCCAGGGGTTGGGGAGAGTGGAAGAAGGGGAAGTGGAGGCAGTGAGTGTTGGCTAGTCTATCAAAAAGTTTGTTCTGGAAAGGTGGCAGAAGATGTGGTGGTCAGTTGTGGGGAATGGTAGTCAGGGAGTCAGAGAAAAGATGTTTGTTTTATTTTTAAGTGTCAGGCAGACCAGAGTATGTTTTAAAGACCAAAGGAAAGCAACCAATCCAGATGATATAAGGGAGAAGAAGGAGAGTTACTTGAGTAAGGTCCTGAGTTAGAAGAAGGAGAGTTACTTGAGTAAGGTCCTGAGTTAGAAGGGTTACTCTGAGCCCTGGAACAGCCTACCTGGTAATGCTCAGTAACGCAACATATACATGATGTATTATAGGATCCTATACTTGAAACCTATGTAGTTTTGTTGACCATTGTCACCTCAATAAATTTTAATTAAAAAAAGTTAATCCCCCCCAAAAGAAAGCCAGCCTTGCTATACTTCAATTTACACATTTCCCCTAATCATGCTCCTTCACTTTGCCTTTGGGAGATCTTCCCTCTCCCAGGTGACTTAACTAGAGCTTCCCTCCCCTTCCCACTATTACACCCTCTCACTTTTTTTTTCTTCTCTTGTGTTCAGGAGACTGGTTGAAACTGGACTAACAAAGAAACCTCTCTTTGTCAGTCAGAAAGTCAAGAGAAGCAATTAGCTGCTAGGTTCTCAGGCCAAAGGACCTGGGGCACTCAAAGCCTTGAAGGAAAAAGTACTTGAAGGTTTGTTTACCACTCAGCTTTAGGGGACAATTGTTGCTACTCTTGGCTATGATAGGCTTCATTGGTGACTTTATCTCTACAGAATTCTCTGTTAACTTTTTCTGAAAGATTGCCAGCACAAGTGTTTCAAATCCTCATAAAACCAGAGAATGAAAAAATGTGGTGCTAGATGGAGAGTGTGGGGACAGAGCCCCAAAAAGCAGTTTCCAGGCTCTCAGCCTCACATAGAAAGGTGCTGGCTCAGGTAGTAAATGGCCATCGACTGATCAAATGGCCATCAGCTGTGGCTAAGTTGGCCGTCAGCTGTAACTAGTGAGCCATTAGCCATGAATATAACTACCGTGGCTGGGCTAGCAGAGAAGAGAGCAAGAGAAGAAAGAGAAGGGGGGGAGCTAGCAAGAAGATGGTGGCTGAGCCTGCAAGCGGCACAGTGAGGGTTGAGAATTGTGTTGCTCCTGGTTCCTGTGTCTCCAACCCAGCTGCCAGTGAGAGTATAGTGGTGTGACTCCCCTACCTATGGCTCCGTGGGTGTTCCTTTTTGGCCTAGCCATATCCTGCGTTCTTGTGTGGGGGGCGGGACCGGAGACCCCGCCAGGCGCCCCGCAGGACACTTGGCGAAGTCGGCAGGATCCCCTGCACTACAGAGAGATAAGGGGGGCATGGAACCTCCTGCCCAGTTAATGTCCCAAACCAGGCCCTGGGACTGGCCAGCTCCATTTTCATCTCTTTTTCTCCCCCAGCTCCTAGGGTTTGGCTCCTTTTGCTTCCTTTTCCAGCTGCTACTCCCTCCCTGTCCAACTTCCCACCTGGATTCCTCTCAGAATAGTTCCCTGATTTATCCCTAGCTCTGCTTTCTTTGGGAGCCGGATAATTATTTTAAGTTATTTACAGTGCTTTCACTGCTATTAAATACTATCTCTAAGGGGAGAGTGGGGCTGAGTGAGATATAAAAAGAATGTAAATGACACCGTGGAAGTGGGGAAGGTGCAGAGGACCAAGAACTAACAAGACATGAGTTTTCAGTGAGCTATGAACATGTGAACCACCTGCTTCCCTCCCTACACATGCCACTGACTCTGCCCTGGGAGTTGGCACCATCAGCTCTGCATCAGTCTAAACCACCTCTGTTTGAGTTGGATACTAGGTCTAGCTAAAAAGTCTTTAGTCTGGCAGAGATGTGGCTTGACATTGCTAACAGTCTGGTGGATTTTCTCCATGTGTGGATTCCCAGGTTGCTCTCTCTCGCTCCAGATTTGTTTTGATAGAATTGACTCAAATACTAAATGCTGCACATAAGTCATATCTATAACTCATTCAGACTTCTCACTTTGAGCAAGGCCAAATTTTCTAGTAAATCATTTGTTTATCAGGAATTGCTAGCTCCCCTCTGGCTCACTCTGCAGCCTGGACCCTGTGATCAGCTATGTCAACAATGCTCTCATGTCCTCCTGTTGGACCTATCCCTCTCCCTCACGCCCATCCTCATCCCTAGTACTTCTGATGTATGTGCCAGTGCCCAGCTCTGGAAAACCCCACCACCTGCTTTGCCTGCTCCTGTTTCTGGGCTGCCAAGTATTGTTTGAGAAAGCTTCCCCCACAAAGATATGTTCTCTAGTTTCAGCGGAGCACTTAGGGCTACTTGGCAGCCCTTCACACTTTTCTAACAATTGACTTCCTGCCATATTTTCCACAGCATCTCCTCCCAGCCCTTTCCAGTCATCCTTAACCTCAACTATCTTCACTCTCTATCTGTGACCTTACTTCCTACATTTATTGGGAAAATTAAGGTCAACTTGAATTGAATCTTCTGCATTTCCCTCTTACTTAACCAAAATGTGTCCTGGGTCTTTTTCATTACTCATCCTCCTCCACACTCTAGTTTGGAGGAATAAAAGGCCCTCTTCTGTCTCCAGACAAACCTATCGGCAATCCTTGGGTTCAGAATCATATCCCTCCTGTCTTCCTCTGCCTTGTAATACTCATATGTGTACGTAACTCATCTTTCTAACTGAGAGCTCCTCAAGGTCAAGACACATGTTACATTCATCTCTGTGTTCCCAAAAAGTAGCATCATGGCTGGCACATACCAGGCATTCAATAGATGTTTACTAAATTGATGAGGTATGAAGGGACCAAGTAAATTGACTAGAGTTCTTTGTCCTTTGTGCATCTACTTAATTTATTAATAAGGGTGCCACTGGGCAGCACAAAGGATAATGGGAACATCAATCTTAGTTTACCGGAAGGCTTTCTTAAGAGGCCTGTGCCATCAAATCATATACAAGTTGCCCTTCTAAATTCTAAGAAGGAAAACAAAATTATGGCACATTAAATATTTCAAGTTTTTTCAACCCGTATATTAGTTTTAGGTTAAATTCATCCCAAGTAGAGCTATATTTATTTTCTTAGTCTGCGAACTCACTTTGTAGTGCAGTGGTACTCTCTGTATAACTGCATGCCCATTTGAAGGCTCAGGGGGGCTCATTCAACCACAACTAATGATTACAGAGGTGTTTGGTTTTTCTCTTTTATTTTTATGGCCAACTATTGGTGTGTCAGTTTCATTTGATTTCTGATTCTTGCACGTCCCAATTATAATATTATCCCAAAAGGAAAGTTTGTTCTGGTTTCTGAGGTGGTTTTATGAACATGTTATACAAAAAAGGAAGACCTGAAAATTTTTCATCAACTTCTTTGCCTCTTCCCAGCAGACAACAACTCTGCTTCATCCTATTTTAGCAACTATTGGAATTCCCCAGGGACATGGAAAATTATAACATGTTTAAAGATAAAATTCTCCAATTTCTGCTCAGCGCAATGATCATCAAATTAATATACTGTACCTGTATTCCACTTTGTGCCCCTAATAATATGCTAGCATTAGGGACTCATTGCACATCAGAATTGTCTATAAGAGCCTAGTAAACTGTACATTACCCACACTTTGGTTGTGGAACAAGAAGAAATCTGCCATTTTTTAAAGTTCTAGGGCATGCCATTCCTTGAAGTGCCTTTTATGACTTAATTTACCAATTCATCAATTCCATTAAGTAAATTTCTATTTATAGTGCATGTTCCAGTTAAACGATTGGGCAAATTGAGATAAATTGTTCTGTTATCAATGAAGATAACGATATTGTCTGCCCAGAGTAGCTCTTACTGCCCCTTGTCAACTGGGCTTGTGTTTCTACATTCAGAGCATTATTTAGCACAGAGAGCCAATGTAACTTGGTGAAAGAAGCAGAGGCTTTGGTATGACCCAAATTAGCTTCACCAATTGCTTACATGTGTGCCTCAGGCAAGTTCCTTACCCTCTCTGTATTTCAGTTTCTTATCTGTAAGATGAGACTAATACCCACCTGTTGGGGCTGTTAGAGGATTAAAGGAGATGGATTAAAAGAAACGGCACTTAGTAAGTTCTGGTACAAGGGTCATTATTATATTTTAGAAGATAAATGTGAATAAACAGGTAGAAGGGAGGGAGGGATGCAGAGTGTTGCCTAGCAAGAGTTAACTATCACTCTGGGAGGTGTCTTTCCAAAAATTTCAACATGCTGACAGTAGCCAATGGAATGTGTGTGTGTGTGTGTGTGTGTGTGTGTGTCTTCGCAAACAAAACATGTAGATGCATGCCTTCATGCTTGATCTGGCTGCTTCAAACACTGAATATAGCTTAAGAATCAGAAAATAAATGTGTTTTCATTTCGGTGTTGAGGGCAAGCTTTTGATACTGCTTCTTAGCTGTGGCACACAGTGAAAATTTAGGGGATTCACTCTTTGCTAGTGTGGGGACAGAGCCCCAAAAAGCAGTTTCCAGGCTCTCGGCCTCACATAGAAAGGTGCTGGCTCAGGTAGTAAATGGCCATCAACTGTGATCAAATGGCCAGCAGCTGTGGCTAGTTGGCCGTCAGCTGTAACCAGTGAGCAATTGGCCACTAATATAACTGCCGTGGCGAGGCTAGCAGAAAATGGGGGCTAGCAAGAAGATGGTGGCTGAGCCTGCAAGCGGCGCAGTGAGGGTTGAGAATTGTGTTGCTCCTGCTTCCTGTGTCTCCAACCCAGCCGCCAGTGAGAGTATAGTGGTATGACTCCCCTACCTATGGCTCCGTGGGTGTTCCTTTTTGGCCTCACCATGTCCTGCGTTCTTGTGTGGGGAGTGGGACCAGAGACCCCGCATGACACCCCGCATGACACGCGGCGAAGTCGGCAGGATCCCCTGCACTACAGCTAGACACCAATCACTTTTTATTGTTGTTGTTGTTAGATGGGAAGGGTCATTGTGCTTACTGACAACATTATTAAGCTTCCTGGGCCACAAAATGGGCCTGTACATCTATCTGTATGATATGAGTCTTTATCTGTCGTACTCTAGACATATTCTTCACTTACTGGTGTTCTTTCTCTCTTATTTATTTCTGCAGAAAATTATAGCCCATTAGTGCTGTTACTAGGAGAGTGGATTGTAGGGCTCTATGAATGGCTGCTCCATTTGTTCCAACAGAAGGAGCACAGAGTTGATTGGGATGCCCTGATACCAACTCTGCCACTGACCAGCTGTGTGACATTATCAAGCCCCACTAACTGCTTTACAGCTTGGTGACCACAGGTGTATTGTGATGCTAAAAGAAGGTGAAAGGAAAAGTGTTTTGAAGTTTCTTAAGAGTTCTGCCCTGTGGGGTGTCATCATTGGTTTCTTTCTTACCGCATATTTCATGGCTAGGAGAGAGAGACCCCAGCTACTTAGCCCAAAGTCTATTAAGCTCTTGCATCCTCTCCACCTTGACCCCATAGCTTAGATGGGAATTCCAGTTGGAAAGTAAGGACCAATTGTAGAATTTAAGCCACGTAGTTCCTGGGCTGGAGGTCAGGGATCCCTGCTCCCCTTTCCCCAAAGACCACACGGAGTGTGTAAGAATACCAAAAAAGTTTTAGATCTCATTTTGCCCCTTAGCTAACGAGACTTGGAAGTATCCTTCTCAAAGATGCCCAAGTGTACATTTAATTCTGTATGTTCATTCATTCCAGTTATGCTCTCCCCCCACAATTTTGTTTTGACTGTCTACCACACACCAGATACTGTATCTCCATAGATATTGTGGTGAACAAAGTCAACTGAGCTCCCTGCCATCTCAGACCTTCCAGTCTAGTGGAAGAAACAGGTGCTGAACATCTCTTTAAATCAGGGGTGTCAAAACTTTTTTCAACGTTTTTCACCAAGGGCCATATGTGGTAAAATACACAAACAGCCGGGCCACTCACTCGAGGTGAAGTACGTATTGCCTCACCTGGTTTATTTAAGTAATCTAAGTATATTTTTGGAATTTGCTGCGGGCCAATTAACAATGGATTGCGGACCGCAGTTGGCCCGCTGGCCGCAATTTTGACACCCCTGCTTTAAATGGTACCCAGTCATCTTAATCCCCATCTCTCCAAAGGTGAACCCCTCATCTTCCACCCAAGACTCTTCTTCCCCTGGGCTTCCTCATGTCAGTCAAGAGATCCACTCGTTTGCCCAATCAAGAAACCTGGGAGTCATCCTTTATACCTCCCTCTACTTTACCCATAAATTCCAATATAGCGCCATTTTCAGCTTGTGAGATATTTCTCAAATCTATCTTCTCCCTGTCTCCACTGCCATGAACCCAGTCTAGGTCATCATTATTTCTCTCTCAGAGATCACAGCCTCTCCACTGGGTTCCCTGTCTCTGGTCTTGCTGCCCCATCCAATCCCTTACTCTTGTGATATGTCTAGAGTTGATACTGTATAAACTTGGGTAAGTCCCTTCCCTTTCTGGGCTTCAGCTTCTCCCTCTTGAACTGCATGATTTCCTGTCTTGTGCAGCTCTCTTTTCCATGGTTCTATGAATGTTCTTGATTACATTCTCGTGCAGCTATCTAGACTTCCAAAGAAGATATTGCTATACCTGGGCACTGGCTTCTCAGTGAATACAGAGGGTGCCAAAAAATGTATAAACATTTTAAGAAAGGAAAACTGTATTACAATTGTAATACTCAATATATACCAATAACAAAATACAAGTCACGTTTGACTTCTGCAATTACAAGAGGTGCTCAAATTGGTTACCATCAGCATCCAGACACTTGTGATTACAGCAAACTACTGCTTGAGCAACGTTGACCAAAGTGTCCACTTGTGTACATTTTTTTGGCGCCCCTAGTATATGTGTTAATTTCTCCATTCAGCAAACATTTACTGAGTACCCACTGTATACTAGGCATTGTATGTAGCACGGGTGATTCAGTGGGGAGTAAGACACAGGACTTGTCCTCAAGGAACTCAGTCTGTTGGGAGCTATGGATACAAACAGGCAACAAAACCCATACTGTGGGGTATAGGTAATTATGGAAGGCTCCCTGGAAGAACTGGTATTTTGATTGGAGTCTGAATGATAAATAGGAGCTATGTAGGAGAGCAGAGGCATGTACAAAGGCCCTGGGTCAGGATGCTAAGAGAGAATACAGCAAGACTGGAGGATGGCAGACCAATTGGAAGGCTGATGCAACACTCTAGAGGACAGATGAGGAAGACCATGAACTAAAAACAGGAATAAAGAGAAATGGACAGGTTCAAGTTATATTTTAGAGGTGGAATTGATAGTTCTTACTGGTAAATTGGATGTGAACGATGAGGGAAAGACAGAGGTCATGGAGGACCCTTGGGTTTATGGCTTGATCAGCTTTATGGATGGACTGCCATTTACTGAGTTAGTTCCATTAACTCTTTGGGGGAATGGGGATGGGGAGAAGATGATGAATTCAGCTTTGGTCATGTTGAGTTTCAGTTGGATTAGCCAGGTAGAGAAGTCTAATAAGCCACTGGCTGTAAGCTCTGGCATGCTGAGAAGAGAAATCTGGGCTGGAGGTTCATATTTGGGGGTCACTGGCATGTAGATAAGGTCCCTTTAGGAGAATGAGCAGACACCGAAGAGCCAAGTGTCCTAGAGAGCCAGAACACCAGCACTAATAAGGGGGAAAATGCTCTCACAAATAACTCGTTCCTAGGCACACATCTCTGCCCCAAAGAGGATTTCTCATTAATGTCTGTGCATCTCCCACTTAAGAGAAGGAGCATTAAATACCCAATCATAACTTCTCCGTTTTATCATAAATGATATACCTAAGAGGAAAGGGAACTGATACTTTCATGCTACCTGCCAGGTGTTTTACATTCATTAACTCACTTAAATGCTCACAATAACCCTACACCAAAGCTATTATTGCTCCGAGCCCTAGAGACTCAGAGTGGTTAAATCACTTGCTCAAGGTCGAATAGCTATTAAATGGCAGTAAGGAGATTTGACTCCGGGTCTGTCTGACTCTAGAGCCTGCACCGCCTCCTGCACTGTTGGATCCTTAGGAAAGCCTGTGCTCACTGCTTGTCCCTTTTATGCTTCATAAATATCATTTGCATCCCCTAGCTTAACGCTTTGCTCTCCGTTAAAATACAAATCCTTCTGGGGAGAAGTAAAGCTCTAAGTTGTTGTCAGTCATTTATGCCTCAGTGGAACGAGTTTCAAATTCTTCCTTAGGAACACATTTTAATTTTATAGGAGAAGGACACTGGAACTTTGAGGGAGGGATGAAAGGAAGGAAGGGGCCTCATAATGAAAAGTCAACCCCCCCTCAGATGCACCGTCCTGCCTAGTTTGAGGCATGTGCTTTTCAGATTCTTAGATGTTATTTTTGCATAAGTGTACTACTTTATATGCAGACACATTCCTCGGTCTGTTACCCCACTTATATGGGGCTGTGGGTATGGTTTGATATGATACTTTAAACTAAATACGGACCCCCACCCACTGTGGTCAGCAGAAGACAGCCAGCCTGGGCTGCAGTTGTGAACCTGCAGTTCCTGGCCTTAGGCACAAATGCCAACTCCTTCTCTTGAGAATTAAACTCTGATGTGCGTATTTAAAATCCCAAGCAGATGGAGGCCGGAGAGCTTGTTGGGAAGATTTGGAGGAGTCCCTTCTGCCCTGTTTGGTTCTATTTGCCAAAATAAATGACATGTATCAGAGTAGGGCATTGGTCCAAGGCCATTGAAATCATGATAGCAGTCCAAACATTGGTGGTGTTCCAGATTGGTTCTGTGAAATCATCAGAGCTAGGAAGAGGGAAATTATGTGTGAGCATCTGGCTGCTGCAGCCTACTGATGGGGACAGTCCCAGGGGCAGGCCTGGGGTGAGGGGACAGCCTCAATGACCCCCTAGGACATCTGCCACTGGCAAACAGGAAAAGAGCCACATACTGGCAGCAGGCAGTCTGGTTTGAGCCCCACACCATCCTCAGTAGCTACTGTGTTTCCGCTAGGTCTTATTTTCGGGGAAATGCCGTATGTGACCTAAACAAGTCCTTCTCCTTTTCTTGGCTTCTTTTTTTCCCCCCATGTATAAAATGGAATGGTCTCTAAGGGCCCTTCTTGCTCGAACTTTCTATGACTTCTCTGACACTGACGGGCCTGACTTCTTTTTCTGTGTAGTAGGAGAGGCCCACCCAACCTCCTGCTTATCTGTAGCCGCTGTGTTCTCACACTGACCTCTGCTGGCCATGATGAAAAGTGCCTCCGATAGCTTTCTTTGGAGGAAAACCCAAAAAATGCAGTTCATCTTTGATTAAGTAGTAAGCTTCAGTAGTACACTGAGCACTGTGACAGAAATCCTGTGCATTGGAGAAGAGGGAAAAAGATCATACAGCTATAAGCACAGAGTACACATATCTAGAGATGGCTGACAAAACAAAACAACCCACAAAAGAAATCTCTCTGGTTTTTTTGTTTGTTTTGTTTTTTTGTTTTTGCTATCTTCATTAGTTCACAGTGCTCTGTACCACTGTAGGAAAGGACCTCAGTGGGTGGGAAGGCTCCTTGTCTCATATCCTATGACTGCAGGCTCCAGAAGGGCCTAACCCCACGCTGAGGAGGTAGTTCTGAGCGGGCCTCAGAGGCCTTGACAATCCCCCCAGGCCTGGCTTCTGGCCCTTAGGCCAGTCTGAGAGGTTTCTAGCTGGAACCCAGAAGTCCACGTTCCTTCCTTCAAGGGGTGTCATTTCAAATGGCGTTTTGGAAAAAGAATAAGAATTCAATGAATCCGTGAGTTTTTTAAGAGACTTACTTTAGGCTCTCTGGCTGGAACAGAGGAGTCGGCTGTGCGACTGTGGTAGATTCAGCATGCCCACCCAGCCAAGAGAAAGAGAGCAGGCCATGGAACTCTGCCTTTTCTGGATGGAATTAGATTTCTTGTTAAGTCCAGCCGTAGAATTGTCTCACTCCTAAGTCTCCTTGCTTATTCTCGCTGCGCATGTGCTCACAAAGGCAACAGACCAGAGCTAGAGTGTGCCAACCCATATGCCCATGCCAAGCTATGCTCAGGCTCTAGTGATGTGAGCAAGGTGGGAATTGGGCCACACCACAATCTACTCTCTCAGTAGCTCTTCAATGGTTTATCGTGTTCTCCACCTCCCCTCCCTTGATGCAGGGAAGCTTTGAACAGGGCTCAGCTTTTGGGTCAAGCGTTTAGTGCCCTGACTGCATCCTCTCTGCTAGTAGTAACATGGCCTCGGTGAGCCAGTCTTGCCCCCTATCCTTCCACCAAGGAGTCCCCTCCTCCACCAACAGCTGGTTCTTATCTGTCTCCCTTGTTCCAGCCTCAGGCAGGCTGCCCTGGCCTCATGCTGACACACACATGTTCTCCTTAATGCTGGCTGATGAGTTTCCACCCTGAAACACTGTCTTCCTCCCATCCCTCTCTTGTCCCCAAACCTCTAAGAGTTCCCCATTTCCTACGACACCACGTCTTCAACTTTCCTGCCTTGCTCTGCAGTCCCACTTCATTTGGGGCCCACTCAGCCTGTCCAGTGTGGCCCATGACTCCCCCGAGCCATGGGTAGAATGTAAGCATTCCACAAACTCTCCAAGGCCAACCCTTCCTTTGTGTCCCTGCACCACTTATGCTCTGTTCCGGACTTGTATTGTTTGCTATGGCTTTGTGTACATTAGTCTTGAAAGCTAGGCCCACATTTCAGACTTCTTTGTTCATTCTCAACAGCACCCCAACGTTTTTAAAGTATTGTTCTTTTTTCATTTTAGTTGCACATACATATAGATGTAAAAATTTACAAGAGTAATAAAGAACAGAATCATTGTAAACAGAATTCCAACAACAGGAAGTAAGAGCATAAAAAGTGAAAACTCAACTTCTATCCCGTCATTCTCAGAAACAAGCTCATTAAACAGTCTGCAGCCTAGCACCCTTTGTAGGCTGCATGCGTGTTGGGTATTGGGAAAGGTTGAGTGTGGGTGGTACCTCTCAGAGAATTGCACCTCCTTGGGAAGAGCATCTTTTACTTTTCTGCAAGAGTCCTAGGTCTTCATGGGCCTGTTTGACAGTGGGAATTGTACTCCAACAGCCCTGTACAGCTGGTGGCCACTTGCATCTCCAGTACATGACTCTAGCCACTGCATAAAGCATCTGTCCTGTTTCCTACCTTTTAAAAAGTAAAACTTGAAGGTTAATATTAAAGGGCGTGTTTAATCGGCTTTTCTTAGAGTTTTTCACAGATCTGTAGGAAATTTCACAGTCGGTAAAGGGGCTGAGAGTTAGAGATTGGAAGTGTTTATGAAAATGGCTTTCTACCTGATAGGGTGTTGCATTCTCTGAGAGGTAATGAACATTAATAATGGTTTTCATTTTCCTGCCAAGAAAATTCAGTCCCTGCTGGCATTTGTTCTAAATGATAGACTAGTCCACCTGTGTTGCACCCGCTGGGGTTAATTCTCTGTCTCAGTCAGCTTCAAAATGTCAGTCTGAACTCTCAGACTTAATTGTTACAGAAGCTTTATAACCAGGGCATTCAAAATCCTCAGGCTACTCTGTCTTGCCATCATAATTGATACATAATGTATATTCCTAAGCCCCTTGGATTTTACACCTTCAACACCTGTACTGTTGGCAGGGGTAAAGGGAAAAAAAAAGAGGAGGAGTGAGCAAATAAACAATGTGTGTGTGTGTGTGTGTGTGTGTGTGTGTGTGTGTGTGTGTGTTTTCCCTGTGAACATCTGTTTCCAGTGATGGGGTCCTAAGATCTGCCAAGAAAGGTGAGGTCTGACAGGTTGGTCAACCTGTGGGTTTCTAGGTTCTCCCCTTTCTGGACCTCGAAGGCTGTGTTCTTTAGGCATAGCCATTTCTGAACTTGACTGCAAGCATGTGGTTGGCCATTTGGACGTGAGTTATAAAATGTCATGATGCTCTCCAGCGTTCTGTTCTTTCACTATTTTGACAATCTGATGGATGGACTAGAATTAATTAGGAAGAGGACAATATTATCCAGCCTGAATAACTGATCTCCTAAGAAGTACAAAGCTGAAGGATCTTGGTACATATGAATCTTATTAAATGTGCTTATAAAATATATTTTATCCAAATAAATTTAGTAGTCCCTAAAATAGCCTTTTCAGATCTGTGTCTGGAACTTTGGCATGCTTCACAGATCTCTAAGCCAAAATCATTTAGTGAAGTGATGACAGTGTGGTTTGTGCACGGGAAAATGGGAAATGTTGATGTTAAGTCCTCTGTTAACTAATTGCACTCCTCTGTCCATCTTAGGGGACACCGGGACCAATTGGAATTCAAGGTCCAACAGGTCCTCAAGGATTTACTGGCCCTAGTGGTTTATCAGGGTTGAAAGGAGTAAGGGGCTCCCCAGGTCCTCTTGGACCATACGGACCAAAAGGAGATAAGGTAAGAACACCAAAGCTCGATTTTGCTTTGACTCATAGATCACAAGTGTGAAGGTAAAGTTTCTAAATCTCAGTTTTCTTATGGAAGTAATACTAATCCTGAATACTGTGGTGCCAGGCTACATAATTTAATAAGAGACAGGCTGGGTGGCGTGCTACTAATGGATTAGCCCATTTCTGGGGAGACTTCCATGGCAAGCAAGCCATAAAGTACATGTATCGGCTACTAGTTAGAGAAGTGGGATCGCTGTGATGGGAAGTCATGTGGGTTTGAACTGGGCATGGGTCCGAAGTCCAATCAGCTGGGCAAGAGAGTTCAGAAATTCAAGCAAGGCAACTAGGTATCAAGGGCTCAGAATGCTTAGAGGCAACCTGGGCCACAAATATAGGGGGAAAGATGATCAAGAAAGGAAATTGATCATGTCATGGTGGCTGACTGACTGAATTGAGCTACTCGTTTATATTCCCTGCCGATTTTCATCACCTCCTATTCACCCCACTGGTGAGGGAAGGATTCCCACCCTGGGGTTCTGGAGATGGCCGAAGGAAGATATGACACCTGACACTGGACAGAAGAAACTGACAACAGGTTTATTAGTCACATGTACTCACAGCACAGGGGAGGAGGACCCCACACACTATGCAGGGCCACAGGGGGGTTGCACTTGGCAACAGAAGAAATCAGAAGGGGCTGTTGGAAGCAGACTTTGTAGTATCAAGAAGGTGAGTTGTCCCTTGCTCCCTGAGGGAGGATGTGATTGGCTTGTTTGAATAATTCAGTGGGCCAGCATGGAAGTAAAACCCACTACTCAGGGATAAGCATGAACTGCATTTGGCCTGTTTGATTAGAAAGGTTGCTTGCCTCGGAGACCTTATTTACAGGAACACAGTGGGGAAGGGGACTTGTGGTTAGGCCATTTGAGGCTCTCCTGGTTTTCCCAGATGTCAAGATAGCATGTATTATTGAGCCTTAATTTTAGGTCTAACGTCACATTGCCTAAGACAAGAACTGGTTTCAGAACACACATATGTCTGAGACCTGAAGTAGAGGCAAGTGATCACTTGGAACTGGAGTAGGGAGCGAGGTGGTACAATGTGGAAAGAGGGGTACAAAACACTTCTTAACAACTTAGGTCATGAATCACATGAACAAACCCACTGAATCAAATGGAGACCAACTGGATTTTCTCTTACATTTCTCTCTCTACTCCTTTTTTTTAGGGTCCCATGGGAGTTCCTGGCTTTCCTGGCATCGATGGGATTCTGGTGAGTGATTTTTCACAGAAGCGTTTTAAAATATCATCTCTAAGTTCTGCCTCATAGCTCAAGCATTTTGGCCTTTGCAACATATACTGGCTCGTGCAAGCATGTTCAAGGTCAAGTGTTGAGCTGTGCATGATGAAGTCTGAAGGGCAGTGGTCACACAGTTTCCCTGGGATTCAGTTACAAGCAGCACTAAATCAGATGGTTCGAGGGTGCAAGGTCGTATGCGAGCATAAGAAACCATCAATATTTTAGCCAAAATGAGTCGTGTCTTGTAACTTGAGGGACGGGTTCTGAAGTGTGGAGACAGTGCCACATTAGAGCACATACAATATGCATTATAAGAAAATTAAGAAGGTATATGAAATTAGATGGAAACATACTTAATGATATCTTGACACATTTCGTTCCAGTTAATTCATTCTCTTCAGCCTCATCTCATTTCAGAGTGAATTTTCCTTCAGTTTTTACAAAATGACCACTCCAAAGATCACTTGGAGGCAGCCTCATCCATTCATCCTGAGGACCTGGCTTTGCTGGAGATAAGTGGGGAGTTTGGAGCTTACAGACATCTCCTTCTCCCACTCCGTACAACCCAGTTCCTTAGCTTCTCCATTTTCACCTTGTATCCCCACTTATCCCACCACTAGAGATTCCATGGTAACATTTTGCCATCCTTAAAATACAGTATTTGGAACTTGCTACTATCAGATTTTAGTTATTTCCTTTGTCATTTCTCTATATATTTAATCTTTAGCCTGGTCTATTTGTCTATAGCAATGGTTTTCAACCTTGTTTAAGAGAAGAACCAAATCTTGTGTGGAAACCCTATACTTACTTAACAGCTTCTTGTGTGACAGTACATAATCATCTAGTGTCAGGGAAGGGGGTTCAAATCTCTTTGCACCAATCTGTAGATATTTCTTGAGCACCTGCTATGTGCTAGCACTCTCCTATGGGGGTACAGAAAAAGCATATGGCTCTGCCTTCAAAGATATAATCATCTGATCCATTTTCTCTCCAGATTTAGTATACATTTATGGATTTGGAGAACAGAAGCCTCGCTTACTTTGTGTTTGTTACATATATCAGCAAATTTACCGTCAGATTTCTGCGTTTTATTCAAGTGCAGAATCTGCAAAATGCCCAGAAATGAGCCCGTGGGGAAATAAGTAGATCGAATTGGCCGTCCTTTTTTGACGTCCCTTGGCATTGTCTCCTGGCTGTGTCCCTATGGGAGCCAGTGGGTAAGGGAAACTAGCAAATGGGAGGCTGCCTCTTCCATTCATCCTGTGGAGCTGGCTTCACTGGAGATGAGAGGGAAGGGGGATTTAGAGCTGGCAGGGGTACTATGCCCTTCTTCCTGTAGTGTCTTTTTAATGGGGGTTGGAAGGAAGTGAATCCTCTAATGCAGAGGCTGATTCCAATTCTGAGCTAGAACCTGCCCCCGAATCCAGCTGGACACTTCTGCTTCCAACTTGTAAGTTAGAGAGCACTAGTGCTCGTGGGAATTTATCACTTGTCTTTGGGGCTTCATTGCTTGGGAGAATGAGTTGCAGGTATCCAGATTCCTCCAAATAAGTGTGCTGCTCCCAAAAGTCCCCACGCCCTTGGCCCTTTACCTGGCCCTTCTTTTGACCAAAGGTTGTATATGTTTTCTTTTGACTTTCGATTGCTTTAACTTCGAGCTCCAAGCCTCATTGACTCCATGAATTTTTTTCTTCCTTGTTCCTCCTCTCTCTTCCAGCTATTTATGATGTAGGCGTCCTTGATGTCTGTCCTACATGTTCTAGCTCCTTACCACATATGGTCCATGGCATTTATTGATTGTCTTGTATGGGTAATCTTATCTAGCTCCTTGAAAACACAATGTATGTCTTCTGCTCCTCTTAGAGGCCTCAGAGACCCCTGGGCTGAATTTGGCATATAGTAAGAACTCTAAAAATATTTGGGGGACTGACTTCAATCTCTGGTGCCTATAACATCAACAGTTCTCAGACTGGCAGGACTCCCTCAGACAGAGGAAAACACAGACACCCTTGGCCCAGTCAGACTAATTATGTTGCTCAACTTTCAGCGGCATTTATTTAGCAGTTTGGCTGAAACCAACAGCTTCCCCAACACATATTAACAAACTGGATCACTGCACAGATCTGGTTTCCCTCTTAATATTGGCTCATCGCTAACATATGTGTCACTGGTTTTGGTCCCAAAACTCCATTTTTGCTGTCCTGTAGACAATTTCAACATGAATGAGCAAGAAGTCATTTTGTGATCATTGAAGTCTGTGCACTAAGGGGCACAACGACCAGTGGAGAGAGTGAACAAACAAGCATTCATCAAGATATTCAGCATTAAAACAATGTATGCTAGGGGTGATAGGGCTGTGGCTTTTAATGATATCACAGCTGTGATTTGGGGCTGGGCATCTACAAGAAATGTATGTTTATCGAATGTTTTCAGTTCAAATAAGTTGAGAGCAGAAGTATTCGAGTTGTCCTTTACAATTTATGTTTAGCTTTACCCGTGGAGTTGATCTCAAACACTTTCCTGCTTAGAGACACGTAAATGAACACACCAGATTTATATCTTCAAAGTGAAGCTATACCACTCTCCAATGGACACTTTTTCTTTAAAATATGGGTTCTGAAGAATATTGCTTTTCTGGAGCAGAGCAGATCCCCATATTCTATGTGTTCAGTCCCTTGTGGTTATATAGAAGCATGGTTTTCTCCCTCAAAAAGCTTTCTCTTGGAAAGCTGGCACACACATATGTAAAATTAGCTACAACCAGAAATGACAATGTGCCAGAAATTCCATGGTACTGAGAGCTCAGCCCGGTGGCTTATTCTTGCTGACTTGCTTGAGAGAAGAAGAATTACCATTTATTGAATTCCTATGGAGTAAAATTGGTCTCAATTAATTTTAACCACAAATTTTTGTTTTCACTTTAATGGTAACAACAACCTTATGAGGTAGTATTATTCATCTCCATTTTACATATAAGGAAAACTGAGGCTACATCTGGGGGGTGGCAAAGCTGGAATTGGAACACAAGTCTGACTAGCTCAAAACATGCTTTATCCATCATCCTGTGGTGTCAGCTGGACAGGAAAGGGCTGACAGATCTTGGTCACAGGTTATAGGTTAATTCAGCTAAGGTAGGAAAGAGTGAACAGATTCCCCTGGAATCTTGCAGATAGGAGATAGCGAGTTCAGGCAACAAAAATACAGAAGGATCAGAGCCCACGGAAAAAAAAATGTGGGTAGCAATGGGTGGCCCATGCTGGGAACGAACTGGCAATCTTGGTGTTATCAGCAACATGCTCTAACCAACTGAGCTAACTGGCCACTCCAGGCAAAGGTCTTGATGTCAAACAGAACCAAGGCCCCAGGAGTAAAGAAGATCCCTAGTACTGAGCCAGCCTGTTGTTTTCCCTTAACTAACCTCTGTTACCCAACTGAGAGATAAACTCTAGCGAGCTTAGCGGGGACATTTTAAAGTGATGATGAGTGTCCCAGGAAGAAAGAGAGTATACTTACAGAGGTTAACTAAAGAGTGGAGTGAAGAGTATATTTAAAGGATGTGGGCAGGATTGAGGGAAACAACGGATGGTAAAGCAACTAACACAAATCTATTACCACCCCTACACCCAAAGGGAAAATAAGGAATGGTAATACTGGAACCTGTAAGACCTAGAGCCACGGAATAACAGTTGCCCGACAGGAGCTAAGACTGTAGAGAAATGTGGCCATTGCCAGAGATACAGCCAGGGAAGGAGGGCATGAGCGAAATAAATAACCTCTGCTCTTTCTCCTCCTGCTCTTCAATCTCTTGCCTGTGTCTACCAGTGGCCAAATACGACTAGGAGACAGAAGGAAAGGGAGCCTAGGCAGTACTGTCCACACAAGTCTGCCTCCCAAGGCATAGATCTGGGGAATGTAAAATGTAGGTCTTCAGGGCAAACAAGAATAGCCATCTCATTTGGTAATAAAATGGTTGATGACTCTAATAAACTGTCTCGGTTTCCCCAGTGCAACTGAAAACCATCACCCGAGTCTGGAGAGGCACAGATTACAGCATGTTTATTGCAAAGATAAGTTTATTGACCACTCATCTGGACTTAGCATTCCATGAGTCCAGCAGTGTAGATTCACACTTTTGCATTAACAGACTATCTCTTACAACTATAATAACAATGAAAATGGAAACAGAATTCTATGGAGCACTTTCTCAATAAGAATTTGATAAAAATTTGTTTCCTCTAATAGTTTGAAAAGTTGATTTTTGAACACATGACATATTTCCCTCAAATCGTTAAATATATATACTTGGCTTTTAAAAGTATGTGTGAGAGGGTGGGAGTCTACCTTTTATTGACCCATCTAGGTATCTGGTCTTTCAGGTCATCTCTTTATACTCAACTCACAACCTCCTTTTGACAGACTAAAAAAGAGTTATTCCCTACAAAAAGGTAGGCTCTATGCACCAAGGAAGCCCAACTCTGGAACATTGAATTAAGACCAACTGTATGTGACTAGTTACTAATAACCCAGCAAAACAACCACCTCTGTAGTGAGTATGGAGAAGAGAAGATACAGTTCCCTAACTAAAGCAATAGCCTGACATGTGATAATGACAAAAGAAGATTGAAAGTGTAGTTCTTCTAGGACCTGCATATTTTTGACCAAGCCACTTTTGGGAGAGATGGTGCTATAGAAACTGCTTCTGTTCTGTTGACCAAAATCCAGCATCATTTCCCATGCAAGCAAATCTTCCAATACAGAAAGCCATGCCAGGATGCCCAGGTTCCAGTCTGTTCTGAGGAATCCCAAGGCCTGGCATGATTCCATTTTAGTAGAAGCTCAGCCACCAGACAGCTAAGTCCCATCTTAGTAAGTCTCTGTACCCAGGGAAGGTGAAGTCAGAACACCCTGTGTATCCCATCTCTTTATGCTTGATCCTTTTGGTTTCAGCTTGGATCCTGTTAAAGCATTGATCTTCTTGGGAGGAGTAACACTGACTTGTAATCAGCCACATACACCTGAGTATAAAGGAAAGCTATGTGAGCATCGGTGATGGGGCTAAGGGAATGGACAAGGAGCCAGAGTTTGGCAGCATGCTTGGTTTCTCTCACTGTGGAGCGTATTGGAGTAGCTTAGAGTCCTATGCCTGACTTGATCCCTTCTTTTCTCTTTGAACAGGGCCACCCTGGACAGCCAGGACCCAGAGGCCCGCCTGGCCTGGATGGCTGTAATGGAACTCAAGGAGCAGTTGGATTTCCAGGCCGCGATGGCTATCCTGGGCTTCTTGGACCACCTGTACGCTGCCAGATCTTTGTACATTATTTCACATGGCTTTGCTTCCCTCCAAGTATACCCTTTTTTTGCTCTCTGGAGAGCTCATCAAGTGTCTTTGGGGCAACCATTGTAGCCCCTTGTTTAATTGAGGATTCTATGCTGGCAGCACCACATTAAAAGTCGAAAGAAGAGTACCAGTTGCAGGAGGGTATATACACGTTACACTACCTAGGGTCATTATTTTTTTTTAATGATACTTTTAGAGATTGTTAAAAGAGTATAGAAAATTTCAGAGCAAAGTACATGTTTGCGCTACTTCACATGTTCCCACATTACACGATATTGGGAAATGCAGTACTTGGAAAGCTTACACAGGATCATGGAAGCACTGACAATGGCTCAAATGGCTGGGCAAGCTTGGTATATACCAGCGATTTTTAACCAGGGATGATGTTGTCCCCCCAGAGGACATTTTATAGTTATTATTGATATTTTTGGTTGTCACAACTGGGGGTATGCTACTGGCACAGTGCAGCCCCACCCCAACATCAGGGAATAATCTGTCCCAAAGTGTCAATAGTGAGAAATAATTGAGAAATCCTACTCTACAATGAAATAGTTTGTCCTCTTCCCCAACTCACCCCCTACATCATAACCCTTGTTTGAAGGATTGATAAAGCATTTATTGGATCCTGGTATCACCACTTTTATTTAATTCTGTTCATCCGTATGGGGCTCAAATATTTCTAATAGATACCATGCCCTTGCAAGGTTGTTTTTACAAATTCCTGGAAAGAGAAAAATAACAAATTTCAAGCCCATTCTTAATGTCACTTGAAATAACCTAAGCAAATAAGGGTACTGATGTGATGTATTTAGCTCAAAATCACACTATTAGACAAATCCTGAGCTGCATGAATTAATTGGCATTTTACTGAATGAGCAGCACTGTTGTCTTGAGTGACTAAGTTGTTGGTGTGAGTAGATGTATCAGAAAGTGAGACATACATACATGTCATAAAGGACTTTGACATCTATGGACCAAACCAATATATAGTGGGGGTGGAGGGGAGGATATATTACCAACATAGGATGAGCTGTTTGAGTCACAAAGGCCTTCAAACACTGCCATGGCAACAGGACAGAAGAGCAAATCAAATCTGTGTTAATAGATATCCAGACTTGTCTGGTCAAGATGGCAAAGTAGATAAACACTGTACTTATCTCCTCTCACGATCATATAAAAAATAGACATAAACTACAGAACAGCTATAATTGAGAATCACCTGAAGTCTAGAAGGACAGAAATCCTACTAAGGACATACAGAAGAAGCTACCTCGAGACTGGTGGGGGGACAGAGATGCAGAATGGGCTGGTCCCACATCTGCATGTAGCAGTTAAAAATTGGGAGGTGGTCCCCCCAACCCAATTGGGTGGTGGTCCCCCCGAGGAGTGAAGGATCCCAGCCCTGCACCAAGCTTCCCAACTCACGGTTTCAGTGCCAGGAAGAGAAGTCCCCACAACTTCTGGCTGTGAAAACCAGCATAGATGGTGGCTGAGTGAGGCAGAGGATGGCTGTAATCCCAGGTGTCCCTTTTAAAGGGCCCATGCACAGACTTACTCTCTAACAGACTCACTCACTCTGAGTTCCACTGCTGGATAAGCAGCTTGAAAGGAACCAGGGACATATGGAGAGGAACTGAACTATGTGGCTTCAGGGCAAGGGCTTGAGGGGCAACTTTCTCCTAGACAGAAGTGCTAGCAGAAGCCATTATTTGGTTGTTGAGCTGTCCCCTCTCCCAGGATGCAGTTGCAGGTGGCTGCCATGTCTGAGTCTCCATCAACAGGGTTAACACTGTTTGCCCCACTCTGGTGATTCCCTGAGACCCTGTCGCATTTAACTTGGATACCCACCCAAGCCACTTCCAGTGGCTTTTCCATACAAACAGCCTGTCTTCTCTCATGTTGCAGCCTTTCCTAAAGTCTCTCAAAGGTTCACAAAACCCAAACAAGCAACATCTGACCTCGGTGTGCCCTGTACATCTTGCTGAGTAGCCCCAAGTCTGGCACTAGTAGCAGCCACCTTCAGTTCTCAACTTGGCCTCTCAAGGCACCTCCAAGCCCAGCATGGGTGGTTGCCATCTGCAAATTGCTTTGTGGCTCATGCCAGGTGGCCCTGAGCAGGGCATAGGCTGTGGATGAACTTGACCTGCCAAGGGGCCCTTCCCAGGAGGCCCTGGGGATGGCATGCCCAGTGGCCAGCTTCAGGCTGAGTTGGAGCACCACCCAGCTGCCTCTGTGGATGACACACACAAAGGATAGACTGGGCAGGCAGCAGAGTCCTGCTAAAGTGAATCCTGCTCTGTAGGGTCAGCCTCTGCACAACAGCTCCTCCACTGTAGTCGCAGCCAGTCCTCAGAACCAATTAGCCTGAGGGTTAATCCCTCCTATTGATGTGCAAAGAGCAACCAAGGCTCAATAACAAGAGGAGGGTGCACACAACACACACAAAGAACACACCTGGAACACCTGGCTCAGAGAGACTGAGCCACTGGACCCCACAGGATACCTGGTACATAATAAGGCCAGGCTACTAAGACTGAGAGGCATAGCAGCCCTACATAATAGACAGAAACAAACACAGGGAGGCAGCCAAAATAGAGAGACAAAGAAATATGTCCCAAATGAAAGAACAAAACAAAGCTCCAGGAAAAAAAAAAGAAAGAAAGAAAGAAAGAAAGAAAGAAAGAAAGAAAGAAAGAAAGAAAGAAAGAAAGAAAACAAAGTGGAGACAAGCAATCTACTAGATGCAGAGTTCAAAACACTGTTTATAAGGATGCTCAACGATCTCAGGAAGAACTTCAACAAAGAGATATAAAACATAAAAATGAGATAGAAAGCATAAAAAAGAACCAGTCACAAATGAAGAATGCAATAACAAATAAATAATACATTAGAGGGAAATAAACTGTAGATTAGATGAAGCAGAGGTTCAAATCAGTGACTTAGAAGTTAAGGTAGCAGAAAACACCCAATCAACAGCAAAAAGAAAAAGAATCCCCCAAAAAAACAAAGACTGTTTAAGGGGCCTCTGGGACAACATCAAGCACCCAATATTCCATCATAGGGGTACCAGAAGGAGAAGAGATAAACCAAGGAATTGAAAACCTATTTGAAGAAATAATGATGGAAAATTTCCCTAACCTGGTGAAGGAAATAGACATGCAAGCCCGGGAAGTGCAGAATCCCAAACAAGATGAAAGCAAAAAGGCCCATACCATGACACATCTTAATTAAAATGGCAAAGGTTAAAGACAAAGAAGGAATCTTAAATGCAGCAAGAAAAAGCAAGTATCTACAAGGGAGCTCCCATAAGACGATCAGCTAATTTCTCAACAGAAACTTTGCAGGCCAGAAGGGATTGGCATGAAATATTCAAAGTAATGAAAAGTAAGGACCTACAACTAATATTACTCCATTCAGCAAAGCTATCATTTAGAATCAAAAGACAGATAAAGAGCTTCCCAGACAAGAAAAAAACTAAAGGAGTTCATCAACACCAAACCAGTATTACAAGGAATGTTAAAGGGACAAGAAGAAGAAGGAGAAGGAGAAGAGATAAAAAAAAAATATGAATAATAAAATGTCAATAACTACATATCTGTCAACAATACTTTACTTTAAATGTAAATGGATTAAATGCTCCATCAAAAGACACAAGGTGGCTGAATGGATAAGAAAACATATGCTGCCTACAAGAGACTCACTTCAGATCAAAAGACACACACAGACTGAAAGGAAAGGGATGGAAACAGATATTTCATGAAAATGGAAACAAACAATGACAAAAAGTCTGGTGTAGCAATACTTATTCCAGACAAAACAGACTGGAAAACAAAGGCTGGGTAGATGGGTGGCTCAGTTGTTAGAGCTTGAGTTCTGAGCAACAGGGCTGCCAGTTCTATTCCCACATGGGCCAACAAGCTGCGCCCTCTGCTGCGGGCTCTCAACCACAAGGTTGCTGGTTGGACTCCCGCAAGGGATTGTGGGCTGCGCCCCCTGCAACTAACAATGGGGACTGGACCTGGAGCTGAGCTGCGCTCTCCACAACTAAAACTGAAAGGACAACAACTTGACATGGAGGGAGCTAATGAGTCCTGGGAAAAACACACTACTGTTCCCCAATTAAAAAAAAAAAAAGTCCTGGAAATACACACTATTCCCCAATAAAGTCCTGTTAAAAACAAAACAAAACAAAGGCTATAAAAAGAGACGAAGGACTCAGTAATCCCACTTCTGGATAGTTATCTGAAAAAACCCAAAACACCACTTCGAAGGGACATATGCATCCATATGTTCATTGTAGTATTATGTACAGTAGCGAAGATATGGAGGTAACCTGGATGTCCATCAATGGATGAAATGATAAAGAAGGCATGGTACATATATACAATGTCATATTACTTAGCCATAAAAAAGAATGCAATTTTACCATTTGCAACAACGTGGACGGACCTAGAGGATATTGTGCTGAGTGGAGTATGTGAGACAGAAAAAGACAAATGCCGTATGATTTCACTTATGCATGGAATCTAAAGAACAAAATAAAACAGAACAAACTCATAGATACAGAGAACACTTTGATGGTTTCCAACTGGGAGGGGGGTTGGGTGGGGTGGGTAAAAAAGAGGAAGGGATTAAGAAGTACAAATTGGTAGTGACAATATAGTCATGGGGTTGTAAAGTATAGCATGAGGAATACAGTCAATAATACTGTAATAACGATGTATGATGTCAGATAGGTACGAGATTTATTGGAGTGATCACTTTGTAAGTTATATAAATGTCTAATCACTATGTTGTACACCTGAAACTAATATAATATTGTATGTCAACTATAATTGGGGAAAAAAGATATATAACTATATATATATATATTTTTTTAAAAAAGATATATTATATATATATATATATATATATATATATATATATATATATATAAAAGAAAAAAACATAAATATCTAGGAGACTAAGGAAATGCTGCCCCTGACAGGGAGAGAAGAATTTTGAAGTAATAAACATCTTTACTAATCCTGCTGAATCCTGAATAGATATTCTTTGACCCTTCTTTGATGATAGTAGTGACCACAAGAATACGGGGAAACAGGAAATGTTAGGAAAGGAACCGGTTTGTGCTTCTGGGACTGCATTGTTCTTTTATTGTTATATATCTATGATTTTTGAGGTCAAAGAAGTCATCATTCAACCAATGCTTTAGTCTCCAAAGCATAACCCTGTTTCCAATACTAATCCTGACTTCCCCTTCAGTATAGGAACATTGATTTTCCCCAGGAGGACAAAATCTAGCAGACAGGAGCCAGCATCTGCCACTGAGACAGTAAAAGTCTGATCAATAGATGGGTTGGGTGTACTTTGAGCTGTTTTCTGTGTTAGTGAGACACACTGGGCTCTTAGACAGGTGTCGAAGCTAAAGTTGTGTGGTAGCAGCACAGGAAGGAGGTGGTTTGGTAGATATCTCTTAGACCAGGGGTCAGTAAACTGACTTGGGGCTTGTTTTTACATTTTTAAAAGATTGTGAGGAAGAAGAGAAGATTATGGGACAGAGCCCAGATATGGCCCACAAAACGTAAATCATTTACTATCTGGCTCTTTACAGAAAAAGTTCACTGCCTCTAAATAGGAGCAGGCATACAGTTTTGAGACACAGCACCCATTCAGGGGAGGTACTTTGCCCCTTAGCACAGCCAATTCTGCCATAGAATAAGCCACATAATTTCAGCCACTTGCTGTTCCAACCTCTGTCTGATCAGATCATACTATTAACAAAACTGTGTGTGTATCTCTGTGTGTGTGTGTGTGTGTGTGTGCATTTATTCACAAGTTTTTTTCTTATTTTACTCAGGGGCTTCCTGGTCAGAAAGGATCTAAAGGTGAACCTGTCCTTGCCCAACATAGTTTCAAAGGAATGAAGGTAAGAGCCTCTAAGGCAGACAGCTGAGTAGGCTATAAGCTGAGCTCCCTTGTACTGGGCCCCACCTCCAATAAAAACATTTCCAGAAGTAGCATCTGCATCTGTATCTAAGGAGCAGAACAATTTGGATTTAAAAAAGGATCCTGAGCTCTTTGTGGTGGAAACATTGACAGAAATGTTTGCAACCATACTGTCAAAGAGATTTGCTTTGTAGGACCTAGACAAAAAATAGGAGACAGATCAGCAAACAAATAGTTTTCATGAGTATCATTTTCTTTGACAAGCCAAGACATTTCCTGGAGGCAGACACCTTTTGTCTGCTCAAGAATCCGTGATGTCTGCATACTTTGGTTTGAAGCCATGTGTATCTCTGCCCATCTCAGCATGGCCACCGGCCCAGGATCCTGGCCCTGCTTTTCTCTGTCCCTGCACACCAGCCCATCACCCTTCACTGGGCCCCTGGCTGTCTGCAAAAATTGGCCATCAACTCTGCAGCTGGTGGGAAACTTTCATCTCTTCCTAGAATTGACAAGAATTTTCTTTATTCTTGTGACTATACTCTTGGTGTATGGTGCCTGGTATCCTGTGGACCCTTAGTAAACTCTAGTGCCAAATGATTGACCCTATTTCCCTTACAGAGTGGGAAGGGAGCCCGTCATTTCCCTGGTAACAAATGGGAATCTATGTGCTCAACATGAGGGGAAGATGCACCCAAGCTTGCTCAGCTGAGAATGGCATCTTTCTGTCTTCCACTCATTCACAGAGCCTGGAACATTGGAAATAACTTTGGAAGGGAGTAATGGGGGTGGATGGGTGAAAACTGGAGAAGGTATGGGGTTTGAGCTCTTGGCTATAGATGTCGTAGCAGAAGATAGAATGTTAGACTTGGAAAGGACCACATGATTGTTGGATTCATGTTGCTCATTTTATAGAAAACAAAACTAAGGTATACTGAGGCTATGTGACTTGCTCAGTCACACAGCCAGTTTACCAAAGAGCTAAAACCCAGACAGTGCTCTTCCCATTTTGCAGAAACCTGATTTTTGACCATAAGCCAAGTAGGGTAACACTAGCAGGTGTCAAAATATGGCCATTGTCATAGCAAACTTTTATTAAATGGTTTGGCCAAACAACAAAGAGACCCTGGACTCAGTGGAACACAGTAATTTCCACAAGATGGCTATATTACAGATTCATACAGTGACTTAAGATGCTGCAAAGTAATTAAAACGTAATCAAAGACTGTATGCTCTGTTGATTCTCCCTTGAAATATCTGATTTGCATTGTATACATATGGGCACAGATTCTCTGGGGATGAGGGTACATGGGAAGGTAGTTTTGCTTCCCTCCTAAAAAAGCAGGAAAATCACCAGCCCACAGAAGCACTTTCTAATTGGTAAGTTCCTAGCAAAGGTGAAAATTAATTAATCCAAGTAAAATATGAAGTCCTGTTCAACCAAGGCTATAATACTTGTCTCCTAGAGTGCAGATTTATCTTAGGAAAAAAAGTAAATGGCTGAATACGTCCAATTCATACATTATTTAAAACACAAGACCTTAAGAGAAGAGTCCTAAGCTTCCGCAATGCATTTTTATGCCCATGCATCTTAGGTCAGTTATCTATGAAATACCACAGGCTTGATATATTAATCTCTTCAGTGTCCTGCCTTTGTTTCTCAGGGGGATCCTGGGCTGCCTGGACTGCACGGAATCACTGTAAGTTTTTATTTATGTATTGAGTTCTCAATGTTCAGTCAACAGTTACTGATGGTCCCTTTTCATTCTTCTCTATGGTTGTCACGCGGAGTGTCCGGCGGGGTCTCTGGTCCCGCTCCCCACACAAGAACGCAGGATATGGCTAGGCCAAAAAGGAACACCCACGGAGCCATAGGTAGGGAAGTCATACCACTATGGTCTCACTGGGTTTACACGACGTGCGACCTGCTGTCCGCTTTGCTGCCAACCGACCGACTCTCCTCCACTCTCCTTCAGTCTCCTCCTCTCTCCTCAACTTCCCTCCATAGCTGCAGCAGTTATATTAGTGGCCAATGGCTCAATGGCTACAGCTGACGGCCAACCAGCCACAGCTGATGGCCATTTACTACCTGAGCCAGCACCTTTCCACATGAGGCCGAGAGCCTGGAAACTGCACTCTGGGGCTCTGTCCCCACACTCCACCCCTACAGGTTCTCGCCTCATAATCTACGCGACAAGAGTCTTCCGCGAGGGTCCCTGTGCCATATTAGCCTATTGACACCTACGGACGAAAAGAAATGGTAGTCTTAGGAACCAACAGTGGCAAATCCCTTCCATCTGGGAGGATACACGCCAGCTTTTTGTCCTGGGAAAGGAGGGTTGCTGCCACTGGCACCTTCCCCGGTTTGTGGTACCAAACCTTTATGGCAGTGCTTGGAGTCCCTTGCATAGTTTCAACATGTAACAGAACAGGGGACCCCATAATAGGCCATAGTGAGAGCACATAGTCTCCCCGCAAAATCATCCCAGTATCGGGACCTTTGTATACTACAGTCACTTGTGGTGGCCACTCAGCCACCACCCCTGGCGTCACTTGCAAATCATGAGTCAAACCGGCCCCCCATGGGGCTATCAGGCCCAACCATCGACAGTGGGGGCTTTTGACCTGCCAGGGCCAAGTCCATTGCTGCCGTTCCCCTGCTTTCAAGCATGTGGGTGCTGGCAGCAAAATGTTTCCATTCCTGCCGTAGCCTGGCTTTAACAGAGTCTCACTGGTGGTAACTTGTAATTGAATGGGAGCGGCCGTTCGATGTAGCAGAGCTTCCACTGGTGCGGGCCCTCCCTTCCGTGGTCTCTCATTCAGGACTCTCAGGACATCCCATAAACGCGAGGCCCAGTCACGCATTGTGGGAGGGTGTTTTGACACCCGGAGACCTTGCTTCAAAAGGCCGTTATAGCATTCAATCATGCCAGCTGCTTGTGGGTTATACGGAGCATGAAACAACCATTGCACGTCCATCCTGGCAGCCCAGCGCTGCACTTCTTGCCCCGTAAAATGGGTACCCCTGTCACTTTCAATGACTTGGGGGCGCCCATAGAGGGCGCACAGCCATGTAAGAGCGACCACTGTATGCCGCTGATCCGCAGCTGGACACGGCCAAGCAAACATCAATCCCGTAGCAGTGTCCACTGCTGTAAATGCGTATATCGCATTGCGGGCCTTAGGCAGGGGTCCAATGTAATCCACTTGCCAGCGAGTGAGGGGCACCCTCCCTCGCGTAATCTGCTGTGTCTCCCAGGGGAGCCTCCGCCTTTGGGGGTTGTCCTGGGCACAGACGGCACAGTCATAACAGGCATCTGCTATCTCCTGCCATTTCAAAGGCAGACCCCAGCGTCTGCTCACCTGCCACATGGTTCGGCTTCCGGCGTGCTGCAATTTCCTATGCAGCCAATGGGCTACATCAGTGGCAGGAGCCCGTTCTAACCATCGGACCCGTGCTAGGGCATCTGCTTCATCATTACCTGGGGACACTAAGGGGGAGTGACCTGTGACATGCATTAGGGTCACCTCTTTTCTCTGCCCTAGGTCCCAAAGGTCCTGCCACATGGCTTGACCCCACAGTGGACGGTGTCCTACCAACCAGTTTTGGTGCTTCCACGTAGGGAGCCACAGCGTTAGGCCCCGGAATACCGCCCAGCTGTCAGTACAAATAACTAGGGGCCCGGGCTCGTGGCTGATTACCATCCACACAGCCCGTAGCTCAGCCCACTGGCTACTCTGGCCCACCCCAGTATCAAACCAAATGGTGTCTGTTTTGGGCTGCACACCAATAGCCGTCCAAACAGCTGCAGCCCCTCGGCTAGAACCATCAGTAAACCAGGCATCCTCAGGTACTGGGGACTGTCCTTCTTTATAGGGCGAGGGCTCCAAGTCCTCCCCTCTAGGCAGAGCGCTTGGCTCAGCCTGGGCTACAAGCTCCACAGGCCCCAGGACCTGTTGTAGCTCTGTCCTCAAAGGGCTTGAACTAAGGGTGCTATGTTGCTCCAAGTAGGCACCCCACTTGGCGAGGGTGGTGGTCTGTGCCACCCCTGTTTTGGGTCCCTGGGTCCACGTACGGACCCACCCCTGGACAGGATAGGTTGTTCGAACCAACACCCGTGCCGTTCCTGTGATGGCTTCTGTGGCCACTAGGGCTGCGTACACAGCAGCCAGCTGTTTCTCTATTAGTGAGTAGTGGACCTCTGCTCCTTTCCATAATTGGGACCAAAATCCCACTGGCAACCGGAGACGCTCCTGCCGTTGCCAGAGGCCCTATCCGTATCCCTCTTGGGTTACGTGAACATCAAGTTCAAATGGGCGGCCGGGGTCCACTACTTGCAGAGCCTGTGCCTGCTGCACTGCCCGTTTTGTGGCAACGAAGGCTTGCTCTACAGCCTCTGTCCAATCCCATGAGGCCCCCTTTTTTATCATATTGTACAAGGGCCTTGCCATTTGTGCTAAATGGGGTACAAACGCCCGCCAATATCCTAGCAGACCCAAATATGTCTGCAATTGGGAGACCTTGGTCGGCCGGGGGAAGGCTTGTATCTTATCAATGATTGCCTCAGGTATAACCTTTGTCTTACCCGACCACACAACACCCAAAAACTTGACGGATAAGCCAGGGCCTTGGACCTTTTCCTCATTCACCGCCCAGCCGCGTGACTTCAGGTGGCGGAGAAGAGAGGGAGCTGCTTGCTCTAAATCAGAAAGAGAATCTGATGTTAACAGAATATCATCGACATAATGAAACAAGGCCACAGAGGATGGGCGATCCCACTGTGCCAAATCCTGGGCCACGAGCCCATGGCAGATAGTGGGGCTGTGCAAGTATCCTTGCGGAAGGACTTGAAAAGTCCACTGCCGCCCATCCCAAGTAAAAGCAAACTGCTCTTGACACTCGGGTGCAATGTCAATGGAGAAAAAAGCATTGGCCAAGTCCACTACATAGTGATATGTCCCCAGGCGGACAGTCAGACGATCCATTAAATCATGTATTGAAGGCACTGCAGCGTGCAAGGGTGGTGTCACCTTATTTAACTCCCTATAGTCCACAGTCATTCGCCAGGTCCCATCTGGCTTCTTGACAGGCCATACTGGGGAGTTAAAGGGACTGTGCGTTGGCCTCACAATATGTGCCTTCTCCAGTTCCAATATTGTACGACCAATCTCCTCCTGCCCTCCTGGAAGGCGGTACTGTCGCACTGTAACCACGCACCGGGGCTGTGGCAACACTTGAGGAGGGTGGTGAGCATGCCCGCGTGTCACCGCTTTCACCACCCGGATCCGGAGACGGAACTCTCCTACCGTCGTCTGTAAGCTGAGGCCATGTAGCACGTCCACCCCTAGAATATACTCCGGAACAGGGGAGACATAAACCTTGTAGGTACGAGGGGGAAGCCTTCCTATACCCAGTGGTAAGGAAACAGCTTTCACAGTCACAGTCTTTCCCCCATAGCCATCAATGCAGATTGCTGGTCCGGGGAACAGTTCTGGGTTCCCATAAACAAGACTGCAGTCTGCACCAGTGTCAACTAGGGCCAAAACCCTCTGCACATTAGAAGGGGACCAATGTATGGATAGTTCCACATGGGGCTTCCGGTCCCTGCTCGTCCCCTCTGACCGGGTACCTTGGCCCCACCTCTAATCAAGCTGAAAGGAGTTGTCCTCAAGCGGCTGCATGAAGTCCTGGAGGGACACGGGTCGCGCTTGCCCAGATGTCTCCTTTATGCTTCTCCGGAATTGTTGTTCCGGACGCAACTGTTTCCAAAGTTCCAGCAGGAGTGCATTGGGTTTTCCGTCTATTTTCTCCCGATCGACCCCTGCTGCCACAAGATTACGCCACATCTGTGCGCGTGTTACTCTCTGAGGTCCGCGACCTCGCCCCTTTACGTTTGGTTTGGGCTTCCAGGTCTCAACTGTGCGAACCTCCTGTCTTAATCTCCTTCGCCTCCGGCTTTCAACATTTCCTAGGGTGGCCATGGCAGTTGTAACTTCATGGATCTGTCGCCCTACATAAGGTGTAAGAATAGCAACCAAGGACCCAAAAGCACTCGCAGGTGCAGTATCCAAAACCAGATCTCTCATGCTGGCTGTAAAAAGCTCGTCATCCGGCCCCTGCATGTTAAGGTTAAAAATAGCATGTCTCATACCCATTTCACGGATGATTTGCGTAAGTTCCGTATATGACTGCCATTGACTCACAGTGTCTGGCAGCTCGCCAGCCTGTCCCCATACTGTGCGTACCGCAGCAGTGAGCCACTCCATTAGAGAATGGTTGCCCTGGTCGTGGGCGAACCTATGGCAGTTCTGTAACCTTTGTCGCAGGGACGGATGCAGTGTCACAAAGGCTAGCTTTTCCATCTCGCCCGGGGAGCAGAGAATGCTGTCTGCCCCCTCATCCCATAAACGTAATAGCCAAGCTGAGACTGGCTCTCCAGGGCGCTGTCGGTACCGCCTCCCCAGCTCCTGCAACTCAGTGGGAGTGTAAGGGGTGCAGGTTGTGAACTCAGTCACAGCTGGGTTGCCTGCAGCAACACCCCCGGGGCCCAAAGGTTGCTCACGTTTTACTCTTTGCTTCAAGATTGGCCGGGCTTGGGGGTTGGGAGCTACATTGTCTCCACTGGCTTCCTCTGCCTCTGCCTCAGAGTCTACACTGTGGGACCCCCCTTCTAACAGGCAGACCCGGGCTTCCAGCGCTTCCAACCGGGACACCTGGTCCGGCACCTGGGCCATTTCATTAAGCGCATTTTCCGTATTGAGACTCAAGGCCCTGAGGAACAGCCAGCCCACACGGCCGGCTGTAGCCTTCTCCTCCTCCGGCAACCGCTCAGCCAGAGCCTGCAGGGCCCTCTCCACGCTGGCCGGAGAGCCATCCATGTCCTCCCACCTCTCCTTGGGGGTCCAACTCCTGAGAACAGTGGCCACCGGACACCACACACTGTGTGGGGGCCACCTGTCCTCCTGCCCAGAGTCAGACTCCATTCCTACCTGGTCGGAATCTTGCTCACCGTGACAGGTGTCTGAGTGGGTGGAGGCCTCCTTATAAGATGTCTACAACCATCGGATCCTAAGGCCGCAGCAGATCATCAAAATTAAGGCAACGCCTTCCATGGCCAAGAAGGTGGTGTGCCAGCTGGAGGCTTGAGTCTCCCAGGTGGACCGCGCCTCCCGTTCCCGGTGTCGCTCCTCACGGGACTCCTGAAGCTGGGCTCTCACACGCACAAACCGCTCCACCATGCTTTGGTAGGTTTTGGCCTGCACCACACGCTGCTTACGAAACTGAGCTTTTATACGTGTAAACTGCTCCAGTACATTCCGGAGAGTTTCGGCCGACACCATACCCTGCTCACTGCGCCATTTGTCATGCGGGGTGTCGTGCGGGGCGGCCTGCGGGGTGTCAGGCGGGGTATCCTGCCGACTACGCCAAGTGTCACACGGGGTGTCCAGCGGGGTCTCTGGTCCCGCTCCCCACACAAGAACGCAGGACATGGCTAGGCCAAAAAGGAACACCCACAGAGCCATAGGTAGGGAAGTCATACCACTATGGTCTCGCTGGGTTTACACGACGTGCGACCTGCTGTCCGCTTTGCTGCCAACCGACCGACTCTCCTTCACTCTCCTTCAGTCTCCTCCTCTCTCCTCCTCTCTCCTCCTCTCTCCTCAACTTCCCTCCATAGCTGCAGCAGTTATATTAGTGGCCAATGGCTCAATGGCTACAGCTGACGGCCAACCAGCCACAGCTGATGGCCATTTACTACCTGAGCCAGCACCTTTCCACATGAGGCCGAGAGCCTGGAAACTGCTTTCTGGGGCTCTGTCCCCACAATGGTGTTTGAAGGTCTTTGTTGACCTTCTCAAGGAAAATCCAGAGAATTGAGGTAGAATGGGTCACACTGTTGACATTTTCCAGATGAGAAAGTACTGAGAGGATGGACTGTCTCTCTGAAGTTACACAGCAGGCGGGCTTTCAGACCTTTAGGCCCGGGACCTACATACTCCCTAGGATATGTCAGAAAATAATTTTGCCTTTCATTCAACAAGCACTTACTACAAGTTTTCTCTGTGTTCAGAGGGCTGTGGGTAAAACAAAAGTAAAATACTCTTCTTTAAAAAGTAATCCACGTAGAAATTCCTTTTAGAGACTCCAAATAATACTAAGTCCATGAAAAGTCCGGAGTTGTATTAATAAGAACTTTCTGTTTTCCTTGAATTTCCACATTGTTATTACTTTCCTTTGAAGTGGCTTAAGAAAAGCCCCTTCTTTCTTCCTTCTTTCCCATATTGGGGTTTCTTCCTTTCTTCTTTCATTCCAGAACAGATATGAGCACCTATTATTAGCAAACTGCTACAAGTGATCTCTAAGACAATGCAAACATGGTCTCTGCCCCCAACACTTCCCACCAGCTATGAAAACCTAATACGAATGTGGCATAAGAATTCCGCAAAAGCTTCAAGGAAGAGATGCTGTCCACCTGAGGATACATCATAAAAGATTGTTATATCTATGATAGAGAAGGTAGCCTCTGAGAAGTGTGGATGATGTTTAGGCTGGCTGGCAATGGGAGGAACCTTTCCAAACAGAGAGCGTAGTGTGAGAAAAGGTAAGCAATAAACAGGATGTATGTAAGCACACATGCAAACAGAGATGAGTAAGGACCAAGGGCATCCAGGTCGCCTAGGCTTAGATGGTATGTTAACTAAATTTGTAGAATAACATCCACTATACAAGGTCTGACAATTAAGTTTGAGAACTTGTTGCAATGATGCTGCTAAACTTTTTTGATATCAGAGGGATTATTCGTTATGGATTTGTACCAACTGGACAAACAGTCAACCAAGTTTGCTATTTGGAAGTGCTGAAAAGGCTGCATGAAAAAGTTAGACGACCTGAGCTTTTCGCCAACAATTTATGGCTCTTGCATCCATGACAATGCACCAGCTCACACGGCACTGTCTGTGAGGGAGTTTTTAGCCAGGAAACAAATAAGTGTATTGGAACACCCTCCCTACTCACCTGCTCTGGTCCCCAATGACTTCTTTCTTTACCCAAAGATAAAGGAAATATTGAAAGGAAGACATTTTGATGAAATTCAGGACATCAAGGGTAACATGACAATAGCTCTGATGGCCATTCCAGAGAAAGAGTTCCAAAATTGCTTTGAAGAGTGGACTAGGCGTTGGCGTCATGATGCATAACTTCCCAAGGGGAGTACTTTAAAGGTGACCGTACTGATATTCAGCAACAAGGTATATAGCACTTTTTCTAGGATGAGTTCACAAACTTAATTGTCAGACTTAATACAGACTGCAGCAACTGTACTTGCTGCATAGCTTTTCTTACAGATCATTTCCGTACCTGAAAAGTTACAGTGTTCATCTACATACATAGGCATGTAAAATAAACCATGTAGATTTCAGCTGTACAATTCTGTATCACATCATCTATAAATTACATTATGTGTTCACCACCCAGAGTCAGTTCTCCTTCCATCACCATATATTTGAACCCCCTTGCGCTCATCGCCCACCCCCCAACCCCCTTACCCTCTGGTAACCACTAAATTACGTTCCCCAGATTAATTTTCAAACCCTGTGGCCAACTTGTGGTTACTGATTGTTTTCTTTTCTTTTTTTTTTTTTTTTTGAAGAGTCTCAGTGACATTTAATGATTTTTCAGAATACACTTAAGCCACTTGACATAAATCCTCAATGGTACCTTCAAAAGAAGAAGATATGCATTTTCTCTCATCTTCTAATCTTTATGGCTCTTTGAAGAAATGTTATCTCTAAAGCATAAAGTTATCTTTAAGCCAGGTTTGTTGTACTGTTAAGTATAAGCTTCCCTGAAGAAAACACCACAGATCGTATGCTGTGATATTGAATGGCTTATTTTCTGAAAGGCTGGAAAGAGTATATAAGAAATTAGTCCTTCCCTTTTAAATAAACTAGGTGGTGCTTGTTCTCATGACTAATATAGGAAATACACCAGATCACATTTCAGACTTTGAAAATAAGACAGAAAATCTTTTTAAACTATTCCTATTTTATGTTATTTTTTAAGTAGATTTTTTTTTGTAAATATGTAGAATTCTTTTTTTTAATTTTTTTTATTTTTTTAATTTATTGGGGTGACAATTGTTAGTAAAATTACATAGATTTCAGGTGTGCAATTCTGTATCACATCATCTATAAATTACATTGTGTGTTCACCACCCAGAGTCAGTTCTCCTTCCATCACCATATATTTGATCCCTCTTACCCTCATCTCCCACCCCCAAAACCCCTTACCCTCTGGTAACCACTAAATTACGTTCCCCAAATTAATTTTCACACCCCGTGTCCATCCTGTGGTCACCGACTGCCCTCCAATCCCCTCACCCTCCCCCCCACCCCCACCCCCCCGCCCATCTAGCTACCCTTAGTTTTTCCTCTTTGTCTCCAAAACTGTTTCTGATTAGTTCATTCAATTATTCTTTTCTTTAGATTCCGCATATAAGTGAGATCATATGGTACTTATCTTTCTCTGTCTGACTTATTTCACTTAACGTAATGTTCTCTAGGTCCATCCATGTTGTTGCAAATGGTAAGATTTCTTTCTTCTTTATGGCTGTGTAATACTCCATTGTATAAATGTACCACACTGTCTTAATCCAGTCATCTACCAATGGGCATTTTGGTTGTTTCCATGTCTTAGCTATTGTGTATAGTGCTGCAATAAACATAGGAGTGCATAAAGATTTTTGAATTGGAGTTTTGGATTTCTCCGGATAGATACCTAGGAGTGGAATTACTGGATCATAGGGTAGTTCCATTTTCAGATTTTTGAGATACCTCCATACTGTTTTCCATAGTGGCTGCACCAATCTTCAATCCCACCAACAGTGCACAAGGGTTCCCTTTTCTCCACATCCGCGCCAGCACTTGTTGTTTGTTGATTTATTGATGATAGCCATTTTGACTGGGGTGAGGTGGTATCTCATTGTGGTTTTTATTTGCATTTCTCTGATGGTTAGTGAGGTTGAGCATTTCTTCATATGTCTGTTTGCCATCTGTATGTCCTTTTTAGAAAAATGTCTCTTCAAGTCCTCTGCCCATTTTTTTATTGGGTCGTTTGTTTTTTTGGAGTTGAGTTGAGGGAGTTTTTCATAGATTTGTGATATGAATCCCTTATCAAATATATCATTGGCAAATATCTTTTCCCATTCAGTAGGATCCCTTTTTGTTTTATTGATGGTTTCCTTTGCTGTGAAAAAACTTTTTAGTTTGATATAATCCCACATGTTTATTTTTTCTCTTACTTCCCTCGCGCGAGGGGATATATCAGTAAAAATCTTACTCCGGGTAATGTCTGTGAAGTTTCTTCCTATATTTTCTTCTAGGTATTTTATGGTTTCAGATCTTACATTTAAGTCTTTAAGCCATTTTGAATTTATTTTTGTATACGGTGTAAGGAGGTGGTCCAGCTTCATTTTTTTTGCATATGTCTGTCCAGGTTCCCCAGCACCATTTATTGAATAGACTGTCTTTACCCCATCGTACATTCTTGCTTCCATTGTCGTAGATTAAATGGCCATATAGGCGTGGATTTATTTCTGGACTCTCTATTCTGTTCCATTGATCTATGTGTCTGTTTTTATGCCAGTACCATGCTGTTTTGATTACTGTAGCCTTGTAGTATAATTTGAAGTCAGGTATTGTTATACCTCCCACTTTGTTCTTATTTCTCAAGATTGATGAGGTTATACGGGGTCTTTTATGGTCCCATATAAATTTTAGGATTATATGTTCTATTTCTGTGAAAAACGTCGTTGGTAGTTTGATAGGAATTGCGTTGAATATGTATATTGCCTTAGGCAGTATGGACATTTTAACTATATTAATTCTTCCTATCCGTGTACATGATATGTGTTTCCATCTATTTATATCTTCTTTCATTCCTTTCTTCAGTGTCTTATAATTTTCTGAGTACAGATATTTTACTTCTTTGGTTAAATTTATTCCCAGATATTTTATAGTCTTTGGAGCAATTGTAAATGGCATTGTTTTTTTAATTTCTCCTTCTGATGTTTTATTATTGGTATATACAAATGCAACTGATTTCTGAATATTAATTTTGTATCCTGCTACTTTACTAAATTCATCTATCAGCTCTAATAGCTTCTTGGTGGAGTCTTTAGGGTTCTCTATATATAGTATCATATCATCTGCATATAATGATAATTTTACTTCCTCCTTACCAATTTGGATGCCTTTTCTTTCTTTTTCTTGTCTGATTGCTGTGGCTAGAACTTCCAGCACTATGTTGAATAGAAGCGGAGATAGTGGGCAATCTTGCCTGGTTCCTGATCTTAGGGGGAATGGTTTTAGCTTTTCCCCATTGAGTATGATGTTAGCTGTGGGTTTGTCATATATGGCCTTTATTATGTGAGATAGGATCCCTCTATTCCCACTTTCTTAAGGGTTTTTATCATAAGTGGCTGCTGGATTTTCTCAAATGCTTTTTCTGCATCTATTGATATGATCATGTGGTTTTTATTTTTCATTTCGTTAATGTGGTGTATCACATTAATTGATTTGCGGATGTTGAACCACCCTTGCATACCAGGGATGAATCCCACTTGATCATGGTGTATGATCTTTTCAATGTATAGCTGAATTCTGTTCACTAATATTTTGTTGAGGATTTTTGCATCTCTGTTCATTAGAGATATCGGCCTGTAGTTTTCTTTTTTTGTGGTGTCTTTGTCTGATTTGGGGATCAGGGTGATAGTGGCTTCGTAAAAAGTGTTTGGGAGTCTTCCCTCCTTCTGGATTGTTTGGAAGACCTTGAGGAGAATAGGTGATAATTCTTTTTTGAACGTTTTGTAAAATTCACCTGTAAAGCCATCTGGTCCAGGGCTTTTGTTTGTTGGGAGATTGTTGATTACTGATTCAATTTCCCTGGTGGTAATCAGACTATTCAGGTTTTCTGTTTCTCTTGAGTTAGCCTTGGAAGGTTGTACGCCTCTAGAAAATTGTCCATTTCTTCCAGATTGTGAAATTTGTTGGCATATTGTTGCTCATAGTAACTTCTTAAAACTTTTTGTATTTCTGCGCTGTCCATTGTCACTTCTCCTCTTTCATTTCTGATTTTATTAATTGGGATCCTCTGTCTCTTTTTTTTAATGAGGCTGGCGAAAGGTTTGTCAATTTTGTTTATCTTCTCTAAGAACCAACTCTTGGATTCATTGATCTTTTGTATTGTTTTTCTGGTTTCTATTTCATTTATTTCTGCTCTGATCTTTATTATCTCCTTCCTTGTGCTCCCTTTGGGCTTATTTTGCTGTTCTTTTCCCAGATCCCTTAAGTGTGAAGATAAACTGTTGATTAGTGAGGTTTCTTGTTTCTTTAGGTAGGCCTGCAAAGCTATGAATTTCCCTCTTAGGACTGCTTTCGCGGCATCCCATAGATTTTGGGTCATCGTGTTTTCATTTTCGTTTATCTCGAGATATCTTTTGATTTCTTCCTTGATCTCCTGCTTGACCCATTCATTATTTAGTAATAAGTTATTCAGCCTCCATGAATTGGTATGTCTTCCAGTTTTTTTCCTGTAGTTCATTTCTAATTTCATAGCATTGTGATCAGAGAAGACAATTGGTATGATTTCACTTTTCTTAAATTTATCAAGACTTGTTTTGTGGCCTAACATACAGTCTATCTTGGAAAATGTTCCATGTGCGCTTGAGAAAAACGTGTACTTTGCAGCATTGGGGTGAAATGTTCTGAAAATATCGATTAAATCCAAGTGGTCCAATGTATCATTTAAGGCTGTTGTTTCCATATTGATTTTCTGTCTGGAAGACCTGTCCCTTGTTGTCAGAGGTGTGTTGAAGTCCCCTACTATGATAGTGTTACTGTTGATCTCTGTCTTTATGTCAGTCAGTACCTGTTTTATATATTTAGGTGCTCCTATGTTGGGTGCATAGATGTTCACTAGGGTTATGTCCTCTTGTCGGATCGATCCCTTTATTATTATATAGTGCCCATCTTTATCTTATATGTTCTTCATTTTAAAGTCTATTTTGTCAGATATAAGTATTGCAACTCCAGCTTTTTTCTCATTTCCATTTGCATGAAATATCTTACTCCAACCCTTCACTTTCAGCCTGTGTGTGTCTTTTGTTCTGAGGTGAGTCTCTTGTATACAGTATATACAAGGGTCTTGCTTTCTTATCCAGTCAACTACCCTATGTCTCTTGATTGGAGCATTTAATCCATTTACATTTAAAGTGATTATTGATAGGTACATAGTTATTGCCATTTTTAAATTTGTAGTTAGGTTGTTTTGATCTTTCCTCTATTTACAGAAGTCCTTTTAGTATTTCTTGCAATGCTGGCTTGGTGGTAATAAATTCCTTTAGCTTATTTTTTTCTGGAAAGCTCTTTATCTCTCCATCAACTTTAAATGATAGCCTTGCTGGATAAAGCAATCTAGGTTGTAGGCCTTTGTTTTCCATCACTTTGAGTATCTCCTGCCACTCCCTCCTGGCCTTCAATATTTCTGTAGAAAAATCATTTGATAGTCTTATGGGAGTTCCCTTGTATGTAACCCTCTGTCTTTCTCTTGCTGCTTTTAGGATTCTCTCTTTGTCTTTAAGCTTTGCCATTTTAACTATAATGTGTCTTGGTGTGGACCTGTTTGGGTTTATCCTGGTTGGAACTCTCTGCACTTCCTGGGCTTGTATGGTAGTTTCCTTCATCAGGTTGGGGTAGTTTTCGGACATTATTACTTCAAATATGTTCTCAATCCCTTGCTTCCTCTCTTCACCTTCTGGTATTCCTATGATACGCATGTTGTTGCGCTTGATGTTATCCCAGAGGTCTCTTAAGCCATCCTCATTGTTTTTTATTCTTTTTTCTTTCTGTTGTCCCGTTTGGGTGATCTCTGCTACCTTGTCTTCTAAGTCGCTGATTGGATCCTCTGCTTCATCTAACCTGCTGGTAATTCCTTCAAGTGAGTTCTTAATTTCGGTAATTGTGTTCTTTTGTTCTAACTGGTTGTTCGTTATGATTTCTACATCCTTCTTTATGTCTTCTCTAAGCTCCTTAAACATTCTTATCACCAGTGTTCTGAACTCTGTCTTTGAAAGGTTGGTTACCTCTGCTTCATTTGGTTCCAGTTGTGGAAGTTTCTTCTGTTCTTTTATTTGGGACGTGTATCTTTGTTTCCCCATTCTGGCTGACTCTCTGTGTTTGCTTTGATGTATTAGGTAGATCCCCTAGAGTTCTTAGTTCTTGCTAGGTTATCTTATGCAGTATGTGTCCTTTATATTTGACTTGCACTACTTCGTTCTTCTCCTCTGCGTGTGCTCCAAAGGTGACTCTTGTGTTGTGTATATTGTCCTGTTCAAGAAGATCTTTAATTGCTTTTTGCTTGTGAGTAGGTGGGGTTAACTCCTAGGCTGACTCGTTGTGAGACTTGGCTCTGCCCACCGCAGGGCGTTCTGCTGCGTGAGGGTTGACCACTTAAATGTGGTTTGGCCTCTATGGGCTCTAGTGCCTGCAGAGAATTCCCTCTGGGTGTGTGACTTGTAGGTCAAACCCAGTTGTACTCTGGTTTGGTCTGGAGTTGGCCTCCGGATATGTTGAATCTTGTGCCTCTTTAGCTGGGCCCTGGTAGGGCAGTTTCAGAACAAAGCAAATCACCAAACCCCGTGTCCAGTACTCCTGAGTCTTCGGGCACTTCTTCAGTTTGTGTGTGTATGGAGGGGTGCGGGTGGGAGATTTCTGAGCTGCTGAAAGCCCCGAGCTGAGTCTGCCGCTTACTGCTGATCCCTGGGAGTGTCTCGGCAGTTGCACTTGCCCCGCCCTAGGCAGGCCAGAAAGGGTGGGGGCTGGGGTTGGAGGAGTCTCTTCTCTCCTAGCCCAGCCAAAATCACACTCTTCCCAGCCTCTTCCCTGGATCAGAGCTGCCCGTCAGTCTTCCCAGAGCCTGAGTACTACGGCTCCTCTGTAATCTGACACTACTCCTCAGTTCAGGGAACAGTTTAAGTCTCTGGAAGGGCGGGGGTAGGATTGGAAGAGTGTGGGGGGGAGGGGCCCAGGTATGGAGTCTGTGTTCTTTGTCTGCCCTAGGGCCCACTAGCCGCCCTCCTGGCGGGAGAAATCAGCCGTGGGACGCAGGGAAAGAGCCCACCTCCTGGTCTCTGTGCTCTCCGTTCCGCCCTGGGATCCCGTGCGTGCCCGGAACTGCGGGTGCCACCGCGGTTTTCGCCGCCGCTGCCCAGAGACCCCGCCGCCGGCCCGCGAGTTTTCACTTCGCTCCCTTTCTTCCTTACCCTGCTCGCCCAATTAGCGCACCTTCAAGTAATCCTTCCACCAGTCTCTTAGCTGTTCTGTGTGATGAGCAAAGAGTTCTTTGAGGGGTTATAGGTCCCGTGTGTAATAAGATCTGGAGGAGAACTCAGAAAGTGCGCCCCCGCAGCCGCCATTCCTATGACGTCATCCCTGTATTTGTTTTAACCCACTTCTATCAATCTGTATCCGCCCAATCCATTTAATTTAATTTTATGCATTTTAAATTAAATTTCAGAAAACAGTACTCTTACCCCTAAATACTATAGCATGCCTATTATTAGCTAAACTTCAAAATTCGTTTATAGTTTTTCTTTTTATGTAAAATTTACACAAAATACACAAATCTTATGTGTGCGTTTGCTGTGTTTTGACAAATGCACGCTCTTGTGTAACCCAAAACCCTCTTAAGGTATAGAACATTCCCATCACCTCAGAAAGTTCCTTCCTTCCCCTTTCTATTCATTCCCTGCCCCCACATCACCCCAAAGGCAACCACTAGTCTGATTTTTTCCACCCTAGATCAGGTTTTCCTATTCTAAAACTTCATATAAAGGGAATAATACAATATGTAGCCTTAGGGGTCTGGCTTCTTTCACTTAGCAATGTTTTTGAGATTCATCCGCATTGTTTCATATATCAGTGGTTTGTTAATTTTTATTGTTAAACATTTATCACACTGTGTGGACGTATCACCGTTCTTTAATCAATCCTTGTATCAATGGACACCTGGGACATTTCCAGTTTTTTGCTATTATGAATAAAGTTGCTATGAACATTCTTGTGGACATACATTTTCATTTTCCTTGAGAAACTGCCTTGATTTTTTTGACCTTGCTAAAAATTTGCCTCTCTAGGGCCCACGAGGACCACCTGGGTCTCCAGGAGCTACAGGACCCATAGGATCACCAGGATTGCAAGTAAGTAACCTAAGTCTATCATCTGATCATAGAATTCACATGAATGCTTTCCGCGCCAGGCCATGGATTTAGTGTAATGTCTATGTAAATGCAGGCCCTCCTAGTGGAGAAAGATAACTTCCATTCTGGGAGGATTAAAATGAAGCATGCTCTTGTAAAGAGCTATGTGCTATCTTTATTTATTAGAGTCTTTCTGACAATTCACTCTGTGCCTCCAAACCTTCCTAGTCTAGCTCAACCTAAACTATAGCCCAGAGATGGCAGATACCTGGCACGTCTATTGCTACCATCCACTCCCCTCATCCATGACAGTCATTGCTAATTAGTCATACCACCACCACCATCACCCGCCCTGAGCACAGAAGCTTCAAAATCTTTCTTAACACTGCACCTTGGAGAGCTCTACCTACCTATCTTTCTGATATCAAACCTACTTGCCATCACTGGTATAGGAAGAGCATAGCCAGTCATCTGTGTAGTTCTGGGAAAGCCCTGCCCCACATTCTTCTCTCTCCGGTGCATGAAATCCCACCACTGGTTACTTTGGTTTAACTTCAGCAAAGGTCATCATTTTTTATTTCCTGGCCTTTTGGGAGGGATCACACGTGAAATCTTCACTACCTTAGCATGAATATAGTTATCAGATCAATTTGGGAGATTTCAAAGGAGATGAAAAACGAACTGGGAAGATGGAGCTAGAATTTGATGCACGAAAGCCAGGCTTACACTAAGGCAGTGGGGGACTTACCCTGGTGACTCTCCACAAGCCCAGGTTCTTTTTGGCTGAAACTAACAAGTGCTAACTTTTTCCTTTCATTTTTAATATAGGGTTCTCCAGGCCCCCCTGGTCTACCTGGTCTTGATGTAAGTATATGTTGTCTTTGAGCATTTGTCCTCCTACTACTAAGTACTCTAGTTTCCCCAGAGATAGTCTGGTCTAGTTAAATGTACTTTCTGGTAAAAAGACTGAATTCCAATTGAAGTTCCTAGAGCTTGTTAGTAATCAATTTTGTTTTTTCCTCCCTCTACCCCGTGCCCCAGGGGAATATGGGATTAGGCTTCCAAGGAGAGAAAGGAGACAAGGTAAATAGGTTTTGCACAATACAATCTGCATTCCATATGCTCCAAGAAATGTCTCTGTCTGCATCCATGTGCCTGCTTGTGTAAGGGTATTTGGATATTTGCCTTGGGAAATGAGCATTTCCCACCTTACGTGGATCCCTTGAGGGTGGGGGTCCCTTGAGGGCTGAATGTGCACATGCCATGCATAGACTATCGTGGTCTTTCTCCTTCAAAATATTGTAGTCTTCCTGCTTCCTACTGTGAAGTGTATATGTCTTACAAAGACACTCTCGAAATATATTTCCTCTTCCTTCCACATGGGTATTTCCCTGGTGTTTTGTATACTGTGTCATCTTCCATTTCCTTTTCTCTGCTTTTCCTCTTACCTCCATCCTTCCTCTTCCTCCTCCTCCTCCTTCTCTCTCTATCTCTTCTCTCTCTCTCCTCCTTAACTGTTCTTTTACCATTGTCTTTTATTTCCCTTCCCTCATTCTCCTATTTCCGTGTGTACAAACTGTATAGTGATGTGGGAGCCTCAAGGTAGACTGGGAGCTTGTCCTCCCCACTCTTCATGCTGCCTCTTGTAGATTGCACTGCCTCCAAGGAGCAAATCCAGCTTCCAATGTTCCAGCATGGACTTCACTGTCTCTGCTTCTGCTCTTGGCAATGATTGAGCCAATTAGAGTCTTTTTTTGGTTCTTTTCTAAATACCCTTCATGCATGATCATGGCAGCCATGAACCAGTGGTGTTTTTCCCATCTATCTTCCTTCCTGCCTCGGCAATCCTGGTACAAAATACATTTGGACAGGTTTATAATTCTTCTCACCCTTTGGTACTGATAATTTGTTTCCTTAATGATGCAAGGTGAGGGTGAATAGGCCAAAGTAATGGACAGTTTATTTGTAAATTACATGCAGAGGATAAACCTACCCGTTGGAGAAATTGTCTGTGTGTCTTCTGTTTTGCTTAATGCTCCATTTGATCTTACAGGGGGATGTTGGCCTCCCCGGACCTGCAGGACCCCCACCATCTACCGGAGAACTGGAGTTTATGGGAATCCCGAAAGGAAAGAAAGGCTCTAAGGTAGTGAACATTTGAGAACAGGAAAAGTTAATGAGCCTTTTCCTATTAATACCAAAAGTTCAACTCTAATAACCAGACTATACTGGAAGGATAGAGGGTTCTGAACAATGGATTTTTGTTCAAAAGTAAAGGTTAAAACCTTCTTTGTTTTGTCCCTCATGAAAGGCTTTCTAAAATGTCTGTTTTTATTTGTTTGTATGTTTGTTTTGTTTTGTTTTTGATGTGTAGATATGAGTGTGCCTGGGTTTCTGAGTATTCATTTGAGTGATACTTTCCGTGTTTCAATTTTGTAGATTCAATTAGCAAGATGCTAAATAACTTAAAACAAATATTAAATACTTGGGTTTTTTTCCTCCTAACTCCCAACTTTCTCAATATTTATGTTGTCCCCAAAGCACTATGACAGAACACATAGGATATAAATGGTTGCTTTTTGAGTTATCTTTTTTAAAAAGTTATTTGCCATCAAAACTTGACCCTGCCAAAAGGACATACTGTCACCAAGTGGCAATAGATGCCCGACCTAATTCACCTGATCTGAACTATCAAGGCTAAAGCTGTAGACATGTTTAACCAAGATATTTTACAATCTGTATTTTGATGTGAGTGTGCATATGGTTGTATTTGAATGGCTGTATGCTGTTAAGGTGTGCAGATATCTTTCAGTAACTTGCATTTCCTTCCTTCCTGGGGTTCCTTAAGTTTTGTGATTCTGTGCCTGTGGTCAAGGGACAGGTAGGGCAAGGTGTTTAGTTCCATTTCTTTAACTTTGTCTTTGTGGAGGCAATAGCTCCAAGCCCCTTCCAGGTTTACAGGAAGCAATCATTGATTGGAAACAGTTTGGGAGCACATGAAAGATTGTCTGCATCCTTGATCATTCCCAAACCTTAGGGAGCCTTCCATGGCACATTTGGGAAAATTAGCATATCAGGGAAAGACAGATGAAAGTGTTCTGTCCCTATCCATATCGTAGTGTCACCCTTTTTCCAAAACCATTGATTTCTTTGCAGCCTATAATTTGCGATAGGAAATCACACTGAAAAACTTCTTCCACTAGAAAGAAAGGAGATGATCAAACTTTCTGTCTCCCAATTATCCTTGGAATTTGAAACTGTTTTAGACAGTTTTATTTCCCTGCCATGAGCCTTGGTTTTTTGCACAATACAGAGGGCTCCCGAAACTAAGACATCCTGGTGCAGTTAATTGTTGGAGAGCCTGGGGAATCTGCACCACCTTTTGGTGTCCCAATCCTGATATTCCATTGGTTCCCCACAGCCCAGCCATCTTCTTTATATTCACTGCTTCCTGCTGCTACTCACTAAGCTTTGCTTGTTTTTTTCAAGGGAGAACCAGGGTTTCAGGGTTTCCCAGGAACAAGTGGCTCTCCAGGTCTCCCGGTAAGTCTCCATATTTGGTCAACATGTATTCAAGGATCTGATTGGACGAAAGCTATAGCAATAGAAGGCTAACAGGAAGACCTCTTCCTATGGTTATTGTAGCGAATTCCACCATCTTTGTTACTTGAAGCATTTGAAATGTTCTTGGTTCTTGAACCCACTGGGACATTAGCATGGTTCTTCATGAGTTAATATATGTTAGAGGTTATCAGCTGAAGCTCTAGAATTAAAACAGATCTAGGCTTGACTTTCAGTTTCACCAGTTTCTAGTTATGTGACCTTGGACAAGTTTCTTAACTTAATGAAACTTGGACAAGTTTCTTAAGCTAATGAAGGATGTAGCACATGCCTGGCACTTATCAGTTGTTCAGTAAAAGGTAGTTAATCTTAGTAATCCTATCTTTACTTTTCCTATCTGCCCTTGTATCTTAGTTTTTTTTCACTCAACAAATACTTTGGAGGGCCCTTATGGCTAGGCATTCTGCTGGACTCTGAGACTACAAGAGTAAATAACAGTCCAATAAGTAGAAGTCCCTGTCCTTGAGGAGAGTACATTCTAATGGGGGAGTGAGGGAAAAGACAGACAATAAATGAGTAAACAAATGAATCAAGAACAAGTTCATAGTGGTGAGAGATACATAGAAGATTAAAAAAAAGTTAAAGTGATGGAGTGTGGATGGGGAATGGAGTGGGCTACTTGGGACAGTGGTCAAGAAGGGCCTCACTGAAGAAGTGCATATTGTGAGGGAGCAAGTCATGTGAGGATCAGGACGATTCTTTCTGGCTGACAGAACGATAAGTGCCAAGACTCTGAGTTTGAAAGAAAGCTCAGAGCTTTTGAGGAACAACAAGAAGGTGAATGAGTGGGAGCAGAGTGAGCAAGGCCAAGAACCAGGCAGAGAGGAGTCAGATCATAGAGACTTTTGTAGGTCAAATGTAGCTTTATGTTAAACATAGTAGGAAGTCATTAGAAGGCTCTGACTTGTATTGTTAAGATCACTCTTGTGGTGGGGCGTGGGGGGCAGGGGGGAGTAGAGAATGTGGGGGTGGGTGCAAACAGAGGCTACTGCAACAGTCCAGGTGAAAGATGGTGGTGGCTTGAACTAGGGTGATAACAAGGGAAATGGAGTGAAGCACATGGATTTAAAATATAAAAAGTTTAAACTTTTTATTATGGAACATTTCAAACATATACAGAGTAGAGAGAATGGCATAATGATACCCCTGTGTATCTATCACTCAGCATCAATAATTAGTAACTCATGACCAATCTGAAGCAAATAACAGACATATCATTTCATTATAAATACCTCAGTATTTCTGTGAGATAAGGGCTTTTAAAAAACATAGTGACAATATCATCATCACTAATTAATTATTAGTAATTACTTAATATCAGTTAACAAGTCAAAATTCAGATTTATGATTGTCTCATAAATATACTTTTTATAATTGCCTTATTGGAATCAGAATCCAAATGAGACCCACATATTACATCTGGTTGATTCGTCTCTTAAATCACAAGATGCGTTTTAAAAGAGGAGCTGACAGATTTTCATAGATTGGATATAGGAGTAGGGAGGGAAATGAATGAATCAAAGATGACTGGACCTGCCCCTGCTTGCTGGCAAAGTGGGGATAGATAACTCTAGTGCTTCTCTACAGTTCTTTGAAACACTTTGCCTCTCTCCAAGTGGCCAGAAAACAGAACCAGCAGACCCAGTGGCACAGGTTGCTTCTATGGTGATCCCTTTTACTCTGTAGAAACACAGGGGAACAGAGAATCATCTGTTCAATGCCCTTGATTTTAATCAGCTCAGAATCTAATGAATCAGAAAGGAAGAGGACCCTGATGCTGGAAATAGGACACCTGGATTTCAGAACGAGCTCCAGCTCTGGGACTTTTTGAAGTCTCTGAACCTCTCTGTATATCTGTAATATAGCAGTGGTCATATCTACTGTTGTGAGGCCCAACTCTCAATGTACATGAAGTTTCTTTACAAAGTGTAAAGCTGTGCTGTCAAATATAACAACCACCAGCCACATATGGCTACCAATCCCTTGAAGTATGGCTAGTCTGAAAGAAGATGTGCTGTAAGTGTGAAACACACACCAGATTGTAAAAAGTATGAGGGGGAAAAAAATCTAAAATATCTCATTAACAATTTTATGTCAATGTTGAAATGACAATAGTTATGATATATTGGGTTAAATAAAATGTTATTAAAAATAATCTCAAACGTTTATTTTCCTTTTTAATGTGGCTATAACATAGTAGCTCACGTAATATTTCTATTGGGCAGCACAAATATAAAGTACTTTGCAAGTGGATTGAGTAAGATGGTTTGCACCTTCCTTTGTGAGCATTTCACATTCCTTCTAATTACCTCACATCATGCCGGTGAGGAAAGCAAGGTGGGTTGGGCTTATCTCCTTGTATTTGTGAGGAAACCATGGCCTGAATGGATGAAGAGGATTGTCCAAAGTTACACAGCAAGTTATTATCAGAACTGCGACTGAAATTCAGCTTCCTTGAATTCTAGCTAATTTAGGCCTTTTCCCCCATACCATACTGCCCCCTACAGTCCAGTTCATTCTTGTCAATACGGTGGTAGATTTTATGATCTCTGGCATTAGTGGGTTCACCGGCTCACGCATCCTTCCTCTCTCCCTCCCATTCTCTTCCCAGTTCTACCTCAAAGGATTCCCCCTGCTGCAATTTCACCCCGCTTCCTTTTGTCCTGTAAAAGAAAGAAAGACCGGCTGACAACAATGCCAGATGATAAATTGCAATACCGTTTGAAGCTCAGCACCTCCAGTGTTTCACAGTGAGGGCTGAAAAACAGAAGCCCCAGTAAAGACATCCAAGCTGGAAAAAAAAATTTCCCTTTATATAGGACAGCACGTTTTCAGAGGGTGGGAAAAAAACCAGAGTTCTTAGCCCACTTCGGCATAAATTTGATGTGCGACCCTGGCCAAATCATGTAACTCCTTCACTACTAACATCTCTATCTGCTTAATGGGAACATTCCAAGATACCTTATGTGCCTTCTGACAGAAAAGTTGTGAGAAGAAAGGTGATAATGTGTTTCAGATACTCTGGGCTTTTCAGAGGAAACACACTTCTCAAAACCAAAGCCTTCACATCGGCTTTCAATTATCCACACTCACTGAGAAACAAGGCAATGCTGAGGATGAAAATCTCCAGGGAATTCAAAATGTTCCTTTTAACCATTTGTTGCCTTTTCATCTGAGCCTAAACCTTTGCAGGAGCTGCTGACAAGTGCTAACCTGACAGATTTAGGCCTCACCTTCTTTCTCTTGCCCCCTCTGCAGTGATCAAACATCCCCGATTTTCTGGCTCAGTCCCAACTTCACACATTCACCCCATTATCCCTAGGAGCACACTCACACTTGTGGGCAACAGATACTCTCATAGAGATTATCAGAGAGAATCAATACCTGTGTGCCCTCTGTCTAAGGGACCAACCAACACAGGGTAAGGCAAAATGGAAGAGATGAGGGGAGAGAGAAGAAACTGGCAAATCCTGAGGTACCTATTGAGTGGATCTGAGGCAGCTACTGGGCAGGTGGGGTTCTCCTTCAGTCGAGCACCAGGCTTTGCAGGCACTTCAGGTAGGTCCTTTGGAGGAGGAGCCCGCTTGCCAGACTTAGGCTGGGCCCTGAGCCATGGTGCCCTGCGGGGCAATAGCAGCAGTGTGACAGGGCCAGAGTTGAGAAAGACTTCCTAACCTCTAAAGTTGCAAATCTCAAGTCACCCTTGCAGTGCCAAGTAGAACAGATTTCTGCAGTGTAGCTTCCAAAATATCACCACAAATCCCTCCCCACCTCCTCCCCCACGGTCTCACTCCCCTTTTCATGCTTCAGCCTCCCTTCTGACTTCCTCAGTTAGAGAAGCCGCCCTTGCTGTGGAGAGGGGTCTAGCCATGTCCATTGCCTTCACCGGGCAGGGCTGTGGGGAGTCGTTTGGGTTGGGGGACAAGCGCGCGCAGTGTGTGACAGTGTAGTGGCCTGCCTCTCAGGAGAGCATGCCTCTGAGAACCCGTGGCCACAATGTCTGTCGCACGAGAGTGGGGCCTGACACCCTCTGGTTGCAGCCTGGTGTTTGCAGCTTGCCTCTTTCTTTCTTTCTTTCTTTCTTTCTTTCTTTCTTTCTTTCTTTCTTTCTTTCTTTCTTTCTTTCTTTCTTTCTTTCTTTCTTTCTTTCTTTCTTTCTTTCTTTCTTCTTTCGTTCTTTCTTTCTTTCTTTCGTTCTTTCTTTCTCTCTTTCTTAACGATGTTTAATTTTTGTTTATTTTTTATATTTAGTTTTTAATTATAGTTAACATACAATGTTATATTAGTTTCAGGTGCACAACATATGCTTAGACGTGTGTATACCTTACGAAGTGATCACAGCGATATCTAGTACCCATTGTCACCATACAGAGTTATTACTACATTATTGACTATATTCCCTATGCTGTACTTTACATCCCCATGACTATTTTTGTAACTCAGCTTGCCTTTTTCTAGCACCACCCTCCTTATCCTGCCTCAGTGATTGTGTCATCCCCCCTTACTTCTGACCAAGTGACTGAAATTGAGTTATTTGCCAAGCCATTAATATCTTTCAACCAAAAGTACCAGAAGACCAGGGCCCTGGAAAACGGGCTTGTAAACATCCAAGCTAGTGCTCTCATGAAGCTTTCCTGGCCATGGGTGAGAAGGGAGCAGAGGGCATAGGACAGCTCATGACGAGGTCTAGTTGTGACAGGGCCGGATCCCAGGACATCTTGCGAGAACAGCAGGGTCCTGTACGGTGCCTCCCTGTGCTAGGAGACAAGCTGAGCCCACAGCCCAAAATCTTGCCAAGTTGTATTTCTTATTGGCTTTAACCCATACTCACAAATTACTGTCTTTAATGTTTTTTTTTTCTTTTTAACCTTTTTGTGCACTTATTTTTGTTCACATTGTAGTGCAAGTTCTCAGACCCTCTCTCTGAGAAAGCAAGAGTCCAGCGGCTCTTTCTGTTTTCTGAAGGAAGACAAGGCCCGCTTGTCTTTACAACTGTGGGAAGATAGGTGGGGGCACAAGACAGTTCCTGGACATTCTTCCCTTGACCCTTTGTAACAGTTTTGTTCTCTGGGTCATTATTCCATTTCATTCATCAACGATGTATTGGACCACCTTGTACGTGTTCAGTCTGCAGTGATGTGTCTTGATGGAGACAGGAGTGTGATATAGGCCTTCTGCTTACAAACTTTCACATATAACTCATCTTAGCGCTTTAAGAGTTTGGGGCAACATGGGCTGCCAGCGCTTCCATGGACAGGCTGGGAAGGCTGCATGAAGTGTGTGACTTCAGAGGCCAATAGACACATTCCACCATGTGGCAGCATGCTGTGATTTCCAATTTGAGATACACAACGAAGATTTCAAATAACTTTGCATTCCGTTTCATCCACAGGCCTTTCAAACAGAAATCCTATTTGGCATGAGTTCTCAGCTACTTGACACACAGCTATAGATGTAAAGAAAAGCAAATAGAAACCAAAGCTTTCTTTGTATCAGACCCTTCACAGACACATACTCTCCCCCAATAAAAAGACAATAAAACAACCAACATTAAAAAACAAAAAAAAACTCTTTGGCCCTAGAAAGCCAAGGGCTATTCAAGCCAGTTTTCAGTGCCCATGGGAATGTTCTGGGTATATAAGAGGAAGTAAAAACTACAAATGGGATTGGAGCAGTGCTTTCACAACAAGCTGAGCCAAGTCATACCAAGAGGACAACAGGTAATGTGCCACAGTGACATGTAGCATCTATCACAAACTTACATGTAAGAAAGCTTCACTGCCTCCTTTACTCTCACAATAGACCTAAATGTTGTTTGCCAAAATCTATGTTCCAGAAAGTCAAAATTTAAACAATAACTACAAAATGCCCTCGATTCCGTTTGTTGTGAAAGACTTTATCCACTTAGGTAATGAACTCTTCTGTACCTCAAGGGCCCAGAATATGCTTGCCTTAGACCCAGAGGAGAGAAAACTCTTTCTCACTCACTCTACGTTTTGGATTTTGGCTTCTTCATAGAGTCATGTCCAAAGTCATGTCCATGAGGGCTGTAAGTCATGAGGTCTGTAAACTCTCACCTACTGTGAGCAGGGCAAGAGGGGTTGGAGACCATGTCACAGTCCCCTTTGGAATGCTCCTAGGGCCTGCAGGATTCTAGACCAAGATAGAAAAACTCCTTCCCACTGAGGATGATATTGCAGTCATCGTATCTCCAAAGGGCAAAAGCTCCCTCCTCTAATAATGACCCCCGAGGATTAACACAATTCTCCATTTGTGGGTCAAAGAACCACGCTCCTAGATGGTGGAAGGCAGCCTGTTCTCATGGAAAGGATGCTTAGCCCTTCTGAGTGTTAGTCTCCCCATATGCAAAGTCAACGAGGTCAGATATTTCATTATTTCTATGCTGTTAGCCCATGTTGCTATAACTACACATAATAGTGTTTGGGGGAGAAGATATTATTTCTGGAACCAAAAAGGAACCTTAAATGAATAGTCCAAATTATATTCACACCCTATGTACATCTCAGGAAGTGACAACAGACTCAGCATGGTAAGCCTCCCCAGTGGGACACTGGAGCTGGTTGAAATTACCTACTTGCTTTGGATTGAGTTAGGAGACCTATGAGGAAATGAATGTTATAATTTATGGTTTCTTTTTTTTTTCCCTATAGGGATTTGGAACTGCTGGAGAAGAAGGAGAAAAGGGAATCCCTGGTCTGCCAGGACCTAGGGTAAGATCCTGAAATGTTGCTTGCCTGGGTCTGTTAAGTCACCTGGTTTATTTTATTCCCTGTTGGCATCTTTATGTTATGTAACATGATGGCCACTTAAGCCTCTCTTGTTTCTCTTCCTCAAACTTCTAGCTTGTCCCTAAGACTTCCTTCTTTCCACTTTGCCCCATTCCCTTGACTTAGTGGCTCCCTTGAATAAGAAGTGATGTACCCCTTACACTAGATGACTCCTCAGCCTATTTACTCTCCTTGTCTTCATGTATAATTATCTTTTGAGCTAAATAATTATGTGTGTGTTGTCTTACTTTCATTCCATTCTATCCTGAGGGAAGGTGGACATTTGATGAATGGAAGAAAGAGGTCCAAGGGCAATCTTTGTGGAACAGAAACAAGCCTGGAAAGTTCTCGACCGTAGTGATATTTGGAGTGAAAGTTTCCAGTAATAATCTTACTTCAAGTGGAAAAAATTAACTGTTAGCCTCTCTGATCCCTAGCTTCAGACACCTGGCTGCTAGGCTGTAAGCAATTGGCTGACCTTAGCCTTAAAGAAGTAACATTTTAGAGAATTGTGTTTTTAGTTTGGTCATGAAGCTTGTTAAAGAGTCTTTTGAGTACTCAGAAATGTTCGTCCATTACCCTGCCATTTCTTTCTCTACTTTTCCCTACTCTCTTGTCTTGAAAAACTCATAATCACCAACAAACAATTCATTTGGGGTGAGAGACTAGTGGCCCTTCCACAATCTATTTAAAAATCTCATGACTTGGAACTAATGCAGTCTAAGTGTAATACCACCCAGCCTGTCTACCAAATTCCACCTAGTACTTAAAATGTTTCCATTTATTTAGCTCTTTAAAAATGCTCTGTGTGGCTATTCAGCCTGATGGATTAGTGTTTAGAAAGAAGTCATTAAGCTAGGTCTAGGAACATTCTCTTACCTGATTTTAGGAGCCGCTAAATCCTGAACTCAGTTGGATAGCTTTGTTACGTAAGTCTAGTGGCTTTTTCTGGTGTGGGCTATTAATCTTTCTAAGATGCCTCTATTCTCTTTACAGGGTCCCATGGGTTCAGAAGGAGTCCCAGGCCCTCCAGGGAGTCAGGTATTTTGGTTAATATCATTAAAGCCTTGGTGTATAAAATCTGAGTCAAAAGGTCCCATTGCTTTACTGATTATGGCCATCAGTCCAAGGGGAGACACTGTTTGTAATGCAAATTGTCTACCTCCCTTTGATTGGCATAATCTCAGCCACTCTCTTCTTCTGTTTGCAGCCAAGAATATGAGTATCCAGTGTTAAGTTCGGTGCTATACCATGCCATGCTATGATGTAGCCACACTTTAACATGTTATCAGGGCCTAGCAAGGCCAGCCCGCTTGTATTCATCTCTAGCCTTGTGGCCCTTGTACCTCCTAACATGCAAGTTGGCGACCTAGTGTGCCATATTGCCTTCTGAAACATTTTACAAATTCCAGAGTTGGGTTGAATCCACACATGCCCCCCAAGATCCCTGTGTCATTTCCCCGGGGCCTAACCCAAAAACCAGCCCCTCTTAATGCTCTTAGTTGTAAATATGTTTCTTTCACAGGGCAAGAAGGGGTCCTCAGGTTTCCCTGGGCTTAATGGATTGCCAGGAATTAAGGTAATATTGTTGGGAAGTGAAAATCCAGGATCAGGGAGATGGAAGGGTGAAGAATCACCATAGGTGCTGTTTAGTCCATTTGGGCTACTATAACAAAATATTGCAGACTGATGGCTTATAAACAACAGAAAATTATTGCTCACAGTTTTGGAGATTGAATGTCTGAGATGAGGGTGCCAGTAAGGTTGGGTTCTGGTGAAGGCCCTCTTCCAGCTTGCAAACTGCTTGCTTCTTACTGTGTCCTCACATGGTGGAAAGGGCGAGCTAGCTCTCTCAGTCTTCTTTTATTAGGGCACTGATTCCAATCGTGGGGGCTCTGCCCTCATGACCCAGTCAACTCCCAAAGACCCTACCTCCTAAGACCATCACCTTGGGCATTAGGTTTTCAACATGAATTGGGGGTGGGGGGGCACGACCATAACAAATGCCTGTCTATGAGATGAAGATTTTTTGTTTTTTTGTTTTTTTAATATTTTCACATTTTAAATGTCACTCTTTTCACATGAAATGTATGCATACTACTTTGAACACACAAAACTGATGAACATTCTTTAGATATCACGTGATCAGTGGTAGACTAAAGGGGTGGGCTGTGGGAACAAATCTATCCCTACAAGGAGGAATATTTTGTTATTGACATTACTTAGAATTGACAACTTTTCAGTTTCATTACTGTTCTTAAATTCTCTACAAACAATGCATCCCCTTATCGCCTGCCCCTGGGGCAGACAACTCCCACTACCCCACCCTGGATATGCCACCGAATCTGATTTTGGTAACCAAGTCCCTCTTTTGGGTGAATTAGGACTCTTTTGACTTCTCTGCCTGGCATCATCCACTAACAAGGGCAGTGACAGTAGCAGAGTCCCAGGCCTGCTGAGACTAGGAAGAAAGTTAAAACTCTGCTCCCTGCTTAGCACGTCTTGGGTGCAGCTGTGTTGTCTATTCCTGTGATACATTTCTCAAGCCCAAAAGCACATTGTCCTGGAGTCAGGTTGCAAAATAAAATTGGGATCCCTTGTCCTTGACAGGTTTGCAATTGAGTGTCAGGCCTCTGGCCTGCCTTGCGTTGCTTTCATCTTAAATTAATAGGACTTTGAAATTAACCTATGGACTAGTTGGCCCTGGAAATCAGGGGTTATAAAAAGGAGGAACCTTCCATTTTTCTGGGGAATGGCTTTGAGGACACATAGATCTTGGGTAATGGGGTCACGGAAATGTTTATGTTTAATGTATTTCATCTTTGCAGGGCGAAAAAGGTGGCATTGGTCTGCCAGGCCCAGATGTTTTCGTTGATACAGATGGTGCTGTGATCTCAGGTGCAACTTTTCTTTGATTTGAGTAGAGAAGAAAAGACAGGGAGTTAAATTCTATATCCTCTGTAATTGTTAAAAGAATGCTTTGTCAGCCACTGGATTACTGCTGAACCCAACAATTCCAGGGCCCCTCGTGGGTCCTGAACTTGGGGAATGAAGCTAATGTCTTGGGGAAAGAAACCACGGCCTGCACTCCATTTTTGTATTGGGTCCACTACGATTTGGCTTGGCCTGGGCCTGAATTTGCTAAAAATGTTTTCTCTAGTGATGCTTAGGGAAGGATTGATATCCTCCCCGGATAGGCTGACTTCAGCCCGAAATTATGGGACACTTGGGGTCTCATCTACATAATCCCATGCATGCTGGAGCTTAATAATTTCATTGGAAGTGGCAAAGTATCTTGCTAGGGGAGCAAGTGGTTGATAGCCCTCAGCAGTATGACATTTTGAATTTGTCTTCATCTCTCCTTGTTTGGGTTACTGTGTGTGCCCAACTCTTCCCGTTGGCTTCTCCAAAGATCCAGATGCCCACTGGTCCCAGCTACTTCTTGCTTGACAAAAGCCTTCTACTATGATGCCTCCTCCACCTGGGTCTTACAAATTATAGTGGTACCTCAGTTTTCAAACGTCTCTATTGACGAATATTTTGGTTTATTAATGCCATAAACCCGGAAGTAAATGCTTCGGTTTTCGAACACGACTCAGATCCTGAGGCCTAGCTGTCGGCTGTTTTCGAAAGGTTCAGAACTCGTGGATTATGTTCGAAAACCAAGGTACCACTGTATCTCTCTCCTCTCATCCTCCCAGGCCCATGCCCTGCCCAGCAAACTCGTTAAAGCAGAGATGTTAATGGTTGACAGTGGCTTCCTGTGTTCCACTCCCAGGTTTCAGAAACCTATGTGTGTATAACATGAACAGTAGACTTTAACACCTTAACCAAAATGAGGCATTACAACAGATTTACTACTAGTAGTAGAAGACACTTCCTAGTACTTACCAGATCTTATCATGGAAGGCAAGCCCTGGTGAACACTAGTGGAGCTTGGAGCCTTGGAGTTCAAGTAAGCCCACCATCATGTGAGGCCATTAGCATCTGAGAGACCTATGAAGGGCAACAAAGGCACTTTTTAAATATATATATATATATATATATATATATATATAGTTTAGCTTTTACATTTTAAATCTATATGACATTTTGAGTTAATCTTTTTTTTTCCCCTTCTTCCACCTCCCCCCCCCAACTCCGGTTCAAGCCGTTGTTTCTCAGTCTAGTTGTGTAGGACACAGCTCCCTGGCCCATGCTGGTATTATGAGTCTTGTTCTCCCCCCAGCTGAGGCAGTGGGTCCCCGGTGGGCGGGCGGCGGTCAGCTGCTCACAGCAGCTCTCTTTGGCCCTCTGCTGCTCACAGCAGCCCAGCTCCAGGGAGAGCTGTTGTTCACAATCTTAGCTGTAGAGGGCGCAGCTCACTGGCCCATGTGGGAATCAAACTGGCGACTTTGGTGTTAGGAGCACAGCACTCCAACCACCTGAACCACCGGGCCAGCCCAACAAAGGCACTTCTAACTGAAGACATCTTCTTGTAACTCTTCTTAGTCATTTTGTGGCATTTGTGGACATCCTCTGGGTTTGCTTACTACTTTTTTTTTTTTCATTGCAATGTCAGGTTATCCTGGAGACCCTGGTATGCCAGGCCTTCCAGGACTTAAAGGTGATGAAGGCATCCAGGGCCTGCCTGGCTCTTCTGGTACACCTGGCTTACCAGCTTTACCAGGTAAAACAAACTAACTCACCTCCTGCACAAATCAGTCCCATCTACACTCTGGTGCCCAGCATCTCCTTCTATACCTCTGTGTCTGGTACATACCTAGCCAAAGTCAAAGGAAAGGTTGACTGTAGTCAGTGAGCTCACCACTGCCAGCCCAAGGCTAATGTATATGAGGAGAAGGTCTGAGTGGCAAGCTTTCCTTTGGCCTCAATAATGTACCATAGCTAAACAGGCAATCCCAGACTCATTGAGGTTTGCAGCAGCCAGAGGGGCCTGGGTTGGACTTCCAGAGCCCTGTCACTCTTCTGAGGATGTACCATCCCAGTTGATGTTTTCCGATAGGGGACAACAAAAGGCCAGAGGAAAGTTTGTACCCCAACCCGTACTCTGTGTATAACTCAGGCATTAAATGGCCCCATCGTCCTATCGATGATACCCTTATAACAGTCATTGGAGGGGAATACCCATATGTCATTCTATAGTAGTAAAAATAGAAAAGACATATCAGAGTCTGGGAGGCAGTGATGTCCCAAATAGAAAACCTCAGACATTACTTTTAAAGGTATCAGCTTCTAAATTCCTTAGAGATGGGCCTCTGTAAAGATACCTGTGCTTTTAAACCAGCCACTTAGAAGAGGTACAGCTGATCCTAGCACCAAAGTGGACCAAATCGAGAAGTGGGAGACTAGAGACCCAGGTTTCCCTCTCAGGTTTGCCATGAAGAAGCTCTGTGCCCCTGACTAAGTTTTCTTATGTCTTCGGGCCTTAATTTCCTAAGAGTTTAGGCTAAGTGATTCCTAAGGACGCTCCTAACTCTGATGTGAGAGAAGGGTAAATGCTTTCCCAAATTCTTCCCTTGGAGGTAGTTTCCAACCTATGCCACTGAGTGGAATACCCCTGAAGAGTAAGTAGGGTGACATGACTAGCATTTTTGTGTGGGCTTATCTTTCCAGGTGTGCCAGGTGCCCTAGGTCCCCAGGGAGTTCCAGGACTGAAAGGAGACAAAGGAAACCCAGGTCATACCACAATTGGGGCAGCTGGCCTTCCTGGTAAAGACGGTTTGCCAGGCCTACCTGGCTTACCAGGCCTACCTGGCCCACCTGGTAAGTTGTTCATTTTTCTCTTTGGTCTTGAGACTCAGGTGTGATCCAGACTGCAGAACAGTCATGATTTTTGAGGGAAGGCGAATTTCACAGACGAAACAGCTAAGACAGGACACGTGACAACTGCAGAGGGGCAGTGATGAAGGCCCCATCCTCTCTGAGTCAGAGTCCTGCCTCTACAATTTAGCAACCACAGCAGTCACAATGCTCATCAAGAAACAAGCAAGCTTGGGCCATTTCAATGACCAAATACTACCTGATGCCTTCTGACCTTTGTACTCATTTCACTCCATGCTTCACTTTTCTCAGCCCCTAGGCCTCTGGTCTTGCAGCTCCTAAAGAAGAAGTGTTGGCTCTTTCAAGTCTTCCCTGGTCCTCAGGGGTGGGCTGAGAGCCTGAGAACTGGGCAGCCAGGCATGGATCCTCAAGGTGGCTGCTAAAAGCCTCCACAGGGCTTATTCTCTGTAGATCTTCTTCTTGAGTATGGGATTCTAGATTCTAAGTGGAAGACTGGAAATATGCTCAGTATGTTTCTTTGTAACCTAAATCCCATGACCACTGCACTTTGCATCCATTTCCTTTTTTGTCCGAAGAGGACTCTCTGGGACAGACATTGGGATTGCTGAGTTACTGAAGCTGCCTTGGTCATTCCTATATCCCCAGGGTCTGGTCCAGTGCCTAGAACATGGTAGACATTCTGTAAGTAGTAATAGAGTGAATCGAGCCAACAAAGGATGAACTTGTTCCAGACTTCAAGACCCTGTCTTGGATTTTTTTTTTGGTGGGGGGTGTGGTCTCTGCTCTGGTTGTTGAGCCTTGAGAACCGAGGCTTTGGTGACTTAGCTGCTGTGCTGGGTCAAATGAGCCCAGGCTCACGTAAGGAGCCAATGTTTTATGTTTCTTTTTTTCCGAAGATCCAGCATTTGAGACAGGAACCCTACAGAACACACAGCCAGGGTTCCCTGGTCTCCAAGGAGAACGAGGTCAAAAAGGAAACCAAGGCCTCAAAGGAATAAAAGGTGATTTTTTCCCTTTGGGTGTTTTGTTCCCCAAACTCCCTGAGGAAGGCTTTCTGCGGAATGAGCAAACCAACTTTAGGAACTTGAACAGAAGCAATCTTGGATCTTGACTGGGGATTTGATTATAGGATTATTGGAAGTGCTATATTTAGGGCTCTAAGACTAAGGTTGGCAATCGAGGTCACACAGGACAAAGTAACTTACAGGCTACTCTTCCTACCCTCTCCACCAGCAGAAGCTATGCCAGCAGCCCAGGGTGTTAACTAACACATGATTCAATCCCTGTGTTTGCAAATCCAAGGGCAGAAGTTACTTATTACCTTCAGCTTGAATGAAAGGGTTCTGAACCAGTCCAGATCTGGCACTCTGAAAAAGCCAACTGGCTTCAGGAAAACAACTTCAGGCCCCACTGAAGGACTGATTGATGACTCTGGCCTTCAGCTGTACTGTTCTCTCCATCTTCTTGCTGCTTTTGGATCATTCCTCCGTTTCATACTCTGAGAGGAAGATGCTAAAGCTCAAATAAATCAATTCAATATAGTTGCTGGCCAGGCAGGGTAGAGGAAGAGGTGAAACTACTGGCTGAAGAAAGGTTTGGGGAGACCCTAGTGATTTCAGGTACCTGAGGTCTCTCCTCTTCTCTCAAGTAATTCACAGCTCTCCTCAAACTCAGAGAGGTCCTAACTCCTCTCTTTTCTCAGCGTCCTGTTATAAAATGTCACTACCTAAGTATAGGAGCTAGTTCAGAAGGTTTTGAAAGCTTCATCTCTACTATTCACATCCAAGAATGACTATTCGGGGCAAAGGACATTAAGTTGCAAGTCTTGACTTAGGATATTAACCTTATCCCTTCCCTGACTCACTACAGAGCTAGTGTACTTCTTGATACCACTCTCACTCCTTAAAGAGGGACAATTCTAATGCTTCCCCTGCTATGTTCCCATGGGGCCAGAAGATTTTCTCTAACAGTGATAGTGAGTCTCAAGCTTCATTATACATGAGAATGACCTAAGGAAGATTACTAAAAATTAAATTATTGGGTCTGGCCTCCTGAGAGTCTGACTCACTTGGCCTGAGGTGAGGCCCAGCAAACTTCCTTATAAACAAACATCACAGGTGACTCGTGCAGAAGGTCTATGGATCACACTTGAGAAATGCTAATTTAGAGAACAGACTGTTCTCTCAGGGTTTTAGGCATTATCACTTTTCTAAAAGTAAGAAGAGGCCCTTCAGGATCTAATGGGAACTCAGAGTCACCTATGTTGGTCCAAATTCTCATTTTCCAGACTGTAAGCATGGGAAGTATAGGTGGCTGGGGTCCCGTGCTAGTGTAGTGACTCCTTAATACCTCTTCAGGTGCTTTGCTGAAGAGCCTACTATCATCAGTTTATTTGGTATTTGTCTCTGTGTACAAAAGACAGGGGGAAAGACATTTTGGTGAAGAAAACCTTTGAGTGTCTTGGATTCCAGAGTGTCATTTAGTTAGCATAGGTCAGCGGTTCTCAATGCTGGCTGTACATTAGACTCACTGATGGCTGGTCCCTATCCCAACTAATGAAATCCAAATTACTAGCACAGATGTGCTTTGATGGAGAGTGAACCTAGTTCATTTGAGTCTGTTCACAAGACTTTTGATTGCCTGCATGGAGTTGTTTAAGTCACACATTACTACTGTCAGATCTTCCTTCTTTTTGGAAAGATGGCCTACTTTGTTTAACGTTGTCTTTTATTTTCCCCAGGGGACTTGGGTTTTTGTGCTTGTGATGGTGGTGTCTCCAACACTGGACCACCCGGGGTGCCAGGCCTGCCTGGGCCACTAGGTCGCATAGGCCTTCCAGGCCTTAAAGGGACCAGAGGAGATCCAGGCTCTGGGGGCGCACAGGGACCATCAGGGGCTCCAGTAAGTCTAAGTCTGGCCAAACTTTGGCCCTGAAGGTACAATGGGAGCTTTCAAGTGCCCCTCACTCCTTGCCCATCACTTTCCCAAGACGCACAAAAGAAAGATGGGATAAAACAAAGCTTCAGGTTTTTGATCTGTAATATGAATAAGTGGGACTAGATGATCTCTAAAGTCCCTTTCTGCTTTAACCTACCTATGTTCCCTCCCTCCCCCTCTTAATCCCTCCCTTCTTTCCAGAAAATTATTTGCCTAGCACCATGCTGGGCCCTGAAGGTAAAACTGGAATTAAGACAAGGTTACCATCCTCAAAGATTTCAAAATTTAGAAAGGATAGCAAAATAAATGGACAATTATAATCCAAGATAATGACATAATCAATTGTGTAGAACATTGCCAAAATATACCCAAGGACCTGCTTTAGGTCAGACTTATGCTAGGTGCCAGAATTCTATGAAATCTGCATCTCCTGATCATTCCCGTTTGTCTCTTCGTCAGGGTTTATTTGGGCCTCAAGGTCCTACAGGTCCCAAAGGAGAGAAAGGGGAATCAACCCTCAGTACAAGATCAGGGATGCCAGGAGAGCAGGGTGATCCTGGTCCCCAGGGGCTCCCGGGTGAGACAGGAGCACCAGGCAAGGATGGAATACCAGGTTTACCAGGTCTGCCAGGACTTCCGGTAAGTTGATCATTCCTGGGTGATTAGCTCTATAAATCCTCACATCTGACTTGGGGTTGAGGGCGGGGGATGTCTGGTAGCCACTAGACCATTAGACGGGGCAAAACAGAGAGTCCAGAATCTCTTTTTTTTTTTTAAATTCAAGTTTATTGGGGTGACAATAGTTAGTAAAATTACATAGATTTCAGGTGTACAATTCTGTGTTACATCATCTATAAATCCCATTGTGTGTTCTCCACCCAGAGTCCGTTCTCCTTCCATCACCATATATTTGATCCCCCTTACCCTCATCTCCCATCCCCCACCCCCCTTACCCTCTGGTAACCACTAAACTATTGTCGGTGTCTATGAGTTTTTGTTTCTCATTTGTTTGTCTTGTTCTTTTGTTGTTTTTAGTTCATATACCACATATCAGTGAAATCATATGGTTCTCTGCTTTTTCTGTCTGACTTATTTCGCTTAGCATTATACTCTCAGGATCCATCCATGTTGTCACAAATGCCAGAACCTCTTTTCCTGCCTTAGCCACTGACACTTCTTGCTCTGTGTTTTTCCTTTCTGTAAAATGGGAATCTTTTTCTCAGAATGGGTTACTGTCTCATTTAATAAATGCGAGTAACAATGGACCATATCACTTAAAATGCTTCAGCTTCTCAGTAGCTTTCCCTTGCAAATAATCCAGCTGCTTTCTGTGACCCCCACTGATCCAGAGCCTTTTGCATTATCAGAACACCCAGGGCTGACAAGCTTCATTCTCATTAACTAAACTCAGAGGAATTAATTGATAAACTAGAGTGACAGAGAATTTCAACAAAAAACAAAGCACTGTTCACACTGGTTGCCTCTTTCCTATGGTCAGAGGACTCTCCAGCTTAGTCTCTAAATTGGGCTTTCATTCTTTCTTATGTGTTGTCTAGGGAGATGGTGGACAGGGCTTCCCAGGTGAAAAGGGGTTACCAGGACTGCCTGGTGTAAAAGGCCACAGTGGTCCACCTGGCCTCCCAGGAATTGGGCTACCAGGATCTCCTGGACCTCGTGGGCTTCCCGGAGACCAAGGAATTGATGGATTACCAGGACAACAAGGCCTCCCTGGGCCTCCAGGTGAGTCAGGGAATTAGATGGCTTTAGGCTTGAAAAGCAGACCCCTTGTAGACTGTAGATATGACCCAGATGCATGAAATGTGTCATAAAAAGAGACTTGACTGATTATAATCACTACTTTCAACCCTCTTTAGGGTTTTTATGAGGAAAAAGGATCGCAATTGTCTTGTGGTATACTTACACAGAACAATATCAATTTCAGCTCTACTTAGTGAAAAACTTCCTAACAGAGCAGTCTGAAAATGTAACAGAGCTGCCTTGGGAAGTTCTGAGCTTATTTCAATTTCAAGCATAAGCTCGATGACCATTTATTATGAGTGCCATCAAAGTAATGGATGGGAGATAGGACAAGGTGTCCTCCAAGTTGATATTGCTTGATGGTAATTTCATCAGCAAAGAACCTTTCCTAATTCATGAGATCTCAGATTGAGCAGAGAGCATAGTTGTATCTGGTCTAATCTCCATGTCATACTTTAAATCCCTCCCATTTATATAAGTGTCATTTCAACTAAAATTTCAGGAATTATAGTGAGTGACAGACCTGCTTATAGATTGTGAAGCTGTGCTATGCTAATAACTCGCCTTCTTCTATACAACCAGAACAGCTCTTTATCCCAACGTCTATGTTTCCACAACTTTTGTGTTTCTATTAGTGGTATCGCACTTCTTATAGTCATCTGAAGTTTGAAAACTTGAAATTTATCTCTTATTCTTCATTTGGAATGTTCCTTATATTCTTCCCTTCCTCTTCTTGCTACTAAGCTCTCATTATCTCATTCCTAGTTTATCAAATACCTATATGCTTACTGGAATAAATGGATGGTTGAGTGGAGAGATAGGTGAATGGATGGACAGATAGATAGACGGATGGACAGATGGACATATGGACGGACAGACAGACGGACGCGTGGATGGATGAATGGATGGATGGATGGATGGATGAACAAATGGGTGGATGGTTAGATGAGTCAATGACGACAACTTCCTAAGTAGTTTCTCATTTCCTACCTCCAGACTTTCCTCCACTCATTTCTACTATGAACATTGCTACCAGTTTAATATCTGTAAAGTACTGATATCATCGTGTTACTTCCCTAGTCCAAAGCCGCAAATGGTCTCTACTGAATAGAGGATACCACCTAAACTCCTTTCTAACCTAACCTGACCTCATACTCTTTATGATTTAAAAGAAAAACTTAAGACAACAGTATTTTTCACTGTCCTCAAACACAATATGTTCATTTCTAATTCCAAGATTTTGCCCATGTTGCTTTTTTCTGGAATACCCTTCCTCTTTTCTGTATGTAGTCATATCCTATCCATCCTTCAATGTTCAATATAAGCTGTACTTCTTCCACTAAGCCTTCCCATGACTTCTACAGTATGTCATTGCCACTTAAATTATATATTTACTGCTTTCATTTTTCCAAACTGCACTGTAAACCTCTGGATACTAGGGATGGTGAGCAACACTTTTTAGCATTTCTCAACCTCTCCAGTATAGTGGAATGTTCCGTAGGAGACTAATATATACTCACAAAAGAAAGGTCCTTCCCAATAACCAAGGGGCTATTTCTTCCTCTTTCCACTTTGTCACCTTGAAGAATTAAAAAAGAAGAAGAGAGATACCAGGTCTTACAAAATTTTATTTATTTTAAACTCTAATTTTGTGAGTTGGTATAATAAGGAAAGTAGTACAGGTTAAAAATTGATAATTCAAGATTCTTAAAACCAAGTCATTATTTCAGTTCACAAATTCCTTTAAAAGCTGTGAGGAATTTTATCAAACAAAATCATTCTGCCTTTTGGAAGTCCCAGTATCAGCTATAGCTTTGCTTCCAGCTCTGTTCCCAAAGACATTATTCGTGGTCATTCTACTGCTCCTCCACCAACTGGGTCTCCATTCTGGGTCAACCCATTTTGCATGCAACTAGGTTTTAAACTCAGTTATTTTAACATGGTTCCTATAAACTTACAAACACTCAGATCTGGATATTCTCAACATTCCAATTGCTTGAAAACAGGCTCAGTCAACAGATGGAAGCCCATGGGACGATTTTTATCCCAAACTTCATTAGTTCCTAATGAAGGGACTTCATAGAAAGTTCTTAGGAATATAGAGATATGGTAAGCAATAGCCTGGGAAATGCCTTATGCATAAAATGTTCTTGTTGTAGTACCAAGAATTTCCAAGAAATCACTTCAGTTGAGAGCGTTAGCTATCTTTTTCTCTCTACGGCAACCAAATATGACCCTTCAAACCTAGCTTTCATTCTACACAATTTTAAAAACATGTAATTTGTGGGCCCCAGACATTTGCATTGTGGCCATTACTGTTGCAGTGATAAATGAAGATGCTGTTCCTAAACACAGTCACGCCAACCAGTGGTGGCCCAGGCTGGGCCGGTTACCTTGCCAGGAAAAGGAAATGTAGTCATCAGAAGCCTTTCAACCTAGTAGTGTGAATGATTACAGACCCTGGGCAAGCAGACAACGGGCTATTTCCAAAGAGGCTCTGATCCAAATGCTCATAGTCATCCATCACCCTGGTTGTTACTGAAAGTGGCTACTGTGTCCTTGATCCTGTGTGGGTGCCAGCTCTCTTCACTCACTCCAGACAGGGAATTTGATTGGTGGGCATACCTGGGCTGCAGACAAGACTTCCCTTGGACCTCAAGGAACTTCTCTCCTGGTTTAATTTTCTTCTTTACTTGATTGATCTAGGTGACTGCTGCTGCAGCAAGAAAGTTGGTAAAGGAGACTTAAACACAGAGGGAGGTGAGAGCTACCTAGGTCAGGATGTTCTCAAACACCAATGTTGGCAAAAACCTGCTTCCTTTTTATCCACCTTTATCTCAGGCACTCACTGTGGTGCCACACTGGAGCCCCTGGTTGGGGAGGGGTGATTCTAAGGCTGGGGTACAAAGGCTAACACTGACACTGCTTCAGAGGCTCCTTAGCCCAGAACTCCTGGGAGGGTGTACAGGAGCAAGCGAACATGCAGTCTCGGAGAGGGGCTGATTTCCTTCACATGCATGTTGATGGCTTGGCTGATCTCTGCCTTGAGCACCTTCATTTTATCAACTTAACTGGGGCTATAACTTGCCTTGGGAGACACCTGGAAGGTTCCACACATGTCTGATATTTATTCATCGGACCCAGAGTAAACTGAGATGCTAGAATCTTGATAACCAGAGGAGCTTTTTATTCTGAAGATGAATTTTGGCATTAATGGGGAAAATTCTGAATAATTAGGTTATTTATTATACTTATAAAACAGAACATAGGTAGAGCTGACTTCTGCTTTGTTGGGGAGAAGGCTCTGAATTCAGGGATGTGAAATAGAAGACAGGGATATAAAGTAAAGGAGTCAGATACCAGTATGACCTTCTCACCATGTTGACCCTCTGCTTTGATACACAAGTGTGGTGTGCTATACAGGACTGGTCTGAGGCAAAAGGGAAGTATGTCCTTAATTTTCTCTGGTTTCTACTCATCTTCCATTTTATTTTTCCTGTCCTGGAACCTTTCCAGATGCCTGTCTTTGGGCTCGTCCTCTAAAGGATTTTTTTTTTTTTTTAATCTGGCTGTCACAGGTGAAAAGAATCTATGAAACTGATCTGATAAATTGAGGATGGATGGCTTTATGTTTGGAGCCAGCCCAGGGATATTTGTATTTTACTTAGTCAGGTTTTTAAGACATAAAGCAATGAAACTGCAGTGTTTGATACATTGGAGCCAATGGGCTATTGAAATAGTTGGGGTGGGAGAGTCTTCTGCAGGGTCGCTGTCATGATACCATCTAAGGAGACAGTTCGTCAGGACCGAGACCCAAGCAGATCACAGGATTGGCAGCCCTCTTCCAGTGAAGCAGCTCATCCTGAGGTGTTTGACCATAGAGCATGTTTCCATAACAGGGAACTTACCTTCAGAAATAGCTCCATCATCTCAACGACTGGCAGGATGGAGATGGGTGTGGCCACCTATGGAGCATGATCGGGGCTATAGCCATCTCTCCACCCTTGCAAATATGACTATAGGAGCCAGAGGTCTGGAAGGCAGTTGCTGCCCAGGCTAGAAAGTAGTGTCACTAACCTGACTGAAGTAGAAATCAGCGGTAGCCTGTGCAGGAACAGCATCAAATGGCAATGGCCTACTTACCCTGCCCTCATATGGAGAATGTCATTAGGATGGGAACTTGGAGCCATTAGGAAGAGCCATTAGGAAGGGCTCTTTCAGGAGCACTTCTGAATACTTCTCCTTAGGTAAGATAATAAAACAAACAAACAAACAAAACTATTATTCATTGAGGACATTCCAGGGTGCCGGGCACTGTGCTAAGTAGTGTTAGCATTGTTTCATACAATCCTCACAAACACCATATGAGATAAGTAGCTCCCATTTACAGGAGGCTCAGAGAGGTTAAGTATCTTGCCCATACAACCGGTTAGTAGTACAACTAAGATTCAAACTCAGGTCTGTCTGGCTTCAGCACTCAACCTCTTAGCCAATACATTATACTGTTTAATTCCCAGTTTTGATTTAGGAATAGGACAAGTAGGCTAAAAATACCATCAAGACTTCATATCAGAAAGTAGAAGTGGGATTGGAGGAGGAACGCCAGCCCACTGAGTAAGCGGTCTGAATCACTGATACACATATCTGTTAAGAAACACAATTTGAGTTTGGTTTTAAGTACAGGCAAAAGCTATAGCAGTTTATTAGAACTGTTGGCTCTGTGGCTTAAAGCAGACCTTGGGGGGTTGTTTTAATGAATAGGCAAGAGTGACTTTAATTAGCATAGCAATTGTTTGTAAATGGCACTTGAGGGAGCCAACATACAATTTGTTCACCAATATTTTATTAATCCTCCCCTCTGTGATCTTATAGACTCTTTTTATTTGCATTATGAATGGGCAAGGAAGAATTTGCTAAGGGAAGGCATGCTATGCCTGCCAACATCGATGTCTTAACTATTAAAATTGACTACCCCTTCTCCCCGAGTAGCAGAGTTGACACTTTCAAATGAGGAGCTGAGGGGAGGGTCAATGTCTGTCGTAGGCAAGAGAGTGGCCTTCAGTGTTTGCCTGGTACATCTGACCAAGGACTCTGGTGATTTAAGAAAAAGTCGATAGGTTTCAGTAGATGCCAAATGAGGAGGGTCAAAAGAAACTGATGGTTTGGGGAAAGCCTCATTCGAAGAAAAGGGCAGACGTGAACTTGAGGGGTCTTGGCTTCAAACCCTCCAATCTTGTCATGTGGGCATAATGGACCCTTAGGACTAACCCCAAGTTCCCATCCTAATGACATTCTCCATATGAGGGCAGGGTAAGTAGGCCATTGCCATTTGATGCTGTTCCTGCACAGGCTACCGCTGAGAAACCTTTATAGGTAACATCTGCTTCAGAGATGACTGCCTGGCACTGGGCACTGATGGTTTGGGAAGCGACATCCTGGCATTTGGACACCAGGAGCATTGTTGTCTGCACTAGGGGTAACTCCCAAGAGCTTCTGATGCCAGGATTTTTCTGCATGGGCTCCCAACTGCTGGGTGGGATAAAAAACTTGGTTGTCTCATTTGATGGAATGGGAGTAAAGGAGCATACTAAGGGAAAATTGTTCTTGACTCTGGGTTTACCAGATGCTTACCTGTTACCATTTACAGGTATCATCCTGCCCTGTATTATTCCTGGGTCGTATGGTCCATCAGGATTCCCAGGAGCTCCTGGATTCCCAGGTATGGAATGAGGCCAAAGAAAGTCACTGAGCACACATATGAGGGCCATGAGCCAAAGGAAGGACAGGATAGCCCAGTAGCATTTGGGTGTCTACATTCCTCCTGAGATGGCAGCCTTGAGGACTGAGGAAATAGAATGACTGCTGGAGAGGGCCGTGTGGGGAGGTGAGAATAACACACACCCTTCAAGAGACTAGGATTCTTGATTGAACATCACAAATCCTACCTTGCCACACTGACTTTCCTTTCCCCTCACCACTCACATTTGGGTTTTCAGGCCCTAAAGGCGCCCGTGGCATCCCTGGGACTCCAGGCCAGCCTGGATTGTGTGGATATAAAGGAGAGCCCGGAAGTCCAGGATCAGTTCACCTCCCTGAACTGCCAGGTAAGGAAAGGAGCTTCTCACCTGATTCTCTTTTTGTGTGAGCATGTGTTTGGATGGTGGTAGCCATCCACCAATTGTAGGGAATTGGGTTTGTTCTCTGGTGTGGGTGGGATGGTTTTGATTTCAAACTCAGGCAAGACAGAGCTAAGACCTATAGAATGACAGCACACCACTACCATTCAAGGTCAGCTGGTACAATCTCTTCACTTTCAGATGAGGAAACTGAGGCACAAATGGAAAGTGACTTGCCTGAGATCACAAAGCCAGTAATGATAGAGCTGGGACTCTGTCAGGTTGTCTGGCTGCTGGTCCTATGGCAGTTTCCTGGATCAACTCCTTAAAGGTCAGAGAAAGAGATTCAGATGAAGTCAGAGGGACATGGTCCATTTCTATCCCTTTGCTCACACCCTGTCATTTCAACCTGAGCTTCATTGTTCTACACTGCATCAGTGGTTCTCAAACTATGTTCCCTGGGCCAGCAGCATTAGCATCACTTGGGAACTTGTTAGTAATGTAGATTCTTGGCCACTTGGCAGAGCTACTGACCAGAAGCTCCCGGGTGGGCCCAGCAATCTGGTTTTACCAAGCACCCGTGCCCCAGATGACTCAGTTTGAGAACCACCTCTGCTCTACAGCATGGGCTGTGCACCCCAGGGTTTATCGTTGCCTCAGTTCCCTCCACCACCCAGGAAGAGGGAGGCACATTGGCAGGAGTTAGACGACTCCAGTAGAGACTGGGCCTTTGACAGGAGGTCCCAGGTATAACCCACCTCTTTGGCCACTGTAGGAGCCCCAGGAGTGGGTTGCTGGGCTCTGTCCAAGGCCTGGCCTCGCTGAGCTAGAACCTCCTCCAGGTCACATGGTCCCTGCCTCTGGGCAAGTCCTCCCGGGACTAGGGACTCCTGACCTTCAAGAGAAGTGACACACATTATTGTTATTTTTAAAGATGTTTCTTTTTTATTATTGAGGCATAATTGGCATGTAACATATTAGTTTCAGGTGTACAACATAATGGTTCATTATTTGTATATATTGCTAAATGATTACCATAATAAGTCTAGTTACCATCCATCACCATACAGTTACAGAATTATTTTTCTTGTGATGAGAACCTTTAATATTTACTCTCAGCAACTTACAAATATGCAATACAGTATATTAACTATAGTCCCCATACTGTTCATTACATCCCCATGACTTATTTAATAACTGGAAATTTGGACCTTTTGACCCCTTTCACCTATTTCTCCCATCCTCCAGCCCCCACCTCTGGCAACCATCAATCTGTTCTCTGTATCCATGAGTTTAATTTTTTGTTTTGTACTATTTTGTTTTAATTTGATTTTGATTTGTTTGCTTTCTTTGTTTTTGTTTTTTGTTTTGTTTTGTTTTGTTTTAGATTCATGACATACATTATTGTTCGCTTTCATAGTAGAAAAAAAAAATCTGTCTCAGAGAACTCTACCCACCTATGGTTTCTAAACCTCCGTGGCCTTTTATTTTTGCCTCTTTACATTTAGGATTTCCTGGACCTCGTGGGGAGAAGGGTATGCCTGGGTTTCCTGGGCTCCCTGGAAAAGATGGTTTGCCTGGAAAAGTTGGGAGTCGAGGTTTACCTGGTCCCAAAGGTGCTCCTGGTGACATCGTTGGTGCTAAAAATGGTGCTCCAGGGGAGCAAGGCCTACAGGGATTGCCAGGAGACAGAGGATTTCTTGGAGACTCTGGCTTTCCAGGACCCAAGGGTAACTCTTCTTGCCCCGCTTACTTAACAATCTACAGAGAACCTTTCCATAACCAGTATACTTACATGAACACTTGCATGAATCTGGGGTGACGGATTAATTAGGGGGTTAACATGAAAAGTTATTTGTTCAGCCACGCTCTTTGGGGAACTTTTTCTTAAATCACCTGAGTCTATTCTCCTGTCTTAGCAATTCCAGAAGTAACCACAAGCAATAGTCAGCTCTCTTGCAAAGCCTCTGATGAATCACTGGGGATAGCAGCAAGCCTGGAACTGAGAAGACATTGGCACTTGTGATGCATTTGGGCCAAGCTTTTCCGCTGCCAGTTGGTTTGGTGACCAGTCCCTGCTGTTGATCCAGGCTGTGATGATCTGTCCCTTCTTTTCATTAGGTTTTCCTGGAAAGTTCGGCTTGTTAGGCCCCAAAGGTGAGCAGGGCAGCCCTGGAACACCGGGCCACACGGGACAGCCAGGCACCCCAGGGCGTAGTGGTCTACTGGGCATCAAAGGCAAACCAGGGCTTCCAGGAGCACCAGGCTTTGCAGGCACTTCAGGTAGGTCCTTTGGAGGAGGAGCCCGCTTGCCAGACTTAGGCTGGGCCCTGAGCCATGGTGCCCTGCGGGGCAATAGCAGCAGTGTGACAGGGCCAGAGTTGAGAAAGACTTCCTAACCTGTAAAGTTGCAAATCTCAAGTCACCCTTGCAGTGCCAAGTAGAACAGATTTCTGCAGTGTAGCTTCCAAAATATCACCACAAATCCCTCCCCACCTCCTCCCCCACGGCCTCACTCCCCTTTTCATGCTTCAGCCTCCCTCCTGACTTCCTCAGTTAGAGAAGCCGCCCTTGCTGTGGAGAGGGGTCTAGCCATGTCCATTGCCTTCACCGGGCAGGGCTGTGGGGAGTCGTTTGGGTTGGGGGACAAGCGCGCACAGTGTGTGACAGTGTAGTGGCCTGCCTTTTCAGGAGAGCATGCCTCTGAGGACCCGTGGCCACAATGTCTCTTGCTCGAGAGTGGGGCCTGACACCCTCTGGTAGCAGCCTGGTGTTTGCAGCTTGCTTTTTTCTTGCACCAGCCTCCTCACCCTGCCTCAGTGACTGTATCATTCCCCCTTACTACTGGCCATGTGACTGAAGTTGAATTATTTACAGAACCACTAATATCCTTTTTATCCTCTTTGTCCTTCTGTGTTTCTGGAGTCTTCACATAGGCTGTCCAGGTGAGAAAGCTGCACACAAGCTCACGGACTAACACCCCCACTGGCTTTCCTGCTCAGGGAATTATCTGATTATACACTATAACCTGGCAAGGCCAGGGGTCCTCGAACTCATGCTGTGGAGTTGGCCCCCATTGAATTTCCTTCTCTTGTTGTGGAATCCCCTTCACAGCCTCCCATTAGAATCCTGGGGTTTTCAGCTACTTGATGCTTTTCAATCCATAGAAAGCCCAATCAGCCATTCATTTAGGTTCGTAAGGGCCCAAATACCTCTGTCGTCACTGATTTAATCCTTTGGTGTTGTTGTTTGTTTTTTTTTAATTTCATTGCTTTGTACCTGGACATTCCACTTTGGCAGCAACTCAGGAGGTTAATCCCATTGACCAACTTAAAGCATGGTGAAAGAAGTCTCTGAATACCTAGGAGACCAAATGGGCCTTGGGGATTTCTATGGTACTTGGCACTAGGGGGTCTTTCAACCTTAATGCCAAGGAACTGGCTGACTTAACTGCTTGCATGAGGGATTAAAAGGGCAACCCTTTATCCATGGCTCCCTGGGAAACTGAAACAATGGCTCAGCTTTAACCTCTACTTCACCGACTGGCTCAGGAAACTGCCATTGTGGTGTGCTTCAGACTGGAAGTACTAGGTAACTAGAGTCCAGTTGCCTCCCTGGCTTCTCAGAGCTTCATTCAGAGGCTACAGTGTGAACTACATTCATAAAGAGGGAAGAAGTTTTAATCAGAAGGGGTTTGCTCACCCTGCCAGCTACTGTGACGTGTAGTCATTGGTGTGGCTCTCTGGGCGATAGGTGCTATGCTTTAGCCAACTAAGATCTCTGCCTGTGAGCAGCCTGCATAGGCCATTGTTAAAGGGCCATTTACAAAACCCAACAAGCCAACCAACCAGAAGCCATGGGAATGGGCAGTGGCCCAGATCTGGACAGAGACTCACTTCAGAGCTGTCCTGTGTTCTCTCCTGTGTGATTCAGGACATCCTGGCAAGAAAGGTCCAAATGGCGAGACAGGTCCCCCTGCATCAACTGGAAAGAAGGGTCTGCTTGGGCTAAAAGGCCTTCCTGGATCTTCAGGGTTAATTGGTTTCCTGGGGAACTCAGGCTTGCCAGGGGGCACTGGGTTGCCAGGCCTGCCAGGTCCGAAGGGTAAGTGAAGTGATCAGGAAAGCACCAGTGGGTGCCACAAAGGAGCATCCATGCTGCCCAGCTTGCCTCTTCCCCTCTGCCTAAGAAAGCGGAATAGGGAGGGAGGTGGGCAGGGCTTCCATGGCAAGATTGTCAGACAAGGCTAGTGCTAAAGGAGGACCCCCATCCAAGGTGAGTCACCCTCACCACCTGCTGGGTGGAAGGAAGCACTGGGATGAATAGCAGGGTCAGTAAAGCTCAAGACAGTAACAACCACACTGGGGTTACTCATTTGCAGCACCCCTACCACAGAGCCTGAGAGCTCTCATTCCCTGTTATTGTCCTGCTATACACCAGAGGTTAGGCGAGAGACATCTCTGTTTTATACAGGGAAAAGTGAGTGGTCCAAGGTCACACAACTGGTTAGAAACAATGCCAGTCTAGAGCTCAGAGCTCATCTCCCTGCCTCCTGGCCCTAGGCTTGCTTTTTTTTGTTTGTTTGTTTTTTGTTTTTGTTTTTGTTTTTTTGTTTTGTTTTGTTTTGTTTTTATGCCACACATGAGCTCTGTCTTAACAAATCATAAGAGAGGTGCCCACGTCTTCTTTCCTTTTCGTTGCTTAATGTTATGTCCCTGTTCAGGGAAATAGTGTAATGTGTAATGGCTAAGAGCTTGGGCTTTGGAGTTAGAGGAAAGCAGGCTTTGAATCCCTTCTCTGCAACTTCCTAGCTGTGTGACTTTGGGTAAGTTACTTAACCTCTCTGAGCTTCCATTTCCTTGTATGTAAAAGAGTGATAATAATAGAAATTATTTTTTTCTCAACAGGTGAGAAGGGATCTGTTGGACTGGTAGGTTTTCCAGGGGTGCCAGGTCTCCCTGGTATTCCTGGTGCAAGCGGATTAAAGGGAATTCCTGGGTTAGCTGGAAAAGCGGGACCATCTGGACAAGCTGGTAGCCCTGGTGAAAAAGGTGAGCTGGGAAATGGAATTCTGGAATTGCCATTCATGCTTCCCAAGGTACATTTTGTTTGTCAGCTTTGTCATTCATGAGGCTTGTACCAACCCTGTGTTAGATAATAAGATTTGGGGCTTCTGAATGAAGTCCTTTTAAACCAAAAGACTTAATCTCTTCTGAGTTACCACTGCATGTCAGAGGCCTTGTCATACATTTTCAGATGCTCAACGGAGGAGGGTCTAAAGTTGTTGGTGGAGTTTGGGCTTGTCAAAGGAGAGGGCATGCACATAAATGCAAAGTTGCGAAATGGGGGCAGGGAAAAAGCTGGAAGGGCTCGTAAGGGGGGTCAGGGGCTGGTGCTGATATGAAAGGTCAGCCCATTCCTGACCCCGTGTCTAAGCTCCCTCTTAGGCGGATCTCATGATCTCCATCCCTGCAGGAGACAGAGGCGACCCAGGGCCAGTGGGAATTCCCAGTCCAAGACCCCCAATGCTGAACCTCCAATTCAAAGGAGACAAAGGCTCATGGGGCTCCCCAGGACCCAATGGATTTCCTGGACCCAGAGGTACTGGGGCAAGAAATGGGCAGGAGAAATGCTCAAGAAAGCTTTTACAACCAAACTCAACTTCCTTCCTAAGAAAAGACCCCGCAGTACAAGGCATCCCAAAGCGGTAGTGTGGGTGGCGTCAGAGGGTCCAGAGAGCCTGCCTTCCCTGAGCCTAAGGGATTCCTGGACCTTGAGACTGCTGATTTGCATTGCAGCTGTGGAACTGAGTTTTTGAACCACAGGCTGTTGTACCCTTGGATGAGCCTGGCAGATGGTGGGGCATGGGCACTGAGAAGCTTTCCCAGTGCTGGAGCTGGGGTGGCCCTGACTAGTGCCCTATAAGGCTGAAGACAGCAGCCCACTCCCACTTCCACCTCCAAGCTAACTGTCCCCAAGCCTGCACTTTGCCTGCCTGTGACCCAGGGCACCTGGGGTAGCAGATTTTCTCTTGCCCAGAGTCTTTTTCAAAGCTGTTTGCTTCTTTCCCAGGTGACAAAGGAGAGACTGGCCGCCCTGGGCCACCAGGCTTGCCTGGAGCTCCTGGATTCCCCAGCACCATCAAGGGACTTATTGGGAGACCAGGACTCCCTGGCTCCTCAGGAATACGGGGCTTACCTGGCCTAAAGGGATCCCCTGGAATCTCGGGCTTCCCAGGAATGCCAGGAGAAAGTGTAAGTGTGCCCAGATCTTTGTCTCCCTACCAGAGAAGCACCTCCATCGCAGGAGGACATGCCCCTACTGCCCACCTTTCTGATCCCAGCCCCTTCCCCAGCTCACCCCAGACAAAGCCCTCTCCTCGAGTCTGACAGTTCTTCCCATCCTTTCCTGAACTTCCCCTCCTCTGGGCCTTTGTTCATGTGATCTCCCCCATGACACAGACTTCCTCCTCTGCAGTTGTCTAATACCTGCACATCCTTCAGGCCCCAGCGCAGACACCTGCTCCTCCAGGAGTCCCTGAGTCCCCGCCGTGCTGGCAAACTCTCCTTCTCACTGCTTATATCGGTTCTCATTGGTTCTGTGTGGGTCTGGTTTCCTCAATGAGATTGTTAGGGCTTGAGAACAAGAACTGCGCCTCACACACTTTTTTGGTCTGCTTCCTATGGCCAGCATCCCACGTTATTTGGCACATCATAAGAATTCAGTACAGACTTCCTGATGTTTTGATTTCAGAAGGTCTTTATTGCCTCCACAAGAGACAACAACTGGCAAAGAATCAAACCCAGCTTCTCTGGGTTCTTCAAAGGCAGGGTGGTAGGCTTAGCAATGAGACAGACTTGGGTTTGAATCTCAGCTCCATCACTCATTAGCTCTGTGATTTCGTGCATATTGCTTCACTTGCCCGAGCCTCACTGTTCTCATCTGTAAAAGATGGGAATAATATTCAAACCTCCTTCAGACAGTAGTGAGGATTAAGTGAGATGATAGATGTAAAGCACTTAGCATTGTGTCTGGTGTATGGCAGGCTCTGAATAAATAGTAGCAATAATAGGAGCAGTAGTGAGGGCTCTAAATGGACCAGATCACGGAACACCCGTGCTCCCTACAGGCAAAGTTCATGTCCTCCAGAAGTGTCAGTGCATCTGGTGGAGAGAAAACACACACACACACACACACACACACACACACACACACACACACACACACACACACATCCCCGAAGTAACTACAAAAGAAATAATTCTCAATTGGATGATCCTGGCTACTCACACACTAGGAGGGATGGAATTAAACTGGGAAGGCATTCTAGGAGGGGGTCCCAGCATGAGCAAAGGTTCAGAATTAGTAGATATGGCAATTTGAAGAAAAAGCCAGGTGAATGCAAGCGGTGTTCTGGGCGGTGGCCTAGTGAGCACAGTGACCCAGTCCAGAATTCAGACTCTGTCCCAGACATTGGGTCGCAAGTGTCTTTACTGGGTACATGTCAAAATGAATCAAAACCATATCAGATACCAGGGAAGAACTGTACTGGTGACAGGTGGCATGCCCACTTCCCAGATTCCGGTAGTGTGTTGGACATTAGCCAGTGAAGCAGTTTTTTCCCGTGAAAATGGTAACACTGGCCCCAATTCAGACTCCAGTACCTGTACACACACAGCCTGGTATGTTCCCTGCTGAACCTCCACTTGCGTGCTAGCGAAGCAGCCGTTTCCCTTGTGTGTAACCGCTCCAGAGCTTTGCCAGGGGCAGCGGTAGCCAGCCATCTACAAAGCATGCCAAGTGCCTGGCTTGACTGTCATGAACCATATTTTCTAAGAGACTTGCTAGAACAGCCACACTTTGATTTCCCAAGATTCCAACTTTAATAGGAAGTTATGAATGACAAAACCAAGGTTAATCTGCAGATCGGATCCCTCCCCTAAAAACCCTAAGTACGAGTTTCTGCCCTGTGCTCATCCCCTTCCCCTCTGCAGGATGTCAGTTCCCCTGAGCCCCAGTCCACTCCTGCCAGAGTACATGATAGACATCTCTACGGCAGTGGCTCAGGGAGAGGAGGGTGTGAGGGTGGGAAGCCCTGTGCTCTGGGCAGAAATAATGATTCTCATATTGCTTTGAAGGGTTCCCAGGGTCTCAGTGGATCTCCTGGGCTCCCTGGAGCATCTGGCCTCCCAGGTTTCAAAGGTAAGGAGCATTTTCTTTTGATGTGTTTTTCCAGAGCAAGGTGAATTTCTAGCAGGCCTAGGACTTTCCTGGCGGAGGGCGGGAAATCTCTGTGTTTAGGGGAAAGTGAGTCGATTTATGTTTCCCATTTGGCCAAACCCCCTTGGCAGTCTTTGTTCCTCAAAGACCTGTGACAAACTGTGGTGTGACCCCACCTGCCTTCCAGACTCGGCAGCAGAGGAGGACCTCAGCTCTAGACAGTCTCTTCCCCTGCTGAACCCAGCCCACTGGGCAGGGAAAAGTCCCATCCTTGCTGTCATCATTGTTTCATTCTGGTGATATTTTAGGGCCCTTTCTTTTATCTTCTCTGCCCATACTAAGCCTAGTGTAGCAGCATTTCATGACAGTAGCCTGGTAGCATCTCAGCCCTTTGTTGGTGATTGGTCACCTTTTACCCAATGGGTAATTTTGTCCAGGAGCTCCTCTGGCTTACTGAATCTGAACAGATTTTGCCTTCAAAAGATCTCCTTGCTACAAAATGAGCTAAAGCTTTTCCTGACCATTTGAACAATACTTGATATCCCCAGGAGATCAAGGCCAGACACTTAGACTTGCTGGTAGCCTAGGACCCAAGGGACAACCTGGGGAACCCGGTGTGGAAGGTAAGGCTGCAGTACTCTTTTCTCACGTGTCGCACAGATGCCTCAAAAATGAGGACTGGATAGAATTTTAGAGGCCAACCCCAAGTTCTGCAACTTCTTCTATCTAGTGCAGAAAAATTCCTGCATCACATGTGTCCACTCACAGGCATTCCACAGTTTTCCCCAAGCAAACCAGCCTACTCTGTTTTCAAGACTCACAAACTTATAGGATAAGTCTAAGACCTTTGGGATAATGGTGTCCACCCCCTTAGTTTATAGGTATCTAAACCCCTTTCAAATATTTCCACCCATTGCTCCTACTTCTGGGGGCACTCAGAACAAGTTTACTTATTTTTCTTTTTTTCTTTTTTAATTAAAGCTTACTGGGGTGACAATTGTTAGCAAAGTTACATAGATTTCAGCTGTACAACTCTGTATTACATCATCTATAAATCCCATTGTGTGTTCACCACCCAGAGTCAGTTCTCCTTCCATCACCATATATTTGGTCCCCCTTACCCTCATCTCCCACCCTTCTCCCCCCTTACCTTCTGGTAACCACTAAACTTTTGTCTGTGTCTATGAGTTTTTGTTTCTCGTTTGTTTGTCTTGTTCTTTTGTTGTTTTTGGTTTATATACCACAAAGCAGTGAAATCATATGGTTCTCTGCTTTTTCTTTCTGCCTTATTTCGCTTAGCATCATACTCTCAAGATCCATCCATGTTGTCACAAATGTTCCTATATCATCTTTTCTTACCGCCGAATAGTATTCCATTGTGTATATATACCACAACTTCTTCATCCATTCATCTATCGAAGGACACTTTGGTTGTTTCCATGCCTTGGCCACCGTACACAAAGCTGCAATGAACATTGGAGCACACGTGTCTTTATGGATAAATGTTTTCAGATTTTTGAGGTAGATACCTAGGAGAGGGATTGCTGGGTCATATGGTAATTCTATTCGTAATTTTTCGGGGAACCTCCACACTGAAGTTTACTTACTTTTCAATTGGGCATCATCTTTCAAATGTGAAGACCGTTGCCACGATCTTTTACAGAGTTTCTGCATTGGACCACGCTCCCTTAGCAGTTCAAGTAACTTCACCTTCCTACTCACCCTCTCTAATGGAAGAACACACTGCCCAAAATGTGACCTGATCATTCAGCATTTTTCTTGATTTTGTAGGTATGAAAGGAAAAGCTGGACTTGTTGGTGACATAGGTTTCCCTGGAATTAAAGGTGACAATGGGAAAGTTGGTATTTCTGGAGATGTTGGGCATCCTGGCTCCCCAGGTACCACATCACATGACAACTTTGTTCTGAAAAAGTTAGGACTACTTTCAAGCCTTGACCCATTCTGAACTTCTGCCTTGGTTTCACTTTTAGGACTTCCCGGGATTGGAGGCGTGAGAGGAAATCCGGGGCTTCCAGGTTCTCCTGGCCACCCAGGGACACCTGGGCCTCTGGGCCCCCCTGGCCTAATAGGAACTAAAGGTATGTGTCTTTGGGAGAAGGCAGTGAGGGAAAGCGTCCTTCTCTCAAAAAGGGACAGCAACTACTTTATATTAAGAGACAGTAGCTGGGATTAAGCCATATCAGGAGAGTCCTTGACTGGGCCACATGAGGGATAACAGGAAAGGAGGATGGGGAGAAATAAAGGAAGGCAAGCATGAATGAGAAGAGGAGAACATGGACTCTATGGAGAGAAAAGCTATGAAGGAAGGTCATTGCCCTGGCATACATAGCCTTTCCCTGACTTACGAGATTTGGCAGCGTGTCCCTGGGAGCTGGCAACTCTGAGTTCTTCTTAAAGAAACCTAATTATCTGCCACCCCACTCTTAAAACTATATTGTTTTCTAATAAGAGTCAGGAAAACCTAGGGTGGAGGGTTTAGGTTAGCGGTGGTCTAGTCTCCCTTAGGGCATTAAGTAATGCTTCAAGAAAGACTGTGACCTTTAAAATGAGAACTTTGCAGTACCCTTGGGGACAGGACCTTTTGCTGACTCAGAGTTGCCGGAGCCATTTCTGATATTCTCTCCCCTCAGGTTATCCTGGAGCTCTTGGTTTGCACGGACTAAATGGGCTTCCAGGAACCAAAGGAACCCAAGGAGCTCCAGGTAAGGAAGACCCTCAAGGGCAAGAAGGAGAGCGACAACTCTTCCAGAAGCCTGGCGGGGACTGTCTATGAGTTCTCTGCTGTGGTGTATCCCGTATCTTTGGAGTCATAGATCTCCTTGCTAGCCCCCAATTTAGGGCACCTTGATGTAGGGAGGAAGGAAGATGGGGTTTCTCCTACCTGAATGAGCTCTCCTTCCTGTTTTTTACAGGCAGGCCCCCAGCAAGTGAGCTAGGCACGAGTGCCTCACCCCCATTCAGTTCTGTCCTTTTCTCTCTCTCTCTCTCTCTCTCTGTCTCTCTCTCTCTCTCTCTCTCTGTCTCTCTCTCTCTCTCTCTCTCTCTCTCCATCTCCTCCTAGGACCTAGTATAACTGGTGTGCCAGGGCCAGCTGGCCTGCCTGGTCCCAAAGGTGAAAAAGGTTCTCCAGGAATTAGCAACGGAGCCCCAGGGAAGCCAGGCATGAAAGGACAAAGTGGTGGCCGAGGTAAGTGAGCCTAAGTCAGGTCTTGTAGAAGCTGTGTAAGGCCTGGCTGGGGAGGCAGAGGCAGGGTTCATCAGGGCCATGCAGCTCACAGGGTTGTGCTGTGTGTGTCTCCACATCTCTGGGAATCTCAGAACCCAGTGCAACTGAGGACTGCTGAGAAAGAGAAGGTAGGCCATGCCTAGTGCTTTCCTGGAAAGGGGAGTCAGGGAGCAGTTCAGAGAGTCCCCTTTAGCCTCCAGAGTCTCTCACACTCTCCCTTATTTAACCTCAGGACCTCTCTTGCACACATGGCCAGAGCCTAGGTTTAACGGTCCTGAGGGACAGGGCTTCTCCACTTAGCAAGAGGTTTACCAGAAGTTCCTCAGTGTCCAGTGTAGATGGCACTCCCAGGGCCCAGGAAAGGCAGTGTAGCTACTGGAAGGAGCCCAAGACTAAGAGAATAAATTTCTCCCTAGGACAGGCACACAGCAGGCACTCAATTAGGATTTGTTGGGTTTACTAGAAAGCAAGTTTCATCCTAGTCTCAGCCCCTGACTCATCACATGGTCTGAAGTTTCTTTCTGAGCCTCTCTTTCCCTACCTCTCAAATAGTGAGAATGAATTCTGTTTCTTTAACTCTCCTTAGGAATGTTCTGAAGACCCACATATATCCCATTCACTGTAAAACAGGAAATGAATTGGGTGTAGCATCATGGCTAAGAGTATGGGCTCTGAAGTCAGACCACTGGATTCAAATTCCAGCTCTACCTCTTACTAGCTGTATAACCTTGAACAAGGAAGTTACTTGTCCCTCGATCCCAAATGAAGCCTTAGTTGTCCTTTTCTGTAAAATGGGCCTAATAAGAGAATCTACCTCAGAGGTTTGGTGAGGAATCAGTGAGGGGTGAGGTAATGTATGTGAAAGCACTTAGCACTTAGTGTCTGGCACATAGTAGATACTCAAGAAATGTTGGACATTATATCATTACAAGAGAGAAAATCCTATTTGCAAAATGTTCTGTTCCTCATAGTTCTGGGGCCTGAGGTTCCACCACATTTTATTTGCACGTTTGTATTAATGTATGTATGTTTTCCAGGAACTATATTCACACATTAATTCATTTCCTGCTGCATTTGATACTGAGGCATCTCCTGTCTCAGTGTTTATTCTTCCCTTTGGTCTGGACCAACCTGTTCTTTCCTGAAAGCCAGCAGCTTCTCCAGAATGAGGGCTCGAGCAGGGTCTGAGCCTGTAGGGAAATTGTATGGCTACTTTCATGGGAGATAGAGAAGAGGGGGGCCAGATAGAAGCACAGGGGCATTGCCTTTTCTGTTTTCAGGTCTTTCCTGTGAATGCCTGGTCATTAAATTATTCATTTCCTTTAGCTATCTGAGGTAATAAAATCACAATTACAAACACAGTAAACAACACATGTCAAGATGGATACATTTCAGGAACATAATGCAGAGGGGGGAAAAAAGCAAGTCACAGAGGAATATGTTTGGTATGATTCCATTGCTAAAGTTTATAAATAAGCAAAAACAACCAATATATTGTTTAAGGATACAAATATGCATGGTCAAACTGTGATGAAGAAGGAATGATGAACACAAAATTCAGGAGTGGTTGCCTCTGAGAGGGAGGGAAGTTGGTGGGATCTGTGAAAGGCAGGCAAACGTAACGCTGTCTTCTTAAATAATTGGGTGGTTGGAACAGATGTTCATTGTATCTGGATTATTTTTTATATATGATTTGTAGATATTCTTCTGCTCTTCTCAATATCTAATTAAAACAATTTGTTTTAAAAGAATATAGCAAATATCATAACCCCCACATGGGAACTATCTCTGACTTGATCATAGAAATCAGAGTAAAATGAAGATTTACCAATAAGGAAACTTCCTAAAGCAATCCCGGACCCTGCACTACCTTTATCTAAATCATTTGAAAGTACACCATTTTCATATTTGCACTAAATATTTAGAGGCTGCATTTGTATGTTTAGGGTATTTTAGGGTTCTGACACTGGCACAAGTTGGAAAAATATGCCATCTTGCATTTTCATGTGCTCATTTAAAGTGTCTTATTCTCAAGCAAAGAAATGCATGAGCTTTTTTTTTTTTTTTTAACCTGAGGTCAGTAGTACCTTTCTTTCAGGTTTAATGGTAAATTGGTATAATTATAAAATCAAGAAACAGGTCAAAAGAGGAGGTGGCTCCAAAAACTGAGATGGGAATAATTATCTGTGCTGCTCACATTTACTCTACTATAGGTGGTATCTCACGTAGTGGTTTTACATAATTTCAGCATGCGGTTTGTTTCTTTGTGTGTTTTTTTTTTTCAGAAAAAAAAAAGTCTTTCTTTTCAGATTTTTACTTTTGTGAAAAAGAAAAAGACCTCAAAGGTTCATCAAGAGGTAATTGATAATATTAAAAGTAGCACCATGTGGCTTTGCAACTGGTTTTTCTCTGTATTTTTATTTTCCCGAATTGGAGACTTCACTTGAAATTTATTTTTTTACTTCACTATATTTCCTCATCATTCAATTAATTAATGACCTGTTTAAAACACCTGAATTAACCAATCTACCATCTTTCTTTACAAGTTTTCATGGGTTTGCTATTCCTTACCTAAATATGAGAAGTTAAGCATGAATATAGTTGGCTTTTCTTGTCAGAAAAATAAAATGCAACACGAATATTTTTGGATTTTCTTGTCACAAACGAAAAATAAGAATCTCAACCATCAGAACACTTTACCAAGCAGTTTGAATCTATTTTTCTTCATTTGAATGTCTTCTAGAATATACCAAAGTAATGCATTTCTTCCATGCTAAAAGTGTAATAAGAACTTCTACGTTTGTTTGTGTGGCTTTGATACCCTGTTTCCCCGAAAATAAGACCTACCCAGACCATCAGCTCTAATGCGTCTTTTGGAGCAAAAATTAATATAAGACCGGGTCTTACAGTATATTATATTATATAAGACCCGGTCTCATATTATAGTAAAATAAGATCGGGTCTTATATTAATTTTTGCTCCAAAAGACGCATTAGAGCTGATGGTCCGGCTAGGTCTTATTTTCAGGAAAACACGGCATGTTTTTCCATCAAGATTATCATCTACATATTCAACCTGTGCATATTAAATAAATCTTCTGTCATCTGTTGAAATTTTTGGTTTTGAACATATTATAATAGAAATCATTCCATAAACCGAAAATATGGAAAGCAGTATTAAAATTTGAGCAAGTATTCTGTATCCACTCAAATAAATGGCTATTCTCTGTGGCCCAAAAAGGGGAAGGGATTTAGTACAGAGAGACTTGTTCTAGGCAATTAAGCAAGCATTCAGCTAATATCAGGAATTACCTATAAAAATGTTTTCCAGTTTGTCTAGAAGACCCAGAAGTTAGCCCTAGAAGACAGAGGGAAGCACAGCACCCTTGCTGCCTCCGTTCTGGTCCAGCAGGTGTCTGTTCTGACTAGTTGGGGCCTGTACCCACCTCGACCTGTAACCTTTTCTGAGTAGCATCAGACATAATTGGCTAACTTAATGACATGTCGTGTAACAGGAACAATTACGCATTTGAAAACCCTTTAGGAAACTTCAATTCCAGGTGCTGCGGTCATGCCATTTCTTCCTGATTTGGGGTAAATCTAAAGTATTTCCATTACCAATGAGGTTGGAGAGCTAGAGTTTTCCAAAGCTCTATCCCAATTAAATGCAGCACCTGCTGGGAGGGGGTCTCTGAACCCTGTCAGCTGCATTTGTCCGCTGGCTGCCAAGGTAGAATGAAGGGAGTAGAGCCCTCTGCTGGTGTCCGCTGGTCTGGCAGCTACCTAACCCATTCCATTTCCTCTGTGTGAACTTCCATTTTCTTTAAAAAACCCCGGCCCTTTCCAGGGCTCACAAAGTCCATGCAGCCCCTTTTATATGTTCTTTGCAGGTTCCCCAGGTCTCCAGGGCCCTGCTGGTCCCCCCGGTGCCCCAGGCCTCTCCTTGCCCTCAGTCATAGCAGGACAGCCTGGTGACCCTGGGCAACCAGGCCTAGACGGAGAAAGAGGTAAAGACAGAAAGCCCAAAAGAGGGCTGGCCATCGCCTTTAGTCTGGAGTTTGGGGAGGTCCCATATACAGCTCAGCCCTATCCCTATTGCTGGACATGCATGGGCCCGCTCGCCCTCACATCCCTGCCCCAGCAGGGATGTGGGGTCTGGGACAGGCTGCATTTTGCTAGAAGGGTTTGGGAAGAGCTGGGCACTGGGACCCCAAAGGCAGTGAGGTAACATTGTCTGCCCCAGGACAATCAGTGCCAAGCCTTTCAGCAGCAGTCACTTCCTGCTCACCGGCTCTCACCCCTCTTCCCATTTCATCCCTAGGCCGCCCAGGCCCCCCAGGGCCCCCAGGTCCCCCTGGACCATCCTCGGATCAAGGTGACCCTGGAGACACTGGCTTCCCTGGAATTCCTGGCCCTAAAGGGCCCAAGGGAGACCAAGGAATTCCAGGTTTCTCTGGATTCCCTGGAGAGCTAGGACTGAAAGGTATGACTACTTGCTTGGCTGGCTCTTGGGCCCTTTTCCACTCCACAGTCAGACGTGGATCCTTCCTGCAGCCCTGTAAATAGAGGCCAGCTGAAAATGCTCTCCCTGCCTTCACCTCTGCCTCCACCCCTACCACCAGCACCCTCTCCCCCTTCCCACCAGCGCTACCATGCCATGCCCTGACTTGCTTTCCTTTGGACTTTTCAGGCATGAGAGGTGAGCCTGGTTTCATGGGGACTCCAGGCAAGGTTGGGCCACCTGGAGATCCAGGATTTCCTGGGATGAAGGGGAAGGCAGGGCCAAGAGGTGAGTTCAGAGCATGTGCCTGCCTGATCCTGAGCTCAAGGGAGGGGTACAGGGGTAACATTCCTTTAGGAGTCACTGCGTACCACGCCAGGAAAGCCTGGATGCCTGAAACAGCTGGGTCAAGCTCCTCCAGGGAGGCAGTTTCTCCACCTTGAGGATACCTCTGCCTCCATCAGCTCCCCAGACTGAAGGCCACTGCTGCCTTGCCACCATGGATCCTGCCCCTGGTCTCCCCTCTCTGCATTAGTGGGCATTAGGCTTCCACTCAGATCACCACTCACTCATTTGCTCGAAGCAGAAATGAAGGAGCATGCTTTACCAGCAGCCGCCTCACTCACACACACCTAATCCATCAGCAAGCCCTGAGGGTTGTGTCTCCTGTCTCCTAAATGTGCCTTGCATCCATTCACCTCTCATTACCTCCACCGCTACCACCCAGGCCCAAGCCACCAACATTCCCCACATGAATCACTGCAGTGACCTGCTAACTGGTCTCCCCATTAACCTTGTGCACCTCCCTCAAGAATTATTTCTCCACCCAGTGGTCAGAGAGATCTTGTACAAACTTAAATCATCCACTGGGATCCCATGGCGTAGGAATAAACTATGACCACAAAGCCCTATGTGATGCCTCCCTCTTCGTCCTCATCACCAGCTCTTCCCTTTTGCAGCTCACTGTGCTCTTGCCACAGCACCCTCTCAGTTATCCAAAATCATCTAGCCCAAGGGCCTTGGTACATGCTAATTCTGTTTCTCGGGACTACTCTTGCCCTCCACCCCCCACCCCCAGCTCCTTCTAATGCTTTAATGGTCTCAGCTTAAATGTTACTGCTTATAAGAAACCACTTAATCACTCTCTCTAAAGCAGGTTCTCCTCCACATAGCCCACTCTGCTCCATCCCACGATCACTGCATTTTTCCTTTCCTTCTTAGCACTTCTCACAATTGGCAGTAAGATTAGTGGTATTTGTCAGGTTATGCACTTTTCATCTTTACCACCAGACTGTAATGTCCAAAAAGGTCTGTCTTATTAGTGCTCTGTCCCCTGATCTATCAGGGCCTAGCACATACTAGACACTCAAGAAATGCTTGTTCAATGAATTAGTAAGCAAATTGGCTTGTTTGTCTACTAATACTAAGCCAGCTGGCTGGGTTTACAGTCCTAGGCTATGATGCCAAATGAACAACTGGGGTTGGGGGCATCCCCTCAGCCTCCTTGGCACTGTATTCTGACCAGTGAGTGAGTAAACCAACCACCCTAGCCCTGGGCAAAGGCTCAGCCAACCATATTTACAGCAAACATTTCCGGACTTGCCTACTACTCACCAGGCTCTGTGCTGGGCCCTGAGAAGACAAGATGAGTACAACCCAGCTCCTGCCCTCAAGGAGATGCCAATCCAGTGGGGAGGTAGATGGGTAAAAAGGACATTGTGTAAAGCGTGGAGAGAGCCATCCTGGCAGGATCCATTGGGGACTGTGGGGACAAACAGGAAGGGCAGAAAGCTGGCAATTGTGAGGCAGAAAGGAAGACTTCCAGGGACCCGCCCTGGCTGCCTCCTTGGCCTCCACCTGACGTCTCCATTTCCCCCACCTGCCCACAGGCTTTTCCGGCCCCCGGGGCGCTGCTGGCCAAACACCAATTGCAGAAGCCATCCAGGCTCCTCCTGGACCCATGGGTCTACCGGGCATCGATGGCATCCCTGGTTTCACAGGGGAACCTGGAGATCAAGGCCCTGTAGGCCTACAAGGTAAGAATGGCTGCAGAAAATGGGATCTTCTCAGGGAGCTGAGACGGCTTTGGCTGAGAGGCTGAAGCAACTGGCTGGGAAGCCCAGCTCCAAGGGGGCACCTTCCTCAAGTGTTTCCTCTGCTCCCCTCAAAGCGGCTAAGCTTCTTGTCTGGAGCAAGGGCCAGCAGTTGTACTCAACTTTAGAGAATGGGTAGAGCATAGCAGCTACTGCAGATAGCTTGTCCCTCACTAACGTGCTGCTGAGAGGAGGAGGGAATATGGTGGTGGGTGAAGAACAATGGAGAAAGCCAAGAGCTGGGGGACAGGAAAACTGGCTTCTGATTCCAGTGTTGCCCCAACTGGAGTAAGCTAGTGGTCTCTTTGGACCTCTGTATCCTCATTTCTGACATGGGATGCCAGCAGTGGCCCTGCATTCTTCCCAGCATTGCTGGGAGGATGAGAGGAAGGGAGGAGGAAATGAGTGTGAACGGACTCAGAAGGGTTAAGTTCAGAGTGCAGTCCCAGCACCCAGATGCCCAGACATCTGGAGGCTCAGCCTTGAGCTCAGTATGTGCTCCAACACGATGGCCAGTGCGCCCTCTCCTGGTGAGTCCTGAACATGACATACGATTCCTCTGTCTCCAGGGAGGGATGGTCCAGACCCTGCACATTGAGTACCCGGCTGTGGGACTTCTATTTTTGCAGGCTCCAAAGGTTTACCTGGCATCCCTGGCAAAGATGGCCTCAGCGGGCTTCCTGGATCACCTGGGGCTCTTGGTGATCCTGGTGTCCCTGGAATGCAAGGCCCTCCAGGATTTGAAGGTTTGGTCATGTGGGCACTAGGGGGCAGAGGGCTTCTGTGAGGTTTTGAGGCTTGGGGGTGAGTCAAAATTTCAAATGTGAGAATTGGGAAATGTGGTAAAGCTTGACACTACCAGGAAGCTATAAAACTGAGCTCTAATCCATGCACTTCCTTAACCCCCTCTGAGCCTGTAAAGGATTAGAGCTCTACATTCCTGAAGATAAATAACTCTTCCAAATCCTTTTCTGGGTTCTCTTCCAGATCCAAAGTGCTGTGACTCTATTCTGTAACATGGTCCCCCTGCCCTGCACGTCCCCTTTTCTACCCAGGAATTCTGCCATGGGTGGGAGGTGGGTGGTTCAAGGGATAAGAAAATTTGAGATCAGGTATGGCTGTTCTGCTACTTAGCTCCCATTTTAAATATCAGAGACGGGCAAATCAGTTGTCCTGAGTAGAGAACAGTTCTGAGGCTTCGTGGGAAAGTGGTAAGATCACCTGCCGTGGGTGGGAGAGGGGGTTGTAATTTTGCCTTGCTCATCCCAACTGTGGTTTTGCTGCCTCTGATGTAGCAGGTTATCTCCTATGAGAGCATGCCAGGTCAGCCCAGGAAGTAGCCCTTTCTGCCCCTTTTCCCCTCATAGACCCAAGGCTAGATGACTGTGGTAGAGAAGCAGGATAATGAGCTTTTTAAAATGGGGACTCTGTAACCAGAGACAGAGTCCCCCGTTATTCACGGGGGATACATTCTGATACCCCCAGTGGATGCCTGAACCTACGGATAGTACTTAATTCCCTATATACCATTTTTTTCCTGTACATACATACTTATGATAAAGTTGAATTTATAAATTAGGCACAGTAAGAGATTAACAGTTACTGAAAATGAAATAGAACATTACAATAAAATACTATAATAAAAGGTATGTGAATGGCTTTGGGGCCATTATTTCGTAAAGTAAGGGTCACTTGAACACAAGCACTGTGACACTGAGGCAGTTCATCTGATAACCGAGATGATTACTAAGTAACTAACGGACGGGGAGCTTGCACAGTGTGGAGATGCTGGACAAAGGGATGATTCACATCCCAGGCAGGATGGGATTAGATGGCACAAGATTTCATCATGCTACTCAGAACGGTATGCAATTGGAAACTTATGTATTGTTTATTTCTGGAATTTTCGTTTTAATATTTTCAGACGGTGGTTGACCGTGGTTAACTGAAATGAAACCTCAGAAAGTGAAACCCCAGATAAGGGGGGACTGCTGTGCATCTGAGTTGATGTTCTAACTCTACCACTTACTAGCGTGGGAACTCTGAGCCTCAGTTTCCTCATTTACAAATTGGGATGATGTGGTTGTTGTGAGGATTGAGTAAGCTAACACATGCACCTGATGCGCCCTGCTCAATGCTTGGCCCAAAGCGAGTAACTACTGTTACTACTGGCTGCACCTGGCTCACCGCTTTTCCGCTCTTTCCCTCTTAGGACCTCCAGGGAAACAGGGCCCCTTCGGGAGGGCTGGATTGCCTGGACAGAGCGTGAGAGTGGGCTACACCTTGGTGAAGCACAGCCAGTCAGAACAGGTGCCCCTGTGCCCCGCCGGGATGAGCCAGCTATGGGTGGGTTACAGCTTGCTGTTCGTGCAGGGGCAGGAGAAAGCCCACAACCAGGACTTGGGTAGGTACCAACTCTGCCAGCCAGCCTTGGCCATCTGTCCCCACAAGGACCAAGAGCCACCCCCCTCGCTCCTCCCAGACCTTGGTGGGCCCACCTTTGGGGAGTGGGTTACGAGCACCCACTCTGGCATCAAGCAGATCTGGGTTGCAACACTAGCTGTGTGCCCAGGGACAAGTTGTTCAACCTAAGCTTCTGCTTCCTCCTTAATGAAATAAAGCTAATTCTATTACCTATCTCCTGAGGAGGTATAAGGATCACCTGCATAACCTAATGTAACATGCTTAGAACAACATCTGGCATACATTGAGCATCCATTAAGGGCTGGCGATTAGTAGTAGTAATAATATGACCTGTGGGGCAAAGATGATTGCCCAGGAATTAATTGTATTGTCTACAGGTGTTGTAACTCTGAAAAGCAGACTCACTATCAAATGTTGGTTTTACAAAGCAGGTTAATTAGGAAGTTGTTATTCAGTTTATAAAAAGATTATTTTCACTGTCAAACTTCCCCCGGTGCACTGAAAACAGGATTTGATCAACAGACTTCAGTGTGTGTGCAGTGTTCCAGGACTGTAAGGAGAGGCGTCTGTGTTCTCGTACAAGTGGTTGGACGTAAACCCAAACCACCATGCAGTCCAGTCCAGTGGCCCTGGGCACGGTCCCAGCCCTGACCCTGCCCACCTTCTTTCCTTCCAGGCTTTGCTGGCTCCTGCCTGCCCCGCTTCAGCACCATGCCCTTCATCTACTGCAACATCAACGAAGTGTGCCACTATGCCAGGCGCAATGATAAATCCTACTGGCTCTCCACCACCGCCCCCATCCCCATGATGCCTGTCGGCCAGACCCAGATCCCCCAGTACATCAGCCGCTGCTCTGTGTGTGAGGCGCCCTCGCAAGCCATTGCTGTGCACAGCCAGGACATTACCATCCCGCAGTGCCCACTGGGCTGGCGCAGCCTCTGGATCGGATACTCCTTCCTCATGGTAAGGCGCTGCACTGCCCCCGGCCCCAGGTATAGAGGCAGAGGGCAGGGAGCTCTGGGAGTGTCCCTCAGACTGGTTCTCAGGCTCAAGGGACACAGGGAAGAAACCACAGAGTTTGAAAGGGAGAAAAACGCTTGGCTTAGACTTGGCTAAAGACCAGAGAGCCCAGTTCTTCATGAAGGACAGATAATTATGGGTGTGAATAAAAAGGAACGGTGTGCACCCAGTGGCTGAGGGGTGAGCATATGTATGAATCACTGGCAAAGGCCCTGATATCTCTCTGCCTGCTTCAGGTATGCCACAAGCAAGGGAAGGAGGGAACCTCTGATCTGGATGGACAGAGAGGAACAGGCTGCGCCCACTCAGGGCTGGGACATACTCTCACTGGTCTGGTTGGGCAGGGCACACCCTCCTCTTCTGCCACCCTCCCAGGTCTCTCTAGCTGCTGCCACCTCCTCCCGAAAGGCTCAGACGAGGGCATGCTGTGTTTCCATGTCCTTGCTGGGATTTCTACTGCCTCACCCTTTTGGTGGGAAGGCAATGGCCGGCCAGGCCATGTGTCTTGCTATGGAAAGGCTAAGAACATCTGTAAGCCCAAGGCAGCGTCAAGTCCCTCACATGACATTTCATGAATACCTGGGGACATTAAATGAGTGAAAGGTCAGGTTTAGGGCCAGGATAACTCCCAGGGAAAAACAGTGTGACACCCACTGCCCCGCCAGAGCTTCTTTGCTGAATCACCAGGGGTGAGATGGTGAGAGAGCATCTTTGAAGAATTTCCAAAGCTGCAGTCTTCCTCATGTTAGTGTACCTACCTGGGGAGAGGTACTTCCCTTTTTCCTTTTTGTGAATAGGAAGCTTGTCCCACTGTAATACAAAATCAGCTCACCTATCATTCTGTCCTGTCCACCACCTAGAGAAATAAGGAGAAAAGGCCCCTGAGCTCCCACAAGGAATGCTCCAAAAGCTATACATGAAATCTCATGTGCTTTGCTCATGGGCAATCTCTGAAGCCCTTATTCAGAATCTCTTTACTCTTACTTCACACATAATTCTAACATACTAGAATATCTGTATTTTCCTGAAAACATGTAAGGGTGGGATTTGGACTGCCTAGTATCTTGAAGCAATGAAACATGCCTACTGAAAGGGAGGAAATTATTCCAAGGCGGCCCAAAAACCCTATAAGCTGCATCCCTTGGTACGGAGCCCCTGCATAATCCCCCAATGCAAAAACTGATGTCCGTTCACAAAGAGAAGCCTGGGTCATCTGCAAAGTGTAAAATACAGTGTCTGCCATTTAGTAAGACAGGGTAATGTGCCGTTTGTGTTAGAAAGTTTTCTACCTGAGGATGAAAATGAGGAAAACGTTGATGCTTCACTTATCAGGAGAGGTCACTTATACGGAGACACATTCTCCCTACATTCTGCAAAGTAAGGCTTCCTTGGGAGTCCAAACTGAGCATTTGTCCCATTGGCCATTTGCCGACCCGGGTGTGTATGAGGCCTCTTCCCCACCTCCTGTAGTCCAGATAATAACCCAGCTGAGGTGAAGAGAGAATTGGAATGTAGAGAGGGGGTGCTATCTATGGGCACAGTGACTCAGGAGACTATCAGGTCATGAGTGGCACTTGATGAAGAAATCCTGCAACTGAGGGCCAGGACGTTCGGCCAAATCTGAGGCCTACCTGTTCTTGGCAGGTAACAAATGGCAGGTAAATGTCACCCTAAATAAAGGGTGTGGTACAGGTTGAAAATATGAATTCTAATGAAGGTAACTGTAGAGTAAGAGGTATTAATAGATAGGCTGGGGGAGGGGCCCATGGTTTAACCACTTTGTGAGGGCTGCATGCTCTTTCCTTTCTTGGCGTACACCACCAGGGGCTTCGAGTAGACAAACGGCTCTGAGAACTGTATCCTGAAACCTACTGAATTTTCCTTAATTCAGCTTTTCTCACACTTATTCGTCTGTAGAATCTGGGGGGTGGGGCACCTAGCACACCTCGGAACTCAGCAGGGCAGCGGCAGTTTGGGAAACGCTGGCTGAGACGTGGCCACCGTCCATGCACAGTGGCTTGTGAGGGCACCGGGGAGCTTGGAGGGGACGCTCCTGGCCCTGAGGCTACTACAAGGGAGGGTGAGCTGTCTGGTTCCTCAAATATGGCCTTTGATCTGCTGGCAAGATGCTGGGGCCAAGCCAAGGGGCCTGAGGTTAGGAAGGAAGCACACGTTCCTCCTGGAGCAACAGGGCACCCATCTTCTCCTGTGGGTAGAGCTCTCACCCCCACCCGTCTGTTTCAGCACACTGCCGCAGGTGCCGAGGGTGGAGGTCAGTCTCTGGTCTCACCTGGCTCCTGCCTAGAGGATTTTCGTGCTACTCCTTTCATCGAGTGCAGTGGTGCCCGGGGCACCTGCCACTACTTTGCCAACAAGTACAGTTTCTGGCTGATGACAGTGGAGGAGAGGCAGCAGTTTCGGGAGGAACCTGTACCTGAAACACTGAAAGCTGGGCAGCTCCACCCCCAGGTCAGCCGCTGCCAGGTGTGTATGAAAAGCCTGTAAGGTGGCACCTGCCACCCTGCCTCTTGCTTTCCCTTCCCCCACACAATGGTCACCTCACAAACCCAAACCATCTGAAGAAGGAAGGCATAAGCCCGTTTGCCCATCTGTCAAGTTATCCATTGGAGTCTCATTTGGGCTGGACTACTGGACATTGGTCACCCCAACTCTCAGTCAGGCCCCATGGGTGAGCCTACCTGCTGAGATCTGCTGTCCCATTCAGTCAACCCGGTGCTACTGTTTGATTCGGATATTCATGGCTACCTCAGAGGACCTGCCAGGCCACCACTTTCTTAGACTGCTAGCTTTCCTCACTGTCTCAATCAGAAAGCTCTTCATACTGGCTGATAAATCATTTCTTTGTGTCCACAGGTCACCACACATTATTTGGCTTAAACCAAAACCCAATGTTTCCACATTAAAAAAAAAAAAAGTTATGGCTAAGGATTCACGGATGAGTCAAGTCTGCATAGAGCAAGCCCTCACTCTTCAAGGAGGCCCACTGTATCTAGGCAGGCAGCAGAGCTGGAATGAGGTGCCAGCCAGTAGCATGGGGTGAGCTTTGACTCCTTTGAGAGTGAGGGTGACTGGGCCCACATAGCCTAGGGAGGCTTCAAGGCCAACGGCCAAGAGGGGCTCATTAACTTCACAGTGTCCTAGACAAATCACTTCTGCCTTGCCAGCTCCCTCCCCGCAGAGACCTGTGACTTGGCCTGGTCCAGAGTAGAGTAGAGGATGCACCAAATGTAGCCAGGCCCATAAAGGGAAATGAGAACCTCAGCACTTTCTCCCAGGCCAGGGGTAGAAGTGTGCATGGGTAAGGAGGTGTGGATTTTGCTTTTGACTCCGGGAACAAAAGGTAAATCCCTTGTCCCAATTTCTCAAAAGTCCCTGTTTACTCCAAATGCCATCCAGATGTATGCACTGTGGCAAATCAAAGTTTCAGTGTGTTGATTCTTTTGCATTTTGAGGCTGTTGGAGACCTTCCCTTAAAATGTCCATCCAATCGCTCCTTTACAGGTAGCCTGTTATGCTATTTTAATACATTTTTAAAACCTCATAAAAATCTAACACACTTGTCTCTTTAGCAATTAGCAGACCTAAAGCAAGCCTGAGTTGACTATAAAGTGTATTGTATTCTGTTTGGGGGGATTTGTTTTAACAATTTTCTTTAATTATCAGTTTCCCAGAACACTTAGCTGTGTTGACATGAGGCAACTTCCTTCCAGACGATTCTCTTTCCTCAAATATAATGTAAACTGTGTCAACACAGACAAAACATAATCAGTATAACCTGAGTTACTGTTACTTTCACCTCCTCTATGAGTTATAAGCATGGGGTCAGCTTTGTACATCACAAATAAAAGGAATTAAATATGAACTTTTGATCTTTTGACATTTTTTGATGAAAACTTTTCTAAAGTCCATCTCACTACAATTCATGAGTCCCCCCTCAGAGCCGTGGGGGCTCCTGTTACTGCAAGTTGAGCTTCATAACAAAAGATCGAGGCAAGAAAAAATACAATTTTAGTCAAAGAGCAGAAAAGGTCCTCTAACTGGCAAAAAATCCACAACCTGTTTCAAGATAGGCCTATGACTACTTTTAGTGCCATCGCACGTTCCATACTGCTGGGCCTCAGGATCATTTACAGATAAATCAAAAGTAGAGAAGTATTAAAGTCATTAAAATCAAATCTAAGATATATACACATCTGTGTGTGTGTGTGTGTGTGTGTGTGTGTGTGTGTGTGTGTAATATATCTTCTGGAAGGATAAACAAGAAATAACATTGGGAGCATTCAGGGAAGGGAACTGACGTGGGAGGGAAAGACATTTCACTGAATACCGTTTTGAACTTTTTTGAATTTTGAACCATTGGAATATATTACCCACTGGAAAAATTGGAATCTAAGGAAACAAGAGTTCTAACATTCCTAAATATACTTTAAAAAAGCAAAAACAAGAAACAAAACAAAACAAAAAAAAAAACCCTTTGATTTGGTGCTAGCTTCCAAACCCCAGTTGCTGGCCTTCCTCGAGACTTGGTTGAGGATGGAGGTGAAATGCATCCAGGTTAAAAGGGCAAGGAGAGGAAACTTGGAACACCCCACTGGGACTAGATGTGCATCCACACAGGAGAGTGGGTGGCAAAGGCAATTTGATGAATATGTGCTTTAAAATTTAGTATGTTGCAAATCCTGAAATGGTTTGGAATCGTATGTGATGCACAGATTAAATGTCACCACACGAATAATTCTTTCTAATTATGGCTGTCAACCAAAAATGAAGTTAATTTCCCAAACAAAAATCAACAATTTAAGTCGATAATTGGCAAATGATACCCTGTGGGCTAAATCCGGCCTTCCACCTGTTTTCGTAAATAAAGTTTTTAAAGTTTTATTGGCTTACAGCCAGGCTCAGATTGTCTATGGCTGCTCTTTCACTTCCAACAGCAGAGTTGAATACCTGTGACAGAGGCCACGTGGCCTGCAGAGCCTGAAACGTTTACAATCTGGCCCTCTACAGAAAAACTTTGCTTAACCCCCAATTTCAGTGATCGTGATTTGATTTAAAGGCAGGGTGACATCGGACAAAAGCATTAATAAAGAAGGAGACAGTGACCCCCAAAGGGGAAGGCTCTCCCCCAAAGAGTCAGGAGATCAACAAGTACACATTTGACATAATTCCTTTGACAAACGTTTTGATATAAATTACAATTAATTCAAATACATATTCAAATAATTTAACAAGACCTTTTTCTCCCTGATGTAATCACTTTATTATTAGAGCAAGAGAACAGACTGCTTCTTAGTATTTAGCCCCAAAGAGGTCACGCCTGAAACGGTGAGGAAGCACAGGTAACCATCTGTCATCTGCCAGTGCTAGGAGCAAGGTGGGAGTTGCAGTCTGTCTTCCAGATGTCCACCTCCTCATTTCAGTAGTGGCACAACTCACCGTGGCCGTGTAAGACAAGCTGGGAAGCAAGGGATAGCTCCTAAGCTTTCTGCTCCTAGATTCCATGATTGTTCTAGTTTTTTCTGGGGAAGAATTGTTATTGTTTTTTCTGAGAAACGGTGATTGGCTCAGTCATGATTGATTGCTATCAAGTTTGTATGCTGTTGGCATATCAGGCACTTGCTGACTAGAAAAGTTTTATGTAATGAGTTCATGTTCTTCTGGTGTCAGATGGAAGACAGACCCCCAGGTTGAGTTCCAATTATTCTATATGCTCAGAATCTCAAAATCTTCCTCCAGGTCAAACTCCTCTAGTTGTTCAGTAGAGTCAATGAATTCTATTAGAATACAGAAATGAGAAAGGAGAAAAGCTTGACGCTCAGGTTGAAGCAGTCAATACATTACTCAGTAGGGAAGACTATGCATTTTTAAATTGTTTTGTTAAAGAAAAGCTTGTGTGGAGGAGACTTACGGATTGGACCACTGCCAAGTGTTAGAAAGTCTCTATAAACAATCAAAATAACCAGACTTGTTACATAGGCCTATTCACAGTGATGAGGATGGGGCTCTGGAAAACCTTTGAGGCACCTGTTTACTCACCCATGGCCTCTGATTTGTTACTCTGAACCAGACCATGAAAAACTTTTTTCTAGTCATTTTGATTTTACATGGAACTTTCGCACTGAGCTTATTTTCAGCTTTTATCAGTCTTTGAAATCTGTAAGTGTCAATTCATCAGAGGATTAAAATACAGAAGCACCAATCCTTGATTAGTCCAGACAATTGCTTCTGTTTCGTAAAACAATTGCTACATGAGGGTCTGCTGGCTACAGAGTCCCTGAACAACCGCTTACCTGCCCCAGTGGTTGTCACCTCTGGCTTGGCTGGAGGTACAAAGGGAGGCCAGTGAGATGGATGTTTCTGAACTAATTCAAACATCCTTAAGTTTTCCTTTAGAATTTCCTGAGGACACACAGAAACAGTTACAAACACTGCAGAGTCACTACATTTCTGTCCAATTGGCAATCTATGACCCCCAAGCAAGCCCTAAGAGAGTGGCCTGGTTGCTGAAAGGTGAAAGCAGAGGCCTAGCAAATACACCCGGCCTCTCCCTGACTCATCTGAAGACCCAGCCCTCTTCACTTCTGGTACTGCTGGCCAGGAGGGAAGGACACTGGATGGAGCATCTGAGGGAAGGCCAGTGCTCACTGTCCATCCTCTCATGACGTTCAGGTCACATGCCAGTTGCAGGGGCTCAACGCAATGTAGGGGCGAGATGCTCCTGAAGTGTTGGCGCCAAAGAAATGTTGGTTAATCAAATTAAATCTGCCCCAAGACAAATATTGGTACATATTGCTATGGTTTCCGTTTAGTCCAACATTTATGGTGTATGTCCTAATTTAAATGGCATCGTCTTATCAGAAAATTTTCCTTCTAACTTTAAATGTCAATATAAACAGTTTTGCTGCATTCTGAAATGTAAGTATTGCTTTTAGAAAATAAGTCTCCATTATGTCTCAGCAAATTATTAACTGGGGTTTCAGATTCAGCTGGAGATACTGGTATTAATTATTTGTTCACTTGTGAAGAAAAATCTTCCCTCCTTACACTTACAAAAAAAAGGCTCTGGGCTCGCATCTCCCCAGTCTCTTTGTTTGGCAGAGAGGAGAACAATAGGTCTCCTGCCACCCCATCCGGGGCTCTTTAAACTACTCCCTATGATCTCCTTTCATTCTTTCAATAAGCATTTATCAACGTCCTCCACATATTTGGCATGTGTTAGAGGCTGAGGATTAGGGAGGCTGATATGAAGATTGGTGAGCCATCAAAACAATAAATACCCTTTTACGCAAAATACCAAAAAGAAAGAATAACTTGCTTTACTATTTACACAGATTTCTGCAAACTGTTTCCTTGAAGTGGCAGCATACCTTATTTTATATAAATAAGACAATTAATAAAAAGGCAAGCTCCTGAAACTGTAAATGGACCACTAAAGACATAGAAAAGTAGTTTGGCTTCTTCAATCATCTCAGTGTTATGAACAGGCTAAGGAAAATTTTAAGCTGAGCTATATGAAATTGGCATTTTTAGGTTAAAATGGTAGAATATTAGTTGAATATTTCCTAAGACTCGTAGGCTTAATGAGATGAAACATTAAGTAGCTAAAAATATCACTCACTTGACATACTAAACGTATTTCTAACAAAAGTTTTTCTTTGGTTTCCCCAAAGTTATGCACAATCCCCCACATCTTAATTTCTTTCTCTTGCAATAAAGTCATATTAGGCTAGGTTTCTGTTACTACGAAAAACAGTCTTGAAAAGGAATCATATTGAGTAACTTTGTTTTTTAAGACTAAGAAAAACATACACCTTTACCTTTTGAACAAGGCTACACCAGCTATCAAAGTCTTTTTCTTCTTTGCAGAAAAATCCCTTGGGGGGAAGCAAAAGAACACAACTTAGAACTAGTCAGGGCACCAAGACAGGACCCCTGCGCTACAAATGGAGCCGTTGGCCCAGAGTTACAACATGGGATGTGGGCTCTTCTCCTTGGATGTAACTTCCCAAAAATTACAAGAAAGATCGCCTGGGCTTCTCTCTCTCCCAGATCATTGCCTCACTTGGACACACGTATTTGCTCATTCATTCTCCCCTCCCCTTCCCCCTCCATCTCCCTCTCCATTCTCTGTCTCTTCCTCTCCCTCTTCTTCTGTCTCCCCATCTGTCTCTCTGCCTCTCTCTCTTCTTTTATCCCTGGCGCTTTTCCCCTGTCGCTTTCCTCCCCGTCCCTCTCCCCTCATATTGTGAGACACAGTAACTGGATGACCAATCTCCAAAGTGTGAGGTTAACTCTATTACATTCAGTGCACAAATATACTGTAAAGAATAGTCAATTAAACCAGCAAACGAAAGCCAAATAGTACTTTCAGCCAGAGACAATACTTAATAAGGTGGCTTTGACCTTAAGGAAATGATCTATTAGAATAAAGAGAACCATCCTCCTTCCCCATCCTCAGAGCCTTCCCACAGTAGTGAAAGAATAGTCTAAGACAAGAGGAGGACTCTGGTGTTTCTTTCGACACAGGTGCTCTGACAATCGAATTAAACTGGAAGGATGTAGACGGGCCTCATAAACATTGGCTACTTCAAATGCAGCTGCCCCTTCAATGTATGTAGACAGCAGTCATACTTTTGGGGGGGAACCCTACAACTTCCTGGATTGTGTGCCCAGAGAAATGGGCACTGTCCACTCCGGGGAGCTTGCTCCCTTCTTCCTCCCTAAGCTATGTCCCACCTTATTCCTTTTGACTGCGTGGCAATAATTAGAGGGCATGAAGGAAAAAGGGGAAAGACGGTAACTCCAATAATAAGTAACATTTACAGAATGTTTACAATGTGCCAGGCACTGTGCTAAGTGCTTTACACACAGCATGCCTCACGCAACCCTACAAGGAAGAAACTTCTCTTTTGTTCTTTTAGACATGAGAAGAGCAAGGCTCAGAAAGGTTGAGGGACTCCTCTTAAGTCCATGGCTAGTAAGTGGCAGGGTCTGGATTCCAACTGAAGCAGTTTGGCTCAAGGTCCACTCCTTCCCCACTACTCTACTCTACCTCTCCTGGGGTTGATAAGCGAATATACTCTTGTCATGCTACCTAGCAACCTGGATAATCCCCAGGGAACAAATCTGTAATAGGGCTACAGGGTATCTCTTGCCCCCCCCCCCCAATCTTCAGATACCCACCAATGCTACGGAAGGATCCAAGTTCAGAATGTTCATTCGCTGTGGGGCCTGCAGACAATGGAAAGTCTGGTCATCAACTGTTCCATTCTCTTCAGTGTCAACGAAGGACTGGGTTGTGTGAGGGTCCAGGAAAATGAGCTCATCACCTGTTAAAATGAGGTATGCTTAACCTTCGAAGAACCACTGGCCATGGCCCCATTGCTGTCCTTGGGAGGAGGAGCTCTGGTTTTTCTAACCCCTCCCTTGGTGACAATGAGAATGAGATGACAGAAAGCCTGAAGTAGGGTGAGCATGCCTGAAGGAAGCCACTCACACCCAAATTCAATCATCTGATGAGAAGACTTGCCCTAGCATTCACATCTCCTCAAAGCCCAAGTCCAAGAAATGGAGAGCGACAGGTTTGAGAAAAGGTGGGAATGAGACACCACAGGTGACATGTCAGGCTCTGTGAGCAGCAGTAGCAAAGAGGTGACAGGTAGAATCAGCAGGCCAGGAGTTCAGATGCCATTAGGGACCTTCCTGCCTCTTTCAGCGTTGGAAAGCATCTCATTCTAGACCACTGGTTCTCAGACCCATGGTCAGAGAGCACATCTGGTGAGGAGAAAGGCCTTGGCCTACAAAAGAAATGGGAATGCTGACTCTGCTGTGGATGACATACCAGGGAGCTGACTTCCGCTCTTCATGAGGTAGCAAGTTAGTCATTGTTAGCAAGTTAGTAATCCCCGTCAGAAAGCACTGCGTTGGTCACACTAACATCAGTATAGATAGACCTCACTGGGAAAACTCACTTTGAGATGACCGATCTTTACAAATGAGAGAAAAGCCATACTTCATTAAATTGAAAAAGCCTAGGCCAATAAAGGATCTGGGAGGGATTCAGGATAATAAAATCTCTACTTTTATCTGCTATTCAAAGGGCTGAGAGTCCGTCGAGTGCTCATCAGTGACATGCTAAGTAGGCAAAAGTGCCTAAGGAGGCACCCTAACCTCACTGTCCAGGCCTGAGAATCATCTGGGCCCCTGTGTTCTAGACTGGGTTATGCAACCAAAGAAAGAAGTACCCGCAGCAGCAGGATGGGGTAGGGAGGGATGCCCTGGACACCTTCCCTGGAATGACATCTGGGATCGTGTTGGGGACATCTAAGTGCTTCTATTGTCAACGAATGTTTCTGATAAAAGCTTAACTTGTCTTTGTCAGACCTGGGATCAACCACTTAAATCACTCTGTCTTCATTTTCTTGTTTTTAAACTGGGATCATTGGCCTGTTCCAGTTACCTCACAGGGTAGTATAAGAATGGGAAGATTTCATCTCTGTGCAATGCTTCAAACACAATACAAATTCAATGAAGTCATAGAAGAAATATCTTGCTTGGACTCAAAAGTATCCCCCTACACATATTAATAGATATTGAAGAGTATATGGAAATCAGTGCTGCCATCTGACTTGATTTAGGAAAGGGAAGGTACATATTCCCCCAGACCACAGGTGGGTGAGATCAGTTATAACAAAAAGCCTCAGGTCACAAGGAAGAGCACCAACCAGGATGTTTAGATGGAAGCCTACCTGAGACCAGAAAGGTAAGAGGAGAAGGGAGTTGTGCACAAGAAAATACAAATCCAAAGCAGGGTTAGAGCGGAGCATTCTGCCAGTGTTTTCAGTTAAGGTGCTGGGAATAATAGCACTGTCCTCTCTGCCTCTGGCCCTTGTGTGTGTGTGTGTGTGTGTGTGTGTGTGTGTGTGTGTGTGTGTGTGTACACATGTGTGTGTACATGTGCGTGCATGTATGTGTGTGTACATGCGCGCACGTGTGTGTGTGTGTATGTGTGTGTGTGTGTGGTGGAGCTTTGTGGGTTGGCCTATTTCTCAGAGTGCTTAAAAGAGATATAGTCAAAGATATAAAAAGTCCTAAAAATGATGTGGGGACTAAACCAAGGTCTTTAATGAGGCCAAAGGAGAAGAGGCAGGCTGGTCAACCATCTGCAGACACAGGGCTCACACCGCTGATCTCCAGGAGGCAACCTCTACTAAAGCACAGGGGACAAACGTCTCCTCTAGATGCAGGAAAAATCTACCAGCCAGAGTCTCACCTTGCCCATAGTCTCCTACACCAAGCGCTTCTCCCAGCTTCCCAACAGGGCAAGAGGGCACTCAGGAAGCAATGTGATGTGGTAGGCAGGGATGGCCAAAGTGGGATCCAATCCTGGCTTTGCTACTTCCTAGCTAGGTGGCCTGGAGGAAACAACCCCTCTATATCACGATTTCACTAGGCATAAATAAATGTAAATAACAATCTCTACCTCACAGGGGTGTTATGCTAACTATATCCATCTGTCTATATCTATACATCTCTGTGTAACTATAGGTATACATTTCTATATAACTATCTCTGTCTGTATATATCTCTACATAACTATATCTATATATCTCTACACAACTATCTCTATCTGCACATCTTTACATAACTATCTCTATACATCTCTATGTAAGTATCTCTATCTATACATCTCTCTATATCTATACATCTCTATATAACTATACCTATACAGCTCTATATAACTATATACAGCACTATATAACTATATTTATACATCTCTATATAACTATCTCTATCTATACATCTCTATATAACTATCTATATCTATCTACCTAGAGAGAACACTGCACAGTTCCTGGCACAACACAGCTGTTCAGAAAACGGCAGTTCTCATCCATTCCCTCCCTTCAGACATTCTACCAATCTGGACCCCCTAACCTAATACAGTACGGGGATGAGTCAGAAAAGGGGAGCTGAACGGACTTTGTAGCCTCAAGTGAAGGTTAAACAAAGTTTAAAAGTTAATGGGCACTATCAAAGCAATCTTAAAAAAAAGAACAATACTGGAGGTATCACACTCCCTGACTTTAGCTTGCACTACAGGGCAACAATAATCAAAACAGCATGGTATTGGCAGAAAAACAGACACATAGACCAATGGAATAGAATTGAGAACCCAGAAATAAAACCACATAAATATGGACAGATAATTTTTGACAAAGAAGCTAGAAACATACAATGGAGGAAAGACAGCCTCTTCAATAAATGGTGCTGGGAGAATTGGATAGCCACGTGCAAAAGAATGAAACTGGAGTGTTATCTGTCACCGTGTACCAAAATTAATTCAAGATGGATCAAAGACTTAAGCATAAGACCTGACACAATAAACTGCATAGAAGAAAACATAGGTACTAAACTTATGGACCTTGGGTTCAAAGACCATTTTATGAATTTGACTCCAAAAGCAAGGGAACTAAAAGCTAAAATAAACAAATGGGACTATATGAAACTTAAAAGCGTCTGCACAGCAAAAGAAACCATCGACAAAATAAAGAGGCAACCAAAAGAATGGGAGAAGATTTTTGCAAACAGTGCCTCCGATAAGGGGCTAATATCCAAAATATACAAGGAACTCATGAAACTCAACAACAAAAAAACAAACAACCCAATTGCAAAATGGGCAGATGACCTGGCAAATAGACATATGAAAAAATGCTCAACATCACTAATCATCAGAGAAATGCAAATGAAAACCACAATGAGATATCACCTCACCCCAGTCAGAATGGCTATCATCAACAAGACAAATAGGAACAAGTGTTGGAGAGGCTGTGGAGAAAAAGGAACCCTCATACACTGTTGATGGGAAGGCAGACTGGTGCAGCCACTATGGAAGGCAGTGTGGAGGTTCCTCAGAAAATTACGAATAGAATTACCATATGACCCAGCAATCCCTCTCCTGGGTATCTATCCAAAAAATCTGAAAACATTAATCCATAATGACATGTGTGCTCCAATGTTCATTGCAGCTTTGTTTACAGTGGCCAAGACATGGAAACAACCAAAATGTCCTTCGATAGATGAATGGATAAAGAAGTTGTGGTATATATACACAGTGGAATACTACTCGGCGGCAAGAAAAGATGATATAGGAACATTTGTGACAACATGGATGGATCTTGAGAGTATAATGCTAAGCGAAATAAGTCAGACAGAAAAAGCAGAGATAAGCGAAATAAGTCAGACAGAAAAAGCATATGATTTCACTGATATGTGGTATATAAACCAAAAAAAAACAAAGAACAAGACAAACAAATGAGAAACAAAAACTCGTAGACACAGACAACAGTTTAGTGGTTACCAGAGGGTAAGGGCGTTGGAGGGTGGGAGATGAAGGTAAGGGGGATCAAATATATGGTGATGGAAGGAGAACTGACTCTGGGTGGTGAGCACACAATGGGATTTATAGATGATGTAATGCAGAATTGTACACCTGAAACCTATGTAATTTTACTAACAATTGTCACCCCAATAAATTAAAAACAAACATTAACGAGCACTATGTAAATCTCTGTTTCAGGAACTGAGGCTGGCCCACACCTCTTTTATGAGTAGTTAAACTCCACAAAGTTACCTCGACCCAGGAGACTCAGGAAACAGAAGGGCTACGCCAACTTGGCGAATTCTGTCTGGATAACTTGGGATAAGGGAGGCCAGTGAGTCTGGGAATCACATACACTATTCACTGAAATCCCTCCAAAATTATTTTCCAATCTGTTTCAACCTTGTCCTCAAGCACAAACAATAGGAAATATATGATTACAACATTTTCTTTGACAGGAACCCAAAAGCTTAGAAACAAAGGAGGACATCAAAGTTTATATAACTCAAAATGCTGGGTTAAGTACTTAGAAAAATAAAAGCCTCCAAATTTTCCACCAAGCTGTAGTTCATAGGTTCTACCAATAGATGGCAGCACTAGAGAGAGCCGACGCAACTGTGTAGAAACCCTGGCCTCAATCAAGGAGGGGAAGAAAGACGGAGGGCAGCCGGTTGGCTTGGTGGGTAGAGCGCAGTGCTCATAACATCAAGGTCGCCGATTCGATTCCCACATGGGCCAGTGAGCTGTGCTCCCCACAACTAGATTGAAAACAATGTGACATGGAGCTGATGGGTCCTGGAAAAACACACACTGTTCACCAATATTCCCCAATTGAAAAAAAAAAAAAAAAAGACAGAGAAATGAAAAGAGGTTTTGGGGTCAGGCAGGGTGGAGGCACCTTTTACTGAGTGTGAACTACATGCCTGGCTCTTTGCTGGGTGCTATACTGTGAGGTGACAACATGGTAAGTGAGGTGTTAACCCTTTTTTCCATAAGAGGAATCTGAGATTGAAAGAGTTGACACTTTTCCAGCGGTCACACAGCTAGCAAGTGGGAGGCTGCCAAACAAGGCCAGGTATGTGTGTTTCCACCCCACCTCACCTCTCTGAATGTCCAAGGAGGAGATGCCGGGAGGGTGACCGAGCCCCCTCACCCTGTCCTCTGTGCATCCCTCATGCCATTCCCCACACTTGCTCGGACTCACCCTTCCCTAGCTAAGGCTGTCCCTTGCACTTTTCTTCGAGGCCTGCTTTAGGACCACTGCGCTCCTGTGAGAGGAGCTCTGTATCAAATTCCCCTAGTCGTGTCACTCCCTTTCCCGTGCTCTTCAGCACGAATCAGGTGTCTAGGTCCTTGGTACCCAAAGTGTGGTGTGTGTCCACAGCATGGGCACTGTCCAGTGAGAAATGCAGACTCTCAGGGCCCACCCCAGACCTGCCATGCCTGCACTATAATATGCTCTCGAGGTGATTCATGTGCATATTAAGTTTGAGGAGCACTGAACTGGCTCACCTTGTGTGCCAAAGGCCTTAAATGTCTCTGGTCATAGCTAGTGAATAAGGTAGCTGGGCTTCCAGGGGCGTCAACCCAGGCAGGGGATGTCAAGCTGCTCGTTAGGATCTGTATTAGGAGGTTAGTGGTTTTAAGGCTTAGCCCCCATTATGAGACAAGGGATACCTCTGTCTCTGCCTCCTCTAATTCCCACCCAGTCAGGGCTCTGAACAATGAGCCAGCAGACCCAGCTGCGTGGACCTGGGAAGCCAGAGGATGTTTCCTAGCCTGAATACCTGGGCCCCAGTAAGACGGGGTTCAACCAGGCCAGGGGAGTGACACCCCAGGCCCATAGGAAGGAGAGAGATGTGCTGAAGCAATGCTGTGACTTTGGCGCAGTCCAGTGCGAAAGCAGCATGGAACCGTCTTATCAAGAGGCAAGGAAGTGGAGGCATTGAAGGGGGATGCGCTCTCCATCAGGCACCCTGAAGTGTTACTCTGCACAGATCAGGCCGGGGACAGAAGGAGCTGGTCAGAGGCCACAGCATCTCCAGGCTGGACAAGGCCCCCTTTACTGGAATTGCCTGGTCTCCCGTACAAACCTGCCCACCCTCCCCTAGCCCACGATGACTTACTTGTGATTCCTCTTTTCTTACCTAAGAATCCTATGAAATAATAGGCGTTATTTGGTTTTCCTCCTAATGCCCCTAAAGACTGTGGCATCTTAAAACACTCCTAGAGGGAAAGAGAATGCAAGATTCTCAACTCACTTATGGACTGCTGCTCACGGATCTCCGTGCTCACATGACGGTGTGATGGGCAGGCAGCAATGGGCTCGGAAAAAGGAGCGACTTACTTTGAATGCATCAACATAGACAGGATTGATTTGGTTTATGCCCAGGCGAAGGGGCACAATAAGCAGCAGGGGTTTCCAGGCTGGGCAGCAGGCAGAGGTGCCCTTACTCTGGTTCGAAGCATTCAGAGAGTCGGGAGGGCTCTCATCACCTATGTCAGCACCCACGGGAAGGACGCAGCACATTTTCTCTAGAAACAGAAGATGAGAGCCAGGTAAATTAGGGGTCTCCAGCCCTAGGACGTATGCCAAGGGTAAAACTAAGGGAGACCTCACAGGACACCCCTGCCTTACCCTCTACTGCCAGGGCCCAGCTTGTCCCACCTCCCGCAGGAAGTCCAGGCCGCTCCTGCAGTCCTTACTTCTCTTCCTCCTGGCAACTGAGTACTCCCTTACCTCCCGTCAGACAACACGGGCTCACTGAGAGAATCTCATTTCTTAACTAGTCTGCCTAGGCCTTTGGGACAGGGGCTTATCTTTTGCTTTCTCTAACCTCATGATGGGGAGCACAGAGCTGAACAAGGGGGAGGCCTCCATAGGGGACCTGTTGGAGTTTAACTGACTATCCACACTTTGGGTGTCCTGCAGAGAAAGGTCTGGTACCTTACTGAGGAGCAGCAAAGATCCTTTCGTTATTTTCACCCTTTCAGAGTGCTGAAAGGGAGGAGGAAAAAGGGTGCAGGGGATGATTAACCAGAGTCCTGTGCTCCCCTAAGCTCCCTGTCCTCGTGGGTAGTCAGTATGTGTGGGGGTCTGAATCTTTATCACTCTCTCTGGCTCTATCTGTCTGTCTCTCACCCCAATTTCTGAATGGTGAGGAAGGACCCATCACCCACCACCCAGGAAGGGAAACAGTCTGGGGACTCACTGATATCTTCAATGACCACTGTGTTATCCATTGAAACATAAACAGCCAGGGAATTCCATTCATCAAATAAAGCAAGTTTTCTGGAAAGCAACATACAACGAAGTCACAACTGAGGAAAATGGAAATACCAGCAGGAAGCAGTGCAATCAATGCCCAGCATTCCTGAAGTCACCAAACACTGAGCCTCAGAGAAGCTGGGGTTCAGGTCAGTGCTTTGACCAAGCTCTGGAACATTCTGTGTCCAGGGACTTTGAGAATGCCACAGAGTCACAGTTTCCGAACCTTGAAAAGGAGACCCTGCTTTACAAAATGGAAAAGTCTACCTAACAATATGATGTTATTCCTCTTGGGTGAGAGACAGAAGTTTACCAGTGCCTCTGCTCCCAAGAGACTTTATTTTCTTGTTTTAAATAGAAGACATTCTGACTTACTGCACTTTTCAATAAAAGGAAACTGTCATTAAAATATATCTGTTTGGGAACATAGAAAATAAGCCCCAGAAAAATCTAGAGAGAGGTGACCTCTCACCTCCCTCTCCATGTGCTGTGGCAATGCTGGTTAAGAATACTTGGGCTACAGATGGCCTTGGGTGTGGGGCCTTACTGGTCAACAGCTGAAGAGAGAACATGCTGAGTTGCATGACTCCAGAGGAGATTAGAAAGAAAACCCCTGTAAGAGCTTATCTGAGATCTGAGCAAACTACCATGATTATTTCTCCTTTATCTTCTTCTCTTGCCAGTTTGAAAGAAAACACATTTAACCTGGCCACTCTGGGATTCTTGGGTAAAGTCCAGTCTCATTGGACAAAAGAAAAAACATTGTCTCCCAAACCAAAGTAGCTCCTAAGAAGATGTTAATTACTATTACACTTTTATTGTACTCATTCCAATGTATTATCTTTCCCAAAATAATAACAATGACATAATAATGTTAATATACTGCTGTTAATGAAAATAACAATCATGAATCGAAACCCACTTAAATTCTTTTAAAAATGTATGTTTCCCTTTATTTGTTGTTGGGAACCTCAAAATTGAGAAGAAAGAAGCACATTCTAAGGGATATCACTTAAAAAAAACAACCATTTCAAGCTGGGTTTGGGGCTCAGCACAGCCATTCTAATCTTCCATACTTTATGCCCTGGGTTCCAGCAGTAGTTCCCGAAATACTGCAGAGTCCTCACTCATCAGAGCCAAAAGTGCCCCAAAAGGCATCACAGACTAAGATAAGAAAGTGGTATCAGACAGTCTACACTGTGAGCCAGGAGTAAAGCCAAGATACAGGTTTCATCCGATGGACACTTGTCTCGTTAGGGAGACCATCTCAGGGAAGATGTAGATGCCTGATCACTGCACTGTACACCTGAAGCTGAAGCTGAACAATAATGAATGTCAACTACAATTACATATATATATATATGTATATATAGTTACAAGAAGCGGAGTACAGCATTAGGAATAGATACAGTGGAAATGTAATGGCTCTGTGCGATGTCAGGGGGACGGTGGATGGGGGCAGGGTGGTTGACACAGTGTGAGGGATATAAATGATAAACGTCTAAGTATTACTTTGTCTTGTGCACCTGAAACTAAAAAAAAAAAAAAAAAAAAAAGATCCAGGTTTCCCAAGTCCCCAGGAAATCCAGACTACTCCCCTCACAAGAGCATTTTCCAAGTGTTCTGGTTCATTGAAGACTGGTTAATCATTGAAGCAGATGTGGACGGAGCAGGTCCCACTACCATGCTCCAGACAGCCCAGAACTGAAGCACGCCACACCAAAGGAGGCCCGGTGATTTCAGTCTTCTGATGCCTAAACCCAGCCCCAGATCTGGCTGCCATTTTCATTCATTCATCAAATATTTATTGAGCACTTATGTGTGCCAGGCAGTTTTATGTGCTAGAGTTACAGCAGTGAGCAACACAAATGCAAGCGCTTCCCTCACGGAGTCTTTATGGGGTGACATGTTGTCAGGAAGGGCAGTGACAACAGGTGAGGTGGCCCGCACGTGTAAGTGCCGGTACCACTCACCTCATTCCCTTGCCAAACAATGGGCCTCCTGGATTCTCCACCTTGCCTCTTGATGTGGGAGGTGAATTCTGGGATTTAACAGAACAAGTACGAAAGTACCATGCTGGGGTGCCTGGAGTCTGCTAAGAGATGACAGACTGATTCCAAGACTCCCTTGGAATTTGTCTCCTCCAATAAATCATGAGTTCCTTGAGGCAAGGACTGTGTCTAGTTCATTTCTGTACACCCAGCACTTAGCACGGTAACGGCACCCAGTAAATATTAAATGAATAACTAAATGAATTCATGGTCTTTTCCTTGTACTATACAGGGTGGGAGTCCATGTCTTGCCTAGGCTGGCTCAGCCTTCCCTGGTTAGTATGAATACTTTGGCTGCAAAGTGGCCCTCGTGCTAATGGCTCCCCAGCACATGAGCACTAGTCTGTGTGGGTGGGGGATACTGAATGAGTCCCGAGGTGCCTCCACATATACTGGTACCAAGGAATGGAACTTTGCTATACCAACACTGATGTCCCCACTTACACATCTCAAAGAACTGTTTGAGCAAAATGGTACAGGTGTTTGGCGGCTTAGTGGGATGGCAAGCAGTTAGGTTGATGGGACATTGAGGTGGTGGAGGAGGGAGGCATGAGAGACCGAATAAGGCGGGTGCCACACTCTTTTACTTACTTTAACACCTGTGCAACTGTATTTGGTCCAAACCATTCACCAATTGATTTCCCTTCTCCTACACCCATTTGTGCTGTTTTTATGTGGAAAAAAAATAAACATGTTAGCAAAAGGTCTTCCAGCACGCCACAAACTCTTACTTTTTGCATAAATAATTAAGCAGTGGACAACTTGGCGGAGCCATATACAAGGCAGGAGACGAGAGGAGCAGGTACAGGTGTTGTCTTTAACGCACCGATGTGACCTTACCCATTTGATGGATAGAGTAGCAACAGTCTTTTCTATCTAAGAAGCACTGCAGGATCCGCTGGTATTCTTTGGGTTGTTCTTTTTGTTTCTCCCAGTTCCAGTCTTTTTGGGGAAAAAATGAGTTAGGTCATTTTTATAGTTGCTTATCACTTCTCTGAACTCTTATTATAACCACAAGGTTAGAAGGACAACAAGGAAGCTGTATATGGAAGGTGGGAATGATCAGCTTAGAACCTCCCTAAATATCTTTAATTTTGATGACAAAGACATCTGGAAACTGATTACTTTCCAAGACTCAGTCGGTGGAAAGTAAAAGTAAAACAAGAAGTGGACCAAAGCATTGAATTAGCCCCAGGGCTGAAGCTGGATAAATATTACACGAAAACAGTCTCACAAGGGCCTTTCTGGTCAGCTACTCAGTGACCGGGAGGTCACCACCCAATCCAGCAATATATCCAAATACCACCCAGACGCCAGTGTCTCATCTCCACACAGACAGCAAGGGCTTTGTCCTTATAATTTAGCAGCATGGCCAAAAGGGTTTCATGGGGGGAAGTGCTATTCTGACACACAACAGTTCACAGGGAAACAGACACAATTCACAACTGAGGAAGCTTTAAAAAAACGGCATGCCGCCATTTTTACATAACTTTTAAAAAGTCCACACTGAGCTTTGGAAAAACAAATACCTTTGCTATCAGGTGTTCAAGGTTTCCTTATGGTCAGAAGCAAAATAACTACATCTTTAGGAATCCCATCTGTGCCTCTCAAATCCTGTACAGGCTACTTACCGCTTATGAAGGACAACTGCAAAAACTCGCCACAATCACTGCTATGGACAGGATGCACTGCTCCCATTCCCTCAGCTCTAGGAACTATGTCTAATGGGGCAGAATTCTGAGGCTTAGTTTGCTTCTAAGACAAACTTCTCTCCTGAGGTTTTAGAGAGAGTTTGAACTCACAATCGAAATACACTTGAAGTCAAAGGCCATTATCTCCAGCATCTTCCACTCTCTTCACTTCTAGTGTTTCTAAAACCAAAGTTTTAAACTTCGTATTCAGCACAGTCTTCAGAAGGTGAACTGCATGCAACTGTTTTTCGTCATCTACCCACCTAAGTCTGGGTAAATCCTGACTAGCTGGCTGCTAAGTACCACTACATATTTTCTGATGACAGTGGTAAGTAAACGACCCACCTCAATTGTAAAACAACCAAATAGGAAACACTCCAAAACACTTCTTCACAACATTACATCTTCTAATTCATCTTCGCTACAAGATCCATTTCCAAATTCTTCCTGCTACTTGCTTTTATATTAAAACATTTGAGACTGCTGACTGTGGGTTTTTTCTAGTTTGCTTTCCACAAAATTCACTTGCAGAAGAATCATCTTGAAGTGTTTTATAAATAAGAAAAAGTTAAATAAGAATGGATGTGTTCCAAGAAGTACGGGTACCGTAGAGAAATCACCAAACAAGGGGTCAAAACACCTGCATTCCATTCCCAAGTCTATGCTTTCGTGCTGTTTGACCCTAGGCAAGTGACCTTCCTTCCTAAGCCTCAGTTTCCTCACCTGTAAAACAGAAATTATGATACTACCCAGGGGAAGCAGGCACAAGATATCCTGAACACTGAAAGAAGGCAGGAAGCCCTCAAACCTCCCCAGGCCCTTCCCCAATTGTCTCTGATCACGGCAACAGACAGAGCGTGAGGCTGCGCAGTGAGGAAAGGGAGTGACATTTCCATCTCTCCGAATCTGAAGGAGCAACAGTCAGTGAGTTCAGCAAACCAATCTCATCCAAGGTGTCCTTTCACTCCCTCATCCCCAAGTGGAACCGGACTTTCACCTGATTTCCTAAGCTGGCACCCAGCCAAGGTCAGCCTGCAGATACCCATAGGGAAACACGCACCTGCCTTAAGAAACAAGACTCAAGAGTTCCAACAATGATTACTGGAGCATTCTTAACGAAGCGGCCTCTTGAAGAAGCTAATTTAAGGATTTCATCATCATCAAATGGACATCCTCAGTGAACCCATACCAAAATAGCACCAGCACCCTCATTAGGCACTTCCTTTAGGTCATTTACATCCTTCATCAGGCAGATATTTTCAATGAGGTCAAGAAACAGACCTACCACCACACCCTTCTTCCTGTTCTCTTTGTTATCTGGCCTGTTTAAGGACTCATTCAAACAATAGCGAAGATGGAAACTAAATGACACACCTGCCTCCATGTTCAGTTCTGTCCCAGGAAAACAACTCTCTGGCTTGGTGAATCACAAGGAAATGTTGGCTGTTTCTTTCTCATGGGAGGCTCTGTCGACTTGTCAGCCACACCACTTGAGCTCGCAGGGAGCATTTTAGGACCTGCAGCTCTGTTACTGAGGGTTCCTCAAGGTCAGTACCAATGGGAAACCACCAGCAGTAAGTGCGACTGCAGAGGTCTCTGAGGCAGTTTAGAGAACAAATTTAACTCACCCCTTCCCAAGTGTCTGCAGATAAGGGCTTGAGCCAGCATCATCTGTCCACAGCGCAGCATACATCCCCAGCCGGTATCTGATGAAGGGCCCGTTCCCCCTGGTGGCAAAATGGAAGAGAGGGAATGTGAGTTCCTCAAATTCCCGTTTCCCGAAACATCAGCATATCTGGGAATAATACAAGACAGACAGACACACATACTCTGAAAAGAAAGGCAAGAGATATAGCCAGATATCAAACAGGGTGGACCTTGCAAAGATAATGCTGAGTTAACCAAAATGGGTTCTGTGGCTAAAAACAAAACAAGCAAATGAACAAAGCCTGCCCCTTTTGTTTTCTGCTTGGAGACTTCTAGGTCTGCATGCAGTTTTGGTAGATGACTGCCATGTATGCCTACCAACACTTAGTCCATGCCATAGTGTCATCTGCCTGATCAAAGCTGGCTTTGCACAGCTCAGTTCTCAAGGAAGCCAGTCTTACCTTAGTTAAGGAATAAATGGTACCAAAGAGAATCATCAAAATGGTCAAAGAAATCTGGAAGGATCTTGACTGTTCTACATGTACATTATAAAGATCTAAACAGCAGAAGGGCAATGTAAAATAGAGGAAAGAGTCTTAGATCAGGCATCAGAAGACCAGTGTCTGTTACCTAATCTAAGTCTCACCTGCAGACTGGGGACAATAGCACATACCCTGCCTGCTATCACCGGGTAGTGTAAGAATTCAACGAGAGAGTATCTGTGAAAGTGTTGTACAACCCACTCAAAATGATGTAAATATTTGGTGTTATGAGTAAAGTCACAATTGCAAATACTATTAATAAATTAGAAATGTACTACATCTTTAAAAGGCACAAAACCAGTTAATAAATGAAATAAGACAGCGGGTTCCATTTTAAGAACACTTGAGGTAATGAAAATCCCACATATGGGGCCAGGGTGAGCTCAATATCCTTTTTCAAGGCACCAGTGAAATCAGATAACTTGGATGGCAGAGGAGACATTCTGCATTCATTGCTTTCCTTTCCCAACATGGAAGTGGCAAAGTATGCTATAAGCATGACCTCACAAGACTAACTTTAAAGGGGGTCATCATCCTCGTAGGACAAGTGGGCCAAGGTGGCTGCCCCTTTCCTTTTGTTGTGGGGACTGAAGGAGAGTTGCTACAGCAACAAGGGGAGGGTTGAACCAACTTGTCAGCTGGAAGGGGAGTCCTTTGGCTCTTGCTCATGGTGGGATTATAGGTTAAATTAGTATGGAAAAGATGCAGTGAAGCCCACATAAAGAAGAGATTGCCTATTGCCAAAACATTGTCGGAGTTGAACTGCCAATGTTTTCAAGCTTTGCAAAAACTTCTTCACCCAGAGAAAGTTAACAGTTTAGAATCACTGGGTACTAGAGATTGTGTTTTTTTGTTTGTTTGTTTTGTTGTTTTACTGCTCAGGTACTTCCTGTGCAGAGCAAAAAAATGTCTGTGTGCACTTCATGTTTGGCACTTATCAGAAAGATTGATCTGACTCTAATTACTAGGTCCAGTCCTGCACCAAAATTGGTCAGACAGGTTTCCTGTTAGGAGAATAGCTTCTACCATTTCAGTTTGGTAATCTTTTCCGAAAGGGCCATGAAACTAGGTATACGTCACCCTACTTGTAAACGTTACACAAATTTTTCTCTAGAGGGAGCCTGTTCACTTAGCTTATTGAACTGTCCTTTTTTTCTAGACAGCAGCTGGTACTCCATCAGCCGAGAATTAGTTCCAAGGAAATCTATCATAATTCATCTCACAGTGGCAAGGCGTTTTCATTTCATAGTAGAAAAACAATCAAAAGAATTATTTTCTTTCCCTCTTTCAAGGTACAACTGTCTTCAATAATCAAGTGGCTCCACAAAGCAGTAGACAGTGATTTAACAAATATTGCCCAACTTAAAAGTTTATTTGACTTTTCCCTTGCTCTCAGAAGTAAAACAAGCAATACCACCCAGTGCCCGAACACTTGGAGGTGAGCTCAAAAGTATACTGGCATTACACATTAACACCACGGAACCATACAGGATGGTGTATCTTGGCAATGAAACTTTTGCATAAAGTGTAAGACTTAACTACTCCCCTAAATCAAATTCTTTGCCATAGTGATCTGTTAATTCTGAGGTTTCTGTGAAGTAACTGATAACTTCAGACAAGCTATCTACAAGCAAGAAAGCATAGTACAACAAATGATATACCTACCAATTGGTGAAAATTTCCTTCTGTATGTAAACCACAGACGAGCACTTATATCAGACAACAGCTTAGATTTTTCTGTAATTAAATGTGAAATTCAAATTAAATCACCATATCCCATCTAAAGATATCTGTCTTTGATTTCTGAGCCAGCAGCAAATTCGTTGTCAAATAACCAGTCAATGCCATTGTTATGGGGCTAGGAAAATTCATAGGAAACCCATCTCATTTGAGCCAAATAATTTCAGCATTTCCCCCTACCTATGTTTTGACCAGAGCTACTGGCTGGTCCAATGACGCTGGGTGCTTCTGGTCTCCTAATCACTGAGCTCCATGGTCCTCGCAGGCACTAACACTGGGGTCATGGCCAGAAGACATGGAATAGTAAAAGCAAGGATCCTGGATAACCCACTAACAAGGCAATCGGCCCCCCGCCTAAATGATGACAGTTGATTGGATCTGTCATCAGTACCCACTGTCTGTTATCTAAAACTGTGTGTGTGTGTGTGTGTGTGTGTGTGTGTGTCCGCGCGCGCGCACACACCCAGATGTTTAACTAAAAAGGAAATGTCTCCGTTAAGCAAATTAAGTGTGTGAGACTTGTATGAATACCATCTAGTGCAACTGGCATTTGTATTCTAAATGGATGTATAACATCACAGACATTTTCGTGTCTTTTTTTGAAAGCATGCTTTCTTATATTTTATGGCAAATTTACTTCACTGGCCATAAACATGGCTTCCATGTTCCCATCTGGACTTAGATGTGGTTCTCTTTCTTAGTCTTCTCTCACCCACCTTTCAACAACACATCCATGTTTGTATTCTGTATAGAACTTATAGCCATTGCACTTTAAAAGAAAAAAAGGAAATTCAACTTTTGCCAATAGTTTCTATTTTCTCTCCTGCCTTTCCTTTGAACAAATCAGAAAGTTGAACTATCTGGACTTTCCATCCCCTTCATGTCCACAGTGTCTAGCACATTTGGGGAAGCAGAGGTATAATGGGTAAGAGTAAGATTTCTGGAGTCATACTCTGCCCGGGTTTGAACTCTGACTCTGCTACTTACCAACTGTGTAGCTGTGTCACTTAAGCCCTCTGAGCCTCAGTTTCCTCATCCAGAAAATGGGGAGAATAGTAGTAGCTACTTCATAGAGCTATGAGTATTCAATAAGATAATACATGGGAAGTGCATGGATGGTACAGTATGACAGTAAGCCTGTGATAGATAATTGTTACCTGCTCTTGTATATGCCTCCTCTCAAATGTTCAGACCACTCACTCCTTCCTCTGATATTCTCTGCACCTCCCAGCTTGTCTATACACTGGAAAGGCTGGGGAAGTTGTATGGAAATTTTAACAGTTTCACTTTGAAAGGCATTTCCCCACTTAACATTTGAAGATGGGCATGTTTGGCAACCTGGAGATTCCTGTTGTCCTGGAATACAGAACTAGAAGAGATCATTTCCGGTCCCCTCATTTCATGTGCTGGTAAAGGGAGTGAAGATCCAGAGGACAAAGTGACTGATCTAAGGTAGTAGAGTCTGAATACAAACATTCTCCTAATTGCTAGCCACGGGCGCTCTCTTATCAGAACGATGAGGCCAGACTCCGGACGAGCTACAAAATGCCCAACTCCGTCTCCCGCCTTTTGATGAGCTTCTTTCTGTCCCTCCTTCATGCTAGGGCCTCTCCTCAGGCAGATATCACATCAGAGCTGCCGCTCTCCAAGCTCAGGCTTTACCTAGCAGTCTTAGGTTTAAAGGTCTTTCCATGTAAGGGCAAGGAAGAAAAATTCAAGCCTCCTTTCCACCTAGCTGCAGTGGCCAAAAGTTCTACACAAAATCAGAATAAACTGAGACAGTACTACAGTCAGCGAAACATGTAAAACTACAAGATTTCTCAGTGTGTGATATTGTTTCTGACAGCCATGGGCTGTTGAGAAGTCCCCTGGGTAGCAGCATTTTTAATCTGGACAGAAAAGGACTTGAGAGGAATGAAAAGTATGTGGCCCAGTCATCAAAGACTAGATTCTGGTTAAAGATACTGGAAGTGGGACCTTGGTTTTTGGAACCCAAGGCTTATAAAATTCGGGTTTTCCTCTAGGGAAAAGAATACAAATATATGACTTTTTTCAAATCGTACAAACACTTGTGACCATGTGAACGGGCTGCAAGGGACTCTCAGGCCCTTGGAGGGGGCCTGCGCAAGGGAAGGGCCTGACGCTTAAACTCTTTTGGCTGCAAGGTAAATCCGCCTAGGAGTAGAATCAACAGTAACCAAGGTAATGTTCTACCAACCCAAGGAGGAAAAAAGTAAAGGACCTTAACCTCAGGCACCCACCTCGTTTGGGTCGTCACAGACAAATGCTACCAAACCTTACCTGTTTTAAGGAGATGCTGTTTCCCCAAGATCCATACCAGCTCATCGGTATCTGGAAATTCTTCTAGGTAGTCAGTGAAAATAGTAATCTGGTTTTCATACTTGGATAAAACTGAAAGAAAAGGAAAGAAACTTAAGCAAAATTTAACAGAGGGGGCGTTCTTCTGTGGTTTACTGATTATTTCCCTTTGTCCTAAAGGTAAAAGCCATGAGCTCCAATCTAATGGAAGCAAACCTTCTTCTCTGAGGAACAAAGACATTTACAAGGCTGCAAAATCCTTCAGTAGAGGGATGTTCTCTTGACCACCTCTTATATATATATTAATTTTATTGGGGGACAGTGTGTTTCCCTAAGGCCCATCAGCTCCAAGTCGTCCTGCAATCTAGTTGTGGAAGGCGCAGCTCAGCTCCAAGTCCAGTCGCCGTTTTTCAACCTTTAGTTGCAGGGCGCGCAGCCCATACCATGGAGGGAACTGAACTGGCAACCTTGTTGCTGAGAGCTCGCGCTCTAACCAACTGAGCCATCTGGCCGCCCCTCTGGAAGCTCAGTGGCAGCTCGTTGTCTTCAATGTAATTGTGGAGGGCGCAGCTCACTTTGACCACCTCTTTTAACCTTCCCTTTATCATGGTCCCATTTGACACCACCTCTGAATAATTATTTGGCTACACTTATCTCAAAACCTTTTCTTTCATGGGGCGTTCTTTGTAAATAGCCACTTATCTAGCTTCTCCCAGGATGAGTGTATCAAGGTGATATAATCATACCTGAATACCTACTAACTCCTGCCCATGTCACAGGGAATACTGTGAGTTTTCTAGGGCTTGGAGGGGGCTTTCATAAGCCTAAAAAATTATACAACTGTGAAAATGTAATATTTTAGCTGGAAGACCAGATGTTTTCATGGTACTTTTATTTGCCATTTTATTCACATATGACTTCTGCAAAGCAGGTTCTCGTGGCTGATGATAAATATGATTTGTTCTTGGGATTCACAAATAACTATGGTTATCCCTTAAGATTAAGTAGCCAAATAAAAAATAATTATACCCCAGAAGTATATAGGCCACACTCTCAGAACTATGACCATGTAATGTAGGACAAGTTAAAATTCACTTTCGTACCAACTGTGGGGAAAGGGTCTGCTAAAAGAGTCAAGACTGACTTGTGAAGGGGTTTGATCTCAAAAGTTCTCTTTAAGTAATTTTCTGAGGGAAATAATATTGTGGGTAGTAAATAAGTTTCCAAGCCAGCCCACAAAATAACCTATTTTAACCTGTAACCAGAAAAATCAAATTGATAGAATATTTCCTAGTTTATGGTGTTATTTCTATGAGAACCATAATTCAAGTTCAAAACTAAGCCACTCAACACATATCTTCTCCTCTCAGTTCCTGGAGTCCCCCATCCCCTATAGGGAGGGCAGCCCAGAGAGAGTAGGGGCCCTTCTATGCAGCTGCAAGTAGGTGCAGGGACTCCCCCAAAGCAGTCCCTAAAAGTCCCGTGGGAATGGTTTCCTGCAAAAGTGGCACTGTGGGATATGTTTAACTCACTTGAAAACAAATTGTTTTCTTTTGACTTTGTTTTCTAAGACAGGAGCATGCTGTTATCATATAAATAAATGTTCTTAAATATAAATGAGTCATTTCTGGTCATGAAAGCAGGCTCACTTGCTCAAAATACTTAGTTGGAGGTTAAAGTTATACTTTGCATAATTTGTACAAGTTGAAGTTTTAATTTGTTTGAAGGTATAATTTTGAAACACAGCTACCCAGGACAGAGATACTGCCTTTCTTGAAACATATTACAGAAGACCAGTCTTTCAGGGATTTAAGTAGCCTTTCTCCTCAAGATGTTTTCATCATTAAGATAATAGTCTCAGCAGTATTTCAAACCTAGAAAAAAGAGATGAGACAGCCATTTCGTTCCCCAGTGAAAACTCATCACTGCCGAATCTGCCAAGGAGTCTGTGCTGTCTTAGCCTTTCTGTCACTGGCCTCAGCCCCTGGCCCATGTTCAGGAAATACCAGGCTAAAAATGATCACCCAGGTCAGGCCATCCACAGGAGGTGGTAGACTGGGGTGGCCTAAATCACACTGTGTACCTTTGCACCCTACTCTCTACCGCTCACAGGCAGGAGAAATCAGGTTAAAAGGAATATGGAGTGTAGCCTAGAGAGACAAAGAAGGTCAGGAGATCAGTAGTTTAAGAGGAGTGTGGGAAAGAACCAGTCTCTCTGGCATTCCCCTGGTCAGGGTGAGGAAGGGTGGCACTGGATGAAATGTACAGCATGTATGCATAAAAGCCTTGGGTCTTTTTTTAGAACTGGCTGAAAAAAACTGTTTCTCTATCGCCAAGCCTTTCTTAGTGAGTCACTGCCCAGCTATCTGGTCAAATTAGTACCGCCCCTTAAAGGCTGAGAACTACACTGCTTCCTGTGGGACAGCTCTGACCAAAATGGTAGCCAACGAATTTTCCTCTTGCTCTTCAGCCCCGCTCAGGTGAGCAAGGTCATTACAGTCTTTATTCTTCCTGAGTCTCTTGGAAGATAGACTCCAGAGCCAGCCCGATTGGAAGTTACATGGTGAAACAAATGAAAGCCAGACGAGAAGATGAGATTAACAGAAGCAAAGGGCAGGGCAGTAACATGGGGAGAGTATATACAAGGAGGTCTAGGGAGGAAAGAGAAATAGGTCTTCCACAAGGAGAACTCAGAGAGATGAAGAAGCAAACTGGGACGTACTTGAGGGGCAGAAGTGAGAAATCGCACTTCCAACAGAATCACTTCTGACTACAGTAGTGCCCCCTTATCCGGGGTCTCGCTTTCCACTGTGTCAGTTACCTGTAGTCAACTTTGGCTGGAAAATATTAAGTGGAAAATTCCAAAAATAAACAATTCATAAGTTTTAAATTACACGCTGTTCTGCATAGCATGATGAAATCTCGTGCCATCCTGTCCCGTCACTCCTGGGACGTGCATCATCCCTTTGTCCAGTGTCTCCACGCAGTATATGCTACCTATCTGTCCATTAGTCACTTAGTAGACATCTAGGTTATCAGACTATCAGGGTATTGCAGTGCTTGTGGTTCAGTAACCCTTATTTTATTTCATAATGTCTCACTCACCTCATTTCATCTCATCACATAGGCACTGGATCATTTTGTACCACCACAAAAAGAAAGGTGAGTACAGTACAATTAGATATTAGGTTGGTACAAAAGTAATTGCACTTTTTACAATTATTTTTAACCTTCTAAACAGCAATTACTTTTGCACCAACCTAATAGTTTGAGAGAGACCATGTTCCAATATTTTTTATTATAGTATATTGCTATAATTGTCCTATTTTATTATTAGTTATTGTTGTTAATCTCTACTGTGCCTAATTTATAAATTAAACTTTATCATCGGTATGTATGCACAGGAAAAAACATGTACGTATAGGATTCCGTACTATCTGTGGTTTCAGGCATCCGCTGGGGGTGAGGGTGGGGTCTCAGAACATATCCCCCACAGATAAGGGGGGACTACTGTAACAGCAATCCTTTTTAAATTATTTTTCATAAACTACTTCGTCTTGCCTTAAAATTAACAAACAAGACAGCAGTCCCATGTAAGTTCCCTGCCCTTTCATCCTGTGTAAAGAGATAGGGCCTATACAGGCAGAGCTATAAGTACTGCAGCTTAGCAGACGAAGAATTAGACTCTACAAGGTCTGATAGATAACGTGCTTCACCCTGTTCCATTTTACTTCAGTAATAATTACTGCACCAAAGTCGCTGGGTTAGTTTAACGATTAATTAATAACTGAACAAAGGTTTCCTAAAACTGAAACCAAAAGTCCTCCCAGTCTCGGCCAAGGGGCTCTGCATACATGTTGAGGCATGCCTTCCACACTCAGCCAGGCAGTTGCTAACTTTGCCTTAGTCTTCCCTTTCGGGATCGGCCAGAGAGCTTAGGGCCTTCTCAGGTCTTTCCTAAGCTTGCCCTAAGCAGCATGTGCTTTTCTGGATTCCTAGGAAAATGCGAACTTTTCAAGGCCCCAATGAACATGTTATTCCCCAGCTTTTCCTTTTAAGCGTTTTAGTTATCTATTGCCTCAGGCAGCTGTGAAGTTAATTGATTGCCTCTAATGATTTCCAAAAGGAGCCCTGGAGAAAGGCTTTCTGCAGTGCCAAGTCAGGGCAAATAAATACAGTCTTGTAAGTGGGATCTTCTGGGGAAACACTCCACAGATCAAATAATGACAGTTCTCTAGAAATGAGGCTTTGTAGGGGCTCCAACCCCATTCTGTGTCCTCCAGCGGCTGCCAGGCTGCTGGTTTTCCCTGTGACTGCAGGCTGTGGATTCCTAAGGCTACTGCAGGGCTGGAGAGGAAGGGAAGGGCGGAGGGCAAGTGAAAACACCACAAAGCTCACTATTCTTACCAAAATGCAGCTGTTTTTCTTGAATAAATACTCCCCAGATTTTTGCAAGCCTTTGGTTAATTTCCAGAGTTGTGAAAACGTTGATTCTGACCATTTTGCCAATTTTTTCATTGCTTATTTTAATATAAGACCGGGTCTTATATAATATGATATAATACCAGGTATAATATAATATAATATAATGTAATATAATGTAATATAATACATAATACCAGGTATAATATAATACCAGGTCTTATATTAATTTTTGCTCCAAAAGACGCATTAGAGCTGATGGTCTGGCTAGTTCTTATTTTCGCAGAAACACGGTATGCATTCCAATGACTAACTATATTTCTAAGGGTTATTCTGTAAAATTGCAAGTAAATAAAAAAATTGCTTTGGAAAACAAATTTTCTGGGCTTATCAAAGACACTTGTACATCAAGGCTCTGAGCTTCTGTAGGGTTTGTGCCCAGAAACAACACAAACTCAAGTGAAATCAACAGGTCACAGACTCTCAGGGCCTGGGGAGGCCTGAGATCTCATAGCGTATCTTCCTTGTAGGTCATCTGATCCTAAAAGGGTCCCAGGATACCACTGGTTCCAAAACAGCCTTCTCAGCAATACATACATATTTAACACATTGTCAGGTCACAGCTTCAAAAAACCTAAGAAAACGTCCATGGAAGACAGGTATGGTAAGGGCTGAATATTCATGAATATATTCGTTCCATAAACTTTTACAGAGTACCTGCCATGTGCTAAGCACAGAGGATAAAACGTCACTGAGAGGTAAGCCTCCATCCTCCAAAAGCGTTTAATCTAATGGAGAGGATAGGTCTGGAAACAACTAACAACAATAAGTATAAGCAGAAAAGGGTTAAAGCAGTTGCTGAGTTGTGAAACTAACAATCTTTGCCGAGCTGTCTTGAAGATCAAGGATGTCTCCTGAAAGGCTCAGCACAAGGCAATAATGCCCTGTTCCTATTGGAACCAGAGAAGCATGCCTAAAAGAAACACTGACTCTGCTTAATTATAATACTAAATTCTCCTGCCCAGGCGGAGCTTATCCACCATTTTCTATTCATGCGATATATGATAAAGCATGATACCTTATTGAGCCTATGCTAGAACGACCCCTTTTTGATGAATATGCATAACTAGTTCTAATAAAAGTGATTCTCCTTGTGTATTCAGGGAGACGGTGCTTTGAGAATTCTCCCCAGTTGTTCTCCTTACTTGCTGGAAGTAATAAACTTTCCTTGCTCATATTCTGTCTTGATCAAGATTCACTGAGTTACGCTCACCAAGAGATGAACCCCTTGCTTTCGGTAACATACGTACTATTTTTAAAAAGTGATGTAGAAGGCAACAAATGATTAAGTCCAACTGGGGGTGAATGGGCCTTCCACAACCTCAAAAAGGTGGCATTAGAGCTGACCCGTAATGGAAATAAGATATAAGTGGGAAGGAGGAAATTCCTGGTTGAGGGAACACTAAAAGGATTTGGCAAGCAACTGAGTGTGAGGTGGGGCTGGGGAGAGTGAGAGGGTCAAAAATAACTCGCAGTTTTCAAGTGTGGGTGTTGAGATAGTAACCGAAAAACATGGTGGGGGGTAAGGAGATGATAAGCTTGGTCTAGCAGGAACATGTTGGACTCCTGGGCTTGGTTGACAATGGAGAACAGGTTTTAAAAAAAAGTGAAGAGGAAGTCAACCAGCCCAGGGATTGTGAAAAGAAGCATGGTCGGTGGTAGGTTGGTTAGCAGAGCCTAGGAAGACAGGAGGAATCCAGAACAAAGCTCAGCCTAAAATGTGGCTTCACCGCCTTCCTCCTGGGTCCACTTAGTGTCCTGGTCTTCCCAGCCTCTGCTCACCTGCGCACAGGCCCCGCCCCGTCTTCATTTCTCTCTTTCCCAGTGCCCTGCTTTTCTGACAACCAAGAACTTAGAAAATAGAGAACTAGACAACAATTCTTAGCATTTCGAGGGGGATTTTCATGTTCAAAACTGCACATTTTCTTGAATTTATTCAGCAAGTCACAACCTGGCAATGCTTGGGTTGTCATAGAATGCAAAATCCACGAATGATTTGAGTTCTCTATAGACCAGTATAAACTCTGACACCCTAAGAGAACATTGTCATTTTTAGAGCTATACCAGAGAATATTAACCAAAGGACTATCATTCAGCTAGACTCGATGAGATTCTATTTCACTGGCTAGTACTACTTGCGGTGACAGGAGGCTGCACCTGAAAAATTGCAGGGCAAGCCAGCAAAGGGATAACCAGTCCACTTGGCAAGGGACCACTGTTAAGTGATAAGACCCTTTGGTTTTCAGTTTGAAAAATCAATCGGACCATAGACAACTTGACCCCACAAAATACAACATTTATTAGAGATTGCAGTCAATTCATACTGATCATGTTGGTAAGATTCAAATGGTCGTAAGAATCAAATGTAATACAAAATTGGACTCTTTCTGGTTTTCCTTTAAAGTGATGCTTTTGAAAAGTTTATTGACTTTTTAAGTGTACTTTTCTTGTTGTTTTCACTTAGAACAAATTATTGCCTGCTTTCTGCTGAGTGGAATCCATTTGGATACATCCAGGAAGAAATGGGATTCCATGCACAAACTGGTCAAGAATGCACCTAACACACCTCTAATTTGCTGTCTCCTTTTGCCTTTGATAAGGTAACTCTGCTCTTTTCAGAGAGATGCATTTTTCAAAAGAATAGAAAGATGCCACTTTTGTAAAGGTTATCTTTGTTGATAAGGCATACAAAGAGGGTGACTTATTGGATGGAGGAAAATATTTGGTTGGCTTTATAATGCAAGGCTCAAGGCAACTATTCCACTAACTGAGGTGAGAATCACCTTGATTCTTCATCAACAGGTGTTGTTGTTCTTAAGAATCAACCCGCTAGTGGAAAGCCTGGTTGTATTCCCAAAGAGGACAGTGTCACATTAGTGCCACTGCCAAGTCATGCAGTGGGTCCAAAATAAGCCTCCATGGTATTGCAGCTTTGACTTTGGACATCATCCAAGCCAAAAAGAACCAATAGTCAAATACAGAGCTCATGGTTCACGTAGGAAGCAAGACACCAAGACAATATTCAGTCAAAGTGAAGAGTATGTCAAATGATTGCTCTCCAACATTAAAAAAAAATTTTTTTTGTTTTTGTTTTTGTCATGGTGAACAGAAGGAGGAATCCCTCCTCACTCCTGTTGGAAACAGCTCTAGCCTAGGAACCCTAATATTGAGTCCCACCTTGCCACTAACTAACTATGTGAACTTGCAGAACCTACTGCACTTCTTTGGGCCTCAGATTCTCCATCTGTAAAATGTGCAGTGTATTTTTCAAACGGCACATTATAACTCATCAGTAGGCTAGGAAATCTATATAGTGGGTTGCAAATAGCATTTTTTTAAAATGAAACTGAACAGAAACTACTACATAATAATATTATACATAATATTATACATAATAAGGATGAGTAGTGTTTCATGAAACATATTTGTATACATACAAACTGGGTTGCAATAGAAAATGTACTTCTCGTTGTACTGTTACATCAAAAAAGTTGAAAAGCCATTAGTCTAGATCTATGTTGTCCAATACAGTAGCCACCAGCCACTGTTTACATTTAAATTAAATAAAATTAAATACACCTAAAATCAGTTCCTCAGTTGCACGTGCCACATTTCAAGCACACAATAGCCACATGTGGCTAGTGGCTACCATACTGTACAGCACAGCTATAGAATAGTTCCATCGTCACAGAAAGTTCTATTGGACAGTCCTATCTTAATGGCTTTTCTATGGTTCTGTAGGAGGTGGAAATAGGGTAAGTTGCTAGGAAGGGTACTTCAAGTTCTAGGATGAGAAGATGGGTTCACTTGTGTCTCTCTTAAGAAAGTGTGTAAGTGACTTTCTAAATAAATGAGCCAACAATCATTTATTAAGTTCTGTGCCTAGTCCTGTGAGGAAAATAGAGGAAACATTCTCATAAACATTCACTACATGTTAAGTGGACAAACTAAGGCATTGTAAAATCATAATCTCGTTAAAGACATGAGCCTTAGGTAACTAAAAGAGCTAATAATAAAAGGTAATGTATAAAGAAGTGTTGATAGTAACTAAGTAATGGCAGAATTCAGAAAAATGGGAAGTCAATGAGCATTCGAGTCCTCAGGGAAGATTTCCATGGGGGTGTAGGATTTGACTGTCCTTAAATTATTGATTTGGATGAGCAGAGATAAGAAGGAGAGTATTCCAGACGAGAGGAACACCATAAGTATGTGTGTGTCAGAGAGGAAGGGTAAGTTCTGGACAATATTGAGAAATTAGCTTAGAGAGGTGGCTTGGGACTGGGTTGTGGAGGGTGGAAAGCCTGCCGGTAGAGTCCGGGTCTTAGAAAAGCCATTGAGAGTTTTCAGAGTGCTTTCACAAGATCCTTGAGATAGGCAGGGCAAGGATCATGACTTCCATTTTAGAGTTGAGGAAACAGAGTCTGGGAGAGGTTATACGACTTGCCCAGGTTCATATAGCTAGTAAGTAGTATAACCGGGATTCAAACTGACTTAATCTTATTCTCTATCCGTATTCTTCCCACTATACCTTGCTGTTATGATAAAGGCTGGATTCGAGGCACTGGAGACAGGGAGACCAATGAGAAAGGTGTAATAATCCAGGCATGAAGTGTTGAAGGCCTGGCCTAAGGTGGCAAGAAACCAGATGCTCTGGTTATATAACCTATTATAAAATAAACTGATGACGCAGTACCCACTGTTCAAAAGGGAGAGAAAGAGTAGACAGTCTGAGGTTAGAACAGTATAGTTATTTTTAACTAGAAGTGATCTAAACTACCCAAAGGAATAAATATTAACAATATAATTCATATACCATGTCTGGATCTTTCTGCACAGCTGAAGGCAATGTTTTGGACACGGTTCCTAAGAAAACAACACTTTACATGTCTATGCATTTTCATGAGCCATTTCTGTCTTGCCAGGGTTTCTTTCCTCTGTCAATTTCAATTTTCATTTCTCCGAATTGGTTATATGATTTCTTACCTCATCTAGATTTCCAGTGAGAAAGGACTAGTGCAAAAAGGTCAAGGAACTACAGACCTTGGAGTTTTTCGACACTATTTGGTAAAACTAATTATCAATTAGCAATTAATTAATTAATAATGATTCACTAAGAAAATACTAAAATTCACCATTGCCAAACTCTTAAAAGATCTCTCTGCCCATGTCACTAAGCTGCTCAAAAACTTCCATGGGTTTCCAAGGTTGCTCCAACTGATAAGGATCAAATATAAACTCATCAGCCTGGCATTTAAGGCCCTCTCCAATATAGGTACTTCCTATATTTCTAGTTGTTCCCCACTGCTCATTACTCCTTCGCAAGATCCATGCTTTTCAGCCAAAATAAACCACATGATACATTGGAGGCTCTTTGCTCATTTATGTCCTAGTGCATTTAAGCCCTACCTCAAATGCAACTTTCTCTGTGAACGTTTCTTCCTCAATTTTCCCACCAAGAAGTATTTGGTCCTTCTCCTAAGATTCTATAGTTAAACTTTATTTGTATCTCCTTTATAACACTGGGCACTTTGCACTTTAGATTATTGTTATTTGCAGGCATGTCATCTCTCTGCTATTGGACCGAACTCCTGCCTCAGTCCATTTAGTGTTCTTCTCTGTATCCCTTACAGCTCCAGTCATAGTGCCTTGTAATAAGTCACCCCTCAAGGTCCATTAGGTGTTTATGGAATGAATGGGCACACTGACAAAAGTGTAAAAAGATGGTTTATATGATCATCCAAATGTCAACTGAACAATCCCTTACTGAGTGCCTACCATATGACCAGCCACTGCGCTAGGCCCTGTGGATAGCAGTGTATCTTAAGCAATTTCGAGTTTAATGGGAAGAGAAAAAGAAGGAAATTCATTTTGATACAGTATGGTCAGTGTCTGCACAGGGGCCTAAGAGAACACAGCAGAGGGTCATGTAAGCCAGTCTGGGGAAAAGAGAAGGCTTTGGGAATAAAGGTGATGGCAGGACTCAGCCTTAAAGGATGACAGGCAAATTGGACCGGGGAAGGATGTTTCAGGCAGAGGAGAAGCTTGTACCAAAACACTGAGGGTGAGAGACTGCGGCATAGCGATGCCACACGGAGACTGTCAAGGATTGAGGCTGGAGAGGCAGAAAGGGCTAGAAGGTGCCAGCCTTGGAAGCCTTGGTAAGGATTCTGGGCTTAAATCAGGCTTCATGGAGTCCCCGAAGGGTTTCAAATGTACCCAGGAGGAAGACTAGGTATTCCACTATTTGCAGAACAGAAGGGATGCAACAAGTAATTGCCTGTACTGTAAATCCCAGGTTTTTTTCTTTGACATTCATTATCAAATTGAATTCTGTTTAAAAAGAAACCAACCAACAAACAAAAACCTGAAGTGACCATCTTTGTCAAAGAAGGGGTTAAGGTGGCTCTCTGTCTTGTGGCACACTCAGCGTATAGCACAATGGGAGAACTTCTGAGTCCTTTCCAGGAACAGTACTCTTCACTTGGAGGACTTTCCCAATTTTCTCCTCTGTTTACAAAACCCCCCCACCCCCCCACCCCTGTCTCCCAGACCACAGGAATTTTCCCCGTACCCTTTCAACATCACACTTCATTAGTAAACGGTGCCAGCAGACATATGATGTTTAAAAATTCTTTACCTTCGATGTAATGTAAAATTCTACTGCCAGAGTTAAGTTTTGAGATTACATAAAATTATACATGTCTCTTCACTTTCAAACAAAAGATGTATTCCAAGTAAATCCTGAGGCAAATTTCTGTAAAGGGAACTTGATTTTCCGATGATCATTTGAGCCACATTGCCCAAGAAAAGACAATTTGACCCCATTCAAACAACATACAGTGAGCAATAAAATGGCTCCGAATCCCTAATACTCTACGTCCCAGACACCAGGAAAATAAATATCTATCTACCCATGAGTATGAAAGAACCAACCCAACAACACAGTAAAAATGCTCTCTAGCATCTGGCGGGCACACAATCCTGACCTGCTAAACAAAACACAGATCCATTTCTATCTCCAAGAGCAGCTCTTCAGAAAGTGGGTTTTCTTATAAGAAACTCAGCCATCACTTCTTTCATTAATACTAAGCTAAATTATCCTGAGTTAAATACATTCTGAGTTAAAAATGTATTTTTATTGTACCTATCCTACAGATTCCACTCCTAGATTTATATACAAGAACAATAAGTGCTTATGTCCATCAAAAGATATGGTCAAATTGTTTATAGCAGCTTTATTCATAATATCCAAAACCTATAAACAACCTAAATGTCTATTAACAGGGGTGCTATGACCTGAATGTTTCAATCCTCCCAAAATTCTTATGTTGAAGCCCTAATCTCCAATGTAATGATATTTGAAGTTGGGGCCTCTGGGAGGTAATTAGGTCATGAAGGTGGAGCCCTCATGAATGGGATTAATGGCCTAATAAGAAGAGACAACAGATTGATGATCCCTCTCCATCGTGTAAGGACACAGCAAGAGGGTGGTCGTCTGAAAGCCAGGAAGAGGGACCTCACCAGACACCAAATCTCCCAGTGCCATGATCTTGTGTTTCCCAGCCTCCAGAACCATAAATAAATGACCTTGTTTAAGCCACTTTGTCTACGGAGTTTTGTCACAGCGGCTTGAACTGACTAAGACAGGGAAATAGATAAATTGTGGGGAATCATACACAGGAATGGTACACTGCAACAACAACAACAAATTAATACTATACACAAAACATGCATGAATGTTACAGATATCATGTTAACCAAAAGACAGACACAAAATAGTACGTACAGTATGATTCCATTTATGTAAAATTTTAAATGAGGCAAAACTAATCTACGATGATAGCAGTCAGAATAGTTGCTACCCTTTTGAGGGAGTGTTGACTGGGAGGAGGCAAGAGGGAACCTTCTGAGGGGCCAGAAGTGTTTCTACAGTTGATTTAGGTGGACGTTATACATATACAAAATTTAATTGAGCTTTACACCTGTCACAATGGCCATCATCAAAAAATCAACAAACAAGTGTTGGTGAGGACGTGGAGCACAGGGAACCCTCATACACTGTTGGTGGGACTGCATATTTGTGCAGCCACTATGGAAAACAGTATGGAGATTCCTCGAAAAATTAAAAATGGAACTAACTTATGACCTAGCAATTCCACTCCTAGGTATTTAACCAAAGAAATCCAAAACACTAATTCGAAAAGATATATGCACCCCTATGTTCATTGCAGCACTATACACAATAGCCAAGATATGGAAACAACCGAAATGCCCACCAGTAGACAACTGGATAAAGAAACTGGTACATTAATACAATGGAATATTACTCTGCCATTTAAAAGAATGAAGTCTTACCATTTGCAACATGGATGGACCTAGAGGGTATTCTTATTCTGTTAAGTGAAATAAGTCAGACTGAGAAAGACAAATACCATATGATCTCACTTATATGTGGAATAAAAAAATAACAAAATAAATGAACAAACAAAACAGAAACAGACCCAAAGATACAGAGAACAAACTAGATGGGAGGAGGTTACTAGATGGGAGGAGGTTTGGGGGGCTGGGTGAGAAAGGTAAAGGGATTAAGAAGTACAAAATGGAATTAGTCCAAGTAGAGTGGGTGAGCTGAGTGTTTGTGTGGTCTCAGAGACCAGTGCTTGCAGCATAGCTGACCAACTGATTTAAGAGCAGATTGCAGAATTCAAAGAAGCATCTTCACTATTTGACAAGGATGGTGATAGAACTATAACAACAAAGGAATTAGGAATTGTAACGAGGTCTCTTGGGCAGAATCCCACAGAAGCAGAGTTATAGGACATGAAAAATAAAGTAGATGCTGATGGTAATGGCATAATTGACTTCTCGGAATTTCTGACCATGATGGCAAGAAAAATGAAAGACACAGACAGTAAAGACAAAATTAGTGAAGCGTTCCATATGTTTGATAAGGATGGCAATGGCTCTATTAGTGCAGCAGAGCTTCGCCATGCGATGACAAAGCTTGGAGAGAAGTTAACAGATGAAGAGGTTGATGAAATGATCAGGGAAGCAGATACTGATGGTGATGGGCAAGTAAATTATGAAGAGTTTGTACAACTGATGACAGCAAAGTGAAAACATTGTACAGAATGTGTTAAATTTCTTGTACAAAATTCTTTATTTGCCTTTTATTTGTGACTTATCTGTAAAAGCTTTCCCCCAACTGTCAAACAGATATGCATGTACAGTAATTAGCACTTCATTCCTCAATGTTTTCTTCCCTTATCCTACTGTCATTGTCCTGAAACCTTATTTTAGAAAATTGATCAGGTAACATGCTGCATGTGGCTCACGCTGGATATATCTAAGCCCTTCTGCACATCTAAACTTCGATGGAGTTGGCCAAAGGATCGGGAACATCTGGGTTATGCCATTTTGTTTTGTTTTGTTTTCACATATCTTTTCGAATTAGTGTTCTGAGTTTCTTTGAATAACTACCCATGAGTGCAATTACAGGGACCTTCTTTGTCTCGTTATACCATTTTTTAAAATTAGTTCCAGACGTACAAAGCAACATAATAGTTAGACATTTACACCCCTCACAAAGAGAAAACCCTCCTTCTCCAAGCCAACTACCCTTCTGACATCTTATATAGCTGTTACAATACTATTGACTACCTTCCTTATGTTATACTCCACCTCCGTTGATTGAATACACACACACACACACACACACACACACACACACACACACACACATATATATGAGGTAGAATACTACTGTATGGGTTATGCCTTTTTTAAAGTAGTTTTCCTTAGGAACTGTCAGCATAATGTTGTTGAAGTGTGGAGTTGTTACTCTGTGGACTATGGACAGTCAACAATATGTACTTAAAAGTTGCACTATTGCAAAAGAGGTGTATTATCCAGGTACTGGTACACTATTTTTTGTACTACTGGTCCTGTACCAGAAAAATTTTCTTTTATTATGACTTGGTCTTCACACTTTTTTTAGCCACTTAAAATCTGCTTATGGCATAATTTGCCTCAAATCCATTCCAAGTTGCATATTTGTTTTCCAATAAAAAAATTTTGGGGGTGGCCAGATGGCTCAATTGGTTAGAATGCAAGCTCTTAATAACAAGGTTGCCGGTTCCAGTCCCACATAGGCCAGTGAGCTGCACCCTCCACAACTGGATTGAAAACAATGACTTGACTTGTAACTGAGCTGCTCCTCCCCCCAACAACTAGATTGAAAAACAACGACTTGACATGGAGCTGATGGGTCCTGGAAAAACACACTGTTCCCCAATATAAAAAAAAAAAAAAAATTACAGACGTCATCAAAATGGCGGCGAAAGGTGAGCCTCTGTAAAGCTCCCCTGGAATTTACAACTAATAGAACAACAATAACTCCACAAAGGACACCCTATGCAGCAGACAGGCAAGACGAAGAGGCCCACTACTGAATTCACCTAAAGGAGGGTGAATCGCGTGAGCGGGGGAGGAGGGAAGAGGGAAGTGCGGAGAGGGAGCCTCGCGAGCGCAGGACGCAGACCTAGCTCAATGCTCCGAGTTCGCTGCATCCCGGAACGACCGCAGTTGCGGGAGAGGGAAGAACTCAGACTGCTAGGGCTCCGCTTATGGCCCACAGTACTGAGGGAGCAGCATATAACACGGCTGAACCCAACACTCACGGCAGACACCTCGGAGCAAAGACTGAGGGAAGAAGGCTGAAAACGGTGGTTTAAGCCCTCACTGCCGAGCAGAGAACGGCAGCCTTAGGCACTGAGACTAGCCGCCCCCTCCCTTCCCTACCAGAGCTCGCCCCGCCACCACCTGCCCGGTGCTAGAAGCAGAACAGTAGCAGTGTCAGATCAAAAGAACAGAATATTTGCTGTTCTGAGAACTGTGGACCACAGACACAGATTCGCAGCCCAACTAGCTCCGGCAAAGGGGAGGGAGCTGTGGAAGCAGGACCGGTTGTGGTGGTGGTCACCGCCATTGCTCTGGGACACCTCTCACAACTCACCCCGCCACTGGTCCTACCTATCTGGGCGGATTCCTGCAGGAGTAAACAGAACTGCTGAAATATACGGGCTCTGAATCTCGTGCAGGAAGAGCTTTGGAATTTCAAAAGCTCTCTGCATACCCACACGGACACTGCGCCCTGTGACCCAGGTGAACTATTAACAGGGGAGGAGCCCATCTCCCACGGAATCCCCCCATTGTGTGAGAAGCTGGAATAGTGCAGAGAAAACATAGCACTACCATGTGAGAGAAAAAAAAAGGTGCAGTCGGAGAGAAAATAAAACATTCTACCAACAAGTACTGGAAAACAAAAAAAAGACCTCTTCCTGTCAACCTGTTGCAGAAACCACTCCTGTAGATGTCTGGGAAGAGAAATAATCAATCAGTAATTGCCATGAATAACCAAGGCAACAAGACAGCTCTGAAAGAAAGAGAAAATCTCCAGAAAAGGAACGTAAACATACGGAAATATGTGACTTAAATGACAGAGAATTCAAGATTGCAGTTCTGGAAAAAACTCAAAGAGATGCAAGAAAACACAGAAAGGCACTTTAATGAACTCAGAAACATAATCAAAGAACATGAGCATTTTATGAAAGAGACTGAAAATTTAAAAAAAGAACAAAAGAGAATTTCTGGAGATTAAGAACTCAATAGAAGAAATGAAGAATCAAATAACCAACTTAGGTAGTAGAGTTGACCAGATGGAGGAAAGAATCAGTGACATGGAAGACAGAAACCTGGAAATTACACAGATGTAAGAAGAAAGAGACTAGAGACTTAAAAGAAATGAAAGAACTCTACAAGAACTTTCTGACTCCATCAGAAAGAGCAATATAAGAATAATGGGCATACCAGAAGGAGAAGAAAGAGAAGGGAACAGAGAATATATTCAAACAAATTGTCGATGAGAACTTCCCAAACTTGTGGACAGAACTGGATCCTCGAATCCAAGAAGCAAATAGAACACCTAATTACCTCAATCCCAACAGGCCTTCTCCAAGGCACATTGTATTGAAGCTGTCTAAAATCAACGACAAAGAAAGAATCCTCAAGGCAGCCAGGGAAAAGAAGGCGGTAACCTACAAAGGAAAGCCCATAAGATTATCATCAGATTTTTCAGCAGAAACTCTACAAGCCAGGAGGGAGTGGAACCAAATATTCAAACTATTGAAAGAGAGAAATTATGAGCCAAGAATAATATATCCAGGAAAGATATCCTTTAGATATGAAGGAGGAATAAAGACCTTTCCAGACATACAGAAGCTGAGGGAATTTTCTAACAAATGACCTGCACTGCAAGAAATACTAAAGGAGGCTATTTGACCACCATCAACAGGGACAATCTGTGGCAACCAAAACACAAAAAGGGGGAGAGTAAAGGCCTGAACCAGAATATGGGAATGGAGAAAGTAAGCGTGCTGAAGAAAATGGAATACTCTAAATATCAAACTTTCTTTTACATAAACTTAAGGGTAACCACTCAAAAAAAAAAAAATCCAGAACTGAAATATATACTGTAATAAAAGAAGAAACAGAGGGAAACATCATAGAATACCACCACACAGAAATAATAGACAACAACAAAAAGGCAAAGAAACAATGGAGACAAAGCCTTACCAGAAAACTAAAGATAGAATGACAGGAAATCCTCACATATCAATAATCACCCTAAACGTAAATGGACTGAACTGAACTCACCAATAAAAAGGCACAGAGTAGCAGACTGGATCAAAAAACTAAACCCAACCATATGCTGTCTCCAAGAGACACATCTCAGCTACAAGGACAAGCATAGACTCAAAGTGACAGGGTGGAAATTGACACTCCAAGCGAATGGTACCCAGAGAAAATCAGGTGTAGCCAGAATGATATCAGATGAAACAGACTTCAGGGTGAAAAAGGTAACAAGAGACAAAGATGGACATTTCATAATGGTAAACGGGACTATACAACAAGAAGACATAACAGTCATCAATTTTTATGCCCCCAATAAGGGAGAACCGAAATATACCAAGCAGCTACTAACAGAACTAAAGGGAGAAATTGATCAAAACACAATTATACTAGGGGACTTAAATTGACAGCTATGGATAGATCATCCAAACAGAAAATAAAGAACGAAATAGCAGCCCTAAATGACACATTAGATGAAATGGACATAATTGACATATAGAGAGCACTTCATCCTAAAACATCAGCCTACACATTTTTTCCTAGTGTACATGAAACATTCTCAAGAATAGACCATATATTAGGACATAAAATCAGCCTCAGCAAATTTAAGAAGATTGAAATCATACCAAGCATATTCTCTGATCACAAGGCTTTGAAATTGGATATCAACTGCAAAAAGAAAGCACGAAAAATGACAAACACATGGAGATTAAACAACATGCTTTTAAAGAACGACTGGCTAAAAGAAGAAATTAGAGGAGAGATCAAAAGATACATGGAAACAAATGACAATGAAAATACATCCTACCAAAATTTTTGGGATGCAGCGAAAGCAGTTTTACAAGGGAAATTTGTATCATTACAGGCCTATCTCAAGAAACAGGAAAAATCCCAAATAAATAACCTCACGTTACACCTTAAAGAACTAGAAAAAGAAGAACAAGTGAAACCCAACGTCAGCAGAAGACAGGAAATAACAAAAATCAGAGCAGAACTAAATGAAATAGAGAACAAAAAGACAATAGAAAAAATTAATGTGACAAAGAGTTGGTTCTTTGAAAAGATTAACAAAATTGACAAACCCTTGGCTAGACTCACTAAGATAAAAAGAGAGAAGACACTAATTAACAAAATCAGAAATGAAAAAGGGGAAATTATCACAGACACCACAGAAATACAAAAGATCATCAAGAATACTATGAAGGACTATATGCCAGCAAATTCAATAACCTAGAAGAAATGGACAAGTTCTTAGAAGCATATAGCCTTCCAAGGCTGAACCATGAAGAACTGGAAAATCTAAACAGACCGATCACCAGTAACAAAATTGAATCAGTCATCCAAAACCCTCCCAAAAGCAAAAGTCCTGGACAAGATGGCTTCACTAGTAAATTCTACCAAACCTTCAAAGAGGATTTACTACCAATCCTGCTCAAACTCTTCCAAAAAATTGAAGAAGAGACAGTACTCACTAACTCATTTTATGAGGCCAACTTTACCCTGATACCAAAACCTGGTAAGGACAACACACAAAAAAAGAAAACTACAGACCAATATCTCTGATGAAGACACATGCAAAAATCCTAAACAAAATTCCAGCAAATCGAATACAACAATGCATTAAAAAGATTATTCATCACGACCAAGTGGGGTTCATCCCCGGGGCACAAGGATGGTTCAACATCTGCAAATCCATCAATGTGATACATGACATAAACAAAGTAATGGACAAAAATCATATGATTATATCAATTGATGCAGAAAAAGCATTTGACCAGATACAACATCCATTTATGATTAAAACACTTAATAAAATAGGTATGGAAGGAAAATACCTTAACATAATAAAGGCCATATATGACAAGCCCTCAGCTAATCTCATAATTAATGGTGAAAAACTGAAGCCCTTTGCTCTACATTCAGGAACACCACAGGGCTGTCCCCTATCACCTCTGCTTTTCAACATAGTGTTGGAAGTCCTGGCCAGAGCAATCAGGCAAGAGAAAGAAAAAAAAGGCATCCTAATCGGGAATGAAGAAGTTAAATTATCACTCTTTGCAGATCCATGATGCTATATATAGAAAACCCTAAAGACTCCACCAAAAAGCTATTAGAAACAATCAACGAATACAGTAAAGTTACTGGCTACAAAATCAACGTACAAAAGTCCATTGCATTCCTATATACTAACAATGAAATCTCAGAAAAAGAAATACAAAAAACAATTCCATTTGCAATTGCAGCAAAAAAAAAAAAACAATAAAATACCTAGGAATAAACTTAACCAAGGATGTGACGGATCTATATGCTAAAAACTATAAGACATTTTTGAAAGAAATTGAAGAAGACACAAAGAAATGGAAAGACATTCCATGCTCATGGATTGGCAGAAGCAACATAGTTAAAATGGCCATATTACCCAAAGCAATACACAGATTTAATGCAATCCCCATCAAAATCCCAATGGCATTTTTTAAAGAAATACAACAAATAATCATCAGATTTGTTTGGAACCACAAAAGACCCCGAATAGCCAAAGCAATCTTAAGAAAAACGAACAATACTGGTGGTATCACACTCCCTGACTTTAGCTTGTACTACAGGGCTACAGTAATCAAAACAGCATGGTATTGGCAGAAAAACAGACACATAGAGCAATGGAATAGAATAGAGAACCCAGAAATAAAACCACATAAATATGGACAGATAATTTTTGACAAAGAAGTTGAAAACATACAATGGAGGAAAGAGAGCCTCTTCAATAAATGGTGCTGGGAGAATTGGATAGCCATGTGCAAAAGAATGAAACTGGACTGCTGTCTGTCACCATGTACCAAAATTAATTCAAAATGGATCAAAGACTTAAGCATAAGACCTGACACAATAAACTGCATAGAAGAAAACATAGGTACTAAACTTATGGACCTTGGGTTCAAAGAGCATTTTATGAATTTGACTCCAAAGGCAATGGAAGTGCAAGCTAAAATAAATGAATGGGACTATATGGAACTTAAAAGCTTCTGCACAGCAAAAGAAACTATCGACAAAATAAAGAGGCAACCAACTGCATGGGAGAAGGTTTTTGCAAACAGTGCCTCCCATAAGGGGCTAATATCCAAAATATACAAGGAACTCATGCAACTCAACAACAAAAAAACAAACAACCCAATTGAAAAATGGGCAGAGGACCGGAAGAGACATTTCTCCAAAGAGGACATACAAATGGCAAACAGACATAAGAAAAAATGCTCAACATCACTAATCATCAGAGAAATGCAAATGAAAACCACAATGAGATATCACCTCACCCCAGTCAGAATGGCTATCATCAACCAGACAAATAGTAACAAGTGTTGGAGAGGCTGTGGAGAAAAAGGAACCCTCATACACTGTTGGTGGGAATGCAGACTGGTGCAGCCGTTATGGAAGGCAGTGTGGAGGTTCCTCAAAAAATTACGAATAGAATTACCACATGACCCAGCAATCCTTCTCCTGGGTATCTACCCAAAAAATCTGAAAACATTTATACATAAAGACACGTGTGCTCCAATGTTCACTGCAGCTTTGTTTACGGTGGCCAAGACATGGAAACAACCAAAATATCCTTCAATAGATGAATGGATAAAGAAGTTGTGGTATATATACACAATGGGATACTATTTGGCGGTAAGACAAGATGATATAGGAACATTTGTGACAACATGGATGGATCTTGAGAGTATGATGCTAAGCCAAATACGTCAGACAGAAAAAGCAGAGAACCATATGATTTCACTGATCTGTGGTATATAAACCAAAAACAACAAAAGATGAAGACAAACAAATGAGAAACAAGAACTCATAGACACAGACAATCGTTTAGTGGTTACCAGAGGGTAAGGGTGGTGGGGGGTGGGAAATGAGGGTAAGGGGGATCAAATATATGGTGACGGAAGGAGAACTGACTCTGGGTGGTGAACACACAATGGGATTTATAGATGATGTAATACAGAATTGTACACCTGAAATCTATGTAATTTTACTAACAATTGTCACCCCAATAAATTTGAAAAAACAAAACAAAAACTAAAACAAAAATTACTAAATTGTACCCCCAAAAAAAGTACAAAAAAAGTACAAATTGGTAGTTACAAAATAGTCACAGGGGTGTAAAAGTACAGTATGGGGAATATAGTCAATAATACTGTAATAGCTACATGCATTGTCAGATGGGTAATAGACTTATTGGGGTTATCACTTTTTTCTAATCACTATATTGTTTGTATACTTGAAACTAATATAATATTGTATTTCAACAGTAACTGAACAATATTTTTTTAAATTAATAAAAAGAAAAATGTAAGTCTCCATATTGGATTTATTTCTGATACAGATTGGTAATACATATCAAAATTATGCTAACAAGGAAATATTCTCTTCTTATCGGGAGTAGAGATATAGTTCTGAATTTATTCCACCTCCATGTACACACACACTTCAAACCCAAGTGCAAATAGCAAGTAATCTGGGGCTTCAGATATGATTTAGATATAATGCTAATTTATTGGATTTTTCAACTTACTGCATCCCAAAATGCTATCTATTTTTATACGATCACCTTGATCACAAGTTTACAAATTTATTAATGCTTCTTTTCTACTATAGCATTAGCTGGTCTTCATCGGAGAAGTATATTAAATTTGTTCCCCAAATCTTAATGAAAGATAACATAGTAGACTGAAGAGAACCCTGGCCAATGAACTGGAAAAGCTGTGTCCTGTTTCAGCTCTGCTTTTTACTAACCAAGTCACCTTGAGCTAGTCTTTTAACCTAAGATTCCGTTTCCTTATCCATAAAATGGAGATAATGGCATGCCCATAGGTCTATAGTGAGAATCACATGAGAAAATGGATGTGAATGTGCTTTGTAAACTTGAAAGAAGTGGTAATATCCCCAAAGCTAAGTGTTTAATTAGAACTTGTGCCTGGCTGTGACCAACAGAAAATGTACTTAAATTTTAAAGCATGTACTTCAGTTTTGCATATCTTACTTTTCACCAGAGAGTCAGGATCAGCACATATGCTCAAATTCTAACATCTCTGAAAAGTTGAAGTAATTCCATTATGATAAGTACTGAACATACGAGATGTGTACAGGGAAGTACTATCAATAACTGCCTTGCTTGCTTTTCCCAGTTATGACTTTTAGATGTATTTCTAGCTATGTAATATCCATTATATTCAGTTCATATTTCTAGAACTTTGAACTGCTTCTGTAACAATAGTTTTCCCTCTCCATTATGAATTTCATAACTGCCCCTGAAGGCTGCTCCCATTTCTACCCTCTGCCATCCATCATGACAACTGCAGCAAAATTTTAAAATACTCGTCATTCTTAACTCCTTGTCAGAGCCCCGAATACTCCTTGTCAGAGAGCCCCAAATGGAAGATGTCTTTTCTTGTGTCAACTTTTGAAGTTCGTTTCTCTGATGAGAGGAAGTGATATAGGCCAGAGTAGCCTCAAAATGTTTCCTGTCACCAACTACTCTATCCAGCGAATGCAGCAGGAAACCCCTAATTGCAGAGCCTTACAGTGTGAGAGGAGCTTGACAGACAGAAAAATTAGGGTCATTTGGTTTCAAGGGCTCCAGTGGTTCCCGTTCCTGGAGATTTTGTTCTTAGTCCCACAGCAACGCTCTCCAAACAAGAACAAGCCCGCAGATAAACAAATAAAACAGACTAGAGAAGGTAAATCCTTAACTTCTCAAGATCCTTGAGAAACATTCCCTTCAGGCATTAAGTCCCAGAAAAAGTCTTTTTTGAGCCTACTGAGATAGGGAATGGGGGTCGATTTTACAAAAGTAGATTGACAGCAGCAAGAAGAACTGACTGACAAGAGACAGAAAAATCATAAAAAAAACTACTATGGATTCACACACACACACACACACACACACACACAGGCTTACTGGTCTTACTATTTAGTGCAGGGGCAAATATTAAATCACATTTCAATAGGCCTTTGAATACCACTGTATTATATCATAATACAACAGATAGTTATAATCATGATCCTTTAATTTTTTAAAAAAAAGATGTAATGATGTCCATAAATGCTTTATAAGATGTCACAGGAGTAGATTGTTTCTTTGTCTGTTTGTTTGTTTTTAGAATTCCATTCAGGATGGTTAAAATGGTAAAAGCTCGTGGTACTTAAGTAGAGTAAATGAGCCATTTGGGAAACCTGGTTATTAAAAAATGCTTTATTCCAAGAAAGATTCAGGTAACTGAGGTTTTACTCTACTTGGTAAGATGATGAAGGTTGGGTTGTACAGTAGACACAAGTGTTATAGGAGATCAGAAAAAGGAGATGAGTATGGGATAGCATCAGAGAAGGTATCATGGAGGAAGCAGGACACAGGGTTGGTTTACTTTGAAGTCTCTCTCCATCCAAAGCCTGGTTCTGCCTTTCTTCATTGCGACCTTTAAGCAGTGCTGCCAGGGCCTCAGGTTCAGACTCACTAAAGGAGACTAGTCTTAAGGGAAATGTAATTAATGCTGAATGAAGAGAAAGACAGGATGCAGACCCTGGCCCCATTCCATTGTGCCATAAACGAGCTAGCTAAGCCTTCAATGCCTGAATAAACAGAGCCTTTCATATGGGCAGCAATTGTGCCAAGCAGCAAAGAATTTGTGGGAGCAATGCATGGTACCCCACCCATAGTTCTGTACTCTTAAATTATTGGAAAAGCAAAGTTTAACAAAGAATTTTTACTCGATAGTCAACTTTTAACTTGTATACAGAAGTATACCAATGGGAAGATGCAAAACAGTACAGAAAGAAATTAAAAATGACACAATAAATGAAAAGACATCTGTGCTTGTGGATTGAAAGATTTAATATTGTTAAGATGTCCATACTACTCAAAGTGATCTACAAATTCAGTGCAATACCTCAAAAGCTCCATAGTATTTTTTGCAGAAATAGATAAATTCATAAGGAATCTCAAGGGACCCCGGATAGCCAAAACAATTTTGAAAGAGAAGAACACAGTTGAAAGACTTACACTTCCTGGTTTCAAAATATATTTCAAAACTACAGTTATCAAACCAGTGTGGTACTGGCATAAAAACAAATAGAACAACTGAATATAATAGAATATAATATATTCTCTGAATATAATAGAGAGCTCAGAAATAAACCCTTGCATATATGGTCAAATGGTCTTTGACAAGGGTGTCAAGACCACTCAATGGGAAAAGGACAGTCTCTTCAACAAATGGTACTAGAAAACTGGATATCTACACATGCAAAATAATGAAGTTGGAGCCTTACCATACCCCATATATAAAAATTAACTCAAAACGGATTAAAGACCTAAACATAAGACCTAAAACTATAAAAATGCCTAGAAGAAAACATCAGAGGGAAAACTTCATGACATTGGATGTGGCAATAATTTTTTGGATATGACACCAAAAGGACAAGCAACAAAAGGTGAACGGGATGTCATCAAACATAAAAACATTTGTACATTAAAGGACACAATCAACACAGTGAAAAGGCAACCTATGGAGTGGGAGAAAATATTTGCAAATAACATATCTTATAAGGTGTTAATATCTAGAACATATAACGGACTACAACTCAAAAAGAAAAATAAAATCAATCTGATTTTTAAAAATAAACAAAGGACTCAAATAGACAATTCTCCCAAGACGGTATACAAATGGCCAACAAGCATACGATAAGGTGCACGACATCACTAATCATCAGGGAAATGTAAATCAAAACTTCAATGAGCTACCAACTCACACCCAATAGGAAGGCTATAGAAAATAACAAGTGTTATTGAGGCTGTGGAGAAACTGGAAACTTTATGCACTATTGGTAGGATTGTAAAATGGTACAATTACTATGGAAAACAACTACTCAAAAAAGTAAAAGAACTACCATATGATCAATCAATTCCATTCCTGGGTGTACATCCAAAAGAGCTGAAATCAGCATCCCAAAGATATACTTGAACATCCATGTTCAGAGCAGCATGCGTCCCAGTAGCCAAGGGGTAGAAACAATCTGAATGCCCATCAATGGATAAACGAATAAACAAAACGTGGTACATACATACTACGGAATATTATTCAGCCTTAAAAAGGAAGGAAATCCTGTCACAACATGGATGAGCCTTGAGGATATTATGCTAAGTGAAATAAGCCAGTCAAAGTATAACAAATACTCTATCTATTCCATTTATATGAGATATCTAAACTTGCCCAAATCACAGAAACACAAAGTAGAATGGTGATTACCAGGGACTAGGGAAAAGGTGAGTTGTTGCTAAATGAGTAGAGGTTGACATTTGCAAGATGAAAATCTTCTGGAGCTCTATTTCACAATAATGTGAATATACTTAACACTACTGAACTGTACACTTAAAGTTAGTTAAAATGGAAATTTTTTTGTTATGTGTTTTTTTTACCACAGTAAAATAATAGCTCAGAAAAGAAGTATGTCAATGTGGGTAGGGGCCAGAGCGATTTTAACCATTCTTAACTAGACTTTTAGTGGGAGAAATGCAATAACTACTACATCATCCAGGTTTTCTTTAAGAAACCACTTATATAACTTCTAGGTCTAAGAAAAGATAGAATAGATGTACCTTTTTATTTTTCCAAATAAGTACAGCTACACACACATACACACACACACACACACACACACACACACAAATCTTTGAAAGAGAGAATAATACAGTCTGACCAGAAACCTCAAGACCCAAGTAATGACCTGGCAATGAGCTCTTTGGGTTTTGTTGACATCCAAGATCTGGTGATGGAGAAGCCAGCAACCCAGAAATACCAATGGATACAAAGAAAAAGGCACCCAAAAGCTCTAACCAAAGGAATAGGAAAGGGGGCTTAGCAAGACAGCAAACTTTTAGGCAATAACTGAAACACTTTAGCCAAGAAACAAATAAAAAAACGTGGCCCCACCCTACATAATGGAAATAAATTAAAAAAAAAAAAAAAACAGAAAGTCTCAGCAAATAAATAGAAGTTATAAAGGAGAAGTAAATAAATGCTTTTTAGAACTGAAAAATATAATAACCTAAAGGAAAACCTCACTGGATGGTCTTAACAGTGAAATGAAGACAGTACAGGAAAGAATCTGTGAAACTGATGACAGGACAACAGAAATTATGTAATCTGAACAACAGAGAGAAGAAAATTTTTACAAAAGTGAATAGTAGTTCAGGGACATATAGGACTATAACAATATATTAAATATTAATGTCATCAGCGTCCCAAGAGAGGAAAAAAATGTGTGGGGCTGAAGAAATATTTTTTAAATACGTCTAATGAACCTAAAACAGCTCTAAAATTAAAACTCTTTGACAAATAATGGCGAATATTTCTTAAATCTGGCAAAACACATGAATCTACATCTTCAAGAAACTAAGCAAACCCCAAACGGAATCAATACAAATAAATTCACATGAAGACACATCATAATCAAATTCAAAAAACTAAAGAAAAAAAATCTTGAAAGCAATGAGAGAGAACAGATAACTTACAGGGGAAAAACAATTAGAAGGAGAGCAGATTTCTCATCCGGAACTATGGAATCCAAAAGGAAATGACACATTGTTCAAGTGCTGAGAAGAAAGAACTATCAACCCAGAATTCTATATCCAGAAAAATACACACACACACACACACACACACACACACACACACACACACACCAGGGGTGCCAAAAAATGTATACAAGTGGACACTTTGGTCAATGTTGCTCAAGCAGTAGTTCGCCGAAATCAGAAGTGTCTGGACGCTGATGGTAACTACTTTGAGCACCTCTTGTAATTGCAGAAGTCAAACCTGACTTGTACTCATCTTTTGTTATTGGTATATATTATTACAATTTTAATACAGTTTTCCTTTCTTAAAATGTGTATACATTTTTTTGGCACCCTCTGTATATATATCCTGGAAATCAAGACATTCGCAGATAATGAAAGACTAACACGTTTTGTCGCCATTGGCAAACACCAGCAGAGTAGATAAAAATATGACACAACTATATGCTGTCAACAATTCAGATCTCACTTATATGTATAATAATAATAATAATAATAATAATAATAATAATAATAATAAACTCATAGAAACAGAGATCAGACTGGTGGTTGCCAGAGGTACGGGGTGGCGGTGGGGGAATTGGATGAAGGTGGTCAAAAGGCAGAAACATCCAATTATAAGATAAATAGATTCTGGGGGTGTAAAGTATAGCACGATGACTATAGTTAACAATATTGTATCATATATTTGAAAGTTGCTAAGAAAGTAGATCTTAAAAGTTCTCGTCAGAAGGGAAAAATGTGTAACTATGTGAGTTGATGAATATTCACTAAACTTATTGTGGTAATCATTTTTCAATATATACATATATCAAATAATCACGTTGTATACCTTAAACTTATACAACAGTATATGTCAATTACATCTCAATAAAACTTGAAAAAATTAATTATATTTAAAAAACAAGTAATTCAATTCAAATATAAAGATGTAAGTAGACTGAAAATATAAGGGTAGAAAGAGATGTACCAGGCAAACATTAACTTTAAAAAAGCAACAGTGGATATATTTGTATCAGATAAAGTAAACTTCAGAGTAAAGAAAATTGCCAGGGATAGAGGGAAATTATTTAATAATAAAAGTTTCAATCCACCAAGAAGACATAGCAATCCTAAATGTGTATGCACCAAAACAGTAAGCTGTCTTACAATACATGAAGCAAAAAGTCATAGAACTACAAAGAGAAATGACAAATCAACATCAGTAGTTGGAAATCTCAAAAAACCTCTTTCAGAAACTGATAAATCTACTAGACAGAAAATAACTAAGGATATTAAAGACCTGAACACCACAATCAACCAACAGGTTCTGACACAAAGAGAACACTCTGCCCAGTAACAGCGAAATATACATTTTTCAATCTCCCATTAAACATTCACCAAGATAGACCATATCTTGAGTCATAAAACAAATCTGAACAAATTTACATGAACTGAAATCAAACAGAGTGATTCCTTGACTGTAGTCAAACTAGAAACCAATAACAGAAAGAAATCAAGAAAGTCTGCAAACATTTGAAAATTAAACAGCACACCTCTAAATAATCCATTGGTCAAAGAGGAAGTCTCAAAGGCAGTAACAAAAAATACATTGCACCAAATGAAAACAAAATACAACATATCAAAATATGTAACATACAAGCAAGATGACAGAATAGGAAGTCCTAGCTCTCATTCTCCACCACAGAAGTACCAATTTAACAACAACATATGGATCAAAACACTTTTATAAGATTTCTAGGGTGGCCGGTTAGCTCAGTAGTTAGAGCACAGTGCTCATAACACCAAGGTCATATGTTCGAGTCCCACATGGGCCAGTGAGCTGCGCCCTCCACAACTGGATTGAAAACAACGACTTGACATTGAGCTGATGGGTCCTGGAAAGACACACTCTCCCCCAATATTCCCCAATTAAAAAAAAAAAAAAAAGCATTTCCAGAATCCAGTTAGGAAGTTACAGAACTCCATGTGAGCAAAAAGCTGAGAACAGCCATATTGGACAGGTAAGAAGAGCAATTTAACTTTACTCATGTCAGCCCTCCCCCAAACGGGTACAGCTCAGTGCCGGAAGAGAACACCCCAGACCGCAACTTCAGGGAAAAAGTAAAGAGTGGAGCATGCCTCCAACATTCTTGCTTTTCAGAGGGCTGCCCAAGTGACTGTTATCTGTCTCACCTGAATTGGAGCACTGACAGGGAGCTGGCATACATTGGATGTCTAGTGGTCACTGAGAACAAAAGATAGTAGGGTGGCTTGCTGCTGTAGAGCCAGAGAACATGAATTGGCACAGATACCAGTGGGAGCAAGAGATTACAAGCTCCTGAAAGAGAAACTGACAAGACTTTCTACCTGAGAAATTGCATGCATTGGCCCAGAGAACTTGCATTCCACCCCAAAGCTTTCAGAAACCCCAGACTCTCTGCCCAGGGTTGATTGGTGAAGGACTTTTGTTGTACCAAACCAGTTCATAAAGACTGGAAGAAGTGGCTGTTTTCTCAAATACATGAATCCCAATAAAAAGTTATATGATGACATGAAAAGAAACCAGGAAATATGGCCCCCAAAAAGAACAAAACACATTTCCAGAAACTGATCCTAAAGAAATAGAGGTATATGAATTACCTGACAAAGAACTCAAAATAACCATCATAAAAATGATCTATGAGCTCAATAAAATGATTAACAAAATGAGAGTATCAACAAATAGAAAATATTTTTAAAAGCACAAACCAGAATATTTCGAGCTGAAGAATGCAATAACTTAAAAAAACTCAGGAGAAGGGTTCAACAGCTGACTTGAATAAGCAGAAGAAAGAACCAGGGAACTCAAGACAGGTCATTTGAAATGATCCACTCAAAGGAACAAAAAGAAAAAAGAGTAAAGAAAGTCTGAGACTTACGGGATGTAATCAAGTGGACCAATAAATGCATTTGGGGAGTCCCAGTAGGAGGAGAGAGAGAGAGAAAGAACAGAAATTTTATTTATAGAAATCATAGGTGAAAATATCCCAAATCTGGGGAAGAAAACAGATATGCAGATTCAGAAGCCCAATGGACTCCAACAGGATGATTCTAAAGAAACTAACACTAAAACACATCATAATCAAATTGTCAAAAGTAAAAGACAAAGAGAGAATTTTGAAAGCAGCAAGAGAAAAACAACTCGTCATGACAAGAAAACCCATGCAAGTCTATAAGCAGATTTCTTAGCAGAAATCTTACAGGCCAGAAGGGAGTGGAATGGCACTTTCAAAGAACTGGGGGGGAGAGGGGGAAGCAGCAACAACAACAAAAACCCTGCCAACCAAGAATACTATATTGAGCAAAATTATACTTCAAAAATTAAAGAGAAATAGACTTTCCAAGATAAACAGAAGCTGTGACAATTCATTGCCACTAGATCCATCTTACAAGAAATGTTAAAGAGAGTGCTTCAAGTTGAAATGAACAGACACTAAACAGAAACACAAAAGCATATGAAAGTACAATTCTCAATGGTAAAGGTAAATATAGAGACAAATGCAGAACACTGAATCCTGTAACAATGGTGTGTAAATCATTTTAATTCTGATGTCGAGTTAAAAGACAAAAGTATAAAAATGACTGTAACTATAAGAATATGTTAATGGATGCGCAACAGAAAAAGCTGCAATATGTGACGTCATAACATAAGTTGTTTAGAGGGTAGAAGTAAAAGTATAGAGTATTTGTATGTAATTGAAATTAAGTTATCAGTTTAAATACATGATTATGAGTATAATATGTTTGATATAAGCCCCATGGTAACCAGAAAGAAAACACCTATAGAAGATAGCAAAAGAAAATGAGACAGGAATCAAAGAATACAAAAAAAAAAAAAAAACTCCAGTGGAAAAAGAAGGCAGCCTAGAAGGAAAAGAGAGACAAAAATATAAATCAAATAAAATAAAAGGAATAAGACAGAAAATAATCAACAGAATGGCAATAGTAAGTATTTCCCTATCAATAAGTACTTCAAATGAAAGTGGATTAAATTCCCCAATCAAAAGACATAGAGTGGCTGATGGATAAAAACATGTTTCCCAACTATACGCTGTCTACAAGAGATTCTCTTTAGATTTAAGGAAAAACATGAGCTGAATGTGAAAGGATGGAAAAAGATATTCCTTGTAAAATGTAACCAAAAGGAGTAGGGGTGGCTATAACTCTACTAGACAAAATAGACTCTAAGCCACCTTTTCCTGTGGGAGCCACCAGGTTGAGAGGAGCATGGCCATCACCTCTCCCCACCATGGGGTGTGCTCGTCCATTGATATCAGCAGACTCCGAAAAGGGGGAATCATTTGGCAACAATGTCACTTTGCCTGCTGTGTTCCAGGCTCTCATTCAACCAGATATTGTGAACTTTGTTGACACCAACTTGTGAAAAAACTATGCTGTCCGTGAATTAGCAGGTCATCAAACCAGTGCTGAGTCATGGGGTCATGGCAGAGCTGTGGCTTGAATTCCCAGAGTTCAGGCTGTGGGACTCATCATTCTGGCCAGGGTACTTTTGGTAATATGTGTGGTGGGGGCTGCATGTTTGCACCAACCACAAACCTGGTGCCATTGGCACCGCAGAGTGAACACAACACAGAAGCAATACGCCATCTGCTCTGCCTTGGCTGCCTCGGCCTTCCCGCACTGGTCACGTCTAAAGGTCATTGTACTGAGGAAGTTCCTGAACTTCCTTTGGTGGTTGACGATAAAGTGGAAAGCTACAAAAAGACCAAGGAGGCTGTTTTGCTTCTTAAGAAGCTTAAGGCCTGGAATGATATCAAAAAGGTCTATGCCTCTCACCAAATGAGAGCTGGCAAGGGCAAAAAAAGAAACCATCATCATATCCAGCACAGGGGACCTTGCATCATCTATAATGAGGGCAACGGCATCATCAAAGCCTTCAGAAACATCCCTGGAATGACTTTGCTTAACGTAAGCAAACTGAACACTTTGAAACTTGCTCCTGGTGGGCATGTGGGCTGTTTCTGCATTTGGACTGAAAGTACTTTCCACAAGGTAGATGAGCTGTGTGGCACTTGGCGTAAAGCTGCCTCCCTCAAGAGTTAACTACAACCTTCCCGTGCACAAGATGCTCGATACAGATCTCAATACAGAATCCTGAAAAGCCCCGATATCCAAAGAGCCCTCCGAGCATTACACAAGAAAATTCATCGCTGAGTCCTGAAAAAGAGTCCACTGAAAAGCCTGAGAATAATGTTGAAGCTAAACCCACCTGCAAAGACCATGCTCCGGAACACCATTTTTCGCCAGGCCAAGAACCACCAGCTCCAGGTGGATAAAGCAGCAAGAGAGCTAGAAGCCAAAGCAGATGAGAAGGGGTTTCTAGGCAAGAAGCCAATGGTAGGGGCAGCCGGATGACTCAGTTGGTTAGAGCGTGAGCTCTCAACAACAAGGTTGCCAGTTCAAATCCCACATGGGATGGTGGGCTGCGTCCCCTGTAACTAAAGATTGAAAATGGCAACTAGACTTGGAGCTGAGCTGCGCCCTCCATAAATACTTGGAGCTGATGGGCCCTGGAGAAACACACTGTCCCCCAATATTCTCCAATAAAATTTAGAAGAAGGAGAAGGAGAAGGAGGAGGAGGAGGAGGAGGAGGAGCAGCAGCAGCAGCAGCAGCAGAAGCAGAAGCAGCCAGTGCTTCTGCTGCTAAAGCACTCAACATCAGAGCATTCAAATATATGAAGCAAACACTGACAAAACTGAAGAGAGGTATAGTAATAGTAAGGGATTTCAACACCTCACTTTCAGAAGAGATAGAACATTCAGACAGAAGATCAATAAGGAAACAAGACTTGAGCAACACTATAGACCAAATGAGCCTAACAGACATATAAAACATTCCACACAATAGCAACAGAATACACATTCTTAAACGTACACAGAATATTCTCCAGGAGCGATCCCATGTTAGGTCACAAAACAATTCTCTACAGATTTTGGTTGAGATCATATCAACTACATTTTCCAACCACAATGGAATGAAACTAGAAATTAATGGCAGAAGAAAAACTGGAAAATTGACAAATATGTGGAAATTGAAAAACACACTCTTGACCAACCAATTAGTCACAGAAAAAATCCAAAGGGAAACTAGTAAATATCTTGAGACAAATGAAAATGGAAGCACGACATACCCAAACTTATGGAATGCAGCAATAGCCGTACTAAGAGGGAGGTTTACAGTAATAAATGCCTATATTAAAAAAAGAAGAAAGTTCTCAAATAAACAATCTAATATTACACCTCAAGGAACTAGAAAAAGCAAAACAGACTAAGTCCAAAGTTAGCAGAAGGAAGGAAATAATTAAGATTAGAGCAGAAATAAACAAAATAGAGAACAGAAAAACAATAGAAAAAATAATACTAGCAGTTGTAATTTAAAAAAAAAATCAACAAAATTGACAAAGCTTTAGCTACATTAGCTAAAAAATAGAGAATACTCAGATAAATAAAATCAGAAATGAAAGAGGAGTTATTATAACCCACGCCACAGAAATTAAAAGAATTATAAACGACTACTATAAAGAACTGTACACCAACAAATTGCATAACCTACAAGAAATAGATAAATTCTTAGAAATACACAACTTACCAAGACTGAATCACGAAGGATCAGAAAATCTGAACAGAACTATAACTACTAAGGAGATTGAATCAGTAATCAAAAACCTCCTAACAAAGAAAAGCCGAGAACCAGATGGATTACCTGGTGAATTCTATCAAACATTTAAAGAATTAACTTCTTCTAAAGAATTCATTTGAAATTCATTTTTTAAGTTAACTCTTAAAGAGTTAACTTTCTTCTTTTTGAAAAAGTTTGGAAGTCAATACTTCCCAAACTCTTCCAAAATATTGAAAAGTAGGGAACAATTCCAAACTCATTTTGTGAGGTCATCACTACCCTGATACCAAAGCCAGAAAAAGACACTACAAGAAAACTAGAGGCCAATATCCCTGATAAACACAGATGTAACAATCTTCAACAAAATTCAAGCAAACCAAATTCAACAGCACTTTAGAAGGATCATAAACCACCACCAAGTGGGATTTATCGCTGGGATGCAATGAAGACTCAACTTATGCAAATCAATCAATGTCATACACGACATTAATAGAATGAAGGGGGAAAACCACACGATCATCTCAATAGATGCAGGAAAAGCATTTGACAAAGTTCAACATCTTTTCATGTTGAACAGTTGAGTATTCTAAGCTCAACAAACTAAGAATAAAAGTAAATTACCTCAACATGATGATAAAGGCCATGTACAAACAGTCCACAGATAACATCATATGCAATGATGAAAAACTGAAAGATTTCCTCTAAGATCAGGAACAAAACAAGGATACTCACTCTTGCCACTTCAATTTCTTGTGAGTCTTTTATTATTCATAACAAAAGGTTAAGAAAGAAACCACTTATAAAGCAAATAGCTCTGAAACAAGAGCGTGGAAGCTAAAACCCAGGGAGTAAGTAAATAAAATGTCTTATTATAATAGCTTATAACAATATGCCAGTTTTATAAAGGGATAGCTTTTGAACGGGAAAGGTTTGTATAGGCCAGTGATATACAATACCAAGGACATTTATCTGTAGGATTAAAACATGTGCTTTAAAAATTATTAGAGCCACAGATTAAAGCATCTTATCTTAAACCAGGCAACTGGCAACTGTCAAGTGCTTGCAAAAAGCCACATATAAACAACTTATATCTGCAAACAACGAAAAATCAATTGCAAAAGGTCTTTGGGCCAGTTGTTCAAATTTTATCTAGTAATTGGTGGGAATGGAGAAGTTCCATTCTGGATAACCCAGAACCTATTCCTGTGACTGTCATACAGTTAACTGATTTGCATATACCCTGTAGGGGATGTCCTTAAGTTTGTTTCACCATAGAATATATTCATTTCCAGTTGCGCCATGGAAAGAATGTTTGCATTGGCTAAAATATTTAGTGATAATTAGAAAGAAGCAAATGGGGGGAAATTGTCTCTCTTTGCACTGTCCAAAATGATAACCACTAGCCATATGAAGCTATTTAAATGGAAAATAATTAAAATTAAATACAATTAAAAATTTAGCTCCTAGACACATTTCAAGTGCTCATTGTGGCTAGTGGTTAACATACTGGAGTAACATAGATAAAGAACTTTTTCATCATCACACAAAATTCTATTGGACAGTGTTGCTCTAGAACATGAAAAACATGTCATTTCCCCACAATCTTAGGTAGAATTACAGTCCAAAGAGCTCTGACAGGAATTAGTATTGCATTATCTGAGGTTTGCATTCACACATAATTTCTTCAGCAATATTGAGCAGTGTGTTATAGTATTTAAATAGTAAGGCTTTGCAGGAGAGTAGTCCTGTATTTCCCTTTTAGCTCCAACTATTACTAAATCGTGTGACCTTAGGCATGTTACTTCACTTCTCTATACCCTCATTCTCATTTTTTAAATGGTGGGGACTGGGGAATAACAGTATCTACCTCATTGGGTTGTTGTGAAAGATTAAATGAGATAAGCCCAATATCTGACACATGTGATCTATATAAATGTTAGCTATTCTTAGAATTATTCTTTAAATCTAGAAGATGAACTCGGCTTGTTCTATGACCTAGAACCTAGGTGACCAGCAGAAAAGGCAAGACAGAACATTCAACCTTATGAGCAGCAAAGGAGTCAGTCTCCAACAAGGCCCCCCGCTTTGGCTCTTGCTAGATAAACAGCAAGCAAGCTGTTCCTCCATAACTTGGGCCAGAGACAAAAGAGAAGTGGCCTTCTCCCTTAGAGATCTATTTGGCTTGCAGCTTTCCAAAAAGTCCAGGGGTACCTCACCCTTGGCCTTAAGGGGTTCAGAATTGAAAGTTAACTGCCACATTGTATCAAATAAAATAAAAGCACAATACACTGTCTATAAAAGAAGATTACCCAAACAAGTCACTCAGTAAGAGAGGCACTTGCAGTTGTTTTGCCAGCTGTTTGTAGCAGTCAAGTCTAATTCCTTGATATAATATTATGGTGAAACGTTACTATACCCAATCCTTTGTGAATACCACACAACAGGCCTGCTGTACCTCTGCAATCTACTGGATAAATATTTACTGAATACCTATTACACACAGGACACTTTTGTTCTACACCAATCATGAGCAAACTACATTTGGTGGGCCAAATTAAGTCCACTTTATGTTTTTTTGTATGGTAAGGTAGGAACTACTTTTACATTTTTAAACTGTTGGAAGAACTGCCTTCAATCATTCTGATCAAACACTGAATGGCTCTGGAAATTAGCTTTTGCTGCAGACTTGATGTTTCTTAATTAATTCAACCTAAAATTACGAGGTAAAACAGCACTTATGTGTGAAACTAATACTAGAGGAAAATCATTTCAACAACTAACATTGTTTGACTCACAAGGGATAAGAACACGTTTTATATATTTCCCATGTTGTCACAAGTCAAAGCAACAAAATCAGAATGAGATATCACTTCACATCCACTAGAATAGCTATAATAAAAAAGATAGATATTAGCAAGTGTGGGTAGAGAGGTGGAGAAATTCAAACCCTCATACATTGCTGCTGGAAGGGGAAAATGGTACAGTCACTTTGGTAGGAAATCTGGCAGTTCCTCACAAAGTCAAACACAGTTACAATATGGCCCAGTAATTCCACTCCTGGACAGGTACCAAGAGAAATGAAAACACATGTCTGCACAGAAACTTGAACACGAATGTTTACAGCAGCATTATTCATAATAAATAAAAGGTAGAAACCACCCAAGTGCCCATCAACTGATGAATGGATAAGTAAAATGTGACTAAGCCATACAGTGGAATAGTATTCAGCCATAAAAAGGAATGAAGTACTGATACATACTAAAATGTGGATAAACTTCAAAAATAATACATTAAGTGAAAGAAGCCAGATACAAAAGACCATATGTTATATCATTCTATGCATATAAAAGTTCAGAAAATGAAAATCCAGAGACATAAAATAGGTTAGTGGTTGCCTAACGCTGTGAGTAGAAATAGGGAGTGACTGATAATGGACATGAGGTTTCCTTCTAGGGTGATGCAAACGTTTTAAATAAGACTGTGGTGATGGTAACACAATTCTAAAATTACTAGTAATCATTAAATCGCACACGTGTAAAACGTGTACACCACCAAAAAAAGCATAGCCCATAAAAAAAAGTGATAAATTGGACCCCATCAAAATTTAAAACTTTTGCACTTCAAAATACACCATTAAGAAAATGAAAAGACAAGCAACAGATTGGGAGAAAATGTCCATATATCATACATCTGACAGGGACTTGTAACCAGAATACATAAATAAGTCTTACAACATACTCAATAAAAAGACAATAAAGACAGTAACTCGATTTAAAAATGGAAAACATATATGTATAGACACTGCACCGAAGAAGATACAGGAATGGCTAATAAACACACAAAAAGATACTCATCATCATTAGTCATTAAGGAAACACAAACGATCACCCACAGTGAGATATCATTTCACACATATTTAGAATGGCTATAATAAAAAGACAGACGATTACAAATGTTGGTGAGGATGTGGAGAAAGAGACACCCTCATACACTGCTGGTGAAAATTCAAAATAGTGCTGCTGCTTTGGAAAACAGTTTTGCAGTTTTTTAAAAAGTTAAACATAAATTTTCCATATGATCCAGTGATCCCAGCCTTAGGAATATATCAAAGAGAAATGAAAACGTCCACAAGAAGACTTGCACACGAATGTTCTTAGCAACATTATTCACAATAGCCAAAAATTGGAAACAACCTACATGTCTATCAACTAGTAAGTCAACAGACAAAATGTGTTATATCCATAAAATAGAATACTATTTGGCAATAAAAAGTAATGAAGTACTGATACATGCTACAACATGGATGAACCTCAAAAATATTATACTGTGAAAAGAAGCCGGGCAAAAATGACCACACATTGTATAATTTTATTTCGATGAAATGTCTAGAATGGGCAAATTTATACAGATAGAAAGTAGATTAGTGGTCACCTGGGGCTGGGTGTAGAAACCAAGATTAACCAAAAATGAGCATGAGAGATCTTATTGGGGGAGTGAAAATGTTCTAAAACTGATTATGGTGATGACTGAACCACTCAGTAAAGTTACTAAAAATCATTTAATTATACACTTATGGGTGAATTTCATATGTAAAATATGTCTCAAGAAAGGTGTTAAAATAGAAAAGGAACAGTGGGAAACTGGGTGAGGGATACACAGGAATTCTGCACTATCTTTGTAACTTTTCTACAAATCTAAAACTATCCTGAAATAAAAAATGTATTTAGATAAAAATTGACAAGAAAATGTTTGTGGATTTATATCAGTATTTGGCAGTCCCAATATATGTAAAAAGACATTTACAAAGATGAAATAGGTAAAATATCATTACAGATTAGCATTAACAGGTGAACATTTGGAACAATTTTGATGAGAGGGAACACTGACTGTGAGCCCCAATTAAACAAAATGTTAGACCCCCCCCAAAAAAAAGAATTCCATTATTCACACTAGTAATCCTGTATTAGGAAATAATTATCTACTGTTATTATATTTTGAATTTCATCAATAAACATTTGTTGAAATTTGTTTTCGCTCTTGTTATATAAAAAGCTACAAAGTATCCTGGATTTTGCCTTTTGGCCCACAAAGCCTATAATATTTACTATCTGGCTGTTTACAGAATGTTTGCCAAGCTCTGTTCTACACCACAAGATAAATGTAATCAGTCTCTTTCTTGGAGAGTATTCTTATCATTAGCTAGTTTTGGCATACTGTGCTTATGGATATGCCCTATAAAAAATAAGGAAGCCTCGCATCTCTTCTGCTACAGCACTATTTGGGATTTCCATAAATAAATACACTATTAGCTTAATAGTTCTAGCAAAGCTTCGATGTCATCGTTATTACCGCGATATTAAAGGGCCAACAGCATACCACAGTATCAAGATTACCCTCATCAAGTTGTGATGCCACCAGGCCATGGCCTCACCTAAGTCTCTTAGATATCAAGTGGCTCCTATGGCATCACACCCTGCCTTTGGCATCACCCTGGCACATCACCTTACTATGGTGTCATATGCTATCACTGCCATGACAGAATTCTGCCCGGATGCCTCTCCGCCGAGATGTCAGAATAATTAACCCCTACTTCTTTCCACTCCTGTGGCGGCGGCAGGGAGGGGGAGGGTAGCCACAGCCACCAGTACGAACTCGGGAGGTAATACTCAGCTCCTACTGTTGTCCCTTCCGCCTCCCACTGCAGGTCAGGGCCCCTGTGCGACAGGACCTTTAGGTTCTCATAACTCTCTCGCCATGACTCCGCACCCATTTCGCGTGGCCGACTCAATGCCCCACAATGACCACCCTCCCCGGTTCCACACGAAGCCGCTCCCAGTACCTGACTCCATTCTCCAGCTGTCATCCTGGGCCAATTCCACCGGCCACTTGACTACGGTGGCCGCGAGGGACCCTGGAACTTGTAGTTCCGCGCTGCTAGGGGCAGAGTCGGTGAGAGAGGCAAAGGCACCTCCCGGCACGGAACTGAGCTCAAACTGCAACTCCCAGAGGCGCCCTGCAAAGGAATGAGGAAAGTTGGTGATTGGTGCAGCTCTGTCGGCATTTTTGATTGGCAGTTGGAGCCGGCGACGTGAGGCGGTCCGCGGTCTCGCTGCCCCAAGATCCTGGGAAAGCGAAATGGAGGGTTCTGTGTCTAACCTAATGGTCTGCAATCTGGCCTACAGCGGGAAGCTGGAGGAGTTGAAGGAAAGGATCCTGGCGGATAAATCCCTGGCTACTAGAACTGACCAGGTAAAGCAGCGCTGAAGCCTCTCCGCAGGCGGCGGCGGCGGCGGCTACGTAGCCCAACGTGGCTGCCTGGCGCGGCCCAAGAAGAGACCGTTTCCCAGAGGCCAGATTCCCGCCCCCGCCGCCTCATCCGCACCCGGGATCGCGTCAGGACTCGGAAATGGACGGCAGGAGCTACCCCGCAAACCTCAAAAAAAAAAAAAAATGGTTTTGGCCCACTACTTAGCTCACTGAATTTTGGCTATGTGTAGAATGTGCCCTGCGTTTTTCACAAATGTCCAATCTTTGAGATACCCTGAAGAGGAGAGTATTTTTGTTTGTATTTTTGTTTGTTTTAATGGGTGTCTTTACTTTTACAAGTGATTTTATTCAGTGAAACACGTGTAAGAACGCCCCTCCTGTGCCAGGCAGTTTGCTAGGAGTTGGGGAGACAGCCGAGTGGAAGAAGCAGACATTAATAAAGTAACGCCAAATCATGTCCGATTACAAATTGCGGTTAACAAAAACTCGGGAGAGAAGTTTAAATGGTGCTTTTAGAACGAGGACCTGCTTTAATCTCCCTTAGAAAAGCCAGATGTGGCAATTGAAAAGGGTTTGCGGAGGAGCTTAGACCTTGCGGGATGAGCGGGACTTCCTTGGAGGATGAATGGGCATTATAGGCAGAGGCGGAACAAAAGTGAATGGACTTTGGGAAGTGTTTCTTTCTGTCGCCCGGCTCAAAGTACCCTCATGGCTTTCATCCCGAGTTTCTAGAAAGATTCCCGGTGCCCTTACTAAGCCAACAAATATTTATAGATTGCCTCCTGTTTGACAGGCACCACGTGCTAAGCGCTGGTGAGACATTGTCACATACTTAGAAATCTCCGTTTTGTGTCTTTGGGAAGAGAATTGGAAGTCAGGAGACTTTTTTCTGGAACTTTCCTTTATTGCTCAACCTGAAAATGGCGTTATCTTTGCCAAGTTTTTCTTCATTATGGTCGGGCAATATTTAGTACTTTAACTTAATTTAATAATGTTAAAGTAAAATTAAGTAATCTAACCATTCTTCATTAAGTCAATGGCATAAAAAAGGGGGAAGCTATTCAAGTTCAAAAGACTTAAAAAACATAACCAAATGCAACTTACGGACCTTGTATAGATCCTAACTGAAATAAGCCAACTGCCAAAAGACATTTGGGGGACACTTGGCAAAATCTGAATATAGACTGGGAATTAGATGTTAGGAAGGAGTTAGTGTTTATTTACTGTGTTTCCCCAAAAATAAGACCAGGTCTTATATTAATGTTTGCTCCAAAAGACGCATAAGGGCTTATGTTCAGGGGATGTCTTCCTGAAAAATCCTCCTAGGGTTTATTTTTCAGTTAGGTCTTCTTTTCGGGAAAACACGGTATTATTTAGTATTTTTTTTTTAGAGTTAGTGTTAATTTTAATAGTTGCAATAATGGTCCCTCTACTTTTATGTGTTTGAAATGTTTTGTAATACAATTTAAAATAATTTTCTTTTAAAGGTATATATAGATGATGTCAACTAGTTTTATTAACATTTCTTCCTCATGAGATGTATGTGTTCTTCCCAGAGCATCTAGAAATTTTAGAGTCAGACAGATGGGTTTGTGTCCCAGCTCCACCATTTACTAGCTGTGTGACCTTGGACAAATTGCTTACCCTGAGGAGTCTTAGTTTCCTCCTCTGTAAAATGAGGATAATCTCCACTGTACAGGATTGTGGGGATTAAGTGAGATGCATGTAAAACTCCAAGCACAGTGCCTGACATAAAAGCATGTATTAATGCAGTGGTAAGCAGCCAAAGCTCTATTTCTGCCAAAGCACTGAAATCAAGTTTCTTACTCTGCTGCTTTCATGGCTGTATTCTGCCCAGAATTGTCACATTCGTCCATGTATTTTCCCCATGTTACTAAAACCTTGGTCTCTCTTGTGTTAGTAATAATATGGTTTAAGGTTACCTACCTGAGGATCCAGTGCTTTCCATTTCTTGTTTCCAAACTACAGGTTTGCTGGCCCTAATATTATTTTGTTCCGCTTTCTTGCCTTAGTTCTTCTATTTCTCTTCAAAAATGTTGATCTTATTGCCACTCTCCCGTGTAGGACAGCAGGACTGCATTGCATTGGGCGTGCTCAGCCGGACATACAGAAATTGTTGAATTCTTGCTGCAACTTGGAGTGCCAGTGAATGATAAAGATGATGTGAGTACTAGGCAGAGTTAATAAATTTCCAGTTATCTTTAGACTCCAGACTGGTGTTTACTGAAACCTGAGTATTAAGCTCAACAGAATTGTAACCTTTATGTCTAGGAAGTTACAGTATGGCCCTGGTGACCAAGCATAGGACTAGTGGTTTCATTATTTTAAAATACTAGTTTTGCCACTCATACCCTGTAATTTAAGGTAAACATGCAGATCAAAGCTTATTACAATGACCTCTAAGAGACTACAGACCCTTTTTATTATGTTGGAAATTTTTTGGTGAATATTGCCTGAGTAATGAAGGCCTACATATCTTTTTTGTTATATAGAAATTTATTGTAATAGTATTGGTTTTATTAGGATAAGACTTGTGAAGAATAAGGATGAAAAATTTTTGGTAGGCAAAGATTCCTTTTCAAGGATGCTCACTGAAGTAATATTTATAATAGCAAAGAAATAAACACGATTTAATGTAGGAACAGTTGGACATAGTAGGTATATCCATATGATAAGATATTATGCAACCAATAAAGTCATGATTCCAAAGAATGACAGAAAAATTGACAACAAAATGATAAGTGGAAGTTGTAGAAAATGCAACTCACAGAGCTTTATATCCTCTGATCCTAGTTTGAAAACTCATTAGAATTAGACTTATGTATCATCATCTCTGTGGTATAGGATTATGAGTGGTTTTTCTTTTCTTTTGTATACATCTGCTTTCCAAATTTTCTGCAGTGCTTAATGAGGGGGAAAAAAAGGATGTTATTTTTTTTTTTAAATCATTCACACACTGTTCTTTGTAAACCCTACCTAAATGTTAGCATTAATCCCTGTGCCTTTTCCCCCTGGTTTTTGTACTGCGCACCTCTTTTACAGGCAGGTTGGTCTCCTCTTCATATCGCTGCTTCTGCTGGCCGGGATGAGATTGTAAAAGCCCTTCTGGGAAGAGGTGCTCAAGTGAATGCTGTCAATCAAAATGGCTGTACTCCCCTACATTATGCAGCTTCCAAAAACAGGCATGAGGTAGGGTTTTATTCCTAGGAGACTTCTTTTGAGTTCTAAACCTGGACACAAACACAAATAGAGCTCTGCATTGTTTTCTTCTCTGACTTTCCAGATCACTGTCATGTTACTGGAAGGCGGGGCTAATCCAGACGCTAAGGACCATTATGAAGCTACAGCATTGCACCGGGCGGCAGCCAAGGGTAACTTGAAGATGATTCATATCCTTCTGTACTACAAAGCATCCACAAACATCCAAGACAGTGAGGGTAACACTCCTCTGTAAGTGACAAGTAGTAGTCATTTGTATTCTACCTGGCATTAGCCCTCTTGCACTTATTGTTACACATCATTTCTTTTATTATTCTGTTTATAAATGTAATACATGTTTGTGGCACACACATTTGAAAGTACACAAAAGTATCAAGATAAAAATTAAAAATGCCTATCTTGCCACCCAGAAATAACCACTGACAACATTTTTAGGTATTTCCTCCCAGTCTTTTGTATGCAACTATGCGTATTTTACATTTTTTTTGGTAAAAATTGGATCATACTGTGCATATAGTTTTACATCCTGTTCTTTTCACTTCATAGCGTATCGTGAGCATTTTCCAATATTATTAAATATTTTTAAAACATTTTTGAATGGCTATGTACAATTCCATTTTATAGATGTTCCATAATTCAATCATTTCTGTATAACTATATTTTTAAAACACTACTGTAAATAATGCTACACTGACCAGCTTTGTACAAAAATTTTTGGCCATATTGCTGATTATTACCTTAGTTTATACTTCTAGAAGTAGAATTGCTGAGTCAACAAATACACACATTTTACGACTATTGCCATATATTGCCAGATTGCTTCCAGAGGAGTTATATCATTGTACCCTCCCAACAGCAATTTGAGAATGCCTGTTACCCTCTCACCAACACTGAAAATATCCTTTTGTTGTATGAAAAATGATATTTTATAGTTTTAATTTACATTTTTTATTATCAGGGAAGTTAAACATCTTTTAATGCCTACGACTAATTACATTTCTTTTCTAAATTGTAGCTTTTTGTGTCCCTTTCTATTTCCTTTTGGGGAGTTAATTTATTTTCACTGATTTTTTTTTTAAGTACCCTTGACCTGACATAGTAAAAATATTAACCTTCTGCCATGTTAGTTGAAAATATTTCCCCCGTTTCTCTTTTCGTGTTGTTCATGATTTTTTTAAATAGCAAGTTTTCAACTTCTGCATAGTCAAACCTATGAATCTTCCCTCATGACTAGAAAGTCTTTCCTCACCCTGAAATTAGTTAAATATTCACCTGTATTTTATTGCACCATGGGTTTTAGTTGAGAATTATTGTTACTGTTTTTCATTTAACTCAAATTCATTCAGAATTCTTTTACGTGTATGGCCTGAAGCCATCCTCTACCTTGATATTTTTTTCTACAGTACTTGGCCATTTTTCTTCCTTATTGAATGGTGGCTTTTTTGAACCAGAAATTCTGTGAGTCTTCTTTGTAGTCCAAAGTGAGATCCAACCTTTTCTAATTTGACTTTAAACTGACTTTTTGAAAACATTGTTTTCTTAACACTTAGTTTTAAAAATCTTTTCTGTAGTGTGAGTGACTCCGATTCGAAAGACTTACATATTGCCCGCTACTCCATAGCCAGAAACTCGGGATGGCCTGGCGAGATGTAGAAGTCAGGCAGTATAGGGCTCTGGGAAGAGCCTAGGATTTACAAACTCAGCCACTTACCACCTAGATTAAATACTTACATTAAGTAACTTGGAAAAATTACTTAACCTTCCTGAGTTAATTTCCTCATCTGTAATATAAGGATAATAATTCCTTCCTCGGTAGATTGTTGGGAGGTTGAAATAAAATAACATGTAAAGTGTCTAATAGCCTGGCTGACAAACTGTAAGTGCCTAACAAGGTTCCCTCCCTCAGTTATTGCTCAGCCATGTCGTCATAGGCACCTCTGTCACAAGATCAACTGTAAAATGATGATAATAATACCTTGCTAACTTTTAAGGTGGATATAGGGATCAGATGAGTTAAACTCCTTTAAACTGCTTTTCCAAAATATAAGTCATAAAAATTCCTATTAGCAGATTATGAACTGGTTGTGTTTTTTTGTTGTTGTTTTGTTTTTATTGTTGTTTTCTGAATTCTAACCCTGAATGATTCCATGTGTTTGGTGCAAATTACTTCTAATCTCAACAAAGTAAAGGATTTGTTTCTTAGGCTGGCATTTAGATCCCTCCTATTGCAGTAGGGCCAGAATTACGATTTATGATCTGATATTATAAGGCTATTTCACTGAATTTTAACTTATAAACACTCTTCCCCATGAAAATTGATTTTCCTTTCCTAATTAAATAACTTCCCAATATTACACTACCTGATAATATGCACTTTAGAGTACCTATCAGGAAATCCTAGCCATTACAGAGAATTAGTGATTTATGGGTCTTTGTGGTCCTCAATTGCAGACACTTAGCCTGTGACGAGGAGAGAGTGGAAGAAGCAAAACTGCTGGTGTCTCATGGAGCAAGTATTTACATTGAGAATAAAGAAGAAAAGACACCCCTGCAAGTAGCCAGAGGGGGTCTGGGTTTAGCACTCAAGAAAATGGTGGAAGGTTAAGAAGCTTGGCATTATTCTTACTTTGTATGTTTTGTGGCTGTCCCCAGTGTCCTGGAAACTAATGTACTTAAGCACAAGACATCATCTATGAATAATGACGTTTTTTTCACCTTCAAAGTCTTAGACATGTTTTGAATATTGTTCCTGCTGAGGTATTTGTTCTAAGCTTACAATCTGCTTTCCAGACACTGAATAACTGTTGAGATTGTTCTATTATTGTATATTGTTCTCTATTGAATTTTGGTTAGTTTTGAGTGTTTCTGTGGCCATTGTGAGTCTGCAGTACCCTCTCACGCACCCTCTGTCAGTCCACTCTGAGGCAGAATAACTCCAGTAGCATCAGGCCAGTTGTTCTGCCAAATGTTTTTAGGTAGATTCCAGAATGTTCCTTCTGTACAGTTGAAACACATCATAACTTGTTTTTCAAGCTCACTCAGAGGCCTATACCAAATACATTTCTGATTTTTCAATAGTACATTTAATTTATTTTTTGTTACAGGAGGAATACTTGTATATTTTAGAGGACCAAATTTTCAGTCGGAAGGCCTGCTATCCAAGTTTGTCATTCATAAACACTAAAATAATAAAAAATGATAGCCCATGTACCCATGTGTCTTATTAATGAGCTATTAATATTTCCCTCCATAAAATGTGCTGTTTTTAAAAATGAAGTTTTTAAGTACCTATATGAAGTCATCCTGTATTGAAAAGAATGTCAAGCTTGTTAACATGCTTTGTAACAAAAATGTGTTTTGTATTTCAAAAACAAAAAATAAAATGTTGAGAGAATCTCCCAATTTTTCTTTCAAATCAGTTAAACACCCACTTAAGCCTTAAAGTCCTTCCTTCATAAAGACAATTCTCAGTTTTTGGTAACTCCAGAGTCAATAAAATTAGTGAAGCTTGAACTGTAGCTAAAATCTTTAAAAATGTAATCTTCTGAATTGCTAATTAAATATGGAGCAAAAGGAAATTAATAAGTGTAAATTTGAACTCAATTTAGGGAGCTGTCTTAAATGATTACTACTATAAAATCTAATGACCTCCAAGTGACTCTTCAGATTATTTTTTTTTTAATTTCAGTTTTGTGCTGCAAATATTGCTTAAAGTAAGTGAGTCAACAAAGTTAACATTAATTTGGGGTCAGAGACTTAATGATCAGTTTTGTAGACACGAATTGTGTTGTTGATATGCAAACCCATTTTGCATAAATATTTTGAGTGCTGATCTTCACAAATATGAATCAGGGAAGCATCTTCTTAATGGAACTGAACTTTGTTTATTGAATACTAGGGATAGAATTGATTATAGGGGAAATAATTTCTTTCCAATATTTTTTAGTGTAATTAAAGTTGTATCTAATAGGGCCTGTTAGGACTGAAGGCATTTACTCTTCATAAATATTGAGTTCATTGTCTGAAGTAATAAGCTTTGTGGTAGAAAAGAAAACTCATCCTAGTTCTTTATTAAGCAATACAGATGGAAGCAAGCCTCAGGTAATTTGTAGGCTCTTGGCATTTTAAATGAAGTGGCTTCTTGACAATATTTAAATCACTGATTGGTATAAACTAAGGATATTAATGGCCTCAGATATTGATCAGCTTGTTACCTGTTCCCTAGAGGAAAGCTGACAGAGATGAAGTTGATTCAAGGCCAGCAGGTTTGAAAAGTTACTTCCAAAATGCACTTAAGAAAGATGACAATTTTAATTGTAAAGCTTAACTGAGAATATAAGATGGAAAAAAATAGGTAAATGAAAACAGTGGAAAATTTTACATTCTTAAATATCTATTGGAGGGAATCCACAATTTCAGTGAGGTTCTGTGAGATGCAAGGTAAATCTGCCTTTTACTTTATAATCTTTGACTTAATTTAACTGTATGTCCCCAGTATATTGATTTACTTCTATATCAACTGTGGTGAATTCATTACCTGGCTGTTTCTGCTGCTTTCCTTTTATATATCCTGTTATACTCCCAACCCTGAAATCAGTCTGTCAGCAAGTCTGATACAGTGTGGGAGCTGTTCACTTCAGGGTTTATGGCTCCAGCCTCAGTTCTACTGACTACCTAAAATTGGATGTAGAAATTGATATGTGTATTTTTCTGGGAAGAGGGTTCTATAACTTTCGTCAGAATCTCAACAAGATTAAGAATCACTGGTCAAGAGAAAAAATACTGAATCAATTGTCAGGAGATGTGAGTTCTACAATAGTATAGTTCTATAACACTGTAGCCTTTAAGAAGGCAGAAATCATCTCCATTTTACAGATGAGAAAATACCCAGAGCTAGAGAAACAACCAACACTAAAACTTAGCTTTCCTGGACCCTGATCCATTTTCTTTCTGCCTCTACTCAAAAACTGGACCAAATGGAAGGCACTGTGGCATTTTGATAATAACCTGTTAGTTGTGACACTCTACCCCCGCCAACCCCTGTACTTTTCTTTAGATTTATGGGAAGTTTTTTGTTCCCTGGAAACTTCATTAGCATCTCTGAATTCTTTTTGTTTTGTTTTGTTTTTAAAACTGCTGCAAAAACAAGTGGTATTATTCTTTATTGATCTGTTTGAACCTTTTTTGAGACCTGTTTCCCAGCACACAGACATTATAAAACAACCTTTTATTACTAAAACTTGGGTTTGTTTCATTGAAATTAGTAGCGTGGTGCAGTTGAAGGAGCATTACACTAGGAATCAAAGAACTTGGGGACTTTGTACAAACTCAGGCAGATTATTTGACCTCTCTTCACTCAGGGATTCTCCTCTGGGGATTGGCTGTAGATGTATAGGAATGACCCAGCTTTTTAAAATGACATTTACCCCTTCTGTCATCCCCACCAAGAATGTAATTTTGCATCATCTCTCACCTCCACCCCGACATTAGCAAGTGAGCCGTTGTGTGTGTTATCACCCTCAGCTGCACTGGGATTGGAAAAGGTTGAATACCATTGATCTCAAAGCTCCCTTCCAGTTCTGCTAGTTCTTACTGGAAGTTCATCAAACTTCAGTTACACACAGGCCAGAGGAAGAGCTGCAAATATTAACTTCTCAGCATACAGTATTGGGGGAAAATGTCACCTAGTACTCTCAAGGACATAGGAGATATCAATATATGTGGTTTCTTATCTATTGGTCAAGATTGCTATGGTTTAGCCCCTTTTCCTCATAGATCACTGTTAATTTGGAGGCCCTCCCCACTGCAGTACAAATTCCAGCCTTCCTTCCCTACAGGCAACACACTACTGTTGATAATGTTATCAAGAACTTGTCATAGTTAGCAAAGCTGATTCTGCTCACCATTGTATTGTCAGCCACAGTACCTGGTTCATAATAGCCATTCAATAAATGTGCAATGGGTGACTGAATAAACATGAATTCTGGGAGAATAAGGACCTGCAGCCAAAAAGCTGTTCTGTTGACTTTCGCATATCCTAGTTGCTAAATGCAAAACCAGAGAGAGAAGTTCCTGGAAATATTTTTGGGTGGTGAGAAGTGAATGATTAAGAGCCCAAGGCTGGTTTGGGATTTGGTTGGGACTAGCCACCTAAATTTTAACTACCCGTGGCAAAATAAATCAGGTAGTACCCTTTCTGAATGAGAATTATGCTAAAATAATTTGGTTGAAGTTTAATCAAACCAGAAAAAACTCCCCTCTGGATTGTTCTGGTCCTTGAAATTCTACCATTTAGACTCTTTGGATTAAGGAATTGCCTGTGTTCCAGAGTCCTCTGTTTGAAGGTAAATACTCCTAAAACAGCTAACTCCTTATCAACCTGAATGACATCATTGGATGATGAAAGATCATATTCACTGGACCAGAACAGGTCACAGAATGGCTACCTTTTAAAAGGGTGGCAAGGGTCCTGAGCAATGAGCCCTGCCTGAGAGATGCAGACCTGAGTGGGTCACTGAGCTACTAGGTGCATGAAAATCCTGTGTGTTTGGAAAGTAAGATGCCAGAAAGCCAGGAAGGGCACTGAAAGGAGATCCAAAGATACCACTTAAGATTAACCTCACCTACTTCCCAACTTTGCCCAGCGAGGGTTTCTGCGTGGGCAACATGTACTCACTATTTTTAAATGAAGACCTCTCCTTGTCAAATTCATTCTGTTGATTGCAACTCAGCGTCCAGGCTATCGAGATCATTTTGAGTCATGATTCTCTCTTACAGCATAGTAGCCATTTCCCCCAGGAGCAGGACAGCCACAGATTTATTGTGTGCCTTCCATGTTTTTATCCAAGTCACTAGTTCTTAATCTTGGATTCAGGGAATCTATAAGTGTTCTAAGACTGTACATGACACTTTTTGTATATAAGAATTTCCCTGTGGAGAGGAGTCGAGAGTTTTCAGCATTTTCTCAAGGTGATCCGTGACCTCAAAAAAGGTTAAAAACCACTGATCCAGCTATTCAGTATTTCGAACAGAACAATGCTCATCAAGACAGAGTTCTGTAACATTGCCAAGAGTGCCTTCCATCATGTTCAGAATTTTGGGGTGTAGTTGTTCACTACTACATATCAGTCTCTTTTCTTGTGATTTGCCTCTGTCACAAAAGTGGAAGGGAAAAGTGAATTCCAGCTACTTTGGCATTCTGATAATTGAGATTTTTATACTGCTGATGTCTAGTTTTTAATCTCTAAATATTAGGTCATTCCTAAGACCGTCATTGTGCTTCCTTTACCCAGCAGACACCATATATCATCATATAGTTAGTCTTAATGGAATTGTAGATGCTTCAAGAATCCATGTGATTAGCTAAAATTAACACAGCAGAGAAAATACGTAAGTAAAAGCTTGCTATCTCTTCTCCCTATGGCTCTGGATGAGTGTAATGTGAATTTCAATGTCAATCTACCCTAAAACCTTCGAAGACTACCTCCATTAGTGTATCGGTAGGATCTATATAGAAAGGGCTTTACAGTTTAAGAAAAGCCTCTACATGAAAATCTGGATGTGATAACTCTGAGATTCATTACTTCATTTAAAAAGGATTCACATTAGAAGGACGTCAGACACAAAAAGTACATACTGTATGATCCCATTTATATGAAGGTCAAGAAAAGACAAAGCTAATCTCTAAATGATAGAAAACAAATCAGTGGTTGACTAGGTCCAGGGTGTTGTTGGGATTGCACAAAGGGGCATAGGAAACACTTTGGGATGCTGGAAATGCTCTAGATTGTTATGGTGGTTTCATTGTTGTGGGTGTATACATCTGTCAAAGCTCATCAACTTGTCTGCTTGAAATAGGTACAGTTTATTGTACATAAATGTCAATAAATTGTTTATAAAAGATTTGCCTTAGGATCATTAAAATACAATTTTATTGAATATTATTTAATGAACTTTGAAACAAGATTTAAAATCTGATTGATTATACAAATGAAAACATCTACCTGTAAATTTCTTCAAGGTGGGATATAGGTGAAATATGATCAATGGAAGAGCTTTTTGCCAGGTGAAGAAGAGGTGATATCAATGCATTTTAGTTAACATTTGACATTTACGCAAGAATGATATCTCCTTACTAATGTGGGATACCCTAAAGGTAAAATGGATTAAACAATTAGCTTAGATTATCTAAAATTGATTTGAAGTGTTCATTTTAGAACCGTTTCCTCGTCTGGCCCTTCCAAAGTAGATAGCATGAGACACAGTGATAGCACAATTGTTCATTCAAAGCTAAATGGTGCATCACCTATGACATTAACATTTTGTATTCACTGAAGAAAAATTGTATTTGGAATTGTTTGCCTGTATATTATTTTGCATTTAAAAGGATTAGTTTAAAATTTTGCTACGCTCAGATACTGAATAACAGGGTGGTCCCTTGGGAAATCTAATATGATAAATGAAGCACTAATTTTGAGACGTAGATTTAAGTGCTATGTACCAATCAACATGTACCCTTTACATAGTCTCCTCTGGAATATTTAGGATGTTTTTCCCAATCTATGAGATAATGCCGGTGAATTCTTAGTGGTCAATGTGAAAATGGGAAGCCCTGTACTAATCCTAGAAATAATATTGAATCCAATTAATGTCAACTTGTCATGTGTGCATGTGGAATGTAACAAAGAGTAGCTAAAAATAGAGAAATAAGGTTTTCTGAAATACGACAGAGGTGTGGTTGCAAAAACATTTTCAACTGAGTTAGAAATCACTTGCCTTATCATTAGTTATGTTTACGCGTTAGTAAAATTGTAAGTACTCGATACTGGTAATGCAGCAAACTTTGCATTTATTTAGTAGTTATCGTGACCTGTTTATTTTGGATTGATGGTAGGAGCACCTTGTTAGAAGAGGATTGGTCGGAATGGAGCGAGGTGGTGGGAGATTGGTAGGTCAGCTGAATTCTAAATGCCAATAATGGGTTTCTAAGTGATGAACACGGTGCTTAGGTTACCAGCCTATGGCTTATTCACTTGTTTTTCCTCATCACACAAGGGCTCAACTACAATCCCGGGCTCCAGTTCCGGCTCCATCTCCGTCTCTGGCTCCTGTTCGGGTTCTGGCTCCAGCTCAATCTCAAGCTCAGGCACTGGGACAGGATCAGATCCCGGGGCAGGCTCAGGCTTGGGGGTAGGCTCATGATCTGGCCCCAGGATGGTGTCAGGGTCAGTCTCGTGGAAGGAAGATGGCAGAGCTGCTTCTAGTTGGGTAACAGCTTCAGATGGCATTGTCTCAAACTCTGTACCTTGGTTTACCTTTGTCATTGGTCTGCAGGAAGAAGGCCCAGGGAAGACCAAGTTAGGGTTTGACATTTCATGTGGAGCTATAGGCTCTGTAGCTTCAGTGACAGGGCCCCCGTCTGTTCAGGACCTCTGTGATTTCTGATATTCTGTCTCACTGTCAGACCATGTGTCTCCATTTTGGGTGCAGCAAGATTAGGTCTCAACTATATTATGAGAGTTCAAGAGAGAAAAACCAGTGTTTAAAATGTGGGAAAACTGGTATCAGGATGAAAGGACCTGAAGATCTCATAAGGTCTTTAAGGGCCAAATCTATGGCTCAGGTGCATCTCCAGCTCCCACTTCATCTAGCACGGTACTGGGCACCTGGCTGGTACCCAATACATAGTTGTGGAAGCATAGAAATGGAGGGATGAAGAAATGAATGAGTGTGATATACGTACATTCTAGAAGAAATAGCAGAGTGGTCAAGAGCATGGGCTGTGGGCAGGGTCTCATTCTGACTTCTGTGGGCCCTATGCACTTTTGCCTTCATGGGCCCCTTGTTCCATACAAAAAGCATTAAAAACCATATTTTATGACTGTGTTGGTAGAATACAAGTATATTGATATGATAAAACATGTTCTTAGACCCTAAAGGGTTGCTGTGGTGGTTAAACGAGTTGATGTTAAGTGCTTGGAACAGTCTGGCATACAGCGCTCAGTAAATAGTAGCCATTATCTTTCTTTTATAAAAGCAGCGAGGGTGAGGAGAAAGATATCTCTGATATCTTAGCATAAAAAAAAAAAGTGCTTAGGAAGAGCTGACTGGAAAGAGCTGTGTGCCTGAGAAATGTTCGTATTCAAGTGAAGACAACAAAATAATGTCTTACTCGAGTTCTGTGGTGGTTTTAGAATTTCTCTTCCTTTCCTTCCCCTTTGCCTTGTTCCTTGCGAAGCACACCACAGAGGTGACAATGGTAGCTCCCACTAGGGTTCCCACCACGGCCCCAACGATGATTCCAATTTCTGGATCTGGAGGATACAAGCAGCTGGTTAGTAAAGTGGAACATACTGTCTACCTCATACATGTGCATCCGTGAGCCATGGGGACTACTGGGGGCATTCATATGGGGGAAAGAGACTTGCATAGGCTGGCAACATGGAAAATCCTTGACTTCTGCCAGCTGGACTCATAGTGGGGGAAGAAAGATGCCTGGCTCGACTATGTAGCTTACCTATTCACATTCACACACATAAGGTAAAAAATATGCCAACTTGCAGGAGGTGGGGTGTCTTTAAAATAGGATTTAGAAAAGTGAGTCTTCAGTGCGCATTTGCTTGGTCAGTGAGAGAGACACCATGGAGCTGCAATCTGCTGACCAGAGAAATGACCTGTTACAGGCAAGGACATTTCACCAGGCTTTCCCTGAGCACAGGTGAAGTAGATCCCTAAAAACCTTCTCTTCCACAAATTCCATGCTCACTACGGAGCCTCATGCCTGCTGGCCACTGGAAAGGGATATGCCCTTTTCCACAAACAGGCATGTTATGGAAAGGCATGCTTGTTAGATCAGTCTATGGAGAAAGTTAATGAATGTGAGATGATCCCGCTGAGCACCAGACCTTAAAGCACTGAGGTATTGACCCCAAGAGGCTACGTCTGGGTTCCAGGCGGGCCCACTCCCATCCGCCTCCTCTCAAATAAGGATGGACATCTTGTATTTTGAGACGAAAGGCTACTTGAATTGGCCGATTATTCTTTTAACATTTTTATGATTAAAGGCATGCATGTGCATAATTTAGAAAGTCAAACAGTTCTGCTAGGGCTTCTAACAAAAAAATGGCAGTCCCCCATCTCTGAGTCCCATTCACTAGAGGTAATCATTCTTTAGTATTTTTGTCTTTTTCATCTTCTGGAATTTGCCCCCTTATTTCTTTATGCTTGTTCTAATATGTCCTGCCTTTTCCAGTTTTTGTCATTTTCTATTGACTTCCTACTCTGGAAGATGAAGATTTAACTTTCTTACACCATTCCCCTCACAGCCCGCCACACTCTCCTAATATAGTTATAGCACGAGTTGTAGTTAAATCCAAGTTTGCGGTATTGTGACTATGTAAATATTGTTCACAGGTGCAGAACCTGGTATATATTATGATCTTTTCTTGTACAACATTTTAAAATGTTCCCTGAGGATAATAATTACCTCATTTGGGGATTGTTTTGTTTTTTTTTAAATGTATTATCACCAATCCCCCAAATTTCTAGCAAAACTCTGAAACTCCTTTTAATAGATTCAAACAGAGCACATAATCTATTGGTTTCTTATACCCCTCCCCCACCCCGGAGACATCCTTTCTGGAATTCTCCGTCCCCTTCCCCCAACATGGACTGGTTGCCCTTCTAAGTCTGCTGCTCTACTGTCATCCTTCAACCTCCTTTCACCTCCATCCCTATTTTATACATAAAGAAAAAGGCTTTGCAAGTTGCTTCAAGATTCAGCTCAAACAGTACTTTGTTGGTAAAGCTGACCCTGGTTCTATAAGCATAATTAATTGTTTCTTCTTCAGTGTCTCACAGACCACCCTGTACAGACCTCTATTATAGCATTTAACACATTTTAGTGTTTGTCCCTCTAGCTAAACTGTGAGCTCCTTGACTGTAAGACATGTATCTTATTAATTTCTGTGTATCCATCACCTAGGACAGTCCCTGGCATATAGTAGATATTCAGTGAATATTTGAGGAAGGCAGGGAGGAAGGGAAGGAGGAAGGGAGGGAGCCAAAAGCCAACACCATTGGAAAGAGGATTCAAAAGGAAGTAAAGCTCAAGTACAAATCCTAGGAGTGTCTACATCTGCAGTACGACCCTACGTCTGGAAAGGCAAAAAGGGTTTGGGGAAGATCTAGAGAAAAACAACACAAATGATGAAGGGATTGGGGGTACAATGGGACCACAGAAAAGGAAATAAAAATGATGAGGTGTCTTCACTTTGAGTGGAAAAGAGCTGAAAATGGTATGAGGATGAAGGAGCAACCCGGAGTTGGAAATGGTTGATTCAGGACAAATACAAAGAAGAAAGCTTCCTAGGAAAGCAATGATCCAATGGAACTAGCCACCCTGGAGACGGTATATAGTAAAACCACAGATTCAAAGTAAGTTAGAAAAAATGAATACAGGACATGATCCTAAGTGTCATTAAGCGATTTGTGAGAGGTATGGCAAGGAATCCCTTATGAAAGCTCACCCCTGACTGGCCAGGCCCTCAAGTCTATGCTCAGTAACTAAGCAGCTCTGAACTGAAAGGTTGAGGTTTAGAGGCATTCCAGCACTGCCAGTTACCAACTGGATGATCTTGGGCAAGTCACTTACCTCCCTGAACTTGAGTTTCCTTTTCAGTAAAATGAGGCTAACAATATATTCTGCCTCCTAAGCAGGGTGGTCGGAGGATTGAGTGAGGTAATGCTCGCGGCACCCGGCTGAGTTGTCTGGCGCATGATTTGTGCTCCACAAATATTAGCCTCTGTGACCGTAGGTGTGAGTGTTCTTATTACTATTATTATTTGAGGCAGACCTTAACAAATTAGTTAAGAACTGGAAAATTTGTGAGCTCCATGTGTGACATAGATTGCTACAGTTTCGCCTGGATTGACCGACAGCATAACAAAGAGAATTCAGCCTGGTACTATCAATGAAGCTGTCATTTTATTGATTAAATAATAACACCTACTCTCTAGAGATGCTGTGAAGTTAAACAAATTAACTTTTGTAAACAATTTATGGCAGTGTGTGGCACATATAAGTATTATGTAACCATTAGATATTAGGATGGTAATTCATCACATCAACCAATATATGTATACATAAAGCACCAAAATATTCAGAGAGGCAGGAAGGACTAACCAGGGATCTTAACTAATTTATTTGGTCGGCAGACCCAGGATACTTGACTTAAGGGGAACTGTTAAAGTTGTATGATCAACTCACGTGAAGCAGTCAGATCGATTTCACAGGTATTATTGCCGAGGATGTTGACCGCAGTGCACTGGTAATAACCTTGTTCAAAATCAGTCAGATTTCCAATAACCAAAATCCCGGTGGCTGGGTCTGTCAAAACCAGGAAATAGACTTCTGAAATCTCTTATGTGGGTACAGATCATGTCAGTGTAGCAGATCATTCAATGCCCACCCACTCCCTCATGTTGGTCTCCCCTTCTTGAAATGCCCAGGGTCCAACTAGAACGCTTGCCACTATTCCAAAGGTAGACCATCTGGGACCATGCCATTCTCTCCATACCCACCATCTCTGAGCCAAAAGCAGGTTTGACTTCTAAAAGGTGGGGATAAGACCAGACCATAATCATCTTATTAGGAGATAGACATTCTCTTTACATCCCCCTCCCAGAAAACTAAAAGACTGAGCTCTAAAGATGAGCGGCCAGCCACACATACATGGTGTCAGCCATCACACACGCCGGGCAGCTGAGGGCTATCCTTACCGAAGCTTTCTTTCACTGGGACGATGTCTCTTCCTTCAAGTTTATACCAGTGGTACACAGGCGAAGGTGTACCGAGCACTGAGCGGCAAGAAAGAGATATAGGATGGCCAGTTTCTGGTATTCCTTGAATGCTGCAAACGGGCTTAGAAGGTTTGACTATAAAGCAATGACAAAGAGTAAAAGCCCTGTAGGATGAATGAGAGTCTGTAACAATTGCAGTCACTTCCTCACTTTCATTTTGTGGAACATGGGCTTGTTTGAAAGAAAAAAAAAAAAAAAAACAACTTTAAAAACTAATTTTGACAGTTTTCTGTTTGTACCACTAGGTGGGAGGAGAGCACTTCAGGTGCAAGGAACTTCCAGGTCATTAACATTCTAACCGTGTTTCTTCAGTCGGCCTCCTCCTCAGATTCATAATCATGAACTTCCAAGTTGTCTCTTAAAATATGGCTTTATTAAAACAACCAAACGTAAGCAAACACGAAACAACTAGGAGCATAGTTTATACTCTTGAGGCACAGTTTTAAAGGAAAATTGAACCCTTAAATACTTTGAGATAACCTGTTAGTTTTTTTAATTGTTATATTGATACCATATTTTTTATATTAATACCATATATTTCATTTCCTCTATGAGTCATTTTTGGCATTTGTTCTTCTGGGGGTGCCACAAAATGCTTGGAGGGTTTGGATTTGCCTGTGGCACTCATTGCTAGGGGAACCCATTTGGGGCGGGGTGTGCTACAGAGCACTGAAACCTTTATTCAGTTTTTACTCCACAAGAAAATACTTGAGTGTCTTCTGTGCACCTGGCACTGGGCTAGGCACCAGAAATTCAAAAGTAATTCTGACACAGTTCTGAAGTGCAGTGGGGGGAGTGGTGAGAGAGGAGGCCATGGCTTCGAGGGCTTTGTCTTTCATGTATTTTACACTGAGAGCAGGAGGGCCATGGAAGGAATTTAAGTAGGGGAGAGATAATGGTCATTTTCACGTTTTGCCTGGATCTCTCTGACTCCAGGGGTGTCTGAACCAAGGGAGAGGAGGAAACAGATTCAAGAGGTACTAACAGGTCAACAGAACTCGGGAACCAACTAGATACGGAGCATGAGGAAGAAGGTGGAGTCAGTGATGACTCCCAGGTTTCTGATTTGAACAGCTGGGTACATGAGCTTGCCATCAGCCCCTGAGATAAAGAAAACAGGAGGAGGAGCAGGTTTGCTGGGGAAAGAGTGAGGAGGAGGAAGGGGCGAGGATAAGGTCAGTTTGGGACGCACTGAATTTTAGCTGCTTTTGAAACACTCAGTGGAGAAGTTCTGTGGCAAACAATCTGAATCTCCTCATTCATCTTACTGTTCACAGCTTTTTCTAACCTTAGTCTGACAGAAAGAAAAGGATCTGAATGTCGGTACTTTCCAACTTACCTTCCTTATCTTAATTTAGATTTAAAACCCTCCAAAGGCATAGATTTTCTAACTTAGGCTGGTTAGACCTTAAATACTCCGGACTGCCCAGCTCTTGGGAGATGGCAGTTCAGAACAGAGCTCTGGACCCACACAGAATACTGACTGCAACTTTCCCCTAGATGTGTTTAGGCAAGTAACCTAACGGAGTCAAACCTCAGTTGATCCATCTGCAAAATGCGAACTAGAGATTATCTGGTCTCTGGGTAATCCAAATATTAATACATTGTATTAATATTTATAGAACTAAAACCATGTTTATAGAGCCTTGCGTGTGGAATTGCAGACGGCTATGAGCAGGACTAATTCTTGCCGCCACATTTTGTAGCTCGCTACTGAAGTCAATTTTCCAGTCTTGGATTCTAACCCACTGGACACATGAGCAAGAAAACAGATGGATATAGCTGTATGTACTTCTTTGAAACAACTCTATCTTTTAAACAGGTGTCTTTTAATTAAAATAAGTATTTTTCTATTTACCTCTTTATTCTCTCTTCCTTACCACTGATTTTCTCAGCTGGGGACAACTCATTAGATTTGCCTACCCTAAACAAGGCTATTTAACCGGAAGGCCATCACAACTATCACTGGATTTAGATACTGAACTTTTTTAAACTTGGTGATTTTATAGCCGTTACAGCAGAATAAAGAAATTTGAACATAAAAGTAAATGGGATGTTTCATCACAAAGTCAAACCAAGAGTTGAACTAACTGATGGACAAAAACCTAGAATCACTTGCATTCATTTCTTGAGCCCAGAATCAAACCTAAACAGGCATTTTGTTTATTTGTTTGTTTGTTTATTGCTGAACACATTTTTTCTCCTTTTATTTTTATTAACAAAACACTTAGTGAATCATTTTGAATCATGTCCCAAACCTACATATTTTCCAAATCTACTGAGTCAGGATTGAACTGACACTTTATCCAGTTAAAGTCCCCAGTAGAACTTCACTGTTTACTGCCAAAGACATTGATTTACCATTTAGCTTTACTGCTTTCAACAGAATTGGGGTGGGAGGAGCAGGTTCACCTCAGAAAATAAATGAAAATGCTTCAGTGTGTTCTCAAACCTTCACTAAATTCATTATTTTCTTTTTCTGTGCCAAATTGCAGAAGGAAACTGATGCTCAATGGTAAACATATACAAAATAATTATTCAAACCTCTGCGGGGTATTTTTCAGAGATTCGCTTTCCGCAGCTGTCACACTTCATGGAAATCTCTCAAATAAATGGCCGTCCAAACCACCTGGGCCTTTTGCTCATTGTGGTTTCCTTCACCTAAATCGTGTCCTGCCGTTTCAGCCCCTTTTCTACTTTACACACTCTTGCACATCCTTCAACATTCAGTGAAAAAGTCACATTCTCCAGGAAGCCTTCTCCAGTTCCTCCACACGGCTTTCAGTCCTTTCTCCATGTCTCCGAACTCTCCTCCCCTACCTCCACTGTAAGCTTTTATGTCACATACCTGCCTCCCTCACTAGATTCTGAAGGGGTCGGAGGGTCAGAACCCTATCTTTTCCATCTTTCCATCTCCATTGCCTAACACAGTAACTGGACATGTGTTCAGTCAGGGTTTGTTGAATGAATTTATGCACGAACGCATGAATGCTTGGGATCAATGTCCACCACTGGGTGATAAAATGTCCCTGAAAAATGCATTGCTTGGAAGAGCGATCTTTAAGGACATATCGACATCCCTCGCCTCCATTGGTCTCCTAACCCACCTACCTCCACCATGCCCCACCCCTCACTCAGAGTAAGCAGAATAGGCACTCACATGCAATGGAATTTGAGAACAGTAAACAGCCTCTGCAATTTTTAGAGAAAATTATTGGTCTCAAAATTTCCAGGAAGCATTAATTTGTGGAATGCTTTTGTCCTTAGCCCAATTAACAAAAATAGAATTTTTGAGAGATCCCAAAACAAACAAGGAAATCGCAGATCCTTCTGTCACTTACCTTGCCTGGATCCTGGATGCTTAAGGAAAAGTCATGACACAGTCATTGCAGGAACAATTGACCCAAAGACTCATGGGAAAGAACAACTTGAAGAGGAAATGACTCTCAGCTTGTTATGGAAGTTGATTTGAGATTTTTTGAACTTTAAATTTAAGAATATTAACCTTCCTGTGTGACTTTATCTCAGGGCTATTTCCAAGCTTGGAGATAAAGAGGTCGGGTTTCTTTAGGTTGTTTCTGGTCAGAAGGACAACTCAGTGCCAGGGAGCAACAGAAAACCATTAGAGGAGTAATCCCTCAAATTCTCTGAACACTGAGTCTCCAGTATATCATTTGATCCTCATAATAAACTTTTACAGACAGGGCAGGAGTTACAACCCCATCTCAAAATGCCCAGAGCAAGGTGGACTGACTTGCCTGAGGTCAGTGAGTAGCCAAGTAAGAACTAGAACCCAAGTCTTCTGGCTCCCAGCCTGATGCACTAGTATCTATATCAGGCCATTTACTTCCCATGTAAATGACTAGTCTTCCAAACTGGGACATCAGCTCTCCCAGGAAAGGGCTTGTGTATACTTCTCTTGTCTTCCCCTGTACCTCAATGCTTAGCACAGGGCTCAGCAAAAGAAAAACATGATTGAGCTACCCTGCTCTTAAAAATCAGCTCTGGATTACCTTTCCCTTCTTTTCCAGGTGGGTAGATGCAGTAGCAAACTTCACAGTAAATAGCTAGCTGGTGCATTTTTGGCATCACCTGAGTGGCAAGCTCAGACACCTCTGGATTGTTCTCTTAGGTGTGCACCTTGTTACCAATTGCTGCTTTCCAAGCGACTCAGTTATCAAGTCACTAGTTTGATCTAGTTCCTCCTTTCCTATGATGGAGGTACACAGCTTGAGAGGAGCAATGACTAGATCAGCTCCATTTGGGGATACGTAGAAGTGGGAGATCCCTTAGCTCAATTGGTAAGTCGGTGAGGGTTGACAGCTTTTTCATCCCTCCCTTCGGTCCTCCCGAAGGCCTGCAGACAGGCCCTGCTAGGCTGACAGACAGGAGCAAAACAGCTATTCTCCTCTTAAACAGGGGTTGAAAGGAGCCCTAGAAATTTCCAAAACTCTGAACTCTCCAAGAGCAGAAACCATGCTTCCATCACTGAAAATCTCATATCTCCTGGCACACAGTAGGCACTCAATAAATACGGAATAAACGAACCATTCCAAATTCATTTGAAGAATGGATATGACTTGCCCAATATCACATAATGAATATTTGTATATACATAAATTAATTCTCAACTCTTGCTTAACATGTGGTCTTTTTTTCCAAATAATTTTAAATTAAAATACAGTAGTCAAACAATACTATATTAGTTTCAGGTGTACAAATAGTGATTCAACTTTATATACCTTGTGATGTGATCACCACACTAAGTCTAGTAACCATTGATTTGTCAAAATGCCAAGTTAATACAATATTATTGACTATATTCCCTGTGCTATACAATACATCCCATTGGCCTATTAATTTTATAACTGAAATTTTGTGCCTCTTATTCCTCTTCACCTTTTTCACCTATCCCTCACCTCCCTCCTCTCTGGATGCAGCCTGTCCACCTTCTATGAGTTGTTTTTGTTTTGGTCCATCAATAGATGAATAGATAAAGAAAATATGGTGTATATATGCACAATGGAATATTACTCAGCAATAAAAAAGAATGAAATTTTGCCATTTGCAACAACATGGATGGACCTAGAGGGTATTATGCTAAGTGGAATGTCAGACAGAGAAAGACACAAACCATGTAATTTCACTTGCATGTGGAATCTAAAAAGAAAATCCAAACAGTGTTAACATTTTAAAAAGGGACCCTCCTGCCTTTATTCAAAAGAATAATTTAATGGTGGGAATCGTGGCTGGCTTACGAGAGGTAATAAGGTAGCAGTTATCTCCCCCAGGTAGAACTGGCTTTAACCGGAAGACTCCTCTGAAAGAGTTATTAGTGATCATTTAATGGGACTGTGCATTGTCCCATCTGTTCTCATTTTATCCTTCAGAGACAGGGATCCCTGAAGGTTGGGTCATCTACTGCTGTCTGTCGTTTTGGTAGCCCTTTCCTTTTGGCAAGTGTTTCAACATGTTTTAAGAGTGATTTCTCAGTGTTGCTATGTGGATTTCTCAGCATTGGGGATGCATTTCTAGGTCCCTGAAAATCGAAGGAGAAGGGAGGACCTTTACCCCTGGCACTTTATCGGCACCATAACCCGCTGCCCTGGCTCACTCAATGTCCTAAATTGCTCCAAGAAAAAGTATAAAAAATTGTCCATACCTAGCACACTGACTATGAGGGTGCCTTGATTGTAGCCAGTAAAATCAGGAGGGTTGTTAACATCACAGATGTAGTTGCCACTATCTGCTGGTTGCATATACAGAATAGTGATGGATGCGTTATCTGGCTCGTTGGACACTATAATTCGATCTTTAAATCGCCCGATGGATGCAGCTTGTCCACCTTCAGAATAGTAAATCTAGGACAGAAAAATGACAGAAATGAGAACTGGAGAGGGTCCAGGGCTAGGATAAGCTACCGGGGAGATTCCTCTACCAAGGTTACCTTCTTTGATAAGCAGCAGCATTTTCCCCCCAGCAGACAACAGGTTTCTATGGCAAAGGTTTCTCAACTCAGGGGGCACTTTAGCTTTCTCACAGCTGTGCACAGCTATTACTTCACTTGTGTTCAAAGCAGCTTTGTGATGTCATCAGGACAAGGAGGTATGCCTGGCATACAGACAGTAGATAGCTGGAGCTGATGCGATTCAACTCCTAAGCCTAGGTTAGGAGATCAAGATACTCACCTGATGATGGAAGGAGAACTGACTCCGGGTGGTGAACATACAATGTGATTTATAGGTGATGTAATACAGAGTTGTACACCTGAAATCTATGTAATTTTACTAACCATTGTCACCCCAATAAATTAAAATAAAATTTTTTAAAAAAGATACTCACCTGATGAGTCTACCTGGACGAAACTCATTATATAGGACACAAATGCCTGATGCGAAATCCCAAACCATCAAATTTTCTACTTTATAAGATTTTTTTTTTAATTTACTTTACTCAGTGACACTAGCTAGAATATCTGGTTTCTATGAAAGTTAGAATATTCAGGCTCCTTTTGTACACACATACTGCTTTGGATAAGCAAACTTGTGTTCACCCTGTTAGAAGGATAACATTTCAGAGCAAAGAGGCCCCTGACAAATCATCTGGTCCCATTTCTTTATAATGGTGTGAGAATGAAACAAAATAATCCAGAAAAGGGCCTAGGAAGTGCTTAGGCAATGGTAGCTACTTTCTCCCCATGTAGCAGGAGGCAGGACTGGAATTATCATTTCAATAAGGGCACTCAAATCCAGAGATATTAAATGACTCATGCAAAGTTACAAAGATGTTTTATTATTATAATTTAGTAGATTTAAGAAATATATGGAATCTAGTTCCATCTCTCTTATAGAACATGGATATTTAGATCATGATGGCAACTGTGAGAGCAGCATGATGAGGTGGAAAGAGAACCTGGGATTTGGCCACAGCTCTGCCTCTAATTGTCACAATATCAGGGGAGGTAGCCTCTGGTCATGCCTCCATGGCAACCTGCTTTGTGATAAGAAACAAAATTATTTAATCTTTCCAACCTTTAGTTTCTACACCTGAATGAGGAACCATAGTGATGGTCTTCAAAGTATGATATGTATTCTCCGACTACAGGCACATTAGTTGATTTTAGGTAGTACATAAATGAAAACTTATTAACGGTATATCTAGTACATCAAATCTATGACTTCATGGATCTTATTGCTTAGGGTGAGACTAAGGTATTTCTAAGATTTTAAGAAACAAGTCAGTATAGAAAACAACATTAAATAACACTGCTGGTGATACACAAATATGACAAATATCATAAAGATGAGACATGAATGATTCAAGCTTGAGAGTCACTGCACTAGGTGATCCCTGAGGTGTCTTCATAATACACATAATCTATGTAAACATTTTGCTAGTTTCATATAAATGTGTGTAATTAAAATGATTGTTGTTTATTATTTAGTAAACTGGCATTGCCCTAGTCCAGTGAAACTAATTAATATTTTCATAAAATCTACTCAAAGAGCCTTATGGTTTATTTAATTCACTCTCCTCACTTTATAGAAGAAATTGAAGCCCAGATAAGTTAAAAACAAAAGTTAATATGGGACAGTTCTAGAACAGTTCTTCTAATTCCTTGTCTAGTGTTCCTTACCTTAATAGGCTAAGGAAAGAGGGAAAGTAATCAGCAAACCAAAAAATAGTATCTAGATTAATTCAAAATAATTCTCCTTCAAGCAGAAAGCCAATATATATTTTAAACTAAGGCAGAAAGTTAGGTTCTGAGGGAAAATTCAAAGGAAAGAGCATATTGAAGAAGAAAACAACTTGTCTCCCTCCTCCAGTTCTCTAAAATCAACTAGCTTTCTTTCCTACCCTAACTGAGCCATTTATAATTCAGTTCATCCATTCACACCTGCGGAAATCACAAACTTTTGCCCCAGAGGGGTCTTGCTCGACTTAAAATGAGAAAGCCAGTGTTAAGGTATTCAAGTGGGCAAGGGGGAAGTTCAGCTCATCAAAGGTCTATTACCTTCATTTGAGTTAACACCAAAAATGTCAAGCTTTCCATTTCACTAGCCAGCATTGGGTTTATTTACTTTCTAATCAATGATTTGAAGTCCTGTGGACTTTTACCTGGATCACAGCCTGCAGTCCATCAAGGAAGCCCTTTACAACTTCAACATCTGGCAGATTCCCCTGCTCCCAGGAAGACTGGGGGTAGGGTTGCCTGTTTTATACTGAGGTTTGAAGACATCACAATGAGCTATGACATCAGTCCTGCCTACAACCCTCAGTAAGTCCCAGAGGACCTAGGTGAAAGGACCTTGTTTCTGCAGAGATCAGGGGGCCAAGAGAGTGTGTTTTATGTCAAGACTAGAACATGAAAAGAAGTCACCTGTAAAACTCTCACAGTTGGGCGTGACTCAAGGTGAAATAATCAAACAGGTCATGAGGTCCTGAATTTGAAACTTCACCAACCCTTCACCTTAGCTCCTCACACTGTAGCTTATATTTTGCCCTCTCACAAATAACACTAAAGGGTGTCAGGGATGGTAATGGGGTAAGGAGGAAGAACAATGGAGACCTCAAGGGGAAAGGCCTTGGTCTCAGGGTGCTGTGTGAGAAGGAAAATCCCCAGGGCTAGCCAGTGGCCAGACACATAGATAAAGGGGCTTTCTGTTAGAGGAAGTCCACGCTGTCACACTGCCCTTATAAAGACCAAAAAAAAAAAAAAAAAAAAAACAGAAATGTTTTCCTGAGACTGTTTATCTAATCACACAGGAAGGACTGCAACTTGGTTCCATTTTCCACAAAAGAACAACTCTTTTAAAAGTCAAAGCTGAACAATGGTCAAGGCCCCTCCACAATCCTGTGAGACTTGTGCATTCAAAGAAAGTATGCTGTCAATTTAGAGATCAAAGGAATTGAGGTCTTGGAAAAGCCACAGATGTTCAACAATTTACATCCTTGGCAAGGGGACAGGGGGAGTTTACTTTAAGAAAATCCATCCAAGTGTTTCCTTAAGTGGTATTTGTCAATTTTATGCCCACTTGCCCTTTGTGGTTGTGTTCATGGCAAACTTCCCTACTTTTCTCCCAAGGTCGCCTCTGCCTGCCCACTGGTGATGTTAGAGGCTGAATGTGGAGTCATAACAGCACACTAGTTATAAGACCCCTTAGAGATCACTTAGCTCATAGTTTCTAAGGTTGAGGAGCGTTCGGGAGGAAGATGGATATGAGAAATACAGGAAATGGCTGGGAGGGGCTGGTGGATAGTGGTAAGATCAGAAAGAATAGTGGGGACTGTGGTGAACTGGAGAGACAATACAAACAAGTCTTTCAAACTAGAAACAAGCAAACAAAATATTGGGCTGGACAACCAACATGTATCCACGGACCAAATCAGACCCAGAGGCCTCCAGTTTGCAACCTCTGATTCATCCTCTTCTATTACAGAAAAGGACACTGAGGCCCCAATACAAGAAGTGATTTTCCCAAGATCACACAATTTATAGTCAGACCTTGAACCCAGACCTCCCGATTCCCACTGAACATATTAAAATGGCACTTAAAAGTTCTGACTTAAGCAAGGAAGATGATTCCTAGGCAACCTTCCCCTTATGGGGCCATTCCATCCCCTACTCCAGCCTGACCCTTCTTCTGCCAGTTGCTGCTATTCACTGGCATGATGCTTCTTCCCGTGCCGAGTAGGTTCACTACATGATGCCTTCAACATTTGCCAGCTGCAATAACAGCGTATCCCTTCCTACTGTGCCAAGTTCCTGTTCACATGAGGCCAGGCAACTGGGAGCCAGATTTGTCCCAAAAGATTTTTTTCCCCTCAGCTTTGTGACACTGCTCTATAACTAGAGGCTGGAGTACAAACAAGAATTGTTGAAAGAATTCAATCTGCTTTCTGTTCGAGTCTGAGTTTCAGTTAATAAATGCCTTTATCCTCCAGAGCTGATCTTGTGGCTTCTTTTGGGAAATGTGGAAGGCATGGAAAGCCGCAGCAAACCACCCATTCTTCCCTATTCCAGCTACTTGTTTTCCTTCACTGTTCATAAAGGGCAAGACATAGAAGAGGATGAGTGTAGGGTAGCAATGGTCTCAAGGCCAGAATTTTCTCTGGACTGTACAGAGGACGCTGGGATTGCACATGGAAGAAATAATAGAACATCAAAAGGAATACTTTCTTGCCCACAAACCACTCCCTTCCCAGACTGCCATTTGCCTGAAACACCTACCATTTGAATTGCTTCTTTGGGATGAAGGCATGGACAATCTCTGCTTAAGTGATTTTCTTTGTAAGAGAACAAAATGAACTACCACCAGTCCCTAACACCTTAGCATTTGATTAATTTATCAAAATTTAGCAAGAATAGATACCTGAGGGAGTGGCACACAGAATAGATAAATACATGGGAGTGGGGTGATAAGAAGGGAAGAACTTGGCATATTTCTCAATGAGTGAGACATTGGCACTTTGGGCAGACAATTCCTTCTTGTGTGGGTCTGTCCCATGTACTGCAATACATTTAGCATCTCTAGCCACTGCCCACTAAATGCTAGTGTTGGTTTCCATTTATAACAATTAAACAAACACCTCCCTCATTTCAAATGTCCCTGAGAAGGTAGAACACCTCTGCCCTGCCAACATTTGAAAAGCATTTAATATAATGCTATCTGTAGAGAACAGGCCAGGTTGGGAGAATCTGAGCAGCCAGAGACTATGAAGACACTAGCTTCTGGAAAGAAGTTGTCCGCATTATACATGTGTTGGGGAGATGAGGATGGCAAAGGGTGTCTTCCACTATGGATACTCCAGAAGTGTAGGTATTGTCTGAAAGACCCATGCTAAGTAGGGTCAATGCCTGTTTTGTTCATAGACAGCTGAGGTCTCTGCAGTCACTGGTGGGGTGGAAGAGGAGATCACTGGTGTGATCAGAGGGTCACCAGACCACCCGAAACTTCCATGCTAACCTGCCTGCCCTTGGGCCTAAAGTCTTCAGCTAAGAGGCCCTGCTGAGAGACTGATCATCTGAAGCTGTCCATGTCTCCTGAGAGGAAAGTTTTTCTAAGAGGAGGGCCAGGCTAATGAATATCCTGGTCCTCCTGGTGAGAAGACTTGTGGGATACTTCTGCAGTCCCCACTCACCGAGGAACTCCTTAGACGGGAGAGTCAGAAAGAGATAACATCCTCCTCATTGAGCAACACTAGGCCTTGGAGTCAACTGCTTCTTTATGACCCAGTGATTTGGGGGGAGGAGAAAAAGATGATCCTATGGCAAGAGTTGGCCACTGCCCCGCTCAAAGCAGCAATAGGATCTTGAGCCTCTTGGAGGAAGCTGAAAAGGATTCCAGACATGGGCATGAGAAGGCAAACTTAAGGCTGTCCCACTTTTGTCAGGGGGTTGTGCTGATTTAGACTGTTACCAAACTCAGGCCCTCCCTTCTCACTCCTCAAAGCTGTTGTCATTGCCCTAGAGACTCCAAAAAAAGAAGGGGTCCAGTAGTACACCAATAGGTGTTCTTACCTGTGAGGTCCAGCTACATCTTCCCCGAGCGTCTCTTGCATGCGCCATTTTTAGACACTGACTGACTGCCTTTTCCTCCATACTCTCAGTATTGAGGCATGCGCTGTGCTGTGTTTGAGCAGAAATGGGTGAATCTGAGAGCCAAATGCTACACAGTATCCTGCCACATCCACCCAGGAGTTGAACTGAATCACTCAGTGGTCAGTCTGGCAATGTCTTACTCCCATAAATCATAGAATTGTCTAACAGCACAGCAGTCTCCTTGTATCATCCCCCAAATGTCCCACTAGCCATCCTTAGATTAACATATGACATGCTCTACAAAATTCTGAATGCATGGAAGTGCTCAACAAGGAAACAAATTTGAAATAGCAGCCAAATCTCATTTTGAAAAATACCATCACAACTGAAGATATCTGCAACCTTTTCGTTGAGCAGGCTCTCTGTTCAGGGATAAGGAGCCAACAGAGAAGGGTCCTGATTCCCTCCCTTTAGCCACAAGGACCTGACAGGTAGTAGAACTGGAAGCCAATTCTGGGCCAAGATTCCTCCAAGAGCTCTGTCCCAGCCGTTCAGCTATACTAAGTGTATTTTGTTGGCCTGGATTCCCTGGTGCCCATGACCCTGGGCTATGGATGGCATAAGAATTTTGCAAAATCACCATTTTGTGAGTGGTGTTGCTGATAATAATAACTCATATTCATTGAATAGTTACAATGTGGAAGGCTTCCTAGTGCTTCACAAGCATTATCTCATTTACTCTTCATAGTAAGACTGTGAGATAGGTAAGTTGCTCCATTTTACAGGTGGGAAAACTGAACCTCTGAAAGGTCGAGTAACTTGTCCGAGGTCATCCAGCCAGCAAGTAAGTAACAGGGCAAGGAGTAGAATGGACATCCATCAGGAGTTTTCCACTGGGGCTCCAAAACTATTCATCTGGAAAAGCAGAGAGAAGACATGCCTGCAGGGTATGGGGGCAAGCGGGGGGGACTCCAGTTTTCTCGAAGTAAGAACCTCAGCATAGTTACAATGGGGATCCTCTGGGGCAAGCCAAAGCAAGAAGGGAAAAGAGGAAGAAGGGAAAGGCTGCCTTTTTGGAGGTGGTTTTCACTGTCTCCAAGCCAGGAGCTGACCCTACTCTACCCTGTCTTCCAGGCAGCTAAGCCACAGGCATAACATCAGTCTCATGCACTTGGAGAAGCATCTAGGACATTTTATGATCAAGGAGCATGTTCTTACTGATCCAGTGAATCAGTGCAGAAGAACTCCTTTGATTTGGACATCCCTAAAGAGTAATTTAAGGTATCTACCTTAAATTACTTGCCCTGCCTGTACCAGACATTTTGAAGAATGAGACAAATAGCAAGTAAATAAGCTACTCAATAAATACTTATTTGTTAATAGATTTTTTTTTCTAAAGTGCCTCTAAGAGATGTCCTGAGCTCAAGCCACACACAGATCAATCACCTACACCTTCTTCTTCAGTATCTCCAGGTCTGGTGAAAAACTCACTGCTGTTCCAAAGATCCTTTGATCGTGCATCTCCTAGCTCTTTACCAGCCACACAGTTCAACCAAGAGGTGGCCTTGTAAGTTCCAATTTCAGAGGAGGCATAAAGAAGAATTTGTGTTTTTTAATTCAGACTGGCTTGGCCAAGTCTGGCCTCCAGGCAGTTGAGGATGTCTTGATTTGAGCACTAAATCAAGCATTAAAAAATTTCAAAATATATTAACAAGGCCTCTCTAAATTCAGCCCTTATTAGCAAAATGAGAGGGACTTTAAGCCTACAGATAAAGAATGTATTGAAAAGATTAGTCAGGAATATAAATTTTAAAATGGAAGAAACATCATGTAATTATTGTCACCCACAATCCAAGAGAGCAGCAGCCTGCAAAGGAAAGGGATGATTTCTTAGTTGACTGCATCATGGTAGGTCTTGGGTCAGGACATTTTGGGTGACAGAAACTGGTAGACTTATTACAATTGTCACTGCTGCTGTTGTTGCTGCTGCTGCTGATAGTAGTGTTTGTAAGGGGGAAAACCTACAGGGCTTTGTATTATTTTTCAAGTATTATAATATGTATTATGTCAGTTGATTCCCCATGAGACATACAGAAGAGTATTACTGGTCTACCATATTTTGAAGAGAGGCACAGAGTGATTTAGATACTTGTCTAAAGTAGCCAGTACTGAGCAAAATTGTTGAACTTTCACTAGAGGGTGGCATTGATGAAATCTCCTCTTGGACAGTGTTGCCTACTAAACAAGTGTTCAGGACCTCTGGTGAAGAAAGGACTCAGCACCTCCAAAAGACCAGTGATGGTTGAAGCAACACTGGCCAAGGTGTGGCTTCTCCAAGCTAATGTCCTTCTTCTCCATCTCTGCCTTTGGGCCTCCTCCAGCCCACTGAACTTCCTCTCCTTCTGACTTTATAATCAAAACACTTCCTTTCCTCCAAGGCCCAACTCAACTGCATCCAACTATTCCAAATTACACTGATTTTTCTCTACTCTGAATTCCTTGTTTTGGATCATACATCCTTTTGAAAATCTAATGAAAGCTATAGACCTTCTTGCTCAAGGAATATATGTTGGCATATGTACTTGCACACTCATACACTCACTCACACACACTTTTGAATATACAATTTTAATCCTTGGGCTAATTTAAAGATTCAACTACCCTTAAGGCCAGATGGAGAAAACTTGGGAATAGGACGCTTGCAGGTAGAATCATTCCCTCATTTGACTTTTACCCACCCTCCTCTGGCAACCTCTTCCCCCAGACCCTAGCCTACCCTTCCTATCCCCTATCCTCTGGCTTCCTGCTGCCTTTGATTCATCACTACCTTGGCCTTTATCCACTAATCTTGGAATTCTCATGCCACCAGGACTCAGTCTGGCACAATGAGCTATCTCACATGACAAGCAGATCCCAGATATTAAGTTTGACAGAGATCTGAAGATCAATTAGGACATGCATTTGAACTGGGGTCTTCTACAAATAATAGCCAGGGAAATATATATATATATATATATATTATTATTATTATTATTATTATTATTTGGTGGGGGAAGCCCTTTCAGAAATACAAATTGGCAGTTACAAAATAGTCACAAGGATGTAAAGTACAGCATAGAGAATATAGTCAATAGTGTTACAACAACTATTTATAGAGCCAGGGGTGCACTAGACTAACTGGGGAATCACTGCATAAATTATATAATTGTCTAACCACTATGCTATACATCTGAAACTAATATGAAATAATATTGAATATCAACTATAACTGAAAAAAATAAATAATTAAAAAAGACTTATCTTGCAAAAAAAAAAAGAACTACTGCTAACTTACTTATGAGAAGGACCATTTATCCCTACTCTAAAATACTGATGTTGACTGACACAGAATTGAGATAACAGGCTGTAACTGAATATGAAGAGAGCACAAAGGCCAAGTCACTAAGATGACAGTCTTCCCTAAACAGCTAGCTTCAAATTCTTTGTATCTGAGGTTCTGCCACTGTTGTCACTGCCTTACATTCCTTCACACACTGACTCCAACAGTTTATATCACAGCTACTAAAGGGGAATAGCTTAGGAAGAAAGTTCTTACGGTAATTGGCTGTGACTCTCTCTCATGGGAGAATGACCACTGGATGGAAAGCTTGTCCCGGGAGGCCACAGTGCTGGTGTAGGTGCAGACGAGAGTGACATTGGATCCAACAGTGACATTCACGACACTCTTTGGGATGGTCACTTGTACCACACTAACTTGACCTGAAAAGATAATCATCAGAAAGACAATGGTACACACTCATCACACATCACATTGTGATGATACTTTTTCATTACAAAGCACTTTCAATGACATCTTATTTGAGGAATCCAAGGTGAAGAGAAGGTTGAATGAACCATATAGGAAAGCGGAGCAAAGCAACTGGCATGGGGTAGGGAAGTTTTTAACAAATTACAATGTGAATTTACTAAAATCCTGTGTTATGGTGAGGTAATAACACTGAACTGGGAATTTCTTCTATGTAAAGATGGCCTTACACAGAGGTTCTTAGAGTGTTGTCCGGGACCCACTAAAGTCCATGAATATAGAGAGCAACCAATCCAGATTGCCCACAACTGAGGGGGTCCCTTGGATATGGGACTTTCAATTTTAAAACTGGGTAAGTCTCAGGCAAACCATACTGGTTTTGCTAGGACTTTCAGTGCTTACACCAGAAAAGTCCCAGGAAAACCAGGATGAGTTTGTCACCCTACCCCTACAATCGTTTCATTAGACTACAAGATCAAAATTATATTCATAATAATACTAAAATCCTATTTTTCTTTTTTACTCTCATCCTCTTATGAGTATACAACGAAGTATTCTAGAAGCTATATGACAGGTGTCACAGGCAGTGTAAAGTAAAGTGTACATGGGATTTCTGTCTTATTTCTTAAAGCTGCATGTGAATCTACTATTCCATTATTATACTTTGAATGACAGCAGGATCTATATTGATATCTCATACTTTACTTCTGATACTGATGATTTGTATATTATCTCATTTTATTTTTAACAGTCTTGCTAGAAGTTTGTCAATTTCATTTGTTGATTTTCCCCAAAGAACCAGATTTTTACTTCATTTAATTTTCTCTATAATTTTGCTATTTCAATTCCATTGATTTCAGCTCTTTATTATTTCCTTCTTTGTGCTTGCTTTGGATTATTTTCTTTTTCTTTTTCTAGATCCTTGATGTAGGAACTTCATTATTGACTTGAGACCTTTCTTCATTTCAAATGTAAGCATTTAGTGTTATAAATTTCTCTCTCAGCACTGCTTTAGCTGCATGTTACATATTTCTACATACTATATTTTCATTTTCCTTCAGTTCTAAGCATATTTTTAAAATTTCCTTTGAGACTTTATCTTTGATCCATAGATTATTTAGAATTATGTTGTATAATTTTCAAGTGCTTAGAGACTTTCTTATTGTCTTTCTGTTCTTGATTTCTAGTTTGATTCTATTGTGCTCAGAAAATAGATTGTGTCATTTGAATTCTTTTAAATTTGTTGACATTAGTTTTACGGAAAAGCACGTAGTCTGTCTTAGTAAATGTTCTGTGGGTGCTCGGGATGGGGGAGAAGTGCATTCTGCTGTTAAAAAGTGGAGTGTTCTATACTTTAAAACACTATGAATGCTCACCAAGATAGACCAGGTTCTGAGCCATAAAACAAACCTCAACAAATTTAAAAGAATAGAAGTCATACAATGTCTGCTGTCAGACCACAATGGAGTTAAAGTAGAAATCAATAAAAAAAAGACTATTGGAAAGTCCCAAACTACATGGAAATTAGATAGCACACTTCTAAATAACACATGGTCAAGAAGAAATCTCAGGAGAAATTTGAAAACAATTTGAACTAAATGAAAATGAAAACACAACTTAACAAAATTTGTAGTATGCAGCAAAAGCAGTGCTAAAAGTGAAATTTGCATCATTGAATGCATATATTAGAAAAGAAGAAAGATCTAAAATCAATCACCTAGGGGCAGACGGGTGGCTCAGTTGATTAGATCACGGGCTCTGGGCAATGGGGCTGCCGGTTTGATACCCACATGGGCCAGCGGAGCTGCACCCTCCGCAACTAGAATGAAGTCAATGAACTGCCGCTCAGCTCCCAGGCGGCCAGATGGCTCAGTTGGTTGGAGCACGGGCTCTCAACCACAAGGTTGCTGGTTCAACTCCTTGGCTCCCCCAAGGGAAGGTGGGCTGCGCCCCCTGCAACTAACAACAGCAACTGGACCTGGAGCTGAACTGCGCCCTCCACAACTAAGATTGAAAGGACAACAACTTGACTTGGAAAAGTCCCGGAAGTACACACTGTTCCCCAATAAAGTCCTGTTCCCCTTCCCCAATAAAATCTTTAAAAATAAATAAATAAAATAAAATAAAATCAATCATCTAAGCCAGGGGTGTCCAAACTGCGGCCCCTGGGCCAACTGCTTCCCACGATTCATTTTTAATTGGCCCACAGCAAATTCCAAAAATATATTTAATTTACTTAAATAAACCAGGTGAGGCAATACATACTTTACCTCGAGTGAGTGGCCCGGCTGTTTGTGTATTTTACCGCATATGGCCATTGGTGAAAAACGTTGAAAAAAGTTTGGACACCCCTGATCTAAGCTTACACCTTAGGAAACTAGAAAAAAAAAAGAGCAGATTACATCCAAAGTAAGCAGAAGAAAAGAAATAATGAAAACTAGGCAAGAATCAATGAACTTGAAAACAGGAAATCAATAGAGAAAACTAATGAAACCAAAACTGGTAATTTGAAAAGATCAATAAAATTGATAATAATCTAGTCAGGCTAACTTACAAAAAAAATACAGAGGACACAAATTACTAATATCAGAAATCAAAGAGAGCCATTACTACAGATTCCATGGACATCAAAAAAGATAATAAAGAAACACAAAGAACAACTTTATGCCCACAAATTCAATAACCTAGGTGAAATGAACCAATTCCTTGAAAGGCATATCTGATAAAAGACTTATCCAATACATACAAAGAATTCTTAAAGTTCAATAATAAGAGAAACAACCACACACACACACACACAAACACACACACACACACACACACACACACACAAAAAAAAAAAAAAAAAAAAAAAAAAAAAAACAGGACCAAAGACCTTAACAGACATTTCACCAGACATTTCACCAAAGATGATATACAGATGGCAAATAAGCATATAAAAAGATGTTCCACATCATATGTTATCAGGGAAATGCAAATTAAAACAACAATGAGATATCACTACACATCCATCAGAATGGCCAAAATCCAGAACACTGACAATTCCAGATGCTGGCAAGGATGTGGAGCAACAGGAACTCTCATTCATTGCTGGTGGAAATGCAAAATGGTACAGCCACTTTGGAAGACGGTTTGGTTGTTTCTCACAAAATTAAACACAGTCTTACCATACTATCCAGTAATTGTGCTCCCCAGTATTTGCCCAAAGTTGAAAACTTATGTCCACACAAAAATATGCACATGGATGTATATTGCAGCTTTATTTATAATTTCTTTTTTTCTCTTTTATTTTTTTTTTTTAGTTTCAGGTGTACAAAGCAACATAATAGTTACACATTTAAACTCCTCATAAAGTGATAACACCCTCCCCAAGCTACTACCTCTCTGACATCTTATATAGTTGTTACAATACCATCAACTATCTTCCCTATGTTGTACTCTACATTCCATGACTACATATATCTATGTATTTAGTTATAGATGACATTCAATACTATTCTACTTCAGCTCTTCAGGTGTATAGCACATTGGTCAGGCGTCTACACAGCCTATGACGTGATCCCCCTAATAAGTCCAGTGCCCATCTGGCACCTTACATGACCTTTACAACATTGTTGATTATATTCCCCATACTGTATTAACTATCAAGTTGTATTTCTTAGTGCGTTCACCTTTTTCACCCTGACCCCAACCCCATTCCCATCTATCACCCTGATAGATCTAGTAACTATCTGGCACCATACCTAGTTATTACAATATTGTTGGCTATATTCCTCATGCTATAACCTACATCCCCATGACTACTGTATAGAACCCAATTTGTACTTCTTAATCCCTTCCCCTTTCACCTGTCCTTAACCCCCCTCCCATCTTAAAGAAGTCCCTCTAAGATTCCTTGTAATACTGGTTTGATAATGATGAACTCCTTCAGTGTTTTCTTTTCTGGAAAGCTTCTTATCTGTTCTTCGATTCTAAATGACAGCCTTGCTGGGTAGAGCAACCTTGGTTGTATGTCGCTGCTTGTCATCATTTGGAATGTTTCCTGCCACTCCCTTCTTGCCTGAAAAGTTTCTGTTGAGAAATCAGCTGACAGTTTTATGGGGGCTCCCTTGTAGGTAACTAACTGCTTTTCTCTTGCTGCTTTTAAGATTATCTCTTTGTCTTTAACCTTTGCCATTTTAATTATGATGTGTCTCGGTGTTGGCCTCTTTGGGTTTATCTTGTTTGGGACTCTCTGTGCTTCCTGGGCTTGTATGTCCATTTCCTTCACCAGGTTAGGGAAATTTTCTGTCATTATTTCTCCAAATAGGTTTTCAATTCCTTGCTATCCCTCTTCTCCTTCTGGTACATCTATAACGTGAATGCTGGTATGCTTGATATTGTCCTGGAGGTCCCTTAAACTCTTCTCAATTTTTTGGATTCTTTTTTCTTTTTGCTGTTCTGGTTGGGTGTTTTCTGCTACCTTATCTTCTGCATCACTTGTTGGATCCTCTGCTTCATCTAATCTACTGTTGATTCTCTGTAATATATTCTTCGTTTTCATTATTGTATCCTTTATTTCTGACTGAGGTGTGTTTTTTTTTTATGGCCTCCATCTCCATTTTTATGCTTCCTATCTCTCTGTTGAAGTTCTCCCTGATATCACTGATCATTCTTATAACCAGTGTTTGGAACTCTGCATCTGATAGATTGCTTATCTCCATTTCACTTAGTTCTTTTTCTGGAGCTTTGTTCTGTTCTTTTACTTGGGGCATGTTTCTATGTCCCCCCCCCTTTTGGCTGCCTCCCTGCATTTGTTTCTATGTATTAGGTAGGGCTGCTATATCTTCCAGTCTTAGTAGCGTGGCCTTATGTAGTAGGTGTGCTGTGGTGTTCAGTGGCACAGTCTGTCTAGTCACCTGAGCCATGCGCTCCAGGTGTGTCCCTTGTGTGGGTTGCGTGTGCCCTCCTGTTGTAGTTGAGCCTTGGTTGATAATTGCACATCAGTGTGAGGCACTGACCCTTGGGCTCACTGGTTGTGAGGACTGGCCTTGACTACAGTGGAAGAGTTATTGTGCAGGGGCTGATCCTATGGAGCAGGATCTGCCTCAGCAGGACTTGTGCCTGCCCAATCCGCCCCTTGGGTGTGTCATACTTGGAGGAGGCTGGGTGATGCTCCAGCTCATTTTGAAGCTGGCCACTGGGGGCGCCAGCCCCAGGACCACCTTGGAGGGGCTTAGCTGTAAGTCTTCTTCAGCCACAGCCTGTGCCTGCCCGCAGCCACCCAGCAGGAGCCAGAAAGAAATCCACAGATGGCTGACACCCATGATGTGCTTGGAAGTGCCTTGAGAGTCCAAGCCGTGAACCAAGACCAGCTGCCACTAGTGCCGGCTTAGGGCTGCTCAGCCAGAGGTACAGGAGGACACGCTCAAGCCAGATGCTGCTTTTCTGGGTTCTGTGAACCTTTGAGAGACCCTAGGAAAGTCTGCAGCTTAAGCCAAGGCAGGCGGTCTGCACAAAAAAGCCACTGAAAGCAGCCTGGGTGTTCCCCGAAGTTGGGTGGGGTCAGATCTCAAATCACCAGGATGGGCCCAACAAAAGGCGGAGACTCAGAAATGAAAGCCATCTGTTTTCCCACGCCAGGATGGGGGAGGGCTCAACAAAGAAACAACGGCCTCCACCAGCTCCTCTGTCTAGGAGAAAGCCACGTCTCTAGTCCCTGTCCCAAGCCAGACAATTCAGTTCCTCCCCATACGTCCCTGCCACCTTTCCAGTCACTGTCCCAGCACTGGAGCTCAGAGCGAGTGATTCCACTGGTGCGTAAGTCTGTGCGCAGACCCTTTAAGAGGACCACCTGTGAGTGCAGCCCCACTATCTCACTCAGTCACAATTTCCACTGGTTTTCACAACCAAAAATTATGGGGACTTCTCTCCCCGGCACTGGAACTCTGGGCTGGGGTGGGGCTGGGACCTGTTGCTCCTTTAGGGGCTGGGGGAGGGGCCCCCACAACCGAAATAGCCCTCCCAATCTTCAATGGTCACACACGGGTGTGGGAACAGCCTGTCCTGTATCTCTGCCTTCCTACCAGTCTGGAGGTGGCTTCTTCTGCATGTCCTTAGTTGAAAGGCTTCAGTTCAGCTTGATTTTAGGTGATTCTCAATAATGGTTGTTTTGTAGATTAGTTGCAATTTTGATGTGGTTGTGAGAGAAGGTGAACACAGTGTTTACCTACTGTGCCATCTTGATTGTCCTTATTTATAATTTCTTAAACTTGGGCAACCAAGATGTCCTTCCATAGTTGAATGAATTAATTAAACATGGTACATTCAGACGATGGAATGTTATTTAGTGCTAAAAAGAAAAAAGCTATTGAGCCATGAAGAGACATGGAGGAAACTTAAATGCATATTACAAAGTGAAAGAACCAAATCTGGAAATCTACATACATGTGATTCCAACTCCTTGACATTCTAGAAAAGGAAAAACTATGGAAACATTAAAAGTATCAATGGTTGCAAGGGATTAGCAGAGAGGAAAACAACTAGGTAGGTGGAGCACAGATAACTTTTAAGGCAGTAAAAATAATCTGTATGATAATACCGAGTTTCCCTGAAAATAAAACCTAGCCAGACAATCAGTTCTAACGCATCTTTTGGAGCAAAAATTAAATACGACCCGGTCTTATTTTACTATATGACTGGGTATAATATAATATAATGTAATAAAATATAATACCAGCTATAATATAATATAATATAATATAATATAATATAATATAATATAATATAATATAATATAATATAATACAATGCAACACAACACAACATAACATAATATAATACTGGGTCTTATATTAACTTTTGCTCAAAAGAAACATTAGACCTGATTGTCCAGCTAAGTCTTATTTTCGGGAAAACGGTACAATGGTGGATACATGTCATTATACACTTGTCAAAACCCACAAACATTTTGTCTATTATATTAGGAAAGTCATATCAAATTAAAAAGCTTCGTACGACAAAAGAAAGCATTGACAAAATAAAGAGGCAACCAACCGAATGGGAGAAGATATTTGCAAACATCGCCTCTAATAAGGGGCTAATATCCAAAATAAATAAGGAACTCATACAACTCAACAACAACAAAAAACAAACAACCCAATTAAAAAATGGGCAGAGGACCTGAATAGACATTTCTCCAAAGAGGACAAACAGATGGCCAATAGCCATATTAAATCTTTTATTTTAGCAGTCTTTTTTATTATTAGTTTTTTTTTTTTAATTACTTTCAGGTATACAAAACAATGTAATAGTTAGACATTTGTCATTTATATCCCTCACAAAGTGATAACCCCCCTCCCCCAATCTACTACCCCTCTGACATCGCATACAGCCATTATATTTCCACTCTCTCTATTCCTAATGCTGTACTCCACTTCTTGTGAATATATATATACATATATATATTTATAATTTAAATATATAGTTATATATATATATATAATTATAAATATATATATATGTTTATACATATATATAAAATTATACTTGACATTCATTATTATTCAGCTTCAGGTGTACAGCGCAGTGATCAGGCATCTACACCATCCCTGAAGTGGTCTCCCTAATAAGACAATGTCCATCTGACACCCTACAAAATCTTTACATTATTGATTATATTCTTCAAACTGACTTTCGTATCCCCATGGCAATCTTGTGGTTACCAATTGTGCTTTCTAATCCCCTGACTTTCTCCCTCATCCCCACCCATCTAGCGACCCTCGGTTTTTCCTCTGTGTCTATGAGACTGTTTCTGATTAGTTCATTCATTTATTCTTTTCTTTAGCTTCCACATATAAGTGAGATCATATGGCATTTGTCTTTCTCTGTCTGACTTATTTCACTTAGCATAATATTCTCTAGGTCCATGCACATCATTGCAAATGGTAAGATTTCGTTCTTCTTTATGGCTGCGTAGTACTCCATTGTATAAATGTACCACAGTTTCTTAATCCAGTCGTCTACCGATGGGCATTTTGGTTGTTTCCATGTCTTACGTATTGTGTATAGTGCTGCAATAAACATAGGGGTGCATAAATTTTTGTAGAATTAGAGTTTTGGATTTCTCTGGATAGATACCTAGGAGTGGAAATGCTGAGTCATAAGGTAGTTCCATTTTCAGTTTTTTAAGATACCTCCATACTGATTTCCATAGTGTCTGACCAATCTGCAATCCCACCAACAGTGCACAAGGGTTCCCTTTCCTCCACATCCTCGCCAGCACTTCTTTTTTGTTGATTTATTGATGATACCCATTTTGACTGGGGTGGTGTGGTATTTCATTGTGTTTTTTATTTGCATTTCTCTAATGATTAGTGAGGTTGAGCATTTTTCATGTCTGCTTGCCCTCTGTATGTCCTCTTTAGAAAAATGCCTCTTCATGTTCACTAATATTTTGTTGAGGATTTTTGTATCTATGTTCATTAGGGATATCAGCCTGTAGTTTTCTTTTTTTGTAATCTTTGTCTGATTTTAGGATCAGGGTAATAGTGGTCTTGTAAAAAGTGTTTGGGAGCCTTCCCTCCTTCCGGATTTTTTGGAATAGTTTGAGGAGAATAGGTGATAATTCTTTTTTGAATGTTTTGTAAAGATCGCCTGTAAACCCATCTGGTCCAGGGCTTTTGTTTGTTGGGAGCTTGTTGATTATTGATTCAATTTCCCTGGTAGTAATCAGTCTATTCAAGTTTTCTGTTTCATCTTGAGTTAGCCTTGGAAGGTTGTATAGTTCTAGAAAATTGTCAATTTCTTCCAGATTGTCTGATTTGCTGGCATATAGTCACTCATAGGAATTTCTTAAATTTTTTTTTGTATTTGTGTGGTGTCTGTTGTCACTTCTCTTTCATTTCTGATTTTATTAATTTGGGTCGTCTTGCTCTCTCTCTCTCTTTCTCTCTCTGTTTTTTTTTTTTGATGAGTCTGACTAAAGGTTTGCCGATTTTATCTTCTCTAAAAACCAGCTCTTGGATTCATTGATCTTTTTTATTGTTTTTTATTGTTTTTTTTTGTTTTTTTTTTTTGGTCCTATTGCATTTATTTCCGCTCTGATCTTTATTATCTCCTTCCTTGTACTCCTTTTGGGCTTATTTTGCTGTTCTTTCCCAGATCCCTTAAGTGTAAAGATAAACTGTTGGTTAGTGATTTGTCTTGTTTCTTTATGTAGGCCTGCATTGCTATGAATTTCCCTCTTAGGACTGCTTTTGCTGCATCCCATAGATTTTGGGTCGTCGTGTTTTCATTTTCGTTTGTCTCGAGATATCTTTTGATGTCTTCCATGATCTCATGGTTGACCCATTTATTATTTAGTAACATGTTATTCAGCCTCCGTGAATTTGTGTGTCTTCCAGTTTTTTTCCTGTAGTTGATTTCTAATTTCATAGCACTGTGGTCAGAAAATACAACTGGTATGATTTCAATTTTCTTGAATTTATCAAGACTTGTTTTGTGGCCTAACATGATGTGGTCTATCTTGGAAAATGTTTCATGTGCGCTTGAGTAGAACATGTATTCTGCAGCTTTGGGGTGAAATGCTCTGAAAATATCGATTAAATCCAACTGGTTCAATGGTTCATTTAAGGCCGTTGTTTCCATATTGATTTTCTGTCTGGAAGAACTGTCCCTTGTTGCCAGAGGTGTGTTGAAGTCCCCTACTATGAGAGTGTTACTGTTGATCTCTGTCTTTATGTCAGTCAATATCTGTTATATATATTTAGGAGCTCCTATGTTGGGTGCATAGATGTTTACTAGGGTTATGTCCTCTTGCCGGATCGATCCCCTTATTATTATGCAGTGCCCATCTTTGTATTTTAATATATTCTTTATTTTAAAGTCTGCTTTGTCACATATAAGTATTGCAATTCCAGCTTTTTTTTTTTCATTTCCATTCGCATGAAATATCTTACTCCAACCCTTCACTTTCAGCCTCTGTGTGTCTTTTGATCTGAGGTGACTCTCTTGTATACAGCATATGCAAGGGTCTTGTTTTCTTATCCACTCACCCACCCTATGTCTTTTGATTGGAGCACTTAATCCATTTACATTTAAGTGATTATTGATAGGCACATAATTATTGCCATTTTTTTATTTGTAGTTAGATTGTTTTCCCCTTTCTTCTGTTTAGTAAAGCTCTTTTAATATTTCCTGCCATGCTGGCTTGGCGGCAATAAATTCCTTTCGCTTATTCTTTTCTGGGAAGCTCTTTATCTCTCCATCAACTTTAAATGATAGCCTTGCTGGATAAAACAATCTAGGTTGTAGGCCTTTGTTTTTCATCACTTTGAGTACCTCCTGCCACTCCCTCGTGACCTGCAAAGTTTCTGTAGAAAAGTCATTTGATAGTCTTATAGGAGTTCCTTTGTATGTAACCCACTGTTTTTCTCTTGCTGCTTTTAGGATGCTCTCTTTGTGTTTAACCTTTGCCATTTTAACTATGATGTGTCTTGGTGTAGACCTGTTTGGATTCATCCTGATTGGAACACTCTGCACTTCGTGGGCTTTTGTGTCAGTTTCCTACACCAGGTTAGGGAAGTTTTTGGACATTATTACTTCAAATATGTTCTTGATCCCTTGCTCCCTCTCTTCACCTTCTGGTATTCCTATGATGCGCATGTTATTGTGCTTGATGTTATCCCAAATGTCTCTTAAACCATTTTCATTGTTTTTTATTCTTTTTTTCTTTTTGTTTTTCCACTTGGGTGACCTCTGCTAACTTGTCTTCTAGGTCGCTGATTTGATCCTCTGCCTCATCCAACCTGCTGGTAATTCCTTCAAGTGTGTTCTTTATTTCAGTTATTGTATTCTTCAGTTCTAACTGGTTGTTCATTATGATTTCTACATCCTTCTTTATGTCATCACTAAGCTCCTTAAACTTTCTTATCATCAGTGTTCTGAACTCTGTCTCTGATAGGTTGGTTACCTCTGCTTCATTTGGTTCCCATTTCTGGAGGTTTCTTCTGTTCTTTTACTTGGGACATGTTTCTTTGTTTCCCCATTCTAGCTGACTCTCTGTTTGCTTCTATGGATTATGTAGATCCCCTAGGATTCTTGGTCTTTGCTGGTTGATCTTATGTAGTATGTTTCCTTTATATTTGACTTGTACAACTTCCCTATTGTCCTGTACGTGTGCTCCAAAAGTGACCCTTGTCTGGTGTATATTGTCCTGTTAAAGTTGAACTTTAATTGCTCTTGGCTTGTCAGTAGGTGGTATTGACTCCTAGGCTGACTAGTTGTGAGACTTGGCTCTGCCCACAGTGGATGATTTGCTGCTCAAATGAGGCTTGGCCCCTACGGCCTCTTTTGCCTGTAGAACATTCCCTCCGGATGTTTGACTTGTAGGTCAAACCCAGTAATACTCTGGTTTGGTCTGGAGTTGGCCTCTGGGTGTGTTGAATCGTGTGCCTCTTGGGCTAGGCCCTCCTGTAGAGCAATTTCAGAACAAAGCAAGTCACTGAGCACAACAACAACAACAAAGAAAAAACCAAATACACTCACATGTAAAAACAACTGATAACACACACTCAACAGAGGCAAAAATATCAAAAATACAAAAGAAAAAAAAGCAGCGCCAGTCTTGGCTTAAACCCACCAAGCAATCTCCAGGTTGTCCTCTGCTGTACCAAAGAGTCCTGTGCATCTTGTGCAGGCAGAGCCAGTCACCTGGTGCCCAGAGTGACCCTGGCACTGCAGTTCTAGATGAGTGGGGCTATGGTGTGTGGATGGTAGTTTTTACAAAGTCAGTGCAGTGTCTGCTGTCGCCTGCACATATGCTCACTGAGAGTAACACAGCCAGCCCTGTGCCCAGGTCTCTTGAGTCTTAGGGCACTTCTTCTGTGGCGGGGGCGGGGGTGGATGGCAAAAAATTTCTGAGCTGCTGAAAGCCCGGAGCTGCCACTGCCACCTGCTGCTGACCCCTGGGTGTGTCTCCGCAGTTGTAATTGCCCTGCCCTAGGCAGGGCAGAAAAGGTGGGGGCTGGGTGTAGAGGGGTCTTCTGTCTCCCAGCCCAGCAGTGTCACAGTATTCCCAGCCTCTTTCCTGGGTCATGACTGTAAACTGGGTCTTCCGAGATCCTGAGCACTACAACTCTGTAATCTGACACTACTCTTCAATTCAGGGGCCAGCTTGAGATTCTGGAAGGGCGGGGGTAGGATTGCTGTGGGAGAGTTGGGGGAGGTGTCCAGGTATTGCGGTTACTTCTTTGTCTGACCTAGGGCCCAGCTGGACATCTCAGCTGAGGTTACTCTCTCAAATACTGGATAGCTGCTCTCTCGGCAGGAGAGATCAGCTGTGGGACACAGGGAAAGAGCCCACCTCCTGGCTCTTGTGATCTCTGGTCTGTCCTGGGGCCCCTGGTCTCCACAGGCGCAGATGCAGGCCGTGTCTCCACACCGCTCCCTTCCCTCTTCCCCTGCTCTCCCTGTTTGCCCACTGTCATGCAGGGTGTCATGCGGGGTCTCTGGTCCCACTCCCCACACTGCTTTCTGGGCTCTGTCCCCACACCCACCTTCAAGTAATCCTCGTGCAAGTTTCTTAGCTGTCCTGTGTGATGAGCAGAGAGTCCTTTGATGAGTTATAGATGTCCAATTTGTGGTAAGTTCCGAAGGAGAACTCAAGAAGTCCGTCTAGCTGCCGCCATTCCTATGATGGCCCCTCAGCAGTCTTTTTTATTTTATGTTTTCTTTATGTTTCACACACAGGCCTAAGCCTACTTTTGTGTGCTGTAGTTCTAATGCGAATTTAATTTTCAGAGTCTTTGCAGTGCTGTTTTGGTCTGTTTGATTTATCTTGTGCCCCTATAGCTTCCATTTGTCCCGGATCTTGTTGGCTGACGGGGTGGAAGGGTTTCCTCAGGTCAGGCAGCTAGGTGTTTCTCAGTGGGGGATCAGTATGGTGGGACACTCTTGGTTGTGTTGTTTTGAGAGAAGTGCTTTAGGGCACACACCAATGCAGCACCTTATGTTGTTTTTCTCTTACCAATATTCTCCTCCCCATGCTTTTCTGGTTCCCATAATGCCTCCCCCCAAAATAAAACTGGCCTACAGAAAGTGACTACTTTTCTGATGGAAACTTCATTGGAGAAAGTTAAGTGGCTCTCTCCTGCTCTCAAAGAACCCATCTCATTTCTCCTGGAAGTTAGTCATATTCATCTTTGGCTATGCCTAAATGATGACTTCCAAATGTCTTTAAAGTGTCCAAAATAAAAAAAAAAAAAGTATAGAATGGGGATTTGGTGACCATTAAAATTTCCAGAAACTTGCCCCTAAAAATAGAGAATTGGAAGATAATATGTGGCCATCATTTTATCCCCTGGTTTGGGTCCCAATATTTGTTATGGGATTGGGTAATCATGGGAACTTACGACCAGGTACGGCAAAAAACTAAAATAATAATAATAAAAAACCCTTTAAAGGCTGTTCTCAACAAAAGTGCTTGCAGGCAGAGTAAGCACAGTTCTCACACAAGGCAAGCCATGGAAAAGGCCATGGTGCCTATCAAAAAATATCTGTTGAGCACCTGTTTTGTGTCACAAATAGTGCTCACACTGGGGAAACAATAATGAACAAGACAGATACAATCTCTCCCTGCCATGTCAACACAGTAGGTAGCCATTTATAGCACAGATCAGAGTGAAGGCAAATGAAAATCAAGAATTTGGGAACTATAAATGTGATTCAAACATTTTCAACTTTTTAAATAGAAGACAAAATTTTATAAATAATTTGAATCTTTAAAAGTTCAACAATATCATCTTTGAATAAGGATGGTAACAACCTCCAAATCTACTGTGAGACAATATATTTTTAAGAATACTCCACATTGTCCTATAAATAGGTAACAACTGGCAAGGCAATATTTCCAGACCATCTTGTTGCCCAGGTTCTCAATGCACAGGACCATAATTAATTCTTAAATTCTGAAGAAAAGATGGTTTTCAGAAATCGTCCATCCCTAATATAGTGACAATACACTTCAGAGCTAAGAGCTATATATTTCTAGATGAACTTTTAAAAAATGTTACCTCATTCAATTAGTGCACATTACTTAAACCTCTGAGATCATCCTCTAGCCCAGTACTGTGCAACAGAACTCTCTGTGATGACAGAAATGTTCTGTCTCTGTACTGTCCGATTCACTAGCCGTTACCTACGTGCAGTTATACAGCACCTGAAAAATGGTTTAGTGTGACTGAGGAACTGAATTTCTAATTTTACTTAATTTGAATTTCTTTAAATTTAGATAGCCACATGTGAATGGTGAACGGTGCAAATTTAGTCTTACACTGAAGGTGATTCTGTGTCGGGGGAAAAAAGTCCCCTTCCTTTGGATTAATTTTGTCTAAATTGAGAAGTTGTTTAGAAATTCAAAAAGGCAGAAAAATCTCTACATTAACAAGATTATGAATACATAGGAAAATAAAGATTGGTACCTGATGTAAACAAAAGTCAGGATTGCAACATCACTCATGACCTGACTGAATGAACAAAATGCATATGTGGTTGAACTATGTGAGACTGTTTTTAAAAATCAGTGTATATTATTAAAGGAAAATAATCCAAGGTGCATGCACATAAATTAATCAATTCTCTAAAAAGATTTTAAATGCCTCGAGTTTTGGTAATGATTATTCATTCATTTATTTAACACCTACAACGTAGCAGGCACTGTGCTTACAGGGGGAATAGACTACAACAAAAGTATCCCCCAGATAGCTGTATTTAACCTGATGCATTTGAAATGATTTAATTTCCAGCAATTTCATGGGTAATTGCATCATTTTTGAGTTCGAAAAATAATGTCACCAAAAGATCACTCACTTTTTGGATTTAACTGCAAAACTAAAGTTCAAATATATTACTGCTTTGAAATGCATAGCACGCTCCTCCAGGAAATGGAAATGACATCAACATGTATTTCCAACAGATGACTAACATATATTACAAGCACCTAATACGATATGTGTGAACTTTTTGTAGAAGACATCTTTGATTAAAATTATGTTTCTGAAGTGGAATTTAACCTAAGAGTTCCTAAGTAGTCATCAGAAAGATTTTGCTTAAAATAAAATTTGTCTTGCTTAGTTGTACAGAAAATTGATTTTAAATATGTATATGAAAATCATATCTGGATAATTGAAGTCTGTGAAAGTAATTCATTCGTTTTTCCCCCATCTTTATTGACATATGATTGACATATAACATTGTGTAAGTTTAAAGCATACAAAGTGTTGATTTGATACACCTATATATGATAAAATAATTACCACTATAGCATTAATTAACATTTTCATCACATCACGTAATTACCATTTCCTTTTTGTGGTGACAACACTTAAGATCCACTCTCTTAGCAACTTTCAAATATACAATACAGTATTGTTAACTATACCATATTTCCCCAAAAATAAGACCTAATTGGAAAATAAGTCCTAGCATGATATTTCAGGAGGACACCCCCTGAACATAAACGTTAATGCATCTTTTGGAGCAAAAATTAATATAAGACCTGTTCTTATTTTCCGAGAAACACGGTAGTCACTGTACTGTACATTAGATCCCCAGAACTTATCTATCTTTTAACTGAAAGTTTGTACCCTTTGACCAAAATCTCTCCATTTTCCTCACCCTCCCACCCATCCTGGTAACCACCACTCTACTCTTTGTGTCCATGAATAAGTGCGATCATACAGTATTGTCTTTATCTGACTTATTTCACTTAGCATAATGCCCTCAAACTCCATCCATGTGACAATTGGCGGGATTTTGGAAGGGAATTCATTATTTCAATAAACATTTCCTTTGTGCCCACTATGTGCCTGGCACCATGATTGACACCAAAAACATGACATTCTTCTTGACCAGGAAACAAATTCAGATAACATTACACATTGATGGAAAAATTACCAGTTGCCTCACAGCCATATCTGGATCAACTGATGAACACTAGTAAGGCCAAGTACATGTTACTGAAATCTTTCTCAGACTTCCATACGTATGTAAGCATGGCAAATAACAATACACGAAGGGTGCCAAAAACACGTATACACATTTTAAGAAAGGAAAAAACTGTATTAAAATTACACTGATGGTCACCACTTTGAGCACCTCTTGTAATTGCAGAAGTCAAATGTGACTTGTATTCATCTTTTGTTATCAGTATATATTGAGTAATACAATTTTAATACAGTTTTCCTTACTTAAAATGTGTGTGCATTTTTGGGCACCCTCTGTATTATACCATATTTTATCTGTTAGACTGACACTGCCATATTTTGCTTCGCGCCAGCTAGATTGTATATGTATAGATACATACATACGCTATCCACCAACAAAACCAGTTACACAGTAATTTAAGAACAAAGGCTTTGATATATTTATTGATCATTCTGATTGGACCTTATTCTAAAAGTCACAATCAAGTAAAACCCTGACATCATCTAGGTAATTTTTTAATCAATAAAAACTGCATACAAGGTATAAATCCAATTTTCTCATGTAATATATATTACTTAAAAACGGGAATCTGTGGTAAGATTGTTGGTGATTTTCATTTTCTTATTTATATGTTTCCGTATTTTCCAACCTTTCTACAATGACCACTCATTACATTTATACTCAGTAAAACTTATATATACATTAATTACAGTAAAAACCACTCTTGCAACTGTTCCAAAACTGGTGTCTAGTATAAGCCAGACGAAGGCCTCACATAGGGAAATAGGTGTTGACTATAGGTGTGATTTTAGAGGGCTGGTGCAGGAGGCCCAGGAGCGACCCAATTAGCTAATGACTGGAAGTTCTTTAAAGGAAACAAAGACTTTCATTGTGCAAAGTTAAGGTTTAAAATGAATATTCCTGGGGGAAAGGGAAAATAGTAACACCTGTGCCCACCAGGATGGAAATTGGAAAAGGTGGCTTTTTCTAGCTCTAAGTCCTGGTTAGATCACTGGACAAATGCAGTATTGCTTTCTCACGACTCCAGAGAACATGTTTGTTTAAGCAGTTAGTAATGAACATTTAGAGAACTATTACTAAAAACCATACAGTTTTGAAAAGTAACACTTTTTTTCTGGTTGGAAAAATACTATAATACTTTTTGTAGAAACCCTGGAAAATATGGAAAAGCTGGGGAATAAAATAAAAATCGTCCATGACTTCATTACCCAGAGGTAATCATTATGAGGATTTTGATATATAAGCTTCTAGTAATTTATTCTAGATGTGTGTGTATCACGCTTTTTCACTTCCTATTTTACCTTGAGCATTTTCTATGTCATTAAATATACTTAGTAAACCTCATTCTATTGACTGTCTAATATTACTGATGGCTTAAAAATATCATTTTTTGGAGAAACAATATTATTGTACCTACCATGGAGCTAATTTAGCATAAGAACAAATTAAAAAATATCTGGTATTTGGAAAGAAAAAAAAAACTATCCAAGGGATTTTTCTGAATTAGTGATCTCTTATGGTCTAACAACGTCAGGAATTTGACTCTAAAAATGATTGTGTTCTGCTCAAATCCCTAAAAACACTCATATTGTGCACAACAATAAATCACTCACATATTTTCCAAAATACAGCCTTAAACTTTGAAAAGTACAAGTCTCTAAGAAAATGTTAGATAGTAAAGCGTGGCAGGCCCTCCCAGCCAGGCTTTGCCTGCTGCAACAAAGCAGGTCCATCACAGAGAATTTAAAGGAAATAAGTAAAACAGAGAAAAAAACTTGAGCTTCTGAATAAGTTCATCTTTTCAACGTCCAAACTAAAGAAAAAAGAAAGCTACTGTGATTTTTCTAAAAAAAAAAAAAAATTAAATTCAGGAGCCACATAAAACAATTCTATTTATAGGCTGCCCTCCCCCCACACCTCTGCAAGTATCGGCATGGCACATATTTGCTAAGCAAGACTTCTGAAAATTATTTTACTCAGCATACTAATCACAATTCCTTTCCAGTACAGGAGAGGAGGATTCTATGAAAAAACTTTACAATTTCAGTTTAAAAGGAAACTCCATTCCCAATTATGTTTGGTGGTTTGGAGAGCCTTTCCTTACCTGCAAGGCAGTTTAGGATCAGCAAGACCTTCCAAAATGCGAACATCATCGTGTCCGAGTTCCTCAAGCTCGTTGAGAGCAGCCAGGGACCAGTAACTTGCCTGGGCTAGGCTGAGTCTCCAACTGGCTTCTTCAATCACACCGAGGTTTGCCAGGCTTATCTGCGGGCATCACCAAACAAACAAGCTTTTTCAGGCTTACTTACTGGGTACAGACCTTTCTCAGAGCAGATTTATGTTTCTTTGAAACACTTTTCATGGGGCGTGTTTCCTTGATATATTTGCTACTGTGTTAATAATAAACCCATGTATTTAAATTCTTCAAGCTCTTTGTACACAGATTCTTTAACTTTTATTGTTTAAAATCAATCTCATTAAAAGTTACATTAGGGGGAGATATAGTTGGAAGAGAGGTTATGCAAATAAAAGCTGACAAGGCTAATTAATTTCAAATATTTCCATAAAAATCTTACAGCATTGATTCACTAACCTCCTTTTACAAATTAGGTTAGTAAATTGGTGCTCTAAGATTTTCTCAGGAGACGGCGTTCACAGGAAAGGCACAGAGGTTATGAAGCAAGAAAAACATTCATTTCTATGTGAACGAACTCTGGACCTGTCACACTGTTTTGAAGCCCTGGCAAGTCTCACTACCCTCCACCAAAACTGGCACTAAAATAAATTGCATGCTTATGTTTTCTGGGTTAGAAACCTTACAGCATTTATTCACTCACCTGATTTTGCAAAATCAGGTGAGTGAATAAATGCTTTAAGACTTTGGAATTTTTACAGAATTTAGGTAACTGAATGGGTGCCATAGGGCTTCCTTGAAAAGGGGGTTCACTAGAAGGAATGGCAGTCTTTAAAATAGCTTAGAAAATCCTACCACCCTAGTTTAAGTCTTCATGTGAACATGAACTTCTAACAGAGTTCCTCTCGTGCTTAAGTTACCCTGAGATACATAAGGGCTCTGGCTCTTCCCATGTGGTCTCTAAGTCCTGCTGTTTCCATCACTACAATGGCTCTCAGATTTATCCTTTTACCAATCTGCTGCTTCCATTCTGGTCCACGCACTCAGTTCTCACCCCTAGTCTACTGTAGCAGCTTCCTAAGCGGGCTCCCTGATTTCTTTCTCCTTCATCCTGTGTAACAGTCACACATCCGTGTTCCATCCCTGGTCAAGCATCTTCAATAACACCATTATAGACACTTTCATCAAGTCCAAAGTCCTTAGTCTGGATTCGCAGAGTTCTCAGATCTGGTCCTCACCTCATCTGAGCTTTAAACGTGTTAAATTACCCACCTGAAAAATGCTGTCAAGATTTATTGCCTCAAAGTATTCAGTCACATGAAATATATGCAAGTTTTAGATATGTTTTATGAACTGCAATTTATGTGAAATGTTTGACCTCCATGTGACGTTAGCCAAACCAATTCCCTACTGCTTCTCAGAAAGCCATTTTGCTTCCATCAGGCCTGATTCCTTCTCATAGCCTTCCCTTTCCATGCTCAGATCTGATGCCAAAGCTTGGCTCCAGGTGATTTCCATGACTACTTACAATTTTTTTCTCCCTCCTCTTGTTATTGAAACATATTCTTAGATCAGTCATTTTGTCCTTTGTGAAAATTTCAGTGAACCCACATACCACCCCTCTCAGGACTCCCCCTTGGATAAATTCACATCGTACTTAGAGCCAGTATCCTACAGTTGGCACTTGATTGCTCTCCAGTATTTTCCTATTTATTAACCAGGCCTCCCCTAAGTCCATTGACTGTGAGCCTTTCCAGGGCAGGGGCCACATCTTATACATGCAGTTCCCAACTTAAGAAAGAGTGTGTCCCAAAATGTATTGGTAGCCCAATGATTGGACCCAAGAATACACATTCCTGCCAAAGCAACGCTATAAACACGTCTCATTCCCAGACCTATGCAGTGCACAGTGTAGTACTGGCTCGATATCTGGGCCATACAGGGCAGGGGAGGAGGAGAGGGAACAGCAGGTGGCAGAGAAAGAACATGCCTTTCCCTTCCGAAGACGTGCGTTGAGCACAAGCCATCATTTCTCTCCCAAAATAACTATTGCATGTTTTTTTTTTAATTAAAGTTTATTGGGGTGACAATTGTTAGTAAAGTTACATAGATTTCAGGTGTACAATTCTGTAGTACATCGTCTATAAATCCCACTGTGTGTTCACCACCCAGAGTCAGTTCTCCTTCCATCACCATATATTTGTTCCCCTTTTCCCTCATCTACTACCCCCTCCCCCCCTTACCCTCTGGTAACCACTAAACTATTGTCTGTGTCTATGAGTTTATGTTTCTCATTTGTTTGTCTTGTTCCTTTGCTGTTTTCAGTTTTATATACCACACATCAGTGAAATCATACGGTTCTCTGCTTTTTCTTTCTGACTTATTTCGCTTAGCATTATAATCTCAAGATCCATCCATGTTGTCACAAATTGTCCTGTTTCATCTTTTCTTACCACCGAATAGTATTCCATTGTGTATATATACCACAACTTCTTTATCCATTCATCTATCGAAGGACATTTTGGTTGTTTCCATGTCTTGGCCACCGTAAATAAAGCTGCAATGAACATTGGAGCACACATGTCTTTATGGATAAATGTTTTCAGATTTTTTTGGTAGATACCCAGGAGAGGGATTGCTGGGTCATACGGTAATTTTATTCATAATTTTTTGAGGAACCTCCACACTGCCTTCCATAGCGGCCTATTGCATGTTTTTATCACCCACCTTCCTTTCTGCCCTCTACCCTCATGGCCCCTGTATACCTAGGTTGCCCTAAGGGAGGGTCTTACTCCCCAGAATGACCTGTGATCCAAAGTTACTTCTTTCTTTCCAGTTGTATCCCTCCCCCAAACACACTCCCTCCTCTGTATAAGTGGGTATTAGCTCCAAGTTAGAAGGGAAATAATCAATTGCTATGAACATCCCCCAACCTATTTACACTATTTAAATTAGAACGCTTGTCACCCCTACCCACCCCACCCTCGTCAGATAAATCTCTGACCAGGAATATTAGACAATGCAAGAAAGAGAAGTGGTCTGAGGGAGGAGGTTTTGCAGAGCACAACTTGGAGGGCAGCCCTCGGTGGTCCACACCAGCTCTTCTCAGCCTTGATTCTGCCTTTACCTCTGAGTCCAGCAAGTCTCCCAAAGACCCATAGTTTTCATAATGGCTTCCCCTGAAGTAATACTGACTTATCCAGTGGTGGAGAGCTGAGATGGTGAAGGAAATTTCTAAGTCTGGTGTTTATAAGGCGGAGGCTTCTTAACCTTAGGTGACCGTAGTAAGGTGTCCATATAATTGATCATTAAAACAAGGACACTTTTGAGAGTCAAAGGGGTGCTATTAGCAATTATATGGGACAGTGTAAACCATAACAGTCCCAGGCAAACCTGGACATCTGGCCACCTGCCCATAGGGGAGTGTTAAGTACAGAGCAGGAACTAAGGAAGAATTTGTTAATTAATTCAGTATGTCCAAACTGGTTGGCCCTGAGAGGGTTCGGGTAGAAGGTATGATTTAAGGCGTCCGCCAAAATCTATCTGCACCAGAATCTCTCTAGAACTTTTAAGTAAAATGCCAACACGGCTACTGTTTAGGACCTAACTTAGACAGGAAGAATTCTGTTAAAATAAACTCTCAGAGATAATCTAGATTCCCTGCTTCAGACTGAGTTTGGATATTATTGACGATTGCTCAAAAGAAGTAGGTCATCAAACTGGCACATGAAATATTAAATATCTTCCACATTTTTATAAGGCTTTATAATTTTTAAACTGTTTTTCTGTTTCTTTCTTCACAACTGATAATAAAATAAATAAGGCATGTATTAGCTACATTCTTTATATGAGAAAATGGAGGCTCAGAAACGTTGTGTCTTTCCCAAGGCCACATTGCACACATTAGATGTGCAGTGCCCATGTAATGTAACAAGCGTGCTACTGTCTTCATCATTCTTCCTTGGGAACTTTCAGAAATTTGCTGTATCTGACTTATCCCTCCTTTTTTTAAAACATTTTTTTAAAATGTATCAAAATGATACATTTTGATTATAAAGGGATTTTTAAAAGAGAATAAAGAGAAAAGTTTCCATTCTCTCACCCACATGTGTAATCTCATGCCATGCTCACAAGCAATAGGAATTTTGCATTTTTCTCAGAACTTCTATGAATTCACACACACACGCATGCGCACCCGTCCAAGATGTTTTTTTTAACATAAAGGTAATCATAATATACATATTTTCTGTAATTTGCTTTTTTTTACCTTGAAAAATCATTTTTATTACCTCTTTATGTCACCATATACAACTACACCTATAGATCTACCTTTTCCATTTTAATACTGCATGGTATTTCATAGTATGAATGTACCACAACTTTTTAAACCATTCTCCTATTGGTAAATTCTTAGGTCATTTCTGGGTTTTCATTATTATAAGCAATGGTGAAATGAACATCCTTTTGCATATATCTCTGCCCACTTTGTGTGCTTATTTCTGTATATTAGGGACCTAGAAATGGAATTGATGGATCAAAAAGTATGAACATTTTAATTTTTGGTAGCTTATGAAAAATTGTCCACCATAAATCCTTTACAAATCTACACTTCATTAAGAATGTATAAGAGTGCCTGTTTCTCCTCAGACTTGTCCACAATGAAAAATCAGCCTTTTATTTTTACTAGTTTCATGGGTGAAAATTGTTATTTTAATTTGTATTTCTCTAGCAAAGTCGAGCCTTTTTTTCATAAGTTTGCTGGGCTAATTGGTGTTCCTCTTCCCGTGAATTGCCTATTTATGGCCTTAAACCATTTTTCCATTGAGTTGTCTTTTAATATTGTAGAAGTACTCTTTGTAGTTTACGAATCTCAATCGGAGTTTAGTATATACAATATAAATATTTTCTTCTGGTCCATCACTTAAAAAAATCTTATGTCTTTTACCATAAAAAGTTTGCATTTTGTTGCAGTTAAATCTAGCAATTTTTTCCTTTGTAGTTTCTGAGTTTCACATCTTCTCTAAGAAAGTCTTTCCCAGTACAAGACTATAGAAATACCATTGAATACTGTATTAATATATAATATTATACATGTTCTAATGCTTCTATAATTTTGTCCTGTCAGATATGACAATTTTGTCCTTCCAGTTGCTCAGGCCAAAAGCCTTTGCATTATCCTTGACTCCTCTCCTTCTTTTATGGACTACGTTTAATTCATCAGCAAATTCTCTTTTGGGTCCGTATTCAAAATATACCGAGCCTCTGACCATTTTCCCCAACTTTACTGCTACCATCCTGGTTTGAACCACCAGCATCAATTGCCCAGCTCACCGCGATATCCTCCTAAAGGGTCTCCCTGCTTCCCTTACAGTGTATTGTCACAGCAGCCAGAGTGATCCTTTTATATGTAAGTCAGATCACATCTCACTTTTGCTCAAGTTCCTCCAATAGTTCCCAATTTTTCTGAAAGTAAAGAACAGTCTTTAAAATAGCTTAAAGGGTCCTAAAATGATCTGCCTCACCCTCCCCAGCACCTCTCTAACCTCACCTCCTACCATTCTCCCCCTCTCACTCTGCTCACTGCTCTTCTTGCTGATCCTCGAACTAGCCACACTCCCACTTTTTAGGGCATTTGCACTCCCCCTCTGTCTGTGACACTTTAACTGCAGATATCAGCAGGGCCAACTCCCTCTTCTTCAAGTCTTTGCTCAAATGTCAGTTTCAGCAAAGCTTCCCTTATTCACACAATTTAAAACTGCAGCTTTCCTTACTCCAGCCCTCCCAATCCCCCCTACCTTTTCCTTTTTCTGTAGCACTCACTACCTTCTAACATACTATACAGCTTAGTTATTGTTTACTTTTTCGCACAGCTGGAATGTAAGTTTCAAGAGCGCAGGGATTTCTGTCTGTTTTATTCACTGTTCCAAAGGCCTAGAACAGTGCCTTACACATAACAGGTACTCAGTAAATATTTGTTAAGTGAATAAGTTTGTAAACCTGGATTTAATCCATTTGCAATTTATTTTTGTGTACTGTGTGAGATAGGATGAAATGTGTTTAAAATGCCCTAATGTCCTAAATAGGAACAAATCATGACCCTTTGAGGGTATTTGCTCTTTGGAATAGCGAGGTCATTCAAGGCTCATTCTAATGAACAAAGTAGGTGATCAAGTTCAGTAATGCTGTTTTGTTGTCAAGAAATGAGGCATAATTGTAAAGTAATGAGTGTGCTGTCTTTATGTGGCTTGGTTGCTGGCTCAGAAGGTAGTCTTGGGTTTCCAAAAGACAGACCAAGGCCATTCTATGTCATTAGCATGAAAGAGAGAGATTCAGAGAGACAGAATTGCAAAGAGAGAGACAAACAGACAGACACCGACAGAGAGATCTGGGATAAAGATTTTCATATATATTTTTTGATTGTTGAAATGGTCATCATGGGAAAATCAGAATTTATTGGACTTCTTAAAAACATATTTTATGGTTCTGTATGATCTTTAAAATGTTGAATTACATATAGGACACAATCTAGTCAGTACTTAGAGTCTCAAGATTTTAATTCATTCCTGTTAGAATGATTCCAATGAAGATATTTCAAATTCACAGCACCATTGAAGCTTCATTGCTTTTTTTCCAACTGCTGACCAGCCATCTCCACTTATATGTGCCACTGGTCCTTCAAACTTAACCTCACATATGTCATCTTCTGTCTCCAAACCTGTGCCATTTCCCATCACTATTGCTGGTGCCCCCATTATAACTCTTCATTGGGGTATTCTTTGACTCCTACTTTTATTTACCCTGCCATTCCACCAGTACCGAATCCTACTGAGAACTTCTCTTTAGTCCCTCTTCTCCCTTCCATCTCCTGCCATAATCTATAATAGCTAAGTGCCTGTCATCTCTCATTGAGATGGCTGCTATAGCTTCCTAGCCATTGGAAGCCTTCCAATCTTCCTCCTTCTCAATCCATTTATAACCCTGCCAGATAAGTTTTCCTAAAGTTCAATGTAATTATGCCATTCTCATACTCAAAACTCGTTCATGACACCCCATCACTTTTGGTCTAGACATAAGCACTTTTTATCTAGCATTCAATAGGTATCCAACCTACTTTTCCTGTCATTTCCTGCTATTTGTAACGCCAAAGAATATCAGAGCTAGCTGAAGTCTTATAAGCAGTGGCCAAACAAAACTGAGTACTCTGTTCCCTGAGCATACTCATATGCCTCACTTTTCCACCCCTGTGCCTCTGCAAGGCTATCCCCGCCTCATAGGTTGCCTACCTCACCAAGTCTAATTGTCCAGAATCTACTCATCCTGGGAGACTCATCACAAATGCTAACTCCTCCACAGCTTGCCTCCTGATTCCCACATGATGTGATCTCACCTTTGCAGCATTAGATAAAAAAAAAAAAAATCCTTTTGCACAGCACTTAAAGGATAACACGGCTATTCACGTACTGGTCCTTTTAATGCCTCTAAGAATGTAAGCTCCGAAGGTGAATAAGGAAGAAAGGGACTGTGTTTAGGTGGATACACACACACGCACACACACACACACACACACACACACACGAGGGAGGGAAGATCATGTGGTGGGCTAGGCATTGTGCCAAGTGCTCTACATGCATTATCTCACTTAATCCTCTTCATAGCCTTATGAGGTGAGTAGCATTATTATCGCAATTTTATAGGTGAAGCACAGGGAAATTAAGCAATTTGCACAAATCTCATAAATAACAATGGGTAGATTCAAGACTTATTCTCACTCGTCTCAACTGACCTCCGATATTCCTGTTATATCCTGCATTCTATTTCACATACACAGTTAGGTAGTTTTCTGTTCTCTTCAGTGGGAAGTACCTATTGGCTCCTGCTCCCACTTCCCGTCCTTTATTGCACACATCTAGTGAGCAGCCATTTTTATCTTTCTTTACCAGTTCCCTTTTGTGAAATGGCTGCCAGTCATTCTTTTCCTAAGTAAGACTGTTGTTGATCAATGCCTCAGTCCCTGGTAATGACCTTATGGCTAAAAATGAGGCTCAGAGAGTGTAGTGCAGGGGATCCTGCTGACTACGCCAAGTGTCGTGCGGGGTGGCCTGCAGGGTCTCTGGTCCCACTCCCCACACAAGAACGCAGGGTATGGCTAGGCCAAAAAGGAACACCCACGGAGCCATAGGTAGGGGAGTCATACCACTATACTCTCGCTGGCGGCTGGGTTGGAGACACAGGAAACAGGAGCCACACAATATGCAACCCTCACTGTGCCGCTTGCAGACTCAGCCACCATCTTCTTGCTAGCTCCCCCCTTTTCCTGCTCGCATAGCCACGGCAGTTATATTAGTGCCCAATGGCTCACTGGTTACAGCTGACGGCCAGCTAGCCACAGCTGATGGCCATTTGATCACAGTCGATGGCCATTTACTACCTGAGCCAGCACCTTTCTATGTGAGGCTGAGAGCCTGGAAACTGCTTTTTGGGGCTCTGTCCCCACAGAGAGACTTTTCAGAAGATCACATAAACACCAGAGTCAGGTCCTCAGCCCAAGTCAGCTGGCTGCAGGACATGTGCTCTTGGTTCATGGTTTACTGTGACTTTAAGGGCCTGACCTAGTGATGTTTGGTGAATTCACTTTTTCAAGTTCATGGAACGGTAAAGTGACTATTTGAAAGGGTGTCACTCACTTGGATGCATGTGATCTGGTATATTTGTTGTAAAACAAACCTAAAATAACATCACCAACAATCAAGTTCCTTATACCAGGTTAGCACTGAGTTGCCTTGAAAACAGTAAAAAGAAGTGGTACATAATTCTACAGTTCTCCAAACCAAGAGGCTGGGATTCCAGACTAAGGACTCTAGAACGGGAAACTCTCAAGTGAATTCTGCAAAGGTGTTATGCAGTGAAAGAATCCCCTTTCTCCCTCCTAACCACATGTGAAAGGACTGGAATTTTTCTCAGCAATCAACCTGGTATAAACACATTGTACCTAATGTGATCTCTGGACACCTTCCTTCCTGGGAGTCCTCCAGAACCTTCCAGAGAATTGTGGGAAATGGCCCTCAGTACGGCTGTGAAACAAAGACACTTCAGTTATGTTTAGATAGGGCCATGGAGGTTCTTGCTCTCTTGAATTTGGGAAATCTGTTTCCTGTCCTGGAGGAGGGAAGAATCATGCAGAACATTCTCCTTTGGCAAGTCACGTTTTAACAATAAATATGAGTCAGCTTGTGTCAGGTAGCCTAGGATTGCTTACCTAGCGATAGTAGGGAGGCTGAAAAGGGTTAGTACCAGGAACTCTATGTTAACTGATAGTGTGACTCAACTTGCTGTGTACATTAAAATGTTTGGGGAAGCCTACTCCTAGGTGATTTGTGTTGACGCACTGTACAAACACATGTCATAGACTCTGCTTTGGAAAAAACACACGTATGTGCAGGAGTAAGCATGCACACATGTGCATGTGTATGTCCACATGCATGCGTGTACATGCACACACACACACACACACACACACATACACCTATTCAACCCAAAGAAGTCGTAGACCCTCCAATTTCTTCTAATTGGGAGAGATCAAGGTTGATTTGATCCAAGAAAAATCACATTCTGATTGTATAATTGCAGGGCCCTGTTTTGTTTTGTTTTAGCCAGTCCTATTCAACACTTCTAAAAATGCCATACCTGAGTGAAATTAACCCTAAAAACTAAAGATCCTTTTGGAGCCAAGAGATTGAAGAGTTTCACAGTTGCAGGAGCTGATTAATGGTACCTGTAAAACAGTAACAAGACTTGCCAAATGCTGAAAGTTTACTAAATGACAGTCAGGCCCCGGGTGAAGCATTTTATATGCACTATGTCTCACAATAATCATATGAAGGAGGTATTAAGTATACTCCTCCTTTTACAGATGATGAAAATTGTCTTCCAAGAAGTAAAATGAGCTTTCGTTGACCACACAGTTTGTAAGTGGCAGAGCCGGGACTTGGGCCCAAGTGTGACTGCTGCAAAGCCTGTGCCCTTCGCGATTATGTGATGTGGCCTCCCAGCACTGAACAAGGGACAGTAGAACACATAGTCAATATGGCCCCTGCTTGCCTGGCTCACACCCTTGCTGGGAAGACAAGATAAATACACACAAAACAGGGATTAATATTAAGAGATACGTGATTATAAAAGGCTATATTATGCAACACAGAAAACAAATAAATACATGTAAGAAAGGGGAATATGGGCCATTGCAGCGGATGCTGTGAGCCCCCAAATCCTCGTTGCACAATGAGTTCGATGGGATCCACCTGGCAGATGAGAGAGGTTCTGGGAAGATTTGGGCAGGATTTTTGAAGGTACAGTTCTAGAATGGACGATGAAACTAGAGAGGTAGCATTTCAGAGGGTAAGAATGATGACAAGGCAGAGTCCAGTTTGCTTTACAGAAAGATTGGAAAGAAATCAGTGTTGGCAATATCTACAAAAGAGCATTGTTAATATGGGGGGCCAGGTTTGAAAAAGCTCACAAGGAAGACAGACAACAAAAGCAGGAGAAAACGACAAAGGTAGCAAATTTGGTTGGATTTTGATGTAAAGCAGAGGAAGCAAACAAAAGGCCTGTTTTGTGTTTGCTTGTCTGCTTGGTTTTTGTCCTGTGCAGTGTTTTGTGTGTGCTTTGTTTTTGCTGCTGTTTGTTTGCTTGTTTGCTAGTATTAATGAGATAGCACAGCAGAGTGACAAAGAACATGGACTCCATAGTCCGGAAGCTTGGCTTTGACCCTGGCTCTGCCACTTACCAGCTGAGGGACCATGGGTAACTTACTTAATTTCTTTGTGCCTCATTTTCTTCACCCATTAAATGAGGTAAAACAAGACCTACTTCGTGAGGACGTTATTGTTATAAGAATTACATGTTAGTAATTGCAAAGCGTTTAGACTAGTGCCTTTATATAGTAAGAACAATAGACATGTTTGCTGTTTAAATACAAATATAATTTATCATCAACATTGAAATATGCGGGAAATTTATAAAATTATTGTGTACAGATCTTTTTCTTAAAAATAACTGGCAGATGGGACCATCCAGGCAGATTGCAGCATGGCAGCAATTGAGGAGAGCTGAGAGGCCATTGCCTTCAGATGGGGCTTGTACCCTCCGGCTCCCACAGCCCCCATCACCGCTGCTGCTTACTCCTGGCCCACTTCACATGATCTCGGGACTCCTACTATAAAGTGAAAGGAACATCCTGGTTCATAATATGCCCCTATATTTACAAAGAGAACTCATAAAGAAAGCAATTTGGGCCTGGAAGCCAGGCTTGGCTGAGCTCACGAGATGCTCTAACCCTTAGAGTTTAAGAGAAGTAGCTGTCCTCCTCCCCCAGCTGGGGTCCCTCCTTGGACCCATGTGCTGGGCCACTGGGCTGCACCAGTACCCGTTACCCCCAAAGCCTCCTCCACTGCCTCAAGTCCACCTGTCCAGTTCAGCACTTCTGACCAGAAGGAGGCCTTAGGGTTCCCACAATCCTTTGCAGCAGTAACTCTCGGGAAAGCACAGAGCTGAGATCAGCAAAGCAGGGATGTGCAGGCTTGCCCTGAGTTTCCAGGCCTTGACAAACTGTATCCTCCTTCTCATGCTCATTTAGAAGATTAAACTGTGCCTCAATGTCTGAAAACTCCACAGCTCAGAGAGAATTCACACAGACGCTATCTCCAACCCAAGCTGTGAGTGAGACTGACTAAGCTTTTCTTCAGAACCACCATCCATTATGGCATTCCTAGGCACTGAGCTTCCAAGTGGCCCCTGGCTCTGTGCTCTGGAGCTGCTCAGGACCACTCAGTTGTGAGCCTGCTTGAGCCACCCCTAATAGTTTTCTGACAGTCTCGGAAACAGTTTGTCTCTCCCTTAGAAGAGTTGCTCTTTCTTTCTGTTCTCCAAGAGGATGATGGAGTACCGCTTAGGTGGGGTGGGGGTGTGGGAGTGCTGGCTCCTAGCTATCACCCCTGATGACAGCCTCTCACCTTTACTTGTGAGGAATGATTAATGGTGGGAATGTCAGGTATGCAGTAGAGGAGAAACTGCGGGGAGCAGACATTGGGAGAAGAGACAATGGGGCTTCAGTCAAAACCCGCCACTGCTGCTGTTTTGAAATAAGCATCATGGCTATGCTCACATATAGATGCGGCTATTTGAAGAGGGCCACAGAAGACCCACTTCCAGGGTTAGAAATCAGGTGGCCCATCATGCAGAAAGAATCGAGAGAGACATGACATGACAGTGCTAGAACATCAAGTACAAATCCTTTGTTTCACAGACCACCAGATTTACTCTGGGTCTCACAACTCATTGCAGAGGTTGGACAGGGAGTAGAACGTAGGTCTCCCGACCCTTTTGGTATGACTTCCTGGGAAAGCAAAAGGTGTTGAGGTGGGAAACTCGAGACTTGTTCTAAATAGCAGCGTATCTGATGGATTACAGCTCTGGAGCCTTTTCGAACTGGGTGGAGGTGTGCAGGCTAGTCCCAGCCCCAACCAGCAGGAAATAACTTTCATGACCCTCCCAAGGCAAACAGTGCCTGGTCTCAGGTGAGACCTGCATCTGAGAGCCTTGTGGTAAAGACTCTGTGTCGAGAGAGCACTAAGAGAAGCATATATATATATATATATATATATATATATATATATATATATATATATCAGCTATCTGCTTTGCTCCACCACCCCCCACTTCCCACAAATCTTTGCCCACATGTCACCTTCCCAGAGATCCCTTCTCCAACTATCCTATCTGAAACTGCACCTGTCACCCTCTAGGCCCTTAAACTACTTTTCTTTTCTCCTCATAGCATTTATTACCATCTTACATTATGTTATATATCTTGTTTAGTGTCTCCCTGCACTAAAATATGAGATATGTGAAGACAGCAACTTTGTCTGGCATGTTTATTCATGTATCTCCCTCCATCACCCCGAAGAAATAGCCCTTGGCACATAATATGTGCTGGACAAATATTTGCTGGATACATGGATGAGTGGATGGAGAAGGGGACTTCTATATTTTCCTCAGTGCGTGTTTCCATGTTGCAAGTGACATTGTAAACATATATTCATTCCATTCATTTATTTACCAAACAAATATTTTTTTGCATGTCCTAAGTCCCAGGCATAGTATCCTCAGACTAGCGAAAAAGAAAGACAAGTAGATAAAGAACAACACTACTGTACAGTAAGTACTACCCAGGGATTTTGGAAGCACAGAGAAAGAATTGGTGAAGGCTTCTCAAAGAAGATGGCTCTTGAAGAATAGGAGATGCTAGTAAGGAGAAGAAAATTGAAGTGGGGATGTGGGGAAGGGCACTTCAACATGTTCACGAACACAGAGGCTCATCTGGGCAATTACTTTGCCGTGTTGAGCCACAGAGTGGCAGGGAAGGAAAGAGACAGGGAGAAACAAGGCTGGAGACAAAGTAGAGGCTTTAGCTGGAGGGCCTTGCCTGCTGTACTAGTACAGAGTTGATTAAGCCTTTAAGTCAGAGGGGACAAATTTGTCAAACATGGAGCAAGCCAGCCCCCAGATGTGTACAGTTAGACTTATAAATTTATTATTTTAAATTTAGTGGCTAGTATTTTAAAAATTAAAATATTTCACATAAAAATCCAGAGTTTTAGCTTTTCTTGAGATATCAGAATATCACACCTGACTAGCCCACATGGCTACCGTGTTTCCCCGAAAATAAGACCTAGCCGGACCATCAGCTCTAATGCGTCTTTTGCAGCAAAAATTAATATAAGACCCGGTCTTATTTTAATATAGTATAAGACCGGGTCTTATACAATATAATAATATAATATAATATAATGTAATATAATATAATATAATACCGGATCTTATATTAATTTTTGCTCCAAAAGATGCATTAGATCTGATGGTCTGGCTAGGTCTTATTTTCGGGGAAACACAGTATGACTGCCAGCGTCTGAGCAGGAGTTGTTCCAGTTAACCAGGGCTTTTCCTCACCAATCTGTTAGTCTCCACTCAGCCTGTTTCATTGATTATGTTATGGCTGATCCCCAACCTCTAGTATGACCAGGAAGTGGCAAGGCTTGGTGTTTGAGTCTTTGTCCTCAAAAGCCACACTCTTACCCAGTGCACAATTAACGCCTGACACAAAGAAAGTCTTCCATATTACTCTATTCGAAAAATGAATAAACTCATACCATTTTCTCCTACTGGGAGGTCTTTCTGTCTCTGTCCATGCAAATCCTGCCCCATCTACCAAGGCCCAGCTCAGATACAGCCTCCTCCAGGAAGCCCTCCATGATTTCAAGTTCACCACCTGCATAACAGATATGACCTTTCCTGTGGCTAGGAAGATAGGGAGGCAACAAAACTGTGGTGCAGGGGAGCATTGGGGTGGTAGAACTGGAATGATTAGAGCTGGGCTGTAGGCACAGGGAAAACCCTGAGGTTTGAACTTGAGAATTTGTGTACCTGAGCGCAGAGTGCCTAAATGGTGGAAGCTGAGAGACAACTGTAAATGTATTAAATTAAAACTCCAGTTTTTCCTTGCTTGTAATGTTGTCTATTTTTATTTTCTCTTCTTGTTTTCCTTCCTTTCTAGCTCTCTGTCTCCTGTACCTTAACTGGCATTAAACAGTTAATACACAACCCACAGGTTTACAAAGATAGCTTTCAGAAGAACTATTCTGAGAGCAGCCAAAGTAGATTGCACAAGTAGATTGCACCAAAAATCCCAAGAGAGTCGTGATAAACAGGAACAATTCCGACTGCAGGTTGTTTGGCATTTGGATATACAGAAAACAACAACCGGGACCACAGTCCTATGCTCCTCTCTTCTTGTTCTATAAAAGACCCAGTCCTGCTTCAACTCAGCGAGCTACGTAATGTCGAGGTGCTCCCGATGCATCACTGAATAAAGCCTGTAGTCTCTATTTGAGTCACATTAACTATTTTTGTCATTGACAGTCTGACACTATGACTTGGATTGGGTCTGGAGAAGTGCTCAAGCTTACTGAGGTTTCAGATAAGGACAGAGCAAGCCCAGAAACCCCTTCCTCTCTTCTTGGAGGCCCCTATTGGGTCAAGTAGTAACTCCTGTCCCCACTCACGTGCTCCGTTCTTTGTTGAAGCACACAAGTTGCAGGCTTTGAGTCTTTAAAAGGGTTAACGTTTTGTCTGACTGAGGTCACTGCCTCTATTTTCTTTTTGCCTTTTGGGGTTCTCTGTCCTTTCTGGTTCTCCGGGAGCAGAGAATGAGAGGATGATCCTTAGGTAGGACAAGGCTGTCTCCCTTCTTCTAGGTTGGATTTTTTTTACTGTGGGCTAAGTGGAGTGACTTCGAGGAAGACAATTTTGAACCATGGTGGTCCATTTGGGACTCTTGGGACAAAAAGGATATAAGATGGCTACCTAAAAGTAGGTGGCTTTCTTTAACTGATAAGGAGAAGATGAGAAAAGAAACCATTCAAATAGATAACAATCTATTGAGTTTTCTCTTAAAACAACCTCAGCCTTCTCCCTTCCCATACACCTCCTCCTTTCTCTGTGTCTGCCCCTTACAACAAGATTCCCTCTTGGCCTTCCTTCTCTTCTGTTCTCTGCCCTCTGCTCTGCCCTCTTTCTCCTCCTCTTTCCCTTTCTCAGCTCCTTCTCACCTTTAGATCTCTACCTTCAGATGTCTCCAGATATGCAACAGCCATAAAGGTAAGAGAAAGTCTTTTCATGCAATCCCTGAGAGTTTTTCCTCTTTCACTGACTGAAGAATAATCCAAACCTGTCAACAAGGGCATGATGAATCTGTCTCTAAATTTAGGGACTGATTAGAAACCACTTTTAAGGAATACTCAGGGTTGACAATTAATGCTAACACCCCAACAGCCATCTACACATTCTTTGTTAATGGCTTTAAATCTGAAATATCAGATACTATTCAGAAGCATAATATAAGTTGACAGATCACACACATTCATGAGTTACAAGACTTGGAGTCCAACACTTTTTAGTCCAGCATTTTATGGAGAGCATAATAAACAAAGTGAAAATGACACACCGCCAATTTGTCATTATATTAATAACTCAAACAGCTTGAGGGAAATAAAAAGCCTTTCACAAATACAACACAGATAGACACGGATACTGGCAGACATTGCAGCAAAAAAAAAAAAAAAAATTGACACTAGGCCTGCAATTACCCTGCTTTGGCCAGGAAACAAGACACTCAACTAGGGTTACCAGATTTATTAAACAAATATGTCTCAAAGTATCTGGGACACAGTTACACTAAAAAAAAGTTTCATTACTTATGTAATATTGACATTTAATTGGGCTTCCTGTATTTTATCTAGCAACCCTACACAGATTGCTTAATTGCAAACAAAGTGACTCCCCTCCTCCAAGGAAGGCATCCTACAGCATCCTCAATTGCCTTTGGATCAGAGAAATAACTCTATTCATAAATGCTCATTTAATCTCGTTTATAGTAGACACTAAAGCCACACTCTCTGCCACTAATTCCTTCTAGATTTCTACCACCCTCCCTCAGGATACTAAAAAATCTCAGTGGTGGGACTTACAAATTGAACACATTCTCTTCCTCTCTTTAAACCCTTTGTCTGTCTCTTTGGGACCCTTAACTTCCCAGCATACCTTTCCCTTCAGTCCTTTTTCCCTCTCTAACATATTCAGACAGGACCTTTGGGCTCAGTGGGGAACTACTATTAGGTGTGTATCCAAAGGACTTTTCATTGATCTCTTGGATTCTGATGACCCAGTACCGCCATCTTATGGGGGCTTCCATCAAGTACATGAATAGTACCTAAGGACTACTCCTGAGACTTCCATTCACTTTCTCCTTAAAATTATCTGTTTTCTGATTTTATTTCTTCAGTACCAGATATCCTCTGGGCACCCTTATCTACAGACATGGGAAAAATAAAGGACATAAAATCCTTACAAGTCAACATTAACACCACAATACCTCTGCCTAAATCGGCCAGTATCCCCTAGAACCCAAAGCATTAGAGGGAGTATGTCCTATTGTGGCAAATTTCATGGTTTAAAGGCTTAATCATTCCTTATGCTAGTAGTGCCGGCAACATTCCTGTCCATCCAATAAAAACAGCCTAATGGACATAGGCACCATTTTGTAGAAGACATAAAGGGCTATAAATCATACAGTGTGCCCACATTTCCCTGCAGTCCCCAAGGCAAACATTATCCTGGTCTCTACACCTCCAAATTCAGCACACTGCACAGTAGTGTATGTCTGTTCAGCCTTCTTTAGTTTTCCCTTACATCCTGATGTCCAATACCTTTTCACTTTAACATGAGAGAAACAATACACTGTGTTTCCCCGAAAATAAGACCGGGGCTTATATTAATCTTTGCTCCGAAAGACGCATTAGGGCTTACGTTCAGGGGATGTCATCCTGAAAAATCATGGAAGGGCTTATTTTCTGGTTAGGTCTTATTTTCAGGGAAACACAGTAGCTGGACTTTGGTGCCACAAGGCTTCAGTGAAGCCACTTTAAACTTATCTCAGGTTCTCAATCATAATCTCCAAAACTTACAGTTACTTTGTTCCTCTATCTTGACCTAATATGCAGATAAGTGGTTCTTATATTCACCTGATTTAACCTCTTCTCAAGAAGGTTCTCTTTATCTCTTGGAAACTTTGGCTATAAAGGGACATACAATTTGTAAGGGTAAATTACAGTTCTGTTAGACTCATTTTCACTATCTAAGCCATAATATGTCTGAGGGAGGCAAATCCCCCTGAGCAGATAGCCATTGAAAATTGCCCTCATCCTATTACTAAAAGACAACTTAGTGGATTTAGAGAATTTAGGGGGATATTGTAGCTGGTGGATTCCAAATTTTTCTCAATTAGCTGCCACCTGCTATGACATGACTAAAAATGGCATACCTGAACCTCTGCCTTCAGAGGTTACTACAGAGTCAGCCTTCGACCAACTCAAGGTTGTTATCCACAACCCTATCATTCTGGGTTATCTCTAAAATATACTGTCTCTTTTTCTGTTTATACATGAAAGGATGGTCAGGTTCTTGGAGTTTTATTTCAGAAACATAATGGAAAGCAGAGACTCACTGGGTATTACAATCTTTCGCTCTACTCAGTAAACAGCTGCATTTAATCTTGAGGTCAACTTTCTACCTAATGGTACCTCGTGCAGTCCAAATTTTCTCACCCAACATGTCTTTGCTTTCAGATTCACTTCTTATGAACTGCTGTCTCTGTACTCAGCTCATATTATCATCTATAGCAGTCATACTCTTTTTAAAAATTGAGATAATTCACATACCATAAAATTTATCATTTTACAGTGTGCAAGTCAGTGGGTTTTAGTATATTCACAGAGTTGTACAACTACCATCTAATTCCTAAAGATTTTTATTATCCCAAAAAGCAAAACCACTCCCATTAGCAGTCACTTCCAAGTTTCTCTTCCCCCCAGTCATAGGCAACAATGAATCTAACATTTGTTTCTATGGATTTACATATTTTGGACTATTCATGTCAATAGAATCATGTAAAATGTGGCCTTTCATGTCTGGCTTCTTTCACTTAGTGTGTTTTAAAGTCATCCATGTTGTAGCATGAATCAGTACTTCATTACTTTTTCTTGCTACCTAATATTCCATTGTATGCATATACCACATTTCATTCATTAGTTGATAAACATTTTAAGTTGTTTCCAGTTTTGGGCTATTATGAATAATGTTACTATGAACATTTGTGCACAAGTTTTTGTGTGGACATGTTTTTAATTTTCCTTAGTACATACCCAGGAGTGGAACTGCTGGATCATATGGTAACTCTATATTTAACCTTTGGAAGAACTACCAAAGTGTTCCAGTTACTGCAACATTCTCATCAGCAATGTATAGGATTTTCATTTTCCACATCCTCACAACATGTGTTATTTTTCCTTTTTTTTATCATAGCCATTCTTGTGGGTGTGAAGTAATATCTCAACACACTTTTGATTTGTATTTCTTTAATGACCAATGTTGCTGAGTGTCTTTTCATGTGTTTGTTGGCCATTTGTATATCTTGTGTCATAGTCTTAATCCAGCTATCATCTATTTTATTCCTTCTAGAGAAGGGACAACCTCATGATTGTTTAACTTTAGCCTAAGAACTTTATCTGTCTCTCTCTTAGCTCCTTGAAACAACTCTGCAAAAACCAGATTTAAAATTATTTGTAGACAAGTCATATCTTGACAGTGAACAAGTATATTTTTCAAGCTGGGTGTGCTGTCAGTACTTCCCAAGAGTTTATGCAATATGCTTCCCATCTTGAAGTGAAGTTAGCATAGCTAGTTGACCTTAGAGGATTGACTCTAGCTTATCAGCTAGAAAGAAATGAAAGGGCTAATATATACTCAGAAAGCAGATATGGCTTTGGTGTAATTTTATTTTGGTACGCTACAGAAACAATGGAATTTCCTAACAGGTGATGGTACTTCCAATAAGCAGCATGAGCACATTCAATCTTTACTAGATGCCTCTCCAAGGAAGTGGCTGTAATTAAAGCTGAAGCTCATACTAAAGAACAAACCCATGAGACAAAAGGAAATGCCTTGGCGGACCAGTAGGCTAAGCTTGGTGCTTTTACCCAAGTTCAACTGGTTCAGCAAATTAAAGATAATCTGGGATGACGTCATAGGAATGGCGGTAGCAGGGCACACTTTCTGAGTTCTCCTCCAGATCTTATTACAAACGGGACCTATAACCCATCAAAGAACTCTTTGCTCATCACACAGAACAGCTAAGAGACTGGTGGAAGGATTACTTGAAGGTGCGCTAATTGGGCGAGCAGGGGAAGGAAGGAAGGGAAGGAAGGAAGGGAGCTGAATGAAAACGCACGGGCCCGCGGCGGGGTCTCAGCCTGCGGCGGCGAAAACCTCGGTGGCACCCGCAGTTCCGGGCACGCACGGGATCCCAGGGCGGAACAGAGAGCACAGAGACCAGGAGGTAGGCTCTTTCCCTGTGTCCCACGGCTTATTTCTCCCACCGGGAGGGCGGGTACTGGGACCTAGGGCGGACAAAGAACACAGACTGCATACCTGGGCCCCTCCCCCCGCTCTTCCAATCCTATCCCTGCCCTTCCAGAGACTTAAACTGGCCCCTGAACTGAGGAGTAGTGTCAGATTACAGAGGAGCCCTAGTAGTGCTCAGGCTCTGGGAAGACAGACAGGCAGCCCTGACCCAGGGAAGAGGCTGGGAAGAGTGTGATTTTGGCTGGGCTAGGAGAGAAGAGACTCCTCCACCCCTAGCCACCACCTTTTCTGGCCTGAGGGAAGAGGGTGACGTGCAGGTGGGCTGGGAGAGAGAAGACCCCTCCATCCCCAGCCCCCACCCTTTCTGGCCTGCCTAGGGCGGGGCAAGCGCTACTGCCTAGACACTCCCAGGGATCAGCAGTAAGCAGCAGACGCAGCTCTGGGTTTTCAGCAGCTCAGAAATCTCCCGCCCGCACCCCCCCCCCCCATACACACACACACACACTGAAGAAGTGCCCTAAGACTCAGGAATACTGGACACGGGGCTGGTGGTGCTACTCTCAGTGTGCATATGTGCAGGCAAGGGCAGAAACTGCACTGACTTTGTAAAAACTATCATCCAGACCACTCAGGCCCACGCATTTAAATCTACAGTCCCAAAGTCACTCTGGGCACCAGATGACCGGCTCTGCCTGCACAATAAGCAGGGGGCTCTTTGGTACAGCAGAGGACAACCTAGACATTACTTGGTGGGCTTAAGCCAAGACTGGTGCTGCTTTTTGTTTTGCTTTGTTTTGTTTTGTTTTGCTTTATTTTTATATCTTTGATATCTTTGCCTGTGTCAAGTGGGGGTTATCGGGTGTTTTTACATGTGAATGTATTTGATTTTTTTCTTTGTTGTTGTTGTTGTTGTTGTTGTGCTTGGTGATTTGCTTTGTTCTGAAACTGCCCTACCAGGGCCCAACTTAAGAGGCACAAGATTCAACATATCCAGAGGCCAACTCCAGACCAAACCAGAGTGCTACTGGGTTTGACCTACAAGTCACACACCCAGAGGGAATTCTCTGCAGGCACTAGAGCCCATAGAGGCCAAACCACATTTAAGTGGTCAACCCTCACGCAGCAGAACGCCCTGCGGTGGGCAGAGCCAAGTCTCACAAGGAGTCAGCCTAGGAGTTAACCCCACCTACTCACAAGCAAAAAGCAATTAAAGATCTTCTTGAACAGGACAATATACACAACACAAGAGTCACCTTTGGAGCACACGCAGAGGAGAAGAACGAAGTAGTGCAAGTCAAATATAAAGGACACATACTACATAAGATAACCTAGCAAGAACTAAGAACTCTAGGGGATCTACCTAATACATCAAAGCAAACACAGAGAGTCAGCCAGAATGGGGAAACAAAGATACACGTCCCAAATAAAAGAACAGAAGAAACCTCCACGACTGGAAGCAAATGAAGCAGACGTAACCAACCTTTCAGAGACAGAGTTCAGAACACTAGTGATAAGAATGTTTAAGGAGCTTAGAGAAGACATAAAAAAGGAAGTAGAAATCATAACGAACAACCAGTTAGAACTAAAGAACACAATTACCGAAATTAAGAACTCACTTGAAGGAATTACCAGCAGGTTACGTGAAGCAGAGGATCGAATCAGTGACTTAGAAGACAAGGTAGCAGAGATCACCCAAACGGAACAACAGAAAGAAAAAAGAATAAAAAACAATGAGGATGGCTTAAGAGACCTCTGGGATAACATCAAGCGCAACAACATGCGCATCATAGGAATACCAGAAGGTGAAGAGAGGAAGCAAGGGATTGAGAACATATTTGAAGTAATAATGTCCGAAAACTTCCCCAACCTGATGAAAGAAATCAACATACAAGCCCAGGAAGTGCAGAGAGTTCCAACCAGGATAAACCCAAACAGGTCCACACCAAGACACATTATAGTTAAAATGGCAAAGCTTAAAGACAAAGAGAGAATCCTAAAAGCAGCAAGAGAAAGACAGAGGGTTGCATACAAGGGAACTCCCATAAGACTATCAAATGACTTTTCTACAGAAACATTGAAGGCCAGGAGGGAGTGGCAGGAGATACTCAAAGTGATGGAAAACAAAGGCCTACAACCTCGGTTGCTTTATACAGCAAGGCTATCATTTAAAGTTGATGGAGAGATAAAGAGCTTTCCAGAAAAAATTAAGCTAAAGGAATTTATGACAACCAAGCCAGCATTGCAAGAAATACTAAAAGGACTTCTGTAAATAGAAGAAAGATCAAAACAACCTAACTACAAATTTAAAAATGGCAATAACTATGTGCCTATCAATAATCACTTTAAATGTAAACGGATTAAATGGTCCAATCAAGAGACATAGGGTGGCTGACTGGATAAGAAAGCAAGACCCTTGTATATGCTGTATACAAGAGACTCACCTCAGAACAAAAGACACACACAGGCTGAAAGTGAAGGGTTGCAAGTGGAAATGAGAACAAAGCTGGAGTTGCAATACTTATATCTGACAAAATAGACTTTAAAATGAAGAACAGATTAAAAGATAAAGATGGGCACTATATAATAATAAAGGGATCGATCCGACATGAGGACATAACCCTAGTAAACATCTATGCACCCAACATAGGAGCACCTAAATATATAAAACAGGTACTGACTGACATAAAGACAGAGATCAACAGTAACACTATCATAGTAGGGGACTTCAACACACCTCTGACAACAAACGACAGGTCTTCCAGACAGAAAATCAATATGGAAACAACAGCCTTAAATGTTACATTGGATCACTTGGATTTAATCGATATTTTCAGAACATTTCACCCCAATGCTGCAAAATACACGTTTTTCTCAAGCGCACATGGAACATTTTCCAAGATAGACTGTATGTTAGGCCACAAAACAAGTCTTGATAAATTTAAGAAAACAGAAATCATACCAGTTGTCTTCTCTGATCACAATGCTATGAAATCTGAAATGAACTACAGGAAAAAAACTGGAAGACACACCAATTCATGGAGGCTGAATAACTTATTACTAAATAATGAATGGGTCAAGCAGGAGATCAAGGAAGAAATCAAAAGATATCTCGAGATAAACGAAAATGAAAACACGATGACCCAAAATCTATGGGATGCCGCGAAAGCAGTCCTAAGAGGGAAATTCATAGCTTTGCAGGCCTACCTAAAGAAACAAGAAACCTCACTAATCAACAGTTTATCTTCAGACTTAAGGGATCTGGAAAAAGAACAGCAAAATAAGCCCAAAGGGAGCACAAGGAAGGAGATAATAAAGATCAGAGCAGAAATAAATGAAATAGAAACCAGAAAAAAAAATACAAAAGATCAATGAATCCAAGAGTTGGTTCTTAGAGAAGATAAACAAAAGTGACAAACCTTTAGCCTGACTCATTAAAAAAAGAGAGAGATAACCCAAATTAATAAAATCAGAAATGAAAGAGGAGAAGTGACAACGGACACCGCAGAAATACAAAAAGTTTTAAGAAATTACTATGAGCAACTATATGCCAACAAATTTGACAATCTGGAAGAAATGGACAATTTTCTAGAGGCGTACAAACTTCCAAGGCTAACTCAAGAAGAAACAGAAAACCTGAATAGTCTGATTACCACCAGGGAAATTGAATCAGTAATCAACAGTCTCCCAACAAACAAAAGCCCTGGACCAGATGCCTTAACAGGTGAATTTTACAAAACGTTCAAAAAAGAATTATCACCTATTCTCCTCAAGCTCTTCCAAACAATCCAGAAGGAGGGAAGACTCCCAAACACTTTTTACGAAGCCACTATCACCCTGATCCCAAAATCAGACAAAGACACCAGAAAAAAAGAAAACTACAGGCTGATATCTCTAATGAACATAGATGCAAAAATCCTCAACAAAATATTAGCGAACAGAATTCAGCAATACATTAAAAAGATCATACACCGTGATCAAGTGGGATTCATCCCTGGTATGCAAGGGTGGTTCACCATCCGCAAATCAATTAATGTGATACACCACATTAACAAAATGAAAAATAAAAATCACATGATCATATCAATAGATGCAGAAAAAGCATTTGATAAAATCCAGCAGCCATTTATGATAAAAACCCTTAAGAAAGTGGGAATAGAGGGATGATATCTCAACATAATAAAGGCCATATATGACAAACCCACAGCTAACATCATACTCAATGGGGAAAAGCTAAAACCATTCCCCCTAAGATCAGGAACCAGGCAAGATTGCCCACTATCTCCGCTTCTATTCAACATAGTGCTGGAACTTCTAGCCACAGCAATCAGACAAGAAAAAGAAAGAAAAGGCATCCAAATTGGTAAGGAGGAAGTAAAATTATCATTATATGCAGATGATATGATACTGCATATACAGAGATACTGCATATATATACAGAGAACCCTAAAGACTCCACCAAGAAGCTATTAGAGCTGATAGATGAATTTAGTAAAGTGGCAGGATACAAAATTAATATTCAGAAATCAGTTGCATTTGTATATACCAATAATAAAACATCAGAAGGAGAAATTAAAAAAACAATCCCATTTACAATTGCTCCAAAGACTATAAAATACCTGGGAATAAATTTAGCCAAAGAAGTAAAAGATTTGTACTCAGAAAATTATAAGACACTGAAGAAAGGAATGAAAGAAGATATAAATAAATGGAAAAACATATCATGTTCATGCATAGGAAGAATTAATATAGTTAAAATGTCCATACTGCCTAAGGCAATATACATATTCAACGCAATTCCTATCAAACTACCAACGACGTTTTTCACAGAAATAGAACATATAATCCTAAAATTTATATGGGACCATAAAACACCCCGTATAGCCTCAGCAATCTTGAGAAATAAGAACAAAGTGGGAGGTATAACAATACCTGACTTCAAATTATACTACAAGGCTACAGTAATCACAATAGCATGGTATTGGCATAAAAACAGACATAGAGGTCAATGGAACAGAATAGAGAGTCCAGAAATAAATCCATGCCTATATGGCCATTTAATCTACGGCAGTGGAAGCAAGAATGTACGATGGGGTAAAGGCAGTCTATTCAATAAATGGTGCTGGGAAACCTGGACAGACACATGCAAAAAAAATGAAGCTGGACCACCTCCTTACACCATATACAAAAATAAATTCCAAATGGCTTAAAGACTTAAATGTAAGATCTGAAACCATAAAATACCTAGAAGAAAATATAGGAAGAAACTTCACAGACATTACCCGGAGTAAGATTTTTACTGATATATCCCCTTGCGCGAGGGAAGTAAGAGAAAAAATAAACATGTGGGATTATATCAAACTAAAAAGTTTTTTCACAGCAAAGGAATCCATCAATGAAACAAAAAGGGATCCTACTGAATGGGAAAAGATATTTGCCAATGATATATCTGATAAGGGATTCATATCACAAATCTATAAAAAACTCCCTCAACTCAACTCCAAAAAAACAAACGACCCAATAAAAAAATGGGCAGAGGACTTGAAGAGACATTTTTCTAAAAAGGACATACAGATGGCAAACAGACATATGAAGAAATGCTCAACCTCACTAACCATCAGAGAAATGCAAATAAAAACCACAATGAGATAACACCTCACCCCAGTCAAAATGGCTACATTCAATAAATCAACAAACAACAAGTGCTGGCGCGGATGTGGAGAAAAGGGAATGCTTGTGCACTGTTGGTGGGATTGCAGATTGGTGCAGCCACTATGGAAAACAGTATGGAGGTATCTCAAAAATCTGAAAATGGAACTACCCTATGATCCAGTAATTCCACTCCTAGGTATCTATCCGGAGAAATCCAAAACTCCAATTCAAAAATCTTTATGCACTCCTATGTTTATTGCAGCACTATACACAATAGCTAAGACATGGAAACAACTAAAATGCCCATCGGTAGATGACTGGATTAAGAAACTGTGGTACATTTATACAATGGAGTATTACGCAGCCATAAAGGAGAAAGAAATCTTACCATTTGCAACAACATGGATGGATCTAGAGAACATTATGTTAAGTGAAATAAGTCAGACAGAGAAAGATAAGTATCATATGATCTCACTTATATGCGGAATCTAAAGAAAAGAGTAAGTGAATGAACTAATCAGAAACAGTTTTGGAGACAAAGAGGAAAAACTGAGGGTTGCTAGATGGGCAGGAGGTGTGGGGGTAAGGAGGAAGGTGAGGGGATTAGAAAACAATCAGTAACCACAAGATGGCCACGGGGTTTGAAAATTAATCTGGGGAACGTAATTTAATGGTTACCAGAGGGTAAGGGGGTTGGGGGGTGGGAGATGAGGGTAAGGGGGATCAAATATATGGTGATGGAAGGAGAACTGACTCTGGGTGGTGAACACATAATGTAATTTATGGCTGATGTGATACAGAATTGTACACCTGAAATCTATGTAATTTTACTAACAATTGTCACCCCAATAAATTAAAAAAAAAAGAGAGAAAAAAAAGATAATCTGGTTATTTCAGATTACTTATATAAAAACTTGAGCAAACTGCAGTTAAGCATCAAACTCTAAAAAAAAAAAAAGATATTGGGAGAAATCTGGGTGTTTCTTTCATCAAATGGACTATGGAGAGACCAAGACTTTCCCTTGGTCTCTCCAGTCTCTCTGAAATGAAGCTTGACAAAAAATTTCCAGGGTATGACCCAGCATAGTAAACAAACATGAAAACTACTCTGGGACAATGTAGTTGAGAAAATTTTACTCAGATAGTAGCTGAAGTCACCAGTGCATGTTGCATCTGCCAGATTCACAAACTTGGAAAAACTTAGGGTAGGATATCAACAGGCTTTGTCTTGGGTACCCTTTGAATATTTACAAATGAAATTTGTACAATTTCCTACATCACAAAGATTTGAACATGTACTTATTCTTGTCTGCCTTCATTCTAGATAGCTACAAATTTTTCTTGGTCCTAGAATGTTATACATTAGAATGTTAATTGTGATTCCCAAGGGCAACCACTAAGAAAATAACTTAGAGTATAATTGAAAGCAACAACTAGGGAATTAAAATGGTACGTTAGAGGAGTCGTCATCAAAATGGCAGCGTGAGGTGAGCCTCTGTAAATCTCCCCTGGAATTTACAACTAATCGAACAACTATAACTCCACAAAGGACTCCCTGCACAGCGGACAGGCAAGACGAACAGGTCCACTACTGAATTCACCTAAAGGTGGGCGAATCACGCGAGCTGGGGAGGAGAAAAGGGAGAAGTGCGGAGAGGGAGCCTCGCTAGCGCAGGATGCAGACCTAGCTCAGTGCTCTGAACTCCCTGCATCCTGGAAAAACCACAGCTGTGGGAGAGGGAAGAACTCGGACTGCTAGAGCTCTGCTTATGGCCCACAGGGCTGAGGGGACAGCATATAACATGGCTGAACCCAACGCTCATGGCAGAGACCTCGGAGAAAAGACTGAGGGAAGAAGGCTGAAAATGGTGGTTTAAGCCCTCACTGCCAAGCAGAGAACGGAAGCCTTAGGCACTGAGACTAGCCGCACCCTACTTACACTCCCAGAGCTCGCCCCGCCCCCACCTGCCAGGTGCTAGAAGTGGAAGAGTAGCAGTATCAGATCAAAAAAACAGAATATTTGCTGTTCTGAGAACTGTGGAATGCAGACATAGATTCCCAGCCCAACGAGGTCCGGCAAAGGGGAGGAAGCTCTGGAAGCAGGACCGGCTGTGGGCGCCAACATTGCTCTGGGCCACCTCTCACAACTCACCCCACCCCTGGCCCATCTATCTGGGCAGATCCCTGCAGGAGTACACAGAACTGCTGAAACATACGGGCTCTGAATCTGGTGCAGGAAGAGCTTTGGAACTTCAAAAGCTCTCCACATACCCACACGGACACTGCGTCCTGTGACCCAGGCGAACTATTAACACAGGAGAAGCCCACCTCCCAGGGAATCCCCCCATTGTGTGAGAAGCTTGAATAGCGCAGAGAAAACTTACCACTACCGTGTGAGAGAGACAAAAATGCTGCAGTTGGAGAGAAAATAAAACATTCACCAACAAGTACTGGAAAACAAAAGAAAGCCACTCCTGTAGATGTCTAGGATGAGAAATAATAAATCAGTAATTAATAAATAATAAATCAGTAAATAAATTAATAAATAATAAATCAGTAAAAGAAAGCCACTCCTTGCAGAAGCCACTCCTGTAGGTGTCTAGGATGAGAAATAATAAATCAGGAATTGCCATGAATAACCAAGGCAACAAGACAGCTCAGAAAGAAAGTGAAAAATCTCCAGAAAAGAAACTTAAAGATATGGAAATCCGTGACTTAAATGACAGACAATTCAAGATTGCAGTTCTGAAAAAACTCAACGAGATGCAAGAAAACACAGAAAGGAAGTTTAATGAACTCAGAAAAACAATCAAAGAAAAACATGAGCATTTTACGAAAGAGATTGAAATTTTTAAAAAGAACCAAATAGAATTTCTGGAGATTAAGAACACAATAGAAGAAATCCAGAATGAAATAGCCAGCTTAGGTAGTAGAGTTGACCAGATGGAGGAAAGAATCAGTGACATCGAAGATAGAAACCTGGAAATGAAACGGATGGAAAAAGAAAGAGACTTGAGACTTAAAAGAAATGGAAGAACTCTACAAGAACTTTCTGACTCCATCAGAAAGAGCAATATAAGAATAATGGGCATACCAGAAGGAGAAGAAAGAGAGAAGGGAACAGAGAATATATTCAAACAAATTGTTGATGAGAACTTCACAAACTTGTGCACAGAACTGGATCCTCGAATCCAAGAAGCAAATAGAACACATAATTACCTCAATCCTAACAGGCCTTCTCCAAGGCACATTGTATTGAAGCTGTCTAAAATCAACGACAAAGAAAGAATCCTCAAGGCAGCCAGGGAAAAGAAGACGGTAACCTACAAAGGAAAGCCCATGAGATTATCATCAGATTTTTCAGCAGAAACTCTACAAGCCAGGAGGGAGTGGAACCAAATATTCAAGCTATTGAAACAGAGAAATTATGAGCCAAGAATAATGTATCCAGCAAAGATATCCTTTAGATATGAAGGAGGAAAAAAGACCTTTCCAGACATACAGAAGCTGAGGGAATTTTCTAATATACAACCTGCACTACAAGAAATACTAAAGGAGGCTATTCGACCACCATCAAGGGGGACAATCTGTGGCAACCAAAACATAAAAACGGGGAGAGTAAAGGCCTGAACTGGAATATGGGAATGGAGAAAGTAAGCATGCTGAAGAAAATGGAATACTCTAAATATCAAACTTTCTTTTACATAAACTTAAGGGCAACCACTCAAAAAAAATCCAGAACTGAAATATATAATGTAATAGAAGAAGAAACAGAGGGAACCATCATAGAATACCACCACACAGAAATAATGGACAACAACAAAAAGGCAAAGAAACAATGGAGACACAGCCTTACCAGAAAACTAAAGATAGAATGACAGGAAATTCTCACATATCAATAATCACTCTAAATGTAAATGGACTGAACTCACCAATAAAAAGGCACAGAGTAGCAGATTGGATCAAAAAACTAAACCCAACCATATGCTGTCTCCAAGAGACACATCTTAGCTACAGCGACAAGCATAGACTCAAAGTGAAAGGGTGGAAATTGACACTCCAAGCAAATGGTACCCAGAGAATATCAGGTGTAGCCATACTGATATCAGATGAAACAGACTTCAGGGTGAAAAAGGTAACAAGAGACAAAGATGGACATTTCATAATGGTAAAGGGGACTATACAACAAGAAGACATCACAGTCATCAATATTTATGCCCCCAATCAGGGAGCACCAAAATGTACCAAGTAACTACTAACAGAACTAATGGGAGAAATTGACCAAAACACAATTATACTAGGGGACTAAAATACATCATTGACAGCAATGGATAGATCATACAAACAGAAAATAAATAACGAAATAGCAGCCCTAAATGATACATTAGATGAAATGGACATAATTGACATATATAGAGCACCTCATCCTAAAACATCAGACTATACATTTTTTTCTAGTGTACATGGAACATTCTCAAGGATAGACCATATATTTGGGACATAAAATCAGCCTCAGCAAATTTAAGAAGACTGAAATCATACCAAGCATATTCTCTGATCACAAGGCTTTGAAATTGGATATCAACTGCAAAAAAAAGGCAGGAAAAAACACAAATACATGGAGATTAAACAACATACTTTTAAAGAACGACTGGGTCAAAGAAGAAATTAGAGGAGAGATCAAAAGATACATAGAAACAAATGACAATGAAAATACATCCTACCAAAATTTTTGGGATGCAGCGAAAGCAGTTTTTTGTTTTTTTGTGTTTTTTTTTAATTTATTGGGGGGACAATTGTTAGTAAAATTACATAGATTTCAGGTGTACAATTCTGTATTGCATCATCTATAAATCCCATTGTGTGTTCACCACCCAGAGTCAGTTCTCCTTCCATCATCTTTTTATTTGATCCCCCTTACACTCATCTCCCACCCTCCATCCCCCTTGCCCTCTGGTAACCACTGAACTATTGTCTGTGTTTATGAGCTTTTGTTTCTCGTTTGTTTGTCTTGTTCTTTTGTTGTTTTTGGTTTATATACCACATGTCAGTGAAATCATGTGGTTCTCTGCTTTTTCTGTCTGACTTATTTTGCTTCGCGTCATACTCTCAAGATCCATCCATGTTGTCACAAATGTTCCTATATCGTCTTTTCTTACCGCCGAATAGTATTCCATTGTGTGTATATACCATGATTTCTTTTTCCACTCATCTATCGAAGGACATCTTTGTTGTTTCCATCTCCTGGCCACCATAAAGAAAGCTGCTGAAAGTAGTTTTAAGAGGGAAATTTATATCATTACAGGCCTATCTCAAGAAACAAGAAAAATCCCAAACAAATAACCTCATGTTACACCTTAAAGAACTCGAAAACGAAGAACAAATGAAACCGAAGGTCAGCAGAAGAAAGGAAATAAGGAAAATCAGAGCAGAACTATATGCAATAGAGAACAAAGAGATAACAGAAAAATTTAATGTGACAAAGAGTTCGTTCTTTGAAAAGTTTAACAAAATTGACAAACCCTTGGCTAGACCCACCAAGATAAAAAGAGAGAAGACACTAATTAACAAAATCAGAAATGAAAGAGGGGAAGTTATCAGGGACACCACAGAAATACAAAGGATCATCCAAGAATACTATGAAGGACTATATGCCACAAAATTCAATAACCTAGAAGAAATGGACAAGTTCTTAGAAACATATAGCCTTCCTAGGCTGAACCATGAAGAACTGGAAAATCTAAACAGACCGATCACCAGTAACGAAATTGAATCAGTCATCCAAAACCTTCCTAAAAGCAAAAGTCCCTGACCAGATGGCTTCACTAGTGAATTCTACCAAACCTTCAAAGAGGATCTGATACCAATCCTGCTCAAACTCTTCCAAAAAACTGAAGAAGAGACAGTCCCCCCTACCTCATTTTATGAGGCCAACATTACCCTGATATCAAAACCTGGTAAGGACAACACAAAAAAAGAAAACTACAGACCAATACCTCTGATGAATACAAATGCAAAAATCCTAAACAAAATTCTAGCAAATCGAATACAACAATGCATTAAAAAGATCATTCATCACGACCAAGTGGGGTTTATCCCCGGGGCACAAGGATGGTTCAACATCTGCAAATCCATCAATGGGATACATCACATAAACAAAATAAAGGACAAAAATCTTATGATTATATCAATTGATGCAAAAAAAGCATTTGACAAGATACAACATCCATTTATGATTAAAACACTTAATAAAATATGTATAGAACGAAAATACCTTAACATAATAAAGGCCACGTAAGACAAACCCTCAGCTAATCTCATAATTAATGGTGAAAAACTGAAGCCCTTTGCTCTATATTCAGGAACACGACGGGGCTGTCCCCTATAACCTCTGCTTTTCAACATAGTGTTGTAAGTCCTTGCTGGAGCAATCAGGCAAGAGAAAGAAATAAAAGGCATCCAAATTGGGAATGAAGAAGTTAAATGCTCACTCTTTGCAGATGACATGATGCTATATAGAGAAAACCCTAAAGACTCCACCAAAAAGCTATTAGAAACAATCAATGAATACAGTAAAGTTGCTGGCTACACAATGAACGTACAAAAGTCCATTGCATTCCTATATACTAACAATGAAATCTCAGAAAAAGAAATACAAAAAACAATTCCTTTTGCAATTGCAGCAGAAAGAGTAAAATACCTAGGAATAAACTAAACCAAGGATGTGAAAGACCTATATGCTGAAATCTACAAGATATTTTTAAAAGAAATTGAAGAAGACACAAAGAAATTGAAAGACATTCCGTGCTCATGGATTGGAAGAATCAACATAGCTAAAATGGCCATATTACCCAAAACAATATACAGATTTAATGCAATCCCCGTCAAATTCCCAATGGCATTTTGTAGAGAAATAGAACAAGAAATCTTCAGATTTGTTTGGAACCACAGAAGACCAAATAAATAGCCAAAGCAACCTTAAGAAAAACGAACAATACTGGAGGTATCATACTCCCTGACCTTAGCTTGTACTACAGGGTACAATAATCCAAACGGCATGGTATTGGCAGAAAAACAGACACATAGACCAATGGAATAGAATTGAGAACTCAGAAATAAAACCACATAAATATGGACAGATAATTTTTGACAAAGAAGCAAAAAACATACAATGGAGGAAAGACACCCTCTTCAATAAATGGTGCTGGGAGAATTGGATAGCCATGTGCAAAAGAATGAAACTGGACTGCTATCTGTCACCATGTACCAAAATTAATTCAAAATGGATCAAAGACTTAAGCATACGACCTGACACAATAAACTGCATAGAAGAAAACATAGGTACTAAACTTTTGGACCTTGGGGTCAAAGAGCATTTTATGAATTTGACTCCAAAGGCAATGGAAGTAAAATCTAAAATAAACGAATGGGACTATATGAAACTTAAAAGCTTCTGCACAGCAAAAGAAAGCATCGACAAAATAAAGAGGCAACCAACTGAATGGGAGAAGATTGTTGCAAACAGTGCCTCCGATAAGGGGCTAATATCCAAAATATACAAGGAACTCATGAAACTCAACAACAAAAAAACAAACAACCCAATTGCAAAATGGGCAGACGAGCTGAAGAGACATTTCTCCAAAGAGAACATACAAATGGCAAATAGACATATGAAAAAATGCTCAATATCACTAATCATCAGAGAAATGCAAATAAAAACCGCAGTGATTTATCACCTCACCCCAGTCAGAATGGCTATCAACAACAAGACAAATAGTAACAAGTGTTGGCGAGGCTGTGGAGAAAAAGGAACCCTCATCCACTGTTGGTGGGAAGGCAGACTGGTGCAGCCGTTATGGAAGGCAGTGTGGAGGTTCCTCAAAAAATTATGAATGGAATTACCATATGACCCAGCAATCCCTCTCCTGGGTATCTGCCCAAAAATTCTTTAAACATTTATACATAAAGACACGTATGCTCCAATGTTCATTGCAGCTTTGTTTACAGTGGCCAAGACATGGAAACAACCAAAATGTCCTTCGATAGATGAATGGATAAAGAAGTTGTGATATATATATATATATATATATATATATATATATATATATATATATATACACACACACACACACACACACACACAATGGAATACTATTCATCGGTAAGAAAAGATGATATAGGAACATTTGTGACAACATGGATGGATCTTGAGAGTATAATGCTAAGCGAAATAAGTCAGACAGAAAAAGCAGAGAACCATATGATTTCACTGATAGGTGGTATATAAACCAAAAACAACAAAAGAACAAGACAAGCAAATGAGAAACAGAAACTCATAGACACAGACAATAGTTTAGCGGTTACCAGAGGGTAAAGAGGGTGGGGGGTGGGAGATGAGGGTAAGGGGGATCAAACAAAAAGGTGATGGAAGGAGAACTGACTCAGGGTGGTGAACATACAATGGGATTTATAGATGATGTAATACAGAATTGTACACCTGAAATCTATGTAATTTACTAATAATTGTCACCCCAATAAATTAAATGAGAAATTTTAAAAAATGGTACATTAGAAAATATCAATTGAACAAGAAAGAATTCAGTAATGAAGGAATTGAGAAACATAGACAATATAATGTGGCCGACCAGCAGCCACGAATCAACGAAGAACCTGAAAGGGGGAGTGGGAATGAACAAAGACACTCACAAATGATGATGGTGATGCGATCGATCGGTCTCCAGTGATGCTGAAGCACCGAGTTTACTATTCTTCACCAATTTATACCGTCTGTGTACATGCAGCTTAACAATCATGAGTATGCATTATCTCATTAAGAGTAAATTTATGACTTTTACATACAAACTACAAAATCCTTGAAACTTTCCCAAAGTCATTATCTCATGACAAAGCCCACCAATTATCCTGCTAGTCTTCAGTCCTCAGTGTCCGAGAACCGGTCACTCCCACCTCATTCCTCAGCAGCTTGCAAGCACCCTCCAGGTGCAGGCAGAGATAAACTGAGCCAGTCTGCAAGGCTTTAAAATAACAAGAAATCATGGCTCCCCACAATATAAGATCTATAGAAAAAAATAGAAAAATGTAAGAAGGAAGTTTTCTTTATCAGTAATTACATTAAATGTAAATGAATTAAACTCTCAATTAAGAGGCAGAGAATGACAAAATAGATAAGGAAAAAAAATGATCCAGGTATATGCTGTCTATACGAAATTAATTCACAACCCAAAACACAAATATGTTAAAAGTAAAGAGTGGAAAAGATATTAAAATCAATTAAACCAAAAGTCCATTCTTTGTAAAGAAGCAAAACTGAGAAATGTTTATCTAGACTGAATAAGAAAAAAAGAAGACTCAAATTACCAAGATCAGAAATAAAACTCAGGATATTACTACTGACCTTACAGAGAAAAAATCAAAAAAAAAAAAAGATTCTAAAAGAATACTATGAACAAATGTAATCCAGAAAATTAGGTAATCTAGATTAACAATGTAAATGCAAGGGACCAGAATAGCAAAATCAATCTTGAAAAAGAACAAAGCTGGCAGACTAACACTTTCCAATTTGAAAACTTTCTACAAACCTAGGGTATTCAAAACAGTAGGGGTACTGTCATAAGGACAGACATATAGATGAATGGAATAGAATTGAGTGTTCAGAAGTAAATCCGTACATTGATTGTCAATTGATTTTTGACAAGGGTATCAAGATTATTCAATGAAGAAAGAACAGTTTTTTTCAATAAATGGTGCTGGAACAAATGGATACACATGTGCATATAAAGTAATAATAATTTGGACCCCCTACCTCGCACAACATGCAAATATTAACTCAAAGTGAATCAAAGACCTAAAACTAAGAGCTAGTACTATAAAACTTTTAGAAGAAGACATGGGTAATAGATCTTCGTACTTTGGATTCAGTGGTGGTTTTCAAAATATGATACCAAACGGACAAGCAACCAAAGAAAAAATAAATTGTATTTCATTAAAATTAAAACTTTTTTTTTTAACTTATTGGGGTGACAATTGTTAGTAAAATTACATAGATTTCAGGTGTACAATTCTGTATCACATCATCTATAAATTACATTGTGTGTTCACCACCCAGAGTCAGTTCTCCTTCCATCACCATATATTTGATCCCCCTTACCCTCATCTCCCACCCCCCACCCCCCTTACCCGCTGGTAACCACTAAACTATTGTCTTTATCTATGAGTTTTGTTTGTGTGTTTGTTTGTTTGTTTTTGGGGGGTTTTTTTTGTTTTTTTTTTTTACTTAGACGTTTATCATTTGTATCCCTCACACTGTGGACCCCTCGCCCCCCATCCACTATCTCTCTGACATCGCACCGAGCCATCCCATTTCCACTATCTCCACTCCCAATGCTGTACCCTGCCTATTGTAAATGTATACATACCTATATATACATATATATATAATATTAGAGTTGGCATTCATTATTGTTCAGCTTCAGGTGTACAGTGCAGTGATCAGGCAAGTACATCTTCCCTGAGATGGTCTCCCAAATGGGACACGTGTCTATCGGATACCCTACAAAATCTTTACAACATTATTGATTACGTTCCCCAGATTAATTTTCAAAACCCCATGGCCATCTTGTGGTTACTGATTGTTTTCTAATCCCCTCACCTTCCCCCTTACCCCCCCCCCGCCCATCTAGCAACCCTCAGTTTTTCCTCTTTGTCTCCAAAACTGTTTCTGATTAGTTCATTCACGTATTCTTTTCTTTAGATTCCGCATATAAGTGAGATCATATGATACTTATCTTTCTCTGACTTATTTCACTTAACATAATGTTCTCTAGGTCCATCCATGTTGTTGCAAATGGTAAGATTTCTTTCTTCTTTATGGCTGCATAATACTCCATTGTATAAATGTACCACAGTTTCTTAATCCAGTCATCTACCGATGGGCATTTTGGTTGTTTCCATGTCTTAGCTATTGTGTATAGTGCTCCAATAAACATAGGAGTGCATAAAGATTTTTGAATTGGAGTTTTGGATTTCTCCGGATAGATACCTAGGAGTGGAATTACTGGATCATAGGGTAGTTCCATTTTCAGTTTTTTGAGATACCTCCATACTGTTTAAAACTTTTTTATGTCCAAGTATACTATCATGAAACGATAAAAATGAAAGGACAACCCACGGGGTTAGAAAATATTTGCAAATCATATAGCTGACAATGGTCTAGTATACAGAATATCTTAGAACTCTTACAACGTAACGGTAAAAAGATAAACAACCCAATTTAAAAATGGGCAAAGGACTTAAATAGATATTTCTCCAAAGAAGCTACACAAATGGCTAATAAACACATAAAAAGATAGTTATTCGGAAAATTCAAATAAAAATCACAATGAGATATACTCACTAGGGTGAATATAATTAAAGAAATGGAAAATAACAATGTGTCAGTGAGGATGTGAAGAAATTAGAACCCTCATATACTGCTATTGGAAATGTAAAATGGTACAACCGCTGTGGAAAAAAGTTTTGCAGTTCTTCACACAGTTAAACAGAGATACCATATGACTCACCAATTATATACCCACTCATAGGTATATACATAAGAGAATTGAAAACCTATGTTCAAACAAAAAAACCTGTGGACAAATGTTCATAGCAGCATTTTTTATACTAATTAGTCATTATTCAAAAAGTAGATACTAGTCAATTGTCCATAAACTGATGAATGGATGACCCTTGAAAATATTATGCTAAGTGAAAGAAGCCAGACACAACAGGTCAAATATTGTAAGATTCCATTTATGTGAAATGTCCAGAATAGGCAAGTCCATAGAGACAGCAAGCAGAGTAGAGATTGCCAGGGGGAGAAAAGGGAGTGACTGATTAATGGGTATGGAATTTTTCTCTGAGGTAATGAAAATGTTCTGGAATTAAGTAGTGTTGATGGTTGCACAACATTGTGAACATACTAAAAACCATTGAATTTTACACTTTAAATGGTTAAAATAGTGAAATTTATCTCAAAAAATTAATTTTATAACGAGAAAAAGTGGGGCATTTTCAAAAGTCTTTACATCTGGAAGGCCTATGTAGATATAGCAGAAGAAGTTTTCTTTTAAAAGGGTTGGGGGGGAAAGTTAAGAGTGGCCTTTTTAATTATATACACAGACTTCTCAAAAGTGACAAAAAGCCTTCCCAAAGCATATTGGACCCTTCCTATTGACAAATGTGGCATGTTATTTTACCCTTTCTTTTATTGAAGACCACCCATTGGATGCTGACTTCTCCACTTGTCTTTTTTCAAGATACCACAAATGCACCTGGTCTGGCAAGGCCTTTGTCCATTGTTGCTGTGGCCAGGTAGTATCTCATCCAACTGGGAAATAGTGGTCACACCAGATCCCCAGGCCTGTGGGGGTCCATGATCTGAAGTTGAGGTGACCCTGCTCAGACCCTTAAGGCTCCACAAGGCCCTCCTAGTATCTGGTTTGCCACCATTCTTCTTGTCCAACCAAACCTGCCACCCAAAAGCACTAAGTCCTTGGTAGCCTGGCCAGGGTGGGCCAGGAGTTGGTCCGCTACAGGCACGGTCAGGACCCAGGGAGGCTGCTGCAGCCATCAGGTCATAGGGATGGGAATGGGTCGGGTTGTCACTGCCTCAGGGCCAGGACCAGCCTGGCTGCAGTGACAAACTTTCCCGGTCACTGAAGTACCAAAGCCACTGGACACCATGAACATGGATGAAACCACCCAGGGACAGGGCGTAGAGCATCCAAGGAGAGCAAGACCCAGGCCAGAACCCTAGAGAGCACTGACATTTAAAGGGGAACCTGAAGAGAGAATTCAGAAAAGTAGGAATAATAATAATTCTACTAATGATACTACTATCATTTACACCTCTTGTCATGTGCAGATGATTGTGCTAAGTGCTTCACAAGCATCATCTCATTGAACCCTGAACAAAACTTTATGAAGTAGGCATTATCATCCCCATTTTTCTGAGAAGGAAACTGAGGCTCAGAGACATTGAGGTAGCCTGCCCAAGTTTCTGCTGATAGTCAGTGGCAGAGCCAGGATTCAAACCCAGATTTGCCTGCCTTGTCAGTTCATACCCTTGCTGCCAGCAAATTTATGAAACAGTGATCATGGGACCCGAGGGATGAAAGAGTACAAAGAAGAACAGAACAATCCATAATATAGTATCAAATTCACTCCAACAACTTGGGCAGGTCAGATAAGTACAGAAAATGTCCAGTAGATTAGCAACAAGGATGTCATATGTGACCTTGGTGAGGATGGTTTCAGTAGGTGGTGAGAACTCAGGCCAGATTGCAATCAGTTGAGGAGGGATTGGGGAGGAAAGAATTGGAAACCATGAATGGAAACTATTGAAAAGCTTAGATCTGCAGAAAAGAACAATAAAGTGGTAGCTACAGGGAGGGAATAATCTAGTGTCAAAGGAGGTATTTTTTCTTGTAACAAAAGTTACATGTGTAATGCAGAAGATTTAGAAGATATTGGTGAATCAAAGGTATCCCACAAACCAGAGATAATCATGGGTAACATTTTGGCATTCATCTTTCTGACCCATCACTGTCTTACACACACAGAGGCACATTTTTACCAAAATGGTATCAAATCATTTATATTATTTTGTAACTTGTTTTTCAATTAAAATACACTGGGGACACTTTGCCATGTTAATAAATGTGCTGTGTAAGCATCATTTGAATAGCTGCTTGATATTCTACAGGCCATACTGAAACATAATTTCCTTCACTGTTGGCATCCTTCTCTTCCCTCTTCTCTCCTCTCCTCTCCTCTCCTCTCCTCTCCTCTCCTCTCCTCTCCTTTCCCCTCTCTTCCTCTTCCTTTCAGTGCCATTCTTTTTCCTTCTATTCTGTTCTCTTCCCTCCCAACCCCCTCCATACACAAGTTATTGTGCAGTGGAAGTGTAATTAATTCAGTCAAAATAGACTTAATATTGAAGAAAATATGAAGAAATTGAAGGCAGTATCAGATAAATATTTGTTTGAGAAGAGAATTTGGTATTTAAGCTGAATGGTGCTTGAGCATATTTATGTATGTGTGTGTGTGTGTGTGTGTGTGTGTGTGTGTGTGTGTGTGTCAGAGACAAAGAGAAGCTAGTAGAGAGGGAATGGTTGAAGATACAGCTGGGGAACAGGAAGGGAGGGTTGTCAAACAATGGACCAAAGTTCCTAAGATGGAAAGAGGATACGAACACAGATACCATGATTAACCTGACAGGTGCCTATACGTCTTTGAGGGGCGTATCAGGTTGAGTGACAGGAATTTGAGGTTACTTCTGGCTTCTGTATTTATGATACAAAGTGGGGGTCCAAGTCATCTGTTGGGAGACAGGAGGAAGGGATCTTAGAAAAACTGGTAAAGAGCTGAACTGGCTTCTTGGGTGAATGGGAGAGAATCCTGATGAGGGGTACACGAAGGATTCATGGCAGTGCACAAAACCCAGTTGAGACTGATGCCAATCGCCATGCATAGGAGGTAGACATTTGGGGTTGACCTGGGTTTGGGGTTCTGCTGCTATGCAAGTTCAATGGATGGACCAGTGGCAAGGCAGGTAGTTGTCTGGGATAGAAATGAAGAAGGGAGGGCTGCTAGATTGCATGGGAAATAATGGAGGGGTCAAAGGACTAGAGGGTGAAATGAGTTAGAAGAATAACTGCAGTGACAACAAAGACAAAGACTGGAGAGAAGGTTTTGGTTGGAGAAGTGGAACTCTAGCCACCAACGATGCCACAACTCCATGTCAGAGGGACTGAGATGGAAGCCACCTCTTCTGGAACCAATGCCACTTCAGGCCATGGCAGTGCAGAAACTATAACCTCTGGGTTTACCACCATGTCAGTCCACCTAGGCAGAGACTATAAATGCTAGGCTGAGGGACCTCTGACCATCAGACCCTGTTTCCACTCTCCTCCAAGATCTGCTGAGACTAAATCCAACAGCGTCTCATCATCCCTCCCCTCCCTTCCCCTTGCATCTATTTCTCCTCCCCCTGGCATCTATTCCATCCCCATGCCCGTACTGCCATGTACTTTCTTGCCCTTGATCCAGCACTCCACTCCTCTCTGACCACCAGCAGTTTTCCTCTGTACCCACTGGAACTGCTTTATTATATTAAGCAAACCCTGAGACTCTTCATCGAGAGTTCTATTCATCCCCTGACCTTAATTGAAACCTGGTGGCCACCACTGCAGCCCTCTGGAATAGCATTCATCTTTTCTATTCTCAAAGCAAGATAAGGATGGAATTGGTGCCCTCCTTAATTCCCATTTCTGCTTTCAGATCATTACTTCCCTATGTTCCTGGGAAAAAAAAAAGTATAAAAACCAAATTCAATCCTTTGACACCATTTGATTGTATGCCTTTTCCCCCTCCTTGTCACTCATCAAATTACCTTCAGGCCACTCTTCTTTATTTACTAATGACTTTGGCCCCTGGCCCACAACTTTCTTCCCGCCTCAAGCCCCAGCACTGTCTTGAGTGATTTCAACATACCCAGGGATAACTCAGTCGATATCTCAGTTCCTTGATCTCCTCACCTCAAAAGATCTTTTCTTTCACCTTAGTCACACACACACACACACACACACACACACACACACACACACACCCCTATAGCCACACCCCAAGTCTTGTTATTATCTGTAACTGCTTCATTCCTAAAGTCATGAATGCATGCGTCCCAATCTCCTGCCACAACCTCCTATTCCCAGTTTTCCAACTAGCAATCCTACCAAATTTCTTTGGTTCACTCATTCTCCAGAACAAACATTTCAAACCTTTTCTGTCTCCCGAAACCCCAGTTCTGCCTCACACACCTCCCTCCTCCCTCACATCCACTCCTGCTCTCAGCAATGCTTTCCACATCACAGAGAAAATTCTCTGCTTCCTTCTTCATCTTATTCTCCTCTACTACATTAGAAAAAGCTCTTATACTTCTCCCCAATGGCAATTCCTCTGTGCAGACTTTTGATCCCAGGGTCTACTATTTTTCAAGAGCCTTACACTATTGATGTTCCATATCTTTCCTGTTTGTTCAATTATTCCCTCTCCTTTGGATCCTTCCCGACAAGTTTAAACATGCTGAAGTGTCTCCATTACAAACAAAACAAAATAAAACAAACAAAAAAACTTGCTTGACCCTACACTTCACTGAAACTATCACCTTCCCCTTCACAGCCAAACTTCTTGAGTTATCTCTTTTTACTGTCATTGTTCCTTTGCCTCCCGTTTATACCTCAGCCCACTTGCATCTGTTTTCCAGGCCCTTTCCTACGGCCAAAGCAGCTCCTGCTCAAATCACAATAATCTCCACATTGTCAAAATGAATGGGCATTGTTCATTCACCTTGCTAGATTTCTTAGCAGCATTTGACCAATTAATCACTTATTCCTTGAAATGTTCACCTCCCTTGGCTTTTTTAAATTGAACTTATTATTTTGAAATAACAGTAGATTCACATGCAGCTAGTTGTAGGAAATAATATGGAGAGATTTCCTGTACTCTTCACCCAGTATTTCCCAACGGTAACATCCTCCAAAACTCTCTAGTACAATATCTTAAGCAGAATACTGACACCGATACAGTCAAAATGCAAAATAGTTCCATCACCACAAGGATCTGTCAGGGTGCCCTTTTACAGCCACACCCCCTTCTTTCCCAGATTCTTGCTATCCCCCACTCCTGCTCTTAAGAACTAATCTGTCCTCTGTTTCTAAATTTTGTCATTTCAAGACTGTTATATAAATGGATTCATAAAGTATGTAGCCTTTTAAGATTGGCTTTTTTTCACTCAGCATAATTCTGTGAAGATTCATCCAGGTCATGGCGTGTATCAATATTTTGTTCCATTTTATTGCTGAGTAGTATTCCAGGGTGTGGATATACTATTATTTGTTTACCTGTTCGCTATTCACCTGTTGAAAGGCATTTGGGTTGTTTCCAGTCTGGAACTATTATAAATAAAACTCCAATGAACATTTGTGTATGAGGTTTTGTGTGAACACAAATTTCCATTTCTCTGGGATAAATGTCCAGGAGTACAAATACTGGGTCGTATAGTAGTTGTCTGTTTAGTTTTATAAGAAACTGCAAAACCGTTTTCCAGAGCAGCTGTACTGTTTTATATTCCCACCAACAATGTATGAGTGATTGTTTCTCTGCATAATTGTCAGCATTTGGTGTTATCACTGTTTTTTTCCTCTTGCCATTCTGATAGGTCTGTAGTGGAATTTTATTGTGGTTCTTTTTGCATTTTTCTTTTTTTATTTAATTATTTATTGGGGTGACAATTGTTAGTAAAGTTACATAGATTTCAGGTGTACACTTCTGTAATACATCATCTATAACTTTTTGCATTCTTCTAATGGCTAATGATGTTCAACATCATTCACGCTTATTTGACATCTGTACATCCTTTTCAGTGAAATGTCTGTTCATGTTTTTTGCCCATTTTCTGATTGGATTCTCTATTTTTTTTTTACTGTTAAGTTTTGATAGTTCTTTATATATTTTAGATACAAGTCCTTTGTTGGATACGTGCTCTGTAAACATTTTATCCTGGTTTGTATCTTGTCTTGCATCCTCTTAACAGAGTCTTTCACAGAGCAAAAGTCTTTAAATAAGCTTTAAGTTTTGCCTAGCTCTAGATCCCTAAAGATTTTTGCCTGTGCTTTTTCTAAAGTTGTATAGTTTTACATTTTACATTTAAGTTTGCAATTCATTTTAATTTCTGTATAAGGTGTGAGGTTTAGGCTGAGATTTACATTTTCGTTTCTTTTCACTTTTTTTCCACCTATGAATGTGCAATTACTCCAACACTCCAACACCATTTGTTGAAATAGCTATCCTTCCTCCACTGATGTGGTTTGAACAAAAAAATGTTGGGCATGTTAGTGTGTCTGTTTCTAGGTTCTCTATTCCGTTTCTGTGACCTATGTGTTTATCCCTCTTCCAATGCCACACTGTCTTGATGACTAGAGCTGTTTAGTAAGCCTTAATCACTGATGTCTGTTGTATATCCTTAGCTCCTTGAACAGTGCCTAGCAAATTGTAGATACACAACCCACTTTAAAATATTCTTGAGGTGGAGCAGCGTCACAAGCTATGCTATGTAATAGAACTTTCTTCAACAATGGAAATTTTCTCTATCTGTGTTATCTAGTATGGTAGCCACTAGACCCATGTGGTTATTCAACACTTGAAATATGACTGGTGCAGCTGGGGAGCTGATTTAAAATTTTTATTTAATTTTAGTTAATGTAAGTTTAAATAGCCACCTGTAGATAGTGGCTACTGTATTGGGCTGCACAGGTTTAGTGGGTAGCCATGAAAGAGAGCGACAAAAATGGAGGTAGGTCAAGGTCATTAGGTTTTGAGAAGTCAAGAACTGCTCAGCCATGGGCCGGCCCAGTGGCTCAGGTGGTTGGAACGTCATGCTCCTAACGCTGAGGTCGCCAATTCGATTCCCACATGGGCCAGTGAGCTGCGCCCTCTACAGCTAAGACTGTGAACAACAGCTCTCCCTGGGGCTGGGCAGCCCTCAGCTGCCCTGAGTAGCTCAGTGGACGGACTGGTGACAGACTGCCTCAGCCTGGGGGAGTGCAAGGCTCATAATACCAGTATGGACCAGGGAACGGTGTCCTACACAACTAGACTGAGAAACAATGGGTTGAACCGGAGTTGGGGGGGGGGGGGGGCGAAAGAAGGGGGAAGAGAACTGCTCGGCCAAAGTTTTGCATGAATAAACCAGGTGAACAGCAAAACCCCCGGGGACAATGACCTGAATGTTAGCAAGGAAGGCTGTGTGTTAGAGGCTCAAAGGCCTGGATTACTTTGGGGGCCTGACCAGAGTCTAGGCAACAGAGATGAGGTGTGGTAAGTGATTGATTCTGCTGCTATGTGCCTTAACGTTGTCTTTCCAGCAGAGCAGAGAAACAACGGTCTGGAAGCTGCTTCAGAAAAGCAAGAGGATGTGGGTCCCTCCTCCAGTCCCTACAAATGAGTGGTGTCCTTGGCCAAATGCCAGAGTCAGCTAGGGCAAGAAGGAGAAAGTAGCATTTTGTGACAAGGAAGGACATGTAGGAGAGCTTTGTTATCCCACAACAAAGGAACTGGAAGACACAGTGGAAATATTTGTGATGGAAGGGAATCGCGGGAAGAAGGCTGGGGAGAAGAGTCATGAAATAATATGAGAACATGAGAGATGACAGCAGCAATGCAGCTCCCCAAAACTGCTGCAGCTGGTCTTTTGGAAAAAAGGTGCTGACTACGAACACTATAATAGAGTATTTAGCTTTTGAAAAATTTTTTGCAGGAAAATGACTTTCTGTAACCATGAGATGTATAACTCACTTTGTATAAATGTGAACATGTTGTGTAATAAATGTTTTTTATTGTGGCAAAATACACATAACATGAAATGTACCATTTTAACCATTTTAAAGTGTAAAGTTCAGTGGTACTTAGTACAGTCATAAAGAATAAATATTTTTTTAAAGAGCGTGGCAGGAGCACACTTGTGGTAGAGGCCAACAATGGGACTCTGGTGGCCTTCACTGTTCTCAAGGTTCCAAATGCAATGAAAGTAAGTGTCAAGCTATTGCAGAGCACGTGCTGCCTGAGGTACACGTGATCTTCAAGCAGCTATCGGCTCTGGTTTATAGGCTCTGAGGTGGGTGCAGATACCTTTAGTGCACTCCCAAAGGAACCCAGTAACACATTATTCTGAGCCACAGAAGTTAATGAAGCCTCTACTAGCCTTGTTTCCTGATACATAGTATGCTCTCAGTAACTGTTAGCTATTATCATTATTATGCTCATGGTCATGATTTAACTCTGCCTTCTGTTAGAGCTGTTAGAACAGTGGACACATCCCCTCTGTTCAGTTGTAATTTCATTAAGGGCAAGGACAGTGCATAGTTTTTATACCTCATAGGCCCAGCACAAAGTAGGACATGCATACACATTTGAATGAAATAATTATTCTTTTACGTGTGCCTCCTTCTTTCTTCAACCCTAGCCAGAGTCTACATGAAGAGGTACAGTTGTTAACAGTATACGTTTTCTGGTCAGACAGGATTGAATTTTGGCTCTGCCACTTACTACCCTTGTGTCCTTTGGCAAATTACTTGAAAAATCTGCATCTCATGTATACCACGAAGAAAATAACTATCTACTTCATAGAATTAAATGAGAAATTATAGTAAAGCACAATGCCTGTCACAGCTAAGTGCCTGAACACTAATTACTACTATGACTACTACTAGTAGTAGTCATCGTCGTCGTCGTAGTAGTAGTACTACTACTACATTTCTTTTGGAAAAGGAGGTATACCTACCCCCCACCCCACCATTCTGATGGGAATTAATGAGTGGCTTGGTGAGAGGGAGTGTGATACATCCACACTAGGGAACGGAACTTTTTCTAGGAAGATTTCCTCAAGTTGGAAAAGCAAGAAAGAGACAAGTGAGCAAGAGAAACTGAATCAGCCATCAATAAAAGTGGGAAGTGGGTGACATTTGTTTGTGGTGACCCAAGTCCAGGTCATTACCTCACTCTCCAGTTTAGGCTCTTACTAATGTGCCCAGACTAGGCCTGCCATGTTGTCTGCCTTTGTTACAGAACTTTCCCCTCTCCCCTTCTCACACCACAGCTCACTTGCTCTGTACGTTCTAGGCTCTCGGGAACCAATCAGGAGGTAATTTTCTAATCTGAAGTCAGATATTAACGGCTGCTAATAGTTTCTTGTTTCCTCACTGCACAATGTTTTGAGCACCTTAACTCATGAGACTGACTTGTGGTGAAAGCTGCAGGTCTGGATGGTGCTGGAGGCAAGGAGGGGGCAGGTCTTTGGAGGGAGAAAACCTTCCCATGTGGCAAGGCAACTGCCTGCTCTGACTTTGGGTGGAGTGAGCTGCGAACAGAAGAAAAGGATATTGAAGTGGACCAGGAAGGTCCTTCCCAGTAAACATCTTTGATGTTCTCAAAGTGCTAAAAAACCAGACTAAACACCTAAAAGTTGCAACCACCCCCTTTAGCATTCACACTCATTATCACTCTCATTGAAAGTATCTCTTTGGATCCTTTCTCTTTTGAGGCTTCCCCAACCCCTGCCTGCCTCAGATTGAGTCTGCTGCTACCTGCAGTTGCCACCAGATGGTAGACAAGACTCTAGCTTCCACCATCGTGGGGCCTCCATTCCCATTGCAGGCTTACCTCTCTCCAGTCATCTACTACCAACAGGCATTTCTTGAGCACCTGCCATTGTGTCAGGTCCTGTCTTCCCTCCTGACTACTGCTGAGATTGTGTCATGTGTGGGGCTTTATGAACAAATGTGCCACTAGTTATCTCACAGAAGGAGATGTATTTGGGTTACTTTCCAAGAAATAAGAGAGCTTTCAATTCATTTACCCACCTGTTCCTTTCTTTAAAAAAAAAAATGTGCAAACACTAAGGGTAAGCAATCATCCTGGCTTGTTCAGGACTGAAGAGTTTTCTGGAATGTTCAGGAAGCATGGGAGTCCTGGACAAACCATGATGATTGATTACCCTCTAACATATATTGACTGCTCACTATTTACCTAGCATGACTTTAGGCACTGATGGGTTGCCTTCCCGGCAACCTTTAAATGAATGCCAGAGCAAGTGATGCTTTAAGGTACAAATACACTGGTAAATGTATAACAACCAACTCTCTAGGGGAGCGGGAGGGGGTCATTGATTTGTAGCATTTGTCAATTTCTGTGATATAAACGGCCCTACTATGGCCAATTTCAAGCTACCAATTTGATGTCACTGGATATGGAATAGAGAAAAGATGCCGAGTAGAACACAATTATTTAACATCACCACACAGATACAATAGATGTGAATAACCTCAAGAGCTTAGATGATAGTAAAATGTAGTAACATAATTAGGAAGTGATGAGTTTAGAGTATTCACTACATTTATTTTAATAAAATTTATTTAATTGCAAGTTTATATCATTTAAATTTTTAATCATTTAGTTTAATAACTGATTTGCAAAATCCCTCAGAATTTAACCATTAACTTTCATGAGTCAGTATGAGCCAGTTCCAGCACATCACTGAAAGAACCCTGGGAAAATCTCACCTTTTCATCATACACATGTCTCTTTCCCACTGGTATGCCACAAGACTGAAAACCCACCATTTGCAATCTATTCCTTTGATCTAAGCTCTGCCTTTGGTATACTAAGAAGAGCAAGACCCGGAATAAGGACACTTGTTCCAGTCCCAGTCTTATCATGAACTGGCCGTGTGACCTTGAACTCTTTGCATCCTAGATTCCTTATCTGTAGAATATGGGGTTATGGAGGTTAGATAACTATTCTTAAATAACTGTTTCAGGGTGTGTGTGTGTGTGTGTGTGTGTGTGTGTGTGTGTGTGTGTACAGCCTTGTTGAGGTATAATTCACACACAATAGGCTAGACATATTAAGAGTAGTTTGATGACTTTTGACTGAAATCAAGACCACAGACAAGACAATGAGCATCTCCATCATTCCCAAATGTTTTCTTGTGCCCGTTCATAAATGTATCCCTTTCTCTCCCCAACACTGTCACTAGGTAACCATTAATCTGCTCCGTCACTATAGAATGCTTTGAATTTTCTAGAATTTTATAAAAACGGAATAATACAGTATGTTTGTATTCTGCTTATCTTTATTATTTTCTTTCTTTTGCTTACATTGAATTACACTTGATCTTTTTCTAGTTTCTCATTGAGAAAGCTGAGGTCATTGACTTAAGATCTTTTTGGTCTAATATAGTTGTTTTAGTGCTATAAATTTCCCTCAAAGCACTGCATTACCAATATCCCACAAGTTTGTCTCATGTTTTCATCTTCACTCAGTTTAAAATATTTTCTAATTTATTTATTTATTTATTTTTAATTTTTTTAATTTTTTTTTAAATTTATTGGGGTGACAATTGTTAGTAAAATTACATAGATTTCAGGTGTACAATTCTGTAATTTATTTTGAGACTTACTCTTTAGCCATGGATTATTTAGAAATGTGTTATTTATTTTCCAAATATTTGAAGGCTTTTCCATATCTTTCTTTTACTGCTTATTAATTTAACTCTATTGTGGTCAAAGAACAAACTTTGTATGACTTGAATCATTTAACTTTATTGAAACTTGTTATATGAACCAGATATGGTCTATCTTGGTAAATGTTCAATGTACACGTGTGAAGAATGTTTTCTGTTGTTGGGTTGAGTGTTGCATAGATGTCAAATAGATCAAATTTATTATTCGTGTTGTTCGAATCTTCTATATTCTTACTTATTTTCTTTCTCCTTGGTCTATCAGTTATTGAGAAAGGTTGGAGTCTCTGATTGAAATTGTGGATTTGTCTATTTCTCCTTGTTCCGTCAGTTTTTGCTTCATGCATTTTGAATTTGTTACTCAGGTGTGTATATATATATATATTTAAGATTGTTACTTCCTCGTGATGAATTAACTTTATTATTATGAAATGGCCCTCTTTATCTCTGGTGACATTCTTTGTATTGCAATCTACTTTCTCTAATATAGTCACTCCTGCTTTTTAAAAATTAATGTTAACATGATGTATGTTTTCCCTACCTTTTATGTTTAACCTATTTGTGTTTTAATATTTAAAATGGGTTTCCTATAGACAGCATATGGTTGGGTCTTTAAAATTTGTTTTTCCGTTCTACTAGCAATCTGTCTTTTAATTGGATTGCTGTGAGACCACTAACTTCAATAAGACTATTGATATGGTTCTGTTTAAAACTACCATTTTGCTATTTGGTTTTTGTTTGTTTGTTTTGTTCTAACTCTGCCTGTTATCCAATGTCTGGAAACTATAATTTCATATATTTGGCCCATTTTTTGAATTGTTAATGTGGGAGGGTAAATCCACTCACTGTTAACACATCATTGCTGGAAGTAGAAGACCTCCATATTTTTTTTCATACTGATTTGTTATTTATATTATGAACATTAGCTTTGTCATTATATGTGTGTCAAATATGTTCTCCCAGTTCATCACTAGTCTTTTAATTTTACCTATGGTGTAATTTTTTCATAAAGAGACTTAAAATTTTGATGTCAAATCTTTCATTCCTTTTCTTTGGGTTTTCATGTCATGCTTATAAATGCCTGCCCTATATTTTCCTCTAAATTATCGTGTTTTAAAGGGGAAAAAATAACTCTTCAGTATGAATGTTATTTTTAATGTCAAGTTTATTAATTACAAAAGTAATACATGCACATGGTAAAAACATCAAGTAAAACAGAGGGCTATAGATGAAAATGAAAGTTCCTCTCCTCTTCTCCCACGGCTCCTACTTGCACAATTGCTCTTGCCGAGTTGCTCCTGTTAGCAACTCCGTGTATATGTCCTTCCATACATATTCTGGACACATACATACACATGCATGTTTATCTTTTGTACACAAACAGGATACACACATGGCTCAGCAATCTTTCATTTAACATTATGTCTTTGAGTTCTTAATGTGATGGAGTTTTGTCAGATGTTTATCAGACTGACAGAGGGACCAGGACAGTCAAAGAACACAGTAGGGGGAATATACAGGAAAAGGCATATTCATCTCTGTAAGGCCAACACTTAGCATGAAACCTGGCACAGAATAAATGCTCAATAAATAAGTGTTGAATAACTAAAGGGAAGTAAGAACTTGAGAAAACTGCTGTCTTGACCGTTCTTCTCATGCCAGACTTGGTCTCCTGCCTAAATGTTACCATCGCTCAGGGCGATAGGGAACACCACAGGGTGATAAAGAAATGGAGCAGCTGGACCTCTCACTTGCAGTAACTTCCCATGGTGTGTCACTTCCCCCACTAGATTCACTGCCTCCAGCACACACATTTAGTTCAAATGCGCAGTTCACACTGACTACACAGCAAAAAATCTGGGAGCTCAAAGACTACACAGCTGAGTTATATTACAGGTACACTCATACAAACAGCTACCATTAATTGTGGGGGAGGCACCATGTTGGAAACTACAGCCTTGCAAGGTTAATGTCAATGTATCCCCATTTTATAGATGAGGAAATGGAGGCTCTAAGAATTCAAATGACTTATTCAGTGTCACACAGCTAATCAAGAAGCTTTCAGAGACAACTCTACATCTTAACCAGGTAAATGTACCTTTCTGTCAATCCTGCACCACATTACCTCCTACTTCATGTACTTTGTGCTGTTTTCCTTGCCTGGCATTCCCTTTCTCCACTTGTCTTATCTGGTGTTTTTGTGGAAACTAGGCAGAGACAGAAACATGGGGCTGTGCAGGATCCATGCTAGGCTATGCAATATGCTGTCTGAGATGAGGAGTGAGTCACTCATAGGAGTCCATGAACAAGAACGAACGAAAGGGGGAGTTATTAAAAGTTTGGAAATAGAGGAGCCTGAGAACTAGAGAGCACCCTCTTGGGATATGGATACTGTAGCAGTTCAAGAAACTCTAATGCAAACATTTCCTCCCCCAGGTGCTTTTGGTGAACTGCTTACAAAACAGCCCTGTTGCCTACAATCTTATAGTCACTGGCCCATGTTTCTGCCCCATCTCAATCCTATTTAAGGCCCTTATCACGTCTCACCTCCATGAAGCTTTTCGCTATTAACGTGTTCCTCTCTCTTCTTCTGTGAATTACTTTTACTGAAAATCAGCACCGTAAGCTATGACATGTGTTTGTATACCCCTTTGTCCTTTAATCACTTCAAGTGTCTTGTTTCTTTTAAGTGGACTCATTCACCTGTCTTTTTTCTATCATTTCCCTGCCTGGTCTGGGTATTAGGAAACCTGGCTGGAAACCAGTCCCAACTCTCCCACTAATGAGCTGTGCGACCTGAATCTAGTCATAACCTCTTTGAGTCTCATCTTCTGACCTTCCAGAGTTTTTGCGAAAACATAGTAAACATTGCAACACAATATGTGAATGCAAGGTATTACTGCTGAGGACATTTGAACTAAGGTGCTTCTGCCTTTTACATCCTACTTAGTGGATAGTTCTATGTAAGAAATAGCAATCACTGTTGCTTATCTATCTCACACTAGTGTCCTCAGCAAAGGTTAACAGGTTTAAAACAAGAATATTGCACAACTGTTAAAGATGGTGGGAATCTATATGCATCTGATTTGGGGTTCTCCTTGGAAACTACCAGGTGATTCCAGGCTTGCTCACTTTTTTTTTAAATTAAAGTTTATTGGGGTGACAATTGTTAGTAAAGTTACATAGATTCCAGGTGTACAATTCTGTAGTACATCATCTATAAATCCCATTGTGTGTTCACCACCCAGAGTCAGTTCTCCTTCCATCACCATATATTTGATCCCCTTTACCCTCATCTCCCACCCCCCACCCCCTTACCCTCTGGTAACCACTAAACTATTGTCTGTGTCTATGAGTTCTTGTTTCTCATTTGCTTGTCTTGTTCTTTTGTTGTTTTTGGTTTATATACCACATATCAGTGAAATCATATGGTTCTCTGCTTTTTCTGTCAGACTTATTTCACTTAGCATCATACTCTCAAGATCCATCTATGTTTTCACAAATGTTCCTATATCATCTTTTCTTACCGCCGAATAATATTCCATTGTGTATATATACCACAACTTCTTTACCCATTCATCTATCGAAGGACATTTTGCTTGTTTCCATGTCTTGGCCACCGTAAATAAAGCTGCATTGAACATTGGAGCACACGTGTCTTTATGGATAAATGTTTTCAGATTTTTGGGGTAGATACCCAGGAGAGGGATTGCTGGGTCATATGGTAATTCTATTCGTAAGTTTTTGAGGAACCTCCACAATGCCTTCCATAGCGGCTGCACCAGTCTGCATTCCCACCAACAGTGGCTTGCTCACTTTTAAAGCTTCCATCTTTCTGAATGTTTCTTCATGTAAATGATCTGTGTCAATGGTATGAAAAATGAAAAGAATCTTGTGTCAAGTCAAGCCAACAGCTGCCTTCTGTAGGATAAGATTCCCATTCACACTCGCTCCCTGGCACCATTCAGTTACTTCACCCACTCAGCTATCTACCTCCTCCCTCAGCCTCAGCTCCTCTCTTGGATCTCAAAAGAGAAAATGCTTAACTTCCTCTTGGACTCTCACGCTTGTCCCTCCCTTCCTTTGTCCAAGACCCTGCTCCATGAGTCCATTAGTTCCTGCTCCTGTATTTGTAACCGCTCCCGTTCTTTCCAAATTTCGAATTAGGACCACGTCTCAGGGTGAGCTAGGGGGCTTTATGCTTTGTGCCTGGGAATGTTTGAAGTGCCTATAGGACACTGGGAGAAGTTTTCTAGTATGTAGATAGTTGGGATAAATGAGTGTGCCCTGAGCTGCTACCTGTGGCTGATTCAAAGAGCTCCTCTAGACCCAGCCACCCTCACATATACAGTACTTTAGAGAACACTGACTGCACGTCTGGGTGTGGACTAAGATCTCTGTAACCTCTGAGCCCACGTAGAATGACACTGCAGCGCTTGCAGGGATTCAGACCAGCCAGGGCATCACCACCCAGTCACCAAGCGTCTGTGGGACTGGGTAGGATCATTTCTCAGTATCAGCCCCATGTAGCAGTGAGAAACAGCAGCAGCAGTGGAATCATTCTCCAACCAGCTTGGGAAGCAAAACTGACTCCATCTTTCGGAGCGATTTTGAAAAGGTGAGGAGATGTCCCAAAATGTACTAGTACTGGAGTACGTGAGAGAAGAGTAATGACTGAATTGGCACCCAGAATTCTGCTAACAAGTCTTACTAATCACACGTGGCATACTAGGCCCTGCCTGCCCCTTCAGTCTCATGTCTTGACACATTCTGCTGTGTACTTTATGCTCCATCTGTAGCAAGCTTCCTGGAGATTTCCCACCTCTATCTCAATCAAGTACCATAAGCCATGCTGATGCTTGTCTGGCTACCCTTGCGTGTGCTATCTCCTGAGCCTGAACTACCCTTCTGCATCCTTTACCCCCATGTCCCCTGGTTACAGTCTTGAGACTGAACTCAGGTGGCTCTTCCTCCAAGAAGCTTTCCCTGACCATCTCAGGCTGGGTGAATTGTCTCCTGCCATGACTCCCTTAAGACCTCATGCTTACCCTACTGCGTTCATCAGTTCATGTGCCTGTCTCTACCACTAGGCCCACTGGCCCTTGAAGAACACAGATCACGTGTCAGGTCTTATCCCTTCTTGTCTCTCAGTACCTAGCACATTGGCCTAGCACAGAGCAGATGTTCAGCAAGTGCTTGTGAAACGAATGAAGGTAAGTTTTGTCACTCTGAGGGCACAGCCTCTTTTTTCCCTTGACCTTCTGAATATCTAGATACCTAGTCTTTAACTGAGCATATCATTACCTGTCCCCCTGCCTTGCCCCTGGATATTCTAAATTACTAACTGGTCTCCTATAGACATTTACTATACACAAAGCACTGAGCCAGGAAGTTTACAGGGGGAAGTACAAAGAGGACTACGATTCAGACCCCACACTCAAGCAGCCCTTAGAAAATCACCTTCCTTCAGCCTTTCCAACTTCCAGAGCAGACTCCCTCCTTTAGGAGGCTCTTCTAGATTTACCCCCCTCTAGCCCACCACCACATTAAATCATCCATAGTTTACTCTCACCTTACTAGTTAAGCATATGTTTCTATTGATTTCAGTGTTATTTGTCTTATATACATTCTAACATTCAAAATTTATTTGAGGTCAGTGAATGGTGGTGTGTGTGTATGTGTGTGTGTGTCCTTTATTTTGCATTCTGGCGCTACTGCATACTGCTATCAATTTGTTGATTGACAAGTTATATGTGTTTGAAGGTTGGCCTGAAAACACAATGGAAACATATTGGTTAAAAGACAAAGAGTGAGAAAAATCAGGAAATGGTATGACAATTTACAAGAAAAAACAAATAATGGCATGTCATCACAAAATAATTTCTCTGTGCTGTCACTTAGGACCTTTGCTGAAGCATACACACCATAGAGTACTGCCATATTAAATTATATACAAAGAAACATGAGGATTGATCGTCAAGTTTATTTCAACCTGTTGACAATATAGACTCCAGTCACCTCTTTCTAAAAGGACACCCTGTTAAAACTCTGGGGCTCATCATGTTGTGAATAATTTCCTCCTCCTGGCATTAATCACCACACTCTCAAACCTTTGAAACTAACAGACTTCACTTTGCTAGGAGAAAACCAGCTTCTGTTTCAGCCAGACTTGTAATCAGGCTTTTAGGTTGTTTTCATTTACACTTCAATCCATCAATTAGGCTTTGGAATGTGGAATTTTTGCAGTCGGCCTTTATTTTCCATTATGTGTTCCAGTTCTGCGTGCCATAAATGAATAGCCATTTGGCCGCTGGTTAGCTGCCAACAGAGCATAGCTGTATCCAAATTAAGAATTACTTTGTGTGTCATGCCAATTTGCAGAGCTGGCAGATGGACACTGACCAGAAAGGGTCAAGACCTCCAGTTATGTAACTGCATCATTATAACTTCATCCACTTGAGTCTTGAAGACTCTCAAAATGTAAACATCAAGCCCTCTAACAGGTATTTGAAGAGGAAAGGGAGAGGGCCTAACATTTATGGAGTACCTCCTGTGTGCCAAGGTTTATACTAGGTACATTCATAAAGTCTCACTTCACTCAATCCCCATGCTAACACCAGGGAGTCAGGTACTAGTACGAGCTCCACGTTACGGACAAGGGTACTAAAGTTCAGGCAGGTTGTATAAGCACGGTCATGTAGCTAATAGATGCTAGAGCTAGTATTTAAGCCATACCTAGCAGAATCTAGATCCAGTGCTCTTTTTCCTACACCATACTGGTTCTCTTAGCAGTGAGACCAGGGCTACCTGGTCATTGCCTCTCTCCCTGCCCCCGTGTCCAAGGAGGAAGCCTACTGGTAATTTCACTCACTTTGACATTTTGCCTAGGCATGCATGGCCTGTGCTGTTTTTCTTCTCTTTGCTCACTGCAATGGGCTATGAGCAAACCCAACATGCTTGTCCAGACCCCCTTCCTCCCACTTCCCCCACCAATATAACTTACTAGAAAGTCTGTAGTTTACATATTGGATGAATCAGTGTGTCACACAGCATTGGCACTCCAAAATCCTTGAGGTCATTTCCACTTAAGTCTAGCAATGTTAGGTTCTCATTTCTGTTGAGGGCACAGGTGAGGACTCCACAGCACGCATCTGTGAGATGACATTCTGCTAACCTATGGGAGATCAGGGATTCAGGAAAGAAATCAGTTTTATCCCAAGTTCCACAATGACCTTCCATTTCATGTAGAGCCTGGCAACAAGATCTCAGTGGACAGTGTCCTTGTGTACTTACCGCAAGATCTGTAGTTTGCAGAAAGGGTGTTTCAACCCTGCACACAGCACCTGCATGCCCTCATCCCCTCAGGCATTGTCACTGAGGTCAAGGTCTCTCAGGTGTTCAATGGTGTAGAGTGCATTGCACAACTCCTGAGAACACTCTCCAGCCAGGTGACAGGTCCACAATCTGCCACAGAGTAAGGTAGACAGACTGGTGTCATTTCATCTGTACTTGGGTCACTTTAAGAATTGTGTTTGCTCACTAAAATAACACATTAGAAAATCAGAGTGTCGCGTTAAAAAAAAAAAATCCCTTGGGCCAGGGCCAAGCAGAGATTTATTCCCCCTAAATTATTTAGGTCTTCGTTTATTGCTTCCTTAGAGATTCAATCAGGAGGCCCAAAGGCACTCATTTAATTTGGGGAGTTGCTGAAACATCAGGAAAGTCTGCCTGTGACTATAGTCCATAATACTTACGCTAGATCCTTCAACTGACAGTCAGGCTGTTTTAACCTTCGCAAAACAATTTCAGTCCCCAATCTTCAATTTTGTTATTAATTAGAAACAGCCTTGTCAGGCTCTGGGTAGAGCTCAGAATTTGTGCAAGGGGCTCACAACAAATTGCAGAGAGCGAACATTCGGAAAGCCTGCAGGGATGGGGACACCAAGATGGCTGTTCACCACGGCAGCAGGGAGTTCCAGTGAACCTCAAATGCCAAGGCCCATAAGGACAAGGACAAGCAGACACTTACACAAGATCCTCGACTGTACCCTTCCCATGCCGTGGACCTGCACAGAGAGGCTGTACTCCTGTGTCCCCCAGGGAATTGGCAAACACAACTCTTTTAAAGTCTAACTCACTTGCAAGAAAGAAGAGAGCTCCACACAGCTAGCATCTGTGAGGTAACATGTGCTCAAGCTACCCAGGGAAAAAAGAAGAAAAATCAGCCACTGCTGTCATTTGGCATCCTGCAAATGTTCTCCCAGCCTCCCCATTTAGCTAAGTCTTAGCCATCCTTCAAGTTCCAGCTCCTGGCCCATCTCCTTCACTGAGCCTCCTCCTGAGGTCTCCAGCCCATAGTGACACCCTCCCTTTCCCTGCGCTTATCTGGCATTTCTAAATGATCCCACAGTGTTGGATACTTGATTACACATGGAACTGTGTTGCTCTCCGATTGTTTCATATCTGTGTGTTCTTAAGGGCAGTCTTGTCACTCGTAGTCCTTCTGATAATTCCATCCACATCTAGTCCAGTGCTGGGTGCATAATAGGTACTGTTTATAGAGTTAATATGTAATTAGTGTCATTCCTGTAAACACAGAGGACGGGTAGTATACTGGAAAGAACATGAGATTAGGAGACGGATTTTGGAGTCACATCCCGACTATACCACTTTATAGTGGTGTGACCTTAAACAACTCACTTTTCCACCTCAGTTTCCTCATCTGTACAATAGGGATAAGAAAACCCACCTTATGTAGTTTTTGTAAGAAGTTAATTAGGTGAAATAACTCTGGCAAGCACCAAGCATAGATCCTGGCATAGAGCAGGCATGCAACAAGTTCAAGAGTCCTAAGATGATGACAGAGTTTTAAGAAACTTACTCTAGTTTCTCCACTTTACAGTTGGAATGTCTGAGACTTTCACAAAGATACTTCACCTCTGTGTCCCCCCGGGGATTTTCACTTAGGTCCAGCTCAGTGAGGTTTGAATTGCAAATGAGAACAGAGGCAAGATACTTGCAAAAGGCCTCTGAGCTTTCAGGGAGAAAGCTAGCAAACAACCTGGAGGGAAAGAAAAAGGAGAACAGAGACAGAATTGGCCACTTTATCATCTGACTCATCCCCTACCCATAATCCCTCATGAGCAGAGAAAATAAAGGCACACCCATACAAGACCCCCAACCTTCAGTATGTCACAGCCCCTTTTCCCCCATGGGAGGGACTTGTGAATTGCTCCCACAACATTGTGTCCTGCAGTAGGAACTCAATAAATGTTGACTGCCCAGTAAAAGAAAAGGGCTGGGAGGAAATCTCAAGATGACTTAATCTCATTTTAATTCCCTGCATGAGTTTAGCACTCTACCTCATATCTTCTTTCAAATCCCAGAGGGGAAATGCTACAATCATCCTTAGTAAACGTTACAGTCAAAAAATCTTTCCTTTCCTCTTATATAAAAGTCCATTATTCATTAATTTGCCATCCTAGAGAAACCCAGCCCATCACCATTATCAATATTCTTTCTTTGGCACAAAGAGTGGCTTTTACTGACCTTCCTGTCTTCTCAATCTTTATTTCTCCATATGAAGTAGTCCGATTCCTTGAACCATTTCCCATCAATTTTTTCTTCCATCACTTTCAAGAATTTCTATGATATACGCTACAACCTTTGAGTCCTCAATTTTCTCTTGAGTTACCAGGCTCCAAACTGTGTCTTGAAGAGGATTCATAAGAACACGTATCTATAATTCCCTATATAGAAATTTTAGATAGAGGTATTTTGCAAAACATACAAGTTTCAAAGTAGATTTTAGAGAACTTTAATGCTAAAGAGCTTTTGCTTTAGAAAACCATATATATATATACACATATATATAATATGTACATTTTATATATATATATATATGTATATATCCCCATTACACACACACACACACACACACACACACACGTTAATTTTATGTGTCAAGTTGGCTAGATCATGGTACCCAGATATTTGGTCAAACATTACTCTAGATGTTTCTGTGGACATACGTTTTAGATGAGGTTGACATTTAAATCAGTAGACTCTGAATAAATTAAATTATTCTCTATAATGTGGGTGGGCCTCACTTAATCAGCTGAATGCTTTAATAGAAAAGGACTGACCTCCCCAGAAGAAGAAGGAATTCTGCCAGCAGACTGCCTTTGGACTTGAACTACAACACTGGCTCTTCCCTGTGTCTCCAGCCTGCTGGCCTACCGTGCAGATATTGAGCTTGACAGTCGCCAAAATCTGTGTGAGCCAATTCCTTAAAATAAATCTTTCTATATATGTTTATACACATTGTATTAGTTCTGTTTTTCTGGAGAACCCTGAATAATACATATATGATAAACTTTTTACTAAGCTCATTACCATGGACTTTGAAGTCAGACACATCTGGGTTTTGAATTGTGCCTTTGCCAGGTTATTTAGTGTTCTGACCTCGAATCTCCATTTCCTCATCTGCTAAAAATGAGGATAATCTGAATCACTCAGAACTGTTGTGTGGATGAAAGGAAATCATGTGTACAAAACAGCACAACACTTAACACAAAGCAATCGCTCAGTAAGTAGTGTTGGTTATTATTATTGTCACTGATGTTATTACTACATACATTGAAAATTCTCTCCCTAAACTTGTTACATAGGAACAACTTTAGGGACTGCCACTTTTATTCTTCCTTTCTATGACTCCTGAAATGCGTTTTGATCAACAACATCCATCTGGAGTTGCATATTTTTAAAATATTTCTTGCAGTATGGAAATTAAGAGTTACAACTTACTTGAGTTTCTGTAATTTGCAATTTGGATCTTTTAAGCCTTCACAGAGTGATTTCAAACCTGAAGCATCCAGTTTTGTTTCACTAAATTCCAGCTCTGTGAGCCACTGATTGGTGCTGAGAACAGTCACTAGTAACCAACGCACAAGAAGCAGGAGAGATAAGGCATCGGTACGACCTTCAGAGAACAGAAGAATGACCTCGTTATCTTATTCACGCTCCCCCCTAACACAAGCAGAAACTGACAAAAATGGTATGAACACAGATTACAAATTCCCCTGCGACCACTTACCTCAATGTCTGTAAGATGCAGTTTGGCTGTTTTAATCCTTCACACAGGAGCTTCTTCATTCCTAAATTTTCCAGGGTATTTTTAACAAATTCCAAATCTGTCAGATGCTGGTTAGTTTCAAATACTAAGGAGAGGTCCCTACTACAGGAAACTGTGAGGTGGCAGAAAATCAGTCTGTGTGGAGAAAAAGACATTTTAGAAAAGAAATAAAATAGGACTCACTTTAAAGGTATCTGTTTATACCTTATTGATATAATGAATTATTTCAGTTCATTCAACAATTACTTTATTGGATGCTTACCACTGTATTAGATGCTGAACACAAGGAAATACTTAAGACCCAGAACCTGCCCTCAAGGCATGCCCAGTTAATGGGGAAAAATTAGAAAATCATGGATTATAATACAGTGGGAAAAATACTGCAAGTGGTATGCACAAGGGATCATGGAGACACAGAAAGGTAGCAGAGTTCAGCCTAGTTTGGGGTGGAGTTTGGAGAATCACGAAAACTTAAAAGAGGGAGAAATACTTGAGTGCTGTTGTGAAAGGGGAATCGAGATTGAACAGGAGTTAGGTGGGTGAGGAGAATGGGAGCAAGGAGGGCAGGAGGGGCTGAGGGACACTGCGCTGGAGGAGCTGCCTGTTGCAAAGGCCAGGAAGCAAGAGGGAGGGTGCTTCATTTGAGAAGCTGCCAGTTTTCTGCTATGGCCTATTTTTAAAGACTGGAAGGATATATACATATATAATTATTAACAGTGGTTATCTTCCAGATTGGTGGAAGGGTGAGGTTATAGGGAGACATTTACTTTCTAGGTAATTAACAATTATTTATAATGATTAGAAGTCATCAGAAAAAAGTTTTTTTAAATTTTGAAAAATACATGTTCATGATAATTTTTACAATAGAGAAAAATATAAAAAAAAAATCAACTTTTTTAAAAAGTACTATATTCCTACCACCCAAATATAACCACTGTCAAAAATTTGGTATATAACTTTATAGACTTTTAATGCATGTATATATACAGAGTTATGTTATTTGTAACAAATGAAATCATGGAAAGACATTATTTTAAAAAGATAAAAACTTTTTCCCAATCTGCCCTCCAAATCCACCTCCTAGAGACAACCAATATTAAGTGTCTGGTGTATATCCTTCCACTCCTTTTCCCAAGAATCATGTGCAAAGACACACACACACACACACACACACACACACACACACACACAAATTTGTTTGTACATGTTACCAAAATAGAGTTATAGAAAACATTATATCAACTGTACATGCACTTTGTCATGCAGCCCTCATTGTAAGCTCACAGATAGAAACTGAGATTCAGTTATAGCACAAGGTCATCTAGTAAGGGGCAAAGTAGGGCTCAGCCTGGCATCTGTCTGGTTTATCCTGTAGGCATCAGACAGCCAATGGAGGTTTAAAGATACATGGTCAGATCCCTCTGATGACAGTACAGGGCAGGAGACAGACCTGGTATCAGAGGGCTGCAGTGGTGCCCCAGGGAAAAAATGGCGGGGGCAGGACTAGGATGGTGGCGGGTGGGGAGGTAGACAGATTCAAGACACGTTTAGGGGGTATATAAGGCCAGGATTTACAACTATTTACTGACTACAGTGTTCGGTCCTGGACCAATGGGGGATGAGGTTCTGGCTCTACCCTCTTCCTCCACGGGGTACCTGAGGCCACTGAGAGGTTCCAACTCTTTTCTGTTCTAGAACATTCCAGCTGTAGGAGGGGAGGGACCCCTGGCATGGGACAAACCAATATGACGGTGAGGTGGGGGGGTTACCTTTTTTAAAACTTAATTACAAGTGCTTCACATTCTTGGATCTAAGTCTTTTCTGACCACTCCTGTTCCTTCCCACCTTCAAGGACTTTCAACAGTGGAGCTTCCCTTTTATCCTGGGGGTGGGGGCAAGGGATCTTCCTGGCACATTCCCTCCCACCCCTGTGGTCTCTGTAAGTTGGAACAATCCCAGGGTAAAAGCCTCTGGGGTTGGCCCCAGGCTTCCTTTCCCCCACCAGCGCTTGGAAAAAGGTGTGCCTTCTCTTTGGGCTCGGTACGTGGGCGTGGTCAGTGGGTGTGGCCTGCCATCACCTCTTCTGGCCCCTAGCTGGAGAGGTTGAGGCCTGGTAGGAGGTGTCCTTAGGCGGGGCAAGGGTCTGGGTGGGGGGTCGTGGGCGCGGGCGCGTGGATTGGAGGTGACTGAGGGGGGCAAGGCTAAGGGAGATGGAAAAGGGCAACTTTTTGATTTCTCTCTGCAGAGCCAGCCAAGCCCCTAAGGCCTTCTACTATCATGGCTTTGAATCCAGAGGACCCCTCTGGTGGGTTTCAGCATGACACGGTGATGGCCTTCATCAACGAGAAAATGGCCAGGCACGTAAAAGGCCCTGAATTCTACCTCGAGAATACATCTCTGTCCTGGGCCGAGGTGGAGGACAAGCTCAGGGGCATCCTGGAGGACAGCGAGTTGCCCAGCGAGGCCAAAGAGGCCTGTGCCTGGGGCTGCCTGGCCCTGGGCCTGCGCTTTGCCCACAAGCAGCGCCAGTTACACACATGCAGGGTGCAGTGGCTACACAACTTCTGCAAACTGCACAAGTCGGCTGCACAGACCTTGGCCTCAAACCTGAGGGAGCTCACAGAGCAGAAGGAGATGGAGCGCAAGGAGGCGGCCTACCATCTGCGGCTGACCCAGGCTAAACTGGAGGAGGTGCAGAAAGAGAGGGACCTGCTGAGGTGGAAGCTCTTCCGGGCTGTAAGATTACCCCACAGCCCCGTCTCCCGTCCCGTCTCCTCTCCCCGTCCCCCTCTCTGCCTCCAGAACAGGTCTCAACCCTGCTTGCTTCTCTGCAGGAGCTGGAGTTTGCCAGGGAGCAGGAGCGGGTCGAAGAAGGACCAGGCCTGGCCACTGTCAGTGGGGCTGGGACAGAAAGAGCAGGTGAGGAGGAAGACGTGGCAGAGGCTGCTACTACTACTGCTACCACTGGGGGCGCTGCAGGAGGAGGAGGAAGACAGAAGGATGCTGAGGGTAGAGGCCGCATATAGGAGCTGGGTGGAGGTCTCCTGCAGCTTCTGGGTGGGGGGCAGATACACCTCTAGTAGGCCAAAGGAGGGAGATCTCAGATCAGTGAAAACAGGCATGTTTTATTTCTCTGGGACCCTGAAGCCCGGGTCCACAGTCTCACCAGCAACCCTTCTTATCCAGCTCTCTGACTCATTCATGTACTCACCCATTACCTCCCTTCACAGGTGCACCCACACCATCTGCACCAGCGGCGGCCTTCACTGCAGGAGCTCCATCTCAGATGTCTCCCCATGGGGGGCCCTCTGATGTTAGACCAAGGTTTGATGTGGGGCCCCAGGGAAAAGTCCCTGAAGAACCACAAGGAGGCAGAGACGCTGATCCCAAACAGCAGAGACCTCCAGTATTTCGCAAGCCCGGGGATTGGGACTGCCCTTGGTGTAAAGCCGTGAATTTTTCACGGAGGGAAATTTGCTTCTGCTGTGGGGGGGGAATCTGGCTACAGAAACCTTGAATTCAGAAATGTTTAATAGAACTGAAACGTATCCCAATGGGAGATCAATTTTCAGGGGGTGAGGAGGGGGCCTGGGGAGAGGAGGGAGGGAATGAGTGGGAGAATGGGGCTAGGGGAGCAGGCGAGGCGCAGTAGGAGGTGGGGAGGGTATAGATTGATAGGGAGAAACATGTTTTGATGATCCCGTTGGTGTTTCAGAGCATTAGTATTCAACACCCCAAACCTGCTGCAGCTTCTGTTTGTGTGTATCTCTCTCCCACCCTAGTATCTGGTGGACCTGGGCACCCACTCTGTCCCCCTACCTAAGCTGTAGATGATTGCAGCAGGAGTGGATATTTGACCCTTCCTGAGGCAAACAAATTTTCACACTAGAGAATCTGAACAGAGGCAGATTCCACAGTCAGGATGGTGATAGGCAATGAAGCAGTGGGTCACTTAGAGGTGGGGCCAAGATCAAAGCCATGGTCACTGAGGCCATAGCAGAGGCCTAGCCCTGGCTGTGGGAAGCAGAACCATGTGCTTTGTGTCTTTTAGACACAAAGAGGCTAAGTGTCTTTTAGAGGATACCAGTGTGATGTCCCAGGGAGCAGACAGGCACAGAGAAGCGTTGACCCTATGACCTCAGAGACAGAATGGGAACCCCGACCACGTTTCCACTCCCTGCAATTGTGCTGGGTGAAAATCCATTCTACGTAGATCCTCTTTTCTTTAAGTTAAATTGAGTGGGTTCCTGTTCTGAGAAACCAGATTATTTCCAAGTCAGAAATTGGCACCAAAAGAGCAGTTGCAAACCATAGACCACAGAAAATGTCTGAACTGGTTGGGGACGTGCCTCAGGGAGTGGTGGGTACTGAGGATTCCTGCACCCCAAGAGGCTCCAGGAATGACCTGGACAAGAAGCTTGTTCATGTCCTGACTGAGTTATATCACGAAAAACAATCGAAACAGCCCTGGGGTTAACCCCGGGCTTACAACACTGCAGACTTGCCACCCCTAGGGGAATGCCTCAGGGCTGCCTCCAGAGGACTGCTATGGCTTGTTCAGCCCCATGACAAGATAATCCTCCCCAGTCCCCAATGTGCAGAACTGGGGACAATCCGATCTGAACAGGGAACTCATGCCACTGCCAAGGAGGTGAGTCAGCAACTAATAGTGCACAGAAAGTTTGCTGGTCCAGACCACTGACCAAAGTACGGTGCTATCCTGGGGAATTCTCTCCCCCAGCCCAGCACTAGGATAAATGAGGGAGGGGAATCTGGGTACAAAGCCCTCAGTGAATTCAGACATCTCCCAATGGAACGTCCATTTCCAAAGGGAGGGCGTGAACCAGGAAAGGAGGATGGTCTGCATCTCCCCCACTCATGACAATAAGCTGTGTTGAGGGAGACTAAATGCATGGTTTAGCCCACAGGTGGACGGATGGTGAGGAGTCACACCAGACTGAAACTGCAGGAGCCCTGGACATTGCCTGGGGACTGTGGACCTAGAGACTGAAGCTGTTGTGGCCCTGGGACATCTCTGCAGCAGCTGGATGTGACTCTGGGCTCTCCTGTTCAGGCAGATCCCCAGCCTGCACTTGTCAGAAATGTCCTTGGGCTTCTAGGGCATGTCCTTCTAGGGCAGGGTTTCCCAACCTCAGCACTCTTGACTTTTGAGGTTGGATAATTCTATGTTGCAAGGGGCTGTCTGCTACACTGTAAGATGTTTGGCAGAATCCCTGGCCTCTTCCCACTAGATGCCAGTAGCACACGTCCCCTAGTTGTGACAACCAAAAATATTTATAGATACTGCCACATGTCCACTGGGGGGTAAAATCGACCCTTGTTGGGAATCACGGAGGTGCCGAGGTACTTAGGAGGAGTCAGAACAGGGGGAAGAGAGCAGCCAGCATGCACAGCAGTGCCCAAGGCTGCAAGGGTGCCCCTAAGACAGGAGGTGAAAAGTGCATTGAGTTCACTTGATCTTTGAGCAGATCTGGGGGGAGGGCAGAAGCCAGACTGACAGTACTGAGATGTGAGGGAGCAGGAGTGAGGAAGTGCAGGCAGTGAGGGAGGCTCTTCTTCAAGGACTCCTGGCTGTGAATGGAAGGATTGAGGTGGGATATACAGCTGAGAGGGTTCTTTTGAATATGGGAGAAACTTGAGCCATGGGGAAGGAGATAGCTGAAGAAAGCTTGAAAACGCAAAAAGATGTAAAAGAATGAGGCAGATCGTGCCTACTGTATTGAAGAGACGTCCATTGCACTGTTCGATGAAAAGACATACAAAGGGCCCATTTTGTTCTTTTATGGCACAAATCCCCCCAAGTTCTCTGTATGTGTGTGTATATGTGTATACATACTATGTATATTTTAGATTTATGTGTGCCTTATAGAGTTATGTCTGAATAAGCAAAGAAAGAGGTCTGGAAAGACATTTAGCAAACAAAGTATTACCTAGGGAGGATGGGATCAGGGGATGGGAAGCAGCAGTGGGGGTATAAGGTGGGGTGGGTTACAGGGCAGTGAGGAGGAGGGCTTTTATACCTTTATATACTGTGTTGTATAAAGTTAATTAAATGCTCACAAAAACACAAACGGAAGTGAATTTACTGTCTTGGATGGGTTTAGAAAGGCCACTTCTTCCTTTGCTACAGGAGGAAAGGAGAGCAGACACTGATCTGTGTGGTGAGGGGGTGGGAAACCAAGGGCACTTGTGCCTCTGTGCTAGTGATACGGACAGACAAGGCACCTGAGAGTGAGTGAGGACAGAAGGTCGGGGTGGGGGTGGGGGCTGCTGAGCAGTGGCACTCTGGAGAATAACTGTGGGGGTGGGGGAATGCAGGGAGAGAAAAAGATAACCCAGTTGCATGGAGCGGGAAGGGACCCAAGTGAAAGAAAACCGAGGGGGAGGACAGTGGGAGTCTGGAAGGAAAAGGAAGGAAGGTAAATCCAGGATGGGCACCAGACACAAATCTCTTAGAGGTGTCACAGCCTGCCACCCACTCAGTATAGCAAAAACGCACATAAGAAACGGATAGAGGCAGGAGAGGCTGGCAGGCATCCATACTTCACTTCCTGCCCCTTCCAAGCTCATAGCATATCTGTTCATTGGCTGTTTCTCTATGGAGAAGCTAAGCACTAGTTATACTTTGTTTTCAGGTCCAATCAGTTACAAGTGCAATTTCTAGCAACCCAGTCTTTACTTGCAAATACCTAAGAGTTTAAAGCAAAATTCAACTTTCTTCAGGTCTTTGATTTTACAATATGGATTACGCAGTGGTTGGCAGAGCAAGTGTAGCTGAGACGCTGGCAAATTGCGCAGCTGGAAGGACCTATAAGAGATGTGAAGGCAAAAATAATTTAAAAAGAAATAATTGAAAACAAAAATTTAAAAAGGCTTATTTTGGCTTCTGTTACCATACTACTACTAATTTACCTCTTCCAAAAACCTTAGGAGGCATTACCCCATTTTTCAGATAGGGAATTAAGGCACACACAAAAAAGTAATTTTCCCAAGGTCACATAGGTAGGAACAGAACGGAGGTCAGTACTCAGGTCTGTCTGACTCCAAAGCCAAAGCTACGTGCCAGGCACTGAAGTAAGCACTTTACATACACACATTATCTTATCTGGTCCTTAACCCAGTGACAGGTATTACAATCCCCATTTTGCAGATGCTCAGAGAGGTCAAGCTATCTTTACAATACAACTGATTCTTGGTTGTCAGTACTAATAGAAGAATTAATGGCAATAATTGGGAACTAGGAAAGTTCATTAATAAAGTCGCACTTAGTCAACATGCTGGAGAAAGGAGTATTTTAGGTTACATTTTGAAGAGAGTTTAAGCCCTCTGATAAAGGCAATAATAAAGTTGGGGTGGGGACTCCATCTAAGGCTGATTTTCTGGAAACCCAGAGTGAACCTGAAGCCCCTATTTGTTTCCATCGGTGTTTAAAATATCTCAATGCATTTCTCCATTATTTTACTTTATAATATACAGTTGAACTGAAGCTATCATGCATTTGTCAAGACACTATAGCCAAAGTCCTTCATAACTCTGAGTCTGTGTAACCTCTCCTACCCTTTTCCCTCCAGCCCCAAACAAATTCCTGCCGCGCCTCCCCCTCTCCACTTCCCCAAACTCATCTCCACCACTATGCTACTGCCTACTGAAGAAATACAACTCTCAGGGGAAAGACTCAGATTAACTCACTCCCCAAGTAGGGCTTTTTGCCCATTCTTGTCTCCTTCTCATGGTCCCCTACCCCTCAGCTGGCCCAGCAACTAAAGGAGAGGCAATGCTTATCTTAACCCGAGTATTAAAAACAGATTTACGACCAGTGGCATTTTCTAGATAACACAGGTATATGTCTGCTCGGCTGCTTTAGCCAATCAGTCAGTAGAACCGTATTTTGTATAATAGTGTACAGAGCCTGTTTTATATAAGTGGTTTACCTAAGCCTCTGAACTTCAGCTCTCGACCCTCTGAAGATGCAAGACTGGAAGAGCCCAGGCTTCACAGCAACACACACTGGAGTACAGCTCTGCCCTTTACTAACCTGGAGCTCTTTGAGGCCTCAGTGATGAAGTATATGCAGAGGAAAGTGACAAACAGTTCAATATTAAGTTTATAACCTTTTCCAGAATAGTCATCAACACCAAAACAGCAGAGTCCTCAATGGTAATCTTGATTTTATATATTCATAATACACAATTATAGAGTACATTCACAGAGTGACAATGAAGACTAATACACACATACACACATGCACACACACAGACACACACACACACACACTCATAGTGGCTAGCACTGCCTGGCACATAGTAAATGCTAAAAAATGTCAGCTTTACCTCAATGTCTACCTAGGCCAGTGTTCAATATGTGATAGATATTCGATAAATCCTTATTCTGTTGACTGACATAAATATGGAATGTGGAAACGATTCGTTTTATTTATAGACAATGCTAGAAATGATCATGTGCCTGAATACTTGAAATAGACAAGAAGGCCCACCATTTCACCAGAACACTGGAGAAGACATTACTGTACTCACTGGTTAGAGGTCAAGGCTGGTGGTATGAATGCTGAGGCTCGCTTTTCCTCCTCAAATCCAAGTAGGTGGTGACACTTCAGAGTCAATGAGAGGTGACTGTGACTGCTTTTTACACAGAATGACATAGCCAGAAGATCCATTTTTGTAGAGGTAGGTTGAAGCACTGTAATCGAGTGTAAATTATCAATTATCCTTTTTGCGTATTCTTCCTCCTGAATCTCACGCAAACAGTGAAACAAGTCCATTGGCTCAATCTGTAACCTAGAAGCTCTATCCTTTATTTCTGTCTCAGTTCACATCAATAACTCTTCTCGAAGTGCTGGAGAGACTTTTCTTCCAAAAGTAGTTTCCACAGCATTTCCATTTCCTTCACGCAAGAGGCCAAATAAGAACTGTATCATTAATGATGAAAACCCTTTTCCATATTGTTGGAATATACCTTGCCACATTCTCTCCACTTGATCAAAAAACATCCAGCTGCTGTCATTCTTCAAGTCATAGAACACAGCGGTGAAGGAAAGTGTAGACATTGACACCTCTTTCAGCTTTTTTTTCCCAAAAAGTGATTGAGAAAGGTATCATCCACTTCTATCCCATGTCTTCTAAGGTTGCTGACTTCAAATAGGACCTGCTGCTTCTGCAGGCCCTCCGCAGCCAAAGAGCAAAGACCCCACAGGCAACTTTGTCCCTTCCACACCGAGATGCCTGTAAGGGTTTTGAGGCACTTGGGAAAGTAGAACAGATACATATCAGTCATGGTATGAAGTGACCTCATGAGAGTCCTGTCACCATCTCCCTGTGACTGCAGGACAGTGCAGATCATCCAGGAGATGATGGGAAGAGAAGACATACTGTCAAGGCCTTCATTTTCTCACAGACCATAAAAGACTCTCATTGCTGCGTTAGCACCTGAAAACTGACTTAAGAAATATGCTCTCTTTTCAGCATCTGTAAACCACAGGATCTCTCACTGGATAGGTTGTTTTAACAGAGAGTGGAGCTTCTTTATAGTCGTAGGCCGGGCACTTGTCAGGAGGGAGGAGCATTCAGGAAACAGTTTTTTCCTCACAAAACTACGTAAGAGGGTCTCTACAGGCTTCCTCTCCTGGGGGTTAGAACAAAGATCCTCTTCCTGGTCACCTACAGGGTACTGAAGCTGTGTTACCTTCAAAAATAGATTTTAGTAATCATTGGAACAATCTGTGTGTATTTGGTATTTACAATGATTGTAGGGTTTTAAGGGGTTTGGGCACATGAGAGAATATAATAGAGTTGATTCCATTTTACCACATGCAATTGAGTAATTAATGTTATAGTCATAAATTGAAAGGGATAAGAGACTTTAGCTAAGTTTTTAAATAGCACCAGAATGTTTTTAAAGGTTTACCATATTTATCAGTTTGTTCAATCAGACTTAATAGAGTTTTTCAAGTACTTGGGAAGGCAATGGTTGTTAGAGGCAGTGAAGTGTTGAAAAGAAAATCAACTGTTAAACTTATAAATACAGCTTTAATGATTGAAGGAATTTAATTGAGTTGTAAATGGGACTAATTGTTTAAGCAGATATGTTTTATTCACCTTGCATTAAACTTTAATCAGAGGAAAATTAAAAAAAAAAAAAGAATGAACAGAAGCTTCTCTGGATATAGAAGAATAACATCCAGGGTTGGTCCATCCATATCTTGGAAAGTGTTAGTTGTCAGGTCGGCAACACTAAGGTTAGCAATATGGCTTATTTCTCTGCAGTTTGCGTAGATGAGATAATCAAACTTGCCTGGAGTAACCACTCCTGCTGCCCAGTCAAACATGAACTTGTGCCCCGCAGCTGTTTTCCCAATCCCAGCACAGCCCTAAAGCACCACAGTTTGGGATGAGCTAGAGCCCTCTTCATCAAGATCAAATACGTGTTCCATTTCGATAAAATTATCTTCTTGAGGAATTCCACACAGTGTCTTTTCTGATATATCGTGTTCTTTTACAACAAGCAGACTGATTCTATATGCTTGCCATGGTGATAACATTCATTGACTCCTATTTGTAGGTATTTTTCTTTTAGATGTTTTCTAAATACTTCCTGGTAATCTAATGAGGTGACCAAGAGTTAGTAATCACAGAGTACTAGAAAACAACGCAAACAACTATATCTACCGTGTTTCCCCGAAAATAAGACCTACCCCAAAAATAAGCCCCAGATAAGATCGTTAGCCAGACGGACGCATTTAGTACGTCATGGCGATGTTCCAGAAGAAGACAACATGACTTTATTTGAATAAATGTAGATTGTTGTACATGAAAAAAGAAGACATCCGCTGAAAACATGCCCTAATGCATCTTTTGGAGCAAAAATTAATATAAGACCTGGTCTTATTTTCGGGAAACACTGTAATACCACCACCGCCACCATCTCCGCTGGGATATCTTAAAGGCTCCTCAAACTTTACATGTCTAAACCTGAGTTCTTGATTTCTATGCTGCTGCTTCCCTCCCCAAAAATCCTTCCCCAGGCATCTCATTTCAGTTAAATGGTGTCACCCAGTTGCTCATAAAAATGTTAGAAGTCTTTTTATCCCTTGCATCCTCTACATCCAATCAGTTAGCAAGGCCTGTCATTTATACCTCCAAAGTAAGCCTCCAATCCGTATTTATCACTACATCCTCAAATACCACCTAAGTACGAGGCACAATCAACTCTTTCCTGGAGTGCTGAAATAGCCTCCTACGCATGTACTCTTGCCTATCTATGGCTCCTCTCCACACAGCAGCCAACACGATCTTTTAAAAATATCAATTACCTCATGTCACTGGCCTGCCCCAAACCTTTCAAGAGCTTTTCATTGAACTTGGTATAAAATGCAAATCTTCTCCTCATCCTATAAGAGGTGCGATGATCTGGGCCCTACCTGTCTCTCCTCCGCAACCTCATTTTATACCATTCTCCTTCTCAGTCCCTACACTAACGCCACACTGGCCTACTTTTAGTTTTTCACAAACGTCACGCTCTGTCCCAATTCGGAGTCTTTCTACTAGCTATTTTCTCTGGCTGCAACACTCTTTCTACTGCTTTTGCCATGCAAAGCTCCTTCTCATCCTTCAGATCTCAATTTAAGCATTACTTTCTAGAAGAGGACTTGCCTGACCACTTGATTTAAAGTAGGTCCTCTCTACTATTCCCTTTCCCAGCATCCTGTTTTCCCTTTACAGCACTTATCACAATTTGTAATTGTCTTCTTTGTTTATTTTTTTTCCATTATCTCTCTTTCGCACTAAATAACCATCTACATAAAGACAGGGACCGTATCTGTCTTCTTCACCATAGTGCCCTAGCATTGTGCCTGGCACTAGTAGACACTCAATAAATATTTATTGAATGTGGCTGTAAATGGTTTTGAATTAATCACAAGTCATTTATTATTGCCTATTCTACTCCAGATACTGTACTGGGCCCTTCACATACATTTCTGATTTAATTCTCACAACAATTCCATGAAGTAGGTTTTATAGTTATAGAAATTGGAACTTATAGCCAGGGTTACAAGTTCATGGGTGTGCTATCTGTACACAGATCTCTCGAGCTCAGAAGGACTCATGTTTGGTGCAATGCTCTGCTGTTGGTATCTTGAAATTCTTAATAATTTTTGAACAAGGGGTCCTGCCTTTTCATTTTGCACCATACCCCATAAATTATGTAGCCAGCCCTGATCATAACATCAGGTAACTTATCCAAGGCTTGACAGTAAGTGGCAGAGATTAAATTAAGATTCAGGTTTGTCTGAAACCAAGGTATATGTGCTTAAATACTACACTACATAGCTTTTCACCTTCTGCAACCAGAAAAAATAATCCAAGGAGTCAGTGACGATGTTTAAAGTTCTGTTAAGAGAATGTCAGTGCTAGCATTTCCCAAATAAGTGTTCCTTGGAACACAACTTTGCAAAATATTAATTGGAGAGCTGAGAAAAAGGTGTTCTGTGGTCAAATAAGTTAAGGGGCATGCACCCTCTATTGCCTTTCAGAGTTTCTCAATAAATATTAGCATATGAAAGGCTCTGAGATGACCTACAGTAAAAAAAAAAAAAAAAAAAGCTATTTAACTTTGTTTAATCCAGCATTTTCTGGTCTTAAATGACCACAGAACCCGTTTCTAAAAGCAAAGTGCAAAGTTACTAACTCCTGGAGAATAGAGTTCTGTGTTCCAGAATACTAATAGAATAGTATTCTGAGCTCAGTTTGGGGAATGCCGCTTTAGATGTGTTGACAGACTTTTTCTGTAAAATCCCATAAACAGTTTAGGCTTTGGGGTCTCTGTTGCAGTTACTCGCCTCTGCCATCTTAGTGTGAAAGTGGCCATAGACAATATGTAAATGAATGGGCATGACTGTTTCTAGTGAAACTTTGTTCACAAAAACAGGCCGCTGGCTGAATATGGCCCATTAGCCATATTCATACTTGTTGACCTTAACCTAGATCATTCCAGAAGCAAACTGGTCTATTCTAGACAGAAAGTTCCATAAGCCTGGTGCTTGACCACCACCATCAGTGATTCTCTCAGGACCACTTGAATACCTATTTTATATGACATAAAAGTCCTATTTGTTATAACAACTTGGGGCTTCATTATACCAAAAAAAAAAAAAAAAAAAAAAAAAATTAATGATTGTTGCCCAAAGAATGTGGGGGACGAAATGGGAGAGGAGTGGGAATGAGCAGGAGTGTTCATGAAAGGCACTATTTCCAAGACAGAAAAAGAGAGTAAAACTGAAAAGATATCTACCTGTAAGCTTCTTCCATTAACATGAAGCCAGAGAACTTGAAGCAGCTGTGGGAGGAAAAGAGTTGGGCGTAAGAGTTGCACAAATACACCTTCATGTCAAACCATGAAATATAAAGAAATTCAGCCACAGTGTAACAGCCATTCATGCTGTTCCTCAAACAGAAAGACAACAAAGAAAGTCACCTTACATCTATTCCAACTTACCTACAAAGGTATTTTATAGCTATCATCTAACATACCATAAAACATAAGAACTTCCCACACAGATATATTTAGGGTGTAAACATGTACATTTGTATTTTTCAATAAGGAAAATTATAAGCACAAACCTAAAGGGGCATATATTATTTGAAGTGACTGTTTCTGGTATTTTGCTTTCCATTGAACATTACCCAATTGCTTCTGTTGGAGCTTTGGTTGAGTCTATCTTGTTAATGAGAAAGAATAAGGCATTGCTGATGTTATAGTTTGACAGATCCGTACAATGACCTAAATTCAAATACATATACACACATATGTAATTCAAGCACATATATAGGTATATAGATAAAAATGCACAAATGCGCACACACATACCCTTCCACATTCCTGTAAGTTTTTAGTATTTGCACACCTTTAAAAGCAAAAATGAGACATATAGTTGGGAGAAGGTGAGACTAGGTGGATGGGGGGTGGGCGAAGCAGAGTCTGGAGAGGCAGATATTAAAATATCACAGTAATGGGCAGTGAGTAGTCTGTTGAAGACAAGCAGTTTCTAATCCCCATAACTAAACATTTCTTGGAGTTCAGTAATCAGCCACAGGGGGAAGAACTCGAGTAATCTTCATTCTGCTCTGTCTCCTATGAGAATCTGTGTTTACAGTAGAGGGTCTTTAATGATTATAAATGTTTATGGGATTATGGAAAACAGTAGAAACCACAGTTACCTCTTCTTCTTTCTGTCCTTTTCCTCATTTTTGAAAGCACAAAAATTGTGGACATATTTTCAAGAGATTATTAATGGGTAAATACTGTACCCATGAAATACCTTAATATGTACACACCTACACACAAGCAACACAATTTTAAAGATTCAGAAGAATCCCAAAGTCTTTGAGGAATAGAAATGGGGGAAAGAGAAACAATAGTGTTATCTAGATTATACCCTTTCTTACCTCATTCGGTTACTCACCTTCGTGTTCAGACAATAAACTCCAGGTACAAGCAGTTTCCTTATCTTTCCTTTTCTTTTGACAGTGCATCCTGGCAAATCAAGACCACTGTAACCCAAAACAGAAATGATGACTGTAAGGCCTAGTGGAAGCCCACAGTAAAAAAAGTAACTCAAGCAAGACTACTCATTTAAGGCATTACAGAGTTGCGGAAGATAGAAGGCCTAATAACCCAGTAGACAGCTGGGGTGGGACTAGGGGGATGACATGAAGATAGCCCCAAATCAGTAGTCTTCAACTTGAAGAGAAAAAAAGCTAAAAGAGGGTAGAATGTTTGCAAACTGTTGAAGAGTATAAATACAGGCAATGTCAGACTGGGCTCTGAATTGGTTTAGTAAAGGAAGTGTAGGACTTAGGGAGTATACTTCTAATGTCTGGGGTCAAGATAAGAGAGAATGAGTGTGTCCTTCCACAACATATATTTTTTTTTAAGGTTATCTTATTTTACTACCTCTCTCTCTCTCTCTCTCTCTCTCTCTCTCTCTCTCTCTCTCTCTCTCTCTCTCTCTCTCTCTCTTTTAACCTGGGGAATACTGGGGAACAGTGTTTTTCCAGGATGTCAAGTCATTGTTTTTTCATTCTAGTTGTGGGGGGCGCAGCTCACTGGCCCATGTGGGACTTGAACCGGTGACCTTGGTGTTATGAGCACTGTGCTCTAACCACTGAGCCAACCGGCCGCCCACTGGCGGCTCAGCTCCAAGCTCAAGCCACTGTTTTCAATCTAATTGTGGAGGGTGCAGTTCACTGGCCCATGTGGGAATCGAACTGGCGACTTTGCTGTTAAGAGCTTGCGATCTAACCAACTGAGCCATCTGGCCGCCCTCACAACATATTTTTGATGCCATCAGTAAAGGGAGAATTCTAAGACCATGAAGTGGAATAATACGCTATAGAAAGTCAGAAAAAGTCTATAGAAACTCAGAAGCCATAGGTCCTAGCTCAATTTCTGTAACTATCTACCTACAGATCTTGAGTCTATAGGTAGATTCTTCTACTTTCTGGGTCTGTTTTATTATTTTCAAAATGGTTGAGGAAATGTTAGCCTAGGTTTCTTTCCAGGTTGAACATCGTATGGTCAGTGGTTCTCAGTCCTAGCTACACATTAGAATCACCTTCCCATGAGCCTCCAGATCTTTTTTCTTTTCTTCTTCTTTTTTTTTTGCAATATTACTTATCACTTTCTAATACACTTGATAATTTTCTTATGTATTTTGCTTATTGTTCATTTTCAGTCTTCCCCACCTAAATTGAATTATTGACCCCAATTCTCAGTCTTGTCATGAACTTTGCAGTCCACACAAAAGAAGTGGAGCTTATTTTCCCACCTCTTGTCTTCGAGCTTAGCCTTGAGACTTGCTTTAGCTAATGGGGTGTACACAGATGTGACTGAAGCCGGGCTTGAAATGTGCTTGCACAGCTGGACATGTCCCCTCTCGTGATTCCGCCACTGCTATGAGACAAGCCATGAGAGAAACAAGCCCCACTAGTTCACTGGTCTGAGGATGAGACATACAGGAAGCAGAGCCACCCCAGTTTACTCACAGCCCTGCAGCACGAAAACCAGATTTGCCCAACAGAGCCCTACCTAATCAGCTGAATCCCAGTGGGCCTCCAGATCTGTGAGAATAAGTGCTTAATAAATTCTTAATTTTTCATGCCACTGAGATTTTGTGGTTGTTGTTATATATTGCTGTGGCACTACCTAACTGATATATCTTGCTAGAAAGTAAATGCCTAGAGAGTGTTTGACATAGAGAAGACATTCATTGAATGTGTCTTGAATAAATTGAATGAATAAATAAAAGCTTTTTTAAAAAATCCAATGTCTAGTCCGCATTCCTGATAAATTAAAACAGAATCTTGGATGATGAGCGTTGGCTCATACATAAAATACTTAGCACAGGACCAAGTGCGATATAAATAATACATTTTACAGAAAAAATAAGATGGCATTTACTATAACTGATAGAAAGAAGTTACATTCCATTAAAATTCATTCATTTAACAACTTCATTCTTAGGAGATGGAATGTTACCAGCACAGTGTTACTATATTCTCATGCTCTGGACACTTTTCCCAATCATTAGGAATATCATATCCTTCAAAAAGTAGAAACAATCCTCCAGTTATAAATTACTCCAGTAAGCACTCCCGCCTTCAGGTAATGGAGCTCGAGGGGTGGATGGGTACTCACTCTCTTCCTGGGCAATCTCAACCACGCCCATTTTAATCATCCTTACAATCCTTAATTGTTTATTCCAGTCTAGCCCTCTCCTCTGAGATCCAGATTAAAGGCTTACTCAACATCTCCACTTGGATGTCGACACCCCTCTTTTTCTTACCCCCTTTGGTAGCTATTGTTTAGGTTGTCCAGCATTCTTTCACTGATTTTTGTTTTAATATTTCATCCTTCTGAGAGGAATAATCAGATTCTCTGTGCCTGGATTTTTAAACCTGAATGGAGACTGTAGAGACTGAGGTTCTGCTACCCAAAGGCCCTAAGCTTCCTCAGTTCCTGACCTCCTTGAGGCCTTGTTTTTCAGCACTTCGTTAGGTTTAGAGCAACTCCAGTATCCTTCCAAAAATCCCTATTTTTTGCTTAAGTTACTCAGAAATCAATTTCTGTTGCCTGCAACTAAAGAACTCTGACATAGAAATTATACCAGAGAGTGAGTTAAAATTAATAGACCTTTGGGGAATTATGGGATTATTTAATAACTGGTTATTAGACCCAGTTTAAGTAAATGGCAATGAAGATGGCACAAATTACAGGATGGGAAAATAGTATCCACCGTACTAGGATATCCCCCAGAACATATGAAATTTTTATGCAAAATACTAAAAGGTGCTCTCTCCAAGAAGACAAATCAAAGTAAGATGTCTCCTCTGGGCAGCTGAAAATCAAAATGATAAAATGGTGCTTTTTCCCCTGGGCTGGGGCTGCATCGAACGAAGAAACACAAGTTAGAGAGCAGGGTATGGCCTAATTTCAGTCCCCGTTCACACCTGTAGCTGTTGACCTTTTCAGTCAACAAAACGCACAACTTCTCATGGTGACTCTACATGGTATCCATGCTGTCAAAAATAGTGGAGCGAAATACTACAAATTTAAATATCAAGCCTAATCTCCAAGCTTACAATGAGACTGTGCTTTTTTTTTTTAATTTATTGGGGTGACAATTGTTAGTAAAATTAAATAGATTTCAGGTGTACAATTCTGCATTACATCATCTACAAATCCCATTGTGTGTTCACCACCCGGAGTCAGTTCTCCTTCTATCACCATATATTTGATCCCCCTTACCCTCATCTCCCACCCCCCAACCCCCTTACCCTCTGGTAAACACTAAACTATTGTCTGTGTCCATGAGTTCTTGTTTCTCATTTGTTTGTCTTGTTCTTTTGTTGTTTTTGGTTTATATACCACCTATCAGTGAAATCATATGGATCTCTGCTTTTTCTGTCTGACTTATTTCGCTTAGCATTATACTCTCAAGATCCATCCATGTTGTCACAAATGTTCCTATATGATCTTTTCTTACCGCCGAATAATATTCCATTGTGTATATATACCACAACTTCTTTATCCATTCATCTATCGAAGGACATTTTGGTTGTTTCCATGTCTTGGCCACCGTAAACAAAGCTGCAATGAACATTGGAGCACACGTGTCTTTATGTGTAGATGTTTTCAGATTTTTTGGGTAGATACCCAGGAGAGGGATTGCTGGGTCATATGGTAATTCTATTCGTAATTCTTTGAGGAACCTCCACACTGCCTTCCATAACGACTGCACCAGTCTGCATTCCCCCCAACAGTGTATGAGGGTTCCTTTTTCTCCACAGCCTCTCCAACACTTGTTACTATTTGTCTTGTTGATGATAGCCATTCTGACTGGGGTGAGGTGATATCTCATTGTGGTTTTCATATGCATTTCTCTGATGATTAGTGATGTTGAGCATTTTTTCATATGTCTATTTGCCATTTGTATGTCCTCTTTGGAAAAATGTCTATTCAGGTCCTCTGCCCATTTTTCAATTGGGTTGTTTGATTTTTTGTTGTTGAGTTTCATGAGTTCCTTGTACATTTTGGATATTAGCCCCTTATCAGAGGCACTGCTTGCAACAATCTTCTCCCATTCAGTTGGTTGCCTCTTTATTTTGTCGATGCTTTCTTTTGCTGTGTAGAAGCTTTTAAGTTTCATATAGTCCCATTCGTTTATTTTAGCTTTTACTTCCATTGCCTGTGGAGTCAAATTCATAAAATGCTCTTTGAACCCAAGGTCTATAAGTTTAGTACCTATGTTTTCTTCTATGCAGTTTATTGTCTCAGGTCATATGCTTAAGTCTTTGATCCATTTTGAATTAATTTTGGTACATGGTGACAGATAGCAGTCCAGTTTCATTCTTTTGCACGTGGCTTTCCAATTCTCCCAGCACCATTTATTGAAGAGGCTGTCTTTCCTCCATTGTATGTTTTTAGCTTCCTTGTCAAAAATTATCTGTCCATATTTATGTGGTTTTATTTCTGGGTTCTCAATTCTATTCCATTGGTCTATGTGTCTGTTTTTCTGCCAATACCATGCTGTTTGGATTATTGTAGCCCTGTAGTACAAGCGAAAGTCAGGGAGTGTGATACCTCCAGTATTGTTCTTTTTTCTTAAGATTGCTTTGACTATTCGGGGTCTTTTGTGGTTCCAAACAAATCTGATAATTATTTGTTCTATTTCTTTAAAAAATGCCATTGGGATTTTGATGGGGATTGCATTAAATCTGTATATTGCTTTGGGTAATATAGGCATTTTAACTATGTTGATTCTTCCAATCCATGAGCACAGAATGTCTTTCCATTTCTTTGTGTGTTCTTCAATTTCTTTCAAAAATGTCTTATACTTTTCAGCATATAGGTCCTTCACATCCTTGGTTAAGTATATTGCTAGGTATTTTATTCTTTTTGCTGCAATCGCAAAAGGAATTGCTTTTTGTATTTCTTTTTCTGAGATTTCATTGTTAGTATATAGGAATGCAATGGACTTTTGTACGTTCATTGTGTAGCCAGCAACTTTACTGTATTCGTTGATTGTTTCTAATACCTTTTTGATGGAGTCTTTAGGGTTTTCTATATATAGCATCTTGTCATCTGCAAACAGTGACAATTTAACTTCTTCATTCCCAATATGGATGCCTTTGATTTCTTTCTCTTGCCTGATTGTTCTGGCAAGGACTTCCAACACTGTGTTGAAAAGCAGAGGTGATAGGAGACAGCCCTGTTGTGTTCCTGAACGTAGAGCAAAGGGTTTGTATTTCACCATTAATTATGAGATTAGTTGAGGGCTTGTCATATATGGCCTTTATTATGTTAAGGTATTTTCCTTCTATACCCAGTTTATTAAGTGTTTTAATCATAAATGGATGTTGTATCTTGTCAAATGCTTTTTCTGCATCAATCAATATAATCATATGATTTTTCCTTTATTTTGTTTATGTGATGTATCACATTGATGGATTTGCGGATGTTGAACCATCCTTGTGCTCCGGGGATGAACCCCACTTGGTCATGATGAATGATCTTTTTAATGCATTGTTGTATTCGATTTGCTAGAATTTTGTTTAGGAGTTTTCAATCTGTCTTCATCAGAGATATTGGTCTGTAGTTTCCTTTTTTTGTGTTGTCCTTACCAGGTTTTGGTATCAGGGTAATGTTGGCCTCATAAAAGGAGTTAGGGAGTACTGTCTCTTCTTCAATTTTTTGGAAGAGTTTGAGCAGGATTGGTATTAGATCCTCTTTGAAGGTTTGGTAAAATTCACTAGTGAAGCCATCTGGTCCCGGGCTTTTGCTTTTGGGAAGGTTTTGGATGACTGATTCAATTTCGTTACTGGTGATCGGTCTGTTTAGATTTTCCAGTTCTTCATGGTTCAGCCTAGGAAGGCTATATGTTTCTAAGAACTTTTCCATGTCTTCTTGGTTATTGAATTTTGTGGCATATAGTCCTTCATAGTATTCTTGGATGATCCTTTGTATTTCTGTGGCGTCCGTGATAACTTCCCCTTTTTCATTTCTGATTTTGTTAATTAGTGTCTTCTCTCTTTTTATCTTAGTGAGTCTAGCCAAGGGTTTGTCAATTTTGTTAAACTTTTTAAAGAACCAGCTCTGTTACATTAGTTTTTTGTATTGTCTTTTTGTTCTCTGTTTCATTTAGTTCTGCTCTGATTTTTGTTATTTCCTTTCTTCTGCTGACCTTGGGTTTCACTTGTTCTTCTTTTTCTAGTTCTTTAAGGTGTAACATGAGGTTATTTATTTGGAATTTTTCTTGTTTCTCGAGATAGGCCTGTAATGATATAAATTTCCCTCTTAAAACTGCTTTCGCTGCATCCAAAAAAATTTTGGTAGGATGTATTTTCATTGTCATTTGTTTCTATGTATCTTTTGATCTCTCCTCTAATTTCTTCTTCGACCCAGTCGTTCTTTAAAAGTATGTTGTTTAATCTCCATGTATTTGTGTTTTTTCCTGCCTTTTTTTTGCAGTTGATATCCAATTTCAAAGCCTTGTGATCAGAGAATATGCTTGGTATGATTTCAGTCTTCTTAAATTTGCTGAGGCTGATTTTATGTCCCAAATATATGGTCTATCCTTGAGAATGTTCCATGTAGACTATAAAAAAATGTATAGTCTGCTGTTTTAGGATGAAGTGCTCTATGTATGTCAATTATGTCCATTTCATCTAATGTGTCATTTAGGGCTGCTATTTCGTTATTTATTTTCTGTTTGGATGATCTATCCATAGCTGTCAATGATGTGTTTAAGTCCCCTAGTATAATTGTGTTTTGGTCAATTACTCCCTTTAGTTCTGTTAGTAGTTGCTTGGTATATTTCGGTGCTCCCTGATTGGGGGCATAAATATTGATGACTGTGATGTCTTCTTGTTGTATAGTCCCCTTTACCATTATGAAATGTCCATCTTTGTCTCTTGTTATCATTTTCACCCTGAAGTCTGTTTCATCTGATATCATTATGGCTACACCTGATTTTCTCTGGGTACCATTTCCTTGGAGTGTCAATTTCCACCCTTTCACTTTGAGTCTATGCTTGTCCTTGTAACTGAGATGTGTCTCTTGGAGACAGCATATGGTTGGATTTAGTTTTTTGGTCCAATCTGCTACTCTGTGTCTTTTCATTGGTGAGTTCAGTCCATTTGTATTTAGGGTGATTATTGATTTGTGGGGATTTCCTGTCATTCTATCTTTAGTTTTCTGGTAAGGCTGTGTCTCCATTGTTTCTTTGCCTTTTTGTTGTTGTCTATTATTTCTGTGTGGTGGTACTCTATGATGTTTCCCTCTGTTTTTTCCTTTATTACAGTATGTATTTCAGTTCTGGATTTTTCTTGAGTAGTTACCCTTAAGTTTAAGTAAAAGAAAGTTTGATATTTAGAGTATTCCATTGTCTTTAGCACGCTTACTTTCTCCATTCCCATATTCCGGTTCAGGCCTTTACTGTCACCCTTTTTATGTTTTGGTTGCCACAAATTGTCCCTGTTGATGGTGGTCGAATACCCTCCTTTAGTATTTCTTGTAGTGCAGGTCGTGTATTAGAAAATTCCCTCAGCTTCTGTATGTCTGTAAAAGTCTTTATTCCTCCTTCATATCTAAAGGATATCTTTGCTGGATACATTATTCTTGGCTCATAATTTCTCTGTTTCAATAGCTTGAATATTTGGTTCCACTCCCTCCTGGCTTGTCGAGTTTCTGCTGAAAAATCTGATGATAATCTAATGGGCTTTCCTTTGTAGGTTACCGTCTTCTTTTCCGTGGCTGCCTTGATGATTCTTTCTTTGTCGTTGATTTTAGACAGCTTCAATACAATGTGCCTTGGAGAAGGCCTGTTAGGATTGAGGTAATTAGGTGTTCTATTTGCTTCTTGGATTTGAGGATCCAGTTCTGTCCATAAGTTTGTGAAGTTCTCATCGACAATTTGTTTGAATATATTCTCTGTTCCCTTCTCTCTTTCTTCTCCTTCTGGTATGCCCATTATTCTTATATTGCTCTTTCTGATGGAGTCAGAAAGTTCTTGTAGAGTTCTTTCATTTCTTTTAAGTCTCAAGTCTCTTTCTTATTCCATCTGTGTAATTTCCAGGTTTCTGTCTTCGATGTCACTGATTCTCTCCTCCGTCTGTTCAACTCTACTACCTAAGCTGGTTATTTCATTCTTAATTTCTTCTATTGAGTTCTTAATCTCCAGAAATTATATTTGGTTCTTTTTTAAAATTTCAATCTCTTTCGTAAAATGCTCATGTTGTTCTTTGATTGCGTTTCTGAGTTCATTAAACTTCCTTTCTGTGTTTTCTTGCATCTCGTTGAGTTTTTTCAGAACTGCAATCTTGAATTCTCTGTCGTTTAAGTGACATATTTCCATATCTTTAAGTTCCTTTTCTGGAGACTTCTCACTTTCTTTCTGAGCTGTCTTGTTGTCTTGGTTATTCATGGGAATTACTGATTTATTGTTTCTCTTCCTAGACATCTACAGGAGTGGACTCTGGAACAGGTTGATAGGAAGAGGTCTTTCTTTTGTTTTCCAGTATTTGTTGGTGAATGTTTTATTTTCTCTCCTACTGCATGCAGGCTTTTATTTCTCTCACACAGTAGTGCTATGTTTTCTCTGCACCATTCCAGCTTCTCACACAATGGGGGGTTCCCTGGGAGACGGGCTTCTCCTCTGTTAATAGTTCACTTGGGTCACAGGGCACAGTGTCCGTGTGGGTATGCGGAGAGCTTTTGAAGTTCCAAAGCTCTTCCAGCACCAGATTCAGAGCCCGTATGTTTCAGCAGTACTGTTTACTCCTGCAGGGGTCTGCCCAGATAGGTGGCGAATAGGGGCAGGGTGAGTTGTGAGAGGTGGCCCAGGGCAACGGCAGCGACCACCATAGCCTGTCCTGCTGCCACAGCTCCCTCCCCTTTGCCGGAACTAGTTGGGCTGCAAATCTGTGTCTGTGGTCCACAGTTCTCAGAACAGCAAATAGTTTGTTCTTTTGATCTGACACTGCTACTATTCCGCTTCTAGCACCGGCCAGGTGGGGGCGGGGCGAGCTCTGGGAGGGTAGGGAGGGGGCGGCTAGTCTCAGTGCCTAAGGCTTCCTTTTGTGCTTGGCAGTGAGGGCTTAAACCACCGTTTTCTGCCTTCTTCCCTCAGTCTTTTCTGCGAGGTCTCTGCCGTGAGCGTTGGGTTCAGCCGTGTTATATGCTGCCCCCTCAGCCCTGTGGGCCATAAGCAGAGCCCTAGCAGTCCGAGTTCTTCCCTCTCCCACAGCTGCGGTAGTTCCGGGAAGCAGCGAGCTCGGAGCACTGAGCCAGGTCTGCTATCCTGCACCCGCCTGCGCGGCTCCGTCTCCGCACTTCTCCCTTCCCTCCTCCCCCGCTCGTGCTATTTGCCCACCTTTTAGTGAATTCAGTAGTGGCCCTCTTCGTCTTGCCTGTCTGCTGGGCAGGGAGTCCTTTGTGGAGTTATTGTTGTTCGATTAGTTGTAAATTCCAGGGGAGCTTTACAGAGGCTCACCTCATGCCGCCATTTTGATCCAAGAACAGACTGTGCTTTTTGAATTGAGATATAATTCACTTATCATAAAACTCACCTTTTAAAGTGTACTATTCAATGCTTTTCAGTATATTCACAAAAGTTTGCAACAATCACCACTATCTAACTCCAGAATGTTTCCATCACCCCCAAAGAAATGTGGTACCTATTAAGCAGACACTCCCCACTCTCTCCCTAGCCCCAGCCCCTCACAACCATAATTCTACTTTCCATTCTTAAGGATTGGCCTATTCTGAACATTTCATATAAATGGAATAATACAATGTGTGGCCTTTTGTGTCTGGCTTCTGTCACTTCACATATTTTCAAGGTGCACCCATGTTGTAGCATGTATCAGTATTTTATTCCTTTTTATGACTAAATAATAATCCACTTCACATCCACTAGGATGGCTGTAATTTAAAAAGTGGAAAATTACAAGGGTGCAGAGAAATTGGAACCCGCACACATTGTTCGTGGGAATATAAAATGATGCAGCCACTGTGGAAAAGTCTGGCAGTTCCTCAATAAATTAAACAAAGAATACCATATGACCCAGCACCTCCATTCCTAGGTATATACCCCAAGGAATTGAAAGCATGTATTTCAACAAAAATTTGTACAAAAACATTCACAGTAGCACTATACACAATAGCAAAAAGATGAAAACAACCCCAATGTCCATCAATTTATGACCTAATGAAACGTGATATATAATTATAATGGAATATAATTCGGCCATTAAAAGAAACAAAGTACTGAAACAAGCTACAACATGAAAGAACCTTGAAAACAATACGTTAAGTGAAAGAAGCCAGACACAAAAGGCCACACATTGCATGATTCTATTTATATAAAATGTACAGAATAGTCAAATCCAGAGAAAGAGAAAGTAGAGTAGTGTTTGCCGGGGGTTGGACGAAGGAGGAAATCGGTAGTGACTGCTAACGGTTACAGGATTTCTGTTTGGGTTGTTGGAAATATTCTGGTATTAGATAGTGGTGATGGTTGCACAACATTGTGAATATACTAGAAATCACTAATTGTACACTTCAAAAGGGTGGATTTTATGGTATGTAAATAAAGTCAATATCAGCTAAATAAAATCAATAAACTAAACTGTGGTAATAATTTTGCAAATATATGCATGTATCAAGTTATTGTGCTGTACACCTAAAACTAATTCAATGTTATGTCAATTACATCTCAATTAAAAAAAAACAGAAAAGAATGAATTGTAAAAGTAAAAAACAATCTATAAAAAATGCAATTATAAAAGAAAATAGGAACGTGGAAACAACCTGAATGTTCATCAGTGCATGAATGGATAAACAAAATGTTGTATGCACTGTATACATACGATGGAATATTATTCCGCCTTTAAAAGGAAGAAAATTCTGAAACATGCTACGTGGATAACCTTGAAGACACTATGCTAAGTGAAATAAGCCAGACATAAAAGAACAGAAATTATCTGATTCCACTTCTATGAAGTACCTAGAATGATCAAATCATACAGTCAGAAAGTAGAATAGTGGTTACCAGGGGCTGGGAAGAAAGGGTAATGGGTACAGAGTTTCAGTTTGAGAAGATAAAAAAATTCTGGAGATGGATAGTGGTGATGGTTGCATAACAATATGAATGTACTTAATGTCATTGAACTGTACACTTAAAAATGCCTAAAGTGATACATTTTGTTACCTGTATTTTACCCCAATGAAAAAAGAAAGAAAATGGGCAAAATATTTGAACAGACCTTTCACAAAGGAAGATGTACAAATAGCCAACAGCACATGAAAAGATGCTTAACATCATTAGTCATTTGCGACAATTATCTGCAGATCACTTTGTGGCTCATACCAAGTGGCCCTCGGGAGGGCACAGGCAGTGGCTGACATTGGCCTGCAACAGAGCCCCACCCAAGAGGCCCCAGAACCAACACACCCAGTGGTCAGCCTCAGACCAGACCAGAGCACCATGCAACCACCCCCATAAATGACACACCCAAAGGGCAGACTGGTCAGGCACCGTTGCCCTGCTAAAGCAAATCCTGCTCCATAGGGTCAGCCCCTGCATCAGAATTCCCCCACTGTAGTCACAGCCAGTCCTTACAACCAATCAGCCCAGCAGTCAGTCCTTCCCATTAATGTGTAAACAGCAACCAAGGCTCAACTCCAAGAGGGCACGCACAACCCACACAAGGGACACAGCTAGAGTACCTGGCTCAGGTGGCCAGGGAGACTGTGCCACTGGGCCCCACAGGACACCTACTACATAAGGCCACTCTACTAAGACTGGGAGACATAACAGTTCTACCTAATACATAGAAACAAACAAAGGGAGGAAGCCAAAATGGAAAGGCAAAGCTATATAATTGTCTAAACACTATGTTGTACACCTGAAACTAATATATTGTATGTTAACTGTAATTGAAAAAAAATATGTTAAAAAAATAAGGAAGTACATAGTATCAAACAAGAAATAATAATAGAGAAACTGAAGCTGATCAAGTATTTAGATCTAACTTCTAGTCTACAAGAAATACAGGCAATACAGAAACAGGTAAAGAAGCGCGTCAAGGAAGTACCATATTTTTTGCTGTGTATAATGTGCACCCATGTTTTTGGCCAAAACTTTCAGAGGAAAAAATCTTTCATTTTAATTTTTTAATTCAAATTTTTATTTGTTTACATTTAGGTACTTGTTTTTTGTATTTTTCGCCCTTCTTCCACCTCCTCCCCCCCCACTCCAGTTCAAGCCGTCCTTTCTGTCTAGTTGTGTAGCACGCAGCTCCCTGGCCCATGCTGGTATTATGAGCCTTGTGCTCTCCCTGGCTGAGGCAGTCGGTCACTTGTCATCATCTGTCAGCTGCTCACAGCAGCTTACGGCAGCTCTCGCCGGCTGCCGGCCACTTACGCTGGCCATTGGCCACTCACGCCAGGCACCGGCCGCTCCTGGCAGCACACGGTAGCCCACGGCAGTACACAGCAGCCCACACCGACTTCCGGCTGCTCACACCAGCCCAACTCCAGGGAGAGCCGTTGTCCACAATCTTAGTTGTAGAGGGCACAGCTCACTGGCCCATGTGGGAATCGAACCGGCGACCTTGGCATTAGGAGCACAGCGCTCCAACCACCTAAGCCACTGGGTCAGCTCTGTTTTTTGTATTATAAAGGAATTGTAGCATTTATTTTTTTTAACATATTATGCTACAAGAAATTTTATGTAACAAATAATTACAAAACACAAGAACAGATACAAGATACAAGAAATTTTATTATGCATCATAGAAGGCTAAGAACTCTTCATCGTTGCAAGTTTGTAGTACAACAAAACCGATTATCGTATTCTAGGGTATTACTTTGCATATGGATATTGTTATTGATTTCTAGAGTTACACTTTTAACTCATAAGTATAAACAAAAGAATTAAAAACATTTATATAGATATGGATTAGTACTAGCCATGTATAATGCACATCCTTATGTTTCCCTCACAAATTTGAGCAAAAAAGTGAGCATTATACAGGGCAAAATACAGTAGTCAGACAAATCCATAATGTGGGAGAGTCTATAAGACAGTGCCTGGTTTCTTCAACAAGCCAATGGTATTAAAATAAAAGGGAGGAGGTTTTCTGTTTCAGTTTTTTAAAAACTGAAAAGTAACTTAAGAGATATAACCTAATACAATGAGTTGACGTTGGTTGGATCCTGATTAGAACAAACCCCAACGGTACAAACATTTTTGAGACAATTGGCAAAATCTGAATATCTGCTGGGCATTAGTGCGATAATGGAATTATGATTTTGTGAGATGTTCTTTTTGCTATAATGTTTTGTGATGAATACTGAAATATTTAGACTGAAATCATATGATCTCGCTTAGCTTCAAAATATCTCAGCACAAAAAATGGAGGAAGGTAGCTGCAACAAGTATGGCAAAATGTTGATGGCTACTGAAGCTGAATGATGGGTACATTGGGGATTTATTGTACTCTCTACTGTCATTTATGTTTGGACATTTTCATAAGAGAAAGTGTTTAAAAAGCTATCAATACATTAACAATTTAAAGAGGGAAAACTATATGTCCAACTTACAGGTGAAAAAGGAACTAATAAAATTTCATACCCATTCTTGCTTTTAAAGTCTAAAAAAATTAGGAATTAAGGAAAATGTGTTAATAAAATGTATTAACTTAATAAAGGGCAACTGCCAGAAACCCACAGTAAACATCATACTTGATTACATTTTAGAAGCATTCCCATTAAATGGTGGGATTAAATAAGGATGTTTTTGACATCATAGTTACTATTTAGTCTTATACTGGAGATCCTAGCCAATGCATTCTGGCAAGAAAAATACATGTGGTATATAGGTTGAAGACAAAGAGACTAAATTACCAATATTTGCACATAAGCTGTTTGCCTACTTACAAAATCCAATAGAATCAGTGGGCAAACTATTATATAGTTGTTGGACACACTATTTCATACAAAAGCCAACAGCTTTCTTACACACCTTCAATAATTATAAAATGAAAGCAAAAGTCCTATTAATAGTAACAACAAAAACTACAAAGTATCTAAAAATAACACAAACAAGGTATGTTCAAGTCATTTATGGAGAAAATTATGAAACATTGCCAAAGGACCTAAAATTTGAATAAATGGAGAAAAATACCATGTTTATTCAATGTTATAAAAGACTTATTAATTTAAAGATGCCAATTCTCCCCAGTTAAATCTATAAACTCAGTGGAATGCCAATAAAATTCTATATGGGTATGATAATCTGATTCTAAAACCCATATAGAAAAGTAAATATGCAAGAATAACAAAAAACTAAAGAAAAAAAGACTCTTTGCATGCCAGATATTAAACATATTATAAAACTATAGAAATTAAATGTGTGGTGTATAAATAAGGCAGGTATAAATAAATGGATCAGCAGAACCAAATAGAGAATCCTGAAACAAAACTAAAAATGTACACGAATCTAGTATTGATTAAAAGTAGCATTTAGATGCTGCTCACATAATTTACTATATAATTACTTAATGTCTCTCTCAGCAAAATATAATAAATATTGGGTTCTGATGTGAAAAAAAAAAGTAGCATTTAGAAATCAGGAGAAAAAGGCAAGGGGCAGGCTTGTACGATCTATATTGCAGGATGTTTTATATTAAGAAAAACTTGTAAATAGCTATGTCAATAGGGAGATGGCTACACAAATTGCAGACTATTCTGAAGAATACTAAGCAACAGTGAAAAAAGCAAGTGAGATTTATATGTACTAACACGAAAAGTTTTCAGAACTAATGTTGGGTGAAAGTAGACAGTAGCAGAACAATACATATAAGCATGACACAATTTATACTTCTTTTTAAATTATTTTTTTCCATTACACTTGACATTCAATATTATTTTATATTAGTTTCATGTATACAGCAGGGTGAAAAATGTCCATTTATACTTTTAATAACACTAAATAATACTATATATTCTCCATTTGTGTGTGTGTGTGTGTGTGTGTGTGTGAGAGAGAGAGAGAGAGAGAGAGAGAGAGAGAGAGAGAGAGAGAGAGAGAGAGAGAGAGATCTCGAGCGAGAGGGAGGGAGAGGGGCAATGTTTGCAAATGATTAAGAAAAGGTGTCTGGGAGAAGTTAAGTCAAACAGTGAGTAGGGAGGGGAAGAGGCGGGGAGGAAATCAATGATGACCAAAGGAGGTTTTAGCCTTCCCTGAAACATTCTAATCCTTGGAAAGAAAAATGTATTCATGTGTCATATGTGTAATAAGGTAAATAAGTAAGAAATTTTAAATCTGCATAGCAATATGAAAGTCGAGTTATGCAAAATATTATATATGTGTATAAATACTTATTTATTCCTATAATGCACAGAAAGAGAACTGTAAGGATACTCACCAAACTGTTGACAGTTTTTTTGTATTGTTTTGTTTGCTTCTTTTTCTTTTGTCTTTCTTTCTTTTTTTTTTTTTTTTTTTTTTTTTTTTTTTTGTAGAAAGGCAGATAAGGAGGGAGCAGGAAAGGCAAGCTTCAAGATTTACTCTCTATACCTGTGTATTGTTTCAATCTTTTACCGTAAAAATATACTTATATATTATTGAGTAATTAAGAAATAAAGACATGGAAAAAGTCAAGGCCATGTTGTTAAACGGAAAAAGCAAGTTGCTATATTATATATATGTGTGTGTGTGTGTGTGTGTGTGTGTGTGTGTGTATGTAAAATCATATTGTATACGTGTATAATACTACATACAACTATGAATTATATGAGTGTGTACATATACATTCTAACATACACACACAAAAACACAAACTGGACTTTCATAATTTATATACTTCTGTGTTTATTTTTTATAATGAGCATGTAGTTATACATTACTTAATAAATATCGCATTAATCCCAAACTGTGTATAAACCACAGTTTATAGGGTTTTCTTTTTTTTTAATTTATAGGTGGGGTATTCATATCTGTTATCAGTCATACTAGACTGCAAGCTCCATGACAGTAGGACTCTTGTCTTTATTGTTATATCCTGATATCTAGTAACAGCTCAGTAAATATTTGTGAAAGAAATGACTGCTCCCTATTAATCAGGGTGGACCTTTTCTTTGGTAGTAGCTCCATGTTCCTCTCCATTCCAACTCTTGCCATCATACAAGCAACCTCAATGACTATAGATGACTCACCCAACACTCTTAACCTCACTGTCCCTTGATCTACTCTAGTTCTACATCCTCGGACCACATGCCATTTCTAACCATGAGTATCCTAGACCACCCCATAAACATGGAGCTGCTCCACCTCAGAATTCCTGAACCCCACTATCCCCATCTGTGGCTACAACCTCCTACCCCTATTACTTCTTGGTTCTCAGAATACCCAGTTCTCACTGTCATCAAGGTCTCCCATCCTGTGACTTTTCAGTGCTTTACTCCCTAGCCAGCCTAAGCACCATGGTACATCACTTCAGCCACTCTCTTTTTAGCAGCCTCACTGTTCTTACCAATTTTAATGTACCATTTACTGAGCAGTTACTATCGGTCACTCTGCATACATTACCTCTGTAATATCTCACAATACCTATATGAGGTAGAGATCACCGTTATCCCCTTTTACAGATAATGAAAAGAGGTGAAGTAACTTGTCCAAAGTCATACAACTAGAAAGTGGTGAGGCAGAGTGGAATCAGGATCTGAATGAGATCTGTCTGACACCAAGGTCTGTGCTCTGAACTGGTAGGTTATTCTGTGGCTCAGAGGGAAAAATAACTCTTGCCTCAAAGTGGAGAACGAGGGGCCGGCCTGGTGGCTCAGGAGGTTAGAGCTCCATGCTCCTAACTCTGAAGGCTGCCGGTTCGATTCCCACATGGGCCAGTGGGCTCTTAACCACAGGGTTGCCAGTTCAATTCCTCGAGTCCCGCAAGGGATGGTGGGCAGCGCCCCCTGCAACTGAGATTGAACACGGCACCTTGAGCTGAGCTGCTGCTGAGCTGCCACTGAGCTGCTGCTGAGCTCCCGAATTGATCAGTTGGTTGGAGTGCATCCTCTCAACCACAAGGTTGCCGGGTTCAATTCCTCAACTCCCGCAAGGGATGGTGGGCTCTGGACCTGGAGCTGAGCTATGCCCTCCACAACTAACACTGAAAGGGCAACAACTTGAAGCTGAATGGCACCCTCCACAACTAAGATTGAAAGGACAACAACTTGACTTGGGAAAAAGTCCTGGAAGTACACACTGTTCCCCAATAAAGTCCTGTTCCCCTTCCCCAATAAAATCTTAAAAAAAAAAAAAAGTGGAGAATGAATGGGAGGGAAACAGGCAAGTGTGAAGGCTTAGAGAGCAAGGCAGCAATCCAGGTGAGAGTTGATGGTGGACTAATCATCACCTACCTGAACACTGCAAAGAATTCAAACTAAAGTCCCACCTACCTCACGCGTGTGATTTCATAAGATGGACTTGATGGGCTCTGTCTGAGGACAGCACAGCCAGGTGTGCATAGAAGAGATCAGAGAGAAATCAGCAGTTTAATACATTCTACATTTATAAGAATAAAATTTTTACATTATCTGGAAATAAATATACTGGTAGGTAGGTAGATTGGTAGGTATGCTGTCATTCGTTAAATGCTGGGAATCAATCATAGTCTTATTTACATTTCCAACTTCTGGCTCAGGAAGGGACCTTGTTGCAATACCCAGCACCTGGCTTTATAGGGAAGGCCATGAGGTCGTACACTGAGGAGTGACCCCATTTTATATCCCCACTCTGTGGGCACCGTGTCCAAAAGGAGCAGCAAACCTAGACTGGAAGTCACACCACGTTCAGGAACAGCCCACAGAAAGAGCAGGCAACAGCTCAGTCACCTGTTCCTTTTCTCCTCTCACAGAATCAAACGACACAATGGCAAGTAGCAAAGTAGCCTACTTGGGTTTTCTCGGTGCTTTAAGCTTCAATCTGGGGTCCACGGATGGCCAGCCTTGGGCTTCCTACCCCTTCTCTTTTCTTCTTTTTTTTTTTTGAGATGGTCGATAGTGTCGCTCAGATTTTCAAACAGATCATATCCGCCCTCCCTGCCACCTCAAAAATAAAAAGTTAACATTCATGACTTCCAGCTCCATCAGCCAGAGCTTTAAAAACATCTTGACCTCAATCCTGCAGGCACGCAATGGCAGTGCCCACCCGGGGTTGTCTCTCAGCATTCCTTTCCATTCTCCCCTCCCCTAACATGCAGGCCTACACACATGCATCCCACCCGCACGTCCCCCGTGCACGCAGCCCCTCGCACATGCACCCCCAAAGATCGCTGCACACGCATCTCACCCCCACCTCCACCCCCCACCCCCGCGCACACACGTGCCACCCCACATATGCTTTTCTATACACCCCTCCACGTGCGTCCTGGGGGGGGGCTGCTCCCCTCCCCCTCAACCCCTCCTTTCTCCAGGGATGGCTCCAACCCCTCCTTTCTCCAGGGATGGCTCCTGGGCTAGGGAGGGCCTGGCCCTCCTCTGCCCTCCCAGCATCGTGGGCATTGAGGTCCCTCCCAGTTGGCACTGGGCTCACCCTGCCCAAGCCCGGGCAGCCCCGCAGTCCTGTCCTGAGAAGGGCCGCCACTTCCCTTCTCACATTCCTGGAGACCCCGGGCGGGGTGTGGCACCTCCCACGCTCGACCACTAGGGCATTCAGCCTACAGGGAAACCAGCCACTCAGCAGGAGGGAACTCCCTTGATTTTCCTGCCCCTCCGATTGGAGGGGCGAGGGAGGGATTGCTCATCCTTGTTGGGTAAAGCGCTCACCTGGCTCAGTTTGCCCTTCCTCTGCTTCCTGCCGGAGGGAAGGGATTTGGAGAGAAAGCCAAGGTCTTTGGGGCAGGGAAGGGGAAATGACTCAGAGAATAGGCAGCTCAGAAGTCGGAACCAGCCTGGAAAGGGGCGGGGAATGGGGTGAAGGTTAGGGGGTGGGAGGGAAAGGGGAGATAAAAAGAAGGTTGAGAAAACAGCGGCAGGGGTTGTTCTGAGAGTGCCTAACAGTTCTGGGAATCCTGCCTGGTCAACCTCGAATCCAGGAACCCCTGGGCTGGGTCATTTCCTTGGTGCTGGCCTTAAACTCCTTTATCTCATGCCAAAGGCAGCCATGGCCAAGACCCTTGCTAGCAGCTCACCAGGCACCAAGGAATCTGCTGGTCTGGGCCAGGGCACAGGGATTTAATTATTCATGTCCTGTGGAACCAATAATAATCTTTACCTCATAGGGTTGTTGGAAGGATTAAAGTAGTTACTACATCTTAAGTGCTTAGAATAGTGTCAAGGACAGTGTAAACAATCAATCAGTGATAGCCCCTATTATTACAAAGGTGTTCATTTGTTGATAGTCTGTCTCCCTTCTAGATTATGAGTCTCATGAGGTCAGAGATGTGTTTCATTCATCACTGAACTATGGCACCTGACACAGGAAGGCTATCAATAAATTACTAGCTGAATGAATGGATAAATGAGTGAGTGAATGATAACTTGGACTAGTGGTTATGCTGAGACCCTCTCCTCTGCCCTGTAGCAGGTACATTTTTTGGAGGTTTGAGGAAGAAAGGCTATGATTGGGAAAGATGGCACATAGGACCCCTGCTGGTTGCTGTATCCAATGACCTGCTCTGCCCTTGGAAAATGGAAAGTCTTTGGCAATTTCCTACATGGACACATGGAAGATTGTCAGACAGCTGACTTGAAATTTGAAACTGAGACATGGCCAGCTAGAGCAGTGTTTGCATCTTTTACAGTTAGTGAGTAAAGCAGGATAGGGGAGAGGGCTGAAGTGGAAAGCTCAAAAATAATGTTGGCAAATGTAAGTGGGGGAGACTGTCAGGGGAGCTGTGAGTGAATTGAAATGTGTTTGGAGGAGTATAGTCACCGCAAAAGAGAATCTGATGGAGGTCCTAAAGTAACAGTAATGTTATCCACCTCTCTGTTGTAGTCATTGGATTTCTGATGATCTGCACTAATGTCCCAACATTTTGGGGATAGGTATGCAAATTAGGCTCTTACCACTACATTCAATACATTTGCATTTATAGAAATTCATGCTGTTAGAGCTAGAAGGGATATTAGACATTACTCATACATTTTCATTCATAGTTGAAAAACTAAGAGCCAGAGATAGCAAACGACTTGGGCTTTGGGATTCTCTGGCCTTGGTACTGAATCTTGCAGGGCCTGAACTAGTTGTGTGTCCCATTATTCCTTTAATCCCTGCCCTACCCCATCCCAACCCCAAAGAGACTGAGAATGAAAGGACATGAATAGAAAGTCAGCAGAAGAGAGGGAGAGAGGAAGCTCTTCAACTGACCTTGACTTCATTTCCTTTTTCTTACTCTGGGAGAAGGTACCTAGGCCTTCAACTAGCTGCTGTAGAACATCTTCACCGTGGTACGCTGGCAGCCTTGCACTATCCACATAAGCCCCACAAGGAAAAGGATTGAAGTGCAGCCAATCTGAGTTTTGGCAGAACACCTGCAAACCTTCCAGAGCACAAGAGGTTGAGAGGCCTGCAAGGAGCTGTTTCAAGGCCACCTCTCACTACCCTACATATCCCCCCTCTCCCCTGGGAGGCTGCTAAAGAAACAGTTTTTTTATTGCCTCCCACCTGCTGGGATCTGATGAGATACGAGTCTTTCTGACTCATCCCCTCAGAATTGAGCTACAGACTATAAAGCCACTTAGTTCAATCTATAATAGAACTGGCTTCTTAGTTATGGGAAATCCCACAACTACTATTGCAGTCCTCTGGTCCCTTTTGTTTCAGTGTTCCTTTTTGCTGTTTGAGACAAGGACCACTAGGAACAGGAATCTTTGACTACTTTTTCTTTCACTGTGTAAATAATAAACTGAATCTGAAAGTGATACTTTTACCTTTACCTCCTGAATTAGTTACGCTTTGAACTCTGCCTTGTCTTGTGTGCTTAACAGATGCTTGCTATGAATTTCACATTTCTGGTAATCAAAGCACCCTCCCTTATCACTGAGGGAGTTGAGCTGGACAAAAATATATGTAGGTCGTAATGGCCTTTTTCCTGCCACTGTACATCAAAGAGAAAATCAGCCCAAATTCCATTTTCTGGGACTTCCAATCTGGATGAAAGGGTAGCAGATCCTCTTTGCATTCGGTGTACAAGCCTCTCCTGATAGAAAGAAGAATTGACATTTATAGTCTCTTATTTGAAAGGCTCCTCTTCGCCTCGAATATGTCCCATACAAGCCTGCCATAGCATCGCCAGCTGACCCCTCCAAATCTGAAAGTCTGAAGCTTATCCTCCCTACCTTGTCACCCCCAGGTTAGACAGTAAAAGCACTACATCGAGAAGGTCCCTGTTGGAGACTACCATGATAGCACAGTATGTAAATGCTGTGTTCACCTTCTCTCACAACCACATCAAAATTATAACTAATCTACAAGACAACCGCTATTGGGAATGGCCTAAAATCAAGCTGAACTGAAGAATTTCAACTAAAGACGTGCAGAAGAAGCCACCTCCAGTCTGGTAGGAAGGTCAGAGATGCGGAGCAGGCTGGTCCCACACCCGCGTGTGACCATTAAAGATCGGGAGGGCTATTTCGGCTGTGGGAGTCCCTCCATCCCCTAAAGGAGGGAGAGATCCGAGCCCCAACCCAGCCCAGGGTTCCAGTGCCGTGGGAAAAAAGTACCCCATACTTTTTGGTTGTGAAAAACAGCAGAGATTGTGATGGAGTGAGACTGAGTGCAGCTGCACTCACAGGGACTCCTCTTAAAGGGACTACTTGCGGACTTACCCACCAACAGAATCAGGTGCTCTGAGCTCCAGTGCTGGGGCAGCGGCTGAAAAGGTGGCAGGGACAAATGGTGGGGAACTGAGTTGTCTGGCTTGGGACAGGGACTAAAGAGGCAGCTTTCTCCTGGACAGGGGAGCTGGCAGAGGCCATTGTTTCTTTGTTGAGCCCTCCCCCTTCGCAGCCTACAAACACTTCTGAGTCTCTGCCGTTTGTTTGCCCCATCCTGGTGATTTGAGACCTGGCCCCGCCCAACTTTGGGGCACACTCAGGCTGCTTTCAGTGGTTATCTCATGCAGTCTGCCTACCTTGGCTCAAACTGCACTTTCCTAAGGTCTCTCAAAGGTTTGCAGAACCCAGACAAGCAGCATCTGGCTTGAGTGTGTCCTGTACCTCTGGCTGAGCAGCCCTAAGCCAGCACTAGTGGCAGCTGGCCTTGGTTCATGACTTGGCCTCTCAAAGGTGCTTCCAAGCACAGCATTGCTGGCAGACATCTGCCGATTTCTTTCTGGCTCCCGCTAGGTGGCCCCAGGTGCATGGGCTGTGGCTGAAGTAGACCTACAGCGGATCCCCTCCAAGGTGGTCCTGGAGCTGGCACCCCCAGTGGCCAGCTTCAAAACGAGCTGGAGTATTACCGAGCCGTCTCCTAGTACAATACACCCAATGGGCAGATTGGGCAGGCACAAGAGTCCTGCTGAGGCAGATCCTGCTCTGTAGGGTGAGCCCCTGCACAACAACTCTTCCACTGTAGTCAAGGCCAGTCCTTACGACCAGTGAGCCAAAGGGTTAGTCCCTCACACTGATGTGCAATTATCAACCAAGTCTCAACTACAAGAGGAGGGCACACACAACCCACACAAGGGACATACCTGGAGCATGTAGCTCAGGTGACCAGAAAAACTGAGCCACTGAACCCCACAACACACCTACTACATAAGGTCATGCTACTAAGACCGGAAGACATAGCAGTCCTACATAATAAATACAAACGAATACAGGGAGGCAGCCAAAATGGGGAGACAAAGAAACAGGTCCCAAATGACAGAACAGAGCAAAGCTCCAGAAAAAGAACTAAGTGAAATGGAGATAAGTAATCTATTAGGTGCAGATTTCCAAACACTGGTTATAAGAATGCTCAATGAGCTCATAAAAATGGAGATGGAAACCATGAAAAAGAGCCAGTCAGAAATAAAGGATATAATAATGGAAATGAAGAATATATTACAGGGAATCAACAGCAGATTAGATGAAGCAGAGGATCCAACCAGTGATGTAGAAGATAAGATAGCAGAAAACACCCAACCAGAACAGCAAAAAGAAAAAAGAATCTAAAAAATTGAGGAGACTTTAAGTGGCTTCCAGGACAATATCAAGCATACCAACATTCGCATTATAGGGATACCAGAAGGGGAAGAGAGAGAGAGAACAAGGAACTGAAAACCTATTTGAGGAAATAAGGACAGAAAACTTCCTTAACCTGGTGAAGGAAATAGACATACAAGCCCAGGAAGCACAGAGAGTCCCGAACAAGATAAACCCAAAGAGGCCAACACCAAGACACATCATAATTAAAATGCCAAAGGTTAAATACAAAGACAGAATCTTAAAAGCAGCAAGAGAAAAGCAGTTCGTTACCTACAAGGGAGCCCACATAACACTGTCAGCTGACTTCTAAACAGAAACTTTGCAGGCAAGAAGGGAGTGGCAGGAAATATTCCAAGTGATGAAAAGCAGTGACATACAACCAACATTTTAGAGCAACCAGATTGCTCTACCCAGCAAGGCTGTCATTTAGAATCGAGGGACAGATGAGGAGCTTCCCAGACAAGAAAAAGCTGAAGGAGTTTATCATCACCAAAACAGTATTACAAGGACTCTTAGAGGGACTTCTTTAAGATGGGAGGGGGGTTGACCAAAATGGTGGCGTGAGGCGAGCCTCTGTAAATCTCCCATGGAATTTACAACTAATCGAACAACTATAACTCCACAAAGGACTCCCTGCACATCAGACAGGCAAGACGAAGAGTCCCACTACTCAATTCACCTAAAGGTGGGTGAATCGCCTGAGCAGGGGAGGCGGGAAGGGAGAAGTGCAGAGAGGGAGCCTCACGAGCGCAGGATACAGACCTAGCTCAGTGCCCCGAGGTCGCTGCATCCTAGAACTACTGCAGCTGTGGGAGAGGGAAGAACTCGGACTGCTAGGGCTCCGTTTATGGCCCACAGGGCTGAGGGGGCAGCATATAACACGGCTGAACCCAACGCTCATGGCAGAGACCTCGGAGAAAAGACTGAGGGAAGAAGGCTGAAAATGGTGGTTTAAGCCCTCACTGCCGAGCAGAGAACGGCAGCCTTAGGCACTGAGACTAGCCACCCCCTACTTACCCTCCCAGAGCTTGCCCCGCCCCCACCTGCCCAGTGCTAGAAGTGGAACAGTAGAAATGTCAGATCAAAAGAACAGCATATTTGCTGTTCTGAGAACTGTGGACCACAGACACAGATTTGCAGCCCAACTAGTTCCGGCAAAGGGGAGGGAGCTGTGGAAGCAGGACCAGCTGTGGTGGTGGTTGCCGCCATTGTTCTGGGCCACCTCTCACACCTCACCTCACCCCTGGCCCCACCTATCTGGGTGGATCCCTACAGGAGTAGACAGAACTGCTGAAACATACGGGCTCAGAATCTCGTGCAGGAAGAGCTTTGGAACTTCCAAACTCTCCGAATACCCACACGGACACTGCGCCCTGTGACCCAGGCGAACTATTAACAGAGGAGAAGCACGTCTCCCAGGGAATCCCACCATTGTGTGAGAAGTTGGAATGGTGCAGAGAAAACAAAGCACTACCATGTGCGAGAGAAAAAAAGGCTGTAGTCGCAGAGAAAATAAAACATTCTACCTTCCATACCATATATTTGATCCCCCTAACACTGACTCCCGGGTGGTGAACACACAATGGGATTTACAGATGATGTAATACAGAATTGTACACCTGAAATCTATGTAATTTTACTAACAATTGTCACCCCAATAAATTAAAAAAAAATAAAACATAAAAAGAAAACAAAAAAACATTCTACCAACAAGTACTGGAAAACAAAAGAAAGACCTCTTCCTATCAACCTGTTGCAGAAGCTACTCCTGTAGATGTCTAGGAAGAGAAATAATAAATCAGTAATTGCCATGAATAACCAAGGCAACAAGACAGCTCAAATAGTGAAAAGTCTCCAGAAAAGGAACTTAAAGATATGGAAATATGTGACTTAAATGACAGAGAATTCCAGATTGCAGTTCTGAAAAAACTCAACGAGATGCAAGAAAACACAGAAAGGTGGTTTAATGAACTCAGAAACACAATCAAAGAAAAACATGAGCATTTTACGAAAGAGATTGAAATTTTAAAAAAAGAACCAAATAGAATTTCTGGAGATTAAGAACTCAGTAGAAGAAATTAAAAATGAAATAGCCAGCTTAGGTAGTAGAGTTGACCAGATGGAGAAAAGGATCAGTGACATCAAAGATAGAAACCTGGAAATGAAACGAATGGAAGAAGAAAGAGACTTGAGACTTAAAAGAAATGAAAGAACTCTACAAGAACTTTCTGACTCCATCAGAAAGAGCAATATAAGAATAATGGGCATACCAGAAGGAGAAGAAAGAGAGAAGGGAACAGAGAATATATTCAAACAAATTGTCGATGAGAACTTCCCAAACTTGTGGACAGAACTGGATCCTCAAATCCAAGAAGCAAATAGAACACCTAACTACCTCAATCCTAACAGGCCTTCTCCAAGGCACATTGTATTGAAGCTGTCTAAAATCAACGACAAAGAAAGAATCCTCAAGGCAGCCAGGGAAAAGAAGACGGTAACCTACAAAGGAAAGCCCATTAGATTATCATCAGATTTTTCAGCAGAAACTCTACAAGCCAGGAGGGAGTGGAACCAAATATTCAAACTACTGAAAGAGAGAAATTATGAGCCAAGAATAATATAGCCAGGAAAGATATCCTTTAGATATGAAGGAGGAATAAAGACCTTTCCAGACATACAGAACCTGAGGGAATTTTCTAATACACGACCTGCACTACAAGAAATGCTAAAGGAGGCTATTCGACCACCATCAACAGGGACAATTTGTGGCAACCAAAATATAAAAACGGGGAGAGTAAAGGCCTCAACCAGAATATGGGAATGGAGAAAGTAAGCATGCTGAAGAAAATGGAATACTCTAAATTTCAAAATTACTTTTACATAAACTTAAGTGTAACCAGTCAAAAAAAAATCCAGAACTGAAATATGTACTATAATAAAAGAACAAACAGAGGGAAACATCATAGAATACCACCACACAAAAATAATAGACAACAACAAAAAGGCAAAGAAACAATGGAGACACAGGCTTACCAGAAAACTAAAGATAGAATCACAGGAAATCCCCACAAATCAATAATCACCCTAAATATAAATGGACTGAACTCACCAATGAAAAGACACAGAGTAGCAGATTGGACCAAAAAACTAAACCCAACCATATGCTGTCTCCAAGAGACACATCTCAGTTACAAGGACAAGCATAGACTCAAAGTGAAAGGGTGGAAATTGACACTCCAAGCAAATGGTATCCAGAGAAAATCAGGTGTATCCATACTGATGTCAGATGAAACAGACTTCAGGGAGAAAAAGGTAACAAGAGACAAAGATGGACATTTCATAATGGTAAAGGGGACTATACAACAAGAAGACATAAGAGTCATCAATATTTATGCCCCCAATCAGGGAGCACCGAAATGTACCAAGCAACTACTAACAGAACTAAAAGGAGAAATTGACCAAAACACAATTATACTAGGGGACTTAAACACATCATTGACAGCTATGGATAGATCATCCAAACAGAAAATAAATAACGAAATAGCAGCCCTAAATGACACATTAGATGAAATGGACATAATTGACATATAGAGAGCACTTCATCCTAAAACATCAGACTATACATTCTTTTCTAGTGTACATGGAACTTTCTCAACGATAGACAATATATTGGGACATAAAATCAGCCTCAGCAAATTTAAGAAGATTGAAATCATACCAAGCATATTCTCTGATCACAAGGATTTGAAATTGGATATCAACTGCAAAAACAAAGCAAGAAAAAACACAAACACATGGAGATTAAACAACATACTTTTAAAGAACGACTGGGTCGAAGAAGAAATTAGAGGAGAGATCAAAAGATACATAGAAACAAATGACAATGAAAATACATCCTACCAAAATTTTTGGGATGCAGCGAAAGCAGTTTTAAGAGGGAAATTTATATCATTACAGGCCTATCTCAAGAAACAAGGAAAATCCCAAATAAATAACCTCATGTTACACCTTAAAGAACTAGAAAAAGAAGAACAAATGAAACCCAAGGTCAGCAGAAGAAAGGAAATAACAAAACTCAGAGCAGAACAAAATGAAATAGAGAACAAAAAGACAATAGAAAAAATTAATGTGAGAAAGAGCTGGTTCCTTGAAAAGATTGAAAAGATTGACAAACCCTTGGCTAGACTCACTAAGATAAAAAGAGAGAAGACACTAATTAACAAAATCAGAAATGAAAAAGGGGAAGTTATCACGGACACCACAGAAATACAAAGGATCATCCAAGAATACTATGAAGAACTATATGCCAGCAAATTCAATAACCTACAAGAAATGGACAAGTTCTTAGAAACATATAGCCTTCCTAGGCTGAACCATGAAGAATTGGAAAATCTAAACAGACCGATCACCAGTAACGAAATTGAATCAGTCATCCAAAACCTTCCCAAAAGCAAAAGTCCTGGATCAGATGACTTCACTAGTGAATTCTACCAAACCTTCAGAGAGGATTTAATACCAATCCTGCTCAAACTCTTCCAAAAAATTGAAGAAGAGACAGTACTCCCTAACTCATTTTATGAGGCCAACATTACGCTGATACCAAAACCTGGTAAGGACAACACAAAAAAAAGGAAACTACAGACCAATACCTCTGATGAAGACAGATGCAAAAATCCTAAACAAAATTCTAGCAAATCGAATACAACAATGCATTAAAAAGATCATTCATCATGACCAAGTGGGGTTCATCCCCGGGGCACAAGGATGGTTCAACATCCGCAAATCCATCAATGTGAAACATCACATAAACAAAACAAAGGACAAAAATCATATGATTATATCAATTGATGCAGAAAAAGCATTTGACAAGATACAACATCCATGTATGATTAAAACACTTAATAAAATATGTATAGAAGGAAAATACCTTAACATAATAAAGGCCATACATGACAAACCCTCAGCTATCTCATAATTAATGGTGAAAAACTGAAGCCCTTTGCTCTACGTTCAGGAACACGACAAGGCTGTCCCCTATCACCTCTGCTGTTCAACACAGTGTTGGAAGTCCTTGCCAGAGTAATCAGGCAAGAGAAAGAAATAAAAGGCATCCACATTGGGAATGAAGAAATTAAATTGTCACTCTTTGCAGATGACATGAGGCTATATATAGAACACCCTAAAGATTCTACCAAAAAGCTACTAGAAACAATCAATGAATACAGCAAAGTTGCTGGCTACAAAATCAACGTACAAACGTCCATTGCATTCCTATATACTAACAATGAAATCTCAGAAAGAGAAATACAAAAAACAATTCCTTTTGCGATTGCAGCAAAAAGAATAAAATACCTAGGAATAAACTTAACCAAGGACGTGAAAGACCTATGTGCTGAAAACTATATGACATTTTTAAAAGAAATTGAAGAAGACACAAAGAAATGGAAAGACATTCCGTGCTCATGGATTGGAAGAATCAACATTGTTAAAATGGCCATATTACCCAAAGCAATATACAGATTTAATGCAATCCCCATCAAAATCCCAATGGCATTTTTTAAAGAAATAGAACAAAAAATCGTCAGATTTGTTTGGAACCACAAAAGACCCCGAATAGTCAAAGCAACCTTAAGAAAAAAAGAACAATACTGAAGGTATCACACTCCCTGACTTTAGTTTGTACTACAGGGCTACAATAATCGAAACAGCATGGTATTGGCAGAAAAACAGACACATAGACCAATGGAATAGAATTGAGAACCCAGAAATAAAACCACATAAATATGGACAGATAATTTTTGACAAAGAAGCAAAAAACATACAATGGAGGAAAGACACCCTCTTCAATAAATGGTGCTGGGAGAATTGGATAGCCATGTGCAAAAGAATGAAACTGGACTGCTATCTGTCACCATGTACCAAAATTAATTCAAAATGGATCAAAGACTTAAGCATATGACCTGAGACAATAAACTGCATAGAAGAAAACATAGGTACTAAACTTATAGACCTTGGGTTCAAAGAGCATTTTATGAATTTGACTCCACAGGAAATGGAAGTGAAAGCTGAAATAAACGAATGGGACTACGTGAAAGTTAAAAGCTTCTGCACAGCAAAAGAAACCATCGACAAAATAAAGAGGCAACCAACTGAATGTGAGAAGATTGTTGCAAACAGTGCCTCCGATAAGGGGCTAATACCCAAAATATACAAGGAACTCATGAAACTCAACAACAAAAAAACAAACAACCCAATTGCAAAATGGGCAGACGAGCTGAAGAGACATTTCTCCAAAGAGGACAACAAATGGCAAATAGACATATGAAAAAATGCTCAACATCACTAATCATCAGAGAAATGCAAATAAAAACCGCAATGAGATATCACCTCACCCCAGTCAGAATGGCTATTATCAACAAGACAAATAGAAACAAGTGTTGGAGAGGTTGTGGAGAAAAAGGAACCCTCATATGCTATAGAAGGCAGTGTGGAGGTTCCTCCAAAAATTACGAATAGAATTACCATATGACCCAGCAATCCCTCTCCTGGGTATCTACCCAAAAAATCTGAAAACATCTACACATAAAGACACGTGTGCTCCAATGTTCATTGCAGCTTTGTTTACGGTGACCAAGACATGGAAACAACTAAAATGTCCTTCCATAGATGAATGGATAAAGAAGTTGTGGTATATATACACAATGGAATACTATTCGGCGGTAAGAAAAGATGAAATAGGACCATTTGTGACAATATGGATGGGTCTTAAGAGTACAACGCTAAGCGAAATAAGTCAGACAGAAAAAGCAGAGAACCATATGATTTCACTGATATGTGGTATATAAACCAAAAACAACAAAGAACAAGACAAACAAATGAGAAACACAAACTCATAGACACAGACAATAGTTTAGTGGTTACCAGAGGGTAAGGAGGGTGGGGGGTGGGAGATGAGGGTAAGGGGGATCAAATATATGGTGATGGAAGGAGAACTGACTCTGGGTGGTGAACACACAATGGGATTTATAGATGATGTAATACAGAATTGTGCACCTGAAATCTACGCAATTTTACTAACAATTGTCACCCCAATAAATGAAAAAAAAAAGAAAAAAATTTCTTTCGTATTCTCGAAACAGGTTCAACTTTATTTTTGATTATTTTTGTGCTTTCTTCAATAAGACTGTATAAAAAGTGGAAATACGCATAAGTTGCAGACAAAGAACAATTTGCTAGCAGAAAGGATTGTAGGAGAATAAACTGAGCAGAGCAACAATGAAAACATATGGAGTTACCTTCCTTGTAGATGTTAAATACAGGCCCTAATCCCTTTGTCCAACTGGATTTAGCTAAAGGTAGTCAATGTCTCCTCTTAAGGTCCCTGGCATTGACAGTATCCTCTGAGAGTCTTAAGTTTACTAAAGTAAGTGCCTGGGACTCACCATATCCCCGAGTACTTTGCCACCATATTGTTTCTTGGAAAGCACTTTTCATTATTTGGCTCAGAAATTTCATTTCTTACCCTATACCCAGTTGTCTCAGGCTTAGCTCAGTGATTTTTGGCTATAACCAAAAGTTAAACCCACTTTCAAATAAGAAAGTTAATTGAAAAGAATGGTGTCACATGCTCCAGACAATTCCCCAAGTCAACATCCAAAGAGCTTTTGAGGAGGACAATACTCATTTATGTATAAGAGTACTGGGACATCTGCAAAACAATATCAAAATAGCCCAAATGGAGAAGTAACCAAGCTTTTCCGCCCAGGAAACAACAAACATCAGTGTGGATATCAGAGTTCAACAGGGAAACTTTGATTATTCATTTGTTCATTCATACATTTGTTCAATAAACACTAGCCAGGCAACTACTCTGTTTCACTCATTATGTCAGGTGTTAAAAATACAACAAGAGAAACAAAAGACACAGTCCCTGCCCTCAAGGCAGTCACAGTCTAGTAGGGAAGATGATTATTAAACTTTTGTGTGCATAAGAATTACCTGGGGAACTTGTTAAAAATATAAAATTTGTTAAAAATGTAAAATTCCGCCTACATGTCCAGATATTGTAATTAAGTAGATAAGGGGTGGGGTCTAGGAATCAATTATTTTAACGAACACCAAAAGTGATTCTAACACATGGTCTAAGGACCACACTGAAAAACACTGCTATCTGATGTGATTATCGGTGAGGGGTTGGGGCGAGGATGCTCAGGGTATCTTGGGAGCTTGGAAGAGGAGAATATAACCCAGTCTAGGGGATCAGGAGTTAATCTGATTGAGGGGTGAGGGTGAGGAAAGGTAGTCCAGGCCAGAGTCAAGAGTAGGGTGGGGAAATTGAAACTTTGTCTCAGGGTACTAAAATCTAAAGGGCACAAATCATGAATAGCATGGGAGACCCAAGGACAAGGTAAAGGAAATTAGACTGGTGGAGATAGAGTGTTTTGTACTTTTAGCATTTTTACATGATTCTCTTAACAATTCCTACTGTTTTCTAACTGTGGGCATCAAAATTGTTAATAATGCTTCTGTTCCAGGCCCCGAGAACAGCTTGTATAATATAGTTAAGCTTGGCTAGAGTAACCAGTGGAGGGGTGGAGGGGTGGGGAGAAAGTGACAAAAGACAAAGCTGGGAAAGCACACAGGAACCCGAAAAGCCAAACCCTAAGTAATTAGGACCTTCTATTGAATTTCATGTTGGGGCGGGGGGTGTCAGGGAAAGGTTTTATGAAGGTGGAAAAATCGTTTCAAGAATTTTTCAAGAATTTGGAGACAGGCCGTACAGGAGAGTCCAGGGTAACTTAGAAATGAAAAGTATACATTTTAAAGCACTGCTACATTCTCTTGGGACTGGGGCTGGGGCTGGGGCTGGGGCTTGGGGGAGGAGTTTAATATTTATTGCATACTTTGCTAAATGCCAGGCACTGTGCAAAGCAGTTTACATGTGCTATCTTTTTTAATCTTTGCAACAGCCTTGTGAGGTAGGCATTTTACAAAAGAGGAAACAGAGGCTCAGAGAAATGAAGTACTTGCCCTATGTCATACTGCTAGCAAATGGCAGAGGAAGTAGGATTATTTTAGTCCAAAGGCTATGAGCTTTCCATCAGAGCAAGCTACTTCCCAGCCCTGCAGAATATTACTCAGGTTGCTCATTTCCAGATTAGCAATTAAGTACATATGGTTTTCTTTAAAGCCAAAAATCTGGCTCTGCCACTAAATATGTAAATTTGGGGCTGCCATCTGCATCTGCCTCAATGTTGCTTTCCGTGTTGGGTAAACAAACAATGTAAAAGTGTTATTTAGGGGATTTATGTAGATACTTTGTCTCTCCTACAAAATAGTAAGCCATTCCACAGCAGGGACTGTTTTATCAGTATGTGAGCAGCAGTGTGGTACCTGACATCTAGTAGTTTGTTGAATGCATTAATGAATGAACGTCCACCAGGTGGTGGAAAGGAAGAGGGGAGAAATGTTGGCATTGTTTCAAGGCTGCAATCTGGGGGCTGGTTCCAGCTATCGCTTTGTACAACAGTGATATTTTCACAACTCCCCAAAGGTAGACTCCTTCAAGCAGACTCAGATCCTAGAAAGGAGACAGCGCTGGTTCTGACATCCCAGATGCCTGAAGTGGAATTGACAAAAGCACAGACCATAAAACTTGGTTCCTTTCAACCATAATGATGAGGACTGGGATGAAGTTAACATCTGCATTTGCCACAAAGGGTTGGCTAAGCAGATGAAGAGTGTAAACGAGATGGCAAGAGGAATGATTATTTAACCTGTTTAAGAAAACAAACTGTTCTCAGGCATTCTTAAGAAAATACTAGCACATTTATATGCAAATAGTTGTTGCATCATTCCACTCTTACCGATTAATAAAGCAGGTTCCTAAAGAACTTCCATTATGCAACTTTTTTTTAGCCTAATTCTAGTAACTATGTACTTGAGAGAAAAACAAACAAACAAAAACAGAACTGTATTTTTTTAAAATATTTTGTGACATAATTTTTAACGATTCAGAACCTCCTCCATTAAGGTAACATCAGTGAAATTGTGCTACACGAAACACTTCTATCTCGATCAATTTTCTATCCAGCAATAGTTATCTCTTGTGCAATCTTGTCCCTCAATATCTTAACCCAAACTAGAACTCTTCCCACCATTTGTACCATTATTGCATATGTATGTGTGTGTGAGAACAGGGAGGAAAAAAGGGATGAAGGGAGAAAGGAGAGAAATGTTGACTGATTTTGATGTCGACTTTAGGGGACAAAAATGAATGATATAATTTATTTTCCCTTCCAGTATATTTCTTATTCAAATGATCAAATTAAACAGTTTATTATGTATATGTAATTATAAAATGAATAAATGACATATTATTTATTCATTTTATATAAATTATATATACATATACACATTTTCTTTATAATAAATTTGTGATTGTAGGTTTTTATTAAAAGCTCCATATAATATGCAATCATTTGACATGTCAAAATTCTACTGGGCTAAATTGGTCAGTCCTAGAAAAGCTGACAGCCCCTTTCTGGCTGGCTAGCTCCTTGTTCAGAGCCTCTTTCTACATTATTTACCTAGAATTACCCTAATTCCTCCCAATATCATTTATACTCCAAATCATTGGAAATTTTTAATTCTCCAGTGATAAGAGAGGCATTCTCTGAATTTCTTCTCCAGTGGCTTGAATGCAGACTACTCAGATAATTCGTTCTGAGAAACTCAAACCATTAAGTCAAATACAAGATTTAATGCACAAAAATTAAATCTATAATATCTAGTTGTTTTGGATGCTTCAAATGAACTTTATTTTGTATTTTGTATATTGGATACTAACTGAGGTTTAGGAGGGGAAGAACTGCTGAACTAGAGAGCCAGTGAATTATACTCTCTTGAAACTTAATGGCAAGCTTTCATCCCTGAAACATAGGGGGATTCTTGAGGCCTGCAGTTGCATTCCTGCCGCTCAGGGTAATCAATAAAATCTGGGGCAGGCAAGCCAGACAAGATCATTAGGGATTTGTTCCAGATTGTGAACGTTGGACAAACTGGAAGAATAAAGGTCACATCAAAAGTATGAAGATGGAGAGAGTTAGCTGGGTCATAGAAAGACAACATGTTGTTGTCATAATCCAGAAGGACACCCAGACGCTTCAACTGCGGAGGTACATCCACCAGCATTTCCTTGTTGTTATGTCTCACTACGAAGTTACTATTGCATCGAGAGAAGACCCACGAGGAGGCATTCTTGCCAATCCATTCATTCTTGGGAGCTGATTTGTAGGCAATGCCAATTGCATACCTGTGAGACAGGGGAAAGGAAAGAGAAATAAAAATGTAGTAATTTGAGTTGTACTTGACACTATACAGGACATATAAGAAATAGAATACGTTCCTCCTTTAAGTAGTGTATATTCAGATCTATAATGTTGATACCACTAGAACTTTAAAATGTTTGCAATTAGAGTGGTATAGTCATTTCCAACTCCTAGCCCAGTATATTTTCCATGATTTTATTTTAAAAAGCTGGCACATTTTGCTAGGAATGGTTTTCATTACATGCCTTTTGACCTTGACTGACTGGTATTATGTCTGTGTTATAGAACTGGATCTCCCAGGAATCTAACAACAGGGGAGAAAAGAGAAAAGAAAAGTGGGATCTACCCACCATGTTGAGGAACTCATCACCACCTCCCAGTAGTGGCAGCCACTGTCGATGAATATATTTCCTGCTGCCCCATAGCACCCTGTGCCACTAAACCTCTCTGGGGTATGGCTCTTCTTCAGAGAGCTTTCATCCTTTTCCATCTGCAATCCGTCATTGGAGATCTTCAACTTCTTGTGAGTCATTTTAGGATCCAGTTTAAAGGGCTGGCCTGAAAAAAGTCGGAAAAAGAAAATGCATGAGGACGTATTTAAGAATTCTTTGCCCTCCAGGACCATCACTACCAGAGGATCCTTGATATGATGATCATTCTTAGGTCAGTGCAAGTTGGCTACTATTTGGATTATATTAAGGAAGCAGGCCAAAAGCCACCATTTTTAATAAAACAAGGATATGCTGCCTCTCTTCACATTAAACTAAAAGGGGATTCTTAGGGTCTCATGTTCTCAAATATATTTTGTACTTTGCTTTATTTCAGTGGGTGGTTTGGGATTTGAGTGGATTTTAAGGGAAGGAGTGTTTGAGGTGAGACAAAGTGGGGGAACTGATGAGATAATTGTTGCTTGGTGGCAGAACAAAACTTAAAACAAGTCAGCAACAGGACAATTTTTTTGCCCTCTTACAACTGAGATGTGAATGACATATAATCAGGTAACTTCATTAGAGTGACTATTGCATCATCAATGATCAGAGAAAGTATCTGTTGTGTAGGAACATCCACAACAGAGAACTCCTTATAGTCATATGACAAAACCAATTATTACCGTAGGAGCCAATTGCTGGGTTATGGCAAGAGCTTGATTATACAAAATTAGTCTGTGGCAGACACTGTTGGTAAACACAACACTCATTCCCTACTTTTTCTCTCTTACCCACTTTCACTACTGAGGCCAGAAAAGCTAAATACTCTAGACCTAACCTCTCTTGCTGCTAGGGGTGGCTAATAAGATGGAAGTAGTTGGAAGCAGAAGTGAGGCAGGATGGGAGAACCTTCTGGGAAAGTGCGTTTTCCCAATAAAAGAGATAGCCGTCATGTAAATCAACCCTTCCCCACTTCTTCCTATCTTGAAAGAAAATATGACATCAAGAGGTTGCAGTGGCCATATTGTAACCATGTGGCAAAAAAGCCAATACACAAAGGGAGAAGGAGCCTGGGTGTTTTACAGAATCACAGAGCACCTGCACCAGCCCTGAACTGCCTACCTTAAAACTTCTTGCTATGTGAGAGAGAAAAAATACTTTCTTTAAGCTAGTAACAAATACCGTGTTTCCCCGAAAATAAGACGTAGCTGGACAATCAGCTCTAATGCATCTTTTGGAGCAAAAATTAATATAAGACCCAGTATTATATTATATTATACCAGTATTATATTATATTATATTATACCGGTATTATATTATATTATATTATATTATATTATATTATATTATATTATATTATATTATACTATATTATATTATACTATACTATATTATATAAGACCCGGTCTTATATTATAGTAAAATAAGACTGGGTCTTATATTAATTTTTGCTCCAAAAGACGCATTAGAGCTGATTGTCTGGCTAGGTCTTATTTTCAGGAAAACACGGTACTATTTGTTAAGCCAAGTTAGTTGAATTTCCTATCATTTGCAGTCAAAAGCACTCCTAACAGGTATGGCTACTCTGCAGTAGGATTTTACCAGATTATCACAAATACAGTCATGCTCCACATAATGATGTTTCAGTCAATGACTGACCACATATATGATGGTGGTATATACCATACAGCTTAGGTGTGCAGTAGGCTATACCATCTGGGTTTGTGTAAGTACATTCTACGATGTTCACACAAGAATGAAATCACCTAAGGACACATTTCTCAGAAGGTTTCCCCACTATTAAGCAGCACATGTCTGTAGTACTCTTTTACTCAACTGTCCCCCAAGCATGAGGGTGGGGTGTGGAGAAAAACTCTTCACTAACATCCTCCCAAGCCATCAGCTATTATATGTATATCTGTGTCCACATCTCTCAGGAGCATGAACAAACCCCTTGCCCAGAGCACCAACTACAACAGTAACGCTCTTCTACCCAGAGCCTCTGCTCTCTTGCATGGCTGTGGGTGCCTGCTCAGGCTAAGTGTACTCCCTACTGTGGAGGGGAAAACTGATGTTGCTTTTCAGAATCACCATAACGTACTGTTTGTTTTTAGTCGGGTAGGTTCACTGTTCCGGCTGCCTGCTTGGTTTATGGCTTTAACAATGAAGATGTAGCGTGTCCCACTCTGGAGTCCATGCACTGTATAATGGTTCTGCTTAATATTGGGCACAATCATCCAGCTATCCACTGAATTATACAGGCCTGTAACATGGGGAAAGACAAGGACATTAATCGGCAGGTAATAGAAATAGGATGAGAAGCACAATGAAAAGCCATAGGCCCCCGAAAAGTAAACTTCATTTTGTTTTCTTGTGAGTCCTGGAAGACATAGTAAGATGTCTGCTACATTTCTCCCATGCAGCTAGGCTTATGCCAGTCCTTTGCATCTGGTAATTGACTATAACCACTAGTGAAAGTTAGGTTATTTCAGTGTTCTGCCAAATAATACAGGAAAAGCTACTTTACAAAAAGTATAGAATCATCTCTTTCATGAAATGTCTAGATCTTTACTCCAAAGGTCCAACCCTCTGAGAGCTGAGTTTGGCCTTGTATGGATGAAGTAGTCCTTGCAGAGCACAGGAACAGGGACTCTCAGAGCCAAGAGGACACCTAGACACCATATTTCCCTCATTTTACAAATGGGAAATGAAAATGGAGAGAAGTGACTTGCCCAAGGCCAGATAGCTGGTGATGGTGCTGAGAGTACAACCTTTGTCCCTTTCATCCTAGTCTAGTGTTCTCTCCACTAAATCACAATGCATGGGGCGCATAACAATGTTCTTTTGTCTCCATAAGGTAGCAAAGCTCTCAGGACTTATGACACAACTTTCCCACCCATCCTCACCCTTACTTCCAAGACTAGTTGGGCTCCAAGTTATCATAGGAAGACCAAGGAGGTGACATGATGACCAAAATGAAACATTATCTCCTCACTTGACACTATCCAGTTTTACCCCTTCCTGGCTCTGATTCCAATACTCATTTGGGGTTGGGTGGTCCAGGAACACATCGTTGTCTGGAACTTTCTTCCCTCCCAAGTAGGGAAAGGGATCAGAAATCCAGTTTTATGCTTTTGAAACTCTTTAGACCATAAACAGAAGAAAAAAATTGAGGAAAAAAACAGAGGCAAAAAATGTACATAATTAAAACACGTATTTGGCTAACTTTTAGTAAAAGAGAGATTGACATTCTACTCTGCGGATTATCTAGATTTTTCTTTTGTTATCTGCTTTTCAGCCAGTTTACTGCTTTTTAAACACAATTCTAACAGAGGATGAAAAGGAAAGGGCCAGGAAAATGAGTGGTAAATTTAGTCACTTCTATGCAGCCATAGTAAAGGGTTTAAGTGACGTTGAAAATTCAAAATAATAATGAGACTTCTGAAAGAGATCTGATCAAGAGGGTTTTATAATTAATTTGGGGAGAAGGAGAAAAGGTCTAAATTAAAGCTAGAAAAAGAAGCATAATGGAGGACAAACAGATATGCTCTAGAAAGAGAAATAATGGGTGGACATGTTCAGTGATTCTTATGAAAAAACTATAAAGGATAAGAGCCAGGGACAGTGTTTGAGGGTTTGGCTGTGTATATTTGAATGCATAGTATGAACAGTAAACAGCACATGAAATTTTAACTCAAAGAGGGAAATATATGATCTTCCAAACATACTTCCAACAATGCAAAACAAAAAAAAACAAAACAAACTTCACAATGAAGTATTATGCAGCTGGAAAAAAGAATGAGGATGATCTCCATGGACCGATATGAAGTGATTTCCAGGCTATAGTGTTAATTGAAAAAGCAAATTACCAAAGAGCATATGTAGTATGCTAAGTTTGTTTGCAAGAAAGAAAGGCAAATAAGAAAACATACATACATCTGTTTGGAGTTACAAAACAATAATAACAACAGGAAAGAAAAGAAAAACAGGAAATAATGAATTTGGTTACCTACAAGGGATGGGGGTGGGGAAACAGAATTAAAAGTATACGGGAGAAAATGACACTTCTCTGATTATAACTTTTTTGCACAGTTTTGCATTTTGGAAACATGTTGTTTTACAAATTCAAAAATTAAAATGAAACCAATATCATTGGAAAGAGTGGGGACTAAAACTAAAGGCAAACCGAAACAAATGAACCCAACTGCATTTGCAATGAAAAACAACCACCAAAAGGATGGGGACAGGAGGAAAATTGCAAACAAGTCTTGAACTACTGTTTGTTTTTGCAGTGGTATGGGCAAAACAATTCTGAAACTATTGTAGATATATCATGGGAGTGAGCAAATGAGTACATGTGTTAAATTGTTGGGAGCCAGTGTTCTCACCATGGAAGTAGGAACACACAAATATGGAATGGCGGAAGGAAAGAAAGAACCTGTAGGGATGGACTTGAATTGGAGGTATTGGTATAAACTCATGATTTCTAAAATATACTATATATGTATGTGTACGTGCATACATATGTACACATATGTTATACATGTGTGTATATACAGTATTATCTGTATGTATATGTATACATACATGGGTGTTATGTGTCTATTTCTAGTCTCCAGGTCTTGGTCTCTAATACCATTGTCCCCCTAAAAGGAACTAGGGTTCCTTGGGAAAACGACTGATTTAAAAGCTGGGGCAGGCTCAAAATGAGCCTAGAACCTCTTGTTATGCTGGAAAGTAAGAAAGTACTCAAGAAAATGATGGGAGAATATAGGACCCAGAAGTCGCTTCTAAGGCTTCCATTAGCTAAATCCAGGAAACTTGAGCAACAAAGTAAAGACAGTAACGAATTATAAACCACTGAAAAAAGAGAATTCAGGAGTCCATACTGATTAGCAGATAAATAAACAAATGGAGGGTGGGGCTTTTGCTCACAGTAGAAAGCAGAGTGTCAGCTTGCAAATGTGGGAGGGAATGATCAGTTGGAAAATCGTTTTGCAATCATCAGTGTAAAGATCAGATCGGGCAAGAATTATTTATTGATGTTAAAACAGGAGGGGGGTGGGTGGGATGGGTTTGATGAGGAAGCAGGATATTTTCATGGTCTTAAAGCATCACCATACAGATTGCTTATTGGTTGCAAAAGGAAAAACAGTAACTACACAGTGAAGAAATCAGGCAACACCTTTGACCAAGTGATCGAAATTAGCATCACCAATGAAGGACCAGTGGACATCGTGTGCCTCCAGATGTTATGTCCTAAGGAGGACACGACATTTCTTCTGTAGTATTCCAGCCATGAATGCATAATCTGAATATAATCGTGAGGAAACATCAGACAAATCCAAAATAAGGAACAGTATAATAAAGAAGTAAAATGGCACTCTTCAAATGTCAACGTCATTAAAGACAAAGAAAGGCTAAAGAAATATTTCAGATTAAAGGAGGCAAGAGATATGACAATTAAATGAAATGCCGATGCTGGACTATAAAGGACAATATTGGGCCCTTTACATATTATAAAGAATATTATCGGGTCAGCTTTAAAGATTAGAATATGAATGGTGGGTTAAATAAAAATATTACATCAATGTTAAATCTCTTAAAGTTGATAATTGTATTGTGGATACGTAAGAGAATTTCCTTATCTTAGAAAAACATACACTAAAGAATTTAGAGGTGAAAGGCCATGATATATGCAATTTACTCTCAAATGGTTAAAAAAAAGAGAGAAATAGAGAATGCTAGCAAATGATAAAGCAAATGGGGCAAAATATTAATGGGGTGAATGTGGTTAAACAGTATTTGAACGCTCTTTGTACTAGTCTTGCAACTTTTCTGTAATTTTGAAATCATTTCTAAATTTTAAAAAGGTATGTATATGATCTTTTGGGTATCACTGAGACTTGGTGAGATGGGATTTACGATTAAATTATGGCAATGGAAGTATACACCTTGTTCAAAAGGGAAAGACTACAGTATGGAAATCCATGAACCTGAGCGTAAATGTGTGGTGGAAAGCACGTGCATGAGAATGAAAAGGAGGGGAAATAGAAGTTATATTTTTGTGGCAGTATGTTACAGACTCCCTGGTCAGACAGAGGTTATAGCCAGAGCTTTCCTAAGGCAAAACACCAAATTGAAACAGAAGAAAGATACACAGTAGTGGGTAAGACAAACATCCAAACACCTGTTGGAATTCTCATTCAGCTAACAGCAGCATATGAAACATTATTGGCTTATGACTATTTCATATCTTAGATGAGGTGGGGATAAAGTTAAAAATGAAGGAAGAAAGTTGAAAAAAGTTGAAAAAAATAAAGGGAACTACTTTTCAAAATTTAACCAACAAGGATGAAATTTCTGGTTATTCTTTAACCAGATATGGGGTTTGACTATTTTAAGATTCCCCATATAAGTTGTATCATATTATTTGTCCTTTTGTGTCTGGCTTATTTCACTTAGCATAATGCCCTCCAGGTTCATCCATGTTTTCACAAGTGGCAGAATTTCCTTCTTTTTTAAGGCTAAATGATATTCCATTGCATGTATATACCACATTTTCTTTATCCACTCTTTTGTTGATGGACAACTTTTTGCATGTCAAGTATACCTAAGTAAAGTGGTTTAAAAAGAGAGAAAATGTAGGAAAACCTCAAGGTAAAGTAGCTCTCAGAGCAGGTAGGACTGGGACCTTGAATCTTCATGAATATTTATTCCTTGTAAGACAGTTTGATTTCATGTGCCCATTGCCACCCAAAACGAAAATTTTGCTTCGTGGGCTGACCTTGTCCCAGTCCTATTCCTCTTTTCTATCAATGATCAGAGGAGGACGTGGAAGGCAGGCTGGGAAGGGAAGTAAACGTACTGGAAGGCAGAAAATGGATTCCAAAGGATTTAGGCAGGCTGGAATGAGGAATCAAAACTAACCAGATAAAATGTAATAGGGATGAATTCAAGGTGTTGTTTCCGTTTAAACAATGAATTGAACAAGAATAGGATTTGAAATTCCTAGGGATTTTAGCTGACTATTCGCTCAGCTAATGTACAAGAGAAATAGCCCAGCTATCCGCTGCAGTGGTCAGACTACTTTTGGAGTACTATATTCACTTTTTGGATAGCATATTTTATAAAGCACTTTCATAAAAAAGATAGCAGGATGGGAACAGGTCTGAAACCACGTCACATGAGAAGCAACTCAAAGAACTGTGGATGTTTTGCCTGGAAAACAGAAAATGTAGAAAGGACATGACGGCTATCTGAAATTATCTAAAGAACTGCCATGTGAAAGATGGATTGGGTTTGTTAGGCATAAAAGGGCAGGGCTAAGACTAATTGGTAGCTGTGGTTTAACACAAGGAGCTCAAGCTTGAAGTCTGACAGGCTTGGGTTCAAATCTTGACTCCATCAGTTTGTAGCTCTGTGACCTTGGGCAATTCACTGAACTTCAGTTTCTTCATCTATAAAATAGAATTAAAATGATGTATTTCATAAGGCTAAGTAAGAACTCATGAGGACTAAATGAGACAATGTATGTGGGAGCACTTGTAAATGGCAAAACATAATAACGTGTAAATTGTTATTGTCATTATTTACTAGGAGAGTTAGGCCTTTTATAAGGAAGCACTGACAATAATTTATAGCTATACAACAATTGAATGGGCTCTTTTGTTAGAACTAAGCTATCCATCACTGACAATGTTCAAGCAGAGACAGGACAATCATCTACTGGGTGTCCGGTAGAAGGGAAGAAGATTAGACTAGATGACCTCTAAGGTCCCCTCCAATTCTAAGATGCTATAATCCTATTGCTATTAAAAATTATTCTTTAAGCTTTTCTTTACAAAGGGTTATATACCCTTGAAACTAAAGGTGACAGTCTTTAGATTTTTGTTACTTCTTGGACTTATTCTCACCCCACCCCGGAGACCACTGCTCCCCCCATATTCGAAGAAGCACAGTTGCTGGCTCTAAGACTTTCCAGAACAGGAGACAAGTGCAGAAAAGGAGGCCCGAAGAGTTTGTGACTTCACAAACTGAAGAAACACACAGGAACACCCAAGAACACAGCCACCCAGGCCAAGTGGTTTAGGTTGGAGCTGCACGAGGCAAGTGTTTTTTAGAGTTTGACCCCAAATGTCCTCTCACTTCCCCACCCCGCGATGTGGCTCATAATTGTCACAAAACAGGAAGAGGAAGACTATCAGGAGGGTTTCATTGGAAAAACTCCTCTCATGCAAGCCTGTGAAGTCAGACACAGAAGCACAAACACACAGGTAAAAGAAAATACTACTTTGCAGCTATGCAAATGCAACCTTAGGATGGGAATCAGTTCAAGTCTTGAAACCGGCTTTAATATTGCTTTCATGTCCATTTTTCCCCAGCACATTGAGGGGAATTTGCAGCTCAACTCCTCCTGTCTGACAATCAATAAGTTAAGTTCTTAATCTGCCTTGTCTTGCTCCAATTCATCAGAAGGTGAAACTATAACATGTGAGCTAAATGACTGGTTTTTGAACATCTTTCACTGTGTGGCCCACTGACATGTTTTATATTTGGTGTAACTGTCGGACGAAAGGGAGAAGGGATAAAGGGACAGAGACAGGAGGCTTGTCACTATAGCCACTGATACAAATTGGTACAGCAAAGGAAGTAGTAGTCTTTGAACATAATTTATTTTATCATGATAATGAAGTGGAAGAAGAGTCAAGGAAAAAGATGGTAACACACATAGAATCAGCAATGATGGCGACTTAGCTACCCAGGAATGAATTCTGAGCTGTGTTCTGACTTGGGAGAGTGGAGTGACACGGATTAACTGAAGAAAGGCTAAGGATTACATCAACAAATGGGAGTGGCCTCAGTGACGGCCCAGTAAGGAAATACACAACTTGCTGATGGGTGACACATCAGTAAGATCTTTTTAATGCCCAGGGGGAGCTTAAACTGTTTACAAAACACTATTCTAAACAACCTAACATGTCTTACAAACACTTGCCTCGTGGCGCCCCGGCCAATCTTGAGCAGCTTACTGCTTCCTTACATTTCCTTATCTCTGGCCACAGGCCCCAACTACACCATGACTTACTGATGAAGTTAGCCTGGCCAGTGAAAATGGTGTACTGAAGCTCATAGGAGCTGATGCTGAACTCATCATCCGAGATCCAGTGGACTGTAATGGTGTCATGGGAGGCAGTACAGAGTTCCTCTCGGATAGATGGTGGGTTGGGGGCTGTAAGGAAAGGTGGAAAAGAAGATAAGGAAAGCACACTCGCTGTTCTGGAAGTTTACAATCGTTACTCTTGCTGCCCAACCCAGCATCTCATGGAGAGGAGATTTTCTTAATAAGAAGCTTTATATTGCACATACCATACAACCTGAAGCAAAGTGGTGAGACTTCAAGTTCCCCAAAACCACTTTTGCTTCAATGATAAAGATATTTTAGGCAAAAATATAAGCCTAAATTATTGAGATGACTGTCCAGTCGTCTACTCTGCTTGTACAAACACATATGTAAGTATTAGAGCAAAGTGGTCACATGGTTTTCGTACTACATGACCTTCAACCTATGTCTTTTTATTTCAAAATAAGTTTTACTATATATTTTTGGCAATGTAGCCAAGTGCAAAATAATATGCGTTCCCTCATCTGTAAACTGGGGATGATAATTACCTCATAGATTTGTTGCAAGGGCTCATGACATAAAATTAATATACAGTATCTGACATAAAGTTGATGTTCAATAAATGCCAGCTATTTTAATATACTAACAAAAATAACTACAAACACGAAGGTATTGTGTGTATATATTTTTTCTCATGAAATCGATCACTCAAATAATCCTGAAGGTAGCCAGCATGTTTAAAAGGCTGGTTGCATCCCTCATTTTCTATAACTGTCTGCAAGTCAGATATTTCTTACATTTTTCTTCCTCATTGCTAATTCTTAATTTTCCTTAAAACCATTTGAGTAGTACCTGTAGCCATGTGGAACATTCTCTAATGTTCCATAATAGCCACCTGAGTTCTACCCCCATAAAAAGCAATGTATATATTATTGATAGGCTCAGAAGGAGAAACCCATCAGCAACTGCTTGTTTTTTTCACATTTAAGTTACAGATGTTATACACATTCTGCCCCCAGAAATATTTGACAAATCATATTTCTTTTCTGTTATATGAACTAAAATGCGTTCTATATAAAAAATTACACGTATCATTTTATAGGCTATAAAAGCATTTGAATTATAAATATTGTCTTTTTCAGATTATTTGAAAGTAAATGCACACCAAAATGAAAGGATTAGAATGAGAAGGAAAGCACAGTATTTTCACACCTGTTAAATAATCTAGCCCCTCCAGCAGTTTCTTTTCTCTGGAAAAATCTAAAGCAAAGTTTTCAAAGGCATCATTAAAATTGATGTCTGGAATCAGAACTTGAGAAGATGCAGTTGCCATAGCGACCCTGCAAAAGAGAAAAGTACATCAATATACATCAAAATAGGTTTGCAACCTCTATCCCGTGTTTGATTTTTGATTTAAAAAGGTGAAAATAAATGACTTGTAGGGCTTGGTTCATTAAGTGAAAAACATCATATCTATGCTTTTCCAACGGAAACCATTTAAATGTTAATCATCCGGAACCAATTAAAGGTTATACCATATTCATTCACACATGTTCACCCCTCAAACACACTCCCCCACCCTGTCTTAATTTTGAGAAGTAAATACAGGATTTTTTCCCCTCTGCATCATTTTCCATCTGGCAGGCAGTATCAAAACTAGACCTCTGAAGGTTTGGTAAGAGCAGTTTGAGAGGATTTTTTTCTCCCCCTCTATTTTTTTTTTTTATGCTAAACAACAAGCTAGCACACTGGGGCTGATTTAAAGCCTTCCCCTAAATACTGAACTTTATTTGATCTTTTATAACATTTACATTTAACTTTACTGTTCTCTAATTGTATGTTACGCTAGTTTTACCTCCTCGACCAATTCTAAGCATCTCAAGAGCAAGGTTCATGTTTTGTACCTCATATCTTCCATGGTCCCTAACACAGTGCTGGACACATAGTGAATAAATAATTTTTGAATGAATAACTGTATGGCTAACAACAACAACACAACTGCTAATTAAGCATTTAGTATTTTTACATACATACATACATATATACACACAAGGTCTGTGCTACATTTGCTGAATATCACTACATTTGCTGAATATCAATACATTTGCTGAATATTCAGCTACATTGCTGAACATCACTATGGTCACCCTCAAAGTACTCCCCTTGGGAAGCTATGTACCGACGCCAGCTCTCCTAGTCCACCCTTCAAAGCAATTTTAGAACTTTCTGGAATGGCCATCAGAGCTGTTGTATTATTACCCTTGATGTCCCGAATGTCATCATCAAAATGTCTTCCTTTCAATATTTCCTTTATCTTTGGGTAAAGAATGAAGTCATTGGGGGCCAGATCAGGTGAGTATGGAGGGTGTTCCAATATAGTCATTTGTTTACTGGCTAAAAACTCCCTCACAGATGGTGCCGTGTGAGCTGGTGCATTGTCATGATGCAAGAGTGATGAATTATTGACGAAAAGTTCAGGTCGTTTTCGTCTAACTTTTTTCTGCATCCTTTTCAGCACTTACAAATAGTAAACTTCATTGACTGTTTGTCCAGGTGGCACAAATTCATAGTGAATAATCCCTCTGATATCAAAAAAGGTTAGCAACATCGTTTTGACTCTTGATTTGGACTGATGGAACTTTTTTGGTCATGGAGAATTGGCTGACTTCCATTGTGCACTTTGACACTTTGTTTCGGGTTCGTATTGGTACACCCGTGTTTCATCACTAGTGATAACATGGCCCAAAACATCATCTTGCCTTTTCAAAAGGTCTTGGCAAACTTCGACTCTCCTTTGCTTTTGTTCATCGGTGAGGTCCTTCGGGACCATTCTTGCACACACCTTTCTCATGCCAAGATTTTCAGTTAAGATTTTCCTAACTGTTACTGTATTGATGTATACTGGTCTGCTATGCTTCTCACAGTCAGCTGATGATTTTGCCACACAACTTGACAAAGCTTTGCAATGTTTTCATCAGTTCTGCTCGTTAATGGCTGCTCTGACCTCTCTTCATCAGCGATGTGTTCTCTCCTCTCAGAAGAATGTTTAATCCATTGTACACTGCCATTTTCTTCATGGTATTATCCCATAAACTTGGACTAACATGTCCCTGATTTCACTTACATTCTTGTCAAGTTTAACAAGAAAGTTAATGTTTGTTCAATGCTCTAATTCAAGCTCATTCTCGCAACGGCACACAAAGACACGCAACAACAATAATGAAAGCCATTCAGCAAGACATTGCCACACATTGACACGATCTCAGCTGTGAGACACTGAGATACCAAGGTTATGAAACCTTGCTGAGCTGTTTATGCAGTGCTGCTTATGTAAGTGCATGGTGGCAGGTTCGCGAAATTAATGATCAGACCTTGTACATACACACTTTATATATTATATAATGTATTACATACGTTATCTAATTTATTCCTTACACATAACCCTGTGTAATAAATGTTATTTCCATTTTGTAAATGAGAAAGTTGACAAATAGAAAGGGTAGGTAACTTGCCCAAGGTCACATAACAGGTAATGGTCAGGGGGAAAAAAAGAAATATAACTGAATCCATGTTCATTGGCTTCTAAACTTGATACCCTTAACCATTTAGACAGTTCCTATTTTTAAAAATGTAGGTATATTTTTACATGCCTGGGTAAATCTTAACCAGAATTATCTTGGGGAGCTTTGACCAAAACATACATGTTTAGGGCTTGCACCAGACCTTCTGAATCAAAGCCAGTAAAAATCCTTGCGTGTGCAAATGAAAGAATGGAAAGACCAATTAATTTGGCAACAATATGCAGGTTAGAGTGGAAGGAAGAGACATTGAATGTAGGGAGACCAGAGAGGAAACTTTCATGGTGAAGTAGTTTTAAGGGGATGAGGAGTTAAACAAATATACACCCTAATGTATGTATACCCTGCTACACATCCACTAACAACAGCTATTGGCTGTTTCTGAAAATAGAGATGTTTCAGAAATAAACAGCAGGCCAGGATAAACAAATGAAAGACTAAGTCAGTACAACCTTAAGGTCTCGTCATGAATAGTCCATCTTCCAGGATTTGATGAGTAAGAAAACAACAACCTCTTCAGGGCAAGAGTTAAGGCAGAAAATTGACTCATGAAATGTTTTCCTGGCCTCCCCAATCTCCTTCCTTCATTCCTTCCATCCATCCATCCACCACTTAACTGAGCCCAACCAATGTGCCAGGAACTATGTCAGACAGTGGAGATATACTGGGAGAACAAGTTAATTGTGGTCTTTGCCCTGACAAAGCTCACAGGTCACGGAGGAGCAAGACGTTAAATAGGCAATAGAAGTGCTGCTACAAAAGAAGTGGAGCATACACAAGAGCCACCTGGCAGGGACTTGGGCACTAAGGGAAATGTCCCCAGAGAAAGTTCATTTTAAGCAATGACCTACATGATGAGTAGAAATGAGCTAAGCAAAGACTATCTGGATGTATGTGTTTTCTCTTGCCTAAAGGCTGGACAATGGGGAAAGTCACACAGGGCTTTGTAGGCAATGTTACAAAGTTTGCATTTTATCCGAAGAGCAATGGGATCCGCTGAAGCATTTTAGTCAAAGGAGTGATATGCTCAAACTTATGTTTTAAAAAGAGCACTCCAGCTACAGTGGATGGACTGGAAGGGGTCAAAATTGGAGGCAGATCAGATTTTAAGGTGTTTAGGAATGAGCAGAAAATAAACTGGTGTCAGGAGTGTAGACACATCAAACAGAAGGTTAATTCACATGAAAACAAATAGCCAACAAATATAGTAAAAAGCCCAATTAAATGAAAAATTAAAGAAATGTACATTAAAATGAGATAGCATTTAAGATGATAAATAATGACAAAATAGGAGCTTTTATGCCTATATTATATAATGTTTACATATTTTTTATTAGGACTGAAATTAATATAAATTTTGGAGGCCAATTTAGCATTAAAATCAAAATAGTTTAAAATTTATTATTATTATTATTTTTACACGACAGTTCTACTTCATAAATTTTTGGTAAGGAAATAACTCAGATGCATGCAAAGATACAACTACAAGGGCACTCAACACACCATATGCAACCTAATTATCTAACAATGGTGACTAAGCTAAGTAATGTGTTATATGTTAAAACATGACATACTATGAAGCCACTGGAAATCAGGTGACCCAATGATAGGGAGAAGTTTATGCTATATTGTTAAGTTTCAAATGTAGGGTATAATGCAATATATAGAGCATAAACTTATGTTTGTGAAATATAAACGAGTATATATTGAGATACTATACTCCCAAATGTTAACAGTGGCTGGAAAGTTATGGATGTGTTTAAAATGGCATTGGGGTATATGCAAGTGTGCGTGTGTGTGTGTGTGTGTGTGTGTGTGTGTCTGTGTTTAAGCAAAACACATTAACTACCTCTATTAGTGATTATATAATGTGTCATTTGTAAAGGGCGGGGAATAAACCTCCCAGCTAGAATTTCATTTTAACTAAGGTCTTGGTCATTAATACACTACAATGAATAATGGTGGGGAAGAATTTCAGACCCTATGAGAGACCAGTGAGAAAGATATTTAGGTAGCGTAAACGACTCTCAAACCATACCACATAGATAACCATCTATGCCATCTACCCCATAGGTTATACCTGAGCCTATGAAAAGAAGATGTAGAGTTGGGAATCATCAACATCTAGATGGTAACTGAAACCCTAGGAACTATAAGTTTGCAAGAGGAGAATGTGCAGTGAGAGAAAAGAATAGCCTGATACAGAATCATAAAGAACTATAGCATTAAAGTACTACGTCTAGGAAGAGTTGTCCACAAAGGCAAAAGAAACCAGGCAAGTAGAAAGAAAACAAGGAATGTTCACGGAAGCTCACGGCAGAGAAATTTCAAGTAAATTGGTCAGTGGGGACTAATGCTACTGAGAGATCAAGTAAGACGAAACAGTAAGATAAAACAAAGGGATGTATATCACATTTGGCAGCAAGATATTCATTTGGTGATTTTGGGAAGAACACTTTCAATAGTGTAGTAGTGGCAGAAGGCATTTCAGAGAGTTGAAGAGTGAACGGGGATGATTAAATACAGTGGTTTAGATATATGTTTTATCTCTGCTCTCGTGATGTCCCACTGAAATGACAGTCAAAGGATGAAACATTATAAGCCCATAGAGACAGAAAATGGAAAAAGAGATGCCATCACCTAAGAGATTGTCAACAAATGTTTGCAAGCTAGAAAGGGATGGAGGAGTGGTAACCAACAACAGACCAGAGAAAGCTGGATCAGGAAGCCAACAACATCAAGCTGATTTAGTGCCACAGACAGTTGAAAGTTTGCATGAGGAACAGCTAGACCCCAAGATTCACTGAACCAGAGACTACCCTTCCCTCTTCCTGGCAGAAGATGTGAGGTTTACTTCTGCAGAACTTTGACATGATACTAAAAGCAGTTTAAAAACCCTCAGTTCTCTTTCCCTGCCTGCCTCCCAGAATGATGGCAACCAGGCTTATACCCTTCATCCCCCACCTGAAGCAGGAGATTGATGGATTACTTCCAGGGGAAACTGACCCAAGAGAAAACACCTACAGAAATGACACTTGGGGTCCCCTTGATAAAATTTTGGCATTCTGCCTTCTAATTCTATAGCAAAGTTCACCAAGCAACAAACTGTTCCCACCACCTCAGATCTTCCAGTCACTTTTAAGTGGTTAAATTCAAACAGACAGCCAAAAGCTTACCAGACATTTAGAGAAAGACAGAAACTATTAGTAATTGCAGTTTAAAAGGTTAAAAACAATTGCAAAAACTGCAATTACTTTTGCACTACCTAACAAAATAAACTGACAGAGAAAAGGAACTTGGAGGAAACCAAACAATGCAGAGTTTAGAAGAAAACTTTAAGAATGATCATCAATATTCTCAGGAAGATAAACAAATAATTTATGTCCACATAGCAAGGTCAGAATGCAAAAAAAAAAAAAAAAAAGAAGAAGAAGAAGCAAAGGTCAAGAAAGGGCTCTTGTAAATAAAAATGTAAATGCTGATATTAAAATTTTAATAGATTGGATACAGAATTAAGGAAACATCTTAGATAATAGAACAAGACAAAGTCATGGAAAATAAGAAACAGAAGATTTTAAAAGTTAGGGGGGAAATCTAGGATGTCTAACATCTGACTAATTAGAGTCCCAGAAAGAGAGAACAGAGAAAATAAAGGGGAGGAAATTATTAGTGAATAATACAAGAAAAATTCCCAGAAATAAAAGTCACTGATCTCCAGATAGGAAAAACCCACTGAGCGCCCATCAAAAGGATGATAAAAGACCCACACTAAGGAATATCTCAGTAAAATTTCAGAAAAACTGGATTAAAGACAAGACCTGAAGAGCTTCAGATTTTAAAATAGTCGTATTTGAAAGATAAAGAATTAAAATAGCAGTAGACTTCTCAACACAACACTAGAAGTTAGGAGACAATGGAGCCATGCCTTCAAAATTACAAGGGAAATTTATTTTCAACCTATCAAATGTGAAAATAAATTTTAAATATTTTTAAACAAAAAGTTCTCAAAAATTTACTTCCCTTGTACTCTTAGGAAACTATGAGAAAATTTGTCCCAACAAAATTAAGAGAGTAAAACGCTACATGAAGGGGCCATCAGGCAGAGCCCAGTGGAGCCCCTAATTAGGAACACAGAGCTGAGAGTCCAGAGAGATTAAGTTGGCTGGAGTTCATAGGGCAGAATACCAGAGAGGAGAAAGCTGCACAGAGAGAATTCTGGAGACTTACGGAGGGTTCCCCCAGTATTCAACAAAATACTGATCAACACATACATGTGAGGGAACTGCCAAATGCCAGGGAAAGAGTCACCCAAAAAGATTAGCGGGAACAATCCCTGGTGCTCAGTCACACAGAGCCATGAATAGTGCATGTTCCTACCAGCCAGATTGAAAAATCTCATGATTCATGGGCACTTGGTAGAGTACTCGGAAGGGTCTTGCTTCGGTAGTGGGGGAAAATTTCCCCTAAACTAAACACTACTCTGATCCCACCTAATAAATCTTAAAAGCAAGACCTGAAAAGATCAAGCTATTTTCAAGTAACTGTGTCCCAGAACAAAGCTTAAGAATATTTATGGGAATACAAAAATAGACAGCAACCAATAAGATGAAATTCACAATGTCTGGCATCCAATTAAATATTACCAGACATGTGAAGAAGCAAGAAAATACAAACCATAATGAGGAGAAAAAGCAATCAGTTGAAACTAACCCAGAACTGACACAGATGTTAGAATTAGACATTAAAAGAGTTATTATAACTGTATTCCATATGTTCAGAAAGCTAGAAAAAAGGCTAGATATGTTACGCAGAGATATGGAAGATATAAAAAGACCCAAATTGAACTTCTAGAGATGAAAACTACAATATCTGAGATGAAAAATGCACTGGAGAAGTTAACTACAGATTAGCCATTACAGAAGGTTAGTGAATTTGAAGACATATCATTAGAAACCATCAACATGAAACATGCAGAGAAAAAAAGACTAAAAATAAATGAACAGAGCATCAGTGAGCTGAGGACAACTTAAAGCAGCCTAATATACATATAATTGGAGTCCCCATAAGAGAGGAAGGAGGGGGCATAAAAACCATTTGAAAAAATGAAGGCTGAAAAATTTCCAAATCTGCAGAAGTCAGTTTTTTGATGTCTGAAACTGAAAAAAAAAAAAAAAAAAGAAAGCAAATATAGCAATATATGGATGTTATTTAGAAACAAAGATTATGCCAATAGAAACACCTTATAGAGCTGAAATTGCTTGGCTGTGGAAAAAGTGTGGACTAGGGCACTAGATGTTCCTTGGTTTGAATCCTGCTTCTGTCCCTTACTACTTGAGTGACATTAGGCAAGTCACGCATTCTCTCTGAGCCTCATTCTCTCATTTGTAAAATGGGGATAATAATAGGGTCTATTGCATAAGGTTTTTGTAAGGATTGAGTTGATATTTATACAAGGCTTGGAATAATGCCCAGCACAAATAAATGCTCCATATTATTATTATTGGAGAACAAAAATTGAGGTGAGGAGATTGTTATTTCTTACAATATGGCTCTTAGTAACATTTGACTTTTTAATGTACTAGTATTAATTAAATATTAATATTTTAAATGTTTAAGAGTTGTAAATTAGAGGTGAGGAAATGGAAAGTCTTTCAAGAAGTTTGCTGTGAAGAGAGAGAGGAAGAGGACAATAGCTAGAGGAAGTATGCAACAGAAGAAAGTTGTGGGTATTATTGTTTTTAGATTGGAGAGACATGAATGAGTTTAAAAGTAGATGTGAGATTTTCTCGGCAAGCAGCCAGCCTTGCCCATATCACACTCTTTCTTAGACAGCTCTTGGGGATCCATGGGTCCCTGGTGGGTGGCCGTTGGCCTCAGAGTGCTCTGAGACTTTTGTTGAGCAGCTCCAGGCTCAGCACTGGCACCAACCAGAATCTAAATTAACCTGGTAAACACTCGTAATAACCTGGTGACTCCCTGAGACCCCGCCTCATCAAACTCATGTATCACAGGAAGCTCTATCAGCAGCTGAGCCTTATGGGAGCTGGCAGTCAGCAGAGGCCTCAGGATGTCCTGGGCTTTTTGTGGATCTACCTCAGGCCTGGTACTGGTGGCAGCCATCCTCGGTCCGCAGTGTGGCCTCTCCCATGTGCCTCCAGGTCCAGTACAGGCAGCGACCAACTGTTGATCAATTTATAGCTCCTACCAGGTAGACCCCACCCACAGACAGTGGCTAACCTGGGCCTGCACCACAGCCCCTCCCAAGAGGCCCAAGAACCAACACACCTGGAGGTTGGCTTCAGATCACAGCAGAGTACCACCCAATTAGACTCTCAAGCAGCACACCCAAAGGGCGGTCTCAGCAGGTACCAGAGCCCACTGGGGTGAATCCTGCTCCACGGGGTAAGCCCCCACACACAGCAGCCTGTAAGCTGTGGACATGAACAAACCCCAAAACCAGTCAGCCTGAGGGTCAGTCCCACCTATTGGCATACCAAGCACAATCAAGGCTCAACTATAACAGGAGGGCATAGACAACCCACACAAGGGTCACTCCTGGAGCACCTAGAGCAGGTTACCAGGGAGACTGTGCCAGAGCCCCACAGGGCACCTACTACATAAGACCACCTGGCCAAGACTGAGAGATGTAGCAGATCTACATAGGAACAGACACAGAGAGACAGCCAAAATGGGAAACAAGGAAGTATATCCCAAAAGAAAGAACAGGACAAAGCTCCAGAGAAAGAATGAAATGAAATGGAGGAAAGCAACCTACCAGATATAGAGTTCAAAACAATGGTTATCAGGATGCTCAGCAAATTTAGTGAGAACTTCAGCAAAGACATAGCAAGCATAAAAAAAAAAAAAAAGGACACAGAAATCATAAAAAAGAACCAGTCAGCAGTGAAGAATACAATAACTGAAATGAAGAATCCATTAGAAGAAATCACCAGCAGACTAGATGAGGCAGAGGACTGAATTGGCAATTTAGAAGACAAGGTAGCAGAAAAGACCCAATTGGAACAGCAAAAAGGGAAAAGAATTTTTAAAATGATGATACATTAAGAGACCTCTGGGACACCATCAAGCATAACAGCATTTGCATCATAGCGGTATCATAAGGAGAAGAGAGAAAACAAGGGATTGAGAAACTATTTGAAAAAATTATGATGGGAAACTTTCTTAACCTGGTGAAGGAAACAAACATATAAGCCCAGGAAGTACAGAGTCCCAAACAAAATAAACCCAAACAGGCCCACACCAAGACACATTATAATTAAAATGGCAAAGGTTAAAGACAAAGAAAGAATCCTAAATGCATCAAGAGAAAGGCAACTAGTTACTTACAGGGGAGCTCCCATAAGATTGTCAGCTAATTTCTCAACAGAAACTTTGCAGGGAAAAAAAAGGGATTGGAATGAAATATTCAATGTGATGGGGAAAAAAAGCAGAACCTACAACCGAGACTACTCTACCCAACAAGTCTATCATTTAAAATTGAAGGAGAGATAAAGCACTTCCCAGACAAGAGAAAGCTAAAGGAGTTCATCACCACCAAACCAGTACTACAAGAAATGCTAAAGGGACTTCTTTAAGAAGAAGAAACAGAAAGAAAAACAAAAGAAGAATATAAAGATGAATAATAAAATGGGAATAACTATGCACCTACCAATAGTCACTTTAAATGTAAATGGATTAAATGCTGTAATCAAAAGACGTAGGGTAGCTGAATGGATAAGAAAACAAGACCCATACATATGCTGTCTACAAGAGAACCACTTCAGATGGAAAGACACACACAGACTGAAAGTAAAGAAATGGAAAAAGATATTTCGTGAGAATGGAAATGAAAAAAAAAATATCTGGGGTAACAATACTGATATCAGACAAAATAGACTTTAAAACAAAGGCTATAAGAGACCAAGAGGGACATTACATAATGTAAAGGGATTGATCCATCAAAATGAAAAATAAAAATCATATGGTCATATCAATAGATGCCAAAAAAGTGTTTGACAAAATCCAACATCCATTTATGATAAAAATTCTCAGCAAGATGGGAACAGCGAACATACCTCAACCTAATACAGGTCATATACCACAAACCCACAGCAAACATCATACTCAAGGGGGAAAAACTAAAAGTATTCTCCTTAAGATCAGGAACAATACAAGGATGCCCACTTTCACTACTTTTATTCAACATAGTATGGAAAGTCCTAGCCCCAGCAATCAGAGAAGAAAAAGAAATAAAAATTCATCCATATGGGAAAGAAAGAAGTAAAACTGTCATTATTTGTGGATAACACGATACTATACAGACAGAACTCCATAGATTCTACCAAAAAACTATTAGAACTGATAAATGAATTCAGTAAAGTAGCTGGATACAAAATTAATATTCAGAAATGGGTTGTAGGATTTCCAGCCAAGATGGCAGAGTAAGTAAATGCTGTGCTCACCTCCTCTCAGGACCACATCAATTACAATTAAACCACAGAACAACCATTATTGAGAATCACCTGAAGTGTAGCTGAACTGAAGCTCTACAACTACAGATATACAGAAGCCACCTTAAGACTGGTAGGAGGGACAGAGATGTGGAAAGGACTAGTCCCACACCCGCGTATGACCATTAAAAATTGGGAGGGACAGCTCAACTGAGGATGCCCTCCCCTGAAGAGCAAGAGGTCCCCAGCCTCTTCCCAGCCCAGGGTTTCCAAAGAAACCCAAAATGCTACTTCAATGGGATGTGTGCATCCATATATTCATTACAGTATTGTTTACAATGGCCAAGATGTGGAGGCAGCCTGGATGTCCACTGATGGATGAATGGATAAAGAGTAGGTGGTACATATATACAATGGAATATGACTCAGCCGTGGAAAGCAATGGGTTCTTGCCATCTGCAGCAGCATGGATGGACCTGGAGGGTATTGTGCTGAGTGGAGTACGTCAGACAGAGAAAGACAAATGTAATGTGATTTCGCTTATATGTGGAATCTATAAAACTCCCAGAAGAAAACATAGGCAGTAAACTCTCAGACATTACCCTTTGTAATATTTTTACTGATATATCTCCTCAGGCAAGGAAACAAAAGAAAAAAAATAAACAAATGGGACTACATCAAACGAAAAAAGTTTTTGCACAGCAAAGCAAACCATCAATAAAACCGAAAGACAGCCTGTTGAATGGGAGAAGATATTCACCAATGATACATCTCATAAGGGGTTAATATCTAAAATTTATTTTAAAAAAAAACTCATACAACTCAACATCAAACAAAACAAAACAACAAACAATCCAATTAAAAAATGAGCAGAAGACCTGAATAGACATTTCTCCAAAAAGGATATACACGTGGCCAACAGACATATGAAAAGATGATCAACATCACTGTTCACCAGAGAAATACAAATTAAAATGACCATGAGATATTACCTCATACCTATCACGATGGCTGTCATCGATAAATCAACAAACAAGCGTTGGTGAGGATGTGGAGAAAAGGGAGCCCTGTGCACTGTTGGTGGGACTGCAAATTGGTGAAGCCACTATGGAAAATGGTTTGGAGGTTCCTCAAAAAGTTAAAAATATGACCTAGCAGTTCCACTTCTGGGTATTTACCCGAAGAAATCCAAAACATTAATTCAAAAAGATATATGCACCCCTCTGTTTACTGCAACATTATTCACAATAGCCAAGATATGGAAGCAACCCAAGTGCCCATCAATAGGTGATTGGATAAAGAAATTGTGGTACATACATACAATGGAATGTTACTCGGCCATAAAAAAGAATAAAATACCATGTGCGACAACACGGATGGACCTAGAGGGTATTATGTTAAGTGAAATAACCCAGACAGAGAAAGACAAATGCCATATGATCTCACTTATATGCGGAACCTAAAGAACAAAATAAACAATAACAACAACAACAAAACAGAAATGGACTCTTAGATACAGAGAACCAACTGTTGGTTGTCAGAGGGGACGGGTTTTGGGAGCTGGGTGAAAAACGTAAGGGGATTAAGAAGTACAACTTGGTAGTTACAAAATAGTCACGGGGATGTAAAGTGCAGCATAGAGAATATAGTCAATAATGTTGCCACAACAATGTATGGTGCCAGGTGGGTACTGGATTAATCGGGGATCACTGCATAAATTATATAAATGTCTAACCACTATGCTGTACACCTGAAACTAATATAAAATAATATTGAATGTCAACTGTAACAAATTTTTGTTTTTTAAAAGTAGATGTGAGGTCAACTAGCGAGGGAAAGAAATTGAAGTTATGGAAAAAAGAAGGCATGTGACCAAAGCACAAATGAATGGAAATCTCTTCCATTATAACCAGAAGGAAGGTGTAAGTGATGGCTGTGGATGTAGGTATGCCCAGAAGTTTGGGATGAGAAGTTAAGAAATTTATCATTTCATGCCTACCACTCTCTCTATAAAATAGTAGGTAAAACCATTCGCTGAGCACGAGCAGGATGGTGTCAGTTGGAATTCTGAGTTTAGTACAGAAAATTTGAAATAGCCGTTATTGAAACAAGGAAAAAAGAAAGCTGACCAAAGCAACACAAAAGGATTTCAGGTCATTACCAAAGGGCCAGGTAAGATTAGAAGCCATAAATTTGTGATGTAGTAGTACCAACTTCTTTGGTTATGTGAGTTTCTGTATCAGGATTCTGCAACTCAGATACAGGCATGGAAAAGGTGAAAATAGCTGAGCTGATTCAGGGTTGGGGTTTTACCAGGTTGGTGTAAGAGGGACTGTGGGGCGAGGGACCTGGGGATATTGAAAAGAGAGTAGCTGAAGTGAGAAATCACAGACCCTACATAGACCAAAGAAAGAAATGAAGACAGTAGGTAGCTGGTGGGCAGCAGTCAGGACTTAAAGGTCCCAATGAGGTGGAAGAATAGATGTACTGGAAGAAAAACAGACAACTATAATTACAGAGGTTGTAGTTAGAAAGTGGGGTGTTTTAATTTATGATTTAAGTGTAATTCTGAGTGATGGCGAGGTTCAACGTGTGGGCCATGGAACTGGGTGGATGAAGTGGAACGGAAATCAGGGTCACTGGAGGAGGAGATGGCAAGGAGCCAGGAGACTAGATGGCAAGAGTATTATTAGATGGGTCGGCCACATGCTGCTAACGTCATCAAAAATGATGGCAGAAGCAATAGAAAGGAATACTGTGAACCTGGAGCCAAAGTCTTCAGTGCACGAGAGGGGGATACAAGGAAGGTCAAATCTGGCCTCATGAGCCCCTGTAGCCCCTTGAAGCCTTGGTGACTATACTGAACAATGTTTCAGTTTTAGACCTCAGATTCTTTGCAAATGAAGAACTGGTAGGCTGTAGAGACAGAGAAGGATGCCAGGAATCCATGGGGCAATCTACCGCTGAAGCCTAGTAAAATCTTCAGGTGGCAGCTTCTACACGTGCCTGAACAGAATAAAGTGACTTTAGCCTGGACGCTTTTTATAAGAGCAGGCATGTCAAAAGACTATAAGGAACTCACCTCTCAGCAATATTTTTTGCAGACTGGAGAAACCGTGCTTGGTCATTTTCCTTCAGGATGTGCTCAGCTTGGTTGATGAGGACTGTTGACCTTTCAAGACACTGGCGGCAATTAGCAACCTGCTGTGCCAACTTTCTCAGTTTCATAACCTTAAAGGAATTAGCAACAGAAAAACAGTAGAAAACATCCAGTGATAATTAAAAACGATAAAGCAACATGAAGGGGATCTGCAGCAGAGATTCTAAAAATAAGGCCTATTAATATTAATATCCAACGGCCTCTGTACTAACCACTCACCTCCTCACCCTGTCCTTTATGTCTGTCTTGCCAACCCCTCCTCCCATCTATAGGCCGCTTACTTACCCTGCAACACACTCAGTCATATACTCTAGGTTATCTACCTCCTCTTTTTATTGATAACATCAATTTTCTGATCATAAAAGGAATGCATGCTCATATAGAAAATTTAGACAATAAAAAATATAAAAATAAACTGTACCACCCAGAGATCATCATTGCTTACATTTTATTGTCAGTATATTTTCACATACATGCTTAATAAAAAGCACCTTTTCTTTATGAGTATCTACATTTCTATGTATGTATTTCTCTAAGTATCTTTACACATACCTGTGTGTTCACAGATCTGTGTTCTCGAAAATTTCAATTCCTGTGTTAGTTGAAACCACCCAGCATGGCACAAAGTATTGGTCATCCCCTCAGGCTCTCATAAGTGCTCACACTGTACACACAGCATGAGCTTATAATCACTACACGGCCAGCAGACCAATACGCCTAAAACCATGTAGCTGCATGGAGGCTCACACCTGACCTTAATCAGGATCCTTCGGTTCCCAGGTTAAAAGCCTGGAAGTCTTCGCTTTCTCCTTCCTATTTTCTGTCTAATTAGTCAGTGATTCCCACCATTTCCTTTCTAGGGATGCCTGTTATGTTCTCCCCTTCCATTTATGCTGTCACTTCGCCAGTTTAGGTCTTCATCAACTCATACCAAGAATCATTCCATAAGCCTCCTAACTTACTTCCCCGACTTCAGTATCATCCCATTCTGATCAACTCTGCACACCTCTGCCATATCAATCAGTTTTCTCCCTTCCTAAGAAACTAGGATAGTTTACCAGTGCCTTTCAGATTAAAGTCAAAGTCCTTATCCTGGCATGCATGGTTTTTCCATAATTCTGGCCCACATTTCTACCATTACATTTTTTCTTTTTGTATTGACTTATACATACAGTAAAGCACCCAAATGTGAAGTGTATAACTCAATGATTTTTTTGCAAGTACATACACCCATGTAACCTCCAACCAGGTCAAGAACGTTTCTAACAATGGAACTGCCATTATTTTCATTGGATTCATAGCACTAGTCCAAACATTGCCACTTCTTTGCCTCCCTCCATACAAACTCATTTCTTCTTGCTGTCATGATGCAAGTTCAAACTGGAATCATCGGGATGAAACTTGGACATTTGCAAAGTCAACTCTGCCTTGACCTCACTGGAGTACTGTGCTTTACCTTTGTCTCTTTGATTTTGACAGCAATCATTTGCTTCCTCTGCTGGATGATCTCTACCAACTCGTCACATTCTTCCATAAGTTTTGCCTCATGCATAGCAGTATTCACCTGCCAAGAAAGTCCAGAATATTACACAGTGATTGCTGTCTGTCCCCTGCTAGCTCTCAAAGGTTCGGACTGACAGCTAAGCATGCACAACTTCTTCCATACCTCCCTCATAAGATCCACTCCTAGAAGAAGGGTAGAGATGATGATATTAATGATGCAAAGGCATTGAAGCACCACAGATAGGAAGCTCTCCGGCCTCTGGTAGATCATGATGGTTAATGGAAGGCTGGGCAGAAGGACAGATGAGATGGGGGCATGTTATTGCCACTGTGCAATTCCCTTTACTCCAGCACCCTGTCCTCCTGCTGTTCTTTTGGAAAGAGGGTAAGGAGATTTAAGTATGTCAGGGAAAGAGGATCCCTCCTCACAGTCACAATAATATTAACATTACAACAACATATTTCTACCATCCTAACAAAAATGTTTTCGGTTTTCCTTGTCCCCTTCTAATTTTAAAATATATGAATGTGCAGCTGTATCTTCACATTAAATATATGCATGTATAGATACATTTTTACATAGTTGTCATCATGTCTTAGTAGATATTTCTCACCTTGGGTTGTCCACTACCTTTCCTATTTTGGGATACTGGCGACATCAAAATATCTCTACTGCAAAGTCAGGGTGGGGTTAGGAAAAAAAAAGTCACCATTTTTCATTGTTTTCCAATGTACTGATTTCTCTTTCTTCCCATCCCTACTACTACCAACTTTAGAGGGTATTCTTCAGTTCCCAGACTAAAAGCCTCCAGAAAGGCTGAAATGGGAGCAGGGGATATTTGGGCTAGCCAAGTGGAAAGGGAAAGGAAGGGAAAATCAACTCATATATTTTAAGCACTTAATGTGCCAAGTACTGTATAAATTATTTCATGTAATTACCATAACCACTTTGTAATATAGAGCCATTTTAGTCCCATTTTACAGATGGTGAAACCGAGGCTCAGAGAATTTTAGTGACTCGCTCAAGGTCACACAGCTAGTAAGTGGTAAAACCAGAATTCAAACCAAGTTCTGTCAAGTAAAACCCCAGGGCTGGCAGGGTGGGCAGACGAGGTTCAGTTCCATTTCAGCAGCACACAGAGCTGTCACTCAGAGAAACACAGTCAGTCCAAGAATCTATTCACGGATCACTCAAGCAAAGCTCTAGAAGGCTGAGGAACAGATGATGGATTACTTGAGAGCATCAAAACTTGAGGGTCCAGATGTACTTCATTAGCAAGGTAGGGCTGCATTTCCAATTGCTAACTCTCTTCACAGGGTTCCTTTACATATTCCAAGTCCAGCAAAATACCTGTCATTGGACCCTGCTGCCTCTTCTCTCATTCTCTAAGGTCCCTGCTGGCCAATTTTTTGTTTCTTTTTTAACTGAAATAAAATATGCTTGTCAGATTTCAACCATATTTTGTTTATTTCTACTTTCCAGGGGCCATGCTACAATGAGAGCTTCCATTTATTTTGAACAGTCCCACTCTGGCCATTCTAATTTTTTTTTCTCAGACTCCTCACCCTCTCCCTAAATTGGATCTACTTTTCCAAGGCAGATAATCTCACCCTCTCAAGGAACTCCCACTCATGTGGGATTCATCTTGTGCTCCCTGTACCCGTGCTTAGAGTATCTAGAGACTTAGTTCCCATTTACAATTTTGTTTTGAGGCTACTAATAGTGTAGTGCACAATGGTTTAGTGTCTCATTTCTTGTAACTTAGCTCTTGGACTAATCTTTACATAACACTCACTATATGCCAGGTACTGCATATACAGTCAGCCCTCCTTATCCACAGGTTCCTAACGTGGGATCGAAACCAACCATGACTCAAAAATATTAGGAAAAAAAAGTTACATTGTTGCTGGCATGCACTATATAGTTAGCACTATGATCTATACTGAACATGTAGACTTTTTTCTTGTCATCATTTCCTAAACAATACAGCATAACAACTATTTACATAACATTTACATTGTATTAGGTATTTTAAGTGATCGAGAGATGATTTAAAGTATGAGGTACGATCGAACAATACGGTGAATGCTTAAATAAAAAATTATTACAGTAAAAGACACATTGTCATTAATCCCCCCTCGAAACACTTTCCCTCACTTCGAACACACTTATCCCATTGTTCTTGCCACTTTCTGAAGCAGTTCTGGAAGTCCTCTTTTCGTGAGTATCTTTAGTTGCGTTGTCGTGGCTGCCTCAATGTCCTGAATCATTTTGACTTTGGGTAAGAACCAGAAGTCATACAATGCCAGATCTGGTGAATAAGGTGGATGAGGACACCCTGTAATGTTTTTATTTGACAGAAATTGCCATATACCAGAAGCGATGTGTGACACAGAGTGTTGTCATGATGGAGGATGATTTACGGCACACTTTATTTTTTTTTAAATTTATTTTTTTAATTAGTTTCAGGTGCACAAAACAATGTACTAGTTAGACATTTATCAGTTATGTCTCTCACACTGTGTCAAACCCCTCCCCCCATCCACTATTCCTCTGACATCGCACATAGCCTTTAGATTTCCACTGTCTCTATTCCTAATGCTGTACTCCACTTCTTGTAAATATATATATATATATATATATATATATATATATATATATATATAATTATAATTGACATTCATTATTCTTCAGCTTCAGCTTCAGGTGTACAGTGCACGGATCAGGCATCTACATCTTCCCTGATGGCACACTTTAAAACACACTTTCTCTCAACCATAGCTCACACTTTACTAACTGCACCGAACAAGTTGAAACTTGTCACACACTGTTACTAAGGTTTGATGCGCCACTTCCTGTACTGAAGATCCCCGCCTTTCCGTTGGATGGCACTCGGCAGCAGCACTCACCGTTTATTTTGATTGCAGTGGAATGGCTCTGTCACACACTGTTTCTGGTTCGACAATTTCTGTCAAATAAAAATATTATGGCGTATCTTCATCCACCTTATTCACCTGATCTGGCACCATGTGACTTCTGGCTCTTCCCTAAAGTCAAAATGACCATGAAAGGCAAACATTTTGAATCCATTCAGGACATCAAGGCAGCCACGACAGCGCAACTAAAGACACTCACGAAAGAGGACTTCCAGAACTGCTTCAGAGAGAGGCAAGAATGATGGGATAAGTGTGCTCACAGTGAGGGGGTGTATTTTGAGGGGGATTAATGGCAATGTGTCTTTTACTGTAAATTTTTTTTTTAAATTTAAACCTTCACTGTATTTTCAATCACACCTCATATACAGGAGAATGTGTGTAGGTTGTATGTAAACACTATGCCATTTTATATAAGGATCTTGGGCATCCACAGATTTTGGTATCTGCAAGGGGTCCTGGAACCAATCCCCTACATAAACCAAGGGACGACTGTACTAGTTTTCTCAATCATCAAAACAATTCAGTGAGGCAGGTACCACCAGTCCCATTTTACAGATGAGGAAACCTGAGTACAGACAGACTAAGTGACTTAAGGCAACACACCTAGTAAGCGGCAAGGATGGGATTTGGACCCAGGGAGTCTGACTCTAGAGTCCACACCTTTAACCATTATGCTATACTTCCTCCCCAGTTCAGTGTAACAAAATCCCTGTCTTCAGTTTCTGAGCATCATTCCTTCTTTTGCACCATCTGTCTTTGTTCTGTCATCCCATTCTCTTTAGTTATTTCAGACTACCTGTTGTTCCCCTAGAATGCTTTGCACTTCTGTGCCCTGTGCCTTTGCTCGAGACTTTCCTTTCACTTGGAAAGTCGTTTTTCTATTTGTTTATTGAGCAAACTTCTTACTTTTCCAGGCCCTACTCAAAGATCATCACTTCTGTAACTTTTTATCACCTGCTTGGACAAAATTTTCCCTTATTTGTATTCCTATAACACTTTATGTATAATTCAATTATACCATTTAGTACCTCATATCACAGGAATTTATTAGTCTGTCTTTCCTGCTGAAACATGAGTTCTGAAGGCCAGGGGTTGTGTCTTATTTGACTATATCTCCAGCATAGTGAGTGGCATATGGCAGATGTCCAGTAAATATTTGTTGCATTGGATTGAATGGTGGGGCGGGGGGGGGAGTATCTCACTGCTTACTAGGCATGTCCACGTGGTTACTCAAGTTACCCTAAACTCAGTACGTCTAAAAACAAACTCATCATCTTCCCTCTAAATCTGGCTTCCACCCCTGATTTCCTCTTTCTGGTTAACGCTACTGTCATTATTGCAGTTACCTGTGGCTTCTACTTCTCCCTCATGCCTCACATAAATCCACAGCAGTCCCGAAGTCCTGCCCTCCTTTCCTTTTCAATTTCACTAAAGTTCTTCTGGTAATACAGTGAGGCTCTGAGCCAAGGGACCAATAAGTTGAAGCCCTTATCGTCCTTTTGGACTATTATTGTAAAAGCCGTATTAATTCATCCCCCTACCCTCAGAATCTTTCCTTTGCTGCCCACCCGCATAATCCATCCTATACCCTGAAACCAGGAAAAATCATCACCATCTTCATCATCAAACATGGATGAAACATCTCTTGTGTGCAATGCATTATGCTCAGGCTCTGTCCTCAATGAATTTGCAATCGGGATGGGGAAAAGCCACACGCATGTAAAACAAAAAAAGTCAAGGTAGCATAAACTAAATACCAGCGAGTGATGTAGACTATAACCTACAGAAATTGAAAGGAAACATCACTCTTGGTGGGGAAGTGGAGAAAAGATGCCTGAATGAAATGGGACTTGAACTGAGTCTTAAACAGGGATAGGACTTAGATTTAAAAGGTCAGAAGGAGGGAAATTTTGAGGCAAGCTAATGAGATTGAACTTTGTTCTTTAGGCAATATGGTATCTTTGGGAAGTATTTTTGGGAGAAGGAGGGTAAGATGGTGGGAGAATGACCACAGTTAACTGTTTTTTAAGAAGATGAACTGGGATTGGCTTGATTGGGCGTAATGGTAAGCTTGGGGACAATTTACGAAGCTATTGTAATGTGAACAGGGGCTAGCCAAGAACAGTAACAGGAATAGAAAGTCAAGGTCAAATATGAGAAACACTTCTTTGCCTGAAAATCCTCAATTAGACAGCAAACTCCTTGAGGAAAGCTTATATGCCATTTTCTTCCGTCCACTGTAATAAGCACAATGTCTTACACACAACAAACACTTAAGAAGCTTCTACTGATTGATTTAGCAAAGTGAAAAATCAAAATAAGAATGACAAACATTAGAAAATATACTATAGTAAATGCATTTTGTGGAGAAAATGTACATTGAAGTGAGGGAGCTAGGGTGGAGTTTGGACAGTTGCATCGTGAGAGATATAACAGCCAGCCACAACTAGTAGAGCAGAGAGTTGCCTAAAGAGACAAAATCCCAAACTAAAGGTAAAGCAGTGACATTAAAATCTTCCCATGTCAAGAAGCAGCCCAAAAGATCAGGGTCCTTATGTGTTTTCTGAACAGGAAATACTCCAGGGAAAAACTGTCTTCATGATGTGAATAAAACATCTCAAATTGCTTGGAAGGCACTTGAAAGCCCTGGTATTTTCCTTTTCTGCAGTTTTTTTTGAAAACACAGTTCAGTGTTTCACTGGCTTATTAACCCTTAGTTGAAAACAACAGGGGTTATCTTGATAAGTATTTTCCATTGGTTAGCTGGTTGGTTGATTTGTGGAAAATGCCAGCTCTTTCTTTGCCCTTTGCTTGTTGGTGTGGGTTAGTGGGTTTGACTAAATGGCTTTATGTCTGTGGGAAAAAAATCTATCCTCCCTGAAAATATCATTAGGGTAATCTTGGCAACCTACTTGTGTAAATCTCCCCACCCCCAAAAGACTTTTGGGCATTTTCTGATGTGTAAGACCAAGTCTTAGCACCAAGGTCCCAAAGCCTAAGCACCATAGAACACAGGTCTCACTGTTAAATTTCCAGATCTTCTTCTCTGCTCTGTGCTCTTCTCTTTCTTCCAAAAGATGGCATGGATTTGACTTGCTCATTTCTTTCAAACTGCCCACCCTACTCTATTTCCTGAAGGTCTCTCCTACCTCCCAGCCCAAAGATTTAACCCGGAGTCAGACCTAGTCTCCCCCAGTTTCCACTCTCCCCTAACACAAATATACATGTACCCTGTTTGAAGGATTTTACTGCTGGTTACTACAAGAAAATAAGTATGTGGGAGTTCACCACAGCCACAGGTTGCAAAAAGGTTTAAGAGACAGCAAAAAGTTATTTTGGTAGTTGTTTCTATTCTGTATGAAAATCTAAGTAGACTAAACCTTTATACCATTGCTTCTTTCAAAGAGCTTATTTGATAGTTTCTTGGGAGATCTCCCACACACTCGCTCTATAGGTCTTTTATTCCTGGGTTTAATCAACCTTCCCTCTTACCCACCCCCATGAGACATTTCCCCACTCTTCCCCTCCCCGCAGCTCAGTCCTGCAGAGCACTGCACTGGAGTTCAGAAGGAACTAAGATTTCCTGTTCAGGTGGAACAATATTTATGAAGTAGTGGATAGGCCCTATACCCAAACTCAAGTGAAATTCATTTATAGGGTAACACAACTCCTCGTTGGCATCTCCACCCCAATGCCCTCCACTCTACACAGTCAATGCCAGCCTAGTTGATTCCCTGAAATCTTCTGCTGAAATTGATCTTCCCCTTCCACCTAGAATATTTTGAAATGCCATTTTAAAAGATCATTTTTGGGGAGTTTTTATTTCAGCAAACATTTATTGAGTTCCATACATCACATACTAGGCACTATGCAGGTTCCTAAGTGGGACAGAATAATGAAAAAGACTCAGCTACTGACTTCAAGGCACTTACAGTCTAGTGGAGAAGATGAATATGAATTCAGCTAATTACAATTTAAGGAACAGTAGAACAAGTACTGTAATAGAATACAAACAAAGCTCTATGAGAACACAGAAAAGGGAAAACTAATTTTGTGTGTGCCGAAAAGACAATTGAGATTAGGGAAGGTTCCATGTAGCTGAGCTGGTCTTGAAGAATGAGCAAAGTCTTAGGCACACAGAAATGAGGTTTAAGGGGAGAAAATTCCAGGCAAAGAGAATGACATGAATAGCCTGAGCAAAAACACAGGCAGGAAAGTACAGAAGGTGTTTGGGTAAAGCAAATCTGCCTGACAGATACAAGGGAGGGAAATAAGGCTAGAAATGGAGGTTGCAGACATATTATGTAGAGCTGCACTGTACTTTTGAATCTTTGAGTGTACCTGGATAAAATATCAGGATCTTAACATTATAATAATACCTTAACCATTGTTAATTAACACCTTAGTTGAGAACAAGTTGGAGAGAAAAAGCAGGCACGGTACTGAAAGCACAACACGGTACTTTGGTGGGCACAACAAACTCTGACTTCCCATTATTGTCCATGACCACTCAGGTGTCTATTGTCCCCCCTTCTCAGACTCCACAACATCAGAGAAGAGGCTGAGGTGGGCTTCATTCAACATGTAGTCAGTTTCTGTGCAAAGGAGATGAGGTGGAGAACTGAGAGGTAAATTGAACATCTGAGGGATTATCAAGGAGATCTCATGAACAGCTTTGTCACCTTACTGAGCTGCAAGAAGTTCATTACTCTCTTATAACAACACATTCAAGAAAATGTAATGTTCTCTCTGTTTCTATAATTTCGGCTTTTTTAGATTCCTTGATTATAGTTAATTAACAATACTGTATTGTATACTTGAACGTTACTACTAGGAGAGTAGATCTTAAATGTTCTCACCACAAAAAAGGCAACGATGTGAGGTGATGGATGTGTTAACTAATGTTGGGGTCATCATTTCCATATATATATATATATATATGTGTGTGTGTGTGTGTGTGTGTGTGTGTGTGTGTGTGTGTGTGTGTGTGTATATATATATGTATATATATATATAAAATCATCATATTGAGCACCTTAAACTTATACAATGGTATATGTCAATTATATTTCAATAAAGCTGGAAAAAATAAGAAAACATGATGTTTATGAAGCAGATGTTATCACTTACAGTGGCAGCATCTAAGCTAAGGTGTCAATGCAGATAATGCTTTAAAGGGCAGTAACATACACACCCACCACCACAGCACTTTGGATCAAGAAAGTTCAAATGTTTTAAAGGAAGAGGGACATGAGCCAATCTTCTTTTAGTTTTCTAATGCAAAACATAGCAGCATTTCAAAGATGGTCCTGCCAGCTTTACTTAAAAATAACTAAATCAAGCACAGCTGTTTTTTTAATGGATTTTATCTGTGTCTTTAGATTTGGGATGGGAGGGTGGTCACTTAAAGTACTAGGGGATATGTAAAACGATTTAATAAGATTTTTTAGTCCCCTGTACTGGAATAACTGCAGCTTAGGAGACAAAACAAATTACTGAGGCATAGTGAACAACTTAGTGTCTCAGAGCCTAAGTTTATTTCTTTGGCAGGGGACGGGGAGAGGGGTTAGGGCCACAGAGGTAGGTGGAGGATGGGGGTGTTGAAGTTATAAAGGAGTGTGCCTGAGGAGGTGGCAAGCAGGCCATCTCTAGATGTGTAAGAATCTTAGTATATTGGGCTCAGGGATCCTGTCAGCTTGTGGATGCTTACGATGCGCTGGGCACTGGTCTAAGTGCTTCATATGTTTTAACTCATTTACTTCTCCCATTAACCCTATGAAGTTGGCACTATTATTGTTGTCATTTTACAGAAGAAACTAAGAAACACAGAGGTTATGAAATTGCCCAAGGTCATATAACTACTAAATGGAAGAGCCAGGATTTGCACCCAGGTAGTCTGGCTTTTGCCCATGACTCATAACCTCTCTCTCTCTCTCTCTCTCTCTCTCTCTCTCTCCCCCCCCCACAGAGAGACAGAGAGAGACTGTGCTCACAAACATACTTCTTTTTCTCTCAGAGTTGCCTCTTGAGATAATCACATTCCTTAGGGTTAACCATTGCAAACATTATGTGTAATTCCTTCCTGAATTTTCAAAAAATATACAGCATAAAGTCATATCATGTAACATTTAGAAAACATAGAAACACACACATACATGGATACACAAACATATTCCATGTTCATTTTACTCTGAGTCTAGCCGATAAAAATATTGGCAACAGAGGGAGGGGACAATTTGCTCCATATGCATGCTTTAGGAATGGCTCTGTGCCACGTTGTAATTCTCTGCTGGTTTTAGTCCTTTGTCCTCAGAGATTACACCTCCACGCCTTTGTAGCCTTATGGTTATTTTCTCCCCCATTTTCTCTTTCTACATAACTACTAAAAGCATGCAAGAAAAAAATAAGGGAGTTATAATATAGGTTTTCAACCGGCATTCTATTTATATAGCTATAAATCCGACAGGAGATGAGGCAGAAACCTCCTTCCTATCTCTTCAGAACCACAAAATTGTTAGATCTAGAAAAGACTGAAGAAATCATTGATTGTAGCCCCTCACTTTACAGATAGAAATACGAGGCCTAGAGAGAAGGGCTTACCCACCATATCACTGATCAATGACAGAGCATGGCTGGACCCAGATTTTTTTTGACTCCCCATCCAGTGTTTGTTCCAAGTGTCTGCTTCTTTTGGGAAGCATAGCACTTGCTTATAAACTCTTCTGAAGATATGAAATTCTCTAGATCCCACCCTTGTGTATTTATCCTAGAAATATGAACATTTATGTCGATGCAAAAAAACTTACATGAATGTTCATAACAGCTTTACTTGTATTTGCTGAAAACTAGAAACAACTGAAATGCTCTCCAGTGGGGGCATGGAACATCAGCAATAAAAGAATAAAATCTATGGATACAACTTGAATGAGTCTCAGGGGTATTATGATGAGCGAGATAAGCAAATCACAGTATGTTACATACTGTATGATTCCATTTACATAACATTCTACAAATTACAGAATTATAATGATGAAGAACAGACCAGTGGTTGCCAGGGGGGCAGATGTGACTATAAACAAGTAGCACAAATGAGTTTTTTTGGGTTATAAAGCTGTACTGTTCTAATTATGGTTGTTATTACACAAATCTATACATGTGATAAAATTCATGGAACTATGCACCCTCCTCCATCACCCAAAAGATTGAGTGCATGTAAAAACTGATGAAATTCAAATGAGGTTTATAGTATGCTTAGTAGAATATTGTACCAATGGCAGTATTCTGGTTGTGATAGTTACGTGGTTATGTAAGATGTTAACACTGGGAAAGAGTAGGTGGCTGAATGGCATGTGGGAACTCTCCGTATTATTTTAGCAACTTCTATGCGACATTAAACTTATTTCAAAATTTAAAAGAAAAAAAGAAAACTCTAGAAATCGCATAAAATTTAAGCAGGTCTGGTGAGCCAACATTTATGTAGTTTTCTGAAGCTATAACTAATAGATATTCAGGCCTTTGCTCAAATGGCATCTCATCTCATACCTCACTCTGTACCCTAGTTTATTTTTACCTGTAGCACTCATAACCCTTAATAACAATATATGTTTGCTTATTATGTGTCTCCTCCAGCTAGAATGTAAGCTTCTTAAGGTTAAGGACTTTGTTTTGTTCACTAATGTATCCCCAACACCTAGAATAGTGCCTGGCCCACTGTAGGTATTCAACAAATATTCGTTGAATTAATGAATGAATGTGAGTGTGTTGGCCCTGAAATAAAGCATAACGAAAAACTGTATACCAGGTTACATTTCTTCATTACATGAGACCAATTTCCTCTCCATTTTCTTTTTACACAATCATTACTCAAAATGGTAATTTTGTTCTGTCATTTACATATTGTTCACTGCATTATGAAAGATTTGGGAAGATGTTGGCATAATAACCTAGGTCTGAGGAGACCACATATTCTGAAATGGTTCCTTACCCAATGTTAAAAGAAAGAAGTTACCTCTCCTGGGTAATTGGCAATGCTTTATTCACCCTTATAATGCATAAAACATGGTACTTACAACAGCTAGCCACCAGAGGGTATTGTTTATTCAATTATCCTTTCACAATATCTACTGTGTGCCAAACCTGTGCTGGGTATAAAAAAGTGGGTAAGACACAGTACCTGCTCTCAGAGTTTACCATCTGGTGGGGAGACAAATTGGTACACAGAAGTGCTATGATGGAAGTATGCATAGGGTGCTCCAGGTACACAGGGGAGGAACATGTGAACCGGATTACAGAGAGGGGGAGAGAAGTATGGAGCACAGACAATGGCTTCCTGGAGGAGGTGATGCCTGAGCTGAGTCTTAAGGGACAAGCAGTATAGTCAGCCATCAGAAAAGAGGAGGAGCATTAAGTTCTGTAAGAGCAGGCTCCATGTTCAGGTTGTGTTCCCAATGCATGGCCCAAAGCAGAAATATGCTTAAATATTTGTGGGATGAATTAACAAAGTATAAAGTGCAGGTGGTAAAAGGGCATACTAGAGAGGTAGGTCCAGATCATGAAGGGCCTTAAAAATCTTTATCTTAATGGCAATGGGGGAACAATTGAAAGGGAGTGCCAGGTGGGCTTTGCACTTTAGCAAGCTCATTCCCACAGCAATGTGGAAAATGGACTGGAGGAGGGCAGCATGAGTCAGAGAGACCAGTTAGGAACTGCGGTTTCTGAAATGAATGAGGCATGGTCATAGCCACTGTCTTCAAGAAGTTTACAGTCCAACGAAGGAAACCAAACATAATCAGTGTGGGGACAGAGCCAGGAATGCAGTTTCCAGGCTCTTGGCCTCACGTGGAAAGGTGCTGGCTCGTGTAGTAAATGGCCATCAACTGTGATTGGATGGCCATCAGCTGTGGCTAGTTGGCCGTCAGCTGTAACCAGTGAGCCATTGGCCACTAATATAACTGCCACAGCTACGTTAGCAGAAAATGGGGGGGCTAGCGAGAAGATGGTGGCTGAGCTAGCAAGAGTGGACTTCAGTTAGCACGGCGGATTGCAGCTAGCCAGTGAGGTTGGTTGGCAGAGAAGCGGATGGCGGGTTGCGGATCGTGTGGCTCCTGCTTCCTGTGTCTCCAACCCAGCTGCCAGCGAGAATATAGTGGTGTGATTCCCCTACCTATGGCTCCGTGGGTGTTCCTTTTTGGCCTCACCATATCCTGCGTTCTAATATGGGGAGCGGGAGCTGAGACCCCACACGGCACCCTGCATGACAATCAGGTAATTCCATAGCAGAGTAGAAAGTGTAACGGAGGTCTGCACAGGCTGCTCTGCCCAAGTTCATGCAGCTACTGGGTGGCAGATCCTGTAGTAGAACCCAGGTTTCCTGATTCCTAGTCCATGGCTTTTCCCCAAGCCCTCCTTTTCACTGTCCTTCACAACCACAGAATTATGGAAGGGAAGGCAAGTTCATTGAAGATCATGCCTTCTTTCACCTCAGACTAGACTGTGGGGAGCATTTGGCCCCTCTTTGTATTCAAGTCTGACATAAGCATCCCTCCCCGAGACCTGTTTCTGGGAGGTGGCTTCAGCATCCTGATCCTCCCTAGATACATACAGAGCAAGGAATCTCTACTGGGGGACCAAGGCAATTCACACTGTGACAGCTAAGGTCAGGGAAGGCATCATTCTGAGAAATGTCATTCTTTCTGAGATAGGGGACTTTGGATGACAACAGGAAAATACAAAAGCTGGCTCCAAGTTCAGAAACAGCAGATGGTCACTAGAAGAAGAAAGGGCCCAAGTGGAAGAGTAGAAACAGCTGAAGAAGAGCCTATGTTGCTTTTTAGCGGCAGAGGGTGGAGAAGTACGAGGTAGGGAAAGCTGATGAAGCACCAGGAAAGGGCCCCAGGACAAGGACCTGACGAATTCTGTATGAGAGCATCAGTGGGAAAAGAAAAACTCCCAACTCCATGAGTAGGTAACAAAGACATCTTGAGAACGTATTTCCACCGGTCCCAACTACCTCATGAATCAGGACAGAAACTAGAGCTAAGGGATTTCTATGAGGGGAATCCCAAGGCGGGGAACGGGGCGCTGAGGAGAGCCCTTGATCAGGTTATCTTTGTGCGGATGGGGTTGGAGAGGGTGGGGGAGAAAGCACAGGGGCTCTCTGGGAAGGGTCCCTGCAAGGCCTGGGGTGGGGGTTATCTTTACTGAACCAAAACCCAAAATGAAAATTGGAAATAGTTAAAAGACTGGGGTTGGAAGTCAGACAGCCCTGATTCTGCTGCTTACCAACCACCTGTCTAGTCTTAGGCAAGTGGTCCAAGTTTCCTGTTCTATAAATGAGGATAATATCAGTACTTAGCTTCATAGGGTTTTTCAATGTTTGTTAAACAACAGAAATAAAGCACCTGATACATTTTTTTCTGATATGTAATAGGTAGTCAAATATTTGCTTTCTGTTTTGTTTTGTTTTTACTACCACTACTACCACTACTACCACTACTACCACTACTACGATGATGATGACAATAGCTGTGACTACTATCACTATAACAACCGTATCTTTTGGCATTTTCTGCAGATCAAACAGCAAGCACGGTTTTATCATCCAGTTTACTTTGATTCCGTTTTTGTGTCTGTTTTGCTTTCTGGGACTTACTGGGTTATGATTTGTTTTTCTCTGAGACTGCCGTGTCCCTTTTCTTATGCTTCTTCCCACGCCTAAGCACCTAGACCTCATTCACAAATGTGGCGACCTCCACAGTGCTGCACAGGGTTCTACCTGCCTCTGAAGGTAAGATGGCCTCTCTTCCTACCAGGAGCCACATCATCACCTACTCCCTCCATTCAGAACAGAAGACTGAGGTCAACTGCTGGTTTCTGACAAAATACCGATTCCATTTCATATACTTAGCTGGGAAGGAATTCGGCTGGCCTAAGCTTTCTATTCTGTTTTTCTGCTCTGAGCTCCCCCATAATTAACACAATCCCCCAGGCTCAGAGCCCAAAAGATATTGGGTTGAATCAAGAAGAAATAGGTGTGTAAGCAAGAAAGCTATGTAACACATTCCCTCACTTATAAAAAATATAATACCATAATTGCATTATATTGTAGTCTCCACGGTGGTGCTCCCTGAGGGAGAGGACCCCATCGGTCCTGATCTCCAAGGAGGCTCATTAAAATACTTACTAATGCATTGATGAATTTGCACCGTCTCACATCCAATTCTTGTACTAGAGAGCAGGGGATCCCCCAGTAAGCCTGTCTGTGGTATTGATGAAGAAGAATGAGAGGCAGTTGTCGAAACTATGAACAGTGTGTAGTAATAGGAAAGTATTACTGGAGTTGGAGATGGCTCTAGGTTATACCAGCTCATCCAGGGATTCTATGCCGATGGGTACTGCCTTATGGTGAAAAACCTGGAGGCTCACATAAATGTGAGAGTGTTTGTGTACATGTAATGCCTATAATTAATAATCTCACCACTGTCACTAGGGCAAAGTAAATAGGTCTGTGTAACCCACCCCCACACTTGCTCAAACAAAAGATGACCTTTCTGGAGATTCTCTTCCCTTATAGGTCTGTCCTTGATGTTTCTCTTAACCTGATCGACCTCTATATAAATGGTAAGAGTGTGAGGGGACACAAGCATGATTTACTTTGGGTCTTTACTTTCTGCCTAGGGATCAGGGCTTGGGGTTCAGGGCTGAGTTCCTCCCTTGAGGAAGTCCAGTAGGTTCTAGAGAAAATATAAAGCAAAGAAGAATCTCAACTTGCTGGGAAATTCCAAAGAGCTGATCATCTTAACACATTGTGCTACTGTTAACCAAAGAAATCATTCATTAGTTGTATAGCTATAGAGTTGTTATAGCTTAGACTAGAGTGTTTCCAGATATATTTAATCTCTATATTTGATCTTCACAACTCTATTAGCTAGAAATAACCTTTATAAAGAGGGGTTTAATACCGATTTTTCAAAGACCATGTAGATTTCCAATGAATAATTAAATGCTGCTGTTTCATAGTGAAAAAAATAGAAGACCTTGTCAATACCATGTACCCCTTCTACTCTAAAAACTCTACCTTCAGAAATGTATGTCCTTTATAAAAATGCCGATCTCTGTACAGCAGTTTTCATTCATTCACGAAGGATTGTGGATTTTGGTGTCCCAGAAAACAAGTTTTGAAGGAGATATTGGAGAGAAGAAAAACTCATTACTGGGCAGAATAAAGAGAGTGAGAAAGTCGAGGGATGCAGGGGAGGGGGCAGCAGGAATTGTGGAGTGAACTACTTAAGGATCAACAGCGGGATATTTAATTGCTTCATCAAAACCGCTTCTTGACTTATCTGACCTCTTTCTGTACTGAAACAACCAAACCCAAAAAGACTCAACAGTCTCATTTGTAACAGGAGAACTAAGCCTACTGGATGACATCCGTCAGTCTTGTTGACACTAACCCTAATCCAGTGAGAGTGCCTGCTCTCAACAACTGCCTGGTATCCAAGAATTGTTTTTCTTAGAGAGAAGATCAAAAAAGCTAGGGGTAGGTGACTGAATTCAGTAGCATTCTGCAACAGCCTGGTAAAGGAAAACATAGGAAAGCCCTATCTGCTCCCCTGTACATTTCTAATAGGAGTGTAAATTGCCTTGGTGAACAGAGATTGTTAACAATATGTATTTATGACTTTTAAAATGCACCTTTACTTTATACTGTTTATGATTTTTAAAATGTATCTTTACTTTAAACTGTCCGTTGCACTTCTAGGGAACAAATAATCTTAAAAATAGAAGAAATGATAAGAAAAAAGACATAGTGTGAAACCAACAGATGTTAAGTAGGTTTCACACTAAAAAAGCAAGCAAGGACATAGGGGATTTGAAAGAAACTATCAATAAAACAATGTAATAGTTACATATAGAACGTTTTACCCCATAGAAAATACAGTGACCCTTGACCAAAATGGGTTTGAACTGCACGGGTTCACTTACACACAGATTTTTTCATAAATACTGTAAATGTATTTTGCCTTTCTCATGATTTTTAAATAACATTTTCTGTTCTTGAGCTTACTTTGTTGTAAGAATACAGTATATAATAATATATAACATACAAAATATGCATTAATCAACTGTTTATGTTATTGGTAAGGCTTCTGGTCAACAGTAGGCTATTAGTAGTTAAGTTTGGGGGAGTCAAGAGCTACACATGGATTTTCAACTACGACGTCAGCGCCCGTAACCACTGTGTTGCTCAAGAGTCGACTGTATATATTCTTCTGTTCTTTTCATGGAACATTGACAACTGATCATGTATTCAGCCACAAAGAACAACATAATACTGATACACTCAAAGAAGAAGAGATTTTTGTCTACCTTCTCTGATCATAATCCTGTAAAATAAAAAGAAAATGACAAAAATATGAACCCCTAAATCCTTAATCACATGGAAATTAAGAAACATCCTCCTAAACAATTTTGGAATCAAAGTAAAAAATCAAAACTGAAATTTTTAATTTTATAGAAAAGAATGAAAAGGCACAGACTTAATAACAAAATCTATAAGCCACACTTAAAACTTCACTCAGGAAAACATTCAAAGGTTGAAAATAAATAAATAAATTTTTCAATTTAAAAAACTGGGAAAGGACAATAAAATAAACTAAAAGGAATCAGAAGGAAAGATTTCATTTTTTCAAAGCTGAAATTAATGAAATCAAAATGAAACAATCATACAAATGATAATTAAAACCAAAAGCAGGTTCTTTGAAAATCCTGTTTAAGAAAAAAGAGAGAAAGCAAAACAAAACAAAAACACAATACTAACAATGGAAAAGGAGACACACTCACAGATATAGACAATAGTGTGCTGGTAAACATTTAACAACTGGTTCTCAAAACAAGTCACTCTTTGTAGTCCTTGTAGATTTCCATAGTGTAAAAACTCCCACCATGGTGGATTTTAAGCTACCAATGTGTATTCACTAAATCCAAAGACAGGAAGAAATGAACACAAGTGGTGAGCCAGCTCCAGCACACCACTGGGTAGATATAAAAGCAATTATAAGGGAATACCATGTGCAACCTGTCACATAACTGAAAAATTATTAAATACTACCTAAATTTACCCAAAAAAGTAACAAAACCTCAAGACATTGATAACTTTAGGCCAGATTGGTAAAGTGATTAAATATGTGCAATATTCTTTTTTTCGGACTCCAGGTTTAGATGGTTTTAGAGATGAGTTCCATAACCTTTTTAGAGAACAGATCATTCCCGTGCTGTTTAAAATATTGAAGACCAAAGAAAAAGATAAACAGATCCCAAATGCATTTAGTGAATCTAGTATAACTGCAATACCAGAAACATATGTATATACTATATATATACATATATATACACACACATATATAGATATATATATCATATATATGTCATACTATATATCATATATATGACATATACATGATATATATATATGTGTGTGTGTGTATATATATATCAGCAATGATAAGACTATAGATTGCTTTCACTTCTGAATATACACAGAAAAAATTGTAAAAATAAATCAATGGAACAGAGTAGAGTCTAGAATAGGTCCAAGTGCATATGGAAACCCAATATATGGCAAAGTTGCCATATCCATTCAATGGGAGATGGACTGTTGTGTGAATAAATGGTCTTGGCATAGTAGCTATTTATCTGGAAGAAAACAAAATTACATATCGTAAAATAAATTTCAAAAATCTCACAAATAAATTCCAGGTATATTAAAGACTTAAAATACAAAGAAGAAAATCACTGAAAATATGAAAATATAAGAAGGGGAGACCTTCTTCCACAAGCCAGAAAAACCGAGAGCCATACAGAAAAATAAAGAGAAATGACAAACGGGGGGGAAAGAATCACAGCCCATGTGACAGATAAAAGGTTAATATCACTAATAATACAATAATATAATATTGGAAATAATACATATAATATAATATTGGATATATATATATATATATATGTATCTATATATCAACATATATAGATACATATATATAGATACATATATATAGAGAGAGATAGATAGATATAAATATATATCTCTATATCTATCTATCTATCTATTCTATCTATCTATCTATATATATATATATATCACTGGCCCCTTCAGAAATTCTGGGCATTGTTCTTAACTTCTCTTTCTCACCTCCCACAACCAATTAATCATCAAATCCCATATATTTTACCTCCTAAATATAATTCAAATCTATCCCTTTCTGTCCTTTATTACTTCACTAGTTCTGTCCACTAGAATCTCTTCCTTAAATAAATCCATCCATCTATCCATCCGACCAACAGATATGCATTGAATGTCTACTATGTACCAGGCACTATGCTACAACAGTAAGTTAAGTGATCCTTCTGTCTCTAGTCTTGTATCTTCCTGATATTTTCTTACTCCAGTAGTGAGACAGCATCGTCTTTTTAAAAACACACTTACTGCCATGCTTATAACAAATCCATACTAACTTTCAATTGGCTTCCCTCTGACCTTGGGAAAAATTCCAAACTTCTTAACTTTGTGATCAGGTCCTTCCTTGCTTCTCTAAGTCTCTTGTTTCATCACCCCCCTTGGATAAATCACTAAGTTATCTGAGTTTCCCCAGCTGAAAAAAAATGGAGATAATAATAGTGCCTATCTCAGAGGTAGTTAAGAGGATTAAGTGAGATAACACATGTAAAGTGCTTAGCACAATACCTGGCACATAGTATGTGTCAATAAATGTTAGCTATTGATGAGAGCGATGATACTGTTTGTCTTCTTTGATCCCCTTTTTCTGTGAACTCGTGACAGCACTTAGAGTTGGTATCACACAACTTAGCACTCAATTGTTTTATTTTGTATTGCTTATCATTGCTTCATACTGTTAGTTCTGCTTCCCTAACTAGACCATAATGTCCTTGAAGACAAGGATAGTGACTTACATACTGACCCTAGTCCCCTGTAGCACTTAGCACAATGCTAAGCACACAGTGGAATTTAATACATAGCTTTTGATAAAGGTTCACAAAGGAAAAAGTGACAGAGGTTTTTTATTTATTAAATTTATTGGGGTGACACTGATTAGTAAAATTACATAGGTTTCAAGTGTGCATTTCTATAATACGTCATCTACATATCACATTGTGTGTTCACCACCCAGAGTCAGTTCTCCTTCCATCACCGCATATTTGACCCCCTTTTCCCTCTTCTACCTCCCCCCTTACTGATTCTCTATAAGAGTAGTTATTTTTTAAAGAACATAAATAATAAACACCAAAACCTGTGATATAGAATTGCACACCTGAAATCTATGTAATTTTAATAACAATTGTCACCCCAATAAATTTAAATAAAAAATATATATATATATATATATATATATATAATACAGTAAAAAAAAAAAAAAAAAAAAAAACTGGGAACACCATTTGCTTTCACCTCCTGGGTTAATGATGTGTCACTGGGTTAGTATTAAGCTTAGGGCTTGGCGGTACTCACTGGAGGTTAGTGATTTTATTTTTGGTTTTTGTTATTGTTGTTTCTTTTTTTTTTCAGATGGTTTGCTGCCAATATCCTGGTTTTGACAGAAGTGGAGTGTGAAAGCATGGCAATGTTTAATTCTACTCCCTAGTATGCCGACAATATGCAATTTGCCTACTCATCTGTGAGATCAGATTTTTTTACTTCGCAAATATAAATGTTTTCTCTGTGCTTACCAATATAATATAAATTCCATTGCATTCGAAAGCCACTAATATCCTCCCAAAATGGTTTGGATTTCTTGGCTGATGACGGGGTGGCAATCAGAATCCAAGAACAGCCCCAGGAGGCTAGGAGATTCAGAGTTCTTCAGATGCTAGAACATCCCACAGATTTGGCAAGAACTTTGTTGTATGTACACTATATAGTAAACTGGCATCTTGTGATTGTTTCCCCCTTACTTTTCACATACTTTCTCACCATCTACCATTATGATCCTTTCCTACCCTCTCACCTCTTCTCTAATCCTCCTCATGACCTGTGCCTGCCCCTCCACCTGATGTGTTTCCAAGAAGACATCTATGTGCACTCATACCCCTGCTGTTCTGTGCCAGAGTACAATTACCTGGATATAGATCGGGAGTGGAGGAGCTAAAGGTGGAACCATGTGGTTCCATGTGACACGGACCCCCATTAGGAAAATATGATCTTTTAGCTAAAGTTTTACTGGTTTCGAAATGATTCCAAAGCCAATGATTGTCTTGCACCTTTGATGTTACTAAAGAGAAGCTGGAACAGGGTGGTATATGGAGAAGAGGGGAAAACCTGCTCTGAACACAGACAATGTTTCCACTCAGAGAAAACAAAAGGCAGCCTCCTCCAGTTATGTCCCAGTTACTCCCCCTATATACAGACAATACCAAGGGTTTGAAAAGAACCCTCTGAGAGAAAAACAAAACCCAAAAAACAAAAAAACAACCCCGAGGTCAAATCAGTTTAAACACGATCCAGTTTAAACACTAATTCTCTCATTGGACATATATTCTTTTTTTTTTTTTTGCACATATATCCTCTTTACAATACATCCCGCCACACACAGCTGAGATGAACACCTAGGCAGCCATCTGTGGAACTGACACATACATAGCATGCACAGAGGCATTGAGATGCATGCTCTGTAGAAAGCAGATCACCACAAAGAAAGGCATGCCCAAATGCTGTTCTAGGTACATAGCGTGCTGTTCCCACGTGGACATACACTCACAGTACACACCAACGACGTCTGCCTGTCCTGACCCAGACCATAGGCACAATAATCGGCAACTTGCAAAGCACTTCACAGAGGGCCATCGATTGATGCATCTTGCTAGCTTTGCCCTTCTCTTTTAATGCAGCACAGTGGGTAAGAGCATGAACTCTAGAGTCTAACTGGATGCAAACCCTCACTCTGCTACTTACTTACTCCCTGTGTGACTTTGTACAAACTAGCTGCCTACTCCGTGCCTCAGTTTCCCCATCTGTAAAATAAGAATGACAATGCTGACCTCATAAGGTTATCGTGAGGATTAAATGAACGACTCTTAGGAGTACCAAGAATTCCTAGAAGTGCCTGAGATGGCGTAAACTTGGATTCAGGATGGACTTAGGTGAGAGGAGAGATCTTGGGAATGGGCTGAGATGCGGGCTTTTCTTTGTGTCCTAAGGTAGTAAGTAAATAGCCAGTTCCCTGGGTCTACATGCATTCCTCAGTAATCGTTCTTCAATAATCAAAGGACATGGGTCCACCATTAACAGTAACAATGTATCCATTCTTTTTCTGAGGAAATATACTTGTAGTCATTGTGGTATTACACTTATTATTTATAGTCTGTTTAAATGTGATAACATTAAGTACACTTTTGAGAGTAAATCTTTACTGCCAAACTCTTTTGGGAGTGTTAAGAAAACCTTGTGTTGCATCCAGACTACTTTGACCTTACCCAGTAAGGCAGTCTCAGGAAGGACATGCAGGTCCCAAGGTAACTGTATGTCTGCGGTCAGTGTCCCTACCTGGAGATGCCCACTCTATTTTCACCCCTCACTTGAGTCTCATGGCACAAAAATGATCTGAGCAAGTAAGTGCCTTAATAGTGGGCATCACTGCTTCCTTCTGCCGAGTCTAGCAGTAGTAGTCCTCTCTCTGCTCCCTAAAGTTAGGTACTTAAGAGACTTACCATGGAGTCAGGAATGCAAAATCCCCAAACAGACCATCTATTCTTCCAGAGCTATGTAATGAAGGGACAAAAACAGTGTGCATCCTAAGCTGCTTCCTTTCTATCTGAACACAAATGACTCAGTGGGGCAAGTAAATAAATAGCCATCTCCAGTAGGCTGCACAGTGCACTGGAAAGAATGTGGATTTTAAGAGTTGGAGGGATGCTGGACTGAGCCCCAGCTTACTCTGTGTATGACCTTGAGTAAGTCCTCTAATTTTTCTCACTCTCAGCCTCCTCATTTGTAAAACGAGAATATCGCCAGAGGTATCACGGGCATGTCATAAACACCAAGTGAGATTAGAAACAAGAAAGCTTCTAGAACAGTGCCTAGCACACAGAATTCAAAGATGATTCTCATCCACTCCCACCCCCTGCTTACCATGTCACTCACACAGCTGATTCTTCTAGACAGGCAGAGACAGAAAGGGCATTTCAACAGCTATGTGCATGTCTCTTACAGTGATGGTGGTTGTTTTACTTTAGTTTTAGGGTTTGTTTTTTTTTCTTCTTTGTTTCGTTGTGTTTGTTTGCCCGGGTTGATGTCAAGACAGACTGGAGGTAGGTGTGGAACTGGAAACATCTGAAGGTACAGAGTAGGCTTAACAGGGCTTTAGCTTGAATTATTAGAATTACATCAACTTTCCAAGAGCACATTGGAAACGGGGAACTTGGTCGGATTGTGAAAAGAGTCGAGCAGGCAGGAGGGTCCAAAATTAGGCAAGTGTTCTGGTCACTGAGTGAATAACCTGGGATTTGAACACTGACAAACAAGAACCGGAAGACGAAGGTAGCAGATAGGAAGTGTGCTATATAAATGAGCTTCATTGCACCAAAGAAAGTAGAAAAACAGAGAAAGTACATGCCTATATGGACAGATTTCACTATGAAAACATGACCACACTGGAAAGCTGAAATGCCCTACAGATGTGGGGGAGATGAGGAGGGAAAACAATACTCATCCTAACTCATTTTATTCTCACAAACTTGCCAGGTGTCCATACCCTCCAAATGTTTCAGATGCAACATTTAATGTCCTCAAAAAAATGATTTCACAGTGTTTTTCAAAAAGAAGTGAATGCATTAGGTGTCTGAAAAGTTATAGAGCATTTTATTTTCTAGTTATAAAAACAGGCTATGCCCACACTTCTGATTGCAATTGATTTAGGTTTTTCATCTATTTTAAGTGTCAATTGCCATATATTTAATAGGATTGAATATAATACTCTGAATTAGTCATTTCGGTAGTGTAAATGAATAGATTGACTAGGTCACTATGCATTTATTTTCTATATTATTCATGAAAACCATTTTCTCCACTATAATTTCACACCGGTTTCAAAATAGCTATTTCATTCTCAGGAGGCACTGGTAACCCAAATCCTCCTCAGGAACTAAAAAGTCTGCTCCTCTTGTTCTTCCTTCTCTCACAAAAATACTCACAGAACATTTTGGCTAATAAACATTAAAAAATTCCACAGAACTCTCTCTTTTTAAAACCACTAGAGATGAAAGCATGAGTCCCTCCCTAAAAACTTCTGCCTTTGCTTAGCGGCAGTAATCAAGAGGAATTTGGGCAAGAGAATAGGCAAGTTTTCTTAAGTATCAACTTAAAGAATCCGTTAGATATCCTTGCAGAAGAGCAATGAACTTTTCCCTACTAAATAAAATTTGTTTGAATTAGTAACTGAAAACTAGCAGTTTATTGAACATAATAACCCTTTTTAGTGTACCAACTTTGCAGACTTATCAGTGGGTTATTAAATAGGGTCATATGGCTGAGATACCATTTCCAGAAGGAGAGAGTTGTAGAAACTGAGGCTTTGGAGCTGGGGAAGAGGACCCTGGGCTGGAGAGCTGGCTGGAAGCCAAGTAAGGGAAATGAAGCTTGTGTCGTCGGGTTCAGCTACCCAGTAGCAGAATAAACAACTAGAGTATTATGTCTGTGAGTCTGATTGTTCTGTACTTCAAACGGATAATAACGACCACTCTATTTCTTCACCTTCATGATCAAGCTCTTTGCAACCTGCATTTTCTTACAACTTACTTTCTCCTTGACCTCTCTGAATCTATCTTCCATCCTCACCTTTCCACTGAACTTTCTCTCTCAAAGGTTACTAATGATACGTTCCTGTCTGACGTCACTACGCCAATAGACTCTGTCAAACCTGCCACACCTTTAAGGCTTCTTTCTCTTCCTTTGCCATCTCAATCCTCTTTCACTTGGTTTTCCTCCTCCCTTCTGCTCTGTGTTTCTCTTTTGGTCTCCTCCGGAATTCACATCCCCACCTCATACCCCTTATTCACTACAACACATCCTCATGGGATGGGTCAGGAACCACTGGTGATGAACAAGGGACATTCCAAGTAGTGTGTACCTTGGCTTACGAAAGGAAGTGTAACAGGGTGGTTAGGGGTACAGGCTCTGGAGCTAACGTGCCTGGATTCAAACCCCCACTCTGTCATCTAGTGGCATGACCTTAGCAAGTCACTTCAATCTCTCTGTATCTCAATGTTTTTATCTGTAACACAGGACTAATAATGGTCTACTTCAAAAAGTTGCTGTTAGTATTAAATGAGTTAACACATACAAATTGCTTGCCTGGAACATAGGAAATCTTCATTAAGTGTTATTTAGTCTTTTGGAAAGTAATATCTAAATTGTTGATCATTTCCACAAATGAATAATTTACTTCTGATCTTTCATTTTTTAAATGCACACTGTCCTTTAGTAATCTCATAGGAGGCTCCACAGTCTTCCCCTTTATTTTTGAAAGATCAGTTTGTTGTTGTATTCCAAGTGACACACAATTGGATTTCTCTGTCCTCGGCCTTCTTCTTATTCTACATATTCTCCATGGCTTTAAGTGCTCCTTAGATGCTGATGACTCCCAACTCTTCGTCCGTTTCCCAGACCTCTCTCCTGAACTCCAGTTCCAGCCAGCCAGCTGCCTACTAGGCATCTCCTACCTGACTCTCTGACCAACAGCACAACAAACCTCACTTGTCTAAAAATAACTGTCTGTATTTCCTAACCTAGTTAATTAAAGGTGACACATCCATTCAGTCACCCAAGCCAGAAACCCGTGGATCATACTACTATTCTCTCACCCCTTCACCTAATGCATCTAACTGATCACCAAGTAATACTGATTCTACCTCCTAGAAGTGTTTTGAATTTATCCCCTCCTCCCTAACCCTAGTGTCACTGCCTTAGGCTGGGCCTTGGTCTCTCCCACCTAACTGGTCCCTTTGCCTTCACTTTTGACCCTTGATCCTTGCTCCATCCTGTATACTACAGCCAGAGCAATCCTGAAATGCAGATCTTATCCAGTTATTCACCTGCTTTCTATCCTTTCATAGCTACCCTGAGTCTTCAGGATAAAGTCTGAACACCTTTGCATGGCATACAAGGCTCTTCATTATCTAGACCCTAACTACTTCGCCACACCTACTACCTCTTGCAACAATTCTCACATCTCACATTCTTGCTGAACCAAACTTCTTGTGGCTCCCTGAACACCTATATGCTGTTTACTCTCCCTTGTTCTTGTATGTGGCCCCCTTCACTCCCTTACCTCATTTTTGTTGGCAAAATTCTACTTTTATTTCAAAATAACTCAATTTTTATATCCATTCTGCAGACTTGGGTGTTGCTTTCTCCGTGCTAGCTTGTCATCTTGCACTTACTTTCATTACAATAATTATTACTTCACATTACATTTGACTTTTTACCTTTCACATAAGTTCATTGAGGGCAGGAACCATTTTCTATTTATTTCCATATACCCAGTGTATGCCCAGAGTGTAGGGTATCATTTTGCCCATACACTTTACTCATTTCCACCTCCACTAATACCTCTGTTCTCTTTCTCAGCAGAGGGAAAATTTCTTTTCCCTCCTTCAACATTTGGCTAAAATGCATTTTCTCCATTAAATCTTCCCTGATTACACTTACTTCACTCTAATCACTTCTTCATTTTGGCATGTCCTCAGTACTTGGAGAAGACTTCTCCAATAAACGTATTTGTGCTTTAATGATTTACAATGCATTCTTTATTTCAGCTGGACCAGTCTAGAACACTTAAGGATCATCTGCTAATATCATCTGTTAGCAGTGATTTTAAAAATTAATTTCTGTTACAACACCTATTTTTATGCTTGGAGAAGCAGTCAGACATTGATTCTTGCTCTTCCCAAACCAAATCCCCTTTCAATGAGGAATAAGAGCAGAAAGGGGAGAACACCGAGCCACCTACAGTTTGGACGCTAAGAGAAAAACTTCTAAAAGCTATCGAAGCAAAGACCTAGTAGCGAGATAGAAAGCTGAAATTTCCCAAACTATGGAAAACCTTTCCCTCTCTTCCAACTTATCGCTCTTCTTTCTTCTTTCTCTTAAGGCTAAAGAGCAGTGACACCCAACTCCTAAAAAGGCTTGAGAAGAGCCAGAAAGAAATTGATCTGCCCACAGAGCTTCTGGGATGGACTAACTCATTGTACTATAGCAGTTCTGGAGGGGAGGAAAAGAGGTAGCACACAAAATATCCAGAAAAGTGCTTTAATATGCTCAGTGCCCTAAAAGTTAACAACAAGACTAAGTAAAAATGGAAGGGTTACACTACATTCATTTGTACTCCCTGTACTGCATGCTGCTTTATGAATACTCCTCTTTCTCACTAGACACTGTTTTTTCCCTAGCTGGACTAAAAGTTCCTGGAGGCCATCAACAATACTTCTTTTGTAGCCCCGAAATCGCTCACCACACTGAGGACATAGTGTTTGCTCCAGAAATGTTGACTAATTATGAAGTATTTACCTATTTTTCTTCCCCTCAATATTTTCAGGAATGCTAATTATTCACAAAACTGTGCAGTCTTGGAAGCCAAGAGGAAATAGTCATCTGTCGGTATACAGTTTGCCTGGGCTATGCATTAAACAGAGATTTCCTTTGGAAATGTAAACAAAGGATGCCTGATGAGACAGGACAAAGAACTATATATAGAGATCAAGTGGACCGAGTGGCAAGGTCAAAGCATGCCTTTCCTTAACCAGATTAATGGAGTCCTGGGTCTGCCTCTACCTCCCTCCCATGCTCTCAAGCATACAACAGAAAAATTCCCAGCTGCCTATCCATTGAATTCTGAAAGCTGGGCAACATCTCCAACAGGCTATATTACCAAAGAATTCAGTTAACAAATCTGTGGTGATCCTAATCTCTGTTTCTGTAATAATAGGAAGACTGCAGATTTGTTTACTTTCTGAGGAGAATAGAGAACAGGGAGAAAGAACCAGGAGAGGGAGGCGGTATTTATGGCCCCTTTATGAAAAGTCAATCTGTGACAAAAACATTTGTAGACAATAAGGAAGTGGAACAGGTTTGACAGGAAAATAGCTTATTCCAGTTTTCTCAGAAGAGCCTTAGCTGGTATCCTCCACCCCCGCCCCATGTGAAATTCCTGGTTTATACTGTGAATCTAGTCATTCCCGATAGATAAATCTGGATTAGATAAACTGAAAAACTTTCAAATCACCCATCATTGAGCATCTGGCTCTCATGACACACAGTATGCTATTATTTATTTCATTTTATAAAGTATGTATAAGCATTTATGAAGTCTTGAGTGCCTTCTTTAACTGCATTTCTAATGCCAGGGCTTGTCCTGAAGCCTTCTGGACACACAGACTCTGTGCTGAATGAGCATAATAAGCACCCTGGACTCACCCTATCATTACCAGGAAGTTGAGCGCACATCCCTAACCTTTCAGAAGGGATGATGTCACAGAGGACAGCCATGCTCTTCCATAGGCCATCCTGTAGGGCTACTGTAAAAGACAGAATCTTAAACTGAACAGACCGTGGAGTAAACTCCCAAAGCACACTCTCACCCTTGACATGTAATGTACTATCTCATGATTCTTTCCCATTTGTTAACATTTTTATTCCATTATCTGTATTTCCTGCACATATATTTTCACATCAGCGTGGATTTGGGTAACATGTAAGACTCCAACGGGTAAATAATGTGTTCATGTTATTTTCTTTGTACCTACCCTGTTTCCCCGAAAATAAGACCTAGCTGGACAATCAGCTCTAATGCGTCTTTTGGAGCAAAAATTAACATAAGACCCGATGTTGTGTTATGATGTTATGTTGATGTGATGTGATGTGATGTGATGTGATGTGATGTGATGTGATGTGATGTGATGTGATGTGATATAAGACCCGGTCTTTTATGATAGTAAAGTAAGACCAGGTCTTGTTTTGGGGGAAACACGGTAGTACAATGTCATGCACAGCTATTAGCAAAAGGTGACCTTTTATGTGCCAGAGCAGACAGTGGCCTACACAATGGATTTAATAAGTATCCCAAAGGGAGCCTCTTAAATACCTCCTTTCCTGGTTCATGGTGGGGCTGCTCTTCCCTCCTGCTTTGCTTCCATTTAGCAGCACCAGTGTCATCTCCTGAAGGCTAAGCAGGAATACTAAATTCAGAAAGGCACTGTTAAAACATCCCTGTTACTGGAGGGCAAGAATGAGTCCTCCTCCATTAACACAATGATGCATTGTTTTATGAGACTAGCTCCTTGCCACCTGAAGAGAGTATGGCCCTGAGTATAAAGGTTTGACTGGTACAATGGGCTGGGAAAGGTTGGAATAGGGCTATGCTTGGGTGAGGCTGGCCAGAGTGATAAGCTTCCCAGGGGTAGGATAAGATGTTAGGTCCTGAAGTGAACAAGTAATGAAACTAAACTGCTTACTTTGCTAATTTGACTACAACTTGCTCTATACTTAACAGTCTTTTGATGAGAATGAGGAAGGTGATAATTATAATTTCTAACCATGCTTTATTCACTATTAACCGTTACCACACCCTCAATCACACAAATTCTAACCCAGGGGATTCTGTATCTTGTCTCCTGCTTACAATACTTCCTTGTCTCTTCACCAGTGTGGGTTTCTTATACTATAATCTAACAGCATAATCAGAAGCTTTGTTAGAGTGGAACATAGAGGGATTCTGATTAGCTGAAAACCACTCTAAAATGCCTTCTGTGTTCTTTCTTCCCCTCTTTGGAAAGGATGAGACTGAAGAGATAAAGAAGAGAATAAAGAAAGTAACCATTCACGGAATCATGACCTGTGAAATCTGGGAGAGACATCAAAAGTCATGTAGTCAGTTCAACCACTCATTTTATAGGTAAGGACACTGAAGCTGAGAGGTTAAATGACTTACTCAAGTTTATACTACCAATTAACGGCAGAATTAAGTCTAGAACCCAGTTTTCCACTTACATTCCAGTATTCTTTCTTTTTATTCCTTATGCTTCTTCCTAAATCCCCTACCCCAGGGCACAATCTCGCACCTGAGTTTAACCAGTACCCTACATATGTACCCTACATATAGCACCACTCTCTTCCACAAATGGAGTGTGCAGCAGTGATTAAATTGTTATGGTATGCTCATCAGACAAGTACAGCCTACTTTAAGAAACCCAACACTTTAAGAAATCCAAAAAATCATGAGTGGTTAGTCATAAAAGAAGATTTTTTTTTGCCTTACAAAACCCCCCACACTCTCTTATATAGGAATCCTCAGGGGGGACTGAGAGATGAGATCATAATAAAACTATTTTATTGTTTAAAATAAAATAGACTCGAACCATTACATTTATCTGTCATACAAGTGAGATTAGAACTAGACTATCAGGTTGTACATAGAATTAGAAACATTTTTATGCAACTACGGCCCATGAGGAAGGAGTCCTATAATATTTCACCTGATTCTGTTTACACTATAAGCACTACCATTGCCTCTTCAACAAAATCAACAGAAAACCAAATGCTACAGCTAAAGTTTCATGCTCTCGAGAAAGAGAAATAACATTTTTCTATTATTGCATCCACTTAAGAAGAGGTTGACTCCTCTCGTAAGCTATGCTCTGAGATTTGAGGTACATAAAAATTTTTGAAAACCTTATACTTGTGTAACACTTTATAATTCACAGACAACTTTCACATAGGTATCATTTGTTGAGGACAAGAATAAGTGGGAAAGTGGTAAGTGACGACCTGGTAAGGTGCATGGGGATGAAGGGAGGAGAGGCTAGAAAGAGGAGGAGCAGTCCTGATAATACTGTTACAGAAACAATACTGCACTGAACGAGCCTCACCCTATGCCAAGGACCCAAATTCCCAACTTCCCTGTGGAACCCCAGCAATCTCTTTAAGGAGCTATGATGTCCAGTTTGATGAAGGAAGAAACACACACTTCATGTCGGATTCTCATGCTGCCTGCTGTTTGGAAAGGAGAAGGGGATTGGCCCTTGGATTGTTGTCCCCCAAACCCATCACCGCTGTCTACCCCACCTTTTTTTAAACAACAACTATCTGCCGCTTTTCTTGGAATGAGTATGCTAAAGGAATAAGACTTCCTAGAACTACCATTCAGTCCTTCATTCCAAATGGCTGAGCTACATTCTAACAAAACTCAAGTGCCCCCAAAGAATTGATCCAGGTCCTCTGAAAGAATCACAAATGTTTCTTTTACATACCTCAACCTGCTGGCAGATCTGTATTAGCTTGGCCATTTGATTTTCTAGTTCACTGTTACGCTTAACCAGGTTGGTTAGGTTCATCTCCAGAGTTTGCTGCCATCGCAGAGTGTGAAGCCAGGGGGAAAAGGGCAGAGGGGGGAAAAAAGAACAAACATTCAATAAGCATGAGAACCAATAGCCTGTGGAGATCAGTCAGTCAGCTCACAAATATTTCAAAGATTCACTGAGCACTTGCTATGGGCTAAGTACTGTTCTAGGTGCCACTTAATAATGCTGTACACTTACTTGTTCCAGACTATTACTGTTAGGGAAAAGTTGACATTCATGACTTTGTAGATATAGAACTTTAATGACATTATGTTTTCAATAATACTTTCAACTTTTTAAAGTAGTTCACAGTAAATACCTCCTTTTGCCCTCACAATAATACTGTGATAAAGGGATAACAGGTACTATTCTCTCTTTTAGAGATGAGTAGTCTAAGAAAACTATTAATTTATTGAATGATTACTACTTGCCAGACACTATGCTTGACAATTTCACATAAATCATTGAATAATCATAACAACCCATGAAGTAGGAGATGTTGGCATTGTACAGGTGAGGAAACTGAGCTTGAGAGTGGGGGGGTAAGTATAATTCGTATGTGGCAAAGCTAGGACTGGAACCCAGTCTCTAACCTTCAGTCACAGCTTTACCCCAGTATTTCATGATTTTTTTGTTGTTGTTGTTGATAACATTTCATATTTATCAGTAGGCTCCTTCAGGGAAAAAAGGTGATATTTTAAGTGTGGGATTTATAAAAATCTAGCACCATATCTCACAGTTTCCCTTCTTTGGCACTAAGGAATAGCCCATGGAGATGCCCGACTTCAAAATGCAAAGCCTGGCTGTATCGAGAGAGGACATCCATTGCTTACCACTGCTTACTGCGATTGAAATCCTTTTAAGTACATATTAGAAGCACTTTGCAAATATGTTTAATATAACATAGTTACAGCAGTACTCAGAACTCTCAGCATATTTTCAGTTGAGCAAGCTACTCTCTCCCATTCCTTATGTGAAGAAAATAGAATGTGATTCATTCTACAATGATAATGGGCTTCTTTTATTCCTCCCCATTCCTAAGCCTTCAGCTCTAGTGGCTGCTTCTACCTCAGGACCTGCCCCAATATCCACTCCTCTCTCACTCACCATCCCAATACCACCCCGGCCCCCACAAAGTCTGTTCCAAATGTAATACCCCAACTTCCTGGCCCTTAGCCTGCTATCATTCCTTCCCTTGGTCGTGTTCATTGCTTCATTGCTGTCTTCATGGTTTCCGTGGTTTGTAGTTGTTCAAAGTTCATGTTTTTGGCGGCGGGGGGGTGGGGGTGGGGAGCCAGGAGAAGCGGGGAAAGGGAGAGGACTTATGTACTTTGTTCCTTGTCTACTAAGTAGCTGTGGCTCCTTAGTATCCTTGGCACTGTCCCAGGACTCTATCCCAGAGGATGTATCCCTATGGACTTATGTATTTCTAGGGTGGGCAGTCTGATCTCACTTGTTCTCAGACTGGATTATGAAAACCAGCTTAATCTTTGCTTCCCTGTTTGCCAGATCTCTCTTGGTTTCTTTGGCTTTGTTCCCATGGAAATAATTTTTCACCATTTATTCCAGTTTTCATGGCTTGGGTACAGTGTCTCCCCTGGCCTTCTTTAATTCCATGACCATCTCAATGGTGGCCTTCTCCTTAGCAAGGACAGAGAGGGAAGAAGGAAAAAAGAAGGGCAGCAATCATTGATTTGGACATAATCTCTAAGCTAAGTAGATGTTAGAGGGAAAAAAAGAAATGGCAGTTCAGAGAGTTAATACAACAAAAGGTATTGAGCACCTACTCTGTTCAAGGTGCAGTGACTTCAGAGATAAACAGGAAGTGAAATTAAGATGAGTCTTGACATTATCCTTTTGATTTCTTCTGGCAATGGAAAATCACCATCTTTTGTTGTTTCTCCTGACATTCTTCTCTGAAATGTCCATTTCCTTATGCTTTATTTTGTTTTTTGCAATGGTATTTTGCACCATTTCTATGTGCCAGTTTTCGGTGAACAATTCTAAAGCTTAGCATCTCACTGTACATTGTTCTGGGTTGATTCTGGCTGTTTGCAAATATGTTTGTATGGTCACATAGAATGACAGAATTAAAGTTACTGAAATTCTGTTTGCCTTTGTAAAAAAAAAAAAAGGTGGGTCTTGAAGGATAAGTAGGATTTAACAGACAGATGGAAGGGGCAGGGTGTTCCAGGCACAAGGAATAGTATGAGCAAAAGTAAAGTGGAATGAAGTATAGGCCATATTCAGGGAAGAAAAGCTGAGTTTGGCTAGAGCAGAAGGTAAAAGAGAGTAGGGGGGGCAAGGCTGGAAATGGGGATCAGAAGGTCTTGAATGCCTAGGTGAGGAGTTTGTACCTATTTTTTAAGCAGTGGGGACTTACCAAAAGCTTTTGAGCAAGATAATGATATAATAAGGGCTGCATTTATGAGATCAACCTACCGGTAATATGTGGGGCAGCCTGCAACAGGAGAGCCTGGGACAGGGACATTGGTTAGGAAGAAGCTGCAGTATTCAAAGCAGTTGGGAATGCAGGTCTGGGCCAAGCTAAGATGATAATTGAGAGAAACGTGTTTCAAGAAAGGATTTGTCGCTGTCAAATATGCAGAGAGTGCAAGAAATATGAGGGCTAGTAAAAGGCAGCTGGATTTGGTAATTAGAGGTCACTGGTGGCCTTTGAAAAAAGAGCTTCCAAAGGAGTTTTGGAAGCAGATGCCAAACTGTACAGATTAATAAATACAGCGGTGGTGATGAAGTGGAAGTCTGAACTCCTCTTAAAACGTCTGACCATAAGATGAGTATGATTGAGCTGTAGTTGGATTAAAGGGTCCAACTTAAGTTCAAGAGTGAGCACTGGTAACGGACCCAATCGGTTTGTGATTTCCTCTAGCAGAGTGGTCAAGATTGCTAGATCACTGGAAACCCCATGCATCACAAATGGCTTTACTGACGTATATTAGATAATCACAATGTAGACTGATGAACTCAGAGCAGATGTAATGTTAGAAATCTGTGTTTCAAACTGTAATGTATTTCCATTTGAACATAAGATGTCATAGGGAGAATGTTTTCTAACAAATACATGCAACCTGTTGCAACACTTATCATGAAACTGATATCTTACAAATATTATCCATAGTGTAGAGCAGGACTAAGATCCTTGCTGTGTGTTCCTCATTTATGGCCCCAAATTGAGACTCACACCTCCTGTAAAGTTACTGAAAACAAAAATTAGGGCTGAACACATAATTTGGGGTCCGGTTATAGACTATGGACCTTGGGTTACCATCACAAAATTATGGCAAATTGTTATTTGCTCTGTCCCCCCCACCCCCACCCCCCGGGCAATCTGCAGAATGCCAGCACATTTTAACAACAGACAACTAGAACTGACAAGATGACTCTAATTTCGACCTGACTTCATTAATATGAAAATGCTTTGAAAAATAAATCTTTGGCTAATAAAAACACCATCTGTTCATGGCTTTTTGCCACTGTTTTCTTGCATTACGAGACATAATTTGAGGAAAACACTGAGCATTTACTTACTAACTTCCTATTCATTTACAAGGAATTAAAGCTTTGATTCTGGAATTGATTCTCAATAATGAACATATGCACGGGGACGCAGAGAACCGAAGCAATTATGCAGTCTATTTCCTCACCCTCCCTTCTCATGCCTAGCACTGACGAATCACTTCTAACTAGAAATTCTGAGCCAGTCTAGGTTTCATGGATTTGGCCAAGTAATTATCTTATCTATACTCTGGCTGAGTAAATAAAGAGGATACACGTATGTGTACATATATCTATGTGCATGCATGTGTGTGTTTGTGTATAAAATCTTGTGTTAAACTAAACTTGTCTCTTTATCGTTGTGTTGTTTTTGTTTGCTTTTGAAAAATTGGTTTGTTTTGTTCTCTTGTTGTGCAGTCCAGTTAATGACTGGGCCAGGCTCCCTCTGTCCAAGCCCGGTTAGTGCAGCTTTCTCAGAACAGTTGAACTGTGACAGTGAGAGAGAGCCAAAGTGGCAGGGGAGATTGGAATGGAGATATCTGCTGGGAGGAAACAGGGACAGGAGGTTGGCAGGGGGAGCAGGATGAAGCTCCCATTTCCTGCTGCAGGAGGTTACCTCTGGGTCCTCCTGTGCTTCCCTTACGTGGGGGTTAGAGAAGCCGTTGGAGCTATGAAACTATGAGACCCTCTTCACCTCACATCATTAGAGCTCTCACAAAATTGTACATATGTCTAAACAGCACAAAGTGAGTGGGAGATTTTATTTATTTGCATAATTGAGATTTATAAAAGCTCAAGTTAGCTAAATTGGCAGTCTACGCTGATGCCATTTTTATCCAAGTTCCACTTCATTTGTGTCATATAGATTTAGTCCCTTTGTGTTCTTTTATACCCTTCCCAAAGAGGAAAATGTTATGCCAGCTCTGAGAAAGCCAGGCACAGACTATTCTTCTAGACAGCATCCCATACAAACAAATGGCTTCTCCAAACCTCTCAAGTAATCTCTGTTTTCTGGTTGTTGTTGTTTTCTTTAGACACAGGTTATTTCAGGTAACTTTATAACTGGCTCCTTCAAGAAGCCTAATTATACATGAAAACATCAGAAAGGTTCCCCTGGTGGCACTCACTCGACCATGATCTCCATTTGTCATGCTCCATGAAGGCATATGTAGTCACACAATATGAGCACGCTTACAGACACCTACCTGAAACAGCAAATCTTGAAGCCAAAAAAAGTGGAGTTTTCTGTCTATTCTGTGCAAACATATAGTATTGTCACCGAATGCCTGCATACTTCCTTGCTTTCTAAAAGGTACCTACACAGGATCCCGACTGTTTTGATGTGGGAATTGAATCTTGGGGTGCAAAGGGAGAAGGGAAAGAAAGAAAGGCTAACCCATCCCAAACCTGAGCCTTCCCAACTGACAGAAGACAACTTCATCTTTAAAAATAACCTGAGCCGAACTGCCTCTGGGTGGTGAACACACAATGGGATTTATAGATGATGTAATACAGAATTGTACACCTGAAATCTATGTAATTTTACTAACAATTGTCACCCCAATAAATAAAAAATAAAAACAAATAAAAATAACCTGAGCCAGTGACCCCATTATTATTCCTTGACATGCTCTTTTCTGACATCCTGTTGACTCACTGAAACATTCCCAGCTCTTCCAGAAGCCAGGAGCCACAATCTTAGCATACTTTTTTTTGGGGGGGTTCACATTCTGCCTTCTTTTTTTAACTGCTTGTCTTAAAATACTTACTTTGCTTTTGCTTCAGTCTGTCACTTTGTGTCAATTACATATGGCCTTTCAACAGCAGAACACACCATCTGTTCCACAAACTGAAGTCTACATCCTTATGCCAGAGTTTACTCCTTCCCCAAACATTTATTTGCTGCTGTATAGATACAGGCTAATTCCCAGAATGAGACTCAAGTGATATACTGGATGTCTGTACGAGGTCTATGCTACCTGGGGTTTGTTAGAGATAACCAGACCGGTGCTCCAGCCAGGTAAAACGGGTTGCCATTCCTTTTCTTTTCAGAAGGTTCTGAAATCATCCAGCAAAGACCCACATTCCCCCAGGCCCTTATCAGAAATGCTACACAAACCGTCCCACATTCTTTTCTTTCCCCTCTCTTCAGGTGCATAGCATGGTTAAATCTCTAGCTTACATGCATAAATTATTATTTGGACCTTCTAAATAAAAACGTGTACTAAAAATCTAAATCCAGTGTTTATTTTGATAATATTCAGAATAGTGAGCCAAAGCCAACCCTACTTTCCTGGAGGCCTCAATATCGTATTCCACTTGCACTGTTTCTCTTCAGTCCCTGCCTCTCATACACATCCTCCTCTTGCTCTTCCTTCATGTCTAACTTCTAGACCATTCATGTGCTGCAGGGCTCAATCCTGGGTCCTCATCCAGCTCACTACTGCATGGCTCCATCTCCATGCTAAAGACACCCACATCTATTTCTCTAGTCCTGATCTTTCAGCCAGCATAAGGGCCTGAATTTCAACTCCTTCTGGAATACTTGCCCTTTTATTTCTAAGAGTACCCCATGCTTTTTCTCTGCCATATATTTCAACAAACTCTTCTGTCTTGACTAGAGCACTCCCTGTTCCTTACTGCAGCCCTTTGCCCCAACTGGGAGTCCAAAAACCCAGCCAAAGTCTCTTGATATCCCTTCTATGCTCTCTCTCAACGCCCCGTGCTTCTGCTGTCATTGCTCTCAGTACACTGTCTTGTAACTGTCCTTAATTGTCTTTCTCCCCACATTAAGCTGAGAGCTCCGCATGGGTTAGGACTGTGCTGTCTTTATCACTGTAACCCCAACACCTCTTCTGGTGCTCGGCACCTACTAGCTATACGGTAAACGTTTGATGAATGAATGAATGTTAAAAGAGCCACCATCACATCAAACTCAAGTCTAAAAGTCAAATCATCCCACCAAAACCACTAGCCCCTTCCTAATTTGCCCATTTGTGTCCCCAATACCACCATCATTCAAGAAGTCTCCTGCTCAAAGATCATTTTTTAAATTCTTTCTCTCCATCATCTGTAACCACTGTAGTCATTCGCCAAGTCCTATCAATTCTTTCTGGCCACTCTTTCTCCAGTTTTCCCTCTTCTCCAACAAATTCATTCATGATTCCGTTTCTAAGCTTGATGATTTCCTTTCCCTCACCGCTTCTGTGCTTCAGAGCATCCCATGCACACCTCTGTCACAGCACTTACCATGCTGAATTAGAATTTCCAATGGACAAATCTATCTCCCTTACTTACTAAACTCAAAGCTCCTCAGGGCAAGGACTGTGCCTTATTTCCTATGTCCCCCGCTCCTACCATAATGTCCTGAACGTTTCAAGTATTAGATAAACAAAATGAGCATTCATTATTTGTGAAATGAATGAATAAAGCCCCGGTCTAAGTCCCTGGTGCTACAGTTCTACCTTCGGGGGAGATAAAGAATACAGTACTTCATTATATCAACCCTTCTTGAACTCGAATGTCATTATCACATTTTCCCCTTTAAACTTCACTTCTTTGGGTTCAATAATTTTTGTTTCCTTAATCTTTCCTCACCTATATTATGTTTCTGTATTATGTTCTTTTGCCAAATAATAACAGACAGGATGTTCATCCACCCAAGAACAATCTCTGGGTCAACATTTTGTAAATTGTTCTCAGACTGATGATTCTTAGCTCCATTCAAATGTCGATGAGGAGCAGACTTGGGACAAAAGAAATAATAGAAAAACAAAAAGATAAGTGCACAGATAGTTAAAGTATTTACTTGTTAAACATGCTCTCAAACCTAAGAAACAATAGAAAACATCTTCCAACACAGGGCCCTGTTAATACTATACGAGAACAGGCCAGAGAATCAGTATAACTACTGAAGGGAAAATAATTGAAGTTCAAATGAGTCTTAACACATAGTTTGAGTAGACAAGGAATAAAATGTTTTTTTTTTTTTTTTTTTTACCCACATACACATACAAAACACACAGAGATTTACGAGGTGTGATAAAAAAAAATATGGTGAATGTTTAAATTTTTTAAAAAAGAAAATTATAGTAGAAAACACATTGCCATTAATCCCCCTCAAGATACTCCCCCTTGCTTCGAACACACTTATCCCAACAGCCTTGCCACTTTCAGAAGCAGTTCTGGAAGTCCTCTTTTGTGAGTGTCTTTAGTTGTGCTGTCATAGCTGCTTCCAAGTCCTGAATTTACTCAAAACATTTACTTTTCAAGGTCATTTTGACTTTGGGGAAGAGCCAGAAGCTGCACGGTGCCAGACCCGGTGAATAAGGTGGATGAGGATACACTATAATGTTTTCATTTGACAGAAATTGCTGTATCAGAAGAGATGTGTGACACAGAGCAAGTAAAGACACTCACGAAAAAGGACTCTCAGAACTGCTTCAGAAAGTGACAAGAACGATGGGATAAGTGTGTTTGAAGTGAGGGGAGTATTTTGAGGGGCATGAATGGCAAAGTGTCTTTCACTGTAATATTTTGTTTAAACATTCACTGTATTTTATGATCGCACACCATATATATAGATATAGATATACAGATATCTATATATCTATAGATCTATATCTATATCTACATAGATATAGATCTATAGATATATGACGGGGGTGCCAAAAAAATGTATACAAGTAGACACGTTTGGTCAGCGTTGCTCAAGCAGTAGTTCGCGGTAATCAGAAGTGTCTGGACACTGATGGTAACTACTTTGAGCACCTCCTGTAATTGCAGAAGTCAAATGTGACTTGTATTCATCTTTTGTTATTGGTATGTATTGAGTATTAACAATTTTAATAAGTTTTCCCTTCTTAAAATGTGTATACATTTTTTTGACACCCTGTGTATATATAAAATCACTAATACGGAGTAAATCTTAGACAATTAACAGACCACGGAGAAGCCACATCTATAAGCAAGGATGATTTTACGAGCATGAGTTGAAGACTCGTTTAGTTGAGAAACCCCATGACAGATATTACCCCTACCCCCATACACACATATGCACCACCATACCTTAGAGAGCACAAATATGGACTCAAATGCTTTGCTCTTATTATATTTAGTTACTGTGATTCAGTACCTAAGCGAGTAAAAGTGAGAAAAAACTTTTTCTGTTTCTTTACCTATGATAACCCACCCTGGTCTCCCCTGAAGATTTTGCTTAGCATGAGGATGCATGATCTGGCTCATTTATTAGGGAGATCCCTAGTATCAGGATAGGTTGTACTGAGGTCCTAATCCTCCTTAGGGTGTCCACAGAAAGCTTGCCTTACACTCATGGCCCTCTTATATCCAACTGATCTACAGATATACCCACAGAAGAGTAACACAGATATTATCTCCTCCTCCACACAGTGACACACAGACACAAAGTCATTCTCAGCCACTCATCTGTGCAGAAACACACACCCTTTTATATAGTGACACATACACATGCATGCAAATATACCCTCTCTCAACTCTGTCTCTCATAAAGGTATTTCTCTTTCTTTCTCTTATATTCATACTCATACTGGTTCAAAAACAGTCAAATACCCATTGGTAGGTAAGTCAAGATGGTATCTGTCTTGGCAGACAGAAGTGGGTGTCAAGTGGGTGAGTAGACTGAGAGCTGATGACTGGGAGAAGGTGGTGGCTGAGTGAGAATAGGTGGGTGGATGACAGAGTGACTGAGTAGGAAGAAGGACAAGCAATCAACTATGATAAGATTTTAGAATATCATATTTTCCAACCTTTTAATCCTCATTGTGGCTTTCCTTTGAACATTCTCCAAGTCTTATATCTTCTTCTCTTTGTCTGGCAATCTTTAGCTCTTTCTGTCACCGTCTCTTCGTGTGTGTGTGTGTGTGTGTGTGTGTGTGTGTGTGTGTGTGTGTTTTACTTTCCCATAACAAAAAGCTAACTCTAGTGCCAGGTAATATTTTATAACAACAAGATCCCTGATGTGTAAATGTAATTGCATTTAAGAATTATTTGTAGTAATGAATTTGTGGAAATGTAATGAGAAAAAGAAAATGTGCTTGTTTATTCCTTTCAGGAAATTCCTCTATTCCCCCAGGTTTTCATCAGCTATATTTTTGGCAGGCTGTGGGCATGGAAATGTGAAGACATCACTCTCAAAGAGAATTATAATAATCACATCTGATTTATACAGATATCACCATACATTTAGGCGGTTAGAAAACCCAGCAATCAAAATGAACAGGCACTTAAAATTAAGGACATGCCATACTTTTGCTAACACTTTGGTTTTTAACATTATCAGTAGTTCACAGATTTTTTTTCAGACTTCTAAAGTATTCATAATGGCAAGACAGATTTATATTTTACAAAATGAAAACCAAAGCAAGCTATAGATGCTGGTATACTTCCTGCAAATCCATTACAAAGATTTAATTCATTTGGATTTCTTGAGCATAGACTATGTGTGCTAGACACTAAGATGATACTGAAGAAATAAAAGACATTGTGCCTGGTCTCAAATAATTTATAGTATAGTTGGAATGTGTTGGAGTGGCCTTGTGGGGTTTCAACTGAGCACTAAAGAATAGGCCGGATTCTTAAGCGGGCCAAGAGAAGAGCAAGAGTGAGAGCGAAAGTTCAGAGTCAGAAAAGAGAATAGCATGTTGAGCAGACAGGTAGGAGGCTAGCCTCGGTAGATGAAGGTAGCATGTTTGAGAGTGGTAGAGAAAAGAGACAGATGGGCATCATGCGGACCATGTTGCATGGGACTTAGAATACTGAGTTCAGATCTGTCACCAATAGAAAGCCACTGAAATTGACCTTTTTATAAAGCCAGCATGTATTAATACAATAATACCTATATTTTCTAACGGGAGAAACTCACGTGACAATGAAAACTCTAAAATGTGAAGCAGTTTTATAGAAAGGCAGCACATACCATGAACTAATTTATATACTGGGACTAGTAAGTACAGGGACTAGAGAGGTAACAGAGAAAGTAGTTACTCTGAGAAGGCTTACTACTAATAACTGTCATGAACACAATTATTCTTTGAAATTGAAGAATTAATTAAACCACAGGAAGCTTTCTGAAGGACATGTAGGTAGACTAGACAACTAAATAAGGATAATAAACTACACTGAGTATCCGAAACCCTCTAATCCATTTTGAGTACATGTTAAGAAGACAGGCTGGCTTCTGGTTATTCTGACCTTTCATCTATAACATAATGGTTTGTTCATTCTTTATTGAACAAATAAATATTAGACACCACTAATCCTAATCAGGGAGTTTAATCCAATAAGGAGAGTTATAAATGCCAACTATGAAGCTCCACAACCAAAAAGTACAAATAAATACCATATCGGTTACTGGCCAGAAAGTAAAAAAAAAAACAAAAAACAAAAAACAACAAAAAACAACATTATATATATATATATATATATATATATATATATATATACACACACACATACATATAATCATTTTTTCTCTTCTCCTGTAGGACCCCCATGTACCCAACAGGGCCATCTCCTCAACAGCTGGCTTTCTCCTTTATCCTTGGGGAAGAATCACAGACTAAGGGGACAATCCTAAATGCTTTTCTAAATTAAAATTAACTCAAAGTGCGTATATATGACTCTAAAAGTCAGATTTTCTCTCTGCTTACTGTGGAGAACTAATATCCTTTTCCACTTGGCACCAAACCAAAGTGACCCTCCCACACACACACAAGCAGCACCTCCCTCTCCCTCCCTAAAGTCCAAGATGTTCCAGACAACATAACAAACCACACAGTTGTGAATGATTCATATGTTTCTACTCTCCATCCAAAAATGAGCAAAAAAAGTTTCCACTTAATTTATAATCAGAATTTTCCGCACATTTCCTAAAAAATTAAAGAGGAACAATTCAAAATCTGGCCTCTTTCTCTAAAAATTACCCATTAGTTACAGACTAAAGTATCTTTTGGTAAAATACTTTTGTGCTCCATCCACCCCTGGAGACGAGAGCTATAGCTGCATGATGCCAAATATCTAATCAATCATCCAATGTTTTCATGTTTTCGGATGTCTTCAAAAAGCTGGTGTTCTGTAGGTACAGGCTTATTCCAGCCAGTTTTTTGTTATCTCAGTAGTACATATGGATACAGATTTTTCTGTTTGGAATATTTCTCAAGGCCAATGTCTTATTATAGTTCCAACACCTGCAAATATTTGGCAGTGTTCTATCCTCTCCATCTCCCCCACTCTTCCTGGAACCCCGCCCTGCCCCATTACTTCCCATTATGAAGCTGTAAGTTTATACAATAATATATCCTTTCCTTGATGCTGTTAATCGTTTATCTGTGACCCACGAAGTGTGCAACTGCTGGAGCATAAAGTTTAGTTCCAAATCACATTCCATGGGGGAAACTTAGGTCCAAAATAAAGTGGCAGCAGGCTGCAGTAGAAAGGATACTTAACTCAGGACCTAGAAGCTGAGTTCCAGTTCAAATTCTGTGACTTTGACCAAATCGCTCAACCTATCAAACTCTCAGTTTATACATCACTTTAAAGTATAGGGCTTCAAAGAGGCCAAATTCAAGGCCTAACTTCTTACAATTCTAAGACTTAAAGTCAAGGAGATTATTCCTCTCTGCAGTCTTGATATGAATATCACTTTGAGTGAAATCAACAGATAGACATTGAACTTTGTGCACATTTATAAATATTAGATGCAAATAATAATTAAAAAAAGGCACAAACCATTATCAGTGTGTCTACTTTCAGTATTGCTTGCCACAAATTACAGAAGGGAATACATATCCTATTCTGAGGATCACTACCCTCACCGGTGTCATAATTTTTACATAAGTTACAATGACTTTTCCAGACCATGGCAAGAGGAAACTCTCCACTCCCTTCTTGCCCTCCTTCCACCCTATCTGGGTCTTCCTTTCAGCTTGGCTTATATATTCAGGCCTTATTTTGGGCTGATAATCTTAATACTCATTTATACATTTTATTTTTCTGGAATCTCTGGTAAGTTGCTCCCTTTTTAAAAGAACTTAAACCACATAGCAGGCAAGCAATGGGAATAAAACAATTTGCTGGAGCCGACATTTGTTAACATCAACATGAGGCAGTAGGGCTTTAAAAACAGGCACTTAGACTCGCACATAAATATTATATGGCCCAACAACTTTGGAAAACTCTGTCCACTGAACACAAATGAAATATTAAGAATTTCCAAGGCAGGGACTGCAAACAAGTACGTCAGTCCATAACCCACAAAAATGAATACTGGCACAAAATCTGATCTGGATTAAATATTTATGGCTTTCGGTTTAAATTTTTAGTTCACGTATTTGATTATCCCTCCTGACTTTGTGGTACACTGAAGTTCCTTTTTTATCTGTTTGTTTTGTTTTCTAAGGCAGGCTCAGGATTTAGTCCTGTGTTAAGGGCTTGACAGCAATTTGTAGTGGCCAATGCCAAACCTTTGTTTCTTTAGTGTACTGAGTGTGCAACCATACACTACTGTCCTCCACAAAAATCTCTCCCCTACAGAGATATACTCAGACACCTCCACCCACACCTATGCAGAGACACACCCAACCTTCCCATTGCTATGACATAAATATGCAAATCAACACATATGCTAATTGTAGTACACTTACACAGGCACTCATATACTTTAAAAAGAAGAGGTGGAAAGATCATAGCAAAGATATGTAGTGTGCAATGCGTCACTGACAGGGTGAGGAGACAGGGTGCTGTTTCCCTCATGGACTCCTAGTATGGCGGGCCGTGGGCTACCTCCCGTAGAATTGGTCAGGGGTGAATGAATGCAAGCAGGTTTATGCGACAGATGAAATAGGTTCCAGTGAGAGCTTGCAGGTGAGTAGGTTATTCCTCACGAGAACAACTTGGAGGTAACTCACTTGTCATATAAGAAAAGTGACCCGTTTTATTAGGGAAATTGCTAACTGTATAATTGTGTATAAAGAGACAAAGCTGTGTCAGGGATGTTTCCCAGATCCCTTACCTTGAGTTTCTCGAACCGATCATTCAGGGATGCGACCTGATGGTCTCGGTGACGCCCCACCAGTTTGCATAAGGCACAGATCAATTGGTCATCAGATACACAATACATGTTCACTTTCTCATTCTCGTGGTCCAGGCAGGTGATCCCTCGAAGATGTGTGTCTGGCACTGGTTCCACCAGGCGGTGGCTGGTGAAAGGTTTCTTGTTGGGGTGTGTGGCCCGCAGGCAACGGTCACAGTAGGAGACCTCACAGGTGATGCATGTTTTCACTGCATCCCGTGGCGGATCCTGCTCACAGAATTGGCAAGCAATTCGCTCACTAGACATGGCGGTGCTGGGCCTGTAAGTCCTCTCACGGCGGCTCTCGCTTGGGGAATTGGGCCCACTAACTGAAGCCTTCTGGAAACGGTCAATAATGTTCTGCAGAGTCACATTCCTCTTGAGGCCATCCAGACCCCGGTGGTTCAGCGAGATAACATACCTGCACGTAGGACACTGGAAAGCAGTAATGGGTTCAATGGATTCACCAGAGCTGCAACTGGAGACCAAGATGCGATGCGCACAGCTGAAGCAGAGGCTATGAGCACAAGGGAGCAGGAGGGGGTCTTCAAACAACTCTAGGCAGATTGGACAGGTCAATTCAGACTCCAGTGTTTCCATCTTTAATGAAAATAATCCTGCTGAGGCATTAAGAACCACAGAGGCTGAGCTTTCACCTGCAAGGAATACAAAGCAAGAGTCATTAAGCATTTCCAAAGGAAAAGTGGATGTGGCGTAATTATTCACTAACCAATGGAGGCTTTTTTATTATTAGTTTCACATGTACAAACAGCATAGTGATTAGACACTTACACAACTCACAAAGTAATAACCCCAATAAATCTGTCAATGGAGGTTTTACATGCTGCATTCCCCAAGGATGCCGGAGCAATAGGAAAGCAATCCAGGAATTAATCAGAAAGCCTTTCTCCCTTTTCAAACCTTGTTTGTGACAAATGCCTGAGTTTATTTTCCTGCACTAATAAACAGAACCTAGTGGCCACCTCCGAATCCTGGTTTACTGATTAATGTGACTAGGCCAGCTCACAACATTGGCATGGATCATTCCCTCACATATTTCCCACTGACATTTCTTGTCCTCGACTATGATGAGCTCTGCAAAATTCTCAATCTCCATTCTCCAATATTGTTCCCTATCTTACTTCAAGATAAAATATAGGGGCTGCTCCTATTTCACATCAAGTGGAGGGAAAACAAGGCCATATTTCAAACTAACTCTCCAGTTCCTGAAATGATTCCATTCTGAGAGCCTGCATAAGAAGAGAGAGCTTTAGAAAAATGTAGTTCTAGGTGCAGGATAATAAGTTCTTCAGAGAATGAACTTGAATTACTTCCTATTACCACATGGAAATTTCTGTTCCGTCCCATTTCTAGTAAAGTGAGTTACTAGAGACAAAAGATGATAGTTTTCATTTTCACTTTCTTCCTTCATCTTCAGAAAACTCTTCATCAAGCTGAATGAGAAATGATTTTAATTTTTCGACTTACTCAGCAGTAATAGCTGAGCAATAATGAAAACATATTACCTTGCGGCTTCAGTTGGTTTTATTATTTAACACCTGCTGAACTAGCACAAGCTCACCTCCTCATGTGTCTTTTCATACTTCCTAAAACATAACAAGATGCAAATCAAGATCTAGATATAAATTAGCAAGGTGAGGAGCCAGAAATTTTCAGATCCGGTAACCTTCATTTTAGTGAGCATCAGAGTAAAAGAAGTCACCCAACTGACAAGAAACCAAACTCTTGGTCGATCTATCTCTTCTCTCACAGACATTTCTGACCTGAACATGTAGATACTTGCTGCCATGGGTCTTCCATTAATTAAAATCAACACACATAAATATTCTAAGCTGGACTTAACTAAGGAACAATATCAAATATATGGTATTGACTGAAAGAGTTAATCCTTTTCATCCTTTTGCTTTTGAATAACTTATGTTCATCACCTCACTATCATTGGAGATACTCATCAGGGCTTGAGAATTTGACTTTGCCATTGATATTTGTTCATATGTGTCATCTATCAGATATCCACATAGCCCTCTCACTTAATGACTGAGTACAATTATACCTGCTGCAAAAGTACAATAGATGTATCCCTAAAAGCTATTTCTAAATCAAAACTTTTAAGTGAACTGAACTAACTAGCAATTTTGTGGAAAGCTATAGGAAACTGAGCTGTAAAAGTGAAGCAACTTTTTGTAAAACTGACGCTCTCAGTTGGTTTGGTAAGTTCAGATGTTTGAATAACTATTTGTAAAAAATGAGACGTGTGGTATTTTTATTTTACAATTTACAAGCACTTGAAAATCGTTGGCTAGTATTTTGTAGCTTACAACATCTATCCGCATTCACCTATAGAGATGAAAAAGTAAAACAATTACAATGTACACATATTGAAGAATCTTAGAATTGGAAGGGACTTTAGAAATGACAGATTCCAACTTCTACTCAAAGCCAGAATATTGCCTTTCATAGCTCCACTGCTCAAGTCAACATATCCGTAAGTAAACTTGTTATTTTCCCCTGCCCCCGAAAAAACAAAACACCTGCTCCTCTTCCAATTTTCCCTATCTGGTGAATATCACCTCCCAAGCCTAGAAAACTAGGATTTCTCTCATTTACATGTTTGTCACCTCATCCACTGGTGGCTTCCAGAACATTCTGTTTTATTTCACTTACATATCTGTGTCTCCAGCTAACTCTCCCTGCTCCTTGAGGGCATCAATTATTTCATTTTTAAATTCAAAGCATGATGCCTCAGCATCATGCTTACCACACATTAAATAATTGTTAAATAAAGGAACCCTTAAAGTAGAAGAAGTTGGAAGGGGCCTAGCATTTATACAGCTCCTCGTGTATTCTGAGTACTATGTTAAGCGCTTTACACACATTATTTCTTTAAATCCTATCATGGAGCCTGTGAGGAAGATACTACTACTATACCCGTATTATAGTTAGGAAATTGGGGCTCGGCATTGTTAAGTAAATCAACCATGAACATACATACCCAGAGCACTGGGTCCCAATGCCTGTGCTCTTTTCCCTACACCTCTATTTCAATATCTCACCTCTTTCACTGAAGTTTATCTTGATTATTTACAAGAGAGTTTCTAAACAGCATATTTCTGCTTCTATTTTTGTCTCTCTGTGTCCCTCTGGGTTTCTCTGAATCTGCCTCTCATTCTGAGTCCCTTCCAGAATTTTATCTCTTTGTTCTAGGCCCATTTCCATCTCACACTGCACTTCTATTACTATCTCTTCCAGAACTGCATGTCTGCATTCCTCAATGTCTGTGTTGGAAGATACCTGGGAGGATTAAGTAAGGCCTCCCGCCAAAATGACAAATGGTCAGGAACACTGCTGAAAGACATGTGCATGTGTTGAAACCTATACAAAAGTCAGAGTACCACAGCTCTTCTAAGTCTTTAGGAGGGTGTTGTATAAATTCTTCTGGGCAGAGGGAAAACTCTTTAAAATTTTCCTAGAACCCTAAAAATTGTTCCCAAGTAAGTGTGACACTTGAACCTCACTATGAAATTCAGCTTAGGAAAGTATGGTATGGATCAGGATTGCTTTAGATGAGGTCAAACTAGGATTTTAAACCAGGGATTCCTGAATCTTCTGGAACTGTTTGAAGAATGTTGTGTGTATGTCATATATGCATTTTCACGGGAAGAGGGTTGTCCGTAGCATTCAAAATGTCCCCAAAAGAGTCCTTGACAGAGTAAAAGTCTCAATTCTATAAATAATATATATGCTGGTTATAGTCTGTTGCTTACAATATGTAACTTTTCTATACTGTTCTATTGTCATTGTGTAGTAACTTCTTTAGCCAACTTTGGGGAACTGAATATTTTTTCAATTTCTTCAAACACCTGTTCATCTCATCTCTCATTTATGAGGCCACCTTGTTCTAATAACTTGCAATATTTCAGCATCCTTTCAACCATCCCCCTAATTTTCCCTAATTCCCTGATTATCTAAGCATCTTTCTCCTGAAAATTTATTGGGCATTTACTATGTGCCAGGCACTAACTAATACCTTTTACATGTATTATCTCATTCAAACCCAGAATACAACAGAGAGTCTGCAAATAAACTCATATACTCATATATTTATGTTCAATTGACTTTCAACAAGGGTCCCAAGACCATTCAATGGGGGAAAGAATAATCTTTTTAACAAATGGTGCTGGGACAACTGGATACCCACATGCAAAAGGGTGAAGTTAGACCCCTACCTCACACCATACATAAACGTTAACTCAAAATGGATCAACAATCTAAATGTAAGTGCAGAAACTATAAAAGTCTTGGAAGGAAACATAGGTGGAAATCTTCATGAACTTCAGTTAGGCTAGGTTTTCTTAGACGGCACCAAATGTACAAGTAAAGAAAAAACTAGATAAATCGGACTTCATCAAAATTAAAATTTTAGTGCTGCAAATGACACCATCAAGAAAGTGAAAAGATAACTCCCAGAATGAGAAAAAAAGATTTGCAGATCATAAATGTGATATGGGTCTAGTATCTAGAACTATACAGAACTCTTACAACTCAACAATAAAAAGACAAAAAAAAATGGGCAAAGGATTGGAATAGACATTTCTCCAAAGAAGATATACAAATAATCAATAAGCACATGAAAAGATAGTCAACATCATTAGCCATTAGGGAAATACAAATAAAAACTACATTGAGATCCCACTTCATACGCATTAGGATGGCTATAACACTACTTCACATCCACTAGGATAGCTATAATTAAAAATATATATAGCAAATATCAACCAGGCTGTGGAGCAATTGGAACCCTCGTACATTGCTGGTGGGAATGTAAAGTGATACAGCTGCTTTGGGAAATAGTTCAGCAGCTCCTCAACATATTAAATGTAATGTTATCATATGATCCAGAAAAACTGAAGACATGCTCACTCAAAAACTTGTACACAGTGTTCATAGTAGCATTATTCATAATAGCCAAATAATGGAAATGACTCAAATGTCCATCAACTGATGAATGGATAAACAAATATAGTATATGCATGTAATGGAATATTATTCAGTAAGAAAAAGGAATGGAGTACTGATACATGCTACAACATGGATGAGCTTTGAGAACGTTATTCTAAGTGAAAGAATCCAGCCACAAAAGGCCTCAAATTATATGATTCCATTTATATGAGATGTCCAGAATAGGCAAACCCATAAGAACAGAAAGTAGATTAGTGGTTGCCAAGGGCTAGGAGTTTGGGGGGATGGTGAGTTACTGTTAATGGGTATAGGGATTCTTTTGGGGATGATGAAAATGTTCAGAAATTAGATAATGGTGACGGTTGCATACCTTCATGACTATACGAAAAAACACTAAATTGTACACTTTAAAACGGTGAATATTTTGATATGTGGATTATACCTCAATTTAAAAAGTCTCAAACCCAAGTCTGACTCCAGAGTGTGAAGAGTTAACCACTATACTATACTGCCAACTATGTAATTATGTAGTATTTCTAAACTCTATTGGATTGCTTACTCTTTTCAATTGTTTTCCAGGTAAGTGATTTTCTGTCTAGGTTTTACAATAACCTGGAATATCTCTAATGAACAACGGGTATTAGAAAATTCTTGGCTCCCAATTTTTATTCATTTAAAAATATAAACTCCTAAAAAACATTTGACTCTTACATCACAAAATACTTTTAGGAAGCACAGTGGGGAGTGGTATGACAAAAATAAAACAATGGCAGTGTGTTGCAACTTCAAAAAGTTTGTGAATCACTAATCTATGCAGAATCAGAGTTTGCTAAGGATAAAGACAGGATGTGAACCTGATAAGGTACAACCCAATGACAGGTAATCATGAAGCATTTGCCAGAAAACACAATGGTCTGTCATAAAAATGCACTGATGAAATGTCTGGGAGAGCAGACCAATTGCCATGTTAAAAAACAAATGCCCATGTCCACATACACTGATTTGATCCCTTCCATATCATTTAGTTACTCCCATGTAGTCAAATATGTATGTTTAGGTATTTGTCCTTGCTCTATTATTGAAATGTTTTTCTATGGCTTATCTTCACCCCAACCTCCCTTAAGGCTGACACCCCTGAAAAAAAAATTGATGACAATAAACTATATCACAAGGCTGTGTAAGTAGGTAGAAATAGAAAAGAGGAGTTTAAAAGCAGGCGACTAAGATAAAAATAACACATTTTGCATTACAAAATGAAAGACCCATTTCAGCATCACCCTTCAGATCCAGCATTCAGTTAATTCTGCTGAGAGAGAATCCGTGATCTGCACTTGGCAGAATTCTATTATTTCAAATGTTATTTGAACATAATTAAATGCCCACTTATTTCAAAAGTTTATATTCCATCTAGTTTTCATCTTTTAGGTCTGCAGAGCATGGCTCTGGGCTCTCACTACCTCCCTGAGGAGCCACCGTCTCCCTTTCTTCAGAGAAAAAGACACCTCTGGGCTGTAGAATGAGGATTGAGCTGAGTTGTAAGATTTGTTTAAAAAACAAACTAATGTAAAATAAACATTCTTCAGGATATTAACATTAATGTCCCCTGAGCTCTTCCTTAAAACACTAGAAACTGTCTCCTTGCCTTGGGGGAGGAGCAAATGAGTCCTGGCTGAGTCTGATGCTTCCTTAACTGTAAAATGTTGCTCAGGTTGGACTAGAATCACCAGATGATCTCTTTAAGATGCTTTCCAGCTCTGACATCCTATTATTACAGAGCTCTTGCAAGCTGTTACCACATAGGAGAGACACCTTGGATTATTGAAAACTTGCTCCTCAAAACACAACTCCTATTTATTAGTGTGACTAGAAAGGCTGACAAGCAATGGGCATCATCATGAGAGGAGGTGGAAATAAACAAAATGCATTACTTTTCCTTAGCTAAGCCAAAGTGATGAAGAACAGTGCCTGAGTTTGCCTGTGGTAACTCAGGGAAGATATAATGGGTGTTCGAGAGGACCACTAAAGGGGAGGGGAGTCCCATGGGAGTATAAACTAATAAGAACACCTTTTGGAAGTGAAAAAGAAGACAACGAAATTCTAGCATACTATTAGTAGGAAAAAAAATCCCTTGAAGCTCAAAAAAGATCATTTGGAAACATAAAAGGCAACCAATGCGTAGAATTCTCACCCTGAACGGATAAAGACTGAAAATAGAAACCCAGAACAAAGAGGCTAGGTAGTCATTAAGAATAATTAACAATAACAGTCATCTTACATTTGTTACCACTTTATACTTTTCAAATGGTTCCAAAGCCATTACCTCATTTGATCCTCATAACAAAGCCCAGTTGTAATCCTGGCTCTAAAGTGACTTAGCTGAGTGATCCTAGGTAAGACATTTAAACTATTTGGGCCACAGTCCCCTCATCTGTCCAATGAAAAATACCTGCCCTGCCCATCTCACAGGCTCTTGTGAGGATCAGATGAGAATAAAATAAAATCACTAACTTGCTTTACAAATATAGACATTAGTATCATGTATTCAGATGACATATACAAAGCTAGTTATTAAGGAAAACAGCCAATGTTTGGAAATTCATCCCAAAGAAATGGTTGACATGGTAGAGGGCAATCACACTTCCTTGCAAGTTTTCTGGAGGACCATGCATCTGACTGTGGTATCTATTATGCTCATACGACTTCCCTGTTAGACTGGAGTCCCCCCAAGGGAGCAACTGTCTCTCCTCTCTTCTCTTAAGCTTTTATCATGCACAGGGAGAGCTCAGGACTGGAGACTGATTACCAACTGACCGAGAACGCCAGAGCCAGTTCCTGTCTAATAGGTTATTGAAGCCTACTTAATATTTTATAGTATGTGGATTTAATGATATTTTTCTTTACAATAATTAGCTCCTAAATCCAACCATTGGGTGTTTTATACAATACAGTTATCATAAACACGAAAATGAATATCACAATAGCAGAACTAAAAGTATTAAACCTGCTACAACTGTAAAGATATAATCTAAGTGACCAAGAAATGGATTTGCCAAGGTAGCACATGATATTTGTCAGGAATCCCAAGTACAATTCATAACACCTTTATCTTAATGCAGATTACACTGGCAATTGCAAGGCTGGGGAACAAATGCAGAACAAACTTAATTTACCTACTGCTACCAGTACAGTTTTCCATCTATTCCAGGACTGTTTTTCCCAGCCTCTGTTACCCAATAAAATATCTGTAGATGTTTAAATGTTCAGTGGCACACCTGGATGGGCAGGCATCTCTACTTCTTCAGAATAAAACTGGCAATATATGTATGTAGGGCATTCTGTTGAATGTTAGGCTGAGAGGACCCCAAGTTCAAGTCAGAAACAAGGGACAGAGAACAGAAGCCTATTTGAAATCAAGCTTCTACTCCCCGGGGAACCACATGGAGCCTAGCAACACTGAACAAAAGGCTATAGACAAAGCAATCGAGGATTCAGGACGGTAAACCATTTTTCTACCTCTGGGCTGTATAGACGCAGACACTTCACTGTCCTACATCAGCGCTGTCTGCCACGCCCATACATTATGCTCCTAACCCGGCAACTTGTAAACACTGGGATTTTCTGTTTCAGGAGGATGTTAGAGTATACAATGAGTTTCTTATCAGATCATTTGGTCTCTGTAAGAGGAAGATCCAGAGGCTGGAGATGCTGTTCTGCTCATCAACCAGAGGAGTCTGACCTGCAGAAAAGAGACTGAAACAAAGCCTAAGGTCAGGCAGTCAGAGCTCTCTCTGCAGGGAGACAAGAACCCAAGTAGGACAAGCCTTCCTAAGGATACTTTGCTAACCCACTTAGGTTGAACCAACACCTTAATGTGCAATCAGGTGAATCCCATATGGAGAAGGGAGTGGTGGGGTGTTGGCACATTACTCAAAATCCCACTATCACCCATACTTTAACTTCTAGTAGTCTTAGCAGCCTATGGCTTTTCTAAGGGAAATGCAGAAGCTGGGAGATTGACTTTTGAAAAGTCAGTGTCTGCCTTTGGTTGTGGAGAAGGGGAAGATGGAAAAAGAGAAACAGTACCAACAGCCACAGACCTCCAGGGCACACAGAAGACTCTTAACAGACTTTTACTTCATGAAAATGGAGAAACATATATTGATCCTTGGAAAAGACGGGGAATACAAGGGGGACGAGGAGCCTGCACAAGGGGGATTATTATATTTAAATTTCCTGTCTCAACACCACTTACCTGGTCTTTTCACTTGTGAGCATGATCCAACACACTAGTTGAGGAACACTTTTGTAGTCTTTGCTCTACCCTGCTCAAAGATGAGGACGATGTTTTTTTGAGAGATCTGAAATGCAGACGTTACTTTGTGTCTACTTCAATTTGCTTTAAAAATGTCTTATAGTTTTCAGTGTATAGGTCCTTCACCAACAGTCTAGTGGTTACCAGAAGGTAAGGTAGAAGATGGAAAAGGAGGTCAAATATATGGTGATGGAAGGAGAACTGACTCTGTGTGGTGAACACACAATGTGATATATACTCATAGATGATGTAGTATAGACATGTACACTCGAAACCTATATAATTTTACTAACCATTGTCACCCCAATAAATTTCAATCAATCAATCAAGAAATAAATAAGAAACACAGACATTAGTGCAACACCACCTTGGTACCAAAATTTCATTCATCAAAAAGTGAACAACTGTGAACTCTCCTGACCTGTCATATATCCAGTATCAATATGTTACATGTCATATTTTGATGATGAAAGGCTCCAAGTTAAGATATCCAGCTGAAGTAAGGCGTTGCACAAACATACTGCCTCATGTTCATTCCTCTGTGCACAGAGGACAAAACCTTAATGCTGAATGGAAGTGCAGCACCCCGTGGCCTCCACTAGCACCCAAATCCCATGGCCTACCAGCTATGGAGTGACCAAAATCCATAAAGATTGAGTGACAGACACACAACAGGCCAAGCAGGTATCTCTGAGAGCAGCCATTTGACACACAGTCTGTGACTCAGCCCGGTCTTTACCTCCTTTTTAGGGCTCTGTGTCCCTGTTGGGAAAGAGAAAACCTGAGTGCTAAGGGATATGTGAAAAGAAGACATTCTCACCTCTTCATCAAGCCATTGAGGTTTGCTGAGTGGTAAAGACATACTCCTTCTGTAGTTTCCTTCTCAACTGTCATGGTGTCAGCAGATTTTATGGGAGGAGGGATGAGGGAATGGACAGGCTCAGTACCCAAAGCAATTTTTGGATGCAATTATGAGACTCCACTGGCACTGCTTTAGGATCTGCAAGTTGGAGCAAGTTGCCCTGCACTTAAAGAGGAGGGATTAACTAAACCAACTTCATCTAAATCAATTTGCACTGTTCAGATGATACATTCATGAAGCAACCAAGTCATTCTGATTTGTGGCAGGAGTTCTGGGGGTGGCCATGCAAGGTACAACATGCTAGATGAGAAGTCTAGTAGTCATGAAAATCAGTAAGAGAAACAATCGCCCCTTCATATGCCTCGCCTCTACCCCTGCTCCACACAGCCCCTCCCTGTCCTAATCCTGGAACTGCAAGTAAGGAGGTAGGCCTCAAACAAGCAGGGTGCCAACTGCTAGGCCAGGGCTGGGGCCTCAGCCCAGTCAGCAGAGGCCTCTGAACATTATAGGTGCTTAATAAATATTGTTGACTCACCGCTGCTAGATACTAATCATGCTTATAGAGCCATGCCTAAAATTATTTATGCCACTTTTCAGTAGAAATTAGCTAACTGCCCCCCATAAAGGCTAAAAATGGGTGAGATTACCTTTTCAAATGCATCTGACTCAGATTGTTAGGTTGGAGTACACTAGGTATGATTTAAGCCTCGACTTAAAATAATCACCATTAGTCTGTATGCTTAGTTTTACGTATGTTTCATTCAGTTGTATGTGCATTAGATAAAATAAAAAGGCTAAGGACCTAAGTACAGTGATAGATTTGGCTACAGGGGGGCTAATAATGGCAAGTTAAGATTTCCAGTAAACTAGGGTTCCTACTTATACCTAGTCAATCTATTGTCCCAATAAAAAGGTAAATGAAGCACTTTCTTTGAAATGTGTAGTGCTGAGGGTTTACAGAACCCTATTATCTTCAAAGGACCAAGTCACGACTCACAAAACCCCAGTACACTATATTATGCCTTTTACACAAATGCATCAACTATGAAAGAAAGGTCATAGGAATGTCCTCAGGCCAATGTAACATCAGATTTGGGACAACTCTCTGATCTTCTTAGCTCCTAGACCTCTATTTCAACCACATAAATCAAGTTGTGAGGAACAATCAGGAAAAATCTAATTCACATTATATATCTGCATTAAGTTAATTGATTGGACAGGAATATATAAAACAGCAAAGACTGTTTCCCCCTCAGGCAGTCATGAGTGGAGAGGGGTGAAAGGGGGGATGTAATGGTTCGGGGTAGAGCAAGGAGTAGGGGAGGAACTCTCCTCTCTTCACCCTTTCCCTTCTATTGGAACATGGCCAGAGAACTGATACTGAGAAGGAACAGAGTGGGGTTAAAGGTAGCCCTCATGGCCCAACCTGAGAATCGGAGGAATCAACCCACACACAGTACTTGTCTATTTACATAGTCTCCAATATATTCTTTTATAAGGGCTCCTCCTCGGAGACACACAACCATCACTACCCACCGACCCCACACTCAGAAATCCTGAAATAGGGAAACTGGTTGAGAAGCAAGAAGCTGCATTGCTGGGCGGCTGGGAGTACACAGGTTGATGGGGGAAAGGGCCTGTGGGATGGCGGGGTGGGGGGGGGAGATTTGGGTGGGCAGGTAGGTGTATGATGTTGTAGGAAGGTGCGTGAGTGTGAAGGCTGTAGGAGAGTGTAGAAGAGAGAAAGTGAAGAACCACCGACCCCAGGATCCCAATTTCCTGCTCTGAGAAATGTCTCCCAGAAATAATGTGCTGCGCATGAAGTGCTAAGTAACCTAAACCTTATCATCACCAAAAGTGTTTCTGAAAATCTACTCCACCGTTATTTACTTAATTCTGACAAGCCAGGAATGGAAAAAACCCACCTCTCCGTGATTCAGTCGCAGTCTATCCAATGGACCTATGTAAGTTTCCCCTCTCCCTCCTGAGCTGCTTTCAGAGCTAGGCCAGAAATAAGGAACCACCCAGACGGAGACTCAAGGGTCGCTCCCCTGGCAGAAAGGGGATTAAGTTTCGCCGGGCCTCCCCGCCGGCAGGGTGTCCGCAGCATATCGGGCTGCGACACCAGCTACCGCCGGGCAGACGGCCGGCCAAGGGGCGCCAACAGGGCCGAGGAGGCTGCCGGCCGCGGGAGCGTGGGAAGGCGCTCGTGGGAAGGAGCCGCTCCACTGGCCGCGCTGGGCCCGGCCCGGCTGTGAGAGAGGCCTCGGGCCGCCCCCGCCCGCAACCCGGAGTGAAAACTCCGTCCCAGGAGGGCAGCAGCGACGGGAACCCGGGGCTCCACGGCGCAACGTGGAGTCAGGGCCAGGACGGGGCCCCCGCCGCCGCCTCGAGCCTCTCGGGGCCCGTCACCCTGCCCCGCAGAGCCCCGGAGTCCTCGGCCCGCGCTGGTCCCAGCCGCACCTGAGAGGCGGCTGGAGCCGGGGCCGAGCCCTGCGCCGGCGGGGTGCTCGGCCCCCGGGGGCCGCGGCGAGGGGGCGCGTTTTACCCAGAGCGTTCCCGGGCGCCGGCCATCTCCTCAGCGCGCCCCAGGGCGCAGGGCGCTCGCCTCCCTCCGCCGCGAGCTGGCTCCGGCTCCGACGCTGGCGCGAGCTCCCCGAGCTGCCGCTGCCGCCGCTCTAGGCCGCCGCCCGCCTTCGCCTTCGCTGCTGCCGCCGCGCAGCAGCCGGGATCCGCCCGCCCGCGCGCCCCGCAAGGGACAGCACGGCGGTCGCGACGCTCCAAACTTAAGAGTTTTAGATTCGCCCCCTCAGTCCAGGGGCAGCACCATGACACCACGGCAGCTCCACACTGTCATTTCCGCCGCCGCAGAGGGAAAAAAAAAGCAATCCCTTCGAAAAGGGGGTGGGGTGGGGGCCAACAGGGTTGGGGCTGACGCCCAGAGGGAGCACGGACAAGGGCCCGGCAGCGGGGGCTCTCGGCCACCTTCCCGGCCTCACCTTCAGCCTCCCCCGCCGCTCCCAGCTACCCCAGCCCCTCCTCTGGAGGCGCGTTTACATGTTTTCTCCCCAGGCAGGAGTGACGGGAGAAACCTGACCAAGCAAAGGCAGCGGGTGGGTGGGGTTCGGGTTACTACTGTACCTACCAGCTGATTCCAGCAGCCTTTTCTCCAGCGCCCTGTCATCTTGAAGGAAGACACACGGAGAGGTGCTGAGCGGTCGTGTGTGTGCGCGCGCGCGCGCGCGCGCGCGCGCGAGAGAGAGAGAGAGAGAGAGAGAGAGAGAGAGAGAGAGAGAGAGAGAGAAAGAGAGAGAGGGAGAGAGAGCGCAGAATGTGTGTGAAATACAGAAGGCAACTCTTCTGCCACCCGCCAAGCCCCTGGTCCCACAAACCCCCAGGTTGGAACACGGAAAAGACCCTTGCAACTGGCAATGAGAGAGTGCCCAGGCCCACCGCACAGGTCCCCGGATGAAGCTGCTCTATGCAAAGTTAACTACAGAGTAAAACAAAAATAGTGGAGGAGACAGAAAAAGGCAGACAATTGAAGGAAACCCAACCCCTCTTTCTTTTTACGAAAGGAGAATGGCTGTGTTTTATTGGCCTTGGGCAGAAGTTGTGGGGATGGAATAAAGCCACCAAAATTAAAAAAAAAAAAAAGGTTTCATTTGCACGCTCAAATCTTTGATGGACAAAACAAGAGGTTCCCTACTAAGAGAACAATGGGACAGATGCCAGCTATCCAGGTATTCAATGTCCCTAATAAGCTAATTGGTTCATCGGGAGCCCAGAAACTTCATTGGTCTGGAGTCAGCCTGGCAGCTGACCTGTCATTGGCTCAGAGACCACTGACCCACTCACAAGGACACCAGAGGGGAGAAGGAGGAGGCCCGGAGGAGATTCTGCTCCTAACATGGGGTAAAAAGGGAGATGAAGGGGAAAGAAGCTAGAAAATGGGAGGAAACAGCCCCGTCTCACAGAAGCCTCCAATTACTGTGCATGGGAATAAGTTCAGAAAAATTATGGTAGCTCTGGGTGTATCCCATCAGGGAACCAATAGTAATTAGGCATCACCCCATTCAACAATGTACTAGCGAGCACCGAGATGGAAATGAAGGCAAAAGTCACAACCAGACTATCCTGATGAAAGTCTGGCTCTAGGAGAAGTAAAAGTTAATGAGTTCAGTCATACCAAAAGAACAGGCAAGGTTAGCAAAAATAGACAGGTGGCAACTACATCAAACTTAAAATTTTCTGCACAGCAATAGAATCAACAGAACAAAAAGGCAAGAATGAAAATATTTGCAAACCATATATCTGATAAGAGGTTAATATCCAGAATATATCAATAACTCCTACAACCCAATAACAAAACAATAAATAGCCAGATTAAAACATGGGCAAAGGACTTGAATAGACATTTCTCCAAAGAAGACGTACAAATGGCCAACAAGCATATTAAAGGATGCTCAACATCACCAATCATCAGGGAAATGCAAATCAAAACCACAATGAGATATCACCTCACACCGGTCAGAATGGCCATTACAATAATAAGTGTTGGCAAGGATGTGGAAAAATTGGAACCCTTGTACACTGTTGGTGGGAACAGTGCAACCAATATGGAAAAAAACCTCAGGAGTACAGAGGTTCCTCAAAAAGTTAAAAACAGAACTACCATATGATTCAGCAATCTCAATTCTGGAAATATATTCAAAGAATTGAAAGTAGACTCTCAAAAAGATATTTGCACTCCCATGTTCATTGCAACATTTTTCACAATAGCCAAGAGGTGGAAGCAACCTAAATGTCCATTGGCAGATGAATGGATAAAGAAAATGTCATGTATGCATACAGTAGAATGTGGCATATACGTTCAGCCTTAAAAAAGGAGATCCTGCCATTATGCTATGACATGGATGACTCTTGAGGATAATATGCTAAATGAAATAAGCCAGTCACAGAAGGACAAACACTGCATGATCCCACTTACAGGAGGTATCTAAAGTAGTCAAACTCATAGAAACAGAAAGTAGAATGGTGGTTTCCAGGGGCTGGTGGGGAGGAGAGGTGGGAGTTGTGTTTCTGTGGGTGTAGAGTTTCAGTCATGCAGGATGGGGTGGCAGGGGTTTCTGGGCAATCTGTTGCACAACAATGTGCATGTGGTTGACAATATTGTACTGTACACTTTGAAATTGTTGGGAGGGTGAATTTTACATTATGTGGGTTTTTTTCTACGATAAAAAATTAATTAATTTTGAAAAAATTAATGGGTCAGAAGTAAACCGATCCTAGTATAACAGATGAGTGGATAAATAAGAATTATATATAGGCATTATATATATATATATATATATATATATATATATATATATATATATATATATATCAGATATTGTCAAATGAAAAAAGCAAGCTGTGTATGGTTTGCTACTACTTTGTAAAAAAATGGGGAGGGTATATGTCCACATATGCTTCTATATAGGTAGACTCTTCAGTAAAAATACCTAAAAAACTGATTACACTGTGGATCAAGCATAGGAAGGAAGAGTATTTAACATTGATATACCCTTTCCTATTGTTAGAATTTTTTATAATGTCTATGTATTACCTTTTCAAAAACAATTTTAAAAGAAGAAATAGCATAGAGACTGAAAGTAGAATAGAGGTTACCAGGGATTGAAGGAAGGGGAGAATAGGGAGTTATTGTTTCATGGGTACAGAGTTTCTATTTGGAATGATGAAAACGTTCTGGAATTAGAGGGTAGGGATGGCTACACAACGTTGTGAATGTGCTTAATGCTACTGAATTGCACACTCAAATATGGTTAAAACGGTAAACTTTATGTTATAGTACCCTCCCCCTTTGTCCAAAGTTTAGCTCTCCATGGTTTCAGCTACCCATGGTCAACTATGGTCTGGAATTATTAAACGGAAAATTCCACCTCACGTCATCTCAGCATGTAGGCGTTGTATCATCTCACATCATTACAAAAAGAAGGGTGAGTACCGTACAAGATATTTTGAGAGAGATAGACCACATTTATATAACTTTCATTACAGTATTATTATAATTATTCTATTTTATTAGTAATTTTTGTTGTTAAACTATTACTGGGCTTAATCTGTAAATTAAACTTTATCGTAGATATGTATGTATAGAAAAAAACAGTATATGTAGAGTTCAGTACAATCCATACCTTCAGGCACCCACTGGAGGTCTTGGAACATAATCCCCCGTGGATAAACGGGGACTACTGTATGTATATTTTTCCCACGATAAAGTAAATTTAAAAAAAAAATAAAAGAACGAGGAAGTGTACGAACAGATAGATACTATTGTATTTGTGTAAGACATTATATATATATATATATATATATATATATATATATATATATATCTCCATGAATGCATAGAAAAGAACTTGGGGCACACTGTAAATAGTGTGAGCCTGGAATTGTGGTGGGTGTTGAGGGAGATCTTTCAGGTTTGATTCTATATATTTTATAACTGAATATTCTACCATGAGAATTTCTTTTGTAGTTTAAAAAAGGTTAAAAAAAAAAACTAAGTTGAGTCAATCGATCCCTTAGAATTCTTTAACCTCACTTGATATGATCCCCACAGATAGCTGGAGAGTTTTCTAACATGTGAAGAAGTGACCACTTTCATCGCGGACACACCCAAGCCAAGCCAACCAGCTCTTGGCAGAACTAGCACTTAGGGGAGATTTGCTTTTAATGCCCTGTCTTGTCCTTTAGAAACCACCCTGCCCTTCACTTTTTAGCGGTGTCCCCTCCACCTGAGCTGCCAGTGCTTTCAAGCGAGTCCCTGGCTGACCGGAGCATTATACAGAGAGCCCGTGTGCCACCCCCTTCCCTCCCCAGGCAGCAGCCCATATTCTGGACCTTTCCTTTCCCGTCTCAAAACTTAATAGCTTCTGGGTCCCTTTTATAAAGGACCTTACTGATTAAGGATTAGTAATTTGAGCTTAATATGAATAGCTTCATTTGTCTCTCTATTAGTAGATAATGTTTTAATTTTAACAGAGATTTTCGATGTATTAACTGAAAGGAACGACTGACTAATAGTGTGTGGGTTGGGATGGGGGTTGGGGAGATTTTGATAATCACATCACATAAGCAGCTGCTTTGAAAATATCCCCACTTCCAGTGGTTTTATGCATTGTCGCTGTAATGTATGAAAATAAATGTTTTGTATCTGGCAGGCGATGCAAAATTGGCTGGGAGCATGTGATGAAATTATTTGTTTATAATTATTTAATGGTTACCTTTTTATATAACATGTGTTGATCCTATTAACAAAATAAATCAGTCCCGTGGGGGAAAAAAGACGTTTGACAGATTCAGCTTGAGGTGTTTAATTGAATTAATCTGAGGCAGATTTACCACACTACAGTCCTAGAGCATGAAAGGGACAGCTCATGGGCTCTTTTTTCCAGCTAAGAAGGCGGGGAGGGAGAGGGGGAATGGCTCCAGATACTTTCTACAGAGAGAAGCACAGAGCCCAGTCTGTTTCAGAAATAAAAAATCACAGAACGGAGATTTTGTTGCACAAGAGAATTGTTCCTTCTGCAGAAGGGAACCTTCATACTGTTCTCAAAAGAAGCAGCTAGTTGTGTGAAGTCCAGAAGTTGACCTGAAGGCTTTTCTAACCAGGGGGCTTAACAGGATGGTGAGAAGTACTTTTGGCATGGGCTTATCAATAGGACATTGTTCTAAAACTAGTTGTGAACAGGCCATGTCGGCTGCTTAAGAGACAGTGGTTCAAAATAAATGTACCCAGTATGGAGAAATGGCATATTCCGGGTATTTTTTATTCTTCTCTGATCCATATTTTGGTAATTTTAAATTAATTTTGTAATTTATCTGAATTGTTGTGTTTGTTACAATAAACACATACGTTTGGTATCTATATTACATTGGTAAATATTTTCCTGGAGTCTTAATTAGTCTTCAGATCCAAGCCTAAACCTACCTGCTGGCCATGCCTTCGTAACCAGCACCCCAAGTCACTTGGAGTCTGGCTTCTGTGATGCCACATCCTCCTGGTTTTTCTCCCATCTCACTTCCTGTTCCTCAGGCTCTGCTGTTTCCTCCTCCTGCTCTTCTGTCTCCCAAGGTTGGGGTGCCCCAGGCTCAGTCCTTGCTTCTCTTCTCCATCTATACCCACTCCCTAGGTGACCTCCTCCAGTCCCATGGTTTTAAGTACAATCCCCATTTTATCTCTCCAGCTCAAACCTCTTTCCTGAGTCAACTTGCGTAGCCACATATTTTATATCTCTACCCAGATGCCTTACAGACAGCACTAACTTAATGTGACCAAAGAAGAATTCTTGTTTTCTACACTTCCCATCTCTCCTCACGGTTCACTGCTTACCCCAAATCCTGGGACGTCACCCTTGATGCCTTCTTCTCCCCAACATCCTAAGTTTAATCTATCAAGTCTTATGTTGGTGTCTCATTCCCACTTTTCCCCCGTGCAATCAATACTGCAGCCAGAGTGATTTTTTTTCGAAATGGAAATCTAATCATTTTACTCCTTCCTCTCACTGCCATTAAAGTAAAATTCAAAGTACTTAACATGCTCTATAAGACTCTGCAGTAGCTGGCCCCTGACTACCCCTTCAGTCTCATCTTGTTCCACTCTTACTACACTTGTTCACTTGTTCCTTGCTCACTACAATCCAAATACACTGGCCTCCTGACACCCGTTGAACCGCAAACTCTTGGCCACCCCAGGAACTTTGCATGTTCGCTTTCCTCTCTGCAGGAGTGCTCTTCCTTTTCACTCTTCACATTGCTATCTAATTCCTTCCCTCAGGTTATACATCACCTACTGGAGAAACCTTCCCTAACCACCCTATCTAAAGTAACGCTTCACATTATTCTCTAACATACCGCCCTATTCATTTCCTTCAGGGTACCTATCACCAGCTAAAATTACCATATATTTTTTAAAGTGCTTTTATTTTTCAATTACAGTTGACATACAATATTATATTAGTTGCAGGTGTGGAACATACTGATTAGACATTTATGAAGTGATCACCCTGATAAATCTAGTACCCATCTGGTACCATACATAGTTATTACAATATTATTGACTGTATTCCCTATACTGTACTTTACATCCCCATGACTATTTTGCACCTACCAATTTGTACTTTTTAATCCCTTCCTCTTTTTCACTCATTCCCCAATCCCCTTCCCATCTGGCAACCATCAAAATGTTCTCTGTATGAGTTTGTTTCTGTTTCATTTGTTCATTTTTCAGTTTTTTAGATTCCACATATTAATGAAATCATAGGGTATTTGTCTGACTTATTTCACTTAATATAATGCCCTCTAGGTCCGTCCATATTGTTGCAAATGGCAACTTTTCATTCTTTTTATGGCTGAGTAATATTCCATTGTATATATGTACCACTTCTTCTTTATCCATTCATCTGTTGATGGACACTTAGGTTGCTTCCATATCTTGGCTATTGTAAATAATGCTGAAATGTCCAGATGGTGCATATGTCCTTTCAAATTAGTGTTTTGGGTTTCTTCAGATAAATACCCAGAAGTGAAATTGCTGCGTCCTTCTTTGTCTCTTTTTAAAGTCTATTTTGGGGGCCGGCTCCGTGGCTCAGGTGGTTGGAGCGCCGTGCTCCTAACGCCGAGGTCGCCAGTTTGACTCCCACATGGGCCAGTGAACTGTGTCCTCCAAAGCTAAGATTGTGAACAACGGCTCACCCTGGAGCTGGGCTGCCATGGGCTGCTTGTCCAGGGAGCTGTGTCCTACACAACTGGACTGAGAAACAACAGCTTGAACCAGAGTGGAGCAGGGTGGCATGGGGGTGGAAGAAGGTGGGAAAAAGGCTATTTTGTCTGGTATAAATATTGCTACCGCAGCTTTTTTCTTTTTTTCATTTCCATTTTCTATCCCTTTCCTTTCAGTCTGTTTGTCTTTTGATCTGAAGTGAGTCTCCTATAGGCACCATATGTAGGGGCCTTGTTCTCTTATCCATTAAGCCCCACTATCTTTTCATTGGAGCATTTAATTCATTTACATTTAAAGTAATTGTTGATAGATAGGTAGTTATTGCCATTTTATTATACACATTTGTTATCTTTCTTCTTCTTCTTCTTAAAGAAGTCCCTTTAAGATTTCTTATAATAGTGGTTTGTTGATGAACTCCTGTACGTGTTTCTTGTCTAGGAAGCTCTTTATCTATCCTTCAATTCTAAATGATTACCTTGCTGAGTAGAGTAATCTTGATTGTAAGTCCTTGCTTTTCATCACTTTGAATATCTTGTGCCACTCTGTTCTGGCCTGCAAAGTTTCTGTTGAGAAATCAGCTGATGGTCTCATGGGAGCTCCCTTGTAGGTAGCTAACTGCTTTTGTCTTCCTGCTTTTAAGATTCTCTGTTTGTCTTTAACCTTTGGCATTTTAATTATGATGTGTCTTGGTGTGGGCCTCTTTGGGTTCACCTTATTTGGGATTCTCTGAGCTTCCTGTGCTTCTGTATCTATTTCCTTCACCAGTTAGGGAAGTTTTCCATCATTGTTTCTTCAGATAGGTTTTCAATACCTTGCGCACTCTCTTCTTCTTCTGGTACCTCTATGGTGCAAATGTTGATATGCTTGATGTTGTCCCAGAGGCTCCTTAAACTATCCGCATTTTTTTTTCTTTTTTCTTTTTGCCATTCTGATTGGGTGCTTCCTGCTACCTTATCTTCCAAACTGCTGATTTGATCCTCTATTTCATCTAATCTACTGTTGATTCCCTCTCATGTATGAGAAAGGCTCCATGTCAAACATTGCTCCTGGTACAGCAATTTCTGTCAAATATAAACATCATCCACCTTATTAACTGGATCTGGCACTGTGTGACATTTGGCTCTTCCCCAAAGTCAAAATGACCATGAAAGATAAATGATTTCAATTGATTCAGGACATTAATGCAGCCACGACAGCACAAATAAAGACACTCATGAAAGAGGACTTACAGAACTGCTTTAGAAAGTGGCAAGAACAATGGGATAAGTACATTTGAAGCAAGGCGGAATATTTTGAGGGGGATTAACAGCAATGTGTCTTTTACTGTAATAATTTTTTTGATTTAAACATTCACTGTATTTGTTGAATTTTTTTTTTTGATTTAAACATTCACTGTATTTGTTGAATACACCTCGTGAACATTCACTGTATTGTTTGATCACACCTCCTATTCTTCACTTCTGTTATTGTATTCTTTATTTCTGACTGGTTCGTTTTTATGTTTTCTATGTCCATTTTTATGTTTCCTATCTCTTTGGGAACAACAGCTCTCCCTGGAGCTGGGCTGCCACCGGCTGATGCGGCTGAGCTGCCGTGAGCTGCTGTGAGCAGCTGGACCGACATTTGGCAACCGAAGGCAGAGGGGAGCACAAGGCTCATAATACCAGCATGGGTCAGGAAGTTGTGTCCTATACAACTAGACTGAGAAACAACGGCTTGAACCGGAGTGGCGGGGGGATGGGAGAAGGGGGAAAAAAGGGTATAAGATCACCCTGAGATCATAGAGGATCTTTATAACCACTGTTTTGAACTCTGCATCTGGTCTATTGATTCCTTCTAGCATATTCTTCATTACAATTATTGTATTCCTCATTTCTGACTGGTTCTTTTTTATGGTTTCTATGTCCTTTTTTATGCTTACAATCTCTGTTGAAGTGCTCACTAAGTTTTTTGAGTATCCTTTTTTATTTAACTAAAGTTTCTTGGGGTGACAACTGTCAGTAAAGTTACATAGGTTTCAGGTGTACAACTCTGTAATACATCATATATCTATCTATCTATCTCTCTATATATATAGATATCTATCTCTCTATATATATAGATATCTCTATATATATAGATATCTATCTAGATATATGTCTATATATATATATCTAGATAGATAGATAGATAGATAGATAGATAGATAGATAGATAGATAGATAGATAGATATAGATATCTCATTGTGTGTTCTTGGAGAAATTTCAAAGGTTCAAAACGAAGGGCAGCAAAACGTGCCACCCGAAAATATGCTTCCTTGACATAAGGATTATTATTATTATTTTTTAATTTATTGGGGTGACAATTGTTAGTAAAATTACATAGATTTCAGGTGTACAATTCTGTATCACATCATCGATATATCACATTGTGTGTTCACCACCCAGAGTCAGTTCTCCTTCCATCACCATATATTTGATCCCCTTTACCCTCATCTACCACGCCTCTCCCCCCTTACCCTCTGGTAACCACTAAACTATTGTCTGTGTCTATGAGATTATTTTTTTCTCTTAGACGTTTATCATTTATATCCCTCACACTGTGGACCCCCCTCACCCCATCCACTATCTCTCTGACATCTCACCGAGCCATCCCATTTCCACTATCTCCACTCCCAATGCTGTACTCTGCCACTTGTAAATGTATACATACCTATATATACATATATATATATATATACACATACACACACACACACACACACACACACACACACATATATATATATATATATATATATATATATATATATATATAATATTATAGCTGGCATTCATTATTGTTCAGCTTCAGGTGTACAGTGCAGTGATCAGGCATCTACATCTTCCCTGAGATGGTCTCCGAAATGGGACACATGTCTATCGAATACCCTACAAAATCTTTACAACATTATTGATTACGTTCCCCAGATTAATTTTCAAAACCCCATGGCCATCTTGTGGTTACTGATTGTTTTCTAATCCCCTCACCTTCCCCCTTCCCCCCACCGCCCCCCCCCCGCCCATCTAGCAACCCTCAGTTTTTCCTCTGTGTCTCCAAAACTGCTTCTGATTAGTTCATTCACTTATTTTTTCTTTAGATTCCCCATACAAGTGAGATCATATGGTACTTATCTTTCTCTGTCTGACTTATTTCACTTAACATAATGTTCTCTAGGTCCATCCATGTTGTTGCAAATGGTAAGATTTCTCTCTTCTTTGTGGCTGCATAGTACTCCATTGTATAAATGTACCACAGTTTCTTAATCCAGTCATCTACCGATGGGCATTTCGGTTGTTTCCATGTCTTAGCTATTGTGTATAGTGCTGCAATAAACATAGGAGTGCATAAAGATTTTTGAATTGGAGTTTTGGATTTCTCCGGATAGATACCTAAGAGGGAAATTACTGGATCATAGGGTACTTCCATTTTCAGATTTTTGAGATACCTCCATACTCTTTTCCATAGTGGCTGCACCAATATGCAATCCCACCAACAGTGCACAAGCATTCCCTTTTCTCCACATCCACGCCAGCCCTTGTTGTTTGTTGATTTATTGATGATAGCCATTTTGACTGGGGTGAGGAGGTATCTCACTGTAGTTTTTATTTGCATTTCTCTGATGATTAGTGAGGTTGAGCATTTCTTCATATGTCTGTTTGCCATCTGTATGTCCTTTATAGAAAAATGTCTTTTCAAGTCCTCTGCCCATTTCCTAATTGGGTCATTTGTTTTTCTGGAGTTGAGTTGAGTAAGTTTTTTATAGATTTGTGATATTAATCCCTTATCAGATATATCATTGGCAAATATCTTTTCCCATTTAGTAAGATCCCTTTTTGTTTTATTGATGGTTTCCTTGGCTGTGAAAAAACTTTTTTCTCTTAGTTCCCTCGAGCGAGGGGATATATCAGTAAAAATCTTACTCCAAGTAATGTCTGTGAAGTTTCTTCCAATATTTTCTTCTAGGTATTTTAAGGTTTCAGATCTTACATTTAAGTCTTTAAGCCATTTTGAATTTATTTTTGTATATGGTGTAAGGAGGTGGTCCAGCTTCATTTTTTTGCATGTGTCTGTCCAGCTTTCCCACACCATTTATTGAATAGACTGTCTTTACCCCATCGTACATTCTTGCTTCCATTGTCGTAGATTAAATGGGCATATAGGCATGGATTTATTTCTGGACTCTCTATTCTGTTCCATTGATCTATGTGTCTGTTTTTATGCCAGTACCATGCTGTTGTGATTACTGTAGCCTTGTAGCATAATTTGAAGTCAGGTATTGTTATACCTCCCACTTTGTTCTTATTTCTCAAGATTGCTGAGGCTATACGGGGTGTTTTATGGTCCCATATAAATTTTAGGATTATATGTTCTATTTCTGTGAAAAACGCCGTTGGTATTTGATAGGAATTGCGTTGAATATGTATATTGCCTTAGGCAGTATGGACATTTTAACTATATTAATTCTTCCAATCCATGAACATGATATGTGTTTCCATCTATTTGTATCTTCTTTCATTCCTTTCTTCAGTGTCTTATAATTTTCTGAGTACAGATCTTTTACTTCTTTGGTTAAATTTATTCCCAGGTATTTTATAGTCTTTGGGGCAATTGTAAATGGGATTGTTTTTTTAATTTCTCCTTCTGATGTTTTATTATTGGTATATACAAATGCAACTGATTTCTGAATATTAATTTTGCATCCTGCTACTTTACTAAATTCATCTATCAGCTCTAATAGCTTCTTGGTGGAGTCTCAAGGGTTCTCTATATATAGTATCATATCATCTGCATATAATGATAATTTTACTTCCTCCTTACCAATTTGGATGCCTTTTCTTTCTTTTTCTTGTCTGATTGCTGTGGCTAGAACTTCCAGCACTGTGTTGAATAGAAGCGGAGATAGTGGGCAACCTTGCCTTGATCCTGATCTTAGGGGGAATGGTTTTAGCTTTTCCCCATTGAGTATGATGTTAGCTGTGGGTTTGTCATATATGGCCCTTATTATGTTGAGATATGATCCCTCTATTCCCACTTTCTTAAGGGTTTTTATCATAAATGGCTGCTGGATTTTATCAAATGCTTTTTCTGCATCTATTGATATGATCATGTGATTTTTTTTTCATTTTGTTAATGTGGTGTATCACATTAATTGATTTGTGGATGTTGAACCACCCTTGCATACCAGGGATGAATCCCACTTGATCACGGTGTATGATCTTTTTAATGTATTGCTGAATTCTGTTCGCTAATATTTTGTTGAGGATTTTTGCATCTATGTTCATTAGAGATATCGGCCTGTAGTTTTCTTTTTTTCTGGTGTCTTTGTCTGATTTTGGGATCAGGGTGATAGTGGCTTCATAAAAAGTGTTTGGGAGTCTTCCCTCCTTCTGGATTGTTTGGAAGAGCTTGAGGAGAATAGGTGATAATTCTTTTTTGAACGTTTTGTAAAATTCACCTGTTAAGGCATCTGGTCCAGGGCTTTTGTTTGTTGGGAGACTGTTGATTACTGATTCAATTTCCCTGGTGGTAATCAGTCTATTCAGGTTTTCTGTTTCTTCTTGAGTTAGCCTTGAGAGGTCGTACGCCTTTAGAAATTTGTTCATTTCTTCCAGATTGTCAAATTTGTTGGCATACAGTCCTCTGCCCATTTCCTAATTGGCAGCAATTTGTTGGCATACAGTTGCTCATAGTAATTTCTTAAACCTTTTTATATTTCTGCGATATCCCTTGTCACTTCTCCTCTTTCATTTCTGATTTTATTAATTTGGGTCCTCTCTCTCTTTTTTTTAATGAGTCTGGCTAAAGGTTTGTCACTTTTGTTTATCTTCTCTAAGAACCGACTCTTGGACTCATTGATCTCTTGTATTGTTTTTCTGGTTTCTATTTCATTTATTTCTTCTCTGATCTTTATTATCTCCTTCCTTGTGCTCCCTTTGGGCTTATTTTGCTATTCTTTTTCCAGATCCCTTAAGTGTGAAGATAAACGGTTGATTAGTGATATTTCTTGTTTCTTTAGGTAGGCCTGCAAAGCTATGAATTTCCCTCTTAGGACTGCTTTCGCGGCATCCCATAGATTTTGGGTCGTCGTGTTTTCATTTTCGTTTGTCTCGAGATATCTTTTGATTTCTTCCTTGATCTCCTGCTTGACCCATTCATTATTTAGTAATAAGTTATTCAGCCTCCATGAATTGGTGTGTCTTCCAGTTTTTTTCCTGTAGTTCATTTCTAATTTCATAGCACTGTGATCAGAGAAGACAATTGGTATGATTTCAATTTTCTTGAATGTATCAAGACTTGTTTTGTGGCCTAACATATGGTCTATCTTGGAAAATGTTCCATGTGTGCTTGAGAAGAACGGGTACTTTGCAGCATTGGGGTGAAATGTTCTGAAAATATCGATTAAATCCAAGTGGTCCAATGTATCATTTAAGGCTGTTGTTTCCATATTGATTTTCTGTCTGGAAGACCTGTCGTTTGTTGTCAGAGGTGTGTTGAAGTCCCCTACTATGATAGTGTTACTGTTGATCTCTGTCTTTATCTCAGTCAGTACCTGTTTTATATATTTAGGTGCTCCTATGTTGGGTGCATAGATGTTTACTAGGGTTATGTCCTCTTGTCGGATCGATCTCTTTATTATTATATAGTGCCCATCTTTATCTTTTAATATGTTCTTCATTTTAAAGTCTATTTTGTCAGATGTAAGTATTGCAACTCCAGCTTTTTTCTCATTTCCATTTGCATTAAATATCTTACTCCAACCCTTCACTTTCAGCCTGTGTGTGTCTTTTGTTCTGAGGTGAGTCTCTTGTATGCAGCATATACAAGTGTCTTCCTTTCTTATCCACTCAGCCACCCTATGTCTCTTGATTGGAGCATTTAATCCATTTACATTTAAAGTGATTATTGATAGGTACATAGTTATTGCCATTTTTAAATTTGTAGTTAGGTTGTTTTGATCTTTCTTCTATTTACAGAAGTCCTTTTAGTATTTCTTGCAATGCTGGCTTGGTGGTGATAAATTACTTTAGCTTATTTTTTTTCTGGAAAGCTCTTTATCTCTCCATCAACTTTAAATGATAGCCTTGCTGGATAAAGCAATGTAGGTTGTAGGCCTTTGTTTTCCATCACTTTGAGTATCTCGTGCCACTCCCTCCTGGCCTTCAATGTTTCTGTAGAAAAGTCATTTGATAGTCTTATCGGAGTTCCATTGTATGTAACCATCTGTCTTTCTCTTGCTGCTTTTAGGATTCTCTCCTTGTCTTTAAGCTTTGCCATTTTAACTATAATGTGTCTTGGTATGGACCTGTTTGGGTTTATCCTGGTTGGAACTCTCTGCACTTCTTGGGTTTATATGGTGTATTCCTTCATCAGCTTGGGGAAGTTTTTGGACATTATTACTTCGAATATGTTCTCAATCCCTTGCTTGCTCTCTTCACCTTCTGGGATTCCTATGATGCGCATGTTGTTGCGCTTGATGTTATCCCAGAGGTCTCTTAAGCCATCCTCATTGGTTTTTATTCTTTTTTTCTTTCTGTTGTTCCGTTTGGGTGATCTCTGCTACCTTGTCTTCTAAGTCACTGATTCGATCCTCTGCTTCATCTAACCTGCTGGTAATTCCTTCAAGTGAGTTCTTAATTTCCGTAATTGTGTTCTTTAGTTCTAACTGGTTGTTAGTTATGATTTCTACATCCTTCTTTATGTCTTCTGTAAGCTCCTTAAACATTCTTATCACCAGTGTTCTGAACTCTGTCTCTGAAAGGTTGGTTACCTCTGCTTCATTTGGTTCCAGTTGTGGAGGTTTCTTCTGTTCTTTTATTTGGGACGTGTATCTTTGTTTCCCCATTCTGGCTGACTCTCTGTGTTTGCTTTGATGTATTAGGTAGATCCCCTAGAGTTCTTAGTTCTTGCTAGGTTATCTTATGTAGTATGTGTCCTTTATATTTGACTTGCACTACTTCGTTCTTCTCCTCTGCGTGTGCTCCAAAGGTGACTCTTGTGTTGTGTATATTGTCCTGTTCAAGAAGATCTTTAATTGCTTTTTGCTTGTGAGTAGGTGGGGTTAACTCCTAGGCTGACTCCTTGTGAGACTTGGCTCTGCCCACCGCAGGGCTTTCTGCTGCGTGAGGGTTGACCACTTAAATGTGGTTTGGCCTCTATGGGCTCTAGTGCCTGCAGAGAATTCCCTCTGGGTGTGTGACTTGTAGGTCAAACGCAGTAGTACTCTGGTTTGGTCTGGAGTTGGCCTCTGAATATGTTGAATCTTGTACCTCTTAACCTGGGCCCTGGTAGGGCAGTTTCAGAACAAATCTAATCACCAAGCACAACAACAACAATAACAACAAAGAAAAAAATCAAATACTTTCACATGTAAAAACACCCGATAACCCCCACTTGACACAGGCAAAGATATCAAAGATATAAAGACAAAGCAAAACAAAACAAAACAAAGCAAAACAAAAAGCAGCGCCAGTCTTGGCTTAAGCCCACCAAGTAATGTCCAGGTTGCCCTCTGCTGTACCAAAGAGCCCCCTGCTTATTGTGCAGGCAGAGCCGGTCACCTGGTGCCCAGAGTGACTTTGGGAGTGTAGATTAAAATGCGTGGATTGAGGGGTCTGGATGATAGTTTTTACAAAGTCAGTGCAGTTTCTGCCCTTGCCTGCACATATGCACACTGAGAGTAGCACCACCAGCCCCGTGTCCAGTACTCCTGAGTCTTAGGGCACTTCTTCAGTGTGTGTGTGTATGGGGGAGGGGGGCGCGGGCGGGAGATTTCTCAGCTGCTGAAAGCCCAGAGCTGTGTCTGCCGCTTACTGCTGATCCCTGGGAGTGTCTCGGCAGTTGCACTTGCCCCGCCCTAGGCAGGCCAGAAAGGGTAGGGGCTGGGGATGGAGGGGTCTTCTCTCTCCCAGTCCAGCCGCACGTCACCCTCTTTCCGCAGGCCAGAAAAGGTGGTGGCTGGGGGTGGAGGAGTCTCTTCTCTCCTATCCCAGCCAAAATTACACTCTTCCCAGCCTGTTCCCTGGGTCAGGGCTGCCTGTCAGTCTTCCCAGAGCCTGAGCACTACTACGGCTCCTCTGTAATCTGACACTACTCCTCAGTTCAGGGGCCAGTTTAAGTCTCTGGAAGGGCGGGGGTAGGATTGGAAGAGCGGGGAGAGGGGCCCAGGTATGGAGTCTGTGTTCTTTGTCCTCCCTAGAGCCCACTAGCCGCCCTCCCGGCGGGAGAGATCAGCCGTGGGACGCAGGGAAAGAGCCCACCTCCTGGTCTCTGTGCTCTCCGTTCCGCCCTGGGATCCCGTGCGTGCCCAGAACTTCGGGTGCCACCGCGGTTTTCGCCGCCGCTGCCACCCGGGACCCCACTGCGGGCCCGCGCATTTTCACTCCGCTCCCTTCCTTCCTTCCCCTGCTCGCCCAATTAGCGCACCTTCAAGTAATCCTTCCACGAGTCTCTTAGCTGTTCTGTGTGATGAGCAAAGAGTTCTTTGATGGGTTATAGGTCCCGTTTGTAATAAGATCCGGAGGAGAACTCAGAAAGTGCGCCCCGCTGCCGCCATTCCTATGACGTCATCCCAGGATTATTTTTTAATTAACGTTTATTGGGATGACAATTGTTAGTAAAGTTACAAAGGTTTCAGGTGTACAATTCTGTTATACGTCGTCTATATATCACATTGTGTGTTCACCACCCAGAGTCAGTTCTCCTTCCATCATCATATATTTTATTCCTTTTACCCTTATCTACCACCCCCTCCCCTCTTACCCTCTGGTAACCACTAAACCATTGTCTGTGTCTATGAGTTTTTGTTTCTTCATTTCTTTGTCTTGTTCCTTTGTTGTTCTCAGTTTTATATTCCACATATCAGTGAAATCATATGGTTCTCGACTTTTTCTGATTTATTTCACTTAGCTTAATAATGTCAACATCCATCAATGTCAACATCCATCCACGTTGTCACAAATGGCGCTATTTCATCTTTTCTTATGGCAGAATTCTCCCCGTACTCTCGCTGGCGGCTGGGTTGGAGAAACAGGAAACAGGAGACACACAATTCTCAACCCTCACTGCGCCGCTTGCAGGCTCAGCCACCATCTTCTTGCTAGCCTCCATTTTTTGCTAGCCTAGCCACGGCAGTTATATTAGTGCCCAATGGCTCACTGGTTACAGCTGACGGCCAACTAGCCACAGCTGATGGCCATTTGATCACAGTCGATGGCCATTTACTACCTGAACCAGCACCTTTCTATGTGAGGCCGAGAGCCTGGAAACTGCTTTTTGGGGCTCTGTCTCCACAATCACATTGATGGATTTGCATGGGTTGAACCATACTTGGGTCCCTGGGATGAACCCCACTTGGTCGTGATGTATAATCTTTTTAACGCACTGTTGCATTCGATTTGCTAGAATTTTCTTTAGGATTTTTGTGTCTATATTCGTCAGAGATATTGTCTGTAATTTTATTTTATTGTGTTATCCTTCCCAGGTTTTGGTATCAGGGTAATGTTGGCCTCAAAAAATGAGTGAGGGAGTACTGTCTCTTCTTCAGTTTTTTGGAAGAGTTTGAGGAGGACAGGTGTTAGATCCTCTTTGAATGCTTGGTAGAATTCACTAGTGAAGCCATCTGGTCCCGGACTTTTGCTTTTGGGAATGTTTCAGATGACTGATTCACTTTCCTTACTGTTGATTTAGATTTTCCGGTTCTTCATGATTCTGCATAGGAAGGCTTTATGTTTCTAAGAACATGTCCATTTCTTCTAGGTTATTGAATTTGGTGGCATATAGTCCTTCATAGTATTCTTGGATGATCCTTTGTATTTCTGTGGCATCCATGGTAACCTTTCCTCTTTCTTTTCTGATTTTGTTTATTTGTGTTTTTTTCTCTTTTTATCTTAGTGTGTCTAGCCAAGGGTTTTCAATTTTATTAATCTTTCTAAAGAACCTGCTCTTTGTTGCATTAATTTTTTTCTATTGTCTTTTTGTTCTCTATTTCATTTAGTTCTGCTCTGATTTTTATTATGTCCTTACTTCTGCTGACTTTGGGTTTCATTTTTTCTTCTTTTTCTAGTTCTTTATGGTGTAACTGGAGGTAATTATCTGATCTGGGATTTGTCTTCCTTTTTGAGATAGGCCTGTAATGATATAAATTTCCTTCTCAAAACTGCTTTCATTACATCCGAAAAATTTTGGTAGGATATATTTTCATTCTCATTTGTTTCTATGTATCTTTTGATCTCTCCTCTTATCTCTTCTTTGACCCAGTAGTTCTTTAAAAGTATGTTGTTTAATCTCCACATATTTGTGGGTTTTCCTGCTTTCTTTTTGCAGTTGATATCCAATTTCAAAGCCTTGTGATCAGAGAACATTCTTGGTATGATTTCAGTCTTCTTAAATTTGCTGAGGCTAGTTTTATGTCCCAATATATGGTCTATCCTTGAGAATGTTCCATTTACACTAGGAAAGAATGTATAGTCTGATGTTCTAGGATGAAGTGTTCTATAAATGTCAATTATGTCCATTTCATCTAATGTGTCATTTAGGGCTGATATTTCTTTCTTTTCTGTTGGAATGATCTATCCATAGCTGTCAATGATGTATTTAGGTCCCCTACTATAATTGTGTTTTTGTCAATTTCTCCCTTAAGTTCTGTTAGTGGTTGCTTTGTATATTGCAGTGCTCCCTGACTGGGGGCATAAATATTGATGACTGTTATGTCTTCTTGTTGTATACTCCCCTTTATCATTATGAAATGTCCATCCTTGTCTCTTGTTACCTTTTTTATCCTGAAGTCTGTTTCATCTGATATAGATATAGCTACATCTGAGTTTCGCTGGATACCATTTGCTTGAAATGTCAATTTCCACCCTTTCATTTTGAGTCTATATTTGTCCTTGTAGCTGAGATGTGTCTCTTCGAGGCAGCCTATGGTTGGGCTTAGATTTTCTTTTGTTTTGTTTTTTTTGTTTTTTTGTTTGTTTGTTTGTTTGTTTTAATCCAATCTGTTACTCTGTGCCTTTTTAGTGGTGAGTTCAGTCCATTTACATTTAGGGTGATTATTGACATGTGAGGATTTCCTGTAGTTTTATGTTTGGTTTTCTGGTAGGACAGTGTCTCCATTTTCTTTTCATTTTTGTACCTGTCTTTTAGTTCAGTGTGGTGTTATTGTGTGATTGCTCCCTCTGTTTCTCCTTTTTTTATGTTATATAATTCAGTTCTGGAATTTTTTTTGAGTGGTTACTATTAAATTTATGTAAAAGAAAGTTTCATATTTAGAGTATTCCATTTTCTTCAGCCTGCTTACTTTCTCCATTCCCTTGTGCCAGTTGAGACTTTTACTCTTTCCCTTTTTATTGGTTTTGTTGTCAGAAATTATCCCTATTTATGCTGTGAGTTATTTTCTGCGCTGCAGTTGCAAGTTGTGTTTTTTCCTTTTCAAGTGTTTTTTTCTTTACCCTGTATGTTATGTTTAAGTGTATAGTGTCCTATTTGGTATTGGGGTTGCCATTTCCTGCTTCTGTCTGTCTGTTCGTAATACTACTCATTGGTTTTGTATTCTTTTGCTTTTTTGTTTCAGATTGAATATCCTCCTTCAGTATTTCTTGTAGTACAGGTCATGTGTTAGAAAATTCCCTCAGCTTCTGTATGTCTGGAAAAGTCTTTATTCCTTTTTCATATCTAACGGATATCTTTGCTGCATATATTATTCTTGGCTTATAATTTCTCTCTTTCAATAGTTTGAATATTTGAGTCTACTCCCTCCTCCTGGCTTGTAGAGTTTCTGCTGAAAAATCTGATGATAATTTAATGGCAACTTTGTAGGTTACTGTCTTCTTTTCCCTGGCTTCCTTGAGGATTCTTTCTTTGTTGTTAATTTTTGACAACTTCAATAAAATGTGCCTTGAAGAAGGCCTGTTGGGATTGAGGTAATTAGGTGTTCTATTTGCTTCTTGGATTCGAGGATCCAGTTCTGTGCACAAGTTTGTGAAGTTCTCATCAACAATTTGTTTGAATATATTCTCTGTTCCCTTCTCTCTTTCTTCTCCTTCTGCTATGCCCATTATTCTTATATTGCTCTTTCTGATGGAGTCAGAAAGTTCTTGCAGAGTTCTTTCATTTCTTTTAACTCTCAAGTCTCTCTCTTCTTCCATCTGTGTCATTTCCAGATTTCTATCTTCGATGTCACTGATTCTTTCCACCATCTGGTCAACTCTATTACCTAAGCTGGCTATTTCATTCTTCATTTCTTCTATTGAGTTTTTTTTTTTTTTTAATTTATTGGGGTGACAATTGTTAGTAAAATTACATAGATTTCAGGTGTACAATTCTGTATCACATCATCTATAAATTACGTGGTGTGTTCACTACCCAGAGTCAGTTCTCCTTCCATCACCATATATTTGATCCCCCTTACCCTCATCTCCCTTACCCTCTGGAGTTCTTAATCTCCAGAAATTCTATTTGGTTCTTTTCTTTAAATTTCAATCTCTTTGGTAAAGTGTTCATGTTGTTCTTTGATTGTGTTTCTGAGTTCATTAAACTGTCGGTGTTTTCTTGCATCTCCTTGAGTTTTTTAAGAACTGCAGTCTTGAATTCTCTGTCATTTGAGTCACATATTTCCATGTCTTTAAGTTCATTTTCTGGAGACTTGTCATTTTCTTTCTGAGCTGCCTTGTTACCTTGGTTGTTCATGGCAATTCATGAATTATTATTTTTCTTCCTAGCCATCTACAGGAGTAGGTTCTACAATAGGTTGATAGGAAGAGGTCTTTCTTGTGCGTTCCCATAGGTATTGGTGGAATGTTTTATTTTCTCTCCCGCTGAAGGCTTTAATTCTCTCTCATGCTGTAGTATTGTATTTTCTCTGCACTGTTCTGGCTTCTCACACGATGGAGGTGTTCCCTGGAAGGTGGGCTTCTCCTCTGTGAGAGGTCTCCTGGGTCTCAGGGCACCGCCTCCCTGGGGCAATGTGGAGAGCTTCTGAAATTCCAAAGCTCTTCCTGTACCAGTTTCAGAGCCTGTGTGTTTCAGCTGCTCTGTTTACCCCTGCAGGGATCCACTTAGTTAGGTGGGGGCAGGGCCAGGTTGGGCTGTGGGAGGTGGCTATGAGCTATGGCAGTGACCATCAGCACAGACAGTCTTGTGCCCAAGGCTCCCTCCCCTTCACCAGAACTAGTCGGACCCGTGAGTCTGTGGCTGCAGGGCCGCAGTTCTCAGAACTGCAAATATTCTGTTCTTTTGATCTGACACTGCTATTATTTTACTTTAGCACTGGGAAGGTGGGGGTGGGGCAAGCTCTGGGAGGGTGGGGAGGCGGCGGCTAGGCTCTGTGCCTATGTCTTCCATCCTCTGCTTGGCAGCGAGGCCTTAAACCACCGTTTTCGCCCTTCTTCCTTCAGTATTTGCTCTGAGGTCTCTGCCATGAGCATTGGGTTCACCCGTGTTATATGCTGATCCCTTAGGCAGGACTGTGGGCCATAAGGGGAGCACTAGCAGTCCAAATTCTTCCCTCTCTTATGACTGTGGTAGCTCCGGAATGCATTGAGCTCGGAGCTCAGAGCTCCGGTCTGTGTCCTGTGGCCTGCGTGACCCACATCTCCACATGTCCCCCTTCCCTCCTCTCCCACTCGCCCAATTTGCCCACCTTTAGATGATTTCAATTGTACGTCTCTTAGTCTTGCCTATCTGTTGCGCAGGGAGTCCTGTGTGGAATTATAGCTGTTCAATTTGTTGTAAATTCAAAGGGAGATTTCAAGAGGCTCACCTCACGCTGCCATTTCTATGATGTAACCCTCTTGAGTATCCTTATAACCATTGCTGTGAACTCTGTATCTGGTAGATTGCTTGCCTCCATTTTATTTAGTTCTTTTTCTGGAGTTTTCTCCTGTTCTTTCATTTGGGACATATTTCTTTGTTTCCTTATTTTGGCTGCGTATCTCTGTTTGTTTCTATGTATTATGTAGAGATGCTACGTCTCCTAGTCTTGGAAGGGTGGTCTTATATAGTAGGTGTCCTTTGGGACCCATTGGCATAATCTCCCTGATCACCGGAGCTGGGTGCTCCAGGAGTGTCCCTTGTTTCGGTTGTGTGTGCCCTCTTGTTGTAGTTGAGCCTTGCTTACTGTTTGTACTTCAGTGGGTGGGATTGACCCTCAGGCTGACTGGCTATGAGTATTCCCCTTGTGTCATGCAGGGTGTCGGGCAGGGTCCCATCTGAGGTCTCTGGTCCTGCTCCCCACATAAGAACACAGGACATGGTGAGGCCAAAAAGGAACACCCACGGAGCCATAGATAGGGGAGTCATACCACTATATTCTCGCTGGCCGCTGAGTTGGAGACACAGGAAGCAGGAGTGACACTATCCGCAACCTGCCGTCCACTTCTCTCTGCCAACCAACCTCACTTGCTAGCTGCAATCTGCTCTTGCTAGCTCAGCCACCATCTTCTTGCTAGCCCCCATTTGCTGCTAGTGTATCCACAGCTGTTATATTAGTGGCCAATGGCTCACTGGTTACAGTTGACGGCCAACTAGCCGCAGCTGATGGCCATCCAATCACAGTTGACGGCCATTTACTACCTGAGCCAACACCTTTCCACATGAGGCTGAGAGCCTGGAAACTGCACTCTGGCTCTGTCCCCCCACTCCACCCCTACAAGGTCTCGCCTCACAATCTACGTGACAAGCATCTTCCGCGAGGGACCCTGTGCAAGGAGCCTGGAGGTGAATGCAATATCCTGGACACAGCCAGGCTCTCTGGACACAGCCAGGGTTTCGCAGGGCACCACCGGTCTTTCCGTGCACAGCCAGACTTCTTGGGCTTCTTTGGGTACCACCAGTCTCCCCGGACTCAGCCAGGGTTCTCAGGGCACTGCCACTCTCTCTGGGCCTCGCAGGGTACTGTGCTGGAACAACAGCGACTCACGGTGCTTACATATTCTCGATGGCACCAGTCAAGACACAGGAAGCAAACATCCACCACTTACACTACATGATGGCATGTTCCCAAGCAAATAGTCAAGCGGTCCATCAAATCAGGGATAGACAGCAGTTCCCCATAGTCCACAGTCATTCGCGAGGGCTGTGCATTAGCCTCACAATGTGTGCCCTCTCTGCAGGGCGAGGGCTCCAAGTCCTCCCCAACCTGGGGGTGAGGGCCTCAGCAAGCACTTCCCAGCCCACATGGCCGCAATGACCTTCGCTTTCTCCAGCCTATGCTGGTTGGGGAACCGTCCATATCTTCCCACCCCTCCAATGGGGGTCGCGCTCTCCAGCAGCTGCTCCTCCTGGTCTTCCTGAGACTGAGCTTTCATACATATAAACTGCTCCACCGCCTTTCAGAAGGCTTTGGCTGGCACCATACCCTGCTCGTTGCGCCATGTGTCATGCGGGGTGTCAGGCAGGGTCTCAGCTCCCGCTCCCCACATAAGAACGCAGGATATGACGAGGCCAAAAAGGAACACCCACGGAGCCATAGATAGGGGAGTCATACCACTATATTCTCGCTGGTGGCTGGGTTGGAGCCACAGGAAGCAGGAGCCACAGGATCCGCAACCTGCCGTCCACTTCTCTCTGCCAACCAACTTCACTGGCTAGCTGCAATCCGCCGTGCTAACTGCAATCCGCTCTTGCTATCTCAGCCACCATCTTCTTGCTAGCCCTCATTTTTTTCTGCTAGCATAGCCACAGCAGTTATATTAGTGGCCAATGGCTCACTGGTTACAGCTGACGGCCAACTAGCCACAGCTGATGGCCATCCAATCACAACTCTCCATGTGAGGCTAAGAGCCTAGAAACTGCACTCCTGTCTCTGTCCCCACATCTTGTCTACAGTGTAAGAGATGCTGTGTGAGGGCTGACCCCATGGAAGCAGGATTTACCCCAGTGGGCTGTAGTGCCTTCTGAGACCACCCTTTTGGAATGCCGCTTGTGGAGCTAATCAGGTGGTGCTCTGTTGTGGTCTGAAGCTAGCCTCCAGGTGTGTTGTTTCTGGGGCTTCTTGGGAGGGGCTCTAGTGCAGGCCAAGTTCAGCCACTGCACCAGCCGGCACTACCTGGTAAGAGTTGCAAAGAGAGCTGCAGTTTGTCGCTCCCTGTGCTGGGCCTGGAGGTCCATGGGAGAAACTATACTGCGAACTAAGGCAGGCTGCCACCAGTATCGGGCCCAGGATCGCTCAGCAAATGGGCACACCAAGGCCTGCTGCTGCTTGTCGGCTTCCCATAAGGCTCACCTGCTAAAAGAGCCTCAGGTGATAGGTGAGTTGGCTAAGATGGGGTCTCAGGGAGTCACCAGGGTAGGGTAAGTAGTTTTTACCAAGTTAATCTAGATTCAGACTTGGTTGTGGGGTGGGGGTGTTTCAACACAGGAAATATGGTGCCTATCCTCCAGCTGCATGGCAGGAGGGCTCAACATAGAGACAATGGTGGCTGTTCCTCCAGCCTTTGCCTAGAAGCCACACAACTCAGCTTCTCCTTGTATGTCTCCAGCACTCCTGAGCCACTATACCTCCACTGGAGCCGAGGGTGACCACCTGTGAGTGAGTGAGTCTGTGTGCAGGCCCTTTCAGAGGACACCTGGGTTTCCAGCAGCCTTCCATCTCACCTGGATGGACAGAATCCCTGCTGATTTTCACAGCCAGATGTTGTGGGAGCTCCTCTTCCTGGCACTGGTGTTCTGGACTGAGGAGCCTAGTGTGGGGCACCTTAAGGGGGGCCACTTACCATAGGTTTTTATTATATGCCCCTCAATGTTCATGTGCATGCGTGCACATGCATGCACACATGTGTGCATGTGCGCGCACGCACGCGCGCGCGCACACACACACACACACACAGTAGCATATGCATTCCGTGAGAGCAAGAGCCTTGTCTGTCCCCATCACTGGTGTATATTCAACACCTAGTGCCTGGCTCATAGCAGGTACTAATATTTGCTGAATGAATGGCAATACACAAGAAAGTGTGGCCCAGAGATGACCTTCACTACCCTGACAGATTTACCCCAGTCTTCAATCTACAATATAATTATCACATATGGAAAAGGACCTCTTGGCAAAACTAGTGCATTTATAGCAGATTCATGCTGGGAGGCGAGACACATTACTCAGGGCCTCAACTGCCTTTATGCCAGCAATTCTCAAACTGACCCAAGAAACACTAGTGTCCCTCAAGATATTAACTGTGTTCTGAGAAGAAAGAATTGATCAAATAAGTTTAGGAAATGCTGCACACTGACTCTCCTTCCCAGAGACTCACAGCACACATTAACATATTAAGGCTTTAAGAAGCCCTGCCAGAAATAAAACCTATTTTATCTTTGTTTAGCATTTCCCAAATATATTTGACCATGGAACTTTCATGTTCTACTCACTTATTAATATTTCGCAGGACGCTAGTGTCTCTCAAAATGTAGTTTTGGAAACACTGTCATAGATAGATATAGATGTCTAAAGATATAGAGAATGTATATAAATCAGAGTTAACTTAAGATCCATGACAATAAATTTCAACTCAAAAATATCACTGAAATGAAGTCAAGTGAGATTCAAGTTTAAAATAAGACACTTAATTGGAGATAGTGCTTTCTGTTAATATCAACCTGTTAAGAGGATACTAACCTGCAAAGGTTTAAGAGTGATGCTCTAAATTAGTTCAAATCTACTGGCCTGAATTATGTACTCCCTAGGCTACTGAGAACCTGCAAATGAAATCAATGAACCACTATCAGTGATCTTGGGAAATCGTACACATGGGAGAAGTATGAGTATCAGATCTTCAAATGCTTGAGCTGAATGGCTTTCAAACGGGGAATAAATGTGGATTCTACAAACTACAGACCAGTGGGACTAATGTTGATCTGAAGAAAGATTCATACCACTCTTCTTCTTACCCATTTCAGTATTTCTTTCTGTTCTTTGAACTCTCCAAGCTCTTCGATCCTAAGGCCTTTGCATCTGCTGTTCCCTCTGCCTAGAGCAAACAGGTAAGCAAACTTTTTCTGTAACTAGCCAAACAGTAAATATTTTAGGCTATGAGAGCAATATGGTCTCTGTCACAACTACTCAGCTTTATGCTAAAAACAACCATACACAATGCACAAACAATAAAACTTTATTTACAAAAACAGGCTATAGATGGGATTTGGTTCCAGGGCCATAGTTGGCTGACCTGGAGTATCCTTTGCCCAGATAGTTACATAGTTAATTCCTTTTTGTTCAGAATTCAGCTTAAACATCAGTGTCTTGAGTAGACCATTCAATTTAAAGTAACTACGTATTTACTTGCTTTCAAATCTCCCAGTTTTAGTTATTTCCATTGCACTTAGTCAGATATTTGGACTCTTTGTTGCATTCTGTCATAGAGCAGTTGTCTCTGTCTGGGCAAGGCTAGGGCACTGGTCCAATCTCCAATCTCAATCCAGGGATAACTGGAATTGATATATAATGCTACCTTTAGATCACCTTCTCTCTGAAAGACAATTTCTCTGTCCTATGGATGCTCTTGGCTTTCTTTTTGCATCTGGCCAATGAAATTTTATCTTCACCAATTTTCCAGATTAAAAACAAAATGCCCCTGGAACTTCAACTAGTTGTCTCCAGTGAGTGTTAATTGGACACAAGGTACAAAATGATGAGCTGAAAATGGCCTTGCATTCCATCTCATAAGAACTTGCATCTCATCTTATAGGATCCCCCCACCCTGCCCAAATTCCCTTAATGACATAACCCATGCTTTCCTAAAATAAAGCTCATTGCTTTCCTAAAATAAAGCTCATTGCTTTATTGTACAGGTTCATTTGCTGTTGGGCAGATAACAACTATTCAAGGCTTACCAAAGAGGGAAAATTAGTGAGTTAAAAATCTTATAATATGATTATAGTAAGTATCTAAGTATTTCAGGAAAAACAAACAAACAAAAAATGTGGTTTGGACGGTGTAGATGCCTGACCCCTGTGCTGTATACTTGAAGCTGAAACTGAATAATATTGAATGTCAACTATAATTTAATATATATATATATATAGTCACAGGATATGGAGTCAATGGAATTGTAACAGCTATATATGATGTCAGAGGGGTAATAGATTGGGAGAGGGCGTTATCACTTTGTGAGGGGTGTAAATGTCTAACTATCACGTTGTTTTGTAAACCTGAAACTAACAAAAAAAAGATTTTTTGGTTTTATTATTTTAGAGCTCATATTCATTAAGTAATAATTATTGAGTGCCTACTATGCATCAGCCCTCTGTAGGTTCTGGGAATACATTGATGAACAAACTAAACAAAAATCCCAGCCTTCTTGGAACTTGAATTACTTACAATAAATAAGTAATATATACATATACATATATATATAGATATAGATATAGATATATGTATATGTATATAGGTGGCAACAATGTCTGAAGTGTTAAAATAAAACAAGGAAACGCGATAGAGAATATGCAGTGTTGGACTATAATTTCATATAGAATGGTCATGAAAGGCCTCACTGAGAAGGTGTCACTTGAGCAAAAATCTTTTTTTTAATTGTTTTTTATTGGGGAATATTGGGGGACAGTGTGTTTCTCCAGGGCCCATCAGCTCCAAGTCGTTGTCCTTCAAAATATCGTGCTTCCCCGAAAATAAGACCTAGCCGGACCATCAGCTGTAATGCATCTTTTGGAGCAAAAATTAATATGAGACCCAGTCTTATTTTAATATAATATAAGACCGGGTCTTATCTAACATAAGACCCGGTCTTATATTAATTTTTGCTCCAAAAGACACATTAGAGCTGATGGTTCGGCTAGGTCTTATTTTCGGGGAAACACAGTAGTTGTGGAGGGCACAGCTCAGCTCCAAGTCCAGTCGCCGTTTTCAATCTTTAGTTGTGGGTGGTACAGCCCACCAAACCATGCTGGAATTGAACTGGCAACCTTGTTGCTGAGAACTCGCACTCTAACCAACTAAGCCATCTGGCCGCCCCCTGGAAGCTCAGCGGCAGCTTGTTGTCTTCAATCTAGTTGTGCAGGACGCAGCTCACTCACCCATGTGGGAATCGAACTGGCGACTCTGTTGTTCAGAGCTCACACTCTAACCAACTGAGCCATCCAGCCACCCCAAAAATCTTTAATAGGCTAAGGACTGAGCCATTTGATTATTTGAGTGTGATAGAGTATATGACTGTAACAATTCCTCCCATCCAGTATGCTTTTTTTTAATGTGACAGCTACTCCTCCTATCAAGAGGAGGAATTTTTCCCCTCTCTGCTTGAATCTAGTCTGGCCCTGTGACTTGCTTTAATAGAATGGGAGAAGAGTGATCTTGTAAAACTGTCAAAGTGAAGCCTACAGAGATCTTGCAGCTTCTGTTTTCACCTTCTTGGAACACAGCTGCTGTATGGAGAAGTTCAAGCTCTCCTGCTGGAGAAAGAAGCAACGAGGAGAATTAAAGTATCTCAGTTGACAGCCAACACCAAATCCTGTCATGTTGGTGGGGACATCTGGGGTCCTTCAGACCCAGTCAAGCTGCCCCAGAACTATCCCTGCTGAATTCTGCTCAAAGAGGAGACAGGCTAAAAAAGGAAATGAATAGAATAATTATAAATCATAGTAAGTTTTACAAAGGAAACAAACAAGAGGCTAAGAAGAATAACATAGGGATGTACTTTAGAGTAGCCAGGGAAGGCATCTCTAAGGAGCTGACATTTGAGTTTAGACTTAAAGGATATAAAGGAATGGTGGTAAGAGTGTACTAGGCAAAGGGAAGAGCAAGTGCAAAGAACCTAACTTGAGAAAGAGCTTAGTGTGTTTCAAGCACTTAAAGGAGACTAGGGGTGGGGGCTGAAAGAAGGGAGATGAGGCCAGAAAGACAGAAACTATATTATCCAAGCTCCAGCCAATTGGTAAAGAATTTGTATTTTTTTCTAGATACTCTAAAGGGTTTTAAGCAGTATAGTCACATAATCTTTCATTTTAAAAGGGTCACTTTTGCCCCTGTGGGAGAATGGATTAGAGGGGGCAAGAATGCAAGTGGAGAAATCAGGTCATATTGCAATCTAGGCTAGAGTTGAAAGTGGCCAGGTTAGAGTGATGACAATGAAGATAGAGAAGTGTGGCTAGCTTTAAGGTACGTAATGAAAATATAGTCTGCTGATGGGTGAGATAAGGACAGGATAAAGGAAAAGGAAGAATCAAAGATGACACATAGATTTTTGGCTTAGGCCATAAGCTTGATGGTAAGTGTGATATCTTTGTGGGATAGCTCTATATAGGTGTCAAGTGGACAATTGGAACTCAGAGGAGAACTCTGATTGGGAGATTTAAATTTGGAGGTCATCAGAATTAAAATGGTATTGAAATCTATGGGGATGGATGAGATCACTCAATGAGAGACTATAGAATGTAAAGAGAAGAGGGTATAGGACAGATCACTGACAAATACCAATATTTTAAAATGAGCTAAAGGAGGAGACGATAGCAAAGGGGAATGACTAGTGGCTAATAAGTTACGAGGAAAACCACGAGATTGTGGTGTCAAGAAAGAAAAGAGAGATGTGTATTTCAAAATGGAAGGTATGGTCAACAATGGTGAATGCGGCTGAGAGGGTGAGTAAGATGAGGACGAATAAATGCCTATTAGATTCGACAATGTCTAGGTAATTGGTGCCAAGAGCTGTTTTAGTGGAATGGGAGATGTGGAAGTCTGATTGCAATGCATCAAGGATTTAATGGGAAGGCAGGAGGTGGAGGCCATGTGTGAAGAGCTCTAGATGTGAAAACTTGGCTATAAAAGGAAATAGATAAATGGGATGAAAGTTTGGAGGTGGATATACACTCAAGGAAGAGTGTTTATATTTTAAGATCAGCAGTACTAGAACATTCTTGGACTCTGATGGAAATGATCCAAAGGAGAGGGAGATACTGATGTCGCAGAAGAGAAAGGAGATAGCTGAAGAAGATTCCTTGAGGAAAAGAAAAGGAATGGGATTCTGAGTACAGTGAAGGGACTGAGTGCTCTCTCGAGGATTAAGTTCACGAACTGAAAGTGAAGCAAATGAGCTTGGTTGTGTAATACTCTCCTGATAGCTGCACTATTCAGCAGCTTGAGTGCAGGCCCCAAAAAGGCAGATTGCAGAGTTCATTCAGGGTTGGAGTTTTGCCAGTAGAGTCAATACAAAAATCTAGCCGAGGGAATTGAGTGTATTTGAAAGGATGAAACATGGATACAGGGCTGGTTAAGGAATGAAATGAAGTCAGGAAGGAGGCTGATGGATAGTGAGAAGTGATGGCCAATGGATTGGAGGTCTTAGACAGGCTCTGTGTGTGTGTGTGTGTGTGTGTGTGTGTATTGAGCGTGCACACTCACTTGTATTGGCAGTGAGGATGGGTAGCAGAGGAGTGGGATGTTTCAAATCAAAGTAAGAGAGATGATAGAATTTTTGTGATGATAAGGTCTAGGGTGTAGCCATAGGAGTAGGTGGCTGAGTTGGAGTCGGGGGAAAAGATCACGGGAGATGAATAGGTCAAGAAACTGACAATTAGTGGTTCATCCATGTGAATGCTGACGCACTAACTTTGTGGAGTAGGAGGCATAGTCATCTACACAGTGTGAGTCCATCAGTATGTTTGCTCTTTTGTAAAGAAGCCAGTTTTTGTGTTTGGATTTTAACTCCCCCGAAACCTCAGCTGGGCCCTCAGCAATACGTGTATGAGGTAACTCAACATTCCCTCTTTAGCTCCCTCTCCTATTTCTCAGAACAGATATTTTGGCTTTACATTATTTTCCAAAGTAGGTACCTCACTTCTCACATTTTGTAGATGACTTTGCCTTCTACTCACAAAGAAAATAAGCTGTCAGGAGGGAAATCTCTCTCAGCAGCCTCTTACATATAAACTTACCTACATATGCAGAGTTCCATGTTTTCTTTTTTCTTATGTGGGAATCTATCCATTCTCCTAAGACTAATGCTCCATCAATGTGGAGCTCGCCCCATGCCGGCAATATTCCCTCTCTGGTATCTTTACCCTATTTCTACTTGAGGTTTCCTCTGAGGCTATAAACTGGCACAAATCTGTCCCATCTGTACAACAGCAGCAGATACAAACATTACCACCACTGTCCTTCCTCTGAACTTGCCTTAACAGGTAAACTTGTTGAAAGAAGTTACAAGTAAAGTAAAACTGGTTGAGAAGAAGTTGCCGTTCCACTTCTTCATCTCAGAATCACTTCTTTTTTTTTTCTCTTAACTTTTTATTTTGACATAAGTTCAGACTTACAGAAAAGTTGTAATAAGAGTTTTTAAAAATCCCATTTTGCCCTTCACCCAAATTCCCCAAATGTTACCATTATACCACATTTTGCTTCCTCCTGTCTCTCTCTCTCTCTCTCTCTCTCTCTCTCTCTCTCTCTCTCTCTCTCTCTCTCTCTCTCTCCACACACACACACACACACACACACACACACACACACACACCCTTTTTTGTTTTGAAATATTTCAGGGTAAGTTGCAGACATGATACCATTTACCCTTAAATACTTCAGTATGTTTCCTAAGAATAAGGACACTGTCTTACATAACCCAAGCACAATGATCAAATTCAGGAAATTAACATCGATAAAGTATTAACTAATCTACTGACATAATTTCTTAATTCAGATTTCACTGAATTCGTTGTCCCTATAATGTTCTCTATAGCAGAAGAAAATTTTGGTTCATGAGTAGCACTCAGGTTTCATGTCTCCTTTAATCTGGAATAATTTTTACAGTCCTTGGGTTTCATGACATTGACAATTTTGAAGAGTACAGGCCAGCTGTTTTGTAGACTGTCCCTCAATTCAGGTGTATGTGAGTTTTCCTCATGATTAGATTTCTATTATGCACTTTTGGAAGGAATGTCACAGAAGTGCTGTGTCATAAGTAGGTACATGATGTTGATTTGTCCCATTACTGGACATGTTAACTTTGATCACTTGGTGAAGATCATGTTTGCTAGGTTTTTCCACTATAAAGTTATTTTTCCCTCTTGTACTAATAGATATCTAGGGAGACACTGAACCTATATACATACCTTTTCACTCCTCAGACTTTCATCTACTACTGTGTTTCCCTGAAAATAAGACCTAGCCGGATCATCAGCTGTAATGCGTCTTTTGGAGCAAAAATTAATTTTTCTAATTTCACCAGCTCTCTTATATTTATTATTACTGTAGAGATGAGCTTTCCATTTGTTTATTTCCATCAGTGTGGACTCATAGATTTTTATATTATTCAAAGGGTTATCATCCTTTATTATGATTATTTTAATGCTCAAATTTTCCAGACTTGGCCAGTGGAAATCTCTTCATGTTGGCTCTTGTATCCATTTGACATGCCCCCAGCATTCTTTGAGTACCTTGTTACTTTCTTGCACAAACAAGATATTCCAGGCTCAGAGTTCTGGCAAGATGGTAGAGTAGGTAAACAATGTGCTCGCCTCTTCTCACCACCACCTGAAAATTACAACTAAACTACAGAACAACTGTCACTGAGAATCACCTGAAATCTATAGCTGAACAGAAGTCCTATAAGGATATACAAAAGAAAACAGGTCAAGACTGGTAAGAGAGGTGGAGATATTGGATGGGTTGGTCCCACACCCACATGTGGTGGTTAAAAATTGGGAGGGATATCTCAGCTGTGGAGGTCCCCCCCCTGAAAAGCAAGGGGTCCCAGCCCCACACCACACCAGGCTCCTCAGGCCAGGGCTCCACTGCCAGGAAGGGAAGTCTCCACAACTTCTGGCTGTGAAACCAGTAGATTGTGGCTGCATGAGACGGAGGGTGGCGGATGGCTGGAGTCCCAGACATTCCTCTTAAAGGACCCACACACAGACTTACTCGCTGACAGACTCACTCGCTCTGAGCTCCAGCGCTGGGGCAGCAGCTTGAAAGGTTGCAGGGACATACAGGGAGGAACTGAGCTGTCTGTAAGGATCTTGAGATACTGTATTATTTAGGTGGACCCAACCTAACCACAAGGGTTTTTATAAGAGAGAGTCAGAAGAGCAGTCAGAGAAGGTGATGTGACAACAGAGGCAGAGACAGTAAATGAGAAGTGATAACACTCCATGGCTGGCTTTCAAGATAAAGGAAGAATCCACCAGCTGAGGAATGCAGGCAGTCTCTAGAAGGTGGCAAAGGCAAGCAGATGGGTTATTCCCTCGAGCCTCCAGAAAGAACCAGCCCTGTGGGTATCCTGATTTAGCTCAGTGAGACTCATTTTACATTTCTAATATCCAGAAGTGTAAGATAATAAATGTGTGTTGTTTTAAGCCACTAAGTTTGTGGCAATTTGACACAGCAGCAATACAAAATGAGTCCACTTAGCTCCATGATACTACACTGCCCTGCTTTTCCTGCCTCTCTGGCTGTGCCTCTCCCTGCCTTCCGGGGTTCTTCTTCATCTGCCACTCCCCAAATGTTGAGGTTCTGCTTCCGCAGGGTTCTGTCCTCAGCAGACATTTCACCTCACATCTGGAGTGTCTTCCTAGGTGAACTTAACCTGCTCTCATAATTCCAAAGTGCATGCTCATGATTTCCACATCTACTTCTTCAGTCCTTACTCTCTTCTGAGCTCCTCATTCCCATTTCCTCATCCCCATTTCTCCCCCAAAGTCTGCTCCTCCTTCCACATTCCCTATCCTTATTAGTGGCATCACCATCTCTAAGTATATACGTATATTACACTGTGGGCTACTTGAGGACAGATTTTAACCAGAAACCTGACTCTTCTCCTTCACTTCTGTTGTCACCAAGTTCTATTCCACTTTCCAAATCTCTTTCATATGTGTGCTCTCTTGGTTATCTGGTGCTTAACATATTGCCAATGGTTTCTCAACAACTTTTCTGCTTCAGTCCCGACACCTTCGAATCTATCTTTCCCACAGACATCTGGGTAATTTTTCCAAAATACAAATCTCATCATGCCATTTCTCTGTTTAAAACCATTCAAAGATTGCCCATAGCTTCTGGATAATGTCCTTACGCCTTGAATGTCATATAGAACCCTTTGAGATCTATCCTCAGACTGTCTCTTCAGCCTCTTCCTTCCACCTCTTGCTCAGCCTATGTGCATACGATATTATACTTTCATTGAAGTTATCATATTCCTGTTGGCTTCTGTGCCATTGTGCATGCTGTGCCGTTTTTCTGAAATGCCCTTCTCTCCTTAATCAATTCTACTCTGCTTTCAAGATTCATCTTTCCCTGACTATCCCCCTCCCAATTCCACTGCCTGTTAGGATCCTATCCTACATGCTCAGTAGTAGCTTGTATTTATCATAGCTCAGTACTTTATCACACTTTATTGTAATTGTCCGTTCACTTGTGTTTCCCCTACTAGACGGTGCGCTCCTTGAGGAAAGGGGCTCGAGATACACTGAAAACATTAACACTAGTATAATGAGTTTGATTTATATAAGGCACCAATGAAAACCAATCTAACTGCTTTCTAGTCACAGGCTTGTACCTAATATTATTGTGTATGTATGCATTGACAATTCCTTGAAATAAAATATAAGATTTATATATTAATTGTCACATATTTTGATATATTTGCTAATCCTCTCATTCTGTCTATCTGGACTCCATTTTCAATCCTTGAAGCTTATATTTCTAAAGAAGAAAATTTAAAGGCCCTTCTAAATGAGTATCTTCAGTGAACTGGTAAGTAATTTTCCACAGTTGCACATAACTGAGCTCTTCAACCTCTCCTGCAAACTTATCAGGAATTAGATAATCTAAGAGTAGAAAAAGATCTTTATAGGTCTCATTTTCCAGTGCTTCCCAACCCTTATAGCTCATCTGTGTGTGGGAGCCTATAAATATAGATTCTCAGGCCCCACCCCAGAGGTACAATACAGTACAATCTGAGATCAGTATTTCTAAAATTTTCCTCAATTCAGATGAACAACCAGAGTTTAGAACCATTGATTGGGTCTAATTATCCTGCCAGTGTTTAAATACCCTAGATAACAGGATAGCGTATGCAATTCTTTTCAAGCTTGAATGTGGAATCTCACTTGGTAAGTCTGGGTAGGGGGCCTGAGATGCTGAATTTCTAGGAAACTCTCCTACGACACGATGTTGCTGGTCCCTGGGCCACACTTTGAGTAGCAAGGGCATTAAAAGCACGCAACAGTAGTGACGGGGAGTCCTGGGTTCAAATCTTACTTCTGCTACTTAGTAGTTGTGCAACCTTGGGCAATTTACCTTACTTTCTGATCCTCGGTTTCCTAACTTATAAAACTGAATAATTAGTGCCTCAAAAAAATCTTGTGGAGGGCCGGCCTGGTGGCTCAGGCGGTTAGAGCTCCATGCCCCTAACTCCGAAGGCTGCCGGTTCGATTCCCACATGGGCCAGTGGGTTCTCAACCACAAGGTTGCCGGTTCGATTCCTCGAGTACCAGCGAGGGATGGTGGGCTGCGCCCCCCGCAACTAAGATTGAACTCGGCATCTTGAGCTGAGCTGCCGCTGAGCTCCAGGATGGCTCAGTTGGTTGGAGCGTGTCCTCTCAACCACAAGGTTGCCGGTTCGACTCCTGCAAGGGATGGTGGGCTGCACCCCCTGCAACTAGAAACGGCAACTGGACCTGGAGCTGAGCTGCGCCTTCCACAACTAAGGCTGAAAGGACAACAACTTGAAGCTGAACGGCACCCTCTACAACTAAGATTGAAAGGACAACTTGACTTGGAAAAAAGGCCTGGAAGTACACACTGTTCCCCAATTATGTCCTTTCCCCTTCCCCAATAAAATCTTAAAAAAAAAAAAAAATCTTGTGGAGATTTTTTTCAGTATATAAATTGACGCAGATATTCTTTTGAAAATTCAAGCAATCTAAACAAATTAAACTCGCTTTTCATCTTGATTTCGCCGACGAATTCAAAGAGAACATCTTCACAGTTCTGTGCCCTCCTATACAGGAATATATTGCTTTTTTATTTAAGTCTTTTTTATGTGCTATGATTAAATTAAATGAAATAATGCTTTAAAAGCACTCGGCACTCTTCCTGGACATCATAAGTGCACAGTACATGGTAGCTGGTAGCTATTTTTTTAAACATTTGATTATGGAAAATTTCAAATACACACAAAGTAGAGAGGATACTGTAAGTGAACCTCCGTGTGTTCATCATACAATCGCAACAATTATCAACACATGGCCAATCATGTTTCATCTGTACACTACTTCCTCTCTCCCTCCTCCAGATTACTTTAAAGCAAATCCTACACACCATATAATTTCCTTTGCAAACACTTCAGAGTGTATCTCTAAAAAAGGTGTCTCCTCCTCCTCTTCTCTCTCCATCTCTCTCTCTCATTCTAAACATTATGCCATTATTTTCACTTAAAATTTTTAACATCAAATCCCTAATATGAGCAAATATCCAGTCAGCATTCAAATATCTCCAATTGTCTCATAAACAACTTTTTGAAGATGGCTTGCTCAAATTAGGATAGAGGTGGAAATTGTATTATTATTATTATTATTATTATTATTATTATTATTATTATTATTATTCTGTCACACAAATCTCCATCCTGGACCTCCAGTGATGGGGAGCTAGCCAGCTTCCACAGCAGCTCAATTTATCTTTGGGTAGCATGACTATGAGGTTTCCATTCAATACAAAAAAGCATTTCTGTCTCCCTGTATCTTCCATCCATTGGGTCTTACACAGAACAAATCTGCTCCATGATAGTCTGTATTAATTTCCTGTGACTGCTGTAACAAAGTACCACAAAGCGGGTGGTTGAAACAACAGAAATGTATTGTCTCACATTTCTGGAGGCTGGAAGTCTGAAATCAAGGTGTTGGCAGTGCTGTGTTTCATTTGAAGTCTCTATGGGAGAATCCTTCCTTGCCTCTCCCAGCTTCTGGGGGCTCCTGTCCTTTGGTTTGTGACAGTGCAATTCCAATCTCTGCCCCTGTCTTCATATGGCTGTCTTCCCTCTCTGTCTGTGACCAAAGTTCCCTTTTCATGTGAGGATACCAGTCATATTGGATTCAGGGCCCACCTTATTCCAATATCTGACCTCATCTGGACTAACTGCATCTGCAAAGACTCCATTCTCAAATAAGGTTTTATTCTGATATTCCAGGGGCTAGGAATCCAACATGTCTCTTGCAGGGACACAACTCAACCCGTAACACAGCCTTTCAAATATTTGAAGAAAACCATCAAATCCCTTATAGCCTTCCCTTATCCTGGTTGAACCTTTCCTGTTCCTTCAACCATTCCTGAGGTTTGGCTTTATTTTTTCCAAACCACTGGCATTTTTTGACCAATCCAACTTAGCTCACTAATTGAAATGTTGTTTAGGCGTGTTTTGAACATGCAGAATAGACCTGCACTATCTCTTCCCTGGTTCCACATACTCTGTTTCTATCACTATAGACTAAGTTTCAATTAGTACATTTTCTCTAGCTGCCCTCATCTCAGGCCAAGTTAGGAATCCCTTTTCTGTTCTTTTGTTTTACCTCTATCATTGCACTTACCACACTATGTAACGATCGTTTGTGTGGAAAAGAATTAAGGTTTTTTTTTTTTTTAATTTATTTTTAATTTATTGGGGTGACAATTGTTAGTAAAATTACATAGATTTCAGGTGTGCAATTTTGTATCACATCATCCATAAATCACACTGTGTGTTCACCACCCAGAGTCAGCTCCCCTTCCATCACCATACATTTGATCCCCCTCATTCTCATCCCCCACCCCCCAACCCCTTTACCTTCTGGTAACCACCAAATTACGTTCCCCAGATTAATTTTCAAGCCCGTGGCCATCCTATGGTCACCAATTGCCCTCCAATCCCCTCACCCTCCCCCCACCCCCCACCCCTCCCGCCCATCTAGCAACCCTTAGTTTTTCCTCATTGTCTCCCAAACTGTTTCTGATTAGTTCATTCACTTATTCTTTTCTTTAGAATCCACAAATAAGTGAGATCATATGGTACTTATCTTTCTCTGTCTGACTTATTTCACTTAACATAATGTTCTCTAGATCCATCCATGTTGTTGCAAATGGTACGATTTCTTTCTTCTTTATGGCTGCATAATACTCCATTGTATAAATGTACCACAGTTTCTTAATCCAGTCATCTACCGATGGGCATTTTGGTTGTTTCCATATCTTAGCTATTGTGTATAGTGCTGCAATAAACATAGGAGTGCATAAAGATTTTTGAATTGAAGTTTTGGATTTCTCCGGATAGATACCTAGGAGTGGAATTACTGGATCACAGGTAGTTCCATTTTCAGATTTTTGAGATACCTCCATACTGTTTTCCATAGCGGCTGCACCAGTCTGCAATCCCACCAACAGTGCACAAGCGTTCCCTTTTCTCCACATCCGCGCCAGCACTTGTTGTTTGTTGATTTATTGATGATAGCCATTCTGACTGGGGTGAGGTGGTATCTCATTGTGGTTTTTATTTGCATTTCTCTGATGGTTAGTGAGGTTGAGCATTTCTTCGTATGTCTGTTTACCATCTGTATGTCCTTTTTAGAAAAATGTCTCTTCAAGTCCTCTGCCCATTTTTTAATTGGATCGTTTGTTTTTTTGGAGTGAGTTTTCCATAGATTAATGATATTAATCCCTTATCAGATATATCATTGGCAAATATCTTTTCCCATTCAGTAGGATCCCTTCTTGTTTTATTGATGGTTTCCTTTGCTGTGAAAAAACTTTTTAGTTTGATATAATCCCACATGTTTATTTTTTCTCTTAGTTCCCTCGAGCGAGGGTATATATCAGTAAAAATCTTACTCCGGGTAATGTCTGAGAAGTTTCTTCCTATATTTTCTTCTAGGTATTTTATGGTTTCAGATCTTACATTTAAGTCTTTAAGCCATTTTGAATTTATTTTTGTATATGGTGTAAGGAGGTGGTCCAACTTCATTTTTTTGCATGTGTCTGTCCAGGTTTCCCAGCACCACTTATTGAATAGACTGTCATTACTCCATCGTACATTCTTGCTTCCATTGTCGTAGATTAAATGGCCATATAGGCGTGGATTTATTTCTGGACTCTCTATTCTGTTCCATTGATCTATGTGTCTGTTTTTATGCCAGTACCATGCTGTTTTGATTACTGTAGCCTTGTAGTATAATTTGAAGTCAGGTATTGTTATACCTCCCACTTTGTTCTTATTTCTCAAGATTGCCTTTGCTATTCGGGGTCTTTTATGGTCCCATATAAATTTTAGGATTATATGTTCTATTTCTGTGAAAAACGACGTTGGCAGTTTGATAGGAATTGCATTGAATATGTATATTGCCTTAGGCAGTATGGACATTTTAACTATATTAATTCTTCCTATCCATGAACATGATATGTGTTTCCATCTATTTATATCTTCCTTCATTCCTTTCTTCAGTGTCTTATAATTTTCTGAGTATAGATCTTTTACTTCTTTGGTTAAATTTATTCCCAGGTATTTTATAGTCTTTGGAGCGATTGTAAATGGGATTGTTTTTTTAATTTCTCCTTCTGATGTTTTATTATTGGTATATACAAATGCAACTGATTTCTGAATATTCATTTTGTATCCTGCCACTTTACTAAATTCATCTATCAGCTCTAATAGATTCTTGGTGGAGTCTTTAGGGTTCTCTATATATAGTATCATATCATCTGCATACAATGATAACTTTACTTCCTCCTTACCAATCTGGATGCCTTTTATTTCTTTTTCTTGTCTGACTGCTGTGGCAAGAACTTCCAGAACTATGTTGAATAGAAGCGGAGATAGCGGGCATCCTTGCCTTGTTCCTGATCTTAGGGGGAATGGTTTTAGCTTTTCCCCATTGAGTATGATGTTAGCTGTGGGTTTGTCATATATGGCCTTTATTATGTTGAGATAAGATCCCTCTATTCCCACTTTCTTAAGGGTTTTTATCATAAATGGCTGTTGGATTTTATCAAATGCTTTTTCTGCATCTATTGATATGATCATGTGATTTTTATTTTTCATTTTGTTAATGTGGTGTATCACATTAATAGATTTGCGGATGTTGAACCACCCCTGCATACCAGGGATGAATCCCACTTGATCGTGGTGAATGATCTTTTTAATGTATTGCTGAATTCTGTTCGCTAATATTTTGTTGAGGATTTTTGCATCTATGTTCATTAAAGATATCGGCCTGTAGTTTTCTTTTTTTGTGGTGTCTTTGTCTGATTTTGGGATCAGGGTGATAGTGGCTTCGTAAAAAGTGTTTGGGAGTCTTCCCTCCTTCTGGATTTTTTGGAAGAGCTTGAGGAGAATTGGTGATAATTCTTTTTTGAACGCTTTGTAAAATTCACCTGTAAAGCCATCTGGTCCAGGGCTTTTGTTTGTTGGGAGACTTGTTTGTTGATTCAATTTCCGTGGTGGTAATCAGTCTATTCAGGTTTTCTGTTTCTTCTTGAGTTAGCCTTGGAAGGTTGTACGCCTCTAGAAAATTGTCCATTTCTTCCAAATTGTCAAATTTGTTGGCATATAGTTGCTCATAGTAACTTCTTAAAACTCTTTGTATTTCTGCAGTGTCCGTTGTCACTTCTCCTCTTTCATTTCTGATTTTATTAATTTGGGTCCTCTCTCTCTTTTTTTTAATGAGTCTGGCTAAAGGTTTGTCTATTTTGTTTATCTTCTCTAAGAACCAACTCTTGGATTCATTGATCTTTTGTATTGTTTTTCTGGTTTCTATTTCATTTATTTCTGCTCTGATCTTTATTATCTCCTTCCTTGTGTTCCCTTTGGGCTTATTTTGCTGTTCTTTTTCCACATCCCTTAAATGTGAAGATAAACTGTTGATTAGTGATGTTTCTTGTTTCTTTAGGTAGGCCTGCAAAGCTATGAATTTCCCTCTTAGGACTGCTTTCGCGGCATCCCATAGATTTTGGGTCGTCGTGTTTTCATTTTCGTTTTTCTCGAGATATCTTTTGATTTCTTCCTTGATCTCCTGCTTGACCCATTCATTATTTAGTAATAAGTTATTCAGCCTCCATGAATTGGTGTGTCTTCCAGTTTTTTTCCTGTAGTTCATTTCTAATTTCATAGCATTGTGATCAGAGAAGACAATTGGTATGATTTCAATTTTCTTAAATTTATCAAGACTTGTTTTGTGGCCTAACATATGATCTATCTTGGAAAATGTTCCATGTGCCCTTGAGAAAAAGGTGTATTTTGCAGCATTGGGGTGAAATGTTCTGAAAATATCGATTAAATCCAAGAGGTCCAATGTATCATGTTAAGGCTGATTTTCTGTCTGGAAGACCTGTCCCTTGTGGTCAGAGGTGTGTTGAAGTCCCCGACTATAATAGTGTTACTGTTGATCTCTGCCTTTATGTGAGTCAGTACCTGTTTTATATATTTAGGTGCTCCTATGTTGGGTGCATAGATGTTTACTAGGGTTATGTCCTCTTGTTGGATCGATCCCTTTATTATTATATAGTGCCCATCTTTATCTTTTAATATGTTCTTCATTTTAAAGTCTATTTTGTCAGATATAAGTATTGCAACTCCAGCTTTGTTCTCATTTCCACTTGCATGAAATATCTTACTCCAACCCTTCACTTTCAGCCTGTGTGTGTCTTTTGTTCTGAGGTGAGTCTCTTGTATACAGCATATACAAGGGTCTTGCTGTCTTATCCAGTCAGCCACCCTATGTCTCTTGATTGGAGCATTTAATCCATTTACATTTAAAGTGATTATTGATAGGTACATAGATATTGCCATTTTTAAATTTGTAGTTAGGTTGTTTTGATCTTTCTTCTATTTACAGAAGTCCTTTTAGTATTTCTTGCAATGCTGGCTTGGTGGTGATAAATTCCTTTAGCTTATTTTTTTCTGGAAAGCTCTTTATCTCTCCATCAACTTTAAATGATAGCCTTGCTGGATAAAGCAATCTAGGTTGTAGGCCTTTGTTTTCCATCACTTTAAGTATCTCCTGCCACTCCCTCCTGGCCTTCAATGTTTCTGTAGAAAAATCATTTGATAGTCTTGTGGGAGTTCCCTTGTATGTAACCCTCCGTCTTTCTCTTGCTGCTTTTAGGATTCTCTCTTTGTCTTTAAGCTTTGCCATTTTAACTATAATGTGTCTTGGTGTGGACCTGTTTGGGTTAATCCTAGTTGGAACTCTCTGCACTTCCTGGACTTGTATGTTGGTTTCCTTCATCAGGTTGGGGAAGTTTTCAGACATTATTACTTCAAATATGTTCTCAATCCCTTGCTTGCTCTCTTCACCTTCTGGTATTCCTATGATGTACATGTTGTTGGGCTTGATGTTATCCCAGAGGTCTCTTTGGCCATCCTCATTGTTTTTTATTCTTTTTTCTTTCTGTTGTTCCGTTTGGGTGATCTCTGCTACCTTGTCTTCTAAGTCGCTGATTCGATCCTCTGCTTCATCTAGCCTGCTGGTAATTCCTTCAAGTGAGTTCTTAATTTCGGTAATTGTGTTCTTTAGTTCCAACTGGTTTTTCGTTATGATTTCTACATCCTTCTTTATGTTTTCTCTAAGCTCGTTTGTTATGATTTCTACATCCTTCTTTATGTCTTCTCTAAGCTCCTTAAACATTCTTATCACCAGTGTTCTGAACTCTGTCTCTGAGAGGTTGGTTACGTCTGCTTCATTTGGTTCCAGTTGTGGAGGCTTCTTCTGTTCTTTTATTTGGGACGTGTATCTTTGTTTCCCCATTCTGGCTGACTGTGTTTATTTTGATATACTAGGTAGATCCCCTAGAGTTCTTAGTTCTTGCTAGGTTATCTTATGTAGTATGTGTCCTTTATATTTGACTCGCACCACGTCGTCCTCCTCTGTGTGTGCTCCAAAGGTGAGTCTTGCGTTGTGTACACTGTCCCGTTCAAGAAGATCTTTAATTGCTTCCCGCTAGTGAGCAGGTGGGGTCAACTCCTGGGCTGACCCGCCGTGAGACTTGGCTCTGCCCCCCGCAGGGCACTCTGCTGCGTGAGGTTTGACCACCCCAATGTGATTTGGCCTCTATGGGCTCCAGAGCCTGCAGAGAACCCCCTCTAGGTGTGTGACCTGCAGGTCAAACCCGGCTGCACTCCGATTTGCTCTGGAGTTGGCCCCCGGATATGCCGAGTCCCGTGCCACCCAAGCTGGGCCCCGGCAGGGAAGTCCCAGAACAAGGCAAATTACCAAGCACAGCAGCAACGACAACAGCAAAGAAAAAAAAAAATCAAGTACATTCACATGCAAAAAAAAAAAAAAAAAAAACAACCGATAACCCCCGCTCAACACAGGCAAAGATATCAAAGATACAAGACAAAGCAAAACAAAACCAAGCAAAGCAAAACAAAGCAAAACAAAAAGCAGCGACCGTCTCGGCCTGAGCCCACCAAGCAATGACCAGGTTGTCCTCTGCTGTACCAAAGAGCCCCCTGCTTATTGCGCAGGCAGAGCCGGTCACCTGGTGCCCAGAGAGACTTTGGGACTGCAGACTTAAATGCGTGGGCCTGAGGGGTCTGGATGATAGTCTCCACAAAGTCAGTGCAGCTTCTGCCCTTGTCCGCACGTATGCACATCGAGAGTAGCACCAGCAGCCCTTTGTCCAGAGCTCCAGAGTCCTAGGGCACTCCTTCAGTGTGTGTGTATGGGTGCTGGCGGGAGATTTCTGATCTGCTGACCGTGCCTCACAAGCTGGGCCCCGGCAGGGCAGTTTCAGAACAAAGCAAATCACCAAGCACAACAGCAACAACAACAACAAAGAAAAATATCAAATACGTTCACATACAAAACCACCTGATAACCCCCACTCGACAGAGGCAAAGATATCAAAGATATAAAGACAAAGCAAAACAAAACAAAACAAAGCAATACAAAAAGCAGCGACAGTCTCAGCCTAAGCCCACCAAGCAATGTCCAGGTTGTTCTCTGCTGTACCAAAGAGCCCCCTGCTTATTGCGCAGGCAGAGCTGGTCACCTGGTGCCCAGAGAGACTTTGGGACTGCAGACTTAAATGCGTGGGCCTGAGGGGTCTGGATGATAGTTTTTACAATGTCAGTGCAGTTTCTGCCCTTGCCTGCACATATGCACACTGAGAGTGGCACCACCAGATACGTGACCAGTACTCTTGAGTCTTAAGGCACCTCTTCAGTGTGTGTGTGTGAGTGCGGGCGGGAGATTTCTGATCTGCTGAAAGCCCAGAGCTGGGCCTGCCTCACTGCTGATCTCCGGGTGTGTCTCTGCAGCTGCACCCACCCCACCCTAGGCAAGCCAGGAAGGGTGGGGGCTGGGGATGGAGGGGTCTTCACTCTCCCAGCCCAGCCGCGTGTCGCCCTCTTTCCGCAGGCCAGAAAAGGTGGTGGCTGGGGGTGGAGGCGTCTCTTCTCTCCTAGCGCAGCCAAAATCACGCACACTACCCAGTCTGCCTGGGTCAGGGCTGCCCGTCAGGCTTCCCAAAGCGTGAGCCTTAGATACCACTCCTCGGTTCAGGGGCCGGTTTAAGTCTCTGGGAGGGCGGAGTAGGATTGGAAGAGCAGGGCGGGGGAGTGGCCCAGGTATGGAGGCTTTGTTCTTTGTCTGCGCTAGGGCCCTCCCGGCGGGAGAAATCAGCCGTGGGATGCAGGGAAAGAGCCCGCCTTCCGGTCTCTGCGCTCTCCGCTCCGCCTTGGGCTCCCGTGCGTGCCTGGCACAGCGGGGCTCCACCGCGGTTTCCAGTCCCAGTCTCTGGAAGGGCGGGGTAGGATTGGAAGAGCAGGGCGGGGGGGGGGCCCAGGTATGGAGACTGCGCCCCCCGTCCGCCGCAGGGCGCGCCGCCTTCCCGGCGGGAGAAATCAGCCGTGGGACGCAGGGAAAGAGCCCACCCCCGGTCTCTGCGCTCTCCGCTCCGCCCTGGGATCCCGTGCGTGCTCGGCACAGCGGTTTTCGGTTTTCGCCCCCGTCAGCTGAGGCTCCGTTGGGGGCTGGGCTCTCCCGCCGCTGCCGGCCGGGCGCTCTCACACCGCTCCTCTTTTTCCTTCCCTTGCTCACCCAATTAGCGTACCTTCAAGTATTTCTTAGCTTCAAGTAATCCACGAATCTCCCCGCTATTCTGTGTGGTGAGCGAAAATTTCTTTGATGGGTTATAGGTCCCGTTTGCAACAAGATCCGGAGGAGAACTCAGAAAGTGCGTCCTGCTGCCGCCATTCCTATGACGTCACTAAGAATTAAGGGTTTTACAAGTCAACTCAGTGAGCCAGCTGTGTGTTACGGCCATAAAATAGCTGATTCATCAAACATTAATTGGATTCTTATGATGTGCCAGACACTGTACATGATGGGACAGATAAAATTTTGAGTAAAGTATAGTCCCTGCCCTCAGGAAGCTCATAGTCTAATGAGGGATACAGGTATATATACAGGCAAGAAAAATATGGTGGGACAAGTGCTGTGATAGAGGCAAGTTCAGGATGTTTTGAAAGCACAGGAGAGGGACATCTAACCCAAGCCAGGATAGGGAATGTTAAGGGAAGCCTTCCTTGAGGAGATGATGCCTGGGGTGAGTCTGACAGAATGACAACTAGCCAGCCAGTCAAAGGGAGAATGGGGAGGGGAGGTGGACATCAAAGCAGGGCCTGCAGCATGAGCAAAGAAATAGAAGCATTTGGAGAAATGCAAGGCTGCAAGCAGCTTGGTATTGCTGAAACATTAGGGCTGTGAGTGAGATGTGAAGCTGGGAAATGAAGCTGGCAAGTTTGAGGAGATCTGTATGGTCCTGACATAGCTTGAACTCTTGTAAGCAATGTGTTGTTAAATGATCATACTTGCACTTTAAAAAGCTAGTTCTGGTGGCTGTGTGGAGAATTGGATAGGGTCAAAACTGGAGGCAGAGAAGCCAGCTATGAGTTAGTTACAGCTACGAGGTATGTCATGAGTTGAGAAATATTTGAGAAGTAAAATCGTCAAGATTGGGTCAGTGTTTAGCTATGAGGGAAGTAAGAGGCAAAAATGACTTGCAGGTTTCTGGTGTGGTGGTGACGGGGGGGGGGATGCCATCATCTGAGACAGGGAATATAAGAACAAGTCTGGGGAGGAGATAATGAGTTTGTTTTTGGATGTGTTAAATTTGAAGTACCTGTGGGATTTTTTAGGTTTGGGATAAAGTTTCTGGCCTGGAAAAATAGATTTGGGTGTCATCAGAGCAAAGGTAAAAATGGAGACAATGAGAATGGATGAAACCCTGTGGAAGAATTTGAAAAGTGGGAAGAACCAAGGACTCAGAATGGAATCCTGGTCAACCACACATCGATAGAGGAGGAGGATCACATGAAGGGCAGAGTAAAAATAGTCATAGAGGTGCAAAGGGAGCCAGGAAAGCGTGGTTCCGTGGAATCCAAAAAAGAAAGAAAAGAGCAGCACTATTAAACGGCACTGCAAGGTCAGTAAACTAAGGGTTCTAGGAAAGACCTTGTTTAATGCTTTGCTAAAATCTCAAGAAATCCAAAATTGTACTCCCATTTCCTTGTTTTCCCTACAGATCAGCCTCATCAAAGAAAGAGTGGCTGAGAGATACTCCAAGGTACTCCTCCAGAAACATCCTGTGATAAAAGTATGTTTAACCCCACGATTTTAAATCTCTTTTTTCTATTTTAGGGAAGTTACAAAGGGGAGATGCTGAAAAATTAGCAAACTCCACTGCTGTATGTAGAGTAAGCTAAATTGGCCAGAATCACAAGTCAGATGCTCTTCTTTCTCCCAAAGAGTAAAGAGTAAAGATAAGTATGACTGGGTTACATTAGATATAGAGCCTGAGTGATCGTGAATGTCAAGGCAGAAAGGAGAACACACTTGAGAAACACTTGGTTTGGGGATAGAGAGCTCAGATGTGAGGTAGTCAGTGGGATAATTTCCTGAGAAAAAGGAAACTCATAGAGAAATTTGGACCTAGTGGCCTGACTGAAGATAAGGGAAAGAGAAAAGTGATTAAGGGCACCAACTTTGATGTACACTCCCTTGATTTGACCCCCAGCTGTGCCACTTACTAGTTGGTGACCTTTCCTATCCTATCCTCAGTTTCCTCACCTAGGTAATGGGCACAGAATTGTTGTTAAGAATAAATGAGATTGTGTTTTAAAGCCTCTAGCAAAGTGCCCAGCACATAATAGTCACTGCATAAAAATTGACATTCCCTTTCCTCCCCTTGTCAGGAAAGAATCTTACTGAGCAGAGAGGATGACCTCAGATCACAGGATGAAAGAGTCAGGAGTAAAAAGATGATATTATCTAACTTTCCAGATGAAAAATCATGACCCGGGGGATATATGCTTGGGTTCACAAAGGAGCAATTTAAATCCTTTATCCAAGGATGAAATTAAGAAAAAGTATTATATTTGGTATCAGAGTGCTTTCAGCTGATGTTAACAAACTGGCTTACGCAATGAAATACTGTATTATCTCACGCAATAGGACATCCAGGCATACTGTGTGCTGCAAAGTTAGTTGATTCAGCCATGGGATAATTTCGTGAAAGACACAGTTGACACAGTTTCTTCAGACTCTTTTTTGACGATCTAAAGTGTCCAATTCATCCTAGGGCTGGTTTCTCCTGTGGCTCTAAGAGACAGCTTGTAGCAATCACTATATATATATATATATATATATATATATATATATATATACACACATATCTATAGATATGTGTATATATATATATACATACACACACACATATATATACATACACACACACACCTACATATACGTGTGTATATATATATATATACACACACACACTTAGTGACATCCAGTAGAAGGAGAGAAACAACCTCTCCTTCAAGGATAAACTAAAAATACTTCATTTCAGTCTTGCTGCGTCCTCATTGGCCATTGTACACCCTGAACTTATTATTAACTACCATCACGGGATTGTCAACCTTTGATTGGCTTAAGCCATGATTCCTAAACCATCACTAGCAAGAGGGAGAGAATTACTATAACTGATTTACACTAATGACAGTGTAAATCTGGGCTCTGCCATCTGGGCCCCAGAAGGAGGATGGTCATGGCATGGAGAAGAGCCCCCAGGGAATCAGCAATGGAAATGTACTGTGAAGAACACACTTTAGTGATGTTAAGCCACTGAGACTTCTTGGGGTGTTTGTTACCACAGCATAACCTAACCTATGTCATATACCAATAGAAAAAGTAAAGTGTTGTAAACTATATTGAGAGGATGGAGAGACATGCACGTAAGGGTACAAGTGAGCTAAATCCTTATTTATGAAAACAGGAAATCAATAGATGATGTTTAAAATGAAAATAAATACTACAAGCATCATGTTATTTAGAAATATGGAGGAAACTACCAGGAAAGAAAGAAACAAACAAATGAACAGAAAACTGCTAAAAAGAAAAAAAATGAAACGTTATTGCCCAGGGAATAAGTCTAGGGTAGGAAGAGCTGCAACAGGAGGAGTTTTGCTTTCATTATAAACTCTTCTGATTTTTTTTTAATGTTCTTAGATAATGTGCTTGTATTCCTTTGATAATTTTTTAAATTTTCCATTTATCTGACTTTATGCAAGCTCTAAACATTGATAATTTGGGGGTCCTGGGAACAAGGTCATAAAGCCCAACTGAAGTATTTCTGAAAGTGAAATCATGTTTTGGTTGACTCAGATCCTACATACCTAATTTATTCCTGAAGAAAACTTCACTTTTGACCACCTGATTGTCAAACTGGTAATCTGACAGCCACCTTCAAAATTAAGAGAAGAATAAAAGAATATTTGTGTTGATGCCATTTAATAACTTTGCAGAGAGGAAAAATACATCAAAAGGGTTTCTGCTCAGCACATAAAGTAAATAAACTTGTTATGAGATGGGCTATTTGCTCACCTGGAGTTGTTCTTTCAAAGGCTTTTTGAGGGGCTAGTGCAGCAGGTTTTTCACTGGCAGGTTCCTGTCTTATGACAGGCCTGAGCTTGTTGTCCAGAACCTCCTCTACCAGCATCAAAGTTCTCACCAGACTCCTCTCTTACCCGGCCGACCCCCAGGCTGGCCACGGTCATACTGTCTGCCCTCTCTAAAGCTTAGATCCCAATCTGTGCAGATGATACGATCATCTAAGAAGGTCCCATTTAGGAACCACATGGCATTTTCAGCATGAGCTCTGTTATAGTATTCCACAAAACAGAAACCACATGCCTTTTTCTTTATTTTATCCAAGCCCATAAAAACATTCCTGACATTCACCACATCTACTAAAGAGCTCAAATATTTGCTCTTCGGTTGTATAAAAGGAAAGATTCCCCACATAGAGCATGCAGCTTTCCTTCAGTAAATTTTCAGGCTCTTCATTATCACCACTGAACTTGTGGTCCTGGTACTCGCTCAGCTTCAGGTAGGAACCTGCACAAAATCTTCAGGTTGTCGGATGTGGTGCTCAGCAGGCGCCGTGAGGGCAGCAGGTTGTGATCCAGCTTGGCAGCAGTGACACCAGTAAAACCCTAAATTAAATTTTAAAAAACAATAAAGTTATGAAGGCAGAAGCAGAAACACAAACCTGTGGATATTTAAGAAGTTTGTGCCCAGATGCATAGACACCTCAGCTCTTGACCAGGAGGAGCATGTCAAGGCAAACCCAAAATGGAAAGTTCCAGGTCCCAGGAACATGGTCATAAAATGTTTGCAACTTTTCCTGAAAGGGAAGTTATGCTGTCTTTGGTGGACTCAGATCTTCCATACCTAATCTATTACCAAAGAATACATTTAATAACAATGTGCTCTTGGAAAATATGGCATAAAACAGTACAATTTTCATGGAGAATGAGCATTGCTATCATTCCTGGTCAAGGACTAGACGTCAGGTAAGTCACATCTATAGGCATGGTCAAGTAGAAATCCAGTTGTGACATACTTTCATAATTTAAAATTTAAAATAATACATTCGTGATTCAAGTCTGTCATATGGGAATGAATATATTGTTAGGTTAGACAGAGAATCTATATATACTATCAAAGTATACAAGCAGCTCTATAAAAATGAAAACTCTCTGGCATCATAAATTTGACCTAAATTAAGATTAGATTTTATTAGCAATAACTCCACTTGTCATCTTAGACTTTAGAAGGACTTTTATTTAATTATTTGGACATTCCAAGTCCATTTTAAAAAAAATCTTCCTAGGGAATTTAAATGAATGCCCTTCCCCCCCTTACTAAACTTTCCTACTGGGGTCAGAGGCATTAAAATGACCCCATTAGCTATACTTTTCAAAAATAGGCATTAGTTCCCCCCACCTCTCCTATTTTGTAATTATACCCAAATTTTAGTGTGAAAGAAAAACCTGCACAACACGATGAAATGAAGATTCTTGCAGCCCACACTTAAGAGATTCTGACTCAGTAGATCTAGAGCAAGACCCAGGAACGGACATTAAATGTTTAACCTGCACCCCTCCGTGATCCAGATGCAAGTTGTCCAAGGACCACACTTGAAGAAACTCTGATGAAGAAATGCCTTCATTTAACAAACATTTAATGAGCACTCTTTATTTGTCACTAAGCTAGGTGCTATGAGTAATACATCAATGAAAAAAACACAGTGAAAGTACAATTTTCAGAAATCATTGTATTCCCAGCACCTAGCATGAACAATGATTTGTGCACACCGTAGACATGTAATAAATATCTGTTGAATGAACGAACACACAAGTTCAGAATTGGGTGATTAAGCCAGACAACTAAATAAGAAACATAATACACTGTGATCAATACTACTTTAGCGATATACATGGAGGAAAGGGAGAAGGGGACTAACATTTTCTTGGGATCTACTTCATGATAGACACCATGTGCACTTTCTACTACATCACCTATGAGGAGAAGCAATTATTCAGCTTGGGGACATCAGAGAAGGCTTCCAAAGGAGAGGCTGCATGCACTGATTATCAAAGGATCAGGAGGGTGAGGGTGTGTGTGTGTGTGTGTGTGTGCGTGTGATGGGGGAGGATGTAGAAATTTAGGGAATGAACCAGACAGAGAAAACACGTGCAGGGGCAGAATATAGTCAAAGAAAACTAAAAGCATAGAAAACTGAAATGGAAGCCTAAATAAAACCAGGTGTGAACGACAGTGCTATACAATTCAAAGCAATGAAAATGGGGACCCCTGCCTATTTAGATGTCATTTGAAGAGCAGTGGGAAGCCCACTGTCCACAAAGCATCTTTCTGACAGCTTGTCGATGAGTTCTGAAAGTCTGCCACTGGAAACCCATTACTTTGAGTCATTGACAAATTGCCCCATTAAAAAATAAATATCTTTCCCAGATTTCATTTCTCTTTTTTTTTTTTTTTTTTTTTGAATCTGGTTACTAGATTGGCAGATCAGGGAATGTGATAGCTATAGTCGTTTTCATTTCACCCAGGCGTTGTACAAAGTTTCCTATAATTTCATTGTAGACGAGATGGCAAAATATAGGCTGTGTGCTTCAGCTGTTTGTTGAGATGAGTCTGTAACTAGTTGAACAAACAAATGGTTTGGTGTCAGACTAGAAGGGAAATTCTAGCAGTGAGCCAAAGGCTCTATTCTTGGCTGTGCCTTGTTCGGCTCATTTATAATTTTGGCTTACTACAAACAAGAGCTTCTGAAAAAGTCAGAGCAGTCCAAAGCCAGAATAGGCTGCCTACAATAGAGCAATGAGCGTTAGGCACTATGGGGTTCAAACCAACGTTGAGGTACCCCTTGCCCGGTAGTGAAACAGTGGAGAGGCCCCTTTTAACCAGGGTAGTGTTAGGAATCAAGCATGAATTTTGAAGTCAAAAGACCTCAGTTCAAATCTCAGTTTCACCACTTAAAATGTGACCCTGGGCAAAGCACTTAACCATACTGATTTCAGTGCCCTCATCTGTAAACCACCGATCAAAATACCTACCTTGCAGCATATGCTATGACAGTGTCATATGGAAAAACATCTAGCACAGTGCTGAACACACTGTAGGTGTTCAATATACAGGAGGTATTAGACAAATTATTTCAATTCTGTAATTTGGTGACTCAGAATAAGACATATAAATACATATGAAATATGCCAATAACACTAAGGCAAGAGAGCCTTTAACCAATCTGGAGGGTAAAAGGGATCAAATACGAAGTGACAGAAGGACACTAAACTTTGGGTTTGTAAGCACACAATAAGATACACAGATGTCAAATGAGAGTCTAAGATGACTCCCATGTTTCAGGCCTAGACAACTGTGTAGACAGAGGTCTGAGTCACTAAAATGGAGATAGTGGGGTGTATAAAGGAGGAGTGGCAGATAAGAGTCAGGCAGATGAATTTGTGACATACTGAGTTTGTTTTTGAAGTACCTGTGAAATACACCGTGTCCCATATGTTTCGTTGCAATTGAGTATTCAGGTTTGAAACTCACAAGAGAGGTCTGGGGCTACAGATATAGATTAGGGAGTCAACAGCACAAGATAAAATCATGGGGATAGATGAGATGATCTAGGGAAAAGGTATAAAAGGAGAAAAATCCTGGGAATGACCAGCATTTAAGGGGTGGCAGAGGAAGAGTCCACAAAGGAGCACAAGAAGGAGTAAGTAACCAGAGAGGAAGGAGGAGAACCAGGAGAGGAGCAGCACCACCAAAGCCAAAGAGTAGGCGCTCTCAAGAGAGGCATGAGGACAGAAGTGGAGTGAGAGCGATCAATTATGTTAAATGCAGCAGACAAAGGCCCAGTAAAATAAAGACTAAAAACTGATAGTTGGATTTGGCAATCAAGATGTCATTGGCTTCCTTACCAAGAGCAGTAACAGTCATGTTCTGGGGTCAGAAAAGCCAGACTGGGGGGTAGAGGTGGGCCTGAGTTTTGAATGGCGGGGGTGAGGAAATGGTGACAGCGAGTGTAGACTACTCTATTGAAGAGCTTCTGTGATAATGGAAGGGAAAAAATAAGGTGAGAACCAATTGGGAACAGAGTTGAAGGAGAGTTTTGTTTCTTTTTTTAATGGGAGAAATTTGAGCATACTAAACGCTAATGGGAAGCAGCCAGTAGAAAGGGTAAGAGTGGTTGAAGATACAGATGAGAGAGGGGATAACTGATAAAGAAAGATCCCCAAGGAGGTGGGAGACAGTGGGTTCCAAAGCATAAGCAGATGTAGTACCCTTGAATGGGGGAAGCTATGTCTACTCCAGCAAGATAAAAAGAAAGGAGGTTAGGACGTGTAGGGACACAGCTCTGTGGTAGGGTGGGGTGAGGGCAGGAAAATGAAAGTTATCACCTGATGGCTTGGGTTTGCATACTGGAATAAGACGTGAGGTCATCTTCTGAGAATACAGTGGATCATAAGAATAGGTTGGTGAAGTGGAGTGGAGGTGAAAATGATTCAAAAGATGAGGGATCATTTACCCATGTAGATGGGTGTCACGCGGGGCGGCCTGCAGGCTCTCTGCTCCCGCTCCCCACATAAGAACGCAGGACATGGTGAGGCGAAAAAGGAACACCCATGGAGCCATAGGTAGGGGAGCCATACCACTATATTCTTGCTGGCGGCTGGGTTGGACACACAGGAAGCAGGAGCCACACTGTCTGCAACCTGCTGTCCGCTTCTCTGCAATCTGCAACCCACAATCCGCCCTGCTAACTGCAATCCACACTTGCCAGCCACCATCTTCTTGCTAGCCCCTATTTGCTGCTAGCGTAGCCACAGCAGTTATGTTAGTGGCCAATGGCTCACTGGTTACAGCTGACGGCCAACTAGCCACAGCTGATGGCCATTTGATCACAGTCGATGGCCATTTACTACCTGAGCCAGCACCTTTCTATGTGAGGCCGAGAGCCTGGAAACTGCTCTCTGGGGCTCTGTCCCCACACTCCACGCCTACAGGCTCTCACCTCACAATCTATGCAACAAGCGTTTTCCGCGAGGGGCCCTGTGTGAGGAGCCTTGAGGTGAATGCTATTTCCTGGACACAGCCAGGCTCTCTGGGCACAGCCAGGGTTTCTTAGGGCACCACCAGTTCTTCTGGGCACAGCCAGACTTCCTGGGCTTCTTAGGGTACCACCAGTCTCCCCGGGCACAGCCAGGGCCTCTCAGGGCACTGCCACTCTCTCTGGGCACAGCCAGTCTTCCTGGGCACAGCCAGGGCTCTCAGGGCACTGCCACTCTCTCTGGGCACAGCCAGTCTTCCTGGGCACAGCCAGTCTTTCTCACATATTCTCCATGGCGGCTGGTCGAGACACAAAAGCAAACATCCGCCAATTCCACTACACAATGGTATGTTCCCAAGCAAACAGTCAAGCGGTCCATTAAATTAGGGATGGAGCCCATTCCCCATAGTCCATAGTCATTCGCCAGGGCTGTCCTGGGGGTGAGGGACGGCCTTGACCTCACCCTCATCTCCCAAGGAGGACTCAGCAAGTGTTTCCTCCTGGGACTACAAGTCCTGCATCCAGGCTGCCTCAGCAAGCACTTCCCAGCCCACAGGGCAGCAACGACCTTCGCTTTCTCGGGCCTCTGCTGGTTGGGGAACCGTCCACGTCTTCCCACCCCTCCACGGGGGTCCAGCTCTTCAGCAGCTGCTCCTCCTGGTCTTCCTGAGACTGAGGGTTCACAGGCACAAACTGCTCCACTGCCCTTCGGAGAGCTTTGGCCGGCACCGTACCCTGCTCGTGCGCCATTTGTTGTGCGGGGTGGCCTGCAGGGTCTCTGCTCCCGCTCCCCACATAAGAACGCAGGACATGGTGAGGCGAAAAAGGAACACCCACAGAGCCATAGGTAGGGTAGTCAGTCATACCACTATAGTCTCGCTGGCAGCTGGGTTGGAGACACAGGAAGCAGGAGCCACACTGTCTGCAACCCGCCATCCACTTCTCTGCAATCTGCAACCCACAATCCGCCCTGCTAACTGCAATCCACGCTTGCCAGCCACCATCTTCTTGCTAGTCCCCATTTTTCTGCTAGCGTAGCCACAACAGTTATGTTAGTGGCCATTGGCTCACTGGTTACAGCTGACGGCCAACTAGCCACAGCTGATGGCCATCCAATCACAGTTGATGGCCATTTACTACCTGAGCCAGCACCTTTCTATGTGAGGCTGAGAGCCTGGAAACTGCACTCCCGGTTCTGTCCCCACAGTGGGTCATTTACAAGGACATTAAAGTCACTCAGGATGGTGGCCAGAGTTGGGGAAACTACAAGTGAGTTGCTGAGGTCCTCAATAAGAGAGAGTAGATAACAGTAGGGAGGAATGGAAGAGGGTAGCTGTCACGTGGGGCGGCCTGTGGGGGGTCTGTGCTCCTGCTCCCCACATAAGAACGCAGGATGTGGTGAGGCCAAAAAGGAACACTCACGGAGCCATAGGTAGGGGAGTCATACCACGATAGTCTCACTGGAGGCTGGATTCACACAACGTGCGATCTGCTATCCGCTTTTCTGCCAACCGACCCACTCTCCTCGACTCCCCTCAACTCTCCTCGACTGGACTCCCCAGCGCAGCTGCGGCAGCTATATTAGTGGCCAACGGCTCAATGGTTACAGCTGACGGCCAACTAGCCACAGCTGATGGCTATCTACTACCCGAGCCAGCACCTTTCCACGTGAGGCCGAGAGCCTGGAAACTGCACTCCCGGCTCTGTCCCCACACTAAACATACTCAATTCCTAATCAGTCCTCGGTGGTTTTTGACTCTTATCTAGATGCACTACAGTTTGTAAATGTTCACTTTAAAATAAGGTCCCTAGAAATGGACATACTGCTCATGTGTGGTTTGACTAGCGCTGAGTCCATTAGGACAGTCCTTTCCTGTGATCTTCTAATGCAATTTTATGATCAGGTTGGCTTAAAAAAGAGTGTCACGTCTTCACATTTATTGAGCATCTACTTTAGGTCAGATACTTAACATCTACTAAGAAACCTCTCCAAAGTTTCAGTGGTAGAGGTCCCTAGTTCTCTCTTACCCTATGGGGCCAGGAGGTGGTATAGCTACTGTGGGGACAGAGCCAGGAGTGCAGTTTCCAGGCTCTTGGCCTCACGTGGAAAGCTGCTGGCTCAGGTAGTAAATGGCCATCAACTGTGATTGAATGGCCATCAGCTGTGGCTAGTTGGCCTTCAGCTGTAACCAGTGAGCCACTGGCCACTAATATAACTGCTGTGGCTACGCTAGCAGAAAATGGGGGCTAGCAAGAAGATGGTGGCTGAGCTAGCAAGAGTGGATTGCAGTTAGCACGGCAGATTACAGCTAGCAAGTGAGGTGGGTTGGCAGAGAGAAGTGAGTGGACGGTAGGTTGTGGATCGTGTGGCTCCTGCTTCCTGTGTCTCCAACCCAGCGCCAGGGAGAATATAGTGGTATGACTCCCCTATCTATGGCTCCATGGGTGTTCCTTTTTGGCCTCACCATATCCTGCGTTCTTATGCAGGGAGCGGGACTAGAGACCCCAGAAGAGACCCCGCCTGTAACCCTGCATGACAAATGGCGCAGCGAGCAGGGTCTCCTGCGTGACATTTAGTGTAGCAAAGAGATGGTTAAAGGAGGGTATGACAGCCATCGTGAAACATTTGAAGGGTTATTTCTGCTCCATATGGTGAAAGTTAGAATAATGGATAGAAGTTACAGAGAAGATTGCAAGTGTTTTTCAGCAGTTTTTCATTTGTCCGATGATGAAATGTGAATTTATCTAGTGTATAGAAGTGGAGGCTGGATGAACACATAGCTGTGAAAGGAGTTAGAAAGGCCACAGTTTGAGACAGAGAAGATGGAAAAGCAATCAAGCCATTGTGGGCCACAGATCATCAAGTAGATTTGTAGACACTGTGAGAGACTATTTCCTACTTTAAAAAGTAGAGCTTGGCTAGAATAGAAGTCCCTCCCTGACTCTTGCTATTGGGGAAGAATGAGTCAGAGAATCTAAAAATAGAAGAAGAACTTGAAGAATGGCTCAAAATGATCACAATCAAAATCCTAAGGGGAGAGAGGAAAGAAGGTGGCAAGATAAAGCAAATAACCTTCCAGGAAACAAATTTTATTGGCCTTCTGGAATTGGTGGGAGGACTCTGCAAAGAACCTTTTCAATGGCTGCCTTAAACTAATGCTTGGTATTATTTCAACTATACAGAAGAAATGAGGATCTGGACTTTTTAAAAAGCCAGGTTATTTCCTGCTCCAGATGAAGTCAGTAGCTCTGAGAAAGGAAATTAGAAAGAGTTGGGACAGCAGTGTTACATGCCTTACCTTCCTAATACTGTTCCTAGAGGTAGCGAGAGAGAGCTGAGAACAGCTGCTGAGGCCTAAAACCCCATGGCCAGAGATCTAGCTTGTGCTGAGAGAAACAAATGCCTGATTGAGGCTGCTTAGGGCTCAGAGTGGTAGAAGATGCTCATACATCTTTAACACCTGTATTTAAAAGATCAGTTAAGCATAAGCTGAAATAGACAGGCAGATCCACAGCAAAGACAATGGCCTGGGGACAGCCTCCAGGAGAAATGAGAATAATAGGTGAGTATTTAGTGTAGAAGCTGATCCCGATTCAGCAAAGTATTAACAGGTATTACAAGGTATTAACGATGCTTAAATGTTTTGTCTGTTTATCATTTGCACTATATGGATGGCCTTACTATTCAAAGCGTTGCCCAAGAACCAACAGGAGTAACATCACCTGGGAGCTTGTTAGGAATGCAGAATCTCAGGCCCCTCCCAGACCTGCTGAATGATAATCTGCATTTTAACAAGCATCTGGTGATTTGTGTACACAGTACAGTTGAGAAGCACTGCTGTACCTGGTTTCTTAGTTGAACTTTTGCCTAGCAAAACTCTCTCCCTTCCTCCTTCCTTTTTTCCTCTCCCTCCACCTCTCTTGATTTCTCTGATCTTTGTTTCCTTTGTGAGATAACAAACAACTCTAATTATGGCTGACAGCCTTAAAAGTAGTGCTCATGATATACCCAGATAAGGAAAAGGGTGGCTGGGTACAGATGGTAAAGCATGGGCTTGGAGAGTGTGAAACCACTGACTTGGTTTCCAGTTGTGCTGTCTGAGCAACCTTCATCAAGCTCATTGACTTTCTGAGCCTCAGTCTCCTCATGTGATCATAAAATAAAGATCATTCCAATATTTACCTCAGAGTGCTGAAATGAGAAGCAGGTATGCCAACGACCTGACACAGTGCCGGACACACAGTAAGTGCTCAGCATATAGTGTTATTATTATTGAAAGCCATCAGTTTTGAAGTGAAGTTAGAATAATAACAAACTAGTGCTATGACTCTACAGCCTTCCAAAGTCCACAAAGTCCCTGTGAGGGCATCCATGAAAGCCCCTTCTACCTCATCCAATTTAGCCTCCTTGATTCCAGGGCCAGCCAGCAATCATGCTAAAGCATTTCTTATTCCATTGGCCCATCTTCCTGTTTTTGCTGAATTAGTAAGATTTCTACCTTTTTATTGCAAATGGTGCACAGTTCTAGTACATTAAAGCTAAAAAATAATCTTTTGTGGGCTGACCTGGAAACGTAACAACCATTTATAACATATTTTTCTCCTATGGAAAAATGCATGTCACCTTCCAAACAATTGACTTCAGAATGAACTTTGAATCTCAGCCTGCATACAAGTTGGAGGCTGCCTGTATGTCAACATATTGGAGACAAAGGGCTAGATAAACCAAGTCCAGAATTCCAGAGGTGACAGAAAGGTAAATAAGAATGCTCCAAGGAGTGTAAAGTAGGTCAAATAGTTCATTCTAAGTACACAGTATCAAGATTTAGAAAGCTAATACAGGAAGGGAGATATATCTCAGGAACGGTATTAAAAAAAGAGCAACAACAACACAAAACATTTTTCTACTATATTAGATAAGGGGCCCCTAATCATCTTAAGATCTACAAACAATATCAAGGCCTTACAAGCTATCTCTGCAAGATGGTTACCTTCTTCCTTCCCTGCTCTCTACACTTTGCCTGGATTCTCAGCTCAGATAGGAAGACAGAAAGCAGTATACCCGCCCCCCAATTCTCCTCACCCCCACACGCTGACAGCCAGCCCTCAGGCTCGGTCAGCTTCGCTCTGCCCATAACCCCCTTCTTTCCAGAAGAGGTCAAGGCTTCAGGAAGGTACAACCTAGTTTTTCCTTACAAAAAGGAAGAGGACTCCTGTATTGGATAAAATGAGATGACTGGTGAAAACAGGCTCCCCAGGATGGAGAGGGGTGGAAAGCTGGTAACAAAGGACCATGGGAAAGCAAAGGACTTTTATACCTTCTCACTGAAGTCTTTAGCGAGAAGATGGGTTATATCCAGGGGAATTCTGGATTAAGAGGGCAGCAAGCTAGCAATGTCTAATACCCACCATTTACAAATGCCCATTAAAATATCCATGAAGCTCTGCAAAAACACTGAAAAGCTGCACTAGCTATGGAAATGGGGTGGGGTGGGGGGAAGCGACTGCCAACTGGTAGTGGGGAAGGAGTTTCTGCTGGCTTTTGAGAGAAGATGGGGTAGGATGAAGGAGCATACTTGCAGCCTATGTACACTCTACTCTCTGATCCAGACAATGAAAGTTGGGAGAAAGATGTGGAAAGTTTTTGATTCACTTCTACTAGCTATCTTCATCATAGCAACACCAGGGTTGTACTAATCAGAAAACCAGAGACTATCCGTTTACTACAAAGAAAATACTTTCTGAGGCAACCAGGGTTCTGCTCCACCTCTTTTAATGTCAGCTCCCCTATTTTCTATATGTTTTGGAGACTATAACTTGAGTATACCACCTGGTCAGCGATGGTGGTAGTGACGGTTGGGCCAACAGTTGTTATTATATGATGAAAACATCCAAACATAAGCATGCTTGGAAACATCATACCTGAAATAATGTAACAGGACAAACTGCAGAGTCAGACAACCCAGAAGATCAGAGACAGAAGATTCCATCTCAGTGCAGTAGAACCTAAAACATAATAAAACCACCACCAACAACACTATCAGCTGCCCCATGTACTGTGCACTTATTATGCGTCAGGCACTATCTTACATACCTTACACGCATTATCTCATGTATTCCTCATAGCAAACACAAGTTGTCATTCAAGTTTGTTTGAAAGGATCAGGTAATAATAATGGTATTTATCATTTGTTGAGCTCTTACTATGTGTTAAGCCACTAAGTGTTTTATATCCACTATCTCATTTAGGTGAATCCCTACTAGGCACTAGAAAATAGGCTCAGCCTTCCCAATTCATCCTTCAAGGCTCAGTTCAGGTATCACATCTTCCAGGAAGCCTTTCTTGACCCTTCCAATCTGGGTTAGGTACACCCAATCTGCATTACTTCCATCACCACCCTGTATTTCCTTCTATCGCAACTTTTATCTCCTCTCTCTCTCTCTCTCTCTCTCTCTCTCTCTCTCTCTCTCTCTCTCTCTCTCTCTCTCTCTCTCTCTACCAGACTATGAGCTCCAGAAGAAAACAATGCAGATGTTACGATGCAATAATATATGACCTCCATGAAACAGTTCTATAAAGAGAAAGGTTGAGATAAAAGTTGCTCTTAGATGGCAGAATTGTGGGTGAATTTTCAGGCTTCTTCATACCATCCTGCACTAGCAATTTTCTGAAATAATTTTATATTACTTTTATAATAAAAATCTTTAACTTATTTAAGCAAAACATACTAATTTTTGGTCAAATGATAAAACGACAAAGTCCCTCTCCTTTACTCCTTCCCCCCACACCTAATCTCACCCCTGCCTTAGAAGTAAACACTGTCAACAATTTAGATGAAGTCCTTTCACAGGGAATATAATTCATTTAAACAAGGGAAAAAAATATGGCAGCTCTGAGTAGAGTATACCCCAGTTATAATAGGAGGATGGAAAACCAAACTGTAGTAAAATAAATCAGTATTTAAAGAAGATGTTTTTTTTTTGAAAAAAAAAAAAAAAACACCACTAGAGATTCTTGAGTGTCAGGACCTTATACCACTATGACTACTTTTTTTTAATTATTATAATGGTAACCATTTATTGAGCTTTATGGGAGAAGAATAAAATGGCCCTCACCTGAGATTAAGAAACCTGATACAAGTGCCATTTCATACATCCATCTATACAAATCCCTCTGACTTATACACAGCCATATTCAAACACACACACACACACACACACACACACACACACACACACACACAATATCCATGCATAAGCAAAACTCCATACAGAAATATATTCATAAATACAAAGACTCAAACATCCTACATATAATTGAGACTTACTTCTGTTTTCATTTCCATTCAAATTAGCTCTTAGTTAATGCTCTCTTATCACTTGCATATAAATTTGCATCTTGTTATTTTTGCATACAGAAAAACTGAAAGAAGGGATGGACATTGAGATCATCTGGTCCAGCTCCCTGTCTGCAAACACGGCATCTATACTGTTTGAGACCTCAAACTAACTTCTACTTGATGATCCCTAAGGACACTTTAAATTTCCCCCAGTTGCTCACCTCCGTATTTTATTTCCCCTTGGTAAATCAACCAACAAATATTTATTGAGCATCTGCTATACTCATGTATTGTGCTAAAAAAAAGTTTGTGGTTGGGAACACGACAGCTCCTAAACCTGGCTGTCTATAAGAATCACCTGGGGACTTTTTAAAATTATAGATTCCCTTGTCCCCACCCCAGACCTACTGATTCTGAATCCTTGTGGTTGTGATCTGTTATGGGCTATATTGTGCACCCCGTGGCAAATCCACATGTTGAAGTACTATCCCCCAGTACCTCAGAATGTGACTATCTTTGGAAAAGGGATCTTTAAAGAAGTAAGCTAAAACGAGATCAATAAGGTGAGTCCTAATCCAATATGATCGGTGTCCTTATAAGAAAAGAAAATTTGGACACAGACACATGCAAGGAAAGACAATGTGAAGACGGCCATCTATCGGCAAGGAAAGCAGCCCCAGTAGAAACCAATCTTGCCAACACCTTGATCTCGGACTTCTAGCCTCCAGAACTGTAAGAAAATACATTTCTGTCGTTCCTTTCCACTTGCCAGCTGTGTAACCTTGGAAAATTAATTAGATTTCTCTGAAAGCTATAAAGCGAGGCCACCTCATAGGCTTACTGTGAGTAATAAATGGAAAACAGTTGTAAAGCCCCTTAGCACAGTGCCTATAGTAAAGGCTCATTCATGTTAGTTATTGTTATTAATATTATAAGGTGGTTGGTCTAGAACAAAGATTCTTAAAAATTCAGAGGATAATAAGCTTCAGTGGAAAAAATATTACCTCTTTATTTTCACCAACCTCTAGCTGAAATTTATATTTCCTTCAATTACAAATGCAGAGAACAGATCACAGTAGTACAAGCAGCATCTGTGACTTTGTTACCAGTAGAAAACAATTTCATGTCAACACAGGTGTCTTTATTTTTACACTCATCATTACCTTGAAGTTACCATGATTATCAGAGCTGCATTTAGAACTTGTTATTTACTATATTAATAACAAGTACTTATATAACAAGTAATTTTCTCTTTAATATTTTGATAATTGCATAACAGTATAATTGAGTTCCTTTGTAATCCTACGCACTTTATTTTATATATGTAGTGGGGACAAAGCCCCGGAGAGCAGTTTCCAGGCTCTCGGCCTCACGTGGAGGGGTGCTGGCTCAGGTAGTAGATGGCCGTCAGCTGTGGCGAGTTGGCCGACAGCTGTAACCCTTGAGCCATTGGCCACTAGTATAACTGCCGCGGCTGCGCTGGGGAGGTCGAGTCAAGGAGAGTTGAGGGGAGTCAAGCAGAGTTGGTCTGTTGGCAGAAAAGCGGACAGCAGGTTGCACGTCGTGTGAATCCAGCCTCCAGTGAGACCATAGTGGTCTCCGTGAAGACCCCTACCTATGGCTCCGTGGGTGTTCCTTTTTGGCCTCACCATGTCCTGCGTTCTTATGTGGGGAGCGGGAGCAGAGACCCTGCAGGCCGTCCTGCATGACAAATGGCGTAGCGAGCAGGGTGTGGTATCAGCCAAAACTCTCTGGAATGTACTGGAGCAGTTTATGCGTATAAAAACTCAGTTTCGTAAGCAGGGTACGGTGCCGGCCACAACCTACTGAAGCATGGTGGAGCGGTTTGTGCGTGTGACAGCTCAGCTTCGGGAGGCCCATGAGGAGCGACACAGGGAACGGTAGGAGCGGTCTGCCGGGGAGACTCAAGCCTCCAGCTGGCACACCACCCTCTTGGCCATGGACGGCGTTGCCTTCATTTTGGTGATCTGCTGCGGCCTTAAGCTCCGAGGGTTGTGGACATCTTCCGCAGAGGCCTCCACCCACTCAGACACCTGGCACGGTGAGCGAGATTCCAACCAGGTAGGAATGGCGTCTGACTCTGGGCAGGAGGACAGGTGGCTCCCACACAGTGTGTGGTGTCCGGTGGCCACTGTTCTCAGGAGTTGGACCCCCAAGGAGGGGTGGGAGGACATGGATGGCTCTCCGGCCAGCTTGGAGAGGGCCCTGCAGGCTCTGGCTGAGCGGTTGCCTGGACGAGGCGAAGGGTACAGCTGGCCGCGTGGTCCGGATGTTCGTCACGGCCTTGAGTCTCAACACGGAAAATGCTCTTAATGAAATGGCCCAGGTGCCGCACCAGGTGTCCTGGTTGGAAGCGCTGGAAGCTCGGGTCCGCCTGTTAGAAGAGGGGCCCCACAGTGGAGACTCTGAGGCAGAGGTAGAGAAAGCAAGTGGAGACAATGTAGCTCCCAATCCCCCAGCCCGGCCAATCTTGAAGCAAAAGGTAAAACGTGAGCAACCTTTGGGCTTCAAGGGCCTTGCTGCAGGCAACCCAGCTGTGACTGAGTTCACAACCTACACCCCTTACACTCCCATTGAGTTGCAGGAGCTGGGGAGGCGGTACAGACAGCGCCCTGGAGCGCCAGTCTCTGCTTGGCTATTATATTTATGGGATGAGAGAGCAGACAACATTCTCTGCTCCCCAGGCGAAATGGAAAAGCTAGCCTTTGTGACAGTGCATCTGTCCCTGCGACAAAGGTTACAGAACTGCCATAGGTTGGCCCAAGACCAGGGCAACCACACTCTAATGGAGTGGCTCACTGCTGCGGTACGCACAGTATGGGGACAGGATGGCGAACTGCCAGACACTGTGAGTCAATGGCAGTCATATACAGAACTTACGCAAATCATCCGTGAAATGGGTATGAGACATGCTATTTTTAACCCTAACATGCAAGGGCCGGATGACGAGCTTTTTACAGCCACTATGAGAGATCTGGTTTTGGATACTGCACCTGCGAGTGCTTTTGGACCCTTGGTTGCCATTTTTACGCCCTATATGGGGCAACAGATCCATGAAGTTACAACTGCCATGGCCACCCTAGGGGATGTTGAGAGCCAGAGGCGAAGGAAGTTAAGACAGGAGGTCCACGCAGTTGAGACCTGGAAGCCCAAATCAAAAGTAAAGGGGTGAGGTCGCGGGCCTCAGAGAGTAACACGCGCACAGATGTGACGTGATCTCGTGGCAGCAGGGGTCAATTGGGAGAAAATGGACCGACAACCCAATGCACTGTTGTTGGAACTTTGGAAGCAGTTGCATCCGGAACAGCAATTCCGGAGAAGCCTAAAGGAGAAGTCTGGGAAAGCACGACCAGTGTCCCTCCAGGACTTCCTGCGGCCGCTTGAGGCCGACTCCTTCCAGCTTGATTAGGGGTGGGGCCAAGGTACCCGGTCAGAGGGGACGAGCAGGGACCGAAGGCCCCACGTGGAACTGTCCATACATTCGTCCCCTTCTAATGTGCAGAGGGTTTTGGCCCCAGTTGACACTGGCGCAGACTGCAGTCTTGTTTATGGGAACCCAGAACTGTTCCCCGAACCAGCAATCTGCCTTGATGGCTACGGGGGAAAGACTGTGGCTGTAAAAGCTGTTTCCTTACCACTGGGTATAAGAAGGCTTCCCCCTCGTACCTACAAGGTTTATGTCTCCCCCGTTCCGGAGTATATTCTAGGGGTGGACGTGCTACATGGCCTCAGCTTACAGACGTCGTCGGTAGGAGAGTTCCGTCTCCGGATCTCGGTGGTGAAAGCGGTGACATGTGGGCATGCTCACCACCCTCCTCAAGTGTTGCCACAGCCCTGGTGCGTGGTTACAGTGTGACAGTACCGCCTGCCAGGAGGGCAGGAGGAGATTGGTCCTACAATATTGGAATTGGAGAAGGCACAAATTGTGAGGCCGACGCACAGTCCCTTTAACTCCCCAGTCTAGCCTTTCAAGAAGCCAGATGGGACTTGGCGAATGACTGTGGACTATAGGTAGTTAAATAAGGTGACACCATCTTTGCACACTGCAGTGCCTTCAATTCACGATTTGATGGATCGTCTGACTGTCCGCCTGGGGACATATCACTATGTAGTGGACTTGGCCAATGCTTTTTTCTCCATTGACATTGCACCCAAGTGTCAAGAGCAGTTTGCTTTTACTTGGGACGGGCGGCAGTGGACTTTTCAAGTCCTTCCACAGGGATACTTGCACAGCCCCACTATCTACCACGGGCTCGTGGCCCAGGATTTGGCACAGTGGGATCGCCCGTCCTCTGTGGCCTTGTTTCATTATGTCAATGATATTTTATTAACATCAGATTCTCTTTCAGATTTAGAGTAAGCAGCTCCCTCTCTTCTCTGCCACCCGAAGTCACGCGGCTGGGCGGTGAATGAGGAAAAGGTCCAAGGCCCTGGCTTATCCGTCAAGTTTTTGGGTGTTGTGTGGTCGGGTGCCTGCAGCCTAATAAGGCACAAGGACCCTCACGGAAGACACTTGTCATGTAGATTGTGAGGCGAGACCTTGTAGGGGTGGAGTGTGGGGACAAAGCCCTGGAGAGCAGTTTCCAGGCTCTCGGCCTCAAGTGGAAAAGTGTTGGCTGGGGTAGTAGATAGCCGTCAGCTGTGGCTAGTTGGCCGTCAGCTGTAGCCGGTTAGCCAATTGGCCACTGATATAACTGCTGCGGCTGTGCTGAGGAGGGGAGTCGGTCGGTTGGCAGAAAAGCGGACAGCAGGTCGCACGTTGTGTGAATCCAGCCTCCAGTGAGACTATAGTGGTATGACTCCCCTACCTATGGCTCCGTGGGTGTTCCTTTTTGGCCTAGCCACATCCTGCGTTCTTATGTGGGGAGCAGGACTAGAGACCCCGCAGGCCGCCCCGCACGACATATGTAAAAACATTGTTTTGACACCTTGATCTGAGAAAGGGTCCATAGGCTTCACTATACTGTCAAAGGGGTCCTTAGCACACACAAAAAGGTTAAGAACCCCTGATGTAGATGTTTTTAAACCCTTATTAGCTATAATAGTGTACAAATCTGTGATGAACAATTATGCAGTTTCAAGAAAGGTAACGTGCCTTCCTCAGGTAAGAAAGGTTGATCAAATTGAATATCGATGGCAGGGAAATTACCTTGCCTAAAAATCACTGTTGTGCACCTTAACTTGGACCTAACTAGACTGGAAGTGCATAGAGGGCAGCCACCTATTCTCTAGATGTGCTATATGCCTGAGTCTCCTCATCTCTTAGTGGGGATGATCGGATTATCTAACTCACAGGATGGTTGTGGTAATTAAATTGGATGATACAGTACCATGTAAAGCACTTGGCACAGTGCCTGGCACACCGTAGATAATCAAAAATTCAGCTATTATAATATTAATTATTATACCGGATTTGTCAATTTCCTTCCCGGTTCTCCACAGCATAAATAAAAAGCCTTTAAATGTATTAGTCAGTAAATCCTTGAGCTGCATTTTTTGAGTACGCAATCTTTTTAAAACAGATGTTATGCTTTGTAAATGTTTGGTAAACCCATCATTAAAAAGTCATCGAATGGTTAAAGGCACAAACTTTGAAGTCAGAAAACTGTGGGTTCAAATCCAAACACCACTACTTATTGCTTATGTGACCAGAGAGCTTCTTTATCTTTTCCCAAGACCATTTCATCATTGGAATCATAATACCTACTTCATAGGGTTGTTTTGGGGACTAAATGAGATAATACATGTAAAGTACCTGGCATATAGGCGAGACTCAATAAATGCTATCTGTTCTTTTTTTTTTTTTCTATTCTTCTTCTTAATGATTGCTAAATGCATGGCAAACTTGTGAAGTGGGAGGATTCCCTTAATGTATCACACGAGGTTCCCTGAGTCCTGGTCCCTGATCCCTTCCCAGCCTCCACTCTCACTGTTCCATCTCTTACATCTTTTTCTCCAGCAACAGTGACCTGCTTTGTGATCCCCACCTGGCCCCCAGAATACATGCTGTTCTCACCTTCAGGCCTCTGTTCTCCACTCTCTCCACCTTGATTGCCCTTCCTGCCATTCAGAGCTAACCCCTCCTCCACCTTCCCACAGCATGTGCTCCCCGACCCCTCCCCCCACACACCAGGTCTCCATCATCACTTCCCATTAGTACTGTTTTTATCTGTTTGTGTATCTGTTTTGCTAGTTAGACCGAGTTATTTGTGGGCTTGGTCTGTGTCTTCTTTACCTCTGAATCTCCACTAACCCTGTACCTGGCACAGGGCAAGTGCAGAGTAAGTGTGGAATCAGTCCATCAGAGAAGGAGGTGTCCTGTGTATCTGCTTTCTGCTCCACCCAGAAAGCCAGCAGCTCTGTCTGGAAGTGGAAACCCCCTCTGCTGGCCGGGTTTATGCAGAAACCTTTTTGCTGCTTGGAAGTCTCTCTACCCAACACAATGTATGTGAAGAAAGCAAGCCTCCACAGAGAGGAGCCGAGAAAGCCCTGTCCCATGGAGGTAGGCTATATGCCAATACAAGCTGGACTTGTATGCAAACACATGACAGCTTTCTGAACTCTATCTCTGAACTATCTAGATTTTTCTATATCTAAGTTATGTTTGCTCTTCATCAGCCTGGATATAGTATGCAAAGCTGTACTGAATTATTAACAATACTGCTTGAGAGCAAGGACTACAACAAGAGAAATGTCAAGGGGACAAAATCTTGAGTTTAATGGTGCCAAATGCCAAGAAGGAAATACTTCCACCAGGGCCTCGTCCCAAGGTTATGCACAAAGATAAGAGGACACAGGCAAGTCTAGACGCAAAAGGCCCCAGCAGTTCTCAAAACACAACTTAAATAAACATTTATAGAACCAATATATTTTGTTATAACATTTAACATAAAATAACTATAAACAAGAGGGAAAATCATAAACACTGTAATTAAAAACAATTCAGTGGCTATAAGTCTACCCAACACATATGAAATTTCATATTCTACTACCTCCTCTGGCTTTTACCCAAGAACATTAAAAAAAAAAAAGTCAGTGAAGAAGAGAAGGGGAAATTAACACATCAGTTAAAAAAAAAAGGCAACGAAAAAGAAGGGAATTAATTCATCTAAAGGATTGGCTGTTGAGAGAGCAAACCGAATCCTCA